>NC_140617.1:22346241-24746241 GCF_057381915.1 Diplotaxodon limnothrissa | reverse complement strand
AGCTTACCACTAACCTCTAATGCCAATCAATGTTACAAGTCTGATGTGTGGTCTACACTTAATTATGACACCTGGGAAAACGGCTACACTCAACTATTTTTTTAACAGTTGAAAGAATTTGGAATTTTTCACGTTCCCAATAGTGATTATATGCTTGTTACATTGTTTGGGGAACAGAAGGAGCATCTGGACCTAGAAATGGTCATTATGTCACACTAAAAAGTAGATAATATTTATCTGACTATATCCATATTAAAGTATATTCATGTATTGGGTGTTTGCTCAAAGCACTGACAGTTAATTTTTAGCTCCTCTGTGTTTTCTAGCTCTTAGTCAGCACTCAAGTCATCTATGTTTTCTTAATCTTTTCTCAGTATTTGAATATTTGGTCCCTGTTGGTGCCCCCCGTCTAATGCTGAGGCAGAATTCTTCATTTCTTCTGCCACATCTCCCTCGATGATAAGTTCGGCATCTGAATCAATCGCAGGCAGCAGGAGTTCAGCGAGACGCCAGAGGCCTCCGAGGGTCAGCCAGTTAGAGTTTCACTTGAGGAAATAGGAGCGCTGTCAGCATTCTCCACTCTCATCCTCCAGCAGGCTGCAGCGGTGCTCCTATCAGGTTCACATGCTTCCTGGTTTAAATTACAAATAGGCTTTGGAGGAAGCGAACAATAAACAGCAAGCCATAAAAGAACAGCGAGGGACAAAAAGGGCTCGTTTGGTTTGATTAAATAATGTATTGATTAGGCAATGTGTAATTAGTATGGTCAGCAAATGTGTGTGGAGGGTGGATTGTTTTAACATAATGATGTGATTCTTGGTTTCCTGAGGTCATTATGGACAGATCAAAGGCTCCACCTTTTGTCTTGGTCATGCGCGGTATGGCTGCCTCTCATCATGTTTGTGCATATTTGTGCTGACTTTGCCAAAGGGGACACACATGCAATTCAACACATGGAATTTCTACACTTGTGAGGACAGTGGGAAACAAATGCAAAGGTTTCTTGCAAACCCTAAGCAGAAGCATCCAAACCAAGGGTTTAAATGCTCAAAACTGTTTGGCTCATTTTCACCATAAAAATCATGGAACCATTGATTGGTAGGTGCAGCCTGTAGATTCTGTCCACAGTTTTCTTTCCAATGAAATTTTCCCAGCCTACTGTATGTGAAACCAGGTTTTCTAACCTTTGAAATTGTGGGCTGATCCTCAAAAGGCATCAAGTCAGAACTGACTCAAGTACCAGCACCGCATCAGTGGAAGGAAAAGAAGCATGCAGACTGAAGCCAATCACAGTGGTGACAGAGTTAAAGGCAGGGTACACACTGGACACGTCAATAATCTATCACAGGGTATTATTTAAAAGATAATACAGTGGAGTTTGTTTTCTTATTTGAGTGTAGATAGGTGCTTCTATCTGGCTAGATGTTGTTAAAAAATACTGCTAAAGGTGAGATACAATAGTTGTTCAGTCTGTTTTCAAAGGCATTTATGTTGTTCTATATGCTAAAAAGTAGAATAGTTATTAGATAACTGGTTAGCTATTTTTGGAAAAACTTTCCATATTTGTTGCACTTACATGATTCAGATCTTTAAAAAAATATTAATAGTACAAAATAGAAAATCCAAGTTAATACAAAATGCAGTTTTTCATAGATGAAGATTTCATTTATTATGGGAAGAACGTTATCCAAACCTATCTGGCCCTGTGGTGAAAGTAATTGAACCCCTGTGTTACATCACAAATTAATTGTAATTAAGGACATTTTTTGAAAGCTGAGTTCAGTTTCATGAACCACATCCAGACCTGACAACTGCCAGACCTGCTGAATCAACAAATCACATAAATAGAACCTGTGAAGCAGGCTTAAAGATCTCAAAAAGCAACACGTCATGCCACAATCTAAGGAAACAGCTGAGAAACAGTGTGGAAAGGGGTCTGGAAAGGGTTACAAAACCATTTCAGAGTCTTTGGAGACTACAGTGGACCACAGTGAGAGACATTAGCCACACATGGAGAAAACTTGGATCAGTGGTGAAGCGAGAGGACATCGACGACTCATCCAGGAAGTCACGAAAGAACCACAACATCTAAAGAACTGCAGGCCTCACTTGCCTCAGTTAAGGTCACAGTTCATGATTCAACAATAAGACAGAGACTGGGCAAAAATGTCATCCTTTGGAGAGCTCAAGGAGAAAACCACTGCTGACCAAAAGGATCATAAAGGCTCATCTGACATTTACCAAAAACATCTAGATCAGGGGTGTCAAACTCATTTTCACTGAGGGCCACATGAGCATAATGGTTGACCTCAAAAGGCCAGATGTAACTGTAAAATAGTATAAATGTAATTCAATGTAACCAAATATAACATAAAATAAATGTAACTACTTCATAACATATTGACAAATGTATTTATTACTCATTCAAGTTACAAATATTACTGTGCATTTAAAAAGAGTTTGCTTGTTGTTCTGTTACTGTAACATACATCTAATCTAATTTGTCAAGTTAAGAAACCCACATTACTCCACTACTCAACAATCAAACTATTTAAGCAAATAAAGAAAAATATTTAAACAAGTTATGATAATAACTTTGGTCTCGTTTGAGAGGGTCAGAATAACATACGACCATAAATAGCGAGCTACCAAGAAAATGTGACAGATGTAGAATTTTACAAAAGCAAAGACTGCCCATAGCCTTCAGGAGTAAACATTTGTCTGCATAAACCTGTAAACAACAAAAACATTATTGCACATAAAGTAGTATAATATGTCTCAAAATAACAAATAAACATTGTCTCAGCTCACAACTAAGAGTTCAAAATGACATGCTGCCTGTCCTTGAAAACATCAAGTGGATCCGCTCTCCACCAACCTTATCCATTGATCATGTTCTGAAAACAACAAACACAAAACAACATGTAAGTGCTGTCATTAAATTGCACTTGGTTGCAATACATTTTATTATATTTTAAATAGGTTTTTAAAGTTACTTACCTATGTGTTTTCTGGCCTGATGTCTGACACTGTTTTCCTTTGGTCAGCGTGTCAATGTCTGGTTTTAGTTCTTGTGCTGTTGCAATCCGCAAAACAGCGTGGAGGTTGTCACCAGTGATGCGTGACCTGTGCTTGGTTTTGTTCAGATTCATTGTTGAAATCATCTGTTCGCACAAATAGGTGCTCCCAAACATGGACAAAACACGGGCAGCATGAAGTCGAAGCTGTGGCATTACAGCAGGGGACAGTAGACGGTAAAAGTCCACGACTGCAGCATCCTGGAACTTTGCTTTCAGGCCGCTGTCGCCTTGAAGCTCGATTAACTCGAGCTGAAGGTGATGGGGGGGCTTTGCTGACATCAGTGGTGAAAGGACTGGTAAAGATGGCAAAGCCCGAGTGTTGTGCTCTGAAGTCCGAGAAGCACCGATCAAACTCATTCATTAATCGGCTGAGTTTTGTAGCCAAACGAGCACATGAAAAAACACCCGGAAATGAGGCTGAGATCCTCTGACAAACAGAAAAGTGGACAAGATTGCCCTGTTCCACTTGGCTCTTCCATAGATCCACTTTATGCTGGAAACATGTGATCATATCGGACATCTGTGTGATGACTTGTTTGCGTCCCTGCAGCTTCTGATTCAGTTGCGTGAGATGCTCAGTTATGTCACATAAGATGGCAAAATCACACAGCCAGTTTGGATCTGACAGTTCAGACAGGAGTTTTCCTTTATTCTGCTTGAAAAGAGCAATGTCCTCCTTAAGCTCAAAAAAGTTGTTCGAGGACTTTGCTCCTACTCAGCCACCTCACTTCTGAATGAAATTTACAGTTTTCATGACCGTGTTCATTACATGATTCATCTCCAGCACCTTTCCGCACAAAGCTTCTTGATGGGTAATGCAGTGATACATTATCAGTGGTGTGTGACAGTTACTTTTTAGCAACCAGTCCTGCTTTTCCCCCACACATAGCAGGAGCGCCATCTGTAGTTAACGACACCAACTTTTCCCAGGGCAATCCAGTTTTACTTATGGATTTCTCCACCGCATTATAAATGTCCCGTCCCGTTGTGGTCCCATGCATGGCAGCTACATCCGAGAGCTCCTCGGTGACAGAGAGGTCCGGCTTAACGCCTCTAATAAAAATGGATAGCTGCGCCGTATCCGTGTTGTCTGTGCTTTCATCAACAGCTAATGAGAAAGCTGTGTAACTGCGAGACTCTTCAGTTAGCTGTGTTGAAAGGTTCCCTGCTAGCTCTGTGACTCGGTCGGCGATGGTGTTTCTTGACAAACTGACAGTTTGAAAAGTCTGTATCTGGTCGGGGCACACCTGCACACACACCTTCAGCATGCACTGCTTCAAAAACGTTCCCTCCGAAAAACATTTTGAAGCGCGGGCGATTTCTTCAGCCACAATAAAGCTAGCTCTCACTGCCATATCATTTTTGGCTTTGGCTTTTGTGAAAACATTCTGCTGCCATCACAGTTTGTCTTTTAATTCTTTGATTTTTTGGCTTATTTTACCATACTTGGCTCCGTGTTTGGTGTCAAAATGCCAACGTATATTGTACTCTTTGACTACCGACAATGCCTCATGACACAAAAGACATACTGGTTTTTCTCCTTGAAGCATAAACATGTATTCACCTTCCCATCTTTCTTGAAACATCCTTCCGTCTGCATCAATCTTTCTCTTCCTGGACATTTTGGGATCATTTGTGGATAGCTCTTATCACTTGTCGCATTAATTAAACACAGATATGGATAAACTGCGACCTAGTGGCGGAATACTGTCACTGCACTGGTAACACAATCGACATATTGACATATAGACCTATTATAGACCTATTATAAGACACATTAACCACTCACCTTGAGTTTGACACATGTGATTTAGATGATCCCCAAGAAAATATTCTGTGGACTGACGAGACAAAAGCTGAACTTTCTGGAAGGTTTAAGTCCCGTTACATCTGACATAAAACTAACAGCATTTCATAAAAAGAACATCACAGCAACAGTCAAACATGGTGGTGGTAGTGTGATGGGGCTGCTTTGCTATTTCAGGACGACTTGCTGTAACTGATGGAACCACGAATTCTGCTCTCTAGCAGAAAAACCTGAAGGAGGATGTCCGAACATCAGTTCATGGCCTGAAGCTCAAGAGCACTTGGGTTATACAGCAAGCTTATCTTTAAAACATGTAACCTCTTGGTACCAAAAATCTCATCACTTGCCTTCAGATTCAGTACACAGATGAGTTACATAAACTGGTGTCTGAGATGTAGACTTACTTACTTACTGATGGCTTAAGCTGAAGTTAATTTTAACCTTAAGCTGTTACGTGTATTAAAAGTGGTGTAAATGCATTTGACGGACAGTTTTGGTGCATTTTATAAAGGACACTGAGGCGATACAGCTGACTGCTTTAACCCAGCGAGTTTTCTGCTAATAAGTAGGACAAAACTGGGACTCAGTCCAGTTAGTAACTGAATTATAATTGCATGTAAAGCATGCCAAAAATTTTCTGTATGCCACACATGAAATTACAAAAGTAAATAGCCAACAGAAAAGAAAGCAATGAGTGACATTGTTCCTACATGTCCAATGAATTCAGGTTTCTCCAAGTTTCTAGCTAACTTTTTCAGAGTGTAAAGATCAGAAGATGAGAAAGTAGAACAGCCTAAACTTGCCTTGCTTTCCGAAAAAAAAAATGTCCTCACTTTTCAGGTTCTAACTCTAACTGGCTCTCACAAAGACACAAACACACCCACACAGTCACACACGTACGGCGCTGAGCGACTTCTTGGTCTCATTTCTCCACTTCGCTTTATAATTCACACCCTCTTACCCTTCAGCGTACAAGACCATCACCTTGTTCACTTTTATTTCAAACTGCAGCCCTCGTACACGTTACAATTCGCCTCTCCCATTCTGCTGCTCTCAGCTGTCTCGCTGTATTACGCTGTGTTGTAGGACTGTCCTAACCTGGGGTGTCTTATCGTCTCTGCTTATAGTCTTTTCGTCAGTTTTCTACTAATTCTAGCCAATTTTCAGTTAGGTGCTATGAAAGCCTGATATAGTGTATGAGAGAAGAGAAGCTGGTGAAGGTTTGGGCTACAGTTTGTCCTTCTCCCTCACACTCCCCCACCCCCATCTTCCCCTATCTGGAAAATTCAATAGACTAACCTTAAGAATTTAATTGATGCTGCCAACGGGATTACAAAAGGGCCGGCCGGCACAGGCCGGGGACAGCTGATTAGCAGCAGGGGTAATTGTTAATTGATTGATGTATCTCCTTACCTCTCTCGCTCTATGGGTCTTTTAAAGAGTGTTTTGTT
Organism: Diplotaxodon limnothrissa; assembly: GCF_057381915.1. Classification (NCBI taxonomy): domain Eukaryota; kingdom Metazoa; phylum Chordata; class Actinopteri; order Cichliformes; family Cichlidae; genus Diplotaxodon; species Diplotaxodon limnothrissa. The sequence goes on along the minus strand of NC_140617.1, from coordinate 24,739,903 downwards.
TGCCACAGTGGCAGCGCCAGTGCAGCCGAACATGGCATTACCATACATCTTGGCTTTTTTCCCCCTCCTCTTCCGTCTTTTAAAAACTACAGCCTCCTGGATATCTTTGTGTGCTGAGACAAAAGGCGGCTAAATATGCTGGGTTTAAGGTCACTGATAAGTGCGTAAAGGGCAGTGATTCCCATTTGGAGCTGACAAAGGCAACTGACAACCTGCAGCTATGTATGGTAGGTATTGGAGCGCCGCTCCAAAATCTCTTTCCTGCTGTGTTTTATTTAGTGATCTGATTTTTTGCTAACCTATGCTTTCTATTTTCAGAAATTAGCTCAGCCAAGATAAAAGCCTGGTGATTCTAATGATTCTGAGGAGAAAAAAACAGGAGGTATGTAATAGCAAATAAGACAGAAAGAAACCAAGAGGAACACAGCGAGAGATTTGGATGTGTGTGAGCGTGAAGTGATGCTTTTGGGGTAACACAATCCTTCGCGGGTTCAGCAAACAGAAACAATCTGTCCATTATGCTGTCTTTTCTCTGACAACAAGGCTCTTTTTCATTCTGATCCCTCTCAGTGTGAAAACCCCGGGCTGTGACTGTCCGATCGGCGACTCCGAAAGCTTCCGCTGCAGCTATTTCTGCTCGCCCTTGTCCAAGCCAACACCAAAGCGACTGCCAAGCGTCGTCCCCCCCCCCCCAGCTTTGGCACAGCAACGGGCTGACCATCAAGCAATTACACGGGAACTTGGCAATCGGGAGGAAATCCAGTCATTAAAAGGGCTTAACACTGGCAGAGGGTCTCGTTGGTGGCGAGCCGAAGCGCCCGCTGCTCCCCGTGCTGAATGGGACCACTGGGTGTGGGGGGGACTTGTAAGGGGGAGGTGGGGGTTTCATATACCAAAGATTTGGCAGGGACTGACTGGGTTTGTGTCATTGTGTACATGAACACGCATCTGTTCACAAACACACAGTCTCTGCATCTTAGGCCAGATGTTCTCATTCATAGAGCAGGCTTCCACAGCAGGATACTATGTCATTGCTTTAGGGTAAAAGCCTTGTACTTCTAAAATGTCAACTTTTCAGCAACTCTGAGAAGCAGCCTCAGTTTTAGCGTGATGACAGTGTGTTTTCCACGTTCCCTGATTGGCTTTGAAGCCGTTTCATAAGCCAGAGACTGTTAGAGACGTTTCTCAACCCACAGCAAAGCTTTTCAGCCGAGGTGAGAACATAAAAACTTGACAGAATTGCAGCTGTGAGGTTGTTGCACTACGACAGTGGTGATGTGAAGGCAAGCACAGCATCCATGACCAAGGTTACAGGCTATCGACTGCAGCAGACATAAACAGCATTGGATTAGAGGCACTGGTTGAAGTTTCAACACATTGATTTGGCTTTTCATCAAGGCTTCTGGACCAAAGGCAAGGCCAGCATACTGTGGTTTGGCACCAGACAAGCATGTTTGGTATGCATAGTATGGCGAATGTACAGTATTCAGTGAAATATTAATTAGTTAAACCAATAAAGCACTGCATATATATTTTTCACAAAGCTGATTTGCATATTATTTAGAGCCCTGACAGCTGTTCCTGCATATTGAAAATATATCCATCCATATTCTCTATCTTTTGTCCAGTTGACAATATTGCAGCATTTCATCTCAAGCCAAATCTGGCAGCCATGGCTGCTTGCAGCCCAATTTATTTCCCACATTGCTAACAAGGAACATTAAACTTTCAGAAACTTTAGGCCTTCAGATAAAAGAGGGAAATCAGTTGAGTTTACACAGCTGAATCTCATCCACCTTAATAATGAACTTGTTCTTTTTTAACACTGACAGCCACAAAAGTATGCATCCCCTGAATTTACAGCCAACGATTAAAATTTGTCAAATTATATGTTGATTAATATATGTTGGTTTATAATGACACATCTGGTTGACCTTAAAAGATAAGACGAGAAGTTTGTATTCTGTATGGTGCTTAATAAGATTCAAAGTTCAAAGAGGAAACAAGAAGCAATGCGAGAGTACAAACCTTCACCAGGCAGCTCAATGTCTTTTTATTTACTTTTAAGGGAATAATATTGTATTATGTTTACATTCATTTATTTTTCTTTAAATGCAGTAAGAGTCAGATAAGGTTAGCATGACAGATGTTTACTTTGATTACAAAAACTTTACGTAGGAGTAGGTATTAAGTAATTGTAACTAACTGGACATGAATAACTTGAGTTTATTATATAATATTATACTACAGTATATTTTTAAGTAGATAGGCAACTCATTCTTTTTCTCTTTACAGCACTTTCTTTGAAATAAAAAACAGATGCAGAATGCAGATGTGAAATTTAAAAGTGAGGTCAGAGGTCAAGCATGACACAATATATGGATGCAAACTATGACGTGACATTTAGAATCCACATAAACCAATGTGTCATTCACTAAATGTTGCAAATAATAATAGAATTTTAAGCATTCTTTTAAAAATAAGCTGCCAGCAGAAACAGTCGCAGTGAGAAACATGTATTTAAATGGCGCTATCGATCAATCAGTGAAATGTAGTATAATATTTTAAACCTTCATATGGGACATCACCCTTGTAAGAATCACAGTTTTTAAGTTATCGGACACTTTTTGACCAATAAATCATTAAGTTCACCTTGAAGACCTCTGTGGATGTGACCCAAATTTTAACAGATTGTTAACATGACCCCACTCTGCACCCCTACAAAGTTTTATTAGAATTCATTTAAAACTTTTTGAGCTATCGTGTTTATGGACAGAATGACGCATAACTTAAAAACTTAACATCCAAACTAAATTTAAACGTACACTGTAAATAAATATTACTAAGCAATTAAAAAACAAATTGAAAGTCTGGCTTACCAATACGCCGGTTTACATGCTTGTGCACTTCTGCACATAAAGCTTTAACAAGTATGTCTTAGTAATAAAAGGAAGCTCTGTAACGTGTTTTCTGTTAATATCAGTGGAAATGGAAATTTTGTCAATAGCTCATCATCAAAAGTCACAACCCTCTAAAGCAACTGTCAATGACTGCTCTGCGGACATGATTGTCCATCGCTCCGTGCCGAGGCCTTGGGAAGTGCACTCCACGTTGAACTGCCATTGAACTCCTCACAATTAGTTTCAATATTTTCTCTTTCTTTCCAGCAGAGGCTCTGAGCAGCGAGCTGAGCACATTTCAGATGAAGGTATCCCTTAGAGATATTTAAACTCCCTACGTGCCGGCGCTGCCTCCGGGAGTGTGGTTGGGATGGTTATTAATGCATTATTTACACATGCTTCCCGCTGTCTCCTATTGTGGCTTGGCTTGATTAAAAGGGATATTGCTAAGGAGGCACTTTTTGCACACTCTGATAGGAGAAAGAGAAGTTACTTTGTTATGAAGGACTTTTCTTTGTTCTTTTTGTTCTTTTTTTTTTAAGTACTGCAGGTTTTGTGGGCTCCTCAGATTAGACTAAAGAGGATCTGAAATGGACTCTTGTATTAGAAATGAGCACTTCCAGGTCTTAATAGAGATCTCTATAGCTCTCTATTTCAGAAAGAATCAATCTTCAAGATAGAAATCATACCTGAGGTAAGGCAAGATTCCCCTATTTCAGGTTAAAATGACATGACATGAAATAAACATGTATTTGGTTTGCTTGCGCCAGTTAGCCAAAAGACACACTAAATAGAAAACTGATGTTAGCCCAAAGAACATAACTAGGTATTGGCTTCTTAAGAGTGACCTCTAACCTGAATATAAAGGAAGAACACACTTAATGTGAATTGATCCATTGTTTTGGGCCTATTTCTGGGCCTTAATACTCAGTGCTAGCTTGTTTTTCTGCAGCCAGAAGTGATCATGTTTAGACAAGATGGCGCTATGCTGTTGGCTAATGTTAGCTACCTTGGTTTACAAAGTGCATCTATAAACTGTATGGGCACGGATAGTTGCTAAAAAGAAAGCACTATAATTTCCTTTACCAGAACTAGAGCACATCCCAAAGGCGCTAATACCACAAACAAGTTGAAAAGGTCCAACTCTTCACTCATATTAGACAGCTATTAGCTTTACATAAAGAACGGAGGGATTTTTTCATTCCATATCAAGAGTTGATTGACAATATCTATAAATGTATTAAAACTGGGCATTTTAAAATATAAATATACCCTTACAGAAGGTGTTGCCCTATATCCTAAGCTGCCAAAGGCCTAATGCGTGTGGAATGTATGCTCTTCATCTATAATTATCTCGACGTTTCTAATAGGCCTTCAGTGTTTTACAGGCTTTCTTTAATTAGAACATTGCCTTCTAGTGTGATGACAAAGGATGAAACGAGGCCTCGTCGTCCCCCAATAATAATTCCCCAGCTAAATAAATAAAGTCCTCCTTATACTGGACGGTCATGGAGGACCATGTTTTAGTGGTATTCTAATTGAAATACATGATTCAGACAGCTTGTTTCTGCACTTACTCGCAATGAACCATATCTGATTCGTCATTAAGTAATTATGAATGCTAATGCAAATAAAGCACCTTTCAAACGGAGTTCTCCCTCTCGCTCTCCCCCCGCTGTATCTCTCCTTACAAGGAAATTAATCACTTGCTCCTCGACGGAGGCGAAGACGATGAAGCAAGGCAGCCAGCTGCGGGACGGTCACTTCACTCCCTTTCTGTCGAGATATGAAAGAGAGGAGAGACATTAATGATGTCTTGGGGATTCCACCAGGGAAAGTGAAAGGACTCTGAGGGAAAATGAGAGCACTACTCGTTTCTTTTTTTTTCTTTCCCCGTTCCTTGTTGCTTTAATAAAGCAAGGAAAGGAATGAGAGAGTGAGAAGGGGGGGAGAGTCACTTAGAAGTCGCCCATAAAGCACAAGCCGAAGCATTTTGCAGCAATTACAGACAGATTGGGGATTTAGATATTAGTGCCCGGTGGTCCATTAGCTGGTAATTTGCCTGTCTTTTTTCTCCACTCTCAGCAGAGGAGTGTTCATGCTAAGATCTCTACCACTCTAATCCTGTAAATAATAGCTGCATGGAAGCGAGAGGGGAGAGCAGGTCTCTGATCGCTGAGTGACACTGAAGATAGCTGAGTGGAAGGTTAGAAGGATGGGTTCGTGGCAAATGTGCACAGTTAAAAGTAGTATATCCAGACATGAGCACAATGATAAAATAACTGTGACAACATGGGCTAATTGCTTGGAATAAGAAAGCTCGTGTTTCGGCATTCGCATTCTGCAGAAACTTCGTTGCCTTCAAGCACCGAATGCAAAGTTCTTCGCTGTTTTCATTGACTGAAGAAGCTGAGCATGTTGGACGTGATTCCCACATTTGATTCAGCACGTGTTCTGATAAGAATCCCAGAAAACATCCTTTCAATATAGAGAAAATAGTCATATTAGACCACTCTGTAAAACCCGGAATCACTTTTACTTGCTCTAACTATCTGTTTGCACTCTTTCATTCTAGAGGAGGGATGTCAAATTCATTGGGACCAGTGAGACTTTCCTTTCAGTCACTGTAAAGAAGTTTAACCACATATTTAATCCCTGAGATATCTTAATGTAGAAAAAAAAGTCATTTTAACAGTTTGTCTCAGTTTTTCTACGTGATAAAGAAATCCTGCCGTAGTAAATGAAAGAAATCTGTGAGCACGACTCTTTGGGCTTAAATTGGAAGGAATAAATGTGGTTGGTCATTGCCCATCCTTCACATTTTACAAAACTGTCCAGTGGCCCAGACTGGAGTCTTTGCCGGCCGATACTGGTCCCCAGGCCTTATGTTTGACACCCCTTTGAAACCATGGTGGAAGTTATGGATCTGTTGAGTTATGCATTTACTAATTACCAAAACATTTCTGGACACAAACTCAATCCGTTCGTGCACCTCCACAAGCCTGACTTCTTTACTCTGCCTTGTTTACACAATACCCACTGCGCTGCTCTGGCACTGAGCCGGGCATGTTGTCTAATAGCCACAGTTTGTACAAAGTGAATTCAATTATACAAAATATTTTGCGAAACTGTATCCAAGTTTTTGATGCCCTGCTGCTCTGTGGCACCAAGAACAGATCTGCCTGCTTTGATGGTGAGGATTAAAAGATGAAGATTTAGTTTCAGCAGTTCTCAAACAACAGCTAACTCTTTATGTTTAGTGTTGTAAAGAAATTTAGAATATTACCAGATATTTTTAACTCTGTTTAGTACAGGAATTACAGTACTGTGCAAAAATCTTGAGCCATCAATCATCTGTTTGTATTTTGTTTTCAAGGAGCCAGACACATGACTTTTATTTTTATTTTCATGAAAGGAGCAAGACTGTGTCCTGCAAAGAAACAACTGTATTATGCTGCTAACACAACTTTGGCTCTTTTGCAAGCATCTGCACAGACAGCGTGCTAACACGGCTCTAATGAAGAGCCCAGACAGACATTAAAGCTGAGCGAATGCCGACCCCATCTCAGCAGCTATGGCTGCTGAGCTTCAACAGGTAACAACCCCAGTGATGAGCAGTCAGGCTTGTAGCAGTGAAGTGTGGAAACCACTTTGAAGTCTTTTTGGGCTGGTTTTCAACTACTTTGTGCTGTTGGATTTTTATTAATATTTAAACATGAAAGATCGTATGTGTGTCCTCACTAGGACAGCGATTTTTGTTCATGTGTGGGACTGTTTACAATATGGACTTGTAATTAAGTCACAATGCATTTCAGGTTAAAAGCAATGTAACGAGTCGTGTCACAAATTCCTTATTTTAGTGGCTAGTGATGTTATTAATTGCTTTTAGGAAAATTAATGAGTAATGTGTGATATATACTTTATTTTTTTAGTAAAAACTGATGAAAAGTGATGAAATTATCAAAGTATCGTTAGATTTTGATCCAACACACAATACCATCTGGAAAGCATGTGATTCATTTTCCAGCATGACAATGATCCCACACACACTGCCCAATGCAGTAAAATCATACCTGGATAGAAAAACATAAAGTGGAACACTATCAGTCATGGATTGGCCTCCACAGAGCCCGGACCTCAACATCCTTGAACATTATTGTCTCTTATTTTTTGTGACATAAAAGCAATTTACATTTTTCTTGACAAAGCAAAGTGTGCCTTTTGTTGTTTATATTTTTTTTTATCCGATTCCTGAGGTCTGTTACTGCTGCTAAGACCAATTTTTCTTGACTTTATTGTAGTGTACACCAATTTAGCCCATTTCCACAGCATAGGTCAAGCACACATAATTAAACTCATTTCTCAAATTAATTTAAAGTGCAATAGTTCCCAAAAGAACTGCAGTTACAATAAGAGCATAAATGAATACTCAAAGAAATATTACACAGCCATTATGAAGAGATCCAAAAAGAGTCTCGATGTAAATCGCTACCATAGAACAACCGTAATTGGCTTGTCCACAAAGCTTGTTATGAGCCGCTGTGGGCAGTGTATTGAAAGGGGATGGTAGGTAGTCCCTGTGGCCTGGCCCTGGGATGCTCAAGCTTGGGGTGACATTAATCACGGTCCCCACTTTATCGATTGCCTTGATAATGGTTCCGCTTATCACCTCACTGGTTTCTAAAGGGGCAAAAGCCAGAACTATTCAGGGACATCCTCGCTATTTTTCTATTTTTTTTCTCTTCCTGTTTTGCTTATTAAGATTAGTGCATTCAGGATTATTGTCATCAATGTTGTCATCATTAGTGCTACAGAGTCCAATTCATATTATAAACAAATTAATAAAACCCAAGAGCACAGTGGACACTTATTAAAAAACATTTTTCCCGTGTTTACATACTGGATCTGTTGCGTTAGGTGCTTACTATATCAGCAGTGGCATAAAGAGTACCCATCCATCTTTCACGTCTCCTCCTCTTTTCTCACCTCTAATCTGTGCTCTCTCATCTCTCTTTGCAAGAGGAAGAAGGTTAGCCGAAATCTCCACAGATCAATTAGGAAAAGGGACCTGCCCTTCAGAGCGAGGGAGGGGCAGGGAGAAGGAGTAAATGACGAGAGTACGAGTGAGGCAGAGGAGCAGGAGAGGTCACAAAGGGAGGGAAGAGGAGGGGCAAAGGGAGGGAGAAGAGAACGGAGAAGATGAGGGTTGCAGGACTGGAATGGGTGAAGGGAGAAGAGGAAGGCGTGACATATGAATATCAGCACAGCACCCCGCAGTGGCGCCAACTCGCCAATCTCACTAATAAGTCAGCCACTAGTTGGCCACTTTCCTGGTCTCCCCTCGGCTCTGTGCCCTAATAGGCCGTCTCTATGGGATGAGAGGCATCCACGCTATTAGTATCTGTCAATCTGGCTGAAAGAGCCGAACTCTGGGGACCTTCTGGATCAGTGGCCCTCTTGGGGGGACTTGGCATCCCTTCTTAAGCCACAGGAGGGATGGCCCCTAGAAGCTGTAAAACCTAAAACTCTAATCTTGGAGGATCTGGGGTTCAAGACGTAGAGAAGAGAAGAAGCAAGGCAAGAAAGGATGGAGGCTGGCGAGGATACTGACAAGAATGCTCCTAATGAACCTCTGCTGATTCCTTTCAACAACAAACACACTGAAAAGAAAAAGCCTGTGCATCTTTTCTAATTCAAAGGATTCAAATGTTTCAAAATTTGGGAACTTGAATCCAGTGTGTGGGTAATACACATAATATAGGTGAAGTCAGGTTTACAGATAAATTAAATACTGATGTTAAAATTTCCCCATAAAAAGCTTCTTAGCTGAATTTGGACTGATGGTGGACAAAACTCCAGATCAAAGAATAAAAGCCCATCCGAGACATCTGGAATTCTACTTCATGTGAAAAAATCCCATTTGAATTTTGGAATTTATGCACATGCAAAATTACAGGTGAAACTGATCTTTGCACGTGTGATTTCTGAGAAGTCTCAAGGGAAATGAAAACCATACTTTTTATGAAACCCATTTTCTTACCAGGGCGTCAAATACTGCTGCTCTGTCAGACACTGCTGGAGTCACGGGGATATGCACAAAGTGTCCTTTGGCGCTGGTACAGTGACATGATCTGGGATCATAATGTCGCTCTTTTAAAAAGCAAGAAAGTCTAAATTGGGAGGCTGAAGAGGTGCTGGTCACAGATTTAGGCACTAAAAGCTACTCGAATCGGGTCAGGACAAGATCATATTTTAGGTTAAATTCACTCCTTCAAAAACTTAACCTTAACATTTTCACCAAGGAGCTGAATACAGCTGTTCTTCCTGATTGTGCTGGTGGCGATTACTGTGGTTGGAAAAAGACTTCCAGTCTTATAGAAGTCTGACTCAAATAAACAGTGAAATGTTAAATTAATTAAACTGTTATAATTTCAGGACCATGGACCGCGTGCAAGGTTTTAAACTGTTTTTAATGGCGGATCTACACAAATTCAGGTATTTCAATAGATCACAGATAAAAGCACACAGATAATTAAGGCAACTAAATTCTTTTAGTTAACTAAATATTTTATAGTGGACTACATCTAAAGTTTTCAGAAGAAACAGAGAGTTAGTTGTGCTATTTCGTGTACGTGTCTCACCTTGCTGCACAATTTGCACTTCCAAACTTTTGTTGTCTTTCTACACAACTTAATTAATTCTGATTGGATCTCATCTCCCAGGAATATTTTAATCTCTTTTTTTCTTCCTTAACGAAGTCATCACTAAATTTAATCATAGTTTGTGTCCTTGCGCATCAGTTTTTAATTACTTATCATCTTTTTATTGAAAGAAAAAATAGGAAAACTGAAGAGTTGAAATGAAACTGCATTTTTTTTAAGACTAAACAAATCCGGCAAAGAAAAATTGTAGTGTTACTCTTAAAACCACCAGTTGCTGTTACAGATAAAAAGTTTTTTCAGTCGGGTATTTTAATAATTCATTTCTTTCTTTTTTTTTCTTTTTTTTTGTGTCCCGTTTGGATCTTTAGCCATCAGAATTGTTGTCTTAAGGCCAAGAAAGATGCCAAGCGGATTTATTTTACCAAGTGGATCATCATGGCCTTGCCATATTGGTCCATTTGATTGACCTTTATTATAATTATGTATTTATTTTATTTTCAGTTGCTACAAACGGGACAGACATGACTGGGGGATAGGACAGGGAGAAAGAATTAAAGAAAGAGAGGGAGAGAAAGAAAACCAAAGGGGAGAAGAGACGGTGAGAAGGGGGGGAAAAGAGAGGAAAAAAAAAAAACAGAAAAAAAACAAAACACCTGGATCACCTGTATGGAGAAAAAAAACAGAAGAGAAAGCAAACAACAAAGAGCAACATAATAAAAAAACAGCACCATCACAATAAACTAGCTAGCAGTAAATACTAGATAATAAACGATATTGTGCAGCACGCAAGATAGACAGCGCACAATGTGCTTTGAGGCAGCAGCCAAGAAAGGTGTAGTCCGCGTCTGTGAATACCCGTGTGTACACCTGTGTGCACACCTGTGTGCATACCTGTGTGGATCAGCATGCTTGTATTCCAAAGGTTTCTCCATGTAACGATCTGCTAGGGAGTGTGGGGAGCCATTGCCCCGTCCACCAGGGTATGAAGCAGGTATGGAGGAAATCCAGGTCCCAGATATCCAGAGGCCCCAGAGTACAAGGACCCGAGGAGGACCACCAAAGGGGGGGGAACCGTGCCAGCCTCCTGGGAAGAGCTGAGTAGAGCCTCAAAGGAGAGGTCACCCCGCAGCTACGGAGTAGAGGCCAGAGGGGGTTGCAGTGGCGTGCCCGCGGGCTCTGCCGGCAGCCAGCTGTGCCAGAGAGGACCGAGCTTGAGGCCCAGAGGCCTGAGGGCATCCCACCCCCCGGAAGGAGCCCAGCCGGGCCACAGGCGCCCGGCCCCGCCAATCGGCCACCAGGAGTGAGCCGAGCCGGTACATACATGAGCGCCCAGCCCCAGACGACAAGGACCACCAACACACCAACGTTTGAGGGCATCAGCCACCGGCAGGGAGTGTGGTGAGGGGAGATAGGCCTCCATACTTTAGAGGGCCTGAGATGTACCCTGAGAGGTTGAGTCTAAGACCCAACCTGACATATAGACACAGACGAACAGGCACACGTGGACACAGACGTGCATTCCCACCCCATATGCACAACCAAATACTCGGCACTCACCCAACGTGTAGACAGACACAAATAGACACTGCACAGACAGTCGCACTCCCCAAACATACTCTATATCCCAGGTCCAGGTACCCCCGCCCTCAGAGGGGCAAGCCGCACCTAGACCCAGGAGATGTAACCCTTCTCTCTGGGGTGGAGGCAAGCGGACCACCTCCTTATCTGCAGTAGCAGGGAGGCCCCGCATCCCAGACCCCAGTCTGACGGCCAGCACCTTCTCCCAACCCCCCAGCCCTGACGGCTAACAGAACCGGGGTGAGTGAAGACCTCAAACCTCCCTACGCCCGCTCATATGTAGTGTTGCTGTGTGCTGTTCTAAAGTGCATTTAAAACTCAGGAGAGCATGGTACTAGCTTCCTCTGAGAGAGCAGCACGGCTCTTCCCGAAAACCCTTAGTGTCTAAATGCATTTAAAATTGAGGGTAGGGTACCAGCGCCAGAGGTGGGTTGGAGTACACCGACCATCCTCTGGATGCTGTAAAACGTGCCCACCCCCAAGGCCCTATATGTATGTGTTATGTGAGAGTGTGAGTAATGTGGATGTCTAGGTTGCAGAATAAAATTCAGGCACAGGCGGCCAGAAGGGGACAGAGGGGGAGTGCCTCCCCTGCACCCTGGTGACATACCTGCACCCCAAGCCCTGCGTGTGTGGGTGGGTGTGGTAGAGCGGGAATAGGGAGGCAGCTGAGGATGGGGACGGAAGAAAGGGAGGGGCAAGCGGCCCCTCCCTGGGGCCAGCTCCCCCGCTGACCCCAGTAGGCACCCCCACACTCTGGAACCCACCAGGGCAAGGGGGCCCAGGCCCATCCGGACCGGGGCCCGCAGCTGCAGCACCGCCCAGCCCCACAGAGTCCGGGGCAGCCCACCCGACTCCACCCCAGAGAAAACTGCACCCACCCCATCATCCAATCAACTCCCAAACTACACAAGACAATAGACGCCCAGGTTGAGTTCATTCTCCACCTCTCCTATATCTCTCCCCCCACCTGCAGAGTGAGCTCCTGTAGTGAGGAGACCACCTGCAAAGATATAACAACCTCCCCACCAGTTAGAGAGCCCCCCTAGTAGGGCCGATGCATCAGAGGTCCCCTGCACTGGGGCTGAGCCCCCCTGCACCCACCCGCCCACTGCTCCGGCGACACAACAGCCAGGACCCAAGCCCCCAAGGCCCGGCCAGCACCCCAGACCGGGGGGCGGAGCACCCCCAGACCCCCAAGCCTCCACGCCCGTCCTGGACCCTCCCAGGGGCAGCCAGGCTACCAGGCCAGTAACCAACGTCCGCCAGCACAGACCCTCCCCCATCTCCGCTGTATGCAGCCACAAGGAAAACACCATCCAAGAGCCCCAGAGCTCCTAACCAGGTCATGGCCACATCCCCCAGGTTAGTCCCTCTAGGGAAACGTCCCTAGGGACTCCGAGGGCGTTGAAATAATTCATTTCAACGCCTTGAAGGGATAAAAAAACGCTACAGCTAGTGTCGAAATATCATCGCATACATTCCTGCACTGGTGTCAGTTACTAAAGCCTGTTTCCATCATACCAACTGTGTCTGCCAGACTGCAAAGCTAGGCCTACATTTAACGTACACGTGTTTTCGCTTTATTCAAACGCTTATAGCTGGTATTAAACTACTTGTAGCTGAACACCACCTTAGTTTGCGAACTTGGGCCAAATTGCACGGCTATTGAAATGAAATGACTCTGCCTCTGTCTGGAAAACAACTTTTGTAAATCAAACGTAAAACTGACCATTATCTGTACTATAAAACCACACATTTATTATGTCTGTGAAGGTTCTCAGTCACACATTTATTAGCTAACAAGCTGCCAATCACAAGTCATTAGCTAATGAGAGTGTGGTTTCACAGTCAGACCCACTGATCCTCATTGAGGGAAAATGTTTCTCTCTAAGCTTCAGAAACCAGTAACTGACACAGTGGTAGCTACATCCATCTTTTAAATGTCTTTGGTTGCTGTTTAGCATTGTCACCTTTAAATGATATTGGTTGCCAGGAGATAATGGCCCTGGGTGAATTAATCCCTGAGTCTGTCATTAGACCAGGGGTGGGCAATAATTGCCCCAAGGGGCCACATGAGAACCTGTGACTGTTCTAAGGGGGGGGGGGGGCACCAATAAGTGTAACTCTGCTCACAGTTAATTTAATCTCTTTATAAACTGTTACTGCTAAAAGTAGATGCTACAGTTAGCCCTAACTGTGGCCCTAATTGATCACCCCTGCACTAGACCATGGTTTGTAGGCTTTACTCACTGATTTGTACTCACTTGTTGGTTCAGGCCCCAAAAATTACTTGGCTATGTTTAGTAAAAGATCACAGCTTGGGTCAAATCACAGCATTAACCAATGAGTTCTCACATCTGGGTGTTAAATACTGCTGTTTAGTGAAATAGAGGTGGTGTCTCTACATTGGTGTTTTGTAGAAAGTTTAAAGGGTCGTGGTAGCAGATGTTCTAAGTTTATCAGCCAGGAGAATGTGTTTTATTTGGGATGTTGATGTTTTGCACTTTGCTTCACTTGGTTTTTGTCACTAATGACTCTCAGTTTGGTTAGGTTAAAACACCCCCGACTAAAAGTTAAACCTGCAAACTGAAAAATTTGTGGTTACAGCTACACATTACAGTACATTCAAATGCAGTGGGTCCTCATGTCCATCGGTGAGAAGCTGTTTCATTTTTCCCCAAAGGGAGAGAGAATGTTCTCATCTCTGTTGGTTTGTCTGTCTGTTTGTCAGCAGTCTAGCATTCAGTTTTCAAGATATCACTTTTAAATTTTGTGTGATGGTAGAAACCAATAACAGCTGGAGCTGATTTCATTTTGGTGAAAAATTGGTCATTGTCACACCAAATGTGGAAATCAGTAAAACGTTATATTGCCCACAGTTTTTTTTATGGATGTTCTACTAACTTCACAACAATATGCAAGGTCTTGGAGGACACGGGTACCTTCACTGGGTGACCTTGACCTTCATTGTTGGCGCCCAAGGTCAAAGCTGACCTTGAAATTATTTTTTCAAGAAACCATATTGAGTAACATATCATATGAAAGCGCATGGAGAGAGCTGTACCACACACTTTTTTTTTTTCCAGTATGTCAGTTTTTCAATTGCAAGTAAAATAAAAAGAAGCATTATTTCTGTCCCACCCACACAGTTTAATAGATATGATCTCCGTGGTTTAACCATTTTTAGAGTATTTTCCCCTTTGTGAGCAGTGATTGCTTTCATTTCCACCGCACACTCTGCCTGTGTCTGTTAAGATATAGATGATGATGTTTCATTTCAAACAATATTCACCAAATCCCTGCAATTAAGTAAGCTCGTTCCCCTGCTCCAAAAAAAGAGCCATTTTTAGACCTGTGCCATAATAATATGGTGAAGCCCGCTCAGGGAGGGAACATCTTGCCCTTGCATCATTTTATACTGAGAGAGACATTTTTAATCTTGTGCATGAGTGGTGAATATTTCTGCCCCAAGATAAATAATCTGTGATTTTATTTTTTTCGATATGCACTCTAATGTTGCTGCAGATTTGTTCAAATATGTTCTCCTCTCCTCAGGCAAAGTGTGGATGACACCAGACAGTTTTCATATATGAATAGAGTGGCATTAAGTTAGGGATAATCATGTTCTGCCGCTAATTTAAGGTAATGACAGTATGAGTATGTGAGTGCATACTGTCTCCATCACTTTCTCCCCCCACAGCCCTCCCTCATGCATCGGTAATGAGGCGTAGGCTTATTGACTGAGGGTGGAGATATGATTATCTCTCCTCTATGCCTTTGCCTCCCTCTTCCACATTCTCTTACTCTCTCCAGTCCCCGGCCATTCATCAGAGGCGGATAAGGCATGTTTGTTGCATGTATATTGATTTGTGCTGATTGTAAAAAAAAAAGAAGCAGGGAGACTCATCAAAGATGGAGGCACAGGCAGAGAGAGCCTACTGGGGGCCCGGTGGTGTCTCTGCAGGCCTGCATGCTCTCCAGCTTAGCTGATTCAGTGGGACTTCCTCTAACATGAAGGATCAGCTCTCAGAAGATTTGGAATAATATCCTATAAAGTGGTTGTTTTTTTCTCTCCAAGGTTGCTGCAATTTTCAGCTTTCACATTTAAGGAGCTGGTGCAAAGTGGAGAAGCAAGTTTCACCATTTGTTTCAGTGTCGCTATGCTCCAAAACTGACTTTACCCCAAAGCTTAAAAACTTTTCAAAACCATTGTTCTTCAGAAAGCTGTAGTTCTTCATAACGTCTTTATTTTAGAAGCTATCAGGCTCATGTCACTTTCAAACAAGAATCGGGGTTGAAAATTTCTGTTAAAGGAAGTGAAAGATTGACACTGGCTCCAGAACCAGGCCAGTGCTCATACCCTGCCATGTTAAAATGTCCAACTTTACAGGTTAAATGAACATAATTCCAGCATGTTTTGTTAACAGGTGTCCTGACACAAGCAAATGTTGTCACTTCTGATATGCTTTACTTTCATTGCCTAGAGTCGCTGAACTGTTGTTGGTCTTTTGGAGCATTTGGGCTATTATTGATTTTTATCTCTCTCCATGCTCAGATGCCTCCATATATAGATGAACTACTGTAGCTACATATAACGTCTAGATCTCTGACCTCCACTGAACAAAGCAGGTTGGCTGTATCTTGATCCAGTTTAAAGACAAATGGTGACTGTGCTTTTGAGGTTGGTTGGTTGGTTGCCAAATGGTCACCAACCAGTCTTTAGGCTTCTTTGACTGAGTCCAAACCAGCTTGATCGCCTCATTAAAACCTCATTCCCAGGCTCTTGGAACCATGCTAGGCTCCAGTTGCCTCGCTAACCTTCTAAAGTATTTACTACCGGGTCATATGTCAAGATTATAAGAAAGAGTTTTGGTTTTTCAATTTGTGGTCTAGGTGCTATTATGTGTACTTTGTTGGAGCAAGCACTGGTGAAATGCAGGAATACCATTGTGAATTTTTTTTTTATGTTATTTGTATTAATCAAGAAGAGCAGAAACAGAAAAATCAGGAGCTCTGAATTATTTGTCATTGTGAAAATTAAAGCCAAGCAGGGTTACATTAGATTACTGCTGAGAATGAAAGCAGGCTGTATTTTCAGGTTATACGCTGTTTGCTGACAGTGGTATGCACATCTCAATGAGGGTAAAAACATAGTAATATAAAGAGCACAGGTCCAAAAAAGTCAAGAATGGGAGAGTCTTACCAAACTGATGCTGTTCGCTCAGCAGGAAGATCCCACTCAGCAAGTTGTGACCTCTTTCTGCTAATCCAAAGAAAATCTATAGTTGGTAGCAAAAAAAAAACAAACATTAGAAAAGAAAAAGAGAATTTAGCATCTTACATTAGCATTGCACTTCATGGTTGTAGTGCTTGTGAGAAGCCAGCCTACACAGCCAAACTGACTTGCGTAGGTGTAGTTAGGATAACAGGAACACATGTACACACCTGCCAACATTTAGGTTTGAGAGTATGGGAGGTTTTCCAAACTGACTGTCGCTGCCTAACCAAAAGATGTCGGGAGATCTGTGAAGTTAGTGAATTGTTTTTAACTGTGTTAAAAAACACATGTGAAGTGATTTTGGTGACACCCCATTGTGTAGACTGAATAAGTAGTAGTACTGAAGTATCTTTGTTTTTGTTTCAGGGTTGCACTTTGTAGACGGTCCCTGTTGCTTTGAAAAACCTGAGGTTTGCTCTTTTTTGATGGAATTTTAAAGTTTCATTTTATTATCTACTTTGATATGGTTGAAAAGAAGTGCTGTTTGTGTGTTTTGTTTTGTTTTTTACAATGGCTCACTTATGAGTTATTGATTAAAGAAGGTTGATCAATAAATATCTTTCCAACTTTAGTCTGGATTAGTTGCACATTAGTTTCATATTTTTTAACTCTTGACTTTAGACCATAGAAATAAATGGGAACAAAGTGGTGAAGCAACAACGAGGCTAAGGGAGTATGTTTTCGTGTTCTGTGTCTGCTTTGGTTCTCCGGGTACTTAGGCTTCCTTCCACAGACATGTATTTAGTTGATTGGTTGTACTGGGTTGTTGTCCATACATGTGAATGTGAGTGTAACCTACTAACAGGCTGCCGGACAGTCCATGTATCCTGCCTATTGCCCTGTGGTAAATGAGATAGGCTCCATGATGGAAGAGAATGGATGGGTGGATAATATGTGTGCCTGTGCAGGGATTTGTTGGTTATACATGAATTACACTGTAGGCTGCCAGGTTGTGGTCACATGTGGGGCTAAAATATATGTAGTGGGCTGTCTGAAGATGGTATTTCATAGAAGATCTTGAAACTTGGCTGATGTTAAACACACAGAGGCATGCACAGTACTGTGCACAAGTTTCAGATACTGTTAATCTAATGTAGATCGTTTTTTAGGTTTTAACAACACACTGTACATCATATTGAGATATACCAACTTTACAGTTAATAGCTTTTTGGGAATCCCCCTGTTGGTGCAAAAATACTGTCATGGTCCCTGTGCCCCGCTGGTCAATCCTCTATTGGGCAATATGTTTGTGGTTTGTTTGCTCTCTCGCCCTCTCTCTCTCACTCTCTCTCTCTCTCGCCACGGCGATGCTCACTGCGGGCTCCCGCTGCTGGCCCACACACCTGCTCATCACCACACCGGCCGCTGATCCCAGCTGATTACTGCACTACTTAGATGGCGAGTCTGCACTAGTCTTCGCTGGATCGTTGAGCTATCAGTGTCAGTTAGACTTGTGTTTCGGCTAACCTTCACCTTGAGAATTTCTTATTATTATCCTGCTAACCCGACGTTTTGTGTGTAGATCGTTTTTGGAACCCGATGCGGAGAGGAGTGATTGAAGGGGGAACGTTTTGTACAGAAAGTGTGGAACACCCTTCTCCCAACCCTGTTTCCCACGGACCCTGGCGACCCGGACCCGTTTCCCCTGCACGTTGTATATAGCCACTTGGTGTATGTGTTCACTGTAAATAAACGCACTGTCCTTCGCTTAAAGGAAAACCCTGGCCTGCGCCTGAGTCTCTTTCGGAACCCCTAACAAATACTATTGTTTGTCTGTCAAACTGTGTTATCTTCGGCATTTTTCATAGATTCAACTAAAGAAATGGAAACAAATGATGTGTTTTTGTGACAGACTGCTAGTAACAAAGAGCCTAAAGTAACAATTTAAAATAGGTTCTTTGCTAAGTTATCTGTTATATGTAGACACAACACCGGTTCATCCTTTGAGTTAAGAGACTTTTTTTATGTTTCAGTGGGTTCATTCATAGGTCAGAGTTAATTGGGTTGACAAACAACAACATTCCTCTGACAATGGTCAGGTACAAGGACAGGAAAACGAGTGAAAAAGCAGCCAGTGTCCAAAGAAACCATTTGAAAGACCCTCAGACAGTCTGGGGAACTATTGTTCATGAGCACTTTAAAAATGACAACAAAGGCAGGCTCCTTGGAAGCAAAATTTAAAGGTGTGAGGAGCGGCTGAAGAATTTATGCAAATGTAAATTTGTGCAAAGGATGGAGGAAACATCAAAACAGGAGAACATGGGTAGATGGAACAATGGGAGTGTTGTGTTGGCAGGCTTGCAAATGCACAAAGTTTCCAACATCTTGATGTTTCAGTTTGACAAAAGCCAGAAACTACTGATGATTATCCCTATAAAAAGCCCCACTTCACTGGATCTTCTGCGCAGCGCACCATCTGTATTGTCGGGCTTTTTCTGAACCTTTCCACGCCGAATGGCAGGCTACCACTTGGCATAATATGCAGCTCACTGTAGTCCTGTAATGCATGCTTCATCTTATCAATCTGACCCAATAACCCCCAACCTGAGAGGAATCACAGCACTCGAAAACTATCAACGCATCCTCTAGAAGTGCATTTGTTGCTCGTATTGTGGCTATATGAAGAGTTGGGGCACTTCCACTCGGGCTAATGAGTTTGCTGGCAGCGTCGCTCTCTGTCTAATGACATCATTGACACTGATGCTACATATTGTGTCACGGGCCTCTGGCAATCGCTCAGCAGCTGATGTCCTCACTTTGCCACCGGGGGCACGCCTGCCTGGCACCAGTGGAGTGACGGTTTTGGCAGGGCCGGCGGAGTAACCCCGCTGCTACTGTGGCACAGTTTGCAGGACACATCAATTTGTCCCCCGCTATTGTGAGAGACGATCTTCCTGGCGCCGATCCAGAGCTCGCCGCCTCGGCCTCATCTGCATATCTTTGTTATCCGGTGCTGGTTCTGAGGGAGAGAAAAGGTAGAGAGAGAGAGGAAGAAGACAGACAGAGGGATGACGTGTTGTGTGCCTCGCCATCTGGGCTCTGTTTCTTCAACGGCCACAAATTAAAAGTCAAACCTGTATGAAGAGGATGAGGCAGAGGAGGAGGAGAGGTGGTGCTGGTGATGGGATAGAATTGTCAAAAGGCAACAATACTTCTAATCTCTTTCTCCCTCTGTGCATTTTCAAAAGATGGAGGGGAGAAGGAGGGGGGGAAGAAAGCTGCTTTAATAATTAGAGGGGTAGAAAGCTCAAACAGATGAAACAATGTCCCCCTCCTTTCTTCCCTCTCCCTATCGTCTGTAATGACTCGCGCGTTGATGGAGAGGGCTCTTTGAGGATGACATTCAAATGCTGACATTTGAATTATGTCTGTTTATCAGAGGGAGAATGGCCCGCCCGCTTTTGTTGTGCCTCCTTCGGCGCACAGATTCGCCAGTTGCAGGTACTCAAGCCGGCGGGTTCATTTTAATCACGCGAGCACGAACGTAGCGCACACCTCGAGTATTGGCTGACAGAAATCCTGAAGGGGGCAATTTTAGATGGTTTGGTAAAAGTGCGGGAGAATAGGGGGACAGGCTACACACACAAAAAAGAAAAAACTTTAATGGGTTTTATTTCAAGCGTTTACAGCAGAAGAGCCATCAAATTGTAACAACCAACATAAAATCACTCATCGTCACTAATCCCCGCCTGGATTGCCGGTTTATCTGCACGGCTTATTTCCTCACGAGGACGAGCGCGGACGCCGTTTTGCGGCCACAAAAATGTTGAATCCCATCGCAATCCATGTTAACCTTCAGGAAGCATCATGCACTTAAGGGGAGATAAAAATTTGCATGGGGAAGATTTATTGTCTATCACTAAATGGGCTGCAATGCAAAACAAAGGCCACTCCACAGCGGCGGTGTGGTCCCTCCTCGGATGCTTGTCAAAGTTGGGATCTAAAATCGGGGACGATCCATCACGTTGGCACATGAAAAATTATGGAATTCACCCCGAGGAAATGTATTCACGGGACACGGGTGCAAATGGCTGTTTAACAAAGGCGGTAAACGCAGGTCTGCAAGGTGTGCAAAACCAAGAGAGGAGAGGGGAAAGGAAACTACAGCCTCTGATTATCAAGCTCACTATCTGAGGGCTGTTTCACTGCTCTACACCCCCCTCCCCCACATATTACATATCGCAAGTGAAAAATTTAAACATGCATATATATTGAAATGATCAGCCTGCTTTGATAGTGGAGAGTAGCTCTGCTGGGAGAGAAGAAGAAGAAGAAGAAGAAGAAGAAGAAGAAGAGGGCAATTATCTGCATTTTTCCATTAAATATGAGATGAGACTTTTAATGTTCTGTCAATGTAAAATATACAAGTGAGCTCATGTAGCATGAGTTATCATTTGTATTATAGCTGGTGTTAACATATATGGATATTTAATTGGGAACAGGCAAATGTTGTTGTGTCAGTATGTGCAACGTAAGGCTTTCACTTTTTGAGCTCAATTTTATGCTTCACTCCTTCACCTGTGTCATAAAGTACCGAGCCCTCCAGCCCCCACCCTCCCCTAGCTTCCCTGTCTTCCCCTAAAGGCCATATAAAAAGTGGATGCAGTGCATGTTTAACATTTTAGTCGCAGCCACCTTGATTTTTTGGGGAGTAAGGATCAATGCATATGTATATGTATGTTAGCTAAGGCTAGAGACCCATTGGCAACCCCCTTGATCTCTTGGATAGGGGAAAATATCTCTGACTGGCCAAGCAGATGCTGAGGTTTCTGGCTGGTTGCAGGTGAAATCCATCATGAAGAGTCTACTGGACTAAAATCTGCAAAGGAAATAATTTCTATTTTAGCACATAAACATAAACATCGACAAAGACACAGACCGTGGATTTGTACAAAAGGAACTGGCTGGTAATGGACAGATGTGAGGTTATCAATGGTTACACCCTCGCGCAATAAAGAGGATTATGTTGTCTCATAAGACAGCTGACCAATCTGTTTCACTACCTCATTAAATCTAAACAAGATATATTGTCGAGGGTACAGCAACTGTGACCGTTTGTCTTGAAACAACAACGGTAATCTCAACATTTCAGCTTTTTTCTCAAAATGATCAACTATGTAGTTTTTTCTTAACGTGCCCCTAACATTCCATCGTAAAAATTCTCCTTATTATTGCTCTGGTTGGAAAACAGATTGCTACAGTTACCAACAAGATTCAAGGATGCCGACTTGTTTACAAACACTTGTCAACGACTCGCTAACAGATAGTGAAACTTAAAGAAGTGTGACTGATCTGGAAATAAAAAGGTAAAATGTTGCATGTTTGGTAAGACAGGTTTCAAAAGGTCCAGCTTTTACTTTGAAGCTAATGAGTGTCTGATTCCAGTTTGTGTTATAGCTTCACGACCACTTAGCAAGTAGTTGGCGAGTGTTTGCAAACAAGTCAGCATCCACTATGCAAACTGACAGTGGCAACTTGTTTCTGACCAGAGTCACAAAGTCACCATCACAATGCAGCATCATATACGTCTTCGCAAAAAATCCAATGCCAGCAGCCTCTAGCAACCACTGACCACTTGTTTGGGGAATACAATTTTTTTTCCTTGTAATCGGTGCTCACAGTCTTATGGTCTGTGTAAATGGGGCTTACAAACAGATTTCACAGCAACTGCTAGCCACTGTTTAGGGAATAACAACCGTTGGTAGCCAAAAGCCACCAATTGGCCTCTGTGAGGTCTTAGTTAGTAAGTGACATCTATATTCTGCATGAGTTCATAATAAAGCTGTATACATTCTAATTCATGTTACCATTCACACTGTAAAAGAAAGACGTGAAACCTCGCATTGATTTATGAGGCATTTTGAAGTTTCGCATATTAACAATTTGTTTGCTGCCATGTTGGATTTTTGGTGCTGCAAGTGACCTTATAAGCCAGCATACTCCTAGTGCCGGTCAACAGCCTGGATAAATGGGGAGGGTTGTGGCATAAAATCTTGGCAAATCAGTCATGTGGATCATCAAAAATCTGACTTCCATATTGAAGGAAGCTGCAATGCAACAATTAAGGTTAATTTGAGGTTAACAATGACCGTCTCCATGTGCTGGTGGAAGCTGTTGCTATTCAGAAGCAAACAAGAGAAAAGGAAAGGTAGGAGTGTAGATGTGAGAGCAGGAACTTTAAATTGAGGTAGTATGAGTGTTAAAGGGAGGGAAATCCCTGATTTGTGGACGAAAAGGAAGGTAGATATATTCATGGATGAATGGAAGAAGGACATGAAGAGGGTTGGTGTGCTTTTTTTATATTATAACATGTCAATAATCTGATATATTGGTTTTCAGTGTCCCACTTGTGTAAATGACCTGCACTGCCTGCTATTATGACTTAACATTAGGAATATCTAGGACCCTATCCTAGATAAACCTGATGACATCTCTATGACATTTAAATGTAAAATCGTTGGAATGTACCTTTACTTTAAAACGAAAGTCGGATGAGAGCTAGATTTCCACATTTCAGTATACTGTGTTACTTATTTCTTGCATCTGCATAAGCAGTATGTTTTGTTTATAAGCCTGTGCAAGCAAACTGTATGTATCATCATAAAACAGTTGAAAAAACAAACACTGAATACACATTATGTCCCTGCATTGTGTTTTCAACCCCTGCACTGATTACAGTACAGTCTCATCATTCACCACGACATCCTGGATGCAAATCCCTCCCCCTGCCTGTGGATGAGCTGTATGATCACCATATCGGCATGTGAAAATAATATAGATTAGTAACGTGAGAGGGAGACCGAGTGGAAAATGAGATGATTGCTAAAGTATGTTCTAGCTGATAAAGTGAAATTGCATTTGTCTAAGTGCTTGCAGGAGCCGGTCCATGTGACGACTAGAAGTGGAAATGTCTTAAGGTGGAAGTTGAACAATCAGGGGGTATCGTTTTTGTAAGTACAGCCTTTTTCACAGCTGTTCTCTCATTATGGACTGGATTTACCACCTTTTTTTTTTTGTTGGTTATATTTTTTGTTTCTCCACCTTTAGCTGTTTGCACTTTTATTCCCCTGCTAAAGTGAGAAGGTCAGGCCTTTTGTGTGCCTGCCTCCTCTCTGGGGTGAAGAATTTACCATGTTTCCCAGCAGATCGGAAGACCCAGCATGCATTGAGTGCCGCCTCATGTTCAGGTCTTTCAGGACAGTGGGGGAGCTTTGCTTACCGGCATAGAGCAGGGCAATGGCTAAAAAACACTCACAATGTATTTACAGTTCAGCCGGGATGTCAGTCACAGAGGTGAGGTTAGAGTTTTTGCAAGGTAAAGGTGGTAATAAAGACTAAAAATGGCAATCTATTGAGTCTACTCACAAAATTGGACTGCTTTTGAGAGATGATAGATAAACCTGACAGATATCAGTGTTCATTAATTACCAAAAACACACATTGTGGTTTATTTCAATGCCACACACACACACACACACACACACACACACACACACACACACACACACACACACACACACACACACACAAACACACGGCGTAAATACCTGCTAGAACACCACTGGGATGTAATGCGTATATTTCCTCAGGTATGAGCAGCATTTAATAAAAACGACACTGTAAAAGCTTTTCCTGCTAAATTACAGTGAAGTAATGACTGCTTTTGAATTGCCAGATGCTAGATGCCATTTCAGTCTAGCAACTGGCATATACAACATCAGTTAACACTCACCAGCCACCTTGTTAGGTGCACCTGCTAAACTTTTCATTAACACAATTATCTAACCAGCCAATCAGGACAAATCATTGTATTTACACATGTAGACATGGTCAAGACAGTCGGCTGAAGATCGAACTGATCATCAGAATGGGAAAGAAAGGTGATTTGAGTGACTTTGAATATGGCATGGTTGTTGCCATTTCAGAAACTGCTGATCTTCTTAGATTTTCTTACACAACCATCTCTGAGGTACATAAAATGGTCTCAAGACAGAAAATGACAAGTGAGCAGCAGTTCTCTGGGTTAAAATGCCCCATTGGTGTCAGAGGAGAATGCTTCTTTGAGCTAATAAAGGGAAACTGCAAATCAAATAATCTCTCGTTACAACCAAAGTATGCAGAAGAGCATCTTAACAATAGCAGGCTGTAAAAATGTTGCCTGGTTTGGTAATTCTGGATTTGGTGTAAACAACATTTAAAAACATCCATCCATTCTGTCTTATACAGGGAGTGCAGAATTATTAGGCAAATGAGTATTTTGTCCACATCATCCTCTTCATGCATGTTGTCTTACTCCAAGCTGTATAGGCTCGAAAGCCTACTACCAATTAAGCATATTAGGTGATGTGCATCTCTGTAATGAGAAGGGGTGTGGTCTAATGACATCAACACCCTATATCAGGTGTGCATAATTATTAGGCAACATCCTTTCCTTTGGCAAAATGGGTCAAAAGAAGGACTTGACAGGTTCAGAAAAGTCAAAAATAGTGAGATATCTTGCAGAGGGATGCAGCAGTCTCAAAACTGCAAAGCTTCTGAAGTGTGATCATCAAACAATCAAGCGTTTCATTCAAAATAGTCAACAGGGTCGCAAGAAGCGTGTGGAAAAACCAAGGCGCAAAATAACTGCCCATGAACTGAGAAAAGTCAAGCGTGCAGCTGCCAAGATGCCACTTGCCACCAGTTTGGCCATATTTCAGAGCTGCAACATCACTGGAGTGCCCAAAAGCACAAGGTGTGCAATACTCAGTGACATGGCCAAGGTAAGAAAGGCTGAAAGGCGACCACCACTGAACAAGACACACAAGCTGAAACATCAAGACTGGGCCAAGAAATATCTCAAGACTGGTTTTTCTAAGGTTTTATGGACTGATGAAATGAGAGTGAGTCTTGATGGGCCAGATGGATGGGCCCGTGGCTGGATTGGTAAAGGGCAGAGAGCTCCAGTCTGACTCAGACGCCAGCAAGGTGGAGGTGGAGTACTGGTTTGGGCTGGTATCATCAAAGATGAGCTTGTGGGGCCTTTTCGGGTTGAGGATGGAGTCAAGCTCAACTCCCAGTCCTACTGCCAGTTTCTGGAAGACACCTTCTTCAAGCAGTGGTACAGGAAGAAGTCTGCATCCTTCAAGAAAAACATGATTTTCATGCAGGACAATGCTCCATCACACGTGTCCAAGTACTCCACAGCGTGGCTGGCAAGAAAGGGTATAAAAGAAGAAAAACTAATGACATGGCCACCTTGTTCACCTGATCTGAACCCCATTGAGAACCTGTGGTCCTGGAGTCCACGTTTCTTTGCAGAATCGTCTTAATTCAGCCATATCTTCCAGCATGAATGGCCCATGCAAAGCATTCTCCTTCAGGATTTTCTGGTAGAGAGCAGAATTCATGGCTCCATCAATTACAGCAAGTCATCCTGAAGCAACAAAGCAGCCCCAGACCATCACACTGTTGCTGTTATGTCGTTTTTATGAAATGCTGTTAGTTTTATGTCAGATGTAACGAGACTCAAACCTTCCACAAAGTTCTATTTTTGTCTCTTCAGTGCAGAGAATATTTTCTTGGTGTTCATCGAAATGTTTTTGGTAAATGTGAGACGAGCCTTTGTGATCTTGTTGGTCAGCAGTGGTTTTCTCCTTGATCTCTCACGTGGATGCCATTTTTGCCCAGTCTCTGTTTTACTGTTGAATCATGTGGCAAGTGAGGCCTGCAGTTCTTTAGATGTTGCTCTGGGTTCTTGTGTGACCTCCTGGATGAGCCATCGAAGCTCTTGGAGAAATGTTTTCAGGCTGGTCACTCCTGGGAATCTTCACCACTGTTCCAGGTTTCTTAAGTGTGGATAATGTTTCCCATTGTGGTTCACTGAAGTCCCACAGACTCAGAGATGGCTGTGTAACCCTTTCCAGACTGATAGATGTCAGTGGCTTTGTAATAAGAGAATAGTTTTCCAGCTCTATATAAACAGGAAAAAAATAGGTTGTGAGGCGACTACATAACAAAAAAAGAATAAAATCATCTACACGAATGAATGAGGTCTTTATTAAATTCTGCCTGAAAGTAAAACATCCTAACGTAGTGTCTAGGTTGAATTTACCAGCTTACGAGAATCGATCACGCCTGGAGTCACACCGCTGTGACTGACAGCAGCTTTGTTGTCCAACACATGAGGTGTAATGTGTCATTTCCAAACAAACAGCCACTTCTCTTGCAGGTTGAGGTCAAGACCGGCTAAGGTCAAGGCCCCCGTACAACACCAGGGTTGCTGAAAACACACAACAGCCCCTTTGTTCTGGGGGGTTCCTGCTTGAGTGAACACGCTTTGGGCTGAGACTGCTGTTTTCATTTAGTTGTTGCTCCCGGGGCAGTTTTGTCTCTCTTCCTACTCCTCCCAGAGATTTCATCACCAATACGCTGGGAGATGATTTTGTGAATGAAGCCATGCATATCCTCACAGCTTTTATGATGGTAATGACTAGCAGTATGCATATCCTCACAGCTTTTATGATGGTAATGACTAGCAGTGCAGGAACAATGCCAGGAGAATGCTGGGATTCAGGGTCTATGCTTGTGGGAAACAGAGGAGATGAGGGTCTGGTTTTTGTTTCGTTTTTGTTTGTTTTTTTGAGGAAAAGCTCAAATCTCCATAATGTCTACTGATAAAAAAGAAACAAGTTTGACTTTTATCCTTTTTAATTTATTATATTTTCAATTATCTAACTTCAGGTGTCCTAAAACTTGCTCTATGGCAGTGTTTTGTTTCTGCACGTGCACTTAAGAGTTCAGAAGTCATCAGCACATGGCGTTCCCCATCCTCCTTAAAGAGGTTGTCACTACCCATCTGCCAGAGCCAACCCCTCCTCGACCACCACCACCTTCTTCATGACGTTTAAATCGCATAGCAGAAGATGTGTAAACACACACAACACATTTGGCAATGATCCCTTCACCATGGCAACGACAAACAAGGAAAAAATCCATTAGCGCGGCACAAAACGAGTGAGGAAGATAGATACTGAGAGAGAGAAAGAGAGAGAGTTGGCAGGAAGTCAAGAATGCCAAGCGTTCTGGCTGCCCCCCACCCAACCTGACAAAGGGCGCTGGCAATTAGGGTGAAAAATAAGCCCGCTGTCGGATGTTGTTGTCTGTTGGTTGTCATCCTTCACATACCCTCCACCAGAACTCTCCTCTCAGCGCACCTTAAAACACATCTTGAATTGAATCCTTGTCTTTTCCACAGCAGAGGAGTGAGCGTCATTGGCTGGTTGATTAACCTTCGTAGTTAAGATTTTGGCAGATTTACACAGAAATGTGGTTTTTTGCAATTCTTTATCATTGGCTTGAGATTCAACTTAGAGACTAGCTGCTCTTGAGTGCTTCCTTTGACATCAAATTTTAGTTTTAGTCAACTACATATGATGAGATAAAAGTAGACTAACATTGGTTCAGTGGCTAAAACGTAAATGTTTGTCGTCTCAATGTGCGCACATGTCTGCTCTTCTCTTCCTCCTAAGTGTGGACATTGTGCCGTGTTTTCATGAGAAACAGGGAGCATGGGAGCTTGTTGTACGGGGGTGATCAAATGTGCACGTCTAGCCTTACTACGGGAGGAGATTACTCCTGATAGCATAATTTCAAAACTAGTACAACCTTTCTACACAACTTAATTAGTTCTGATTGGATCTCGTTTCTCATTTTTAATCATTGACAAAAGCGCCAACGCATTTCATAACAGTTTTTGTCCTTGTGCAATAGTTTTTATTTGGTTATTGTCTTATTTTTGTCCAAAACAAGGTCATTGAAAAAAACTATTGGCCAACGAGATTCAGACTGATCTTATTTGTGTCTTCTCCCAGCATCCAATCTTGGATCTTTCACTTGTTGGGTGTCAGTGTAGCCACTGAGACTCAAATTATAGCATATATATATCCTCTCATGTATATACAAATACACCCAGAATACAACCAATTGGCAACCAGTTGGGTCAAGTCCCATATTGCACAGAAACACAAGGCAGACAACACTCAGTTAATTGCACCATGTTGGGATTCTGTCTGCTTTGATAAATTAGATGACTTACAAATCCTCACCGGTCTGTCTGAGAGAGTGAGAGAGTTGCAGGCAGTCCAAGTTGCACCGTGATTGTTCGGAGACAGGTTACATCCTACCAGGAATCCTGTGCAAATGCCTGGCATGTTGATAGTGGTTGTCCAGAGGTTGAAGGCGCTGATCTAAACCACTGAGGAACCAGTTGATCACCAAACGCAAAAACCTTCAATGCAATGACTCTCAGACAGGCTGTCTGGACCTATTTGTTCTCATTTTGGGTGTAAAATTTTAGGAACTTTCTCTTTAGCTCTGTAATGTGAAGCGCACATGGTTAAATCTAGGTTGAGCTGATTTTTCTGTCTGTGTTCAAACAGCAGTACCTGGTAAATGCTTTGTGCTATTGTCATCCACCAAATATCCCCATAAAGCTCATCTTCTCTTCTTTCTGAAACCATTGAAATTTTGTATCTAGCACAAACGGTAACAGAGTTGTGGTTATGTAAAGAGCCGCAGCCGAGCTGTTTGAACATAAAGGGTTAATTTAGTGGCATAAATGGTCCCCAACTCTAACACTGTAGCAATACATCCACATAAAACTAAATAAAATGAATAAGCCCATCTAAAAACTAAAAATGTATCAGTATGAAATCTAACAGGAGCCTGAAAGCACCCATATGAATGAGTGAAATGTGCCATCTGCTCAGTAGATTTCCTTTCTGAGATACACTAAAAAAATTCTGTTCTCAAATTTCTCAAATTTCAAAAGCACATAATTATTGTTGTATAGAAATAATTTTTTTTGCACTTAAGTTACATTACATGATAGGATCATACAATCAGATAACTACATGAATAAATGCTTTTTCCCCCAACATCCCTTTCTTATGTACAGACTCCAGCATCCAGACATCTGGCAGCGCTCCTTCTGCCAGACGGCTTTCCCCGTGACACCGAGTGTGGCTGAAAATTGAGGGGCCACAGCAGTTTAACTGTTATGTGATTGTTTGAGCATGTTCCAGCTTGTAGGCACATGGTTGCAGACCACACCGGCGGACCGAAACGGGTCTAATGTACACATGCAAACACGCATGCATGCATGCTCACAGGTGCGACATACTGTACGCGAGTGTGGCTGCACGGGGGGAGAAAGTTTTAACAGGCCTTGCAGGCCAATTAGAGTGATTCACCGCGTCATTGATTTTGACATGCAGGATTAACCGATCAGCAAGCTGTAAAACCATCAACAGTAGCCATGTGGTAGAGATACAAAAATACACGCAGACCTTTTATTGGTTTGTGTGAACCAAGTTTTTCAAACATATATCTTCAGTGTAAAGTTAGTCTGGCCTGTACGCGTGTGTGTAGACAACGCCAGTATTGGTGTAAGGCTGAAAGCGGGCCTCCTTAATCCCTCACAGTAGGTCAACCACTCAAAGAACTGCAGCCATTATCGGCTTTAGCTTCATTTTATTAAATCACTCACCACGTCCCTGTTGTGTGTTAATGGGCTAATTTGTACCGACACTGAGCAAAGGATACAATCAATGATATGGTTTTATAAGGAGGCTTAATCAGATAACAACTTTGTTCTAGCCGGTAATTAGAAACAGGAGTCAAGCTGGAGGAGGAGACCGAGCAGACCGTTCTCAGCCTTCGCCCCGGTGCACCGTGGGAATGGAGGTTGAAGGTCAATTTCAAAATTAGTTAAGCTTGACGGGCTGCCACTGACCTGCACAGGTGCTCCCACTTCCCCCGCTGCTCTGCACTTCCTACCACTGACCCCGCCATCCAGAGGTCACAGACATTGGGCCCCAGTCTCCCCGTCTCCCCCGTGCTGCACCCCAGGACCAGTCTGGATCCATTAGCAGAACCAGGACAAAGCCCAGGCCTGCTGAGAAGACCAAAGACCACCGCGGGGCTAATGCAAAGCTTAAGCACATTCAGCAGAAGAGCACATTTAGGCTAAGCGTTTGCACACCTTGTGGCTGTAGGTATGCACAGCTCACTGAGCTGTGCTGTTGCATAAAGCGTCTGCCTGCAAGGATATCTGCACTTTGCAACTGATCAAACATCAACTGTGCAGGACTTTAATAGTTAAATCTGCTGTTGCACATAAACATGAAAACAAATTTCCCTCCCTCCCTTCCCTTCACCTCCCCTAGGCCCGCCGTCTGTACTCTCAGTATGTTTTTTTGAGAGGGGTGTGGAGGGGCTGGTTGTTATTGGCGCGTCTGACCGAGAGAAGAGAAGCTAGTCCGTTGTTTTTGAGCCCCGCTGCGGTGTGGCCTCCCGCTGCTTGGCCTGCCATGTGTAATTAAACATTTGGCCTACACAATTACTCAGCAGTGTACACATGCCAGTGTTGGGCCTTGCAGAATATGCATTTCAAAGAGCACCAATTCCCTTAAAAGTGCTGTACTGACAGCGGAAAGGAGGGGAGAACCTTTTGGGTGGGGCAGGAACGGTTGAAGGGGAACAGGGGAGGAAGGAGGAGGGCGAGATGTGGGCTGGGTGGAAGGTCCACAGGGATGGACTGATTAGAAAATAAATTGAACCTGAAGCAGAACTTGAAAGTGGACCAGACCAAGGCAACCATTGTTTAGGAGGTATGGTTGGAAGAGCTAACACGTTAGCGATCCTCTCGTTTCCCTCTGCACGCTTTGTGCTATAAACAAAGACTGTTTTGGAGAATTTGACAACCTTATAGCACAGGAAAGTGAATAATTCATGCAATAATTTGAGACATTTCACTCAAACCAGAAAAGTTGACCTGATAATAGCGCTAGAGCAAAAAAGTCAGTGGATCATCAAAGTCAGGGGGAGTCATAATCAGACTTCCACTGACCTCTGTGCAGAATCTAATAGTGATGAACCAACAAAATGTACCATCACAGGCTGCTATGGCTAAAATGTTTCTAAAGATTCTGTGCACTGAGACCAGGACTGGGCGATTTGATGAGTATTGAGCACTTTTAGATACTAATAGCTTCATCTCTGAGGGAAGCTTGAATTTTTAACTTTTATTTTTCCTATTTAGTGGTTTGCCTTCTTGAGAATGTAACTTATATTATATAAGCACAATTATAAGCTGAACAGCAGGAGGGTGGTGCACGCTCCCTATTGTGTTTCAGTAAACTGAAAAGCAAAGCAATGCAAAGCAAAAAAAAAGAGGTCAGCCAGTCTGTTGAGATACTTTTCAGACATGTATGTTGCTTAGTGCATGGTGCACCTTCTCTAACAGACTGATTCAGCTAAGCTACCACAAGGACACATATGAGAAACCTTTCGTACAGCATGCTATCAATTCAATATATCTGTCAGGCAGAGAGGGATCTACCACATAATTTTCCCAAATGTGGAATAAATAAAGTATTTTTCATGTCATCTCATCTCATCATATAAACAATGTATACAGCCACCATGATGTCAAGCCCTGGTTTGGTAGCTTTTACTGGAACATTTTGTACATCACCATCTTTGAGTGATCTGATAATCTACTTGTGGATTTGACCAAGAAGCAGACTTGTGAGTTACAAGGCATCCACCTTTTTTATTGTCTATTTTACTCTTAATTAGACCGTCATTTATAAAAACAATCATTGTGTAGCACTGAATAAAACTGCAAACTAGTGCTCAGGACAATAAACACATTGAGAAAAGGTTTATTGAGGTGACAAACAAAGTGAGGAGTGTGTTCCTTTCCTAATAGACTTCTATATGATAGGACTTCTTTTTGTTTCCCCCTGCTTGTCATAAGTGAGAATGCAGACTTAAAGGAACTTCTGCAATAAATGGAAAAAAAGTGAAACTTGGGGAGGAAAAAAGGTAAATAGCAGCGGCCTTTTCTGCCTTTTCTTAACCCTAATGTTGCAGCTCTACAGTCTATTTTCAGAAACTGTTTCTAACATGACCTTCAGCGACCTTGATGGTGCTGTCACACACGCTTCATCTTTGTGTAACCAAGTCAGAGCTTCCAGGAGACACTAAAGCTCCTTGCAAAATGACAAACCGGCAGCTCAGGCAGCGGCAAGAGCACCCAGTCAAATACGACATCCCTCTGCAAACACCGTATCATGACTTGAGAAATGGCACGCTGGCATCCAGCTGTCAGTCAGACTTGAAATTCCTCAGCATTCAGAAACTAAAGCCCCCTATTTCTTCCCCTGCAGTTTGCCAAAACATGTGAATCTGCCACTTCTTTCTTATTGATAAGCTTTGACAAAAGTCTAAAGTCAGTGCAATAATGCAATAAGCTGAGGCAAACAGAGAGCAGGAAGACAGAGAGGGGGAAGTGCTGGATTTCGAGGATGTGTGTGCGTGCACCTCTCTCCCTCACTCTCTTGCTCTTACCTCTCTTTCCTGAATTTGTGTGTGTGTGAGAATGAGAGGAGACTAAGCTCCCCATCTCTCAGAGAGAAAAACAGCACACAAACACTCATCCTCTAGAGTCCCCCTTGAACAATGTGGATTTTAAAAGAAGAAACCTCTCTGCCAGCCCCTTGTCAGCAATGAAAGCTACCAACACGTCGCCGAGACGTTGGCAGCACCACCTGCCTGTGAGGCCCCAGTATCCCCTCCTCAGCCTCTTGTGTGCCATAGAGGTGCCTGTGTCCATGTCCCTCTATTGTGGTGTGGACTAGAGGGGGTATTGTGAACCTTGTCAACGGCTCTGCCATCTCCGTGCCAGCTGGCCGGGTGTAAGCGGCGAAAGGGGGCGAGGAGGGAGCGAACAATGCAAAGATCTGTGCACAATGGGCGGCCGCGGAACGGCGGCATTGTTCCACCATCATCAGCCATGCCAGCTTCCCCCGTGCCGACTGCGACACAAAAGCAACAACTCGTTAAATTGGGCTACCTCAGATTAAATTTTTACCCCAGGAGGGGTAAAAAGAGTCCAACGCATACCGGTCTGCATTAGACACAGAGCAAGGCTCTTCATCGACATGGTTTCCATTTTCGCATCCACATGTGCTCACAACCACGGATATCCCCGCAGCCCCACTTTTGAAATCAAAGAGCGAAGGAACGGGGGAGGAGCAGCTTTAAGGAAAAAGTCTGGAATCCATCTGAGATTGAGAAATCCAACCATCGTTGGTTGGATCCAATTGAATGAGGCAGGCCTGAGTAACACACTCCGACACGGCCTTTCTCTTCCTCTAACACCCCGACCATGTGGTCCCGAGGCCTTGCCAGAAAAGCATGTCACAGCTCATCACAGTTGCAGATGAATATTCATGCAGTAGAGGGCGTCTGTGTGTAAAGTATTTACGTGTGCGCCTGATTTTAGTGCAGAAAAAGAAGAGTGAGAACGTGTGTGTGTGACAGAGAGAGAGAGAGAGAGAGAGAGAGAGCACTGTATATTTGTGAGGTGTTTTTTTGGTTTCACTTCCTCACAAAAGTGATTCCCCGGCAGACTCCCAGGATGCAGCCACAGGCCTCTGCTGCTGACATGGCCACCGCTTGTAACACGCGGCGCAGCTCCCAGTGGTTCAACGGCCAAACACAGCCTGAGTAAGAGTCGGTGTTGGCTGGAACGTGAGGTCTCACACACTGTCTGGACGCGAAGGCGCACACACTCACTCACACACACACTCACACACACACACACACACACACGTTCGGGCTGCCAAAACTCCACAGATGTCCTGGCTGTTGCCGCGTGTGAGTCAGCGCGGGCCGAGCTCTTTGATGGCGAGGTCTGGTGCGAGGTTTGGGGTGCGAGGATTGAAATGCAAGGCAGGTGCGCTGCCACGTTTGGCTTCCAGGACATTCTGATGCCCAGATTGGCCCCTGACCCCCTGAAACAACAGCAGACCCGCCATGTCGAGTCCCAGAGGGTGACGCATTTCACTGAGAATTTTTTTCATTTTTTTTTAAAAAAGGAAAAAGAAAGGAAGAAAAATCTCGGTGAGAATTTCAAAAAGAAAAAAAGCCCCCCAAAACAAAACTGGGAAAATCAGATTTTGTCTGCCTGTTGCAACTTTTAGACATGTTGCAATACCAAATGACGACTCTGCTATCACTGGTCTGCTTGTCCCTACAGTGACTAGATTAGCATTGTGGGTAGCATCAAGAGTGCAACCAAGAAAGTGACATTTGTAACAAGATAACTTTCTACAAGCATGAATGTACTTTCGGCAGTTCACACAAACTTCAGTGATGACTGTACCATTCGATGCCATGCGGGTTTTTTGCAGTGAAACTTCTCTGAACTCTTTGAAAGTTGGTGCCCATTTTCAGAGCTGCACTAATATCTGTCATTACGTGGCATTAAAACCTTCCACACTGCCTGCTTTTTTGGAAAGCAGACATGATGACGATGATGACTGTGACAATAAAGTAATTGCCCATGCTTTTCATTTTTGGACAATTGATTTTTAAAGATACTTAGCAGAGCAGGTGAAGCATGAAGGAGCCAGTTATGTAGACATAAAACTCAGCACTCCCATGGGTTGGCACAAAGCCTCATCGCTTTCTCCTCGGGAATAATCTAATGTACATTGGAATGGATCGGCTTATTAATGATGGCGATTCATAATGCAGAGAGATGTTTGAGAGCAGACCCAGCTGTGGATCGCTTCCACAAGTGTTTTCAGTCAAAGTCTGGACAGTCCTTTCTCTGGGCGGTGTGGGGGTGTAGACACAGGCCTTGATTGACACCCTGTAAGAATGAGATTTATCAGAGAATTTATCATGATTAAGCAGCAACCGGGTCACAGGGCGCTATCCAGGAGAAACAATACTGGAGTTTTAGTGAGATGAAGTAATGACAGAACTAGCTGTAAGATCTGCCATGAGTCATTTTCCATTACAACTGAGTACCACCTCAATGCGATTGGGGTTGTTATAGCAAGGTGGCCCGAAAGTGCTGTAACATCATTTGTACATGACACAAACACAACACAACGGTGGAGGACATCAAAGCGATGGCAAAAGTCCTCACCTCATCACCATGGTGTTGGTTTGTGTGCAGCCACTTCCCTTCAACAAAGGTGCGTTTGCTTGTTATGATGAAGTCCCTCTCCTTGTCCAGTGACATCAATGCAGTCTGTTGACATCACATTATCAGCTCAACTCAGTTAGTTTGGTACTAAAAAAAAAGCATCAGTTGCTACCACCTAATGCAAAACCCTAAAAACAGAGACTTTAGACTGTCTATAGAACAAAGAAAGAAGTTAACTGTGGTTGGAAAGAGAGAAGGCAGAGCAGAAGTGGCTTAAACCTGAACTCTTTGAAACCCAAATGTAAAGCAAAATGACGTGAATCCGTGAATGGAAACCATCAGCTGGGATTCTCCTGACACCAACAGCGTTGAAGGGGAAATGCTTGGTTAAACTTTCTCTTTAGATAGAGACAGGTGAAAGAAAAGGAAGAGTGCTCTTGTTGTCGGATATCCGTGGGCTTCAAGTGCAACTGAGTAAAGCTGGGCTTTGTTTGGGTTTGGTGTGAATGCACCATGATGGCTAGCAGAGGGTCATTACAATGATTTCATAGAACAGCCATCTGCTTGTTTAGCTGTGTCCCAGTTTGAAATCTGAAAATATCCAACTCTGATAAACAGACTATGGTGAACTTTTTCCTTTCTCTATGGTAAATGGACTGGCACTTGTATAATGCTCATGTTTGGTGAATAAAATGAAGGCGGATGAAAGAAGAACAACATGAGACTTAAATCACGGGAGTTTGTTTTATTAGTTCTGACTTCATTTTTGGTTGTTTTTAGAATTTAGTCATGTGGTTTACACATTTGTGTCTCCTTGAAGTTTGATTGCACAAATCTCTTGGGGTTACATTAGGAAGGACATCATAAACTTCCTCATAAGTTTATGGTCTCTGTCACTATTTTCAAGTCTTACTCAGTAATGCATGCCATGCATATTATACATGACAGGAGAACTGACGTTAAAGGGTCAGATTTGCCCCTGGTGTATGAATATCAGACAGAAAATGCAAAATGCTTAACTCAGGTTTTTTAAACGGGACAGTGGGTAATGGAATTGTGGTTATGTTCCGCTTTTTTTACAGCCTGTGTGTTGGACCTTGTGTTGCCTCTCAGAATGGAATCTCCACAGGGATTACAACAAAACAAACAGATTTAGAAAGAAAATGTTTTAAATTTGTTTTGAGTCCTGACCTGAATCAGTGGCTTGTTGTGGGTGGGGGAAAGAAAACTAAATGCCACAACTTCAGCAGCATGGCGCAAACAAAACAGATCACTCTTCTCTGTAGGCACAGCTGCTGTTTGATTAGCAGCAAATTACAATTCATTCCTGTCGCCCCGCATGCCTATACTTCTTCCAGAGCTCTTTACACTTAGATTAAACACAAATCATTACTGGTATGTTGGGTTTGGGGGAATACACCTGTACTTTTTCTTTATTTAAAGCCACCAAATAAACAATATTTTGCTGGTACTGATTTTGTCATCAATCCATCCACTGTGATGGTGGTAGCAGCCCATCCAGACCTAGCTCCCCTTACCAACCTCCTTCAGTTTATCCAGGGGGACATCAAGCCATTCCCAGGCCAGCTGAGAGATGTAATCTTAACCCTAAGGATGAGGGGGGTGCCTCATCCTTGTCAGATGCCCAAACCACCTGAACTGTTTCCTTTTGATGTGGAAGAGTAGGAGCTCTACTCTGAGCTCCTCTTGAATATGGATATTCCCTGACAGTCATTACCAAAATTTCTTGACTGTAGGTGCGGTCAGGAACATAGATAAAGCGGTAAATCAAGAGCTTGACTGTCATGCTCACATCTCTCTTCACCAAGACCAACCGGTACAGCTTCCACACCACTGCAGTTGTGTCCTCAACCCATCTATGAATTTCCTGCTGCTCCCCTTACTTGTAAAAAGACCCTGAGATACTCATCTCAGGGTGGAGTGGGAACTCCAACGTGTTCCACTTGTGGATTTTGGTCTCAGACTTGGAGGTACTGATTCTCATTCCTGCCACTTCACATTCAGCTGTGAACCACTCCAGCGCGAGCTAAAGACCACCACCTGATGGAGTCAACGGAACCACATTATCCTGAAGCCACAAAAGAGGAAAACCTTCACCAACTGCTACAGCTAAATATTCTGCCCATAACAGTTATGAACAGAATCACTGACAAAGGGCACTCCTGGCAGAGTCCAACGCATACCGGGAAGAAGTCCGACGTGCTACCAGCATGCTCTTGCAACAACTTTACAGTCACCAAATGGCTCGTGGCAACGTGCTAGACATGCTATAGTCCCAAAGTACCCCTCACATGATACCCGGACATGGTCGAATGCCTTCTCCAAGTCCACAAAGCACAGTTAGACTCAACAAACTTCCACGCAAGCCTTAAATATCCTCAATAGGATAAAGAGCTGTTCTAGCATTCTGCTTAAAGATGTGACCCACCACCTTAGTCTGCCAGTCCAGAGTTACCACTTCAGATCTCCATGCGAAGTTGAGGTGTGTCAGCCTGGAAGCCCCTTACTAAGATTTCTGTTAGATTCCATTAAATCTTCCATGAGGTCTGCATGCCACATCGGCATCGACAAGTAATGAAAAACCACACCCTCTGCACCGATTACCCAAAATTGATACCACCACGGTGGCAAATGCAGGTAAATAGACAAAAAAGGGAATAAACTAACAACACTCAAAAAAATACAGATTTTGGCTGCTAATAATGATTTAACATGACTTTTATTCAGTTTCACGTAACTTAATGAGGTAAGTGAGACCACCCTGACAGTCAAGAGCAGTTATTACAGCAGACAAGCTCTGAAAAATCCCAAATCTTTATTTTATTATAATGGGCATATTCATATACAGCAAGACAGCTTCGAGTAGGCTTATGTGATCTTTTTACTTCTCAATCACTCAAACAGCACCAAGATCCGTCATTTGATAGTTGACGGTAGGAAAAAAAAATCTCTCTGGTTCATGTTTCTTCAAGAAAAAGTGGAAATATAAAATTGCACATATCAAAGACCTGGCATCCTGGACTCTGTTTTGCAGCTTTCTGAGCCCTCTTAATGAGATGACAAAAATAACACTTTCAGATGTGCCTGCAGCACAGCCGTCGCAACCCGATTGGCAGAGAGTGAGAATGAAGCCCGGAGTACAGGTGTCAATGTGATTAATTACACCGGGGAGGAGAATTAGCAGTCTGCTAATCAGGTCGACCAAACAAGGAGGGAAAATTGAGTTGTTGTTTTTTTTTAAGTGTTAGCTTTTCTCACGATCGTGGCCCGTTAGAAGAGCAGAGGGAAGTTTGTTAATGGCTCCCAAGTCCATCCCGGAGGACCAAATTATCCTGAAGGAAGCTCTCTGTTTGTGGAGTGCCGGCTCATATTTTGAACGCCCGCAGACGCGACTTGTAAAACTGACGGCCGATCCAAGAGTAGAAATTTATCTGAGGTTCAGAAATCCCGGTCAAAATTAGAAAATGACTTAACCCCAATAAAAGAAAAACAAACTCCGAGCTCTGGCCACACATAAAACAGGAAACGGGGATCACATCCAATCAGGTGGAACCATTAATTTTCATCTATGAAAACAACTGTGGATTAATGACTTTTGACATAAGGGTGATGAATGATAGAAAAACAAGAAAAACTGCTTTTTTTGGTTTCTGAAAAGCGTGTGTTGGTGCGAGATCGTAACATGTGTGTGGGAACATCTGGCATAGCCTGAAGAGACAGCCAGGACTGGACCTGCAGACATTTGGGGTCAGTGAAAATGGCCTCTATCCCTGACCCCTCCTCTCCATCCTCTGGCTCAATATTTACATTTTCACTTCCTCTGTTTGAGGTTTTTTTTTTTTCTTTCACACCTGCCAGTGCTTTCCCTTCGAATGAGGAAACATGATCAGCCACTTTGCTGCGCTTTTTTGGAAAGTCACAAACACTCAGCTCATGTGTAAAATTGGCTTCTGTAAAGAAGGTTTAGCTTTAACTTTATGCTGTTTTAGTTCAGTGTAATTTTGTTTAATTGATGTCTGTTTCTAATTTCCTCTTTTGTGATGACTGTTTGGTGGGATAATATTTATATGAGATGATGAGAAATATTGTACTACTCCCATATAATACGGAGAAGCTCTCCAAGTGCACAGAGCTCCACCTGAGGGTAATATTTAAGGCCTTTACAAGTAGTTCGTGTAAAATTTGCACAAATATTTCGTGTGTTATAAATATTTTTCTGTCTCATCTATTCTTAATGAATTTGCAGCATCTATAGTTCGATTTTTCCACTTTTTAAAATGCGAACAAACAGATCTGACCAATCAGACTACTGCATTTGGTAACAAGTGCACTCATAGATATTGCTGAAGTAAAATTGTAATAGTTTTGCAGGTTATTTGACCTCATGGTGGCACGGCATAAAAAATGCTTCCCCCTAGCCTCCTATTAGATACACCTATCGTATCAATGCCATTGGTGTATCTAAGGTCAGAGCTCTCCAACCTCTGACCCTTGAGAACAAGGTCACCAGGGTTGGAACTCGTCCAAGATTTTTAGCAGACACACCCATGGCATCAATTTGAAAATCCTCCAAGTTTTCAACTCAAACTGAAGTCAAGTCAAAAACATATGAAACCAAAAATCTCCCTAATTCTTATCTAGATCAGATATTTTGATGTCGTCATGTTGCCTAGTAACCACCTGACAATAGGCTTCAATGACCCACTTGTAGCATTTATGCACCTTTCTGACTTAAAGGGCGTCACATGAGTTTTATTTCACAACAATTAATTTATATCTGATAAACCTGAACCTTAAACAGAATTTCAGGTGGAAAAATGTCACCTGCAGGAGTGCTACTATAGTCATCAACACAGGTCATTAGTAAATTCAGTAGGGCGAGGTATTTGTTGTTTTTTAGGTTAAGTGTTGACGCCAAAATAAAAACTAGGATCTCTAGAAATTATTTTTACTGTAACTCTCGTGAAGGCAATGTGCAGAGAGGAGCCCACTTTACGTTAATATTTGAAACTGTATCGACTGCAACAACTCAAAATGAATTTCAGGCCCTCAATCAGCCACCTCAAAGAAATTGATTATGTGAAATATGGATGCTTCATCAAGTGAGTGAAGGTTTATTGATGCTGTCTAAGGCTAAGGTGAGTTTTATGTTTTCTAAGAGCCATTTAAAATTCATTGAATAATTATTAAGAAAAGCATGTTTGGCTGTTTCTTTAATTCCTTCACCCTTCACCTTCATCAATCAGACACAATAAAGTGTCTATTTGAACTGACTTTCCAAAACTGTATTTGTTAAATTGAAGCCAGTAAGGCTAACAGTTGGGCTAAAGTGGCCAGCTACCTTTCATGGTACCTTTTTTTTTTTATTATAAAGCAGAACTAACATGTAAAAGTTTACTTTAGTCCACTTGATTTAGAAGAAGATGAAGATTTTCTTAACCTCTTGCCCAATTCAGGGTCACAGGGCAAGTATACAGTACAGGTTCCCAGTCTATCTATCATTTTAAAGTTTAAATATTGTGGTTTTTTAGAGAGTAGTTCTGAATGAAGGATACAACGCTGTCCTATAATATGTGTTTTCTTTTTTGTCCTGTGTCCCACCTCCTGCCTGAGCCTGGTCCTATCAAAGGTTTCTTTCTGTTAAAAAGGAGTTCTTCCTTTCCACTCTCGCCAAATGCATGCTCATAAGGGTCATTTGATTGTTGGGGTTTCCTCTGTATCATTTCAGGGTTTTTACCTTGTAATATAAAGTGCTTTGAGGCAACATTTGCTGTGATTTGGTACTATATAAATAAATTGAAATAAATTAAATAGAAATATTGGTAACAGCTAACTTTCATAGTGCTTTTCTACCTAATTTAAGCACAAGTGTCATTTACACACACACACCCCAAAAAACACACACTGTCTAACATTTGCATGCATCTTGTGATTTGGTATCTTGAGTAAGATTACTTTAACATAGGAATTGGAGACGTGTGGGTCTACAAACATACAGAAATGCTCTAAAAGTCAGACACAAGCACTCCAAGGATTGTCCTTGGTCTCTCAGCGGTAACTGTTAAAATGTGGTCAGTGAGAAACATACGTGACACTCATTAAGTCAGAAAAATAGGACCTGGGGTGGGTTGCAAAGAGGCTTGCAGAGGTAGCAGCAACTGAAAATCAACTAATGCAACTTGAAAAAATTGTTTATAAAGGTGTTTATAGTTCTTCCAAGCAAAGAGCTGGCCTGCCAGGAAATGAATGTTGCCTCAGAGCATGCTGATATGTTTCTATTTAAATTTTGAGTTAGGCTGGACTTAATGACAGTAGGATACATTTGGCCCAAACTTTCGCCTCCAGGTAGTTTCTTCATTCTGCAGCCAGATGCAATGGCCACCCAGGAAATAACAGCTCTCTACACATAATAAGAAAAGTCCACCCATTAGATTGTGTCACACCTTTCAAACATAACAGCATGCAGGCCATGAATGAACCTTCTCAATCCCTTCACCATCATTTGCTCCTCTTTTTTTTTGGCGACACTCCTCTCCAGCTCCGCCCCTTCTACTCTCTCAGCCTCCTTTTCTTTTCATTCACTTGGGGTTTCATGCCCCTCCAACCACCACCCTGCCACCCACCCATCCATCCAACCAAGCTGTTCATTAGAAGACAAGCAGTTCCCTTTCTTTCAGAGAAGAAAGTCCAGTGGGCAAAAAGGAAGTGAGAGCGCGCAGGCAGGACATGAAACCTCTTCCCAACCGTCTCGGCCACCCAGGCCAAAGCCTCTCAACTCACAAGCCCCTTCAAGCGGGCATTTTCCAGCGCTGTGAATTTTTGTGCAGGTAAAGATTAGCAAAGAGCCCGCGGCAACAAAGCATTCAATCACATTCAAGTAGCGCCCTGTATCAAATGCGCCCTCCACCTCCACCTACTTTAGGAGTGCAGGTCTTTCTTCTCGTCTCCCTTTTTACTCTCTCTTCTTCTCTTGGTCAGACTGAATTGCCTTTGAATCAGGCATCTCTGGCCCACCCCTCCCTTCCTCACTCGCACATACCCCTTGCTCCTTCATCTCTTGTCAATCTGAGAAAGCCAGGAAATGAACGCTCTTTGTGGGATTAATTAATAGCGGGAGCTGGTCAGCGCGCTAGCAGAACTGTAATTGCTACTCAGCAGAGGGAGGAAGGAGAGGAGGCGGATGGGGAGGTGGGTGAAGAAAAAGTTTGGGTTGCAGTTTTTTTTCTTTCTTTTTTTTTTGAGCGCAGAGGGGTGGAGGTGAGGGGTGAGGTGGGGTGGGTTCCTGAGCGCTTTGAACTGAAGGGCTCTGCTGCAGTGGATTAAAGTGAGAAGAGAGAGATAGAGGAGGGAGGAGGGGGGGGCTTTGAAGTCTGCTGAGAGGTCTAGGAGAAGAAGAAGAAGTGAAGTTGGGTGGAAGAAATTCTGTCTGGCAACATCAAACGCCGTTATCGCCCACTTTCACCTGTTGACACTCAAGGGTGAAGACACTAGATTCGGCACCGTGAGCTGCGAGGCCATCACGTTCCCTTCGTCTTCATTCCTGTATAAACATCTCCACTGAGGAAGATGCAGATTGGTTTTGTTTGCACCAGTTCGCACTGGGGTTGATTCGGCTGCTCGCATCTGAAGTCATCTGGTTTATTTCCAAAGAGAAACGCTGCAGCTTTTCGATCTGAACTCCAGGGTGAGCCTGAGTGCACGAGTACGAGCATTTGGATCATTAGAATATTCTTCTCCCCCACCCGACTCCCACGCAGAGGCACATTTGAGCCGAGAGAACATACATGTAAATGGCTGAAAAAAAAAGGAGAAGAAGAAGAAAAAACTCTTAAGGTCATCTTCTGATTACTGAACAAGTTCATCTTCTGAATTTCAACACCAATGCGAGAGTTTAACTTATTAATTCTGCACAACTATATTCTTTAACGATCCAGCAAAAAGCTGTAATGCATTCCCCGCCGCCGTGCAGTCAGGGTCTATCAGGTTTTTCTGCAAAGCTCAAGTGAAAACCTGTAAAATTTCCCTGAAATTTTTGGTAATTTTTTTATTCTTTGTTTATTTATGCAAATAAAAAAAAAGTTGAAAAAACATTTAATTTATTCATGAGACACAATTATTAAATCACCCTGTGTGTATACTTTTTACTATTTTTTTATTGACATTAAGCTGTATTTAACAAACAGCACACAAAAATGAAAATACAGATTTTTATTATAACCTTTATTCAAACAGGTCTCCATCAGCAGTGAAGCAGACGTTCTAAAATTCCATAAAAGAACCCAGTGTTGGATTTCATGTTGTTTCACAAGGATTTTAAGGGGATTATCCATCAATGTTTTCAAGCTGTGTATGAAATAATCATCCCAAATATGGCAACAAGTGTTTCCCTTCGTGGCAGATGGCCGCCCAACCCTGAGCCTGGTTCTGCTGGAGGTTTTTTCTCCAACTGTTGTCAAGTGCTTGCTCAAAGGGGGTCATTTTTGTAGAGTCTTTTTCTTACATTATAAAGCGCCGTCAGGTGACTCTTGTTGTGAAGTATAGTGAAGTTACTACTACAGACCCACGCTACTGCATTGTTTGATTTGTGATTTTAGACTGCTTTAGGTGGTTGCTTAGCAAACCACCTCCATAATGCATAATTCAGGTTTATCAGATATAAATTAATTGTTGTGAAATAAAAATCATGTGACGCCCTTTAAGTCAGAAAGGTGCATAAATGCTACAAGTGGGTCATTGAAGCCTATTGTCAGGTGGTTACTAGGCAACATAACGACATCAAAATATCTGATCTAGATAAGAATCTTCGGCGGCCTACGGAGTACCAGTGTGTCCGGTTTGTGTGCTCAACTGCTGATTGTGCATCGCTTTTGAGCTGACACTCGGCCGTTGGCGGTCATTTCTGGCTCCAGTTGCCTTGGTAACCCCCTAATGTATTTGCTACCAGGTGAGGATATCCAGTGCTATCACTGGCAATCACTTCACTCGCTTGCCTCAAATTTTGATCTTATTTTGGGATCGGCCAACTTGCTTCGTCAGCATTTTTTTGGTCCACTGCTTGTAGTTGGTGAATGTCATTGGGCTAGTTTGGTTGCTGATCACCGCGTTACTGTGAATCGCTGTGTGCAAGCAGCTTGAGATATTTTTCCTTTATAATGGCTTACTGTCCTGTGGAAAGCCTCATCTGCTTTGCTAAAAATAAACTCTATAATGAGCACATCAGATGGATATTGATGTATTTACAGTGGGTTGTTACAGTAAAGTAGTAAGACAGGCAGCTCTCGGTTAATGGACTGATACTTGTATGGTGCATTTCTATTCAATCTGAGCATTCAAAGTGCTTTCTTACTATAAGCCTCATTCATTCACAACTTCTAACCTGACATTCACACAGGGAGATTCAGGGATCACTATCCCCAAGTTTGGAGGA
Organism: Diplotaxodon limnothrissa; assembly: GCF_057381915.1. Classification (NCBI taxonomy): domain Eukaryota; kingdom Metazoa; phylum Chordata; class Actinopteri; order Cichliformes; family Cichlidae; genus Diplotaxodon; species Diplotaxodon limnothrissa. Next base: position 24,695,046 of record NC_140617.1, on the reverse strand, counting down.
ACCAAGGATCAAAACACTGACGTGCCAATTGGTAGACGACTCACTCTACTTCCTGAGCCACATCCACAGCTGGAATGCCATAACCCCATAACATTGTGTTCACACATTTTGCATACATGTGTCATTAATTATCTTTGTTGATGTACAAATTACCCCACATGTGCTCAGTTCTTGTTTGTGCTCCTAAAAATTTTGTACCTAGTGTTATGGAAAACTTGGGTCCACTTGCTACATTTGCAAAACCGTCTATCAGGAGCCTTGGTGTTAGTATTGACTCAGCTCTGACTTTGGATGCCCATGTAAAATCTTTGGTTCGCTCCTGTTTTTATCACTTGAGAAACATTCCTAAGCTGAGTCCCATTGTATCGCGCTCCGAATTAGAAATTGTCATTCATGCATTTGTTTCATCTCGTCTGGACTATTGTAATTCTTTGTTTACTTGTTTATGTGAAGCATCTTTGGAGCATCTACAAGTTGTTCAGAATGCTGCTGCAAAGCTTCTGACCACGTCCTCCAAGTTTTCCCATGTCACACCACTGCTGATTCAGCTGCACTGGCTCCCTGTTAAATTCAGAATCCAGTTTAAGGTTTTGACCTTGACTTTCAGGGCTCTGCATGGACAAGCACCAACATATATAAGTGAACTTTTACATCCATACATTCCCAGCAGGTCCCTGAGGTCATGTGACCAGGGCTTGCTTGCTGTCCAACACACGAGGCTGAAAACAAAAGGCGACAAAGCTTTTGGGACTGTGGCCCCCAGATTGTGGAACTCTCTCCCTTTGAGCCTGAGATCTGTGGACTCAGTGGTCGCTTTTAAAAAACAGCTAAAAACTCATCTTTTTAAACTTGCTTTTGGTTGATTTTGATTTTTAGGTTTTAGCTTCTGTGAAGCACTTTGTGATTTTTATCTTGAAAGGTGCTATATAAATAAAGTTTTACTTACTGTTAGAGTGTCAGCTGGTTTCAATATGCATTATTTTACTGTTTTGGATCAACCCAATATTTTATTATTCCTCTGTGACACAACGAGGCAATGATGCTTATGGACATGCAATAACTTTGATGTTAGGCTTTTGAAAGTCTAGAATTATAAAGAAAAGATGTTTTAAATTGCCTTAAGATGGGAGCTCTCACGGGTTTTTCCAAGGAAACCTTACTTAAACACGTTTGCCATCTTTTGTCGTCCTTAAAAATATTTAAAACTCACTTATCATTATGTGTCATCATATCACAGTTTTCATTAGCCCATCGATAAAGTGTCTGAGAGTGACCTTGGTCGGAGGAGATTCGCTCCTTTGCTGAAAATGCAATCAGTAGATCTAAATGTGTGCAGATATTTTGTGTTGCAGTGCGTTTCGGTGAGGTGAATAACCTCCAGAGTTTGAGCGATGCACTGTACGACATAATCTCTTTCCATTTAAAGCTTTCACTTAAACACACTCGCACACACTTCAGTCCACTCATGTTCACACCTCCTTGAAAAATGAGGGTTTATGTAAATTTCTTAAAAACTTTGCAGATTTTTTTTCCTTTTTTTTTTTTTTTATATTCCAACCTCCCTGAACTGACAAATTAGTGCTGGAGCACCCATGCGTACGGAGACTTAATCATCAATAATCTTTTCATTTCCGAGGGAGATTATTCAGTGGGGCCTTTTGGGTGACTGTGCTCTGACTCTGCACTTGCACACAAGAAAACATTTTTATGGTGCAACTTCTGAGCGTTGAGGAAACTATTGTGACTCTAGCTTCAAAACACAGCTTTTCTAGAGGGAATAGTAAATAATTTAGATGCATAAGAATCACCTTTGGGTGACTGTGAATCTCTAAGTGGCCTATTTTTATGATTTGGTCCATTTAAGTAGTTCAAGCGAGCACTATTGCTTTCTTTTATTGAGCACAATATGGCTTCTTTGTGCTGTGGTTAATTAATTTAGGGTGTTCTGGTAGGTTTGGTCATTGATCTAATTTAAACAAAATTTTAAAAACCTTCATAACTCAATGAACTCGTTCTATTCAGTGGGAACATTTAGAGCAGGGATGGATCTTAATCGAGTCAGTGAAACTGCCCTTTCTGTCAGTGTGAAGATGTTTAACTACACATAACCCCTGAGATATTTTAATATAAGATAAATTATGGCAATTTTAAATGAAGGTCTCCATTTTTTATATGATAAATGTGTAAAATTACAGAAAAATGATCATAGATCATTGCCCAGATTATAGATCATTGCCCAGATTGTCCTGTATGCAAAAAATAAAGTTTTTGTTGTTGTTTTGGGGTTTTTTAACTGAAATTTCTATAGTAGATAATGATAAACGGCAACTTTTCTATCATTTAATTGTTTATCTTTTACATAATTACTTTGGTGTAGTATTAATGGCTGTGTGGGAGGTCTTTATCAGCTTTAAAACTAATATTAAAAATGTGTAAAAAAGCATTTTCCAAAGTCTTCGCCAGGCCAATTCTGGTCCCCGGGCCTTGTGTTCGACACCCCTGATCTAGGCCTTTACAGCTCCATAGGTGGCTCGAGACTTCAAACAAACAACTTTAATTCACTTCTTTCTTTTTTTCCCCTTTTTTCTTTCTTCAAAGTAAACATGGATCGTGATCATGCTGCCGCTTGTCTGCAGAAAATAAATAGATCAACCGCGTGTAGCTCATGGGAGTGGACAAGTGCAAATGAATGCCCTTAAAGTCAAAAATATGCACTAGACGGAGAAATCGTATGCATATCCAGTGAAGTGAGCCCACAGTCACTCATCCATTATACTAGCTTGGCACATTTTAGACACACACATGCTGGACAGACAGTAGTATCAAAATTCTGGAAAGAGAGATGTAGTGATAGTGAGGGGTGGAGGAGGAGGTGGAGGTGGGCAGTCAGAGGAACAGAGTGATCCTTGATTTTTATGCAACGCCTGTTCAAAATTCAACTATCCTTGAGGCACGCTTGTGCAACACTTTGCTGATGTCTGGAGGCCTGTAATTGTGCGCACACATCAATTATGGATCGCGGCTCTGGTACTCCTCGCCTCGTCCTCCGCCGGCTCCAATCAGAGCGGGGCCTGTAGCATGGTCACACTCCCCCCAGTGCTATTTTTTTAATTTTTTTTACCGTCTTCTTCTTCGGCCGGAGCCAGTTTGATTACAGGTGTAGTACAGGCGGCCTTGTTATAGACCAGGGGGCTGTTTGGGAGGACTGGTGGTCCCCTTCTCCCCCCCCCCCCCCCCCCCCCCCCCCTTCTTTTCCTGTCCGGGTATAGGGGGCACATTGGTGGGCGGGTGGAGGGAATTAGGGGAGGAAGCATGGGTGGAGGGAATAGTGGTGGTGGTAGCTAAGAGGAACGAGGGGGGAGGCATCTGATTCGGCCATCACATCCCGCTAACAATTTCTGTCAGGTCCCTAGAGGTTCCCTAATGAGCCCCACCGACACGGCCGAAGGCGAGATCCCCGCACCGGCCCACTGAAGTGAGAAGCCAGAAGATCGGCACCTAGCAGCCTTGCAATTATTAATCAGACTTCTCGCTCTCTTTTTTTCACTCCACAGCTCTCTCTCTTTTCACTCACTCCCTCTTTTACTCCATTCATCTGTTAGTCTAACTGCTCCCCTCTTTGTCTCTGCCTTTACTCCCCCCCACCAGTGGGCTTTTTACATGCAGAGTAATATATAAAAAAAAACGCGAACGTATAGCGGAGCTGCACATGTCTTGTCCGCGGCTCAGCTCTGCATGTCCTTTAGTGTTTGATTGGCCTACATTCTATTCTGCTCGATGCCTTCAGTTACAGTGTGGGGGAGCACCGAGACATGAAGATTTGCTGTGTACATTTAAAAAACTGACGCTCATGAATGAATGCAGCAGTGTTATTACACAGCAGAGGAGCGCTCTTGTGTAACAAGCAGTTTGGGTTTGTTTTGTTCGATTACTTTATGAGTTTTAATGCTGGGCTTTAACTTGATGTGTAAGACTGATCACTGTGTCAATGTTCATAATGTTGTCATCAGCCATCAGACGTCTTTTACACCGCTGTGATTTTTACCTCTTCCTTAATAAAAGCTTTCCCTCTCTCTCAGTTTCTTTCTATCAATGCTTTAATTTATGTTTATTTCTTTAGTCTTAGCAATAATAGCGTCACACTGCACTCAAGTCAGTAAATCAGCTAATGACTGATTACACCGTGTGCTCATAACACACCTAAGCTCCAAAATAAAAAAGGTCTGCATTAGCTACTGAGAGGCTCATATCCACAACTGTGAGGGTTTTGAATTTTAACCTGAAGGTCTGGGAGAATATTTTTCAAAAAGCTTGGAAAATAAATACAAAACAGACATATAATTATCTTTTTTTTTTTAAAGATGTTAACAAACCTATTTCTGTGTTTATTAAGTCAACTTAAATACCAACGCTCTTTAATTTATCCAAAAATGTGTCATATTGTTATGTCAAATTATATTTTTGTCACATGGAGAGGTTACCTGACCATAGCTGGTGCTACAGCTATTTATATTATTCTAAAGAGTTTTTAATTTGTTTTTGTTATACATAAAGATAACAGTAGGAAATAACTGATTTGATCCCTCAGCTCGTCACCAGCCTGTGCCTCATCAGATCTGCAGTCACTTTATTGCTTTTAGCTTTCATGGACACGTGATCGTCTTTTCATCCTGATTTTTACTTTTACTGTAAATCTTTACAAGCAGAAACCTGCTGGTTAAAAACAAAGACACGAAGAAGAAGGAGAAGGAGTGTGAGGCTAAAACAGGGGTCTGCCATGTTTAACACCCTGGTGACGTGCAAACAGACACCTGCCATTAAACAGCTTCATTAGCAGCATAATAATACACAGCGGCTTGTTTTCTATGAGGGCAGGTTTGTGCTTTCATGCACACATGTACAGAGTCTCACCCACACACACACACACACACACACTGACTCACTTTTATCCCTCCATGGAGGGGAAAAAAAAGGGAAAGTTGCTTCTCCAAGTCTGGGCTGACTCGCCCTGCGGCGAAACCTGACCTTTGCACCACAAAGGTGAAAAGCTCTGTTCTCATTGGTTTGAGAAAAATGCCTCCAGAAGTAACATTTTTCCCTCTTCACATCTCATCCTTTCATCGGTTATTGTGATTTTTTTCTCCCACTCTCCTCTGCCCCCTTTTCTTTCGTCCTCTGAGTGAAAACCTCCCGTAGCCTGCCCAGCCCGCCCCCTCCGACCCTAACCAACCACCGCCGTTACCACCGCTGCCTCCCCCTCCGCACAACTGCCGTCTCCTTCCCTGACAGGCCCTGATGTTGCTGTAACATTTTTATCACTGGGCGGCTGCGCACCTAGGAGAACGTGCAGGACGGAGCATGTGCTGTAGCTCGTGGGACAAGGCGAGGGGGGATTGTGGAGGAGGCGGGGGGAGATAAAGAGTAAGAACAATGTTCCAGGTATTCCTCAGGAACCTCGGGGGTTCGCTGCTTCGGGGTCAAGTTCACGCCCTTGCTAAGATGTGAATTGTTGACCCCGACCCGGGTGAAAATTGTGTACACACTCGCCTCCGATGAGCGACAGAGGAGCAATAAACAGCATGTGCTCTTGTTTTGATCTATTGCTTTGTCACAATATTGAAATGCTGGTGCAGTAGGTGTGACAGGCTTTGTGTTTACTGTCATTTGCATGCTTGCAGCTTTAATCTTGACTTTGATATTGCTTTGTACAATAAGAGTGAAAATAACTATTAATTTACACAGTTTTGTTTTTTTTTGGATGTATGAACATAAACACAGTTTTTTTTCCCCCACATTTAAATACTTAACAATCCAGTGTCGCTTTTTGAAATTGCAAAAACAATAACTGGCATACTTGTAAATTTTTTAACAGATATCGGATGTTTAATTAATGGATTTTTCTTGCCACAGTCAATAAAAATGTAATTACTGTGTAATTACTGCATAATTACTGTGTTATTATTATTTTATATACATTTTGCTCAACGTTTGATTAAAATGTATTCCCAGAATCTTTTTTAATATAATTTATTATTAATATTATTATTTTTATTTTTGGATTATTTAATTTTTTTAAATCTTTTATTTTTTCTAACCTCTGCAAGTTTTTTAAATAAGTATTGAGTGCATTTTTGAAGAAAAATATGCTCAAGATTTTAAAAAATAAATTAAAAAGAAAAGACAGAACACAAATATTATGCTTTAAGGATATGCAGTTAGGAAGGACTAACCACAAAGAACCAAAGCATACGGCATCGTCTTCATCTCCCTGGACTTCAACTTTCTGTCTCTGCTCGCTCCCTCTGTTGAGCGTTGATTGATGTCTGACCTGACTGTGTAGTCAACAAAATGGGTGTTTCCTAGCAGAAGGAGAGAGGGAGGGAGATGGAGAGGGAGAGAGAGGCTGCCTAATGAGAGCTGAAGACAATGCTGGTGTGATGAAAGAATGGAAGTCGCTCTGCTGGGATTCAGAATTAGAGGCAGAAATTGATGCTGCAAGTGAATCTAAAGAGCGAGGGAGAGCGAAAATGAGGCCACTTGCTTTAATGGCGTGCTTGTGCGTCAGCTAAAATGCTCTGTTAGGGCCTCAAAGGGAGACGTGCGCGGTGGTTAGTTGGACCTCAGCGACCCGTGCGTCTCCGCCGCGTTGTGACCTGTTTTGTATCGATAACAACAAGAATAAAGCACAAATTAATAAGAGAAATCAAACAGCAACACTTGTGTTAAACCTACAAGTCTTTAAATAAGTGAACGTACATTAAGTTAGTATTTTACAGCCTGAGAAAGGGAATTGTAGTTTAAGTGGTAAAATAATAAAGGTGGGAAAAAAAGAGAAAAAAAGAAAAGCATCTCCAGGAAAGGTGAGCAGAGAGAAGAGGCAGGCAATGTGCAGAATAAGAAGTAGGCCATCCACTTCCACTGCCTGCCTTTCATGTAAATATATTATGGCTAACAACCACTGCCTTAAAAATAATTAAGCCTTCATTTATTTATTTTTAATACAATTTTTACGTTTTATTATAATTAATTTAATTTGACGAATGGAAAAAAAATCACACAATTTAAGTCAACTTTGCAGAACTCGAACACTAAACTAATCTTCCTCTGTGCTCATTAATAACAGTTTTAACTTGAAACTTGTCTAATACTAAATGATAACAAATGTATGTCTTTTTTAAATTATTTTAAACAGTAATATTTAATGTTTAATGTGTTTCATCTGCCAATAAATTAAACCTACAGCCGCAATGGTACACGCGCCCAAACTCCAACAAACTCTTATATTATTTCTTCACGTGTACGATAGTTTTACAAGTCCTCTAAGGGAAAGTTATTTCTGGCCGTTACAGACTTGGCATGTTGCACAACTTTCCTCTCTTTATTAATTCATTTTACCAGGAAGTCCCGAGAGCTGGCCGAGGTAGCAGCCATGCAAATTCACGGCATGTTATGATGCATAAAGGTGCGACTCATGCAGTGTAATACGTAAAGATTTACAGCAGTGGTCTCTCAAGAGAAACAGCCACATGCCTCCTTCACAGCCTTCTCTGTAATCCCTTTAAAGTCCCGAATGGGTCTGAGCGTCTTTCTGAACCCTACACACTCGGTGCAAATCACTCCTTGCTTCCTTAGAAAAAGCCACCTGTAGCTCCTCTGCAGAACGTAGAGCACAAAATGAAATGTGTAAACGTCTTCTCTTTAGATGTTGAGAAGAAACTGTTTTTAATTGTGTCATGAACCCAAATTCATTCATGCAATTGAATACACACTTTTTATATGTATGTTCACGTATAAATAAAGTGAAAGAAGTCTAATCTGAATGTGTTGAACTCCACCGATCACAGTGGTGATGGTGTCCCTGTTTTCAGTGTGGAAAAATGTAAAAACTGCACAATTTGTTTTCCTTTCTCTTTTTCTGCTTTATTATTTTCCCGACGAGTTCCAGCATCAGTGTTCAACCGCATACCCACGAATCATTGATTTCTCGGGGCACTCATTAAAACTTAACTTTCTCCTCATCTCAAAAATCCGTCCTGCTGAGGTGCGTTTTTGCCCTCTTAGACAGAATCTCAGGGCAACACTGCGCATGATAAACACATGAGGCAGCACAGGGGCAGATTTAGGTGTGTGTGTGTATAGGTGTGTGTGTGTGTGTCTAGAGGACAAGAGGTGGGAGTGCGAGCGAAAGGAGAGGACAGAGCGCTGTGAGGGTGTTGGCAAGGAAGCTATAGTGTATTTGGTTTGTGCTGCTCCTGTGGGTTTGTGCATGTGTGTGCTCATGGGGTGAGTGATGGAGAGGGGTGAAGAGGAGGTGGTGGTGGTGGGTTTGGGTGGTAGCCCCGCTGTTTGGCCATACGCTCCTGCCTTCTCTTGCCTTTTCAGCATGGCTGACCAGAGAGCTCATTTGCATTAGTGGTGTGTGTGTGTGTCTGTGCGGTGGGGTGTTGGATTTTGCTTGAGGCCTGTCTACTCTTCCAGGCAGCAGACTGGTGTGTGTGTGTGTGTGTGTGTGTGTGTGTGTGTGTGTGTGTGTGTGTGGCAGCATGAATTGGGGGGGGGGGGGGGGGGATCACGCTCTGGCAGAGAGGACGTGTCACATCCATGTAGCCCCCGCTAATCAGCGCCGGCTTGAGCCACGGCCAACTTGCCGAGGCCTCGCTTCCCTTCCACACCATGTGAAGAAATGCAGATAATGGGGCACACTGCTGCAAGAAAGAGGCATGCTGGGAAAATGCTACATACACGTAGGGGGGTGAGAGCTGCCGGTGGACGAGCTAGGAGCTCAGCATATGGGAAGGTATTGGGTGTATGTATGTGTGTGCGTGGAAAGGCAACAAGCACACATGTGCGCTCGCTCCCTGACAATCCACCGGCAACTCTTTTCCATTGCAAATCCTCAGTCATTTGGTGAAGTGCTAGTGACCCCTATGGGCAAGATGCTGTGATTTTTGGCTATTCATGATGTGCATGGTTGAATTTTCTCTAACCCGGTGGAGAAAAAAAAACACATGCACATGCCATGTAAAATATTTCTGACTAGTAGTAAGGGTTTAAAATACTGTACTCCTGTTTTTATTTCCTCACCTCTTAAAGTTACTGTAGGTGATGTGAACATTTCCAGGGGATTAGTGCCAAAAGGATGACACAAGACTATGTGGGGGGAAAAGGTTTAAAGACCATACAGTGTATAACAATGAGGCACACTGTACAAACTGTCCCTGTTCAACGACAGCAGCAGCTCAGTTTATAAGCATGAAACTGTTATTTTACAGTGAACCTGCTTAAATCCAAAACAGTACTGTAAAATGTTACAGTGCCGCATATCATTTTAATTTTTACACTATGATGCTGTCATTTTAGCGGTCCTGTTATACTGACAGCAGGTTATCACAGTGCGACACATAATTTACATTTTTACAGTAAAATACTGTAATTTTAGTGGGTCAATGGTACATAAAGTAGTTTATTACTGTAAAATGTTACAATGTTGCACCAATCTTTACGTTTTTACAGTAAATAAGTGTACTTTTAGTGACCCTATTGTACATAAAACAGTTTAGTACTGTAAAATGTTACAGTGTGACAGATAATTTACATTTTTACAGTAAAATACTGTAATTTTAGTGGTCCTATTTTACATAAATCAGCTAATTGCTGTAAATAACATCTATAAAACCAGCATTCTTCATGCTAAAGTAGTTTTGATGCCCTTGGATCTGTTTCCTAAATTCATTTTCTTGTCTTTCATGATAAGATGTTAGCTTCTGATGCAGGAATTGTGTTGCTTTTAACATTTCAACACCCCAAAATGGCCAGACGTGACAAAATATTTCAGCAGTCTCTGTCATCGCGGTTCATTGCAAGCTAAATCTTAACACCATTCTCAGCCACACAAACACCAGAAAACACATCATGTGTCCTCAACAGTCCGAGTCTAAATGCAGCATAATTAATAATTATTAAATAATTAAAATAACCATCACAGCACTACTGAGCTGGTGTTTTGAACTTAAATAGCTACATTCCCATGAGTGTTTGTGCTCAAAAGTGAAGTCTCAGTAACTTGGTTATTTCTAATACTTCTGAAACTCAAGCCTGCCTTAACAGACAAAGTACAGTAGATTCCTTCAAAAGAAAATGGTACATTACTGTGCAAAGTTTTCTTTATTTTAACAGCAATCAATTACAAAATGCATAAGGGGCTGATTATTAGCATATAACCCCCAAACTGAACTAGACGTGAATAAAAATAGAGACAAATGTCACAGCCAGCTTTGTGAGGTTGCTGTGCCTACAACCTACAACCTAGAGAAACCAACACGTCCAATGACAAATGTTTGCTGCTGCACTGAAAAAACTTAACAAAATAAAACTCAAAGAATACAACAGGTTTTTATTTTTTCAAAACAAAACAAAAATCTGTTAAATTCTTTAGTTTGAAACCCGGAAGTGCGCAAAGTTTCTTCATAATTGCTTTTATTGTCTCTAATCTGATTGAACCTACTGAGTCCTTCAGCCTGCACGCTTTTATTCCAAATGTGTTGAAACCATCTGATGTCACAGTCCCATTTTAACCCTTGCACAACCTCCTTTCTTTGCCAGTACTGTAATCACTTATGGTTATGCCAGTAAACCTCATTTGAATTTGAATGGGCCAATGTGTGCGTGAGTGTGAGAGAGGAAGGATTGTGACAGCAGCAGTATCAGCGGTGAACAGCACCCACCTCCGCTCCCCTCCCCTCCTGCCTCACCTCCCTCAGGTCTTCAGAAAAGAGGACTTTGCCTGAGCCGAAACCTGCCGCTCTCACGCTATCATCCTCGACAAACAAAAAAGCAGCCAGGCGAGAGACAGAGGCACGGAAAGTAGCGAAGGGGAAGAGCGACGGAGAGGAGAGGGATGAGCTGAGGAGGGAGGGACGGAGTAAACCGTGGGGAGAGGTTTAACCCGGCAGGTTCAGATTTTCGAGCGACCCCTGTGTTTTCCTTCTCAGCCTTCGTCGTGGCAAACGGGCGGCGAGCAGATGTGGCAAACACGACACCCTTAACCCAAACCCCAGCCCCCTCCAACTTCAAGTCTTCTAAGCCCGTCTGATCCGCATCTTAACTTAAGGAAAATATAATGTATTCCAAAAGCAGGAAAAATAATATGACACAAAGGGATGATAAATAGCAGGATGAGGCCTGTAATAAGCTAAAGGGGGCTACGTGGATAATAAGCCCCGAGTAGGAGATGTGGAGACCTGGGCCTATATGCTTCTCCTTTGCCCACCCGGGATCTCTAATCCTGGGCTTTGAGGGGGAAGGGGAGGGTAGGAGGAGGAGGAGGGGGGGGTGCTGAGGTTGAAGTTAGTGTAAGATGCATTAGTGTCTTCTACACATGTGCGCCCTAATCCCTGCTCTCCAGCTTTCTCTGAGCCGCTTTTGTATTTCATTTTCTCTCCTGCTCTCTTCTCCCATCCCCACCCCGCATCGTCCTTTCTGCTCTCTCTCCCTGCTCTATCTTGACCAGTTAAATCCCGACGGGGCCGGCGGAGTGACAGGCCCCATTCAGCGGTGTGCTGGGGGTGACAGCTGGTGAGAGGCCCATGTGAAAGAGCGTTGCCCCCATGATGCCTCCGCCACCCCTCCTCTTGCCGTCCACACACACACAAACACACACACACACAGCTAAGGCAGAACTGAAGGTCTGGGCAGCAGCTGAGCCATCGCCCCCGTTGTGTCCTGCCCCCCTTTTTTTTGTCTCACCGGTCAGTCCAAGAGAAGCACCTGCGCAGGAAAAACAGGTAGCTGGAGTCCGATTGTAGCGTTTTTACCCAAACGTACCTGCCAGTCAACCCACATGGACAGAAGAGTTTCAGGCAAGCAAAAGACAGGTTTACTGAAACGACCCCTCTGACGGTTTATAACCGATCACTTTTGATGGCTAATGTTAGCAAAACTGCAGTTTAACAATCTCTGACATTCCCTGTTACATTCCCTTGTCTGCAAGGTCCATGTTTGGATGAGTCTGGTGTGGAAGAGCTTTACTGGCCCGCACAGATCACTCATCTCAATCCCATCAAAGACCTTTTGGAGGAACTAAAACAGAGTCCATTGTCCCTCTCTGACCTTACAGATGTTCTTCTGGATGACTGGACAAAATCTTCTATAGAGCTCAATCTTGTGGAGAGCCTTTACAGAAAAGTGTCTAGCATAGTAAACAAAAGACGTTTGCATGTATAGTATGCTTTCTCCTCAAATTTAGGAGATGAGCCGAGGTATTTTTTTAAGTTTCAGGAGTGAGAGGTCTGGAGTGCAAATCCTAATGAGAGAGAAAGAACAGGCGATGCCCCGTGTTGTGTTTTAGAATTTATCTTTAGCTTGAAATCAGGACTTTTTTTCCCTCCAAACTATTATCACTACAGCTGCAACTGGATCTATTAAATGCAACATTTAAAAGCTTTTGATTTTTATCTTTGCACTTGTGTTTGTTTCAGACATTAAAGTATATATAAAGGATATTGTGTCACAGTGCGGGTCTTATTTTTGTAACTTCGGCTATCATTTTTATTGAAAAGATGCTGCTTGTTTGATATTTCTGCAGTAGATCCAAGCAGTGAACAGCAATTTTTGTCTCTCCCCAGCTGGTTCAGGCAGATGTGCTGCCCTTCCTGAGTTATTTCCCTACTGTCACCAAGTTCTTGCTAAAGGGAATTAATTGGGTTTCTTGCTATAATACCATAAGGTCTTTACCTTACAATGTAAAGTGCCTGTTAAATAGGTGCTATATACAATAATATAATATTCTATGCAAAAGGATTAGAGTTGCTGGAAAATTATATGTTTTGGGGGGATCTTCTCAGAATTCTGACATTTTTATCTGAATTCTGATTTTTTTTTTTCACTGATTATAATCTCGGAATTCTGATTTTAATATCAGATTTCTGATCTTAATCCTTGAATTTTGTTTGTTGTTTTTCTGAGAATTCTAATTTTCACTTCAGAATTCAGATTTTCTTTCCTCAAAAATTCTAACCTTAATCCTAGATTTATTTTTTTTAGGCTTCTTACCTTACATCTTATGTCCGACTTCAGACGTTTTTTTTCCTCATAATCCTGATTTCTTTTTCCTCAAACACTTTTCTGCGCAGATGGTTTTATTGTAAAGCATCTTCAAAAGTCCTAAAAGGCAAAAATGGCACACAGAAGCAAAATGTCAACAAACGAAGCTAGACGTCTAAATATGAGTAAGATCCAACTCGAGATAAAAACTGGGATCATCTTTTCAAAACAATAAAATCCAACATAATTAATTCATTTTGATGGCATCTTTACTTTCTGTGCCTTCAACATTAAAAAAAAGTGCCTGTTTTAAGAGGGCCTTATTAAGAGTGTGTGGCAATGGTGATCTTGCCACAGGAAGCACACAAACTCCAGGTAAAATAGACTTTAAACCGTTTAATCCTCTAACAAAAATGCCCTGGGTATTTCACTACATGAAATACGAAATAAAACAAAGAGCCTTGCAGCGAAGGAAATGACAGTCAGGGTTTAAAATCCATTTGAATGTGTTTTTGAAGCAAATGCAGAGGCTTCAAACAACAAGGCGTCCAGGTCGAGTCGCAGGGAGCACAGAAAAAAACATTTATTTCTGTGAAAAATGTCAAGGGTTACGACTTTAACCATCATTCACAGTCACCTGGAACAATTTTAACTTGCTTGGTGGGTTTGAACGAGGCTCCACAGCATCCAGCTACTTGATCCAACTGCCCTCCCTAAAGTACAGTAGCTGGTCTGCTCTCAGCACGGCTCTCTAGTCAGTTCAGTTCATTAACAAGGGGGAGCTTGTGTTGCTCTGAGGCCTGCAGTACCGTGTGTGTTTGAGTGAGCACCACTGATGGACTTAGAGACGTGTGTGTGTGTGTGTGTGTGTGTGTGTGTGTGTGTGTGTGGCCCCGTCTGGTGCTGCCCTCATGTCGTCCATGACAGGATGTTCTTTCTCTGCCCCCGGCTTGCTTGCAATGCCTGGTGTCCATCAATCTGTGCGTGTGCCCTCACCTGCACCTGTTTATATGTGTGTGTGTTTGCTACCACATTATGGCATGTATGTGTGTGTGTGTGTGTCTGCTTCCCTGTTCGCCTGCCTAACGAGGGTCCCTAGTCCATATGTGACTTCCTCATTAACGGGCCCACATGACAGGGACAGAGGCGCTGGCCACTGGCCCAGAGTAGGGCTGACACCGCCGGACCCCCAGACGCCAGCGGGACCGTGTGTGTGTGTGTGTGTGTGTGTGTGTGTGTGTGTGTGTGTGTGTGTGTGTGTGCTCGGCCACAGATGCCCTAACCATGTGGCCCCCTGTTCTCTCTTCCAGTTAGGGCCACTAATTACAGGCTGGATCTCTCCCCTCTTCCTCCCTCTCTGCATCCCTCCATCCCATCCCTTCCCTTTCCCTCCTCTTTTTGTCTTCTTTTGAAGTGATAATGGTATCATTGGTTTCTAATTGGCCAGTGAAGATTGATTGTAACAGACAGGAAACGCTCACGATGTGCTGCAGAGTCGCTAGTCTGAGAAGGTGTTCGGTTGAAGTCGGGCTGAACACTGTGCGAGAGACACAGACAGAGATTTACAGTGCAACGGGGGCTAATAAACACAAGGACAAGCTGAAAATAAAAGTTCGAAAGGAGCAGGTTGCGAGCGAAATGACAGACATCCCCGCAAGGACAAACAAGCGCCGCACAACAGTTTGAAGCGTCGGTGCTGGCAGTGTGCGAGAGAGTCATGCCAGGCAAGCCGCCATAGGTAATGACTGACAGGCTGTCACACGGAGACTGCTTTTCGGGACTTCAAGTCAACTCTGCAAACACTACCCTGCCTGCCATACCTGGCAGAAGCACAATTGGATAACAAGCGGGGCTGTTTGCACTGCTGGTGCTACATTCAGTGGGAGTCACGGCGAGGAACAAATAACGTCAGCAAAGCCTTTTTTTTAGTGCAGTTAGCGGTCACAGGGAGTGTTTTTCCCATCATGCTGAGCTGTAGCAAGGACACAGAAAACACCGACTGACACTTAATTCCACCCCATGCACACTCCAGTACTGTAGACTACAGTACTGCAGTGTGTACTGTACTATATATATGAATTCTAGGGGATGTGGTTTCATCAAGAAAGCTGCAAGGCTGCAAAACTATTAATAATTATATTTAATCATTAACAAAACTATAATTTCTAAGTAAAGAAGTGACCTCTACCACCCTCACAATGGCTTATTCTAAACGAGAATCAACATTTGCCAACTTTATACAGAAAGGTACAGTCCCAGCAATTAAGGCATTCATGGTTTGTGCACATTGATTTGCATTGCAGTCTTTCTATTGATTAACAGAGGGCGACTCCAAAAAAAAATCACGTGGTATAAAAGTCTATGTGAAAATGTCTCCACTTCCTACTTAATGTATTGCCTTAGTAAATGGGAAATGCCACTAGTTTCAAGTCTGAAGAAATAGAGCAATCCATCCATCTATTCATATTCAGGTGCTTATCTGGGTTCAGCTCATGGGGGAAGCAGCTTAAACAGACCTCACCCTCCCCAGCCACCTTCTTACGCTCACCTGGTGAAACATCAAGGTTTTTCCAAGCCACCTGAGAGATGCAATCTCTCCAGCGTGTCCTGAGTCTGGGTCATAACTCCAACACCTCACCTCAGAGGTCATCCCAGTCAGATGTCTGAACCGTCTTAACTGGCTCCTTTCATTATGGAGGAGCAGCTGCTGTTTTCTAAGCCCTCAATGTTTCTCTAAATTTTAAAGGAAGTTCATTTACACCATTTCTATCTGTGATCTCATTCTTTCAATCACTATCCAGCGCTCGTAACGATACTTGAGGTAGGGACTTCTCTGTTTACCACATGGCCCAAGTTTGTCCAACAGTCACCCGTTCCACTGTACCCACACACTAACAACACCCCAACACATTTAAACTGCGCCACTTGAGGCAGGAACTCATCCCAGACTCAGAGTGGGCACAACACCCTTGTCCAACTGAGAACTGGTCCAGTGAAAGCTGGAGGTCGCCACCTAATGAAGTCAAAAGATCATCTGCAAAGATGAGCCTGCAACACCTGGCTAAGCTCTCAGTTGAACGGTATTGTGTTGTTAATTCCATCAGCAAGGAAAATGCCAAAAATCTACAGTCTGGTAAGTAATGAACCAAAAAGAAAATTCTCCAGTTTGTGACCCAGCTACAGGGGAGGAAGGGCACAAGTCATTGTACTCCAAGCGCCAAATCGATCATTTCTATTGAAAGCTCAAGTACATTTTCACAGTGTACAGGCTGTGAGCTGACCTGCTGCTCTTTGTGGATGTACACAACTTAATTGAACCAGATGTTTTGTGAGTGGTCATAGCTGATTTCCATCCCCTACACCAGCAGTCCCCTGGCCCGCCCGGGAGTCGTTTGATACTGGGCTGCGAGAGCTGAGGCTCAGGTGTGAAATTTACGGTTTTCAGGATTTTTATCGGTTTTTATCGTTATTTCTTTTAATCATTTTTCTCGTGAATTCGGTTTCCCCGGGTCTTTCCTAGGGATGGGTATCATTTAGGTTTTATCCGATACCGGTGCCAAACCGGTACTTTTGAAACGGTGCCGGTGCTTAAACGGTGCTCAAACTGGTGCTTAAAGAATGAAGAACACAAAATTGGTCCAAAAACCTCTCATGTTTAACTGTTTTCCACTTTTTCTTTGGTCATTTTAGTCTTTTTGGCCAGGGTGAAGGGAGTATCTGCCATCAAACAAGAAGACAGCCGCATCTACGCCGTAGATGCCGTAACTACGACGGTGTTTGCTAGTTCACCTTACATGCATTAATTTAATAACGTGGTTAGCCTACTCAACGTAAAGTATACACGAACAACATTAAGCTACTCACCAGAGAAGAAAGGCTGCTGCTGCATCATCATCTGCCATCATTTCTGCTACACTGGCAGGGCTAGGGGCCAGGACTGTACTCTTCGGGTTTTTGGGGGATGTTGCTAACTCCGGGTCCGAAAACAGGCAACCCACCCGCAGTAGATGTGCTCGTGTGAGGTCTCGCAGCAAGCTATCAAATACGGCGCATTTTTCGGCTTTAAAAAAAAACGGTATGCGTTGCCAGGTGTTTCATCGGATTTGAGGTGTTACCTCCTTTGACAGTATCACAGTATCACCTTAAAGCACTTGTTGCAGGCTGCTGAGTTTGCATATTTTGCTATGAAGTACAGCCAGACTTTTGAGCGCTTCGCCTTGGGCATTTTTAATCTGTAGCTCTGCTCTAAAAGAACGTACGTACCTGGGCCCGCCTACTATCCTCGGAAACCGAAAAAAAGCACCGAAATAAAGCACCGAAATGTGCGCTGCTTTTTGGTCTGGTTAC
The DNA here is from genome assembly GCF_057381915.1 of Diplotaxodon limnothrissa. Classification (NCBI taxonomy): domain Eukaryota; kingdom Metazoa; phylum Chordata; class Actinopteri; order Cichliformes; family Cichlidae; genus Diplotaxodon; species Diplotaxodon limnothrissa. The sequence continues at coordinate 24,677,658 of NC_140617.1, read as the reverse complement.
TACCGTTTATGTCAGAACCAGTGCCATCATGGCACCGGATACTGGTACCCATCCCTAGTCTTTCCCAATGTGTTATGGATAAATCTTCTTTTTTTTGCTACCGGAACTGGTTTTATTTTGTTGTATTTTTCCGCGACACCTTAAAGGTCGGTCCATGAAAATATTGTCATACATAAACCAGTCTGTGCCACAAAAAAGGTTGGGGATCGCTGCCCTACACTGAAAGTACACTGTTTACGCTGTCTATATATCAGACACTATACAGTTAGTATGAAGGTGGAATAGATCTCACCATCATCAGCTAAAATTGATATGAATTTCTGCTACACTTGAACTCATGAAACCACAGCCACCTTGCACCAGTCACACACTGTTCTTTACTTCATACCCATCACAGTACAACAATCTAACCTGTTTATCCTGCATTAACCTGCAGAGGATTTTCATGCAACCTTTAAATAACACAGTTAGTCTACCTCAGTTTCTTTTGCAGCATGTTTCATGAAATGAAAAAACATAATGTCACATGTACAGACCCGATATCTGATTTTAAAAATGAGGACTTGCATGTAAGCTTTAAATGAGCAGTCCTTACCTTTAAGTCTAACCTCTCCTCTTCCTCTCCTGTCTTTATCTTTCTTCATCTCTAAGTGACGTTAGCTCTTTCTTTTCTCTCCCTGTGAAAAACAGCAGCCGGACCTTAAGCTAGTAACACACTGTAAGACAAACTTCACACAAGCAGTTTGTGTGTTTGCTGATGTTTGTTGAGCTGATTGAAATGTTGCATTTGAAATTACCTGCCAGAACATATTCCTCCTTTTATGCTTGCTCCTCTTCAGTGGGGCTAGCTTGATGCTAAAGTACCGCGAACACAACTTACAGACACCAGCAGTCCTTCCAGTGTTGTGGCAAAAAAAATGAATAAATGAATAAAAACACAGAGCCACACTAATCCCTGACTCGATAGTCATAGTCAGGGGTTAGACTGTTTAGACTGTTAATTGGTTCAATATGCATTAAAGCAAAAGTAACGAAAATGTAGGAAGTAGAAAGTTGTCCGGGAAAAAAAACTACTAGATAGTACAGATACCTGAATATTCTACTGAAGTATAGTAACAAACTATTTGTACTTTGTTACTTCCCACCTCTGGGTTCATGGATGTAGTGAAGGAAGACATGCAGATTGGTAGTAATCCCTAAAGGGAAAAAAAACGTTGGTGATTCCCATATGGAAAAGAAATAGTAAAAACTTATATGTGATTACTCATTAAAGTGGCCACTTTCTCATTACTTTCATACATTGTTTTAGTAAGTATCCAAAACATACAAGTTTCATTATATAATTTTTCAAGGGATCTTATATCCAGTGTTGGGTAAGTTACTTTAAAATAGTAACTTAGTTACATTACTTGTTACTTCTCTCAAAAGTAACTCAGTTACTTCAAGTTACTCGTTACTTTCAAGGTAACTAGTTACTAGGGAAAGTAACTTTGGTTTTACTCAGAATTCTCTTGTTAATGTGTTTCTTCCATAACTTTGCCAGTCTTCTAGCTTGCTTACTTGCCACAAGTGCACTGTGCCACCTACCAATAGAAAGGAAAAGATAATGTGCATATTTCCACGAGAGAAATCCCACGCCTGGACCGTCATTGACTGCTGCCATGATTCTAGCCTACGTCACAGCGTCATGTGCGCTTTTTACATCCAACACAAAAACTGCAATCGTGGTGCTTTCAATTGTGCTCAGAACTCGGAAATTCTGCCTTCTGAATAGGAAGATGTAGGTAACACCAGACTGCAGATGAGCTGCATACATGGCTGGACTGGGACAGAAAATTGGCCCGGGCATTTTGACTAGAGACCGCCCACCATTATAGGAAAAATCATAAAGCCTTTGAATGAAAATAAACACTGTTGTGACAGTGATGTACACTCTTTTGATGGTATATATGCTTCAATCTATCAATCGTTTGTTGTAAGATTCAGATAATTATTTTTTAAAAGATAGACATTTTAAATGAGAATAAGAAAGAAAAGTATTTCTTTGTGCCCCCCTTTCCCTGTTAATGCCCTATCTGGCCCCCCCTGGCAAAACTTTGCTAGATCCGCACCTGCACAGTTACCAGCTGTCAGCTACCTAAAAAAGGATCCTGGTTTTATTTGTCTCTCAGAAACAGTTCATAACTTCCCTTCAACTCATTCATGTCACCTAAAAGGTAAACCTGTTTCTCCATCACAGCTCTGATGATCCAGTAAGGACATCTCCTGGTTTCATCTTCATGTTTCCCTCTCACCAGATAACCAAACCATATCATGACCAGCAGGTTTACAGCTGTGGCTCCAGCAAACATCAGCTGATACTAGAAATTAATATTAAATAAATTCTAACAACAGCTGATCAAGCTTAAACCTGCTGCTGTTGTTTAGCGCGACATCCGCTGGTTTCCTCTTTCGGCGCAAAGTGAGCGATAAACAAACAAGAGAGAAAAGCCGATCAGCTGATCATTGATCAGTTTCATGATTGAAGTAGAAACGGGAGAGGGAGGGGAGAGAATGAGAGAAGAGGCAGCTGTGCAGCAAAGACAGAATAACTCCAGTTTTGTGCCTTTTCCATTGTAGCTGAATTACGGGACAAACTGTTCCTTTTCACCTCAATAAGAAACGCGTAATATTTTCTCTGAATACCAGACGGGACGGTTGGCAACTCTAATAACTTGTGAACAAAATAAAGTTCAACATCATTAACTTCATAGCACCACCCAGCTGTATAGAAACTCCGTCATGCTAGCTAGCACGCAGTACGGAAAAAGTCAGCACAACGAAAATAAACTCCACCTAAACTCGGTTTATATCTGACCCAGAGAGACTGCAGGTCATAACTTCTTACCTGAAGTTCAGTTCACACTTGGACCGGCGGCCGCCTCGGGTCTCTTTTCCTTCTGCGTCCCCTTTCCTTCATCCACCTGCTGGCCTCCACCATTTGCTAATGTTATTGAATCTGTGGAAGCTCCGCGATAGCCACCACACGAAGTAACGAGTAACGAGCCTATCTAAATCCCAGTAACGACTAACACGTTCCTGATTTTGGCATAATAACTAGTTACCGTGCTCGTTACCACAATAATAACGTAGTTACTGTAACGCGTTACTTAATAACGCGTTAGTCCCAACACTACTTATATCTGTTTTCACTCTTATATGCTTTTCATACAAGTTTCACACAAGACAGATACAAACTTTATAAGATTTATATATATCTTTTCCATATGGGTTAAGGGAAGCACTCTGATAACATTTCAGTCCTCAATAGCGTATTGCAGTGCTGAATGTTTTCTTGTCCTGTGGTTGATTGAGTCTTTCAGTGTGCATCATGTCCCATCATCTCCTCAGATTTTCAATCAGATCCACACTTGTTGTCTTCATCGTGGTGGTGATGCATAAGCTGCACTTTGTTTCCTGTTTGACTGTTGTGCTAAAGATCTGAGGGTTAAAACACACGCTAACATTTTCTCCAAGGTTTCCACCACTTGATCTTTGACGGGTGCATTTTTACTGACAGTAGAAAAATGTCGTACCACTTTGAAACTTCCAAGTTAAACTCACCATTTTTCCACCAGTCGTCAGCATTGCTAACCTCTGCTTCAGAAAACATGACTCTCAGCTTTCTATTTGACCTATTGATGGATAATTCTGTTTTTCTTTCCAGTGTACTCGCCCACAGGGTCTTTCTTTACAGGTCATACACTTCGAAAATCGACATCTGATGGAGGCTTTAAAGACAAATTCACCTTCCAGCAGATGTAGGTTTTTAAGCTTAATTTCAGCATTCACTGGCTTTTGTGCTGCATAAAGCCAGAAATTATAGATTCAATTAGCACAACTGGACAAGAAAGGAAAAGAGGACAAGTTGAATAAAAATTTCAAATGTTACTGAACTTACTGTTCAGAGCAGCTTTGAATTTAAAAAAAAAAACTAAACTAAAGGAGCTACAGTAAGGTTACCAGTGTCCTGGAGATGTACGCCCCCTCTGACAACCACCAGCTGGCTCCTTGGCACCCTCACTGACCTCATGATCTCCAGGTCTGAGCTCTGATGGTTCACCTACTACTGTACTTGTCAAGTTCACACGTTTCACACGTGTAGACCCTCCCTTATTACATACATGATCATTTCAGGGTCACAGGTACACCATCAGGGCACTAAGTCTTGTGCTTTCACTCTAATTTTCTCCAATAAAACCTGTTTCTGGAGCTTTTAAATTGCTGTAAAGATGGGTGATCAAACAATAGCTGGGAGGATTTTAACCTTTGCCAAAAGGTATAAAGTACAATTGAAATCTAAGCAGATCAAAGACTAGGATGTTGTCCATAATTTGTTGTTTCCGAGTAAATCTCCCTAATCTATCATGGTAACATAACGCTGCTATCATCACAGCAGGAGGGAAGTGGGGAAAAAGAGATGAAGAACATTTCCATGTCCATAATTACAATATGCTATTGTGCACATTGTCAGAGGTTTTGGAAGATGGAGGGTGGAGGAAATGATCGCAATCATTATGCTATAGCTTGGATACAAAAGTATAATTTACAGCTGTGGTATAAATACAAGATTTAACTGCGAATTATTATGCACATTTAAGAGTACGACTCTCTGCGGTGGCTGATTGTCTTGCAGAGACGTGTCGGCTGCTCGGCTTTTCTGCAGATGGTCTGGCTCAGATTTTTCAGTTAACTTCAAAATAATTACCTGTCACACAAATGCCCAAAAGGCCCCAGGGGCAGTTTAACACTCTCAGCACATATCATTTTTCTCTTAAGCCACCACACAGCGTTAAAATTAATGCTGCTGCCCAGACAACCTTTTGACCTCTGACCTTCCAATTGTCTTGTTGCTTTTCAAAGGGTAAACAGAGACAGAAGACGGCCTGTCTGTGAACCTAATGGTCTGTCTCTGTGTCTACGTATCTGACTGATGACCAGCTTACTGATGTGTTGTCGTTTGTTTCCATACAGTTTTATGTTTTTTGTCAATTTTTGTTACAAAACTTCGGTCAGGACCACTTTAGGTTTAAATAAAACCATATAAATAAAAAATAAAAGCCATTTAACCCAGTTTATATTTGACATAGTTTATATCTGGTGTTTGTGTTCAGCAGCAGCAGACTGCTGTGTGGAAGAGAGCAGCTGTCAGGGAGTGTGGGTTGCAGTGGGTTGCAAAGTGTCTCGCAGTCGCAGCAGCAAATTAAATATCTAGCTATTGTGAAGGGTGAATTTATGTGTGGTAGAGACAATAAATACAACCGGACCTCTTTTTTTTTTTTTGGGGGGGGGGGGGGGGGGGGGGGGTCCTTCTGAAGGCATTTCACTTCTCATCCAAATGGCTTGTTTACTTTTAAAAGTTGTTGTTACTTCCTAAGTGAGGCGAGGAAGGAAGTGATTGCGGTTTCATGTGGCTAAAATGAGCTTCCTCTAAAGGGTGTCAGAGCACTCAGTAGTCAGTTTAGGTATTTTTTGGGGGAGTTGACCAGGATAACTCCTGGACACCTCCTAGGTGAGGTGTTTTGTCCAGCTGGGAGGACAAAGACACATTAGAGTGATTATGTCTCTTGGTTGGCTTGGGAATGTTTTAGTGTCCGGAAGAGCTAGAGGAGGTGGGTGGGGAAAGCGACTCACAACTTGGACCTGGATATGCAGCAAGAAGATGGATGGATGCCATCTTGGAGGTGTTCCTGAGGGTTGCTGGCCCACCTTGTCATCATGTGAGTTATTAAGGGTCTAGTAACTGGAAGGTCAGTGGTCTGATCCACTCCAGCCTGCATGTCAAAGTATTCTTAAGCAAGATATTAAACCCCAAGTTACCTCTCGACATATCCGCTGGAGTGTGAGTTTGTGAGTGTGAGGTTAAAAGTGTTCAGGCATAGAAAATATTGTGTAACTGAGTCTTTTAGTAAGAAAATTTAAATATATATGAATACCAGTCTACTGAGGGTCGCGTGGGCCAAGGTGTGAATGACTTTTGACTGTCACAGCTGACTGATAGTTGGCGTCACTGCTTCGCTTCAGTGAGGGTTCGGTATTTATTAAATCTGGGACTCCCCATTTGCTGAAGAAGCCTTTTTAATGAGAAGCGACAATCTTCAAGAACCTGCAAAAAGAAGTTAAGCAGTCTTCAACTCAAGCAGCTTGAATAACTGAGAACCTATACAGCAGCGGTCCCCAACCCCCGGACCTCAGACCGGTACCGGGCCGTGAGTCGTTTGGTACCGGCCCGCGAGAGTAGAGGCTCAGGTGTGAAATGTATAGTTTTCAGGGTTTTTATCGGTTTTCAGCGTTATTTTGTTATCGTTTTTATCGTTAACTCGGTTTTCCTTGGTCTTTTCACGTGTGTTATGAATAAATTTTCTTTTTTTCGGTACCGGTACTAGTTTTATTTTGTTGTATTTATCCGCGACGCCTTAAAGGCGGTCCGTGGCGCAAAAAAGGTCGGGGACTGCTGCTATACAATATATTGCTGTCATATATATTATATTCAGTATTTTGTATTACATACACTTTTGATAGTATTTTATACTGTACACACTATTTACAAATGGATAGTTATTTATTGACCCACCCTAAAGCCTATTTACTATCCTAGCTTTATTTTGGATGCTTTCATTATTTTACTTTGCGCACAGAAATAAAATAATTTCACAAAAACTTAAAGATAAAATACCAGGATCTTTGGGTCGTACGCATCTTCCTTCTTTCTCCAAACATAAACAAACAGATCCTTTTTAACCTCCTGACATCCACCAGTTACTTGCAACATAATTGGGGTTCAGGTCAAATGCATTCCCAGAAACTAGAAGACTCCCGCCCATTGTGGCCAGCTGTTTATTAGGCAGCTTGTTTTGTGGTCAATGTGTCAGAGCCATATAGACAGGTGGATGTTATATTAACCACAACCCTAAATTAGTCATCAACAACCTATTAGTTGCTAAAAGGATAGTTACTTCATCTATAGCCAAGCTGACACAGGGTAAGAGTAGAATTTAGGGGGATGTGTCCTTTTTCTAGTTTTCACTGCTGTACTTTTAACATGTAGCCAAAGAAGAAATTGTTTACGGCTCAGTTTTTCTGGCGATTATTGCTGCAGTGAAAGGAAAAGGAAATAAAAAGTAGAAGAACATAAAAAAAATGTTTAAATACATGAAAACAAATATGGGGGAATATATTTCACAGTTCAATGTGTCTGATGCTAAATGAAATATAGAGTAAGTGGGTGAGAACAAATGAAAAGTACAAACAAATAGCACTGGCAAAATCCAAGCACTAAAGAGCTGCAGCAGCGTAAGTACTCTCATTTCTTATTTTCAGAAATCTACACCACTTTCCTCCTCCGCCACCAAATTTTCACCAAATATAGCAACAAAATAATGTACAATAACACACTTGTAAGATGGTATGAGCTGCTGGAGTTCAGACATATATAGAGCCATGTTAATGTGGGGGGGGGGGGGGGGGGGGGGGGGGTATTACAGTTTATCAACCTGCCTGTGCATCTGCCAATCAAACCAGCTGTCTGTCAGCCTGTCAACAAGCAGAGATAAAGAGAGAAACTTGTTCTCAGAATAGAATCAGCTGTTCTCTGTACTGTCGGATGCTCCTGCTCTCCGGAGAAAGCGTTTCTCATCTGACATCTCCGTGGATAAGACCGAGATTTCCTATTGGGTGTAAGGGAGTGATGGAGTGAACGGCTCAATGAGAGGGACAAGGGGGGAGGCCTGAACAAAGCTTTGTCCACTCGCACCCTCTCTGTGGATCACAGTGTGACGACCCCACTTTCCCAGACTGTGAAAGTCACCCTCTGGTGTTTAGGTTAAAGAAATCCAGGAGAGGAAATTAATTTTGTCGTAACTCGTTTAACCTTTCAGCGTGCCCCTGGGTAGCCAGGAGGCAACGAGAAGTGAGGTTGGATGTGATAACAGCTATCTGGTGACTGCTTATGGTCTGCAGCTCGTCAGTCTTCAGCATCACAAAGACTGCTCAGAGGTCACTTGAGATACATTTAAAGGCTCTAACCCAGGATTTTATTCATAATTACGCCAAAATTAAAAGTACATTTGTGTCAGAGTCTCTTGGAAACTGGAATCAGTTTGACCAGTGCACTTCACAACATGATTATCATGCATACTTACATTAAAGTGACCACATTTTTTTTTTGCAATTACACTTGGAAAAACAGTGATTTGAGACTATAGTTGACCAGGTGCAACAAACTTGCAATCTTGTTGCCTTTGAAATGGTCGCTTTGAACACAGGGACCACTCGCAGTTAGCTGCCATCTACAACTTCGGCTTTGGCGCATCAAGTGTTAATAAAAAGTCCGTCTGCAATCAGTTTGGGTCAAGCTGGCAATCACATGCTGTCTGTTTGTGATAATACAGACATTGACTGTGAAAAATAGGCAAAAATTACAAATCTGATGCCATCTTTGCAAATCTACATACACAGAAATTCACATTAATGACTTAGATTCAACGTCCAGTCAGAACCTTATAGGTCTAACGGGATTTCATCCAAAATCAGTGACGTGTTTGCTGCAGGACGATGATTTAAAATGACATAGGTGCTCAGCAACCTTGCTTTAATATTTATAACAAGAATACAACCAACTGGCAAGCAGCTGCCAATCAACTGCAAAGACATGAATTCTGCTTGCATTTATAAATGAGGCGGTAATTATTTAACCTTCACCAATATGTCTGAGTAATTGCAGTCAGACAATTGTTACTTTTCTTAAAAGTAACAAGTACGTTACAGCATTTGGCAAAAGCCTAACAGTGGTCACCAAAATGATATTTTTCCTAGCTGAAAGGAAGTGCTGTCCTATTCTTACTCTTTTCTTCTAACAAAAAAACAAAAAACAGATTTACCCATAAAATGTAACAGTCTGCTTGTCTCAGCGATGAGAAGTACAGCCCCACATGCTTGCTAGAGTGACTGTAGATTATTCTTGGTTAACTCTACCCACCTTGGAAACAGTTGGCAACACTGGCTCCGATCCAGCAAGAGGAGAAATTCATACCATTTTTTCCCTGTCTTAACGTTTGTGGTTCTTTTTCTGTTTACTGTGGTAGTTATGATGATTTAAAGTGGAACCAACTTTAGTTTCATGTGAATAAGTGCATATAAAATCTGCACTGAGACTTTAGATGGGGCATATCAGCGCAAACACCTCATACTAGCTGTCAGCACGAGCACGGTGGTGGAGGGGTGATGATTTCGGCACCTTGCAGTCACTGAGTCAGCCATGAACTCATCTGTATGCCAAATTACTCTAGAGTCGAATGTGAGACATCTGTCCAACAGATAAAGCTTTCACCAAACTGGGTCATGCAACAGGACAATGATCCCAAGCACAGCAGCAAATCTACAACAGAAGAACAAAAAAAGAAAAGAATCAAAGTGTTATTATGGCCCAGTCAAAGTCCAGATGTGGCACGGTAAGAGAGCTATGCATGAACAAATTCTCACAAACCTCACTGAACTGAAGCAGATTTATAAATCAGAATGGGCCAAAATTCCTCCACGACAAAACAAGAAACCAATAAAGTCACACAGAAAAAGATTGTTTCAAGTTATTGCTCCTAAAAGTGTTTTTCTACAAGCTGCTTTTAGCTTCCAAAGGACTGGAAAAACTTTTTGTCACAGGACTGTAGAAAGCTCCAGATTTGTCGTCACTGATGTTTCTGAGCCCTGACACACAACAGTAGGTAAGCAAATACGATGCGATTGCTCCCATGAGCCGGTGCATCCATGCATCACGGCACACGGCATAAAGATAAATGTTTCCCGACATCTTCACTCAGTTTCAACTTGTTGCCACATGTCAGCGGTGTCTTCCTGCCACTGGAAATGACTTCCTGTCTCTTATGGATTTATAGTCGCTTAGCAGATGTGAACATCTGGCTGCACAGGAGTTAGCAAGTGAATTTATGGGAGCGCATCTATAGCATTTGCAGCAGATTTTTATCCCTGTGTTTTGTTAGCGGGACATGAAAAGGAAAAAGCGGGAGTAAACAGAAAGAACTGATAGGATCCAGATTAAAAAGCCCGAGGTTGTTATAGGTAATGAACCTACACTGTGTGTGTGCAGCTATTGTCGCCTATAATTGCAGTGATGTTCTTCAGCAGCCGAGAAATGCCAAAGAGGACCCCTCAAACAAAAACACCTGCCTCGGCTGTCGTTTCTCTACAATATTTCCTTCCTGGCAATCCCCTGCCTCTCTGCCTTTCACACACTCCCCCCCTCCTCCTCCTGCCAAGGGTCCATGAGCGAATATTTTTGTATTTTTTTATAGAAAACAGAAGAAGAAGTGCCAGTTGGGAGACAAAAGGAGAAAGTGGTGACATTATGATGTGCCCGTGATGTTAATTAAAAGAGGAGAATGAGTCCATTCAGCAGCGTTTTACCGATCCCTGAACAATAACCTTTTGTGTTAAAGAGAAATGTGATCTATACCAACCCTGTAAGAGGTTTACATTAAACCCAGCAAGCTGTACAATGAAATGTCACTCTCCTGCCATCTCTGCAAGGATTCAGGCTCACGCAGTGACGTGTTTATGTGAGGTGAAGCGTTAACGCTGCGTTTCATTTTATTTCCTTTGCTTGTCACTTAAGCATTTTGTTATTGGTACTGTATATCACACCGCTCTATGTTTTCTTGTCATTTAGGTCTCCGTTATCCAATTCAGCTTTGTCTTTGCTTGTCATCTTTTTTGAAGGAGATGAAGAGGGGTCTTTTGTTTTTTAAATATAAAGGCCCTTAGAGTTTGTTTTATTTCATGTCAAGAAAATTTATATTTTTGATGTACTATATCACTGAGCATGTAAATACTATAAGCCAATCAAGCGTTCGGATGCTGGTGGATGTCAGGCGTGCATTCTGTCAGTTTCTATCTTGTTGTCAGAGGCAGGATGAATGCATTAAGACGACTTCTGTACGCTGCTTTCATCAGATTCCTCTCTTTGAGACATGTGGAGGTACAAAAAATACACCGAAAAGCTCATCAGCCCATAAACACATCAAGTCATTAAGAGAAGTCTCGAACTTCTTGGCATTGTTCGACCTTTTTTGGGAAAGCTTCCAGGGGGTGGAAATCTGTTTCCGCAGGCTCGGTAATGTTCAGATGTGGTGATTCAGAGGGACATGAAAGGTATTTCACTCGCTCATGCTGTTCATGAGTCCACTTGCCAGCGTGAGTGGGGGCATTATTTTGAAATATGAAAATTTCATGAATGAAAAGCTCTTGCACCACGGGGTGTACCTAAGGAAATGGCCTCTTACTCCTTATTATTTCACCATGTGGAGGAATTACTGGGCTTATGACTCCCACAAGATTGCTACGATACATTTAAAGACCAGGCTGCACATTTAACTGTTACAACAATCTGCTGCAGGCATATATGACTTTCTTAGAATGGCAGCAGGGAGACAATTTAGGTCAAGAGGACTACCACTTTGGTCCAAATGAAATAGTGTAAAGCTACACTGAATTCACACCAAAGCACATAAAAGGCGTCTCAAGTCCTGGATTTTTGTTGCTGCAAAAAACATTTGAGAAAAATAACTAATCTTATGAACTGCCTTGACATAGTGAAGAATATCTAAGGTATCCTTCACAGACTGCTCAGCGACCCCAATGCAACCTCCGGTTATGAGGATCAAAGCCGACTATAGATCGCCAGGTTGCAATTCTTATTGATGGAAACAACAGCTGCAGATCCATCATGTAAGTCTCTCATTCCACCACATACCAATGGTGTATTGGATTGAGATCTGGTGACTGTGAAGTCATTCTCATTGTCATGTTTAAGAAATTCGTTTGAGATGATCTTAGCTTTGTGACACGGCGTGTTATCAGAAGATGGTACACTGTGGTCATATAGGAATGGACATCGTCAGCAACAACACTGTTCATTGGTGTTTAACTAATGCTTCGTTGGTACTAAGCGGCCCAAAGTGTGCTAAGAATCAGAGCTGTTTTAATTAATTGTCACATGAAATCAGCAAGATGCTCCAAAGACTCTTTAAAGGCTTAATGTTTAATGTAATAGAGCCAGTGATCCAGATCTTAGTTACTCTCTAGTCCTTGGGTGGTTTCCTGTCCACAAACAACAGGAACATCTAAACACAGTGGAGCTCAGAGCACAGCTCAGGAGCTGAACCAACTGAACAATATGCAGTATGTTTGGGTTCACTGCGTGCAGCCCCAGTGGCCTAATGGATAAGGCACTGGCCTCCTAAGCCAGGGATTGTGGGTTCGAGTCCCATCTGGGGTGCCTTTCAGCAGAGTGGCGCAGCGGAAGCATGCTGGGCCCATAACCCAGAGGTCGATGGATCAAAACCATCCTCTGCTAACACTTTTAGACAACTGGTTGAACCCTGAGTAATGGGCCTCAAGTGTGCCGAGAAAATCATCACACCAACATAAACAGCACAATGGCTTCATGCTTTTTATGCCACCTCATGTTGTAGCCAATTTAGTTTACATGTCCACTGTTTTAATCGAGTACCCGAACAGTTGTACCTAATAAAGTGTGCATCTCTCTAGCTGACCATGCTTATTCTCCGCCCCTTACCTGTTTGATAGATGTAGGTACTTTTACACCTTTAACATCAATGAAATTTTTTTTATCAATTAGGTGGATTGGCCCCACCGGACGAATCACAGTGATTAATAATTCTGATTAGATGCCGATATTGTGATTAACAACATTTTTTTCCTCTATCATTTAAAAGATTTTCACTTTTCAGATGAAACATCTCAACCTCCACGAGACAACTTGTTTTTTTGTTGTTCTTTTTTCTTGAGGATTAAGTTTCCATCAGTCACTCTTGGTGACTTTGGATTCACATTTCTGTGGCGTTTCATGTTGTCACAACTTTTCACTCTGTTCCCTTTGTGGCGCTTTATTATTGCGGTTTTGTCTCGCAGTACAAAGACTGTATGGATTCTTTGATATGTCAGCGATGCAAATACAATGATGGCTTGAAATGACAAGAAACAGAAAGGAGCTCATACTCTGACAGCAGAACTAGGCCAATTTATATAGCAAATGATTGGTGCCATTCGTTTTAGCGCGCACGGAAGCAGTTGTTCACTTATACGGCGAGCAAAATATTAACAGTGTGTTCATAAGTAATTAGTCTGAACTCTAACCTTTCTTCCTTTCAGCACCCAGTCTGCTGGCTGTCTCTCTAACTCGCTGTAAGAAAACGAGCAGCTTGTTTCAGCCTCAACAACCCCTGAAACAGTCGCCATAAAGTAAACACACTAGAAATCTTATAAAATTGTGGATGAGGTGATGACTATGGGACATTTAACCATATTTTCGTACATTTAATAAACAGATAAACAATTAAATTACAGAAAGTTCCCTTTTTTTATACTGTTTCCTTAAAAATGTATGGTTTTTTTTAATGGTGGCTTTACAGTAAAAATTGACTTGCATTTCTCTTCTTTTTCTTATATTGAAATATTTCATGAATTAAAAGGGTATTTAAAGTTATTTACACTGACAAAAAGGGAAGTTTTACTGGTGTGGGCCACAATGTAAAATGAGTTTGACATCTCAGCTGTGGAGGAAAGCGAGGTGTAGGAGTTGGAAAGAGTGGAAAGGGCGGAGGGATCATCCAATGCAGCGACCTCGGTTGATCGTGCGAGCGGGGGGGAAAGTCTTTGAGTTAAGTTTTAATTTTTACTGAAAAAATCTCAGTTCTCTGACTAACAGACTTGCCAAATCTCAGCCAAAGTTCTGGTCTAACCTTGACCACGTTTCGTTTTCCAAACTTTTGCTGCTCGGATCGCTCATGGGTGTCCTCCCACTGTGTACTTGTACTTGTGCAACAAGACGGATGCAGAAAGAAGAGAATCGTAAGTGCATCCTAAGCGGTCCAGGGCTCCGCAGGCCTGTGCAAACCTGTAGGTGGTGATGAACAATTACTTAGACACACTCTGTTTGTTTTCCTCTGGAGGGAAAGAGGTTGGAGTGCATTTTTCTTTCATACAAAAACATAAAACTGCTCTCTGTTTTGGCCCTTTAGGATACCGTAGGTAAACAAAATTTGTAATATTTACTCGGCTGCAGTCACCCGGGTACTTGTGTCGGCAGTGGCTCCAGCTTGTTGCAGCATCGGGTACATCTGAGCGGTCTGCAGGATCTGAGGCATCACTGGGGAGGCTGTGCTGGCACGGATGAGGAAACGGGAGAAGGAAAGTGGGAAAGGAGGGGGTATAAAGGGAATCAATGCAAAGCTCCTTTTAAACTCAGTTCCCAGGCTGTGCAGCTGCTAGCAATTACCTGAGAAGGAGAGAGGAAAGACTGTGAAGTAACCCAGCGCTGAAGGCCTCTCCTCAGCTCACGCCCGGAGGCTCACTAATTACTTCACCAAAAACCCTGAATATCTGTCAGAACCAATCAGAGGCCGCCAGGAAATAGGAACATGGAGAGGCATTCATTTGTTTGTGAGGCAAACACTCGCCAAGATACTAAGAATCTGTGTTTATTAATGCATGTGTACAGGTTGCTCCCTGGAAAATATTGCCTCCCGCTCTGAGGAGGGACATTTTCATCCACACAGACGCAGCTTAGCATGGAGTTAAGCAAAGGGTAGAAAGTAGAGTCGGAAACATGAGGTGCTTGCTCTATAGGAGAATCGTCATTTCTGCATCCTTACTCTTCCCTCCTTCCCCCAACACCTTCCTTCATCTTCTTTGGATTGGCTAGGGAGCCTGACTGTCCCCCTCCCACTCCACCACCACCACCCTCTGCCATATGCTCAACGCCGTTAGTCTTTTAGAACCACTTTGTCACTCTCCCGAGTTTAGGAGGTAGACTTTGAAAGTGATGTCGCGGGATGCAAAACACCCGGGGAAGGTGGGCCAGCACCAGACAATGATTAATACGGCTTTCAGAGATCTCCTTGAAGGAAACTGAGGCGTCATTGCGTCGCTGCAGAATTACTTCAGCTTAGAAGGGAGGTGTGGGTAGGAGTGGTGGTGGTGGTGGGGCGGAGGGGTAGCTGCATCATAGTTCTTTGAATCGCCGTATATGGATGTTTTTTAATTAAAATGTTTAGAGAAAAACACATTATTCACAACCTTGAATTGCAAGGGCGAAACATACTTTATGCATCAGGGAGGAGGAAAGTGTTGAGACTTTGTCACATTCATGAAAGCCTCATCTTGATTTCCATGCCGCTCCTCCAAGGTTGAGCAGGTTGTTGTCGCCCCCCTCCCCCCCACCTCCTTCCTGTTCCAAGTTCTAAAATGATAAATGATAAATTAGCGCACATTTCTCATACCTTTCATCTGCTAAGATGTCGGGACGCACCGAGAAACAAATGCTGGAGATTTTAAACGTTAGAGAGAGGCTTTCTTTCTCCCTTTGGGGAGTGCTGATGTGTGCTTTTGCATGAATGGAGCCCAAAGGGAGTTTGCAGAGCTCGAGGTGGCAGGAAGAGCAGGAGCTGGTCATTTCCAACGTGAAGCCACAGGATCGTGTTTTCTCAGGGGCCGCTAATACGCGCTGGCATAGTGAGTGACTCTCCTAGATGAAGGTCTAATTAAGACTAATAGAAGACGATGATGGAGGTCTGCTCGGGGAGCCGTGACACTCACACCTCCTGTGGGTGTTACTTGGCTTTCTTCAAGGTACACTTATACACAGCGTGAAAGTGTTGTGCCATATCACAGAAGCCCACTGAGGAAGCTATTTACCTGTCACTAATTCTTGCTTGTTGCTGAGTAGTAAGATGCATGGTGCTGTGCAAAAGTGTTGAGCCATCCTGCATTCCTTTATGTTGTTTTGGAAAAACATACATAAGGCCTGGGGCCCAGAATCTGCCTGACAACGATTCCTATCCAGCCGACTGGAGGACTGGAAAATGTGAAGGAGCACGGTGGGTCAGACGTAGGGCTACACGATTAATCGTTAGAAAATCGCGATCTCAATTCATACTTATGTGCGATCTCATTTCCAAATGACAACGATTTAAAAAAAAAAAAAAAAAAGACGACGGCGATTGTACCGCATTTTGATCCGGGACGTACTCTGCATGAAAACAAGCGCTCACTCTTCCTGCTCAACAAATGACAAGGGCGGAGCCTTATACCACGTGATACAGAAGCTGTGCCGTGTGATGCTAAAATTAGCAGGGAAAAAACAATGGAGAGCACGTCAGGGATGACGAGAAAGTGACAGGAGGAAATCCGTCCCGGTCAACCACCCAAACATCAATAACGGGAACCTTATACAGCGCTTCCCTATACACGTCGAACTCCCGCAGGCACAAAGAAATTACGGAGGCTATTACTTATCACCTGACCAAAGATATGGCTCCCATCAACACTGTGCAAAACGAGGGATTTAGGAAAATGCAACCACAAAACGTGAGACATTTGTTGTTTTATGTTTATTTATTGTGTTCATGTTCAGTCTCAACTGTTACGAAGTTGATGGGTTGGCAGTTAATAAGTGCAATAAATATTTATACTGGAAAAGAAAATCGCTAGAAAATCGTCATCTCAATTCTAAGCCAAAAAATCGTGATTCTCATTTTATGCAAAATCGTGCAGCCCTAGTCAGACGGCTTTGTTTATTGTTGGGGTTTTTTTTACAGTGAGTCTGAACAAAAAAAAGTTAATTTTCTTTATGTTTTATAACTTTTTCTGTGATTTTCCACGTTTATTTCTTACAGTTTAAGCCCAAACAGTCATGCTAATCTACTACACCAACGTGTCTTTATCATGTGGAAAAACTGAGACACGCTGTTGAAATTGCATTGTTAAAAATCCCTCTGGGATTAAATGTTCAGTTTTATTTCTCTTTATTGAGAGAAAGGGGAACTTTCACTAGTCGGGGCCACTTGAGCGAGTTATTTGTGGCCTACGATGTAAAATGAATTTGATAAATAGTCCTCATTACTCGTTGGGTGGCTTTAAAGGTGCATTGTTGATTTAGTCTTCCTCTCACTGGGCCGCTGCTGAAACATTTATTCAGTAGCAAAGTGAGCGAGGATCAGATTGCACATATTTGGTAGAAAGCAGAATATCAACACTGTGAAGAAAGTTCAACTGAGAGCAGCTCACTGGGGAACTCAGATGATTTTGTTGTTTTTTGATAAAAAATGTGAAAAATAAAAACATAAAATGAAAAAGAGAAACGTTCCACTAAGACTGTGTTCAAACTTTGACTGTGCATATATCCAGCTCTATGATCTGATGGACATCTTTACAGATTTAGGTAGCAATCACTAACTGTTCACTTTATAAGTTTACGAATGTCTAGGTTCTTGTTAACACAGATATCCAATCAGCCTATCGCCTTGCAGCAACACAGTGCATTTAAGCATGATGAAGAGAGCCTGCTGAAGTTTAAACAGAGCATGAGGACAGGGAAGAAAGGGGATTTAAGACTGTGGAAATGCACTCACCATGTCTCATCAGGATACAGCCATGTTCTAGCAGTGAGTGCATTTATAAACAGTTTCCTTTGCAATAATGACAGAAAGCTGGCTGTCTAAAAGTGCTAGCAGGAGATGGCTCAGCACACTTGTGATGCCCACGCTGCTAGAAATCACGCCAGATGGGACTCGAACCCACGAGCTTGAGCTTAGGAGGCTAGTGCCTTATCCATTAGGCCACTGGGGGTGCACTCAGTGTGCTGCATATTATTCAGTCTACAGCTGATCCATTGTGACCTGCAGCAGAATGAGGAAAATGTCTATTCAGCTCCTGAGCTTTGCTCTGGGCTCCACTTTGTTTGAGTGGTGTTTCTGTTGTTCGTGGAGACTCATGAAACCAGACGAGGACCAGAGAGTAACTAAGATGTGGATCACTGGCTCTGGTTACATTAAACATTAAGTCTTTAAAGAGTCTTTAAAGGATCTTTCAGAATTTATACCACAAAGAACAAAGACAGCTCCGAAGGAAAAAGTGGGGTCTGACCCTTTACTAGAAAAGTATAGTGCACAGTATAAAATATTGAATAATATAAGTAAGTATAAAATACTATCACAGCACAAATCAAAATGGGGAAAATGTAGTTCACACACAGTCTATTGAGTTTGAACTCTATTATTCTTAATTTTTACAAACTCTTTAAACCTTCGACTTGCCTGTAAGCTGATTTCTGCTGTTATGATCCCGGTCACACCCACTCCTGTCACATTTCTTCTGTCCCATCTCCCATTTTTTTTAAAATAAAGAAGTTGCAGTGGCCAGTTTGAGGGGGGGAAATGTGACAGTGATATAATGAGCTATGAATACTCGCATTTATCCACTAATAAGTGAGATAATTTAGAAATGAGTGCTGAGTAATGACGTTATGATTGTGGTGGGGACACAGAAACAAAGGAAGTGCTCTCACTCAGTCATTCCCTTCCTCCAGCACACACACACACACACACACACACACACACACACACACACACACACACACACATTCATGTACAAAGAGTCATTTGCACACTCAATAAAACTACTGTTCTTCCATATCGCAATTTATCCGAACAAATTAGAGGCTGCGAGCATCCCACAGATGAAATCTCAGTTAGTATCTACCATGCAAATTAAAGCAACGTGGCCCATACTCCATTACACATATCATTATAAACCCCTTTGCCCCACTTCAAAACCCCCGCTACCAATGATCAATCTCACCATGTTGGGGTATAAAATGCAAAGCTGTGAATTAACAAGCAGGCGTGACAGGCTGATTATTGATTTAATGTCAGCGCCTGGACGGCACATACATCTCTGAGGCGCAGCACACTATTAAAATGTCCTAACTAGGGTAATTGCATTAGACACCTTTTTATACCACTTTGTAGGGCTAATCGGCATGTAATAAGGAGAGAGATGAGACAGGAGCCCAGCGATTCGTCGAGACAGCGGCCACGTGATGTCATGTCTGGAGGCGGAAGGTAAAGCAGGAAAGAGGGAAGAATAAAAGAAGTAGAAGGGAACGATCGGGGCTTTAATCTGTGCAGGGTTACAGATTTCTTGCCACTACAGTAGGAAAGGTTAGAACAGAGGTCAAAGGTTAAACAGAGACACGTCAATGTTGGTCTTTGGACTGACCTGATTAAAAACAACTACATTTTGACAGAAGCCCAGAGCGAAGATCAAGATCCAGCCAGCGTGCACACCAGAACATAAAAGCAGAAAACATGTAAGAAGGCCTCCACCCGAGCCCAGCAGAGGCCGGACAACTCATCCTGGACCCACCCAGGCAGCACAAGCACCATGTGAGCCGAGGGTTTCTTACAATTGAAATCTAAAGAGTCCTGCTGACAGATTTATTTAGCAATGTTTCTTTATCAGGCAGAAAAACTAAGTTGCCCAAAGTAGGCTGCATGTATGCGACCCTCGATGTAAAAAGAGTTCGACATCTCTGAGCTAAAAGCTTGCTTTAGTGTTTACAGTTTGGTGTTGTTAGAGTCATGCTAGCTAGAAATTGCGCAAAGGTAGATGTGAAGACAGGCCCGCGTTTGTGTCCGTGAAGTTTGAAGGGCACAAAAACAGAACAGTCCTGCAGGAAGACGAAAAGCATTTTCCCAAGAATTGAAACATCCTTCAACATGTTGACAGCGCTCCAGGCTTGGACCACTTCCTGTCGCTCCCTGAATGAAGATGTGAAACTTCATTATAGAACCCCCCGATGAGGCCTGTGAGGGAGGGAAAACAGAGAAAAGAAAGAGGAGAAGACGAAGAAGACGGGGTGGCCAGGTGCCAGGTGCTCACTGTGACGGGACACCCCATCGCCACGGAGACATGGGTCAGGGGGCATTTGGTGGGAGGGGCTGCTCGGGGCAGGGGGAAGGGGAGGGCGCGTGCTCCGAGCAGCGGGGCGGCCAAAGCTTTGGCATGAATTACCCGCCTGCTGAGCCGGCGCTTTGGAGATGCTGGATGAGAGGTCACGTACTCAGTGGCCCTCAAACGCACACACAGGCTCGCCCGGCAACAACAACAAGGCTCTGTGTGCGCCCGGCTAGTCACAACAGCTATTCTGCATTTAGCACACAAACACTTGTGCGCTCTTGGAGAGGATGAATTAGGTCAGCTCGGTTGGTCAAACAGGACGGCTCGATCCGCAGCGGGGCACTAAACACAAATTATTCTCACTAGAATGCTTTTAATATCAAAGAGGAGAGGGACAATCAGTGGCTGGACCTCCTCCATTTAGACTGTCCCACAGCTCAGCGTG
The DNA here is from genome assembly GCF_057381915.1 of Diplotaxodon limnothrissa. Lineage (NCBI taxonomy): Eukaryota > Metazoa > Chordata > Actinopteri > Cichliformes > Cichlidae > Diplotaxodon > Diplotaxodon limnothrissa. Next base: position 24,657,401 of record NC_140617.1, on the reverse strand, counting down.
GCTCCATGCAAGGCACCTTGTCCAAAGAGCACCTGGACGCGAGAACAATTCGGGCGAATAGAGCACACTCGGTTTCTGTCCTCGAGTAAACAAGCTGAAATGCTGATTTTTTTTAAATTTTATTTATTTTTGCCCATCTGGGGAACTATGGCGTTGCTACGGTCACCGAAAGGCACAAGAAAAGTTTGTTTAATCTGCACACAGAGAATAAACATTTTAGTTTCTCGACGTGTAATAATTGAAATTTCATTTTTAATATTAACTTCATTAGATAAAATTAATGAGTTTGTTTTTGCGCTTTGAATTTTGGTAATTGGTTGACCTTTGTTTGTTGAAATTGGGATTACAAAGCGCATTGTGTTTTATGATGAAAAATAAAGATGTGGTTTGAATATGAAATGTATATTTTAACAGAGAAAACCTAAATACTTGAACTGCCTATAAAAAAAATTGAGGTTTGTATGTTTTAATGTGTTTTTTTTATGTACTTGATGTTATAATGCTGATGTTTACAAAAGTCATTTTACAGTTCAACATGAATAATAAAAGGGGTAAAAGAATACGTTTGAAGGCTGCAGTAATGATCCTGTTTTGTTGACCTTAGCTTTGTATCCCACAGACCCACACTGTTGTATATTTAATCAGACTGAGGACTGAAATTCAAAGACTAGCAACGACAGGCTAAATAACCCTCGGTGACCCAAGTTAAACTTGGCAATGGGACTGATAATTTACATATAACAGGGCTGTAAATAAGTGAGAAGGTCATCTATACCAGCGGTCCCCAACCCCCGGGCCTCTGACCGGTACCGGTCCGTGAGTCGTTTGGTACCGGGCCGCGAGAGTTGAGGCTCAGGTGTGAAATGTATAGTTTTCAGGGTTTTTATCAGTTTTGGCCGTTATTTTGTTATCGTTTTTATCGTTTACTCGGTTTTCCTTGGTCTTTTCACGTGTGTTATGAATAAATTTTCTTTTTTTCGGTACCGGTACTAGTTTTATTTTGTTGTATTTGTCCGCGACGCCTTAAAGGCGGTCCGTGAAAATATTGTCGGGCATAAACCGGTCCGTGGCGCAAAAAAGGCTGGGGACCGCTGATCTATACTGTTAGATACAATCAGGTCCATAAGTTTGTGGACGTTTTTACTTTAGACCATAACATCGTGTTTTAAATCAAATAACTAACATGTGACTGAACTGCAGGTTGTTGGCTTTACAGCTTTTAGAGCATTTTTTATAAACAGTTCCGCATTTTCAGAGGTTCAAAAGCAATTAGACAATTGAGTTTCAAGACCAGCATGAGTTTTGATTTTGGCATTTCTGATGGTGTCAGATGGGCTGGTCTGACTATTTCAGAAAGTGCTGATCTGCTGGGATTTTCCCACATAAGCATTTCTAGTGTTTACAGATAATGATATAAAAAAGTGAGCGGCAGTTTTCTGGGAGAAAATGCCTTGTAGATATCAGAGGTGAGAGGTGAATGGCCAGGCTGCTTTGAGCTAAAGGAAGACAACAGTAAATTAAAAAAAAAACACTTGTTGCGACCAAGGTATGTGTAAGAGCATCTCTGAAAGCAGCAGAAGTCCGCAATGGGAACCAGTCTCGAGCTATGAACTGGAAATTGAGGCTATAAAACACAAAACTGGACCATAAAATACTGACAAAGGTTCGCTGGTCTGATGAGTCTCAGGGCAAGGTGAATATATCCAAATCAAAGCGTTTCCTTGAACATGATGAGTCCACTGTACTCAAATGGCCTCTGCAGACACCAGATCTCAATCCAATAGAGCAACTTTAGGATGTATTGGAACGGGAGATTCACATCATGTCAACATGGACCAAAATCTGTGATGAATGGTTCCAGCACCCTGTGCCATTAAGAGCTAAGGCAGGGTCCAAACAGATACTAGGAATGACTTGGCCAGTAAGTGCATATATAAACAGTGTCCATTAATGGACACGTTAAACAGTGACCTTAATGACAGAAAGCCCGCTGTCTAAAAGTTCGAGCAGAGAATGTCCTCTGCGTTAAGGACCCAGCATGGTTTCACTGGGCCACTCTGCTGGACAGCACCCCAGATGGGATTCGAACCCACAATCCCTGGCTTAGGAGGCCAGTGCCTTATCCATTAGGCCACTGGGGCCACCTTGTGTGTCATCCCTCTATGTGGTTACTGCCCTTTGCTTATCATACCAAAGTGAAGCTGGCCGTCCGAACAAAAATTTTACCCACGCCTGCCTTAGACGAAGGATCTTGTTGGTTGTTTGGGACTTTGAAGCTAACACTGGCTGTAAAAAGAAAAGTCACACTGAAGTAAATAGGTGGTAAATGAAGGCTTTTGGAGCCAGTGAGTAGCTTTAGCCTCTTAGTAAAAATAATCGTGTTCTGATAAGATCATCAGGCAGGCTACCATTTACCATCTTAATGTGGAGTTGCCAAGGTTACACGTATCCAGTGTCAAATGCACAGATGCGAGATCTGACTTTTACTGTGATTCAGGAAAGAAAACAGGAAACAAATTGTGCCTAATGGTGGATCACTGAGCCTCCTCTTCATTGTGACATCGCCGTTAAACTAGAGGTTTGTTTTCGCCAGCAGTATCCGTATGTGATGATCCCACTCCCACAGGAAGAGGGAGAGAGTGGCTGAAGTGAATCAAAGGCCAGCGGCTTCTGTGTCTGTCTCCGTCCGGTTGATTGCCAGAGACGCTGGATCAGCGCCTCCATCATCTGACAACCTGTGAGAGCGACTCATTCATTCAATCCTCTCCTACACACCTCCGGGACCTCAACAACACCTCGCAGCATAATGAATCAAACGCTCTGCCAGGAAAACACAAACCCCCGCATAAACACACACACACAGACACGTGCACATGTCGCAGTAATGATTGTCAGCGAAGACAAAAGAAAAGTTTGGTGACGAGTTCATGACTTATTCCGTAAAAGGGAGGGGGGGCTTGTGGATGTGCTGCGGCGAGATTCTGGAGCCATGTAATCATGGCAGGCGTCAACAACGCCATCCTTATTACTGCAGTAATGAAAAGTGAATCAGTCTCACACGGATTCATTTGTTAAAGGCAAATAATTAAGACAAAGGTCCTGCATCAAGCAGACAAATCAGAAAGACAAAGTGTGGTGCGTGACAGTCCTCCCGCGGTGATGCAGGCCTGTCCTTTTGTGTCATGACTAGTCGCTCTCTGGCATTAATCAGAGCGTCGTCCTATCTTGTTAGGCTGAGCTGGGAGATGATAGGGAGACCGCAGGTCTTTAATCAAGGTTAGAATAATCTGCGATGGTAGCTGATTATAAACCTGATCATCAGCAACATATTGTCACCTCCTAATCATCCAAATAAACAGAGAGAGAGGGAGAGAGGGAGACCTGCCCTCAGCCCCCACGTGGAGGAATAAATTACACGCAAACACACACATGCCAGAGCCTTACACATGCCTACATGCATATGCAAACACAATAAATGCATGCATTGCACACACACAGGCACACGGGGCCGAGCGTGCGCGTTCTGATATGCAATCTGCAGCGCGCTGCACTTTTTTTTGTTGTTGTTTTACATCAAATACTTTTAATGCAAATACCACATTTTATGGGGGCCTTTTGAAAATTCTTGCCTCTCAGCGATTGGGAAACGAATGCACCGCGGCTAAGAAAGCCCCAGCTTGAAAGACATCCATCAAGACAGCAGATAAACAATGAAATGGCCCCTCTCAAGTCAGTGATAACCTCAACTTCTTTCTAATCTACTTTCATGTGCTTTGTCTCCCCTTTTTTTCCTCTTTTTTATTTACTCCCACTCTTTTATTTCACCTCTCCCAGGGTGAGCCTCTCCTCTTCCTCTTCCTCCCTCTCCTTCCTCCAGAAGCTCATTACCTCGGGACCGAGCGAGATCTCGGCTGTTTTCAACGCAGCAAAAACAAAAAGAAGAAGAAAAAATTATAACACGACCGGCGACGGCACTCGTTAGCAGCCTTGTCAATCATCTTTGGCGCAGGCAGGGTGGAGAAGCAATCGGCGCCGGGGTCAGCGATGAAGATGTTCATTCTCTATTCATCCATCACATCTTTCGGGGAAATCAATTTACAGCGCATCAGCGTCACAGTTGCCTCGACAACAGCGGTGATGTGAGAGTGGAGGGAAACAACTTCTAAGAGAGAGACAGAGGAGAGTGGTGGATTCGTTTAGATACAACCTAATAAATGTCACTCATCTTCTTCTTCTTTGTCTTTTTTCTCCACTATCACCCCACCACCACCACGTTCTAGGTTACATGAATGCTTTGTCCTCTACTCAAAATTACTATTTGCTAATAACTCAAAACTTTAATAGCAACCAAAGCAAAGCATCAACTACCCAATCCTTTGTGGTGCTTTCACTTCCCTGTCCCGTTCAGGAGGTGGCAGGTGACGAGGCGGAGGTTTTGGGGGACGTTGCCGCTCATTTTTAATGTAGTTGTTGCTTTCTCGCAGGTGTCAGCTTCACAGTTCATTAAGGGTGTTTGGTTTGAGGGGGGGGACCTGAAGAGATGGAGGATGAAAGACAGACAGAGATGGAAGAGAGTTAGAAAGTAACTGGCGACGTAAATGAAACACGCCGCCGACGCCGTCCACGTTTGCAGACTTCAGATGAAAACATGGGTTAAAAAAAAAAAAGAAAACAGACACTGAGCGACGAGTGTGCGCTGGTCATGGGAAGGCTTTGAGGAAACCTGAAGTGTGAGGTGGAAGACAGGCGAGTAGAGGGGGACGTGACAGAACGAGGAGAAGGATGGAGTGCCAGTTTGTGTGCATGGAAGCGCACAAGCTTTGCCAAAAAAAAGTGGGTGTTTGTGCGTATGTGTGTGTGTGTGCGTGTGTGCTTTCATTCCAGGAGATGTCATGCTGTTTGAGCAAACGGTTCTCCGTTAAGGCCATCCACCGCCTGCTGCCGGCGCCACCACCCCTGCTGTACCCAGCCAGCCTCGTGCCAACGCCTCCGACACCACAGCCGCTGATGCCAGGAGCCCGCCTGCCCCCTCATCTCAGCAGAGCAGATGTCACTCAATTGCCCTCCACCTCACCCCCTCGGAAACTTCACCACCACCACCAGGAGCCGCCGCCACCCTAACAGTCAGCCGAGCCAGCGTGCCAAGCAGGCGACGTGTTAAGAGAAAGTGGGGCGGCGGGCCCGCCGACGGGACGGCAGCAGGCGGGAACGCACAGAGCGGGGAGTGCTGTAGATTTTTCGCGCTCCCGCCAATCGCCCCCCCCGACACCACCCCCGATCCACCCACCTCTCCCTGACAAACGCACGCACATGCCGCATGCACTGGCTCACAAACACATGCGCAGTTCCCCACCCCATTGTAAAAAAAAGAGACACACTTTCCCCTCGTTCTCCCGAGATGACACCCCCTGCAGGCCTTTGGAATATTTTAATTCTGTTTCCTAACTCTTATTATGTGTGGAGTGTGTGACATGTGAATTGTAATTAGTTGCTCTGGGGTGAGCAGAGAGCGAAACCCCCACCTCTTTAAAAAAAGAGAGAGAGAGAGAGAGTGAAAACACTGGAGGGCAAATAATCTTTCCAAACACCCCATCCAATTTTAACCCCCCTCCCCGAGTCACAACCTGGTGTTCCTGTTGCCACCTTCGGTTTACCTACATAGGTGCAGGCCCCCCTCCCCTTTTGTGTTGTTTCTCCATCCAAGCCCGCCATTCTCCTCCTCCTTCGCACCGCCGTGGATCTTATCTGCGAGGGAGGCCCATATCAATAACCCCGCAGCCTCCGCTCCTGCACTACAAAGAGCCCGGGCAACAGGGGCTAGCTGTAAGGATGGAAGATAATGGGATTGAGGTGGTACTTAAATCTCAGCGAACCACTGCAGCTAAGTAATTAGTGGATGGGATCCATACTGGAGGGTTAAGCAGAGCTAATGCCACCCTGGGCGTTGCTGCTGGAGCAAAATTAGCAGTATAGGAATGAGAAAAAAGACAGCTTGCTGCATCTGTCTCTCAATCTATCTGCTAGACAACCTCCAACGTTGGTGAAGCTCTCCAAGAAACCCCAACGCAGACAGAAAGAGGCCAGGGGTAGGAAGGTGGGAGGGAGGACGAGGATCAGGGATTGTAATTTCACAGCAGTGTCAGAAGAGCCAGCCGAGGCCCTGTCTTTCCATTGAGGCTTCATTAGGGCGAACAATGGACTTCCCTGCCATCTAATTAGATGAGGTTAATGAGGAGAGGAGGGCCACGGTTGATCCCCACCGTGCAGTCTGAGTCACAGGCGGGGTGGGGGTGGTCAAGGGGTCTTGGGGGCACGAGAGGAGCGTCCCCTTGGAAAGGACGCAATGTACAGTGCACTGTGTGGGCCGCGGCGAGAGTGTAAACTCCATCTAAATCGCTGTATGATTGAATTATTGATTCCTGAAGGGAGGTAATGGGTTGATAACACATTGTATTACATTCACTGTGATTCTAATACGGTTTCACAAATATTACAGAAGAATTAGATATTGAGGGAAATGAGTGCAAGTGAAGACAGCGGAAAAGCAATTATTTGTAATAGCTTACAATACATTTTGCAGGGTGGTTCATGGTGAATGCTGTTCAAGAGCAAATATTAGTCACTTGTTTTTTCTTTAAAAGCTGCAGCAATCCTCTCACATCTCATTGGACTTTTCTCTTTTCTTTGAGTCTCTAAAAATACTGCACACCGGTCAGTTTCTAAAAGCCGGAGCTTTTTGTGATGTTTGGCTTCACTCTGTTCATTTTTTAAAAAAAAATACGAGTGTCACAGCTTAGAATAAAGCTTCTTTGTGGGGAAAAAATCTGTTCCAGCTGCACTATACCTAACATGTAAACTCACAGGAGGCTGTACGGATATGAGGCTAGCATCAGTTTATCAAATTGTTTCACTATCATCCATCCTTGTCACTTATATGCAACGTATGCAAAGCTTTTCCTTCTTTTTTAGTGCATCATTTCAAGAAAGAAATGACGGAGGTGAGTCAGTTAATGACCAGATGCAAGGTATGCCTCCCACCTACTCGACGTAGAAATGAGTGAGGGAGAAAGAAGAGTCATTAATGGCTTCACCCTGCTGTCTCTTCAAATTCTTGGGTCTTGGCTAATGGCTGGTCAGACACACATTTCTTTCTTCTAATGTGGTGTAGTTACAAAGATGTAAAATCACAGTCCAAAAATGCAATCATACACAACATGGTGTCATAATAACATCACCGCAGGACGATTGTTAAAAACAACTGGCTTCCTCCTTCCACTAAATTTATTATATCAGTACTGCTATTATAGTTAGCACACACGCTTTATGGATTCTGATCACTAATACAAAATATAATCAGAAAATTATATGATGATGCATTATGTTAGGTGGAAAAATCTGAAATAGCTTAAAGCAGAAACGAAGCACTACACGTATAAAGGCTTATTTACACCATGGAGCTGTAGTCTAAAAAAAATATCAGATTTAACTCTGTCTGTGAAGTTAGATTTAAGAAATAAGTGAGCCATGGGTCTGCAAAAAGCAACGTGAAAGTGAAAGTTCTCAGAGAAGTCTCTCACCTGGGGCGCTTCTTCTAACAGTTCACTGCATCTGCCTCTTCCTGTTCAGTGTTTTTAGCACCGACGTGTCATCTACACTAAGCTGGTGACATCTCGGAGGGACACACCGATCACAGTGTCAATCCCTATTTCGGGTAGGTACCATCAGGCAAGTGCATAATATTACCCGACTAGTTCTGCTGCCTAAGCCTAAATAAATGGCTTGACTGTCACTGTTTCTGAACATTAATGGAAATGAATCATTTTAATCTGGGAATGTAAATATATAAATACTGCCATACTTTCATAATACTCCAAAGTACTCATATGGCAATGCATATTTTAATGGAAACCTCTGAGACTGCCACTTTATTAGCTGTAACAACACAAAAGGGATGTTTTCACACCGAGGCTCATTAATTTCAACTTGTAATACAGTATACAATATGTAATTACATGGACCATTTGGATCATGCTGCATGGTGACTAATGAGTACTACTTTTGGTATTTTAGTTCAGAGTTGCCTTTTTTTTGTTACACCAGATCCCCTTCCAGATGCAACCCCAAAGGAGATTTATATCCCTGGCTGGAATTGAACCAGTAACCTTTTACCCACCAAGAAAATGTGTCATCATTTTCAAGAATAAAGGGAAAGACAAGACTATATATACAAACAGGTTTGATAGTGCATTCTAGACTCATTCAAAAACCAGAATCTCCGAATTCCCAGTTAGAATTTTCATCTAATTGTCTGCATGATAAGACGGGCACTTAAACTAAAGTTTTTTATGTTTTATATTTCAATTTTGGATAATATATCAAGAAAGTTAAATATTAGAACAACTTTTATTAGAGCTATATTTAATATATTGGATTACTTGTAATATTAGTACTTTAACTTGTTCATTACTGCTCTTACCTTTGTGGAGCAATTTCCTCTGTTTTGCCGTTTATCATTTATCATAACAATAAGCACCTTATATTGTTGACACAAGAACACACTGACATCTTAACTCAGTATTTACCTGCCTGTGCAATCTCTGTCGTCATGATACTCTAAAAAATCATCACAATTCAAAGACGAAGATTATACATTTGAAATTAGGGATATCACGTGTACTGTATTGTGGTTTTGTAGTTCCCCTAAGGGAGACTTAATGAGATGAAATGTCTAAGAAGTTTCCCACCACTTTGCCTTTGTCTTTATCATCAACATTTTCAGACCCCAAAAATCAATTTTAAAGGAATCTAAAATAATAAACCAACAAATGCTAAAACCAACTTGTTATCAACACCCAGAAAACCCACCAAAGTGCCAGATTGCTCACAACACAGAATACAGCATGTGAGTTTGCCCGTGATTAACAGCTAATTAAACGGGTGTAAGAGAGAGGGGAAGAGGTGTGCGTGAATTTGCCATTAGAGATGTGCCAGACGAGGGACTGGGTTTATGTATAGATAATGGCAGTTAAAAAGCTTGTGTGAAGAAGAAATAAGGGGTATTTTGGCGCCGTAAAAGCAACAGCTGGCATTTAATCTATGGAAGTGACAGTGAGAAGCAAGCTGTAATGTAAGGAAAGAAGAATGTTTTTAACAAAAAAAAGAAAACTGGTTTCATTTTGCCATTTATACTCTGCTTTTATGCAGTCGTAGGAGGTTCATTCTTCAACAGTAAGCATTTTGTTTTGTGTGCAGCAAAACAGCCCTTTTATGGCGTTCTACATCACAGTGCATTATAGGAGATTTGAGGCAGCACCTGCCTGATCTGTAAGCTAGCAGCATTGCTCTCCAAATGGGACATTACTCCGTGGATGGGTAATGTGATTTTTGTGAACTGGGAGGCAATTTTGAGATTTCAAAAACAATGTCATCACTGCGCATTAGTGAAACCAAGAGATTACACCTGCTGCGGCAGAGCTGACGGTCTAGTTTAGACACACACGTAAAGGCACACACATATTGAGGTAATGTGTAGTAATGTGTGGGTCATGGTGTGCAGTAATAGCCATAATCACAGTTACAGTTAAGCTCGTTTCACATGAGCCTATTGAAGCCCATGAGCAATTTCATTTTATATATCCAATACTGTGCAAGAGTTTTGAATCATTGTAATTTCTTTACATTTTGCTGGGAAGAAAGGAAATATTTCCAATGATTTACTGAAACATGCAAACACACAGGGAAAAAACAGAGTTTGTACAATTGTAGAGAGTTGAAAGTCAATATTTGGTGTGACCACCTTTATTCTTCAGCACAGTCTGAACTCTCTTAGGCAGCTTTCTTGTCATGTCTTTAAGTCGTCTTCAGGAATAGTTCTCCAGGCTTCTTGAAGGACATTCAAAGCTCTTCTTTGGATGTTTCTGCCTTTTGTTCTGTTCTCTGTCCACATGATCCCACACTGCTTCAATAATGTTGAGGTCCGGGCTCAGGGAGGCCGATCCATGACTGATAGTGCTCCACTGTGTGTTTTTCTATCCAGGTATGATTTTCTGGCATTGACAGTGTGTTTGGGATCGTTGTCATGATGAAAGATGAAGCTGTTGTTTATCAAAACCTTTGCAGATAGTGGATCAAAATCTGATGGTACTTTTCTGTATAATTCATCTATTTTCACAAGATCTCAAACACCACTGACTGAAATGCAGCTCCAACCATGACAGAGCCTCCACCGTGTTTTACAGATGGCTGTAAATGCTCACTGTTTTACCTCTCTCTCTCTCTTGACCTCCTCTGTATACACTGACAGTGATTTGAACAAAGTTGTATATTCATTATTTCATATGACTTGCTTTATGTCTCGTTCTTGTGTAATTTCCGTACCTGAGCCTTTTCTCCCTGTTTCCCTTCCTTATGAATGGCTTCTTGACAGACACTTCGTTTGTCCATCACTTGTCCAGTTTACTCAAATTATTTATGTTGTCAGATAGATAGATAGATAGATAGATAGATAGATAGATAGATAGATAGATAGATAGATAGATAGATAGATAGATAGATAGATAGATAGATAGATAGATAGATAGATAGATTCTACATTTTACTCTGCCTCAGTCTCAATTCTTTTCATTTCCCCAAAGAAATGATGCAGTTGAAACTGACATGCGCGAGCAAAATGTTAATCAAACAAACCCATTTCTCCTCAACAGCTAAACCAAACAAACGGGCCTCAACTTTCCCATTCAAGTCAGAATGACAGCGTAACACAACACAGCAGCAGCGAACGCAGCGTTCTTTATTCAGGGAACGTCAGCCGCGCGCTATTCTGTTGAAAATATCAACTTCAGATGTTGAGGGGAGGAAAAAAGACGGGCGTTTTGTCTGCCTTTGTTGGTTTGGGCTTGATATGCCGCGTGAGCCTTTCAAGCCATTTGTTAGACTCAATTTCTTCCTCTGTTACATCTACAGATTACGTTTCAAGCAAACAACCAGCAACATGAAGGCGCAGAAGCGCTATTATGGTGAGAGAATGACAACTTGCATAGGCAGAGAGCAAGGGGAGAGAGGAGAAATACAAGAAAAGGATGAGAAAAAGAGTTGATGTAAAGAAGGCGAGGGAGATTGGAAAGAGGCGGAGATAGACGTGATGAGATACTACAGTGATGGGATGTATGCGTGTGGGGTGTGTGTGTGTATGGTAAATGCTTGCATGCAGGTTATGCAAATAAAAGAGCTTTGATTCTTTGGCCTTAAACATAGATTCCCTTTCATTGTTTTCCTTTCCGTTAACAGCCTCTTTTGGTTTTGCGTCTCTCCTACACCGTCTCGTCTTGTGTGTTCATGAAACATCACAGCAATGTGTAAAGTCTAAACTTGAAACATCTGGCTGAGATATTCATTTTCTTTCTAGATAAGTAACTTAAGGATGCATATGAAGTGAGTGGCCTCTCACTGTCTTTTTTTGTTTGTTTAGATATCTAAACAGTAGCCACAAAAATGAATATTCATTTTTTCAGAAAATTTAAATCTGAATAGGCCCTACTTGTGTTTTAATTGATCTTTAAGTAATAATCATCATGACTAACATAAGCAAGCCCTGTCCTTACTATTAATTTATGGCACCTGGAGTTTGTATCAGCTTCCATGTAAGTTTATTAGCTAGATAAGCACAACTAGTGACAATCCAGCAAAAACAGAATGCTAATGTCTCACAGTTTGTTTAGTGTATGCTGTGCATCACATTAGCAAGAAATAACACTTTTGTTATAAAAAATGGACCCAAAACCCCCCTCAAATATTAGTATTTCTTTACAAAAAATTGCTCAGTATTAGCCTTTTGAATTAAGTAATGACCAGCAATAAAAAGTGTGGCTCTAATTTTAGTTTTAAATATCAAGTGTTAACTTTTATTACAGCTTTAGCTACATAGCAAATGTAATAGTTGAATTAGCTTAAATCAAGCTAAAACATAGCCCTGCTCTTTAGTAAAAAAAAACCCTGCTTGTTAAGTTAGCAGGAAGTGTGCTATTCTGGTAGTAAAAAGAACAAAAATGTATTTAAATAAAGAAGCAAATAGTAAGATATGGAGGGTGAGGTACTTAGACTACCCAAGTAAAGCTAGGCTATGGCTTCTTTACCTTCTGGATAGGTCAGGTCCTCAAGATAGATTAGCAGGAGCATTTCCATCTACAAAGGGAGAGACAAAGTCCATGTTATGAAGAAGGAGAATGGAAGTTGAGCAATCTGACCCAAAACTCAACAAAAAAAGATTGAGTGTGAGGGTTGTCTGGGACCACTTTTAAGTTTGCTAACTCACTGTTGTGCTAGATTTAAGCAGAGAAACTACAAAGTTAACCATAGAGGCGCCGTGCACATTTTGCATGCTATTGCAGAAGTTGCCTAACTTAAATCCAAATTGTAAGTCATATTGACAACTTACAGCTGTTTTCTGGGAGACAACGGTTTCCGAATAAAGTCCACTGTGTGCGCTTTGAAAGAAGTCAATTGTAAAAGTAAAGCTTTGCATGCAAAAAAAAAAAAACTTTCTCAAAGACGTGCCACATTTTTACTTTCATGGGTTACTTTTTGGTTGTGTTTTTGATTCTCCATCCAAGTAAGTACAACAGAGAATTTTTTTCAAGGTACTGGAAGGAAAAGCATGTCGCCTTATAGCACATATTACTCCACTGAAGCAGGTCAGTATATCAGCTACAGTTTGCTCCATTTTTTTTCTTTTTACTTTTGCCATTTTACAGTTATATAACAATGCACGAGGACACACTAACTGTTAACTGCTTGCCATCTTCATTTTTGTTCTCTCCTCCTATGATTTTCATTTTACTACTCTGGAGCTAGTCAGAATGTCCATTAATGTTTCGTACACTTCATTAAATACCACAGCAACACCGGTTACGGGACTCAGAAAAATGCTCTCATACAGCTTTTGGATGATTATGATCATCTGCATGTTACAATTTTTAAAGAAATAACTTCACATTGAGCCATATCTGCTGGTTCCCCTTATAAACATTTACATTTGCAACTGCATGTTCATTATTAAACAATAATGGAAAGTATACTTTCTACTACTTCTTGATATATTTGTAATTTGTGTTTTTAACCACTCCTCTTTATTGTCATTGTAAACACACTCAGACATGAATTTCTCATCCTGATCTTGCTTAAATCTAAGTGGGGTTGGCTAGAGTCAAAACACAATCTCGCGTAATTTTTTTAAAAATCAGATATTGGAAGTAGTGTGTTCCCAACAAGTGCAATTAAAATTGTATTGTTGTTGTTTTTGTGCCTTCAGAACTTGGATCACTCACGAGTATAAAAGACAGACCCAGTCCCAGGAATAATTTAGTCTTATTCCATAGCTCTACATGCCATTAGTGTGTACACTTCAGTAAGGAGGATCACTTGCCACGCAACAGTGGTCTGCTTTTCCAAGCTTCCCAGCAGCACTCTACTTTAACCTAGATCGCCATCTAGTGATGGTGTGCTGTACACCACCCTCAACACACAGTCCAAGCACATCAGAGAAATAACAGTGACTGTATGGAATTACATGTGTTTTTTCTTTTAAGTGTATGTTTGTGTGTGTGTGATTGCAGAAATCTGCTTTTCCTCGGACATCGCTGTGAGCGGCTGGACCAAGGATCGATTCGCTCTCGTTGCTGGTGTCGACAGTTAAGGCAGTAATTTCCACGGTGGTTTTCTACAAACAAAAACACGTTAGTTACAAATTGCATCCAACAATCGTCTGCTTCCTCATGTCTTGATTTTGTAAATGCAGGCTTAGTTTTAGACTCTCGTCAGAGGAATTTTGAATGGAGCAGATAAAACTTTTTTTGGGTGTTAAATCTTGTTCTTTATTGAAGATTTATTTGAACTGGGGTGAAATAATAATTGTTATTAGTGTATCTACAAGATGTTAAGAATTAAAAAACTTTTTTCAGCTTGTCGTTGGCGCACTTTTGAATAGGACAGCTTGTTTTTTGAGCACTGCACCCCACCAACTTTTAGAATTTAGGAAACCTTAATTTTTAGCTTTTTTTCAAATGCAATTTTGAATGTAAAATTCATGGATTAATTAAAGGGAATTGCCTGAATTAAGTCAAAGCACAAAAATAAGAAAAACTGACTTCAATTCAAAGTACCAGTTGTGTACACATCTTCCAGGAAGTAAGAAAGACTTTTTTTTTCCTTTCATGTATTTACATATGTTCCTGCTCCTTTTTTCCCCTGAGTGTATGTAAAAATGTCTTCGTTTTCCAGCTGTAGCTCCATACATGTGTGTGCGAGTGTGTGTGCGTGCACAGGCCATGCGCCACACCTCTCCATAATGAAATCATGCGGGTCAGTGAGGCCAGCGAGGCTCGGGCAGGTCACCCAACAGATCGGAACTAAGCTGCTTTGACCCAGCCTGGTACTGAATGCCAAACACACACAAACGCACACCATGCACGGCGCTTACAGCACAATGGAACCACTGTACAGAGGGGAGGGTGTGTGGTAATGATTAAAAAGGCGAGTCCAAGGAGTGTATTTACAATGCAGGAACCTACGCAGGCAATTGTCTTCTTGTTGTTTTACTCCAAAACTAATAAAAACCTATCAGAGAAGACGCCTTTAAAGAGGCTTTGAAAAAATATCACATCAGGAAATTAAATCAACAACAGAAGTCTGTAAACACCGAAATGCTACATTAGATTACAGTACAGCAAGTTGTGTTTTCAGCAGGGTTATTACGGAGAAAGGGCTTTAATCATTTCGCTTCTATTAGCTGCTGCTCGTATCGCCCAGGGACTTCCATTAGAATTAAATTAAACAGTGGAAATGTAAATATTGACAACATATGCGTAATTATTTATTCCACAAGCAACAAGATCAGAAAATTATTGCTGCAGCATTGTGTTTATATGAAAACAGAGCAATTTTTTCCCATTTGCTGGCAATAAAAATGTAAATGAAATTCCACAGAAACAACAACAATAATAATAAAAATAATAATAATAATAATAGTAGTCCCCCAAAAAACAGTTAACTTAAACACTTTAGAAAACGTACAGCTAGCTCTCCCACCGTCCACCTGTGACCTTAACGTTCTGCATTTCCAACCCGTCAAAGGTCAAAGGTCAACAACTTCAAGACGGCAGTCCTCTGGAAGCTGTCGCTTTTTCTAAGAGGATAATCAATTACCAGAAGACTGATCTCGGCTGTCGCGTCCCCACTCATTCCTGCTTCTTCAGATCAGCGAGGTCCCCATAAATTTGAATGTAAAACAAGCTCACCAGCACAGGGTTAAACACGTAATTAGCCACGACAAGTGAATATGAGGAACAGACTTAGTCAGGAAGAGAGCTATGGTAATGCGGGAGACTTCGCAGCCCCTGCGAGGCATCGAGACGGGACGCAGGAAGGGGAGGGTGTGTGAAGAAGATTTCAGATGCAGATATTAGAAATGCAATTGTCTTCTGCATACAGGGCGCCGGTCTGGAAATTGACTTTTTCATTATTCAGTTAGTACAATAATTAAATATTCGATGCCCTGGGTTGGTGAAGTCACTGAACCACACGGAAGATATTTAACCGGGCCTGACAGATGTTTTAAATAATGTTTATTTATCGATACTAATATAAACTGCCCTAAACTGTCACTCTCCTGTGACCTGCCTTGGATTTCTCCGGGCTTTGCATCGCCAACTTGCATCCGGTAGTAAGAAGAAGAGAGGTTGGGGGGAGAACTTGCAGAAATGAGCAAAGTTTGACTTTGATTTGCAAGAGTTTCGGGAAACTCTTTTAGAGCGTCGTCTGATTGGCCGCTTCCCCGCAATTTCCGGTGACACGATTCAAAAACCGAGGGTGAGCTCTCCGTTTCGCAGCGGCCTCGTTTGTCCAGATGCAAAGACGACCCAAGTGTATAAATTAATAAATGAATACATGAGCAAACACCAAATAAATATCCACACAGACGAATTAATACATGAATGCGCGGCTATATTTATTTACCATCGCCGGCCCAGACAGAGAGGGGAAAAATATCATTATACAATAATTAGGCTTCCATCTGCCTTCCATTGCCCATTACCAAATATGAAATATTCTATGTATTTACATCCGAAAATGCCAATCCCATTCAGTATCACCGCGTGATTTGCAAGTCATGTAGCTAGAAAGGCCCATCAAGGGAGAGGATAAAAGGCAAAACGGAAAGCGATTCGCTTCTTTACAAGACCGGCCAGAACAAGGCAAGAACAAAAAGGTATAGGAGAGGCAGGGTTTTTAAAGAAAAAAAGCCCTACGTGAGAACTCTCAACAGGCTTGGAGCGGTTACAAACAGCAAACGGTTGGACGCCAGTACTTCCAGTAAGCGAGAGGAGAGGAGCTCAGTCTGAGGCCGTCCCTCGTGGCTTTCATGTGGGTAAGTACTCTTCATACGATACTCATGTTACAGTTTTCTGGAACGCGTTTAATATCAGCACAAACAGTTTTTGCACCGCTCAAACGTTTATCCTGGCTCTCGCCATTTCTTTCTGCGCCGCTGGAAACTTGGACAGGGCGGCCGCTTTGAGCCGCCGTGTGCTCGAGAGCAGCGCTGGGGTCACGTTCGAGCTTTATTCTCGATCCGCCCGAAGTATCGCGTTGTCCACTCCGAGAGGCAAACGACATGCAAGCGGACTCGAGCTCAGCTCGGCCTGTGGAACAATGCACTTCCTTTCGGATCTTTGCAAGTTTCGGAATCCATTTGCATTGGCAACAGGTAGCGGGCTCTCGATGGGGGCCCCGAAAATGTCTGCTTAGAAATTCATCTGCTCCTTCACATCAGAGGACTCAACAAGGGAGAGCGGGTGTGTGTTGGTGTGCAGGGGGGGGGGGGGGGGGGACAAAGTGGTAGAGTGCTTTTGTTGACAGGCTCCGACAACTTATAGTGATCCTTCATTGCTGTGTTTGATGGACATCTGAGCACCACTTGTGAAAGTGTGGGGGATGGTGAGGAGAGGGTGGCATGAGCGGGAGGCGGCGGTAGTGGTGAGGGGGGGGGCGTGGGTTGGGTTGGTGCACGGGGTGTCAACACAGAGACTGATGGAGTGTGCGCTAAAGCACTGTATTGAAAAAAATAAACAAATCAGAAACAATTAAGTGTGAACTCTCATGGAATATTCATAGGCGCGCAGCCTTTGCGTGACAAGCCATCACGCCACCTCCGGTCCATTTTTTTTATTTTTTATGCTTCTCCTCTCCATGTCCTGCACACATGGAGATGTGCCTGCCACTTAAATCAAATTAGTCATTAGCAAATTGAATCAACAATTAGAGCAAAAGAGCTGCATGGCATTAGCGTCAGTTCAGTCATATTTGTCAACCTATCAGAGCAACCTCTGGAGTGGATTCTCCTGCGGTCCAACTCCTCTCCGGTGCATTCAAAGTCAACGCCGTAGCTCAGGGCAGAAGGCCCCTCTGTCCCTTTTATGCCAGGGTCACCTAGCATCACTGCAGCTTGAGCACTCTGCCATTTTTTTTTTCTTTGACTTTTGCCAAACTGTGTTTGTTTTGCTCGCCGAGCTCTTTGATGGATCCGGTGGCTGCCCTGACCGCCCCTCTTTCTGCCTCTTCTGGATTATTTGTATCGACATTTCTCACTCCTCTCCGCCACAGCTTTTAGTTAGAGGCTGTCAAAAACATTGCTGGCGGAAATGGAAGTATCCTCATTATGCAAATGCCGGCCTCCACTGATGGCATGTTCTGTTTTATAAATTGCATCCCCCCTTGTCAGAAGTCAAATTGTATTTGAGCAACTTCAGAGAAATTGTCACTAAGATTTCAATTTGGTTTGCCTGCTCTGCCACCATCAATTTAGTCACAACAAATATAGACATATGTTTATTTCTTTACAAAGAGCGACGTGATCGTGCTGCTCTGTTGCTGCTCTTCCACAATCACACATTATTATATAAGTACATCTTGTGTGGGGTTTTGAATAATGAAAGCCCAAAAAAGAGAGAGAGAGAGAGGCTGGAATAAATTCATTCCAGATTCAGATTTTTTTTTTAATAAAATATGATAAACAGCGGGGGCTAGCGTATATTTTTTAAATGGTTTTCTGCTCACAAACTTTGAACAGAGTTGACGGGGCATCCTCCGAGGAAATATTAATAATCATGTCCCATTAGAGGTAACAAGAAAACACATTTAGGAGCGATCCTCTGTAAGCTGCATGAATAGCTGGGTAATTGTACATTTCCTTATGTATCTCATTTGTAAAGATTCCCTCGCAGCTGTCGTTGGAAATCTAAAGTTTCGCACTTATAAATAAAAACCCAATCGCAGCTTTTATTTTGGAGGAACCGAGGGACTCTTGCTACATTGTAACTTCTCAAATACAATATTAAATATTAAACATGCCTTTTTCATCATATGAATTATTCTCCTGAAAGTCATTTCCAAGCCTGGAAACTACTTCCTTTAATTCTTTAAGCTTCCAGACAAAAACAGTCTTCAGAACTTGATCAATTCAGAAACTAATATTTGAGAGGATTTAAGGGGGGGAAATGAACTTAGTAACCTTGGTCATATAACAGAGCTAATGCTGAGTCGGCAGTTTGAAACTTATAAAACCAAATATTGAGTGGCAGAGCTTCCAGCCGGCAAACAGCTCTGTCAGCACGGGTCAATAGAAATCAGTTTTAGGGAATGCGATTTGAAAGAAAACTTTAACAAGTTTCCTCTGTGAATTAAAAATGATCCGCAAACACATCACGGGATTTGAATTTATGACGTTACGGCATTTATCTGTTTCCATCTGTAGCAACGTCGAGGGTCTAAAACCTGATGAGTTTTCTGTCTGCTCAACTTAAGGGCCTCCATCAAAGCCAAACTACATCCAAGTGCCCTTGAATTGAAAGAAGAAAAAAAACATACATCAAAGCGACAAGAAAAACTCAGAGTTCACTTCAAACTGGCAAAATCTTGCCCACTATCCTCCATCACAGCAGTAAAAAAAGGATGACGTCTTAAATCTGTGACAGCAACAGAAATTAATGGCGCCTGGCTACTACTGTTGACAAGCCAAAACCCCCCCAAAAAAAGAGAGAGAGAGGGAGTGAAAAAGGAAAAAAAAAGAGGAGAAAGTGAGAAAAAAACGTCAGGGTCGATTTTAATATTCATGAATTTTCTACCAGCTCAGTTCAGCAGTTTCGATTAAGCATTAATTAGGAGCCAGAGGGGAAACCAAACAAAAATAAGGAGCTGAATGACTAATGAAGGTGGTTGAGATGTGGGTAGACTGCCATGCCACTAATGGTTCAGTGTTATGGGTGCTACATGGGCAGCAGTGCCAGCAGTGTGGGCGGCTAGACGCACCTCTGCCCACACCAGAGATCACACTCTGAGAGAAAAACACACTCTGGCCATGGAAGAATAACATCCTCGCCTCCAAACAGCGAACAACCGCTGTTTTCTGTCTTTAAAGCCTGTCAGTCGAAAAACCTCCCAAATCCACTTTTGTGAAAGGGGTTCATGTGTTTGGTTGAAGCTTACGTGCTCCTCTGGGTGATGGAAAATTCCTAAAACTGCTGGGTTTGTGAACATTCCCCAAACCAGCTGGAGAAAGTTAAAAACACGCACGTTAGGATCAAGCTGGAAATGGTGAAATGAGGGTCCTGCATCACAGCAGCAACACAAGTGTCAGCTGTTACACATTCACATCGCAGGTCTGTATAAAGTTAACGTATGTATAAGTTATGTCTTGACTGTGTGAGGATCATTTCTCGTGTTTAGTTCCTGTAAAGCAAATCTTACAGTCAGTGGTGTAACAGTACGCAAAGTAAAAATGTTCACAGTGGGGTTTTTGTTGTTTGTTCCTGTCGTTGCTGCACACTCTTTATAACTCGTAGTAGTGCGAGTGAAGAGTGCCTTTAGATTTACGTGTGTTTACTGTCATTTCCATTGTTTAAACTACAAATTTCCAGTCGCAAATCTTGATTTTCGTTTATTAATAAAGCATAATTATTTTATTTTTTCAAAAAGCATAAGGTCACTGCTGCTTTGTATCGCCTCAAATTTAACATTGAATATGAATTTTTAAAATTTTAGGGTAATATAACAATCTCTCTTTACGTTGTTTAATAAAATGACGGTTTCTTAAAGGGTTTTATCATGAAACAATGAAAGATGCTATAACTAATGAAATGTGAATAAAAAGCTGATTACATTAACAAAATACAAGAACTTTTCTGTTTTAATATGCAAATTATACAATATTTTACAAAAATGTACCAATTATGAAACATTTTCCAAAGCGGATATCTGAGCACTGGATAAAGCCAGGTACCAAGTTCTTATTTCATTAACACACTGGAGTTTTTACTGTGCAGACAAAATCTGTTTTGTGTTATTGGCAGCAACCAAGAACCTTTCCCCACACTTTTACAAAATACAGTATACACATATATATATGTATGTATGTATCTTTGTTGTGTTCAATTACATACATTTTTAGTACAAATCTGTATTCATGGACAAACTAAGAGATAAAACTGAAAATTCCATTTCATCTGATGACTTACTTTGCAGTACACATACAGTTTTGCATTACAAGAGTTAAATTAAGTAACAAAGACATAAAGTGTAGTAAAATAAAACGAAGTAAAGATCTACTTTTGTATGAGACATTTCCTTTCATTTTATGTTTCTTATGGAAGCAAAATGTCCTAAAATTTCAAAACTGGCGAGTGCGTGATCAGTTTTCTTATATGTGTCTCGCTTCATTCAACATCCAAAATATGTTGTATTGTATATTGTACAATAATGTTTGTTGCATCCTTTCGAAAGAAAAAGTTGCAAAAAAAAAAAAACAAATAAAAAATGAATTAAATATGTTGAATTTTGCTGCTTATTAACTTAATTTCATCAGATGTGTCAAAAACCAGAATTTACAGCATGGATTACAAATTCTCTTTTTAACAAAACAATCTCTGCAGAACAACACACATATAAAACTAAATAGCTTAACTTGGAATAAAACATGCTACTGGTGATAAAGAAAACATTTTATCAAATTATACAGTAAATCTTAAATAAAATAATTATTTATTTTTACTTTTAGAACTATCTCAAAATATTTTAATGCTGAATAAAGCTGACTTAAAATGTGTTTTCCCTCTGGTATCATTCAGAATATTACATTAAAATTATAATAGGGATTTTAAATTATAATGTAACTGTATCTATTATTATTATTATTGTTGTTATTTATATACAAACTGCCCATGGGTTTTATTCAATATGTCACCACTAATGTGAAGTTTATAGTGCACTTCATGCATTAACAAGAACAATGTATATGTATGACAGTACTGGAGTTGAATACATTTGTCAAATATGAATAAACAGCATAAATATGAATTTGGCATAAAATTTTCATTCATTATTGTCGTGGCTTTGAAATGTCAGCTAAGGCAAGATTTACATACTATAAATATTTGCACTCGAAAAATTTTTTTTGTGCTTATTGTTCTTAAATGTGGAATAAAAAAGTACACAGTTGTGTCCCTTTTTTCAATTTTCCTATTGGTTTTATTTTTCTTATTGGCACAGGGACGGGAGGGAGTAATAATCCCCACAGGAGCAGAGGAAGAGGACTGGGGGGGTGAAAAAAAGGTTATCTTTTCTTTTATCTGTTTGAGAAAGAGCTTTGCAGTCTCCTCTCCCAGTAAAACAAGGATAAAGGGAACAGAGGAAAAAATAAATGATATTGTTACAGAGGTATTATCCTTAAGCCTGCCCATGATATTTGAATTGTATTGGTGAATTGTAATCAGGTATTTTGGCTTAGCGGCGCTGCTCTCCGTGTTGAACGCCTACCATCTGGTATTGGACGACAGTGTGACAGACAGTGGGCTGGAGAGGGAGGGGAGGAGGGGGGCAGAGAGAGAGAGGAAGCCGTTATCCAACTGAAAAGCCTGGTGACTTTAGTTTCCCAATCTCTAAATCTACACATTGTAATGTAAGTCCACAGACAGGAAGCCCAGAGCAAACAGTGTTTGTATGACCAGATATAGGCTGCAGATCCCTTCCAATCATGAGGGGGGAAAGTTGGCCTGTGTGGGGCTTTGTTCACTCTGGGTAGGTAAAAGAGAAAAAGAAACAAAGCTAGTCTTTAAATTATTGGGATTTTGAGACATCTGAAAGCCCACAGTGTTATTCCATTTTGGTTGTTTTGTTTTCAGATATCACATGGCTTGAGATAATGTTCTTCAGGATGGTTTGCAAATGAATTGTGGTGGGAAAGATGAGGAGCTATGGTGTGTTTATGCTGCTAATTTCCTGTCAGAAAAATGTAAATAAGGCTTTTAGATATGGCTGGATACACTAGTGAGGGTGGCTCAGAGTAATATAGGATGCTATTAAGGCCACATTACAGTATAAGACAACATTATTAAACACCATTACTTACTCATTACATGAGGCCTGTAATGTAATAACAGCAGACCTAGTTTTTCAGATGGGAAGTGAGTCCAATGACTTCCAGATTGTCTAGTATCCTAAATATCCCCTTCGATATCTGGGATATTTACTTTGCATTGCAATGATAATATTTAACTTTAACAAAAGATTTTCAGTCCAAATTGCATCGATCTTGAGACGTGATCACAAACAGTAGATTTAAATAAATTAACCTTCACAGAAAAATTCAGACTAATTAAGACTGTTTAAAATAATTGTGTTTATAGCACACCACAAAGTCCAGCAAGACTTATAGAAAAAGAAAACGATAAAAATCCAAAGTTCCCTTAAAAGCACGCATTTGGTGAGAGTGGGGATAAAAAAAAATTAGATATGCATTTGCTTAGATATCAAAGAAACAGTCCACTCTTCATGGATATGCATCCACCTTCAGTTCCTTTCTCCGAGAGAGAAAGTAGAAAGAAAGACTCATCTGTGTCAGAGTCCTCCAGTTTGACCCCGTGACCCTGGCCCGGCTGATGAGAACTCTTGTTTCCGTTTGACGACGCTCCGCAGAGGAGAATCCTGTTGCGACTGGACGAGTGCCCTTCAGCCGCCTCACTCACCGCTTTTCAAGTGGCTGAGCTCTGCCAAAACACAGGTCCAAAGTTCAGAATCCCCTCAGATGACAAAGCAGCACATCAGTGTTTGTTTTTGTGTGTGTTTGTTTTCTGCATGCAGGTGGTCGCCACGGGGTTGCTATTCATCGATCCCAGTGCGGAGCCAGATTTCTTCTAAGTCACGTTGCGTTGGCGTGACCCCCACCTTTACAGGCAAATCGACTCGCTTGCATCTGTTCTCATGTAGCTAACCCTGAATGGGACGTCATATGAACATCTTGTGGTCAGCAAGGGTGAAACACGGACAATAACACTGATTATCAGCAACAGCTCTGGGTGAGAGTGGCTGCCCTAACAATTAACAAAGAGAGGTGTGTGTGTGTGGAAGGAGGCGGGTGAAGTTTTCTTTCTTTTCTCTCTGCTGCGCCTCCTATCACAATTCATTACCACAAATTAGGGTTCAATAAAATTGCTATTCAGAGATAATTAGGAGTTGGGTTTGTGGGGGGGGGTCGGGGAACAGAGGACGGGTTAGGCAGGAAGTGGCAGGAGGCCGGGTGGAAGGGGTGGAGGAGATTTTGCTTTCCACATGTCATCATGACCCAAACCAACAAATTGAGGGTCTGCAGCTGGGGCAAGTGAAGTGAGACCCTGACCTGCCGCCAAACACACACTGATAAGACGACCGCACACAAAAAGAAAACACGCACACACGCTCTTTTTCTCCCTTCCTCTCACCTGCTGAGTTGGGAGCTGCTCCAAGTTAAACAAATTATTTCAGGCCTCTCTCCCTTTCATTCAGCGGAGCAACGGTTCACCAACAAACGGTGATCCCACATGAGGACAGCGGCTAATAAGGTTGCGTGTCTGTGTCTGCGGCTGTGTGAGTGTATAAGTGGCTGCCTGAGTGCAGGAGCTGCCGTTGTGCCTGCATATATGTGCGCCAAGCTTTCATTAATTACCACTTTCCTGATGGAGAACAAGCTAGTGATCTTTGCATTTGAGAAGGAGCAAAATACTTGTCGCCGTAGAGCAGATATGTTTAATTAAGACATTAAGATTATCTTTATTTCTATCATATTTGATGATTTAGCTCTAAAAAATGACAGTAAATTCTTTATTTCTGTGTATATGTAGCAGTGTAAAAGCACAATGTGAGCATACTTTTTATTCCATAGTAAAACTTACAATAATGCCTTAAATTGAACACACAGGGGTTTTCTATATATAATTAATAGACCGACTGTTTGAAAATATTTAAGTGTGCTACTGAATCAGTGCAAAGGACTGCTTTAGCATGATACCTTCTCAATATTTTATCCTCTTCTCAAGATTATCCTCTTCAGTCAACAACTCTTTGTTCAACAGTAAAGCTGAGAGACTAACAACATGAGTGATGTTTAAAGACTCGAGTGAATGGCTTGGAATGAAAATGTCTCAGCGCTACTTTTGTTATTTCTGGAGTCCATGAAGGACATTTTGGCTTAATTTCAGGAGTAGATAAACTACAATAGGCCTCAGCTTTGATATTTTTGTCCTGTTGTTTACGGATAGTTTTTAAGATTCATGTTAATTAATTACCCTTCCAGGCCTTAAAGTGTACATAAACAAAACTGGTCTATATGTAATTCAAGCAATGAAACTTACCTCCCTTAATGGACTTCTATTTCTGTCTATTTATTTATAACATATTTAAAATCTCACCTAGGGTTAAAAATATTATCACAGTTTTGTGATTTTCCTTTAGTGAAAAACCCAAAACTGTTTTGATAAGTGACAAAAAAACATGCCTTTGTGACAGTTACAGTTGTAACGATTAAAGAGTGAAAATATGACTTTTAGCTAGCACACTGGCTTAATTTATCTTTTAAACAGACATTGTGACATAACCCACTAATGTCCCATTTGCATGTAGTCTATTACTTGGATACTTTTATTATAGAACAACAAATAAGGACACAAAGAATTCAGATTGTTACATATTAGCTTTGCGTCAGAAACAGCTACATGTTTAGCAATATTAGCTAGCTAAAAAGCTAATTTTTGCTACTCAAATTGAAACTGATATAAATTTTTCACCACATGTCCTCTTTGTAACCTAATCATGATTTTTAGGGTTTAAGCCATGGTTCTTTTGCAGTTTTTTTTGTTTGTTTGTTTTAAAGTATTAGCTTAAAGTTTTCAGTTCGTTAAAATATAAAATAATAATAACAGTAGCTTTAGCTTAAGAAATTTCTTTCATGCATAGCTATAGAAAACCTTATTTAAATGAAATAATTAGTTATTATCTTATTATTGCTTAAAAAAACAGGTTTTAACTTAAAAAACAAAGCAAACTAGTGTTAGCGTCGATTGGTGCTCATATTATCCTGAAGGATAGCGTATTTGGGTAAATATAGGTTTTCCACAAATATATGTTTGAAGCACAATTATATCTATTTAAAATCAATAAACTTGAAAGTATATAAATGTTATATTCTTTATGTATTCAAAATTTAAAACATTAAAAATTTTAAACATGTAATTTTATATATCGGACAATGTGGGATTTTAGCCAAAGTTTTAAGTCCTGATACTCAAATAATCATTAACAACAGACACTCAACACTTAAGATAGAAGCAAAGAAAAAAAGCTACATAAACAACACAGATTACCACTTCAACAACAACATTTTGTGTTTACTTTCAAGCACTGCTTTGGCCGCTGTTACTGACATTCAGCTGCTCTGTTGAACCTGTCAACTTTAACTCCACTTGTTCTTTCTTATGGTTGTTTGTGCCCTGCATCCTCCTCGTCCTTTTCCTCCTCCTCCGCCTCTCCCATGTCCCCCAGCTGTCTGCGTGCGACTCTGGCTGCAGCCCCAGCACTACTGGAGGGGCCGTGTGAACCGTCCGGTCCGGTCACCTCGCATCAGTGTCGGGCTGGAATGCGCCGTGGCCTTGGCCCTGGCTGGGGACACCACTCTGGGGGGGAGGGGGGGCATTGGTGGTGGTTGCCGGCGGAGCAGGTGCTCGCTTAGGGAGAGGGGGGAAAATAATGTTGATGTCATGTCCCCGCCACCCATTGTGGTTGGGGGGACATGGACACTGAGGGACAGAGAGAGCCAGTGGGTGTGCCTCTCCAGAGGTCACTGTGCCAGATCAGAATCACACTGAGCTTTTACTTATTAAGTGGCTTTCTGTGCACCCGGTGGTCAGCCAGCACTACACGACAACCAACCCTCTCCCTTTGCACAAAAAGACTCCGGTAAAGAGATACCGACTCGCTATTGAGACAGCCACTCTGCCGTTGTATTTGCCCCTGCTACTACCAGCCACTGTGAACAAATATGGCACATGATACTGGAGGTGTAGCATTCCTTCCCCCTTCCCTTCTCCTCTCCTTGTTGAAAGAAGTCCTTTACACACCAAACAGAGCATCACAGACTCTCTGATCAGCAATTATGCACTTTAGAGGTATTAAATACTGCTGAGAGGGGAAACGGGGGCCTCCAGGGACCACCAGCAGTCTGTAAATACACTTCTCTCTCCAAAGTGAAAGGGAGAGACCTGCCATTTGTAGACATAATTCATGCATTAAATGTAACGCCGGGGTAAAACAATTACGTCGCATATATTTCATCTTTATTTACTTCGTCATGTCGCTGTCGCACAGCAGCGTGTGCGCACAGCATATGACAACTCTTCCGAGTTATTTGCGGCGTATGCGTTCACTCATCTGTGTTTTCCTGCTCTACATCTATATTAATCATCCGCACAGGTCAGAGATCGCCCGGTTCTAAGTGGTGAACTGGCACAAAAGATTATCATCAATTAATATGCCATAATAACAGGGTTCACTTTCATAGCTGCTGTATGCATTTGTCTTTTAAAGTGATCTGGTTTGGCAATCTAGCCTGTAATGTATGCAAATGTGAGGAAAAACACTTTGGATTGTCTCTGAGGAATAAGAATCCATATCGGGATTCATACCGGCAGCGTATTCCATTTTTGGCATCGAGAAAAGTTCTCCAGCAGCCAGTTTGTCTCGCCGACTTCACATGTTTTCATGCTGTTTCCCCAAAGTTGTCTCTGTGAGCAGAGCCTGGTGGGAAGCCAGAGAGGCCATTATTCAAACCAGGGTCTTGACACCATTTTATGGCTGAATTGCATTAACTTGCATGTAACTTCAGCAGTGGGAAGCAACTGTTCAGATACAACTCCCCCACCATCACCAAAACTCAGAAGGTCCTTTGATATGTTTGTCCATGTAGCATAATTCATCCACTGAACTGCACGACACGGACATGAAACAAAAAATAGCAAAAGAAACGGAAGGACACCAGGCATCCTCTGCCAAGTTTCACTTTTGAAGAGCACAATTCAGATCAGCACCAAATTTTAGCACCATTAGCTTGCGTCACAGTCTACACTGAGCACTGGCAGTGTCAGTTTGTACGCATAAGCAACAGGGCTAATATTTGCTTATCATTGGGCCATTTTTAAAATGTGTGCCTCTTTGCTGAAAATTACTGGTGGAAATGCCATACTGGATAAATGCTGCATTGTCAGGTACACTTATCAGTACCGGTATCAGAAGCATTTCATGTGTACTGGAGTTCTTTACTGGAGTATATCAAGTACTTTCTGCCACTTTCTTACAACAAGGACCCAATGTTAAAAAAAACAGCAAATTCTTTGTTATTTGTTACTTAGGAAACTTCATAGTTAAGAAACTGCAAAACAAATCAGCTAAAGCAAAATGTAAAAGTGAAAAGGGCAGAATTTATTCTCTTTATTTACAGTTTTAACTCTGCAAAGGCATCCACTGTGGGCTGGATTGGACCCTTGGTTGGGCTGGATACTGGGATTCGTTTTTAGATGTTTGGCCTCTGGTTTAGGTGGTTCTAAACTCCACCATTGTGTTTTAGAGCTGAAGAAGCATCTTGGATTAGAGGTGAAACATCTTCAAGCAATTTAAGAAAGTCCCGCTGCTTTCTGCCCGAGCTCCTTAGCCCTCCAAGGCCTGGATGACTGAGAACCTACACAGACATTTTCTTACTGTCCACTGATGAACACAGCATCTTCTATTTTTGTTGAAATCATTCCCCCAGATGCATTACTGGTCAGTGAACAGTGCTTTTGTACATAATGATTCACTATACTAAATGGCACTAGCTGGAGCAGATTAGGCTCAAAAGGCGACACAGAAAAGGCCACTAGTTTCATCAGACTTCAGTTTAGACTTCCTCTCTTCACTTGTCAATACCACCTGGGGAAAAATACCTGCTCCAAAGTACAAAATAAGCTCTGTACTAGACTAAGAAACCATCGCTGCTGAGCAGCAAGGCCGCTCCAAAGTGAACTCCGAAGTGAACTCCAGCTGCAAGTTGCAGAAACACCCTGGGCAAGAGGAGCTTAAAGGACGGCGTGAGTGACGCGGCGCCTCGGCGCCAGAGACGATGAGGAGAGGGGAAGTGACAGCAGACAGTTGCTACACACGTTGTCGGGCTGGCAGTGTCACACCTGGCAGCTGTCAATCATCAGGCTCCCGAACACCTCGCTCCCTGATATCGCCGGAGCTGCTGCCAAACATGCCTTGAGTGGTGTCAACCATCCACACATGAGCAGTGGCCTACTCCGACTGCACACATCCTGTCACGGCGAGTCAGAGAGCGGGAGAGAGAAAAGGGGAGAGACAGGGAGAGAGAGGGGAGAGGGAGGGAAGCATCCATCTATTTACATATGGAAAGGTCACAAATAGCCTGCAGGCACTGTGCTAATTAGAGAATGTGGGAAAAAAAACTCCAAAGATAAATTGAAAGACAAAAATGGAGAGTTATCTAAGTGCGGTGGCGTAATGAAAGTGAGGATAAGGTGAATGAAAGGAGAAAAGGTAAAAGAGAGAAATTTCTTTTCTTTAAGGTGGGAGACTGGGGAGCCGGTCGAATTTGCAGATTCGACATCATCTGAACACTCTTGGGTAGCGACTCATCGATACAGGTGGTGATCGGTGCTCCCGCCTTGTTCACCGATGTAGCTTTAGCTCTCTGGCTAGCACGGGCCTCCACCAGCAGACGCTGACCATATGACGGTGTTCAGATGACCGGGCGTGGGTGATCTCTCCCTTAGCCGGATAAGCGAATCAACCTTTATAATTCATTGTGACAAGCTGACAGGGAAAATGAGTGTAAAATTTTATACTTACATGAATTTTTGTGTCAGATCACCGTCTGTGCACTTGTTTATCCGCCCGGCCATTGCCGAGGGCTTCTTTCTCCGTGGGTGCTCCGCGGACTTTGTTTCCAGGCCTTCAGACACATCGCCCTTCGCCCTAGTGAATTTGCTGATTAATTTTGGATGCTCCCCTTAATTAACACCCCAAAGGAAAGCGTAGATTTCCTAACCCGCCTTTTGCTGCAGAACAAACAAAAATGAGAGGCTCTGAAGAAAGATGACCTCAGGGAGACAGACGTGCCGATGTCCAAAATGACATTACAGGAGCAATGTGAAGGCCCCGTGATGCTGGGCCTAGACCTGGACCTGGGCGATGCCTCGGGAGCTCCCAGGCCTTTTAATCAGCGGCTGGAAACGAGCTCCCCATTAGTCTCATTTCATTTGCTTTAGCGTCGGCAGAGAAGCAGGCCTCGCATGATGCCACCCGACGCTTGAAACATGCTGCGCTTGTGCCAGTGCTGGTGCCGCCTCCGGCCCACGGTCATTAATTGGTGCCACTCTCTTACTTCCAGTGAAATTGGCAGATGACGGACAGGGGGCGAAATAAAAATGTGATTTCTTTCTCCTTTTTCCCCTCTCTTCCTAACATCAGAGTGGATTTCACTAATTGGGTTGAATGGCGCCCATCGCGTCTTGTGACAGCCAAGCAGGATGCATGAGAAGCTGCGGGCAGCTTGGAGAGCTCTCACCCTGCCATGCCAGCTCAGAAGACATGCCGGCAGGAGGGGATGGCAGGGTACGGGGGGGTGGTGAAGTTGCAAAAGACACACTGAGACAAAAGAGCGCAGCTAGCGATTGCACGCTCGCTTTACGGAGACCTTGAACAAACAAACTTGCACTTTGTCTCGCTGAGGGCGAGGATACGCACATCATTGCTCAACCAGAAGGTAGCAAATCAGCTCATGAAAACACGAAGGGTAAAGTCCTCGGAGACTTTTCCCCTGCCTTTGCGGCCCATGCGTAGTCACTACATCAATTTCAGTGAGTAACAAAAAGGTTGTACTAGCATAAACAGCAATGCAGAGGAGCAGGAATATGAAAAGAATACAAATGATGCTATCAATCAGCCACCCCAATGCATTTTTGGGTTGCAAAAATTTCACATTTTAACATTAAAATCCTATTTTCCTCACATTTTTTGTCATGTCATGTGGGCTTTTACAGCACAACAGCCATCTCTACTGTCGCCTTACAAACACAGGATTGGGATCACACCAATAGTGTCCAGACTTTCCTCTCAAAATATCGCAAAACCTGTCACTGCAGTAAGCTGATGTACAGTTTACATAACTGCAGGCTAACACAGTGTCCAATTAGGACTATTAAAAGCACATCCGATCCGCCCGCCTCCAGTAAAACAGACATGGATGTTTGAGCAGGTCGTCTCAGCTCCACGTTGGACAATTGTGCGCTTTGTTTTTGCGGAGATTCTGGGGGGAAGAGTCGGGAGGGAAGAAAAAGCAGAATTCCTGTTACAAAAGGACAAGAAGTGCAGGTGTAATTGGGATATTTGGGAGTGTCCGGTTTCAGGGCCCATCAGAGAGCAGCAGTGAAATGAAGCCTGTAAGACTAGAGCGTGGACTGGCAGGAGAGGCTGCCCTCTCACTCTCCTCTGCTCTTGTTCTGTCTCAGTTTGACTGCACTCTCTTTTCTCATGCATCTTTTTTCTTGTCTTTTATTTGTTTAGAGATCTGCACCATCCCTTCTGTTTGCAATTTTGCTCTCTTTGGTGTTTCTTTATTATCGTCATGCCTCCTTCTCTTTACAGGACATGACACCACAAGTCCCAGCGAGGCTTAGTTGCACACCACCCCCACCCCTCCTTCTCCCGGGCAATGATAGCAGCTTGATCGGGCAGGTATAGGTAACAAATGAGATCAATTAACGTGTCCAAGAGGGGCACCTACCCGGGAGTCCGGTTGCACCAAACAATCTCCTCATCTTTTGTTTCCCTCTCCGGGATTCCATTTGCAACCTCATCACTTTCCCGGCCGGGACAACGGAGCCGATTGTTCCACCCAGCCCTCTAATGGAGAAGGCCCAAGAAAGCCTCCCCCCTCCGCCTTCCTATGTATCCGTACTATCAGGACTCCAACTCAGGACAGAGGGCGACCTCGACGAAACGAATCCTCACCTGCCCCACCCTCCTCACCTTTCTCTCTCTCTCTGTGCGGCCCTCTCAGGGCTCGATTTGTAGCAAATTTGTTTCTCCAGCTCCCTTTAATTGAATGACTTTGGCACTAACAAAGGAGCTGATTGAACTCAATAACAGCCCTGTTGAAGGCAGCAATGCTAGAGCAGAGGGCAACGCTGCTCCCCCCCCCTTAAATACACACTTTCTCTTAGATTACATACATCTCAGAGGGATATGAAGGCAATGTTTCAAACAGGAAATGGATCTTGTTTTTGGGCACATCATGCAAAACAAATCAGAATGAAATGTGAAATTGATCAATCTTCCTGTTGATGTCATACTTAACTGGCGTTCCTTTGCCCCGCGAGCCTATCAGTTACTGTCCGTGTACACCTTTCTGTCTCATCTGGGTTTAACCATCATTTTCAGATGAAGCATTTCCAGACCTCACAGCTGACAAACTGACAGTCGCAAATTTCATCTCTGCTAATATTACATGCAGCTTGATGGAGCGATGGGACAACCGAGTGAAGGTCTGCAGAGAAAAATCACCAAGAGGAGAAGCAGAAATAGGGGCAATTATCTTGAGTTAGAGAGACAGGGGGAGCCGGTGATGGCAACCATCGAACCCCTGAGCGTTCTTTTAAATGTGCTTGATGAATGTGATGTGTGCGCCTCATCTGGTTCCCTCCTTCCTTCAGTCTGTCCACAGCAGTTAGACGAGATTGTTTACGATAACCTTGTAATCAACCTGGCCTGGCTGACAGTTTACCATTACCCTGATAACAGCTCTGCTGCAATTTGGCCCCTGAAAGAAATTTTTTTTTAAACAAAATGCACACACACACACACAAACGGAGCGACTGCTCTGGCCCTTTCTGATGCCTTATTGATAGAGCGCTGGCCCTGTTATCTTTGTGCGTAATTTGTTTTCAAGAACGGTGATTTACATTTCAGTAGGATTACACCTTTTAATGCTACACACGAGCGAGAAGTGGGCAGCCGTTGAATACTCCACATCACCATCGCAGAAGGAGGTGGGGGGAAGAGGGGTAGAGAGATGGAGGATGGGGATGGGGGAGAGGGGTGTTCAAACGATGCATTTCCAAGTCCTCAAGTGGAGAGGATTACAATTACAATTAAAAATCAAAAGGCCTGCGTGTCCATCAAACGACTGCCCATAACCCTTTGTGTACCCAATGCCAAATAATCACGGCTAGTGGAGGGTTGGCAGATGCAAAACGCTTCCCGAGCTTAATTGTGGTGTATTACGGGAGCTTGTTCATCGGGATATTATGCAATAAGTGTTATTTCAGGCAAGGATGCAGGTTCTAAATGGCATGCTAATGTGAGTCCCTTGGCAGCATGTTAAAGAAAATCCATGCAGCACCATTAAAACAACAGCGGGGCCAATGGCAAAGTTCAATCATCTTGTTTTGGATATCGCCTTGATGTAGTACAACAAGTTCAGTGCAACTCCAGCTGCCACGGAGGGCAGGTAGTGAACATTTTCAAACAGGAAGCAGCAACATAAAGTAAACAGTATTTATATGTAGGATGCTGAAAAACTCATTCATAAGCTTTTTAAAACATTTCAAATATGTTGTGGATCACAACCATATTTAATGAAGTCTAGAACTTCTTCTGAATATTTATCCTTCTGAGTGATAGTTTAATTTTGGATGATAAGATTCAAAGTAGAATTGTTGTGTTTTTTGTTTTTTTAAATCAAGTTAAATCACCCAGCCCTGAAAAAAGACCCTACAAAATCAAAAAGGTGAGGGTAGAAAGAAACGTCCTTTCACAACAACACTGCTTTCCAAACACCAATCTGAGTAAACCAAATCATAACCCAACACAAAGAAACCTATCTGAAAAATAAACTAAAAACTAAAGTTGAGTAGACTGTTACCTAAATGTACATTATGAATTGGCAGAATATCTCTGAAGTGTGAGAGACCGCTAACCAACCACAATTATAGGGTGATAATTAACATCCGTAATAAAGTACTCGTTTTTTTAAACATCTTAAAGCTAGATGCCAAGAAATCCTCAGTTGTATCCCGAAAACAATGTGTCCTGTGTGAGAGTGTGACCACTAAACAGACTAAACCAAATTATAACACACAGGAAAGAAAGCTATCTGAAAGGATGGAGACAAAAAAAACCTAAAAGTGTAGATTCTGTAACCACAATGGCAAAATATTGTAAATCCAAGGGATCAGACAGGAAAAGAGTGCCCTGTTGGTGCTTGAACTAACAGAATAACTCTGCTTTCCAAACACCAATCAGAATAAACAAAATTATAGCACATTGCAAAGAGAGTTATCTCAAACACTGGAAAGAACTAAAAGTATAGGCTCTATGACCACAACTGGGCAAGTACTGCAAACCCTAGAAATGAGACCAAAAAACAATATACTGTTTTAGTTGCTGCTGAGACTAACCGGCATATAATAAAACTGCCTTCCAAGCACCAGCCACAGCAAAAACCATTATAGCACATTGCAAACAGAGTTATCTCAAACACTGGAAAGAACTAGGCTCTATGACCACAACTGGGCAAGTACTGCAAACCCTGAACACGAGCCCTCAATCAGACTAACTGGCACAACACTGCTTCAAACATCAAAACATCAGATTAAACTGAATTATGAACACAGTGCAAGGAGCGTTAACTATAAGTCAATGACCACAAACTGGAAATCGAACAAGGAAGCCACAAAGATGACAACTGACAGATGAGACTAAAACAGAGATGCATTCCTTCCTTAATTTAAGCAAATCTGTTGGGAAATTCCACATTTCTGAGTTAAATGACATCTAAAAATGAAAAATACTCCTCGGAGAAGGAGAAGATCTGAGTGACATTTGCTATATATAATTATTTATAAAGCATTTTAAGCACACTGAATTCTTTTTTTAACTTCACTAAATTGTATTTAGATGCTTTGGCCGCACTGTTTTTAGAAAATATCATCCCAGTTGAATTGAACTGAAAGCTCACCGTGCACGTTAGTTAAAAATAGTAATCAAATATAGGCCTTTGCTCTCTATAAATATGACTTTCTAGCAGGAGTTGTTGTTGCCCTGCTTTTTACTTCCACCAACACTCTGCGCAATGCCAGCACGCCGCCCCCTTTTACACGCATTCTAATCATGTGCATTATTTCAGTAATTCAGATCACAACATTTTACATAATTCTTTGTTTATTCATTTTCTCAGACAGTCAGTGAAATTATGTAAAACACGCTCTCAATGGCGCTCTGTGTGTGTAATAGAATGCAGATTTCATGTTATTCTAACACGTTTACTTACTTGGAGGCAAAGTGTCCCATTTAAATGAGAATTACACTTAAATGTCACATGGGTTTATCTAAATTTATAAACAGTGCATTTATTATATTACATTGGGTGAATCCTAAACATGGATTGCGGGGAGCTTGGATGAGAGACGTGCTCCGAGGGTTATGACTTACTAATGCCTATTTAAATTGTAAACGCTTCCTTCCTTTCTGTATTATTTACCCGCCTTTTCTCTCTGCGAGACGACATGGCACCTGAAGAATTGCTCTTTGAATTTCCCCTGCCATTGAGACCGAAAGAAACATCATTTGCTTTTGTCGAATTAATTCAATCATTAGCTGCCAGTTTGAAACATGCAGTTCCATGAAAGGGCTGAGATAATACCGCTCCTGCCATTCACAGTAAGCCCGGTGTCTCCCGATAGCCGTGGCAATCTATTGCCTAATAATTTTCTGGCCAAATTATAACGCGGGAATCGTCATTCAGCGAGGTGAAATGTGTGAATGCGACAGTGAATGGTGAGAGGGAAGGAGACCCCTTGAATGTCTTTCTCAGAATGGCAGCAAAACAAGGAGATTACAGGGGGAGAGGGAAACTCGTTTACCTCATCAGTGGCCTTTGTACGCCTTGAGTCAGCTTTCTGAGGGGAAGGTGTTTGAACTCAATCATCGCTGGCTGTCTGTGCTGGGACACAAAGTAGTCCCTATCTGAATGCTCTATTAAAATATATACATCCTATTGAAAAACAAAAGAAAGACGACAGCGGGGGGGAAAAAGGAAGCACAATTCATTAAAGTGCATTCAAAATCTATGCACTTCAATTTTTTGGACTCTGTGCATGAGCAGACAGCATTTCACTGTCCTGTGTACTTGTTTTCAGTGCACACGATGGGGATTGTTTCCATATGGGACAGCAGTATAATAGCAATAGGGTACATTAGATCTCCTCCATACAGATGTTCACCTCTATTTCTGCAGCAGTTGGGTCCATCTGTGTTTACAGTGAGCTGCTTAGCGCACGCCCGTGCGAGGAGAGGCATATCAAGCATATGGACATTTTACAAAAGGTTACCCTGCATAAATTAGGTTGAATGGCAATCTGTTGAGGAGAGGTGGCTTACTGTGGGAACTAGGTGGTTCGGGGTATAAATGGATAATAAAGGCATCTGCTTTTTTAGCCAGAACAAATTGAGAAATGAGATATGTGCAGTTTAGAAAGTGAGTGAAAAAAATTGTGCATCTGGGAATGCTGCAATAACAGAAGATTATTTACTTTTCTTATCTCATTTCCTTCAGTAGTTTGCATGGTAAGATTTTCACATTAAACCTAATGTTATTTAACCATTTAATAAATTTTTTTTGCAAGTTTGAAGACATTTTTGTTCCTAATTTAGGCACTTTTTCATTCCTTTTGCACTCATGTCTGTGAACCCCCCCAGCCTTTATGTGTTTTTTAGTATCACATGCTTCCAATCAGAGGTTACTCTCTTAAATTCGACTGCTTATTAAGGTTTGATTATTTTTTTTTTTACTACCAAAACATGCTGGTATTTCATTAGAGACAAATAAGGTGCTTTTTTTGTCCCAGTTCTGGAGGCTGCGCTTTTACAGCAGGCAGCGCTTTAGATTTTTATCACATCTTAGAGTGACATCTAGTGGCTGCTTTTCTCATGACGCCACAAAGATATAAGGTCCCCAAAAAATGCAACCTGGCTTTATTAAAAGTGTGTTGTTACTTTTTCTGTCTACATTTTCAGCTCAGCACCATGTAAAAATATAGCAAATGTCTATGTTCTTTCAATTGGTAGATGGATTCAGAACCATCTTTGTCAACATCGGCGTTCGTGTTCACATCTGAACTGATTTTGATTGGATTTGGACTGCTTTCAGGGACTATCTGAGCTACTTATCCACAGCTTACAGTTTTAGCTATTTGTTTACTGCATTTAGTTACTTATGAACCCAAATTTAAGTTCATGCTGTCAGCAGGTACCAAGAAACTAAGAAAAACCAAACTAGAGAAAAATCTGTCAAAAAGAATAAGGAGAGACCGATGATCTGTGGGCACCACCTGCTAAACCATTCTCTTTGTGCTGTTGTTGGCTCTTCAGTGCACCTGTTGTCTCTTTGATTTGCACCAAAGCAGCTGATATGGATTCACAGTGGATTCTGCTTTCTAACTGAACAGACTGATATCCCTGAAGTTTAAAGGACTTTGTGTTTTACTGCACTGATCAAGTGCTCCCTTGATTTTGAGCAGTTTATCTGGCATCTTCATTACGCTCAGCGACCAGTTTTAACAGCTAAGCTGTGGTAGGATATTGAGCAGGATTGTTCCCATAATTTAAAGGGGATAAATAAGGTTTTGGCGTTTTTGCCTTTTTAAACCTGACCTTTTTCATATTTTGTGTAAAGATTTGTGTGTAATAGAAATGGTTTTAATAATAAATCTCACCAACATAAAAAAATCTTTTGTGAGAGTTATATTAATTTTTATCCTTTACAGCTAATATTTTATTTTATTTTATTAACAGATTAGCAAATAATTTCAAGTTCTTCTTTTCTTACTCTTAGAAAACACCATCAGCTGTTACTTTTAGTAAACTGTTCCACATTTTTACCATTATATTTATTTATTTATTTATTTATCAATTTCTTATCTGTCTGTGTTCACTGCTTATCAGTGACTTTTTCAGTCATGCATTTTTTTAGATTCACAGGTTTAATTAAACAATAATATGTGTTTGTCAAACAACTTCGGCCTCTGTTCATTACTGCTTTTTAAAAGCGTGGACATACATGAACGGATTTATATACCAAGTTGGATTTTTAAGTGATACTGTGAATATTCCTACTTTCTGATTGTAATAATGACCAAAATGTACTAATTGAGCATCATGTTTTCTTCAAAGTGACCTGAAACTAGCAACTAAACTTTACTGACAGAGTTGAGGGTCATTTTTTGTAGACATTTCTGCAACTGCATGTATTTTTTAGCAACCAGAGCAACTCCTAAGAGTAGATGTTTGAAAAACTATGCTTTGTTTTTTTTTGTGTGTGCTTCAACATCGTACAGGAATATGCAAAGGGTATGATTTTTGCAGCCACATAGCTGCAGTTATTTTGTACATGCTCTACATTTGCTCCATGCTGCCTGTGTTTACACAAACCACAGAGGCCACAAAGACTTTGAGAAGACATTTGCTTTGGGACATTTTAGTCTTGTTTTCTGTTGTTTGGAGTTCACAACCCGAGCAAATCCCCTTAAAACAAAGTTTTCTTGTGTTGGAGATCAGCAGCGCGTTGAACCTGACATGATCCCTCCTATCGCTTGCTTCCCCTCGGTTCCTGTCACACCTAAATGCTGTCAGGTAACACAGAAATAACCTTTAAAATAACCAATAACTCCAGTTCCATGTCAAACGCCCCTTCAAACATACACCTCCGCCTCTAATATGCCTCTGTTTGCTCTCATCTCTGAGTTACCTTCATCGCCGTGTGGGTGGTTAAGATTGATTAACAATAAGAGCAGCTGACTAGGTAGGAATTATTCACCAAAAACAAAGCGTCCATGAATCAAGAAGGGCTCGCAATGAGAGATGGAAGGAGGAGGAACCACCGCTTCCTGCGTGTGGTATGATGTCGGCTAATTGAAGCTTTGTCAAGCAGATCGGGGGTGGGGGAGGTTCAAAGGCGGACCGAAGTCTGGCGACAACACTCGGTTTATTTTGGTAGGCTCGCCACCTTTGATGTGAGCTACTTCTTCTACACATGCAGCTTTGATACGAGAGGTCATCGCCGCTGGTCAAGGGGGCTTACCGGACACAACAGGTCCTCTGGGAAAATGAGCGGCCAGGTCATCACAGAGAAAAACAAAAACTGAGCAGAAGAGTGCTTGAGTGGTGAGGATTCATATTCATGCAGGGATCGCACATGCATAGACGCCACAAAAAGGGCTTTCAGGGTAATTAACCTCATCCTGTTGTGGCCGTGCTACACGTTTTGGCCAAAGCAATTTCTCCAGAGAGGCAGGTGTTTAAAACTTGTAGCTGTTTTTGATGCTTTTTTTGTACAATGCTCCCCTTTTCAGGAACACTTTCTCTATCACACACAAACCTAAAATTCAGGATGATTGATTACACCCAGAAATACTGTCAACTAAGAGACCTCGCTAGATGAGGAAGCTCTGACTGAATATGAATATCAATTAAAGTTTCTTATCAGTTTATACAAATTATATAGGCTAGCAAATCATTCCATGCATACAAGCTAGCATGTAGCATACAGGAATTTAAAGAAGTGCTAGAAATCCTGTTTATAGGGACATTTTTAAAGATGGCAGAGGGACAACAGGAACTGTGAAAAGACTGCAATAAAGGGATCAACCCAGACTTTGACTCTAAACCTTACAGTCCATGCCAGCCTGAGTTAAAACTGCTTACTACATGCTAGCGTAACTTTGATTGTATTATTAAATTAGCATGGTTTCAAGCTAGGTGAAAAGCAGGACAGCAACATCTCCCCCTGCTAGAAAAATGTATTCATAGAGAGCAAATGCCCATATTGGACTTTTTGCAAGTTCACTGTCGATTAATGAGTGGTTTGCAGGTGTTTACATAGAAGCTGCTGGCAATCAAAGCAATCGCCAGGAATTTAAAGCAGCACTGTATATGCCTTCATGACCAATTTCACCCTAGTAAGTAATAGCAAATAGCCAGGAACCACTCACCAGTTGGTCACAGATTACACTGGTCAGTGTCTGGGGTCCCTGGCCGATCTCTACGCCTGTGTTTCTGAGGTCTTAGACACTTTCTTTCATGAATGGATCAACCATGATGGCACATAAGGCACCTCTTTCACTGATTCTTTCAATCTCTCTAGTTTTTAACCCGTGTTATTCCTGCTTCACTGACACAGATTACAAAATAATGACATTTGTGGCACTATAGACCAATTTTACTAGGCTGTTATATCTGACAATTGTCATAGCATTAAAGTTTGTTTCACATAATGTAACAACTGGCAGTAAAAATTAGTGACCAGTCTTTATTTTGGAGGCTGCAGCTCCAGTTTTATTGTTTTCACGATGAAGGATGGTCTACCCTTTCACTTACACATGGACCCTTCCTAAGACATTCACAGGTGAAATGTATTGACCCGAGCTGAATGATGCCAGAGAAAGCTTGTGAAGGTAAGAGATAATGCCATAGGAAGACAGATGTTCCTACTGTTACAATTCCCTCTTTTCAGCTCCCATAATTATGTCTTTTCAGGACCTTTGTGTTTATAACCAGTGACACCCAGTCAAATGCTCCCTTTATTTTTGTAGCAGAGTGGTAACAGCCTTTAACTCACTTTTCCAATGTCTTTTCATGGCCAGTTCTTTTGTTCTTGAAGATAAAAAAGTAAAGAGTGTACGTGCACTGGGAGGGAGACACTCTGAATAATGTGCTGATCAATAAAGACCATCTAACAGAGAGATAATGTTGTGAAATTTAGAGTGCAGGTCGTTGAAGTGTCATCAATAGTGCTCACAGTGAGAGGGTTCATGCTGTAGGTCATTTTCTGCTACAGCTGAGCCGACCATATAAAAGTAAAGGTACAGTTGTGTCTCATCTCCAATACAAATTCTGTATGATGAGGTTTAACAGTTGTGTCAAGGGGAAAAAACATCAAGGCCATTTCATTAGGTACAAGACTAGTTTGGACCAGTTTTGCCTTCAGAACAGCCTTACTTTTTCATGGCACACATTCATCAAGGTGCTACAAACATTTGTTGGTTTTTGGTCCATATTGACGTGATAGCATCACACACTGCAGCTCTGTGGCTATAGGTCAGGAGGTAGAACATGTCACCTACTACTCAGAAGGTTGGTTGTTTGGTCCCTGGCTACTCCAGTCTTCATGCCAAACAGGCTGGCAAGATACGAACCTCAAGCTGCTATTTAAATACAAAAGCTACGATGTACCAGCTGTACACTACACAATATCCATCATGTTAAGTCTCATTGCGTGCAGCCCCAGTGGCCTAATGGATAAGGCACTGGCCTCCTAAGCCAGGGATTGTGGGTTCGAGTCCCATCTGGGGTGATTTCCAGCAGAGTGGCGCAGCGGAAGCGTGCTGGGCCCATAACCCAGAGGTCGATGGATCGAAACCATCCTCTGCTAGGACTTTTAGCCAGTTTGCTTTCAGTCATTAATGGAATACAAGTTTCCCTTTATGCACTTACTGGCTATGAGATGTCTAGTACTGGGTTGATACTAGACTTGTAGTCAAGACCGCCTAAACCGAGACCAAAGGGTATCGAGACCAAGACAAGACAAAGTCGAGACAGAGACAAAAAAAGTCTTTAAACTGCAGCCAGATGCTGCTTCGTTTACGGGTGTCAGGCATATTTATATGTTTTTGCGATGCACTCACACAGCCCTCCGCACCGCTGTCTACTGTCTCACTCGCTTACTGAGAGGACAGACGCACGCTCCACTTGACTGTCGCGTCTCTCACCCTCTCTGTTTTTTCACATAATGATATTATCTTATATCCTCACATGTGATTGGCCACAATATGGAGGGATTGGCGCATAGCTGAGCCACTGTGTGAGAGCTGAGCAGCAAAAGGAAATTAAGTAAGGAGCCGGCTCTCGCTCAATGGGAGTCGACTCTGATTACTACAAAGCACTCTCTAAGCACGGCTCTTAGAGCTGATGCTTTTGCGCATGACGTTGTGTGTCATGGATACTGTTGACTCCAAATCTCCCGACCACTATAGACCAAGACAAGACCAAAGTCCCCTTTTTGTCTCCTGATCTTCCATGGCAATAATTCAAGAAGTTGCTGGAAACATTCCTGAGAGATTTGGTCCATAATGACATGACAGCATCACACAGTTACTACAGATTTATAAGCTGCGCATCCCAAAGGTGTTCTTTTGGATTGAGATCTGGTGACTGTGGAGGCCATTACAGTGAACTCATTGTTATGTTCAAGAAATCAGTTTGAGATTATTTGAGTTTTGTGACATGGTGTGTTTCCTGCTGGAAGCAGCCAACAGAAGATGGTACACTGTGGTCATAAGGGATGGACATGGTCAATAACAATACTCAATTAGTCTTTGTTAAACTAAACCCTGTTGCTAAAGGGCTCTAAGTGTGTCAAAAAGTGTCTCACACCATTACACTACCAGCACTAGCCTGAATTGTTGATACAAGGCAGGATGATGTTTTCATGTCTTTTACACCAAATTTTGACTTTGCCATTTGAATGTTGCAGCAGAAATGAAGACTCATCAAACAGGCAACATTTCTCCAATCTTCTGTTGTCCAGTTCTGATGAGTCTGTGTGAACTGCAGCCTCAGCTTCATGGTCTTAGGAGTGGCAGCGGTGTGGTCTTCTGCTGCTGCCATGATGCTCGTCTCCATACCTTGGTTGTAATGAGTCGTTATTTGAGCTGCAGTTGCCGTTCTGTCAATTCAAAGTAGTTTTGCCACCCTCACCCGGAGAATTGCTGCTTACTGGACTTTTTCAGAAAGTTTTCTGTAAATGTTGCTTGTGTGGAAAAATCCCAGTAGATCAGCCGTTTCTGAAATACTTAGACCAGCCCGTCTAGCACAAGCAACCATACTAACTATCAATTTCATTTAAGTCATCATTTTTCCACATTCTGATGCTCGCTACAAACTTCAGCAGGTCACTTTGATCATGTCTAAATTCCTAAAGGCACTGAGTTGCTGACATGCCTTGCAGGTGTTTGTCAACTGTTGAACCTGTTTATATTTTACCAGACAACCTTAATGGTCAATCATATCATATTGTCCTGTTCATACAGAATACAGTAAACCTGTTGTATGTGCTTTCTTGTTTAATACTTTTGCACTAATGTTAACATGAGACATGAGCAGCTACAGACATCAAATATGCAGAAAGCTGTTTATGATTTTTCCCTGCCAAATGACCTCTAAGAAGTGCAGCGTGCCAAAAATGGAAGCGAAAGAGTAAATTTTTATAACCAACAGGCTTCTTTTAAATCTAAAAATCAAATCTCAGTCTGCAGGCCTCATGGAGTGTCTGCTGAGGGCAAGGTGAGTGCGGAGGATATCAGCGTCATCGCCCGCTCCTCTCACTCTCGCCATGATGAGCTGTGCTGCCGAGTGTGTTGTTGCCTAATTCTCTCTAACTACAGCCCTGTGTAATCACATACCCCAATTAACCACCTCGGCTCCCCGTTTCCTGCGACGCGCACGCCGCCCTGTCTTCTCGCCACACCGCGTAATTAGCTTTCATCTGGAAATGAAAAGAAAGGAGCAGCTCAGCAATTGTGCAGCCACTCTCTCGTTCTCCCCCGTCTCTACCCATCTCTCTAGCACTCTACTTCTCATATCATAATGGCCCGCAATTTCAATCAGATGGATTTTTATCGCTGACACTAAGAAAAATTGGCTCTCATCCTAGTCCCTCCTTTCAACCCCCCCACCCCACCCCCAAACAAGCAGCCCGCCTCGTTTGATAGCTTATGCTTGTGAGACAGCCATCAAGGAGAGTCCTTGTTGTGACTGGGAGGTCTTAGTTTGATATTTACAAAGGATTTAATTCCCTTTTGTTGATGGGTGTGTGGCATTATGGAAGGATCAGGTTTTGCATGCTCTAACAAGGTGTAGCACAAATTAATTCCAGTCCACATAAATGCGAGAAGGGATGAAACAAATACATTGGAGATTTTTGCTTTTAATCATTTTGTTGGAAGAGATTCCCGCTATAATCTTCAAGTACATTATCAAGCATTAATGCTTGCTTTCATTGAACAGGTTAAGAAGGCAGGGGCCAAGCATTGCTCTACTCTAATTCACACTAATGAGCACAGCCCCAGAGCCTTTTTTTACACAGTGGACCATCTTTTAAATCCTGTAAGTTTTAATAAGATTATGTGGTTGACTGAGGAATTCTAAAATTTCTAAACTTTTCTAAGGATAAAATTAATGACTTGAAATCCTAAATAGTAGTTCCTGATTCTTTTATTGATGCCCTGCCCCAGCAATATCATTTTCTCTTCTTTAATGCAACTATGGACGAGCTTTTAAGTACTG
Source organism: Diplotaxodon limnothrissa (assembly GCF_057381915.1). Lineage (NCBI taxonomy): Eukaryota > Metazoa > Chordata > Actinopteri > Cichliformes > Cichlidae > Diplotaxodon > Diplotaxodon limnothrissa. The sequence continues at coordinate 24,613,601 of NC_140617.1, read as the reverse complement.
TGGCACGACTAAAGCACTCATTGGGCTGTTAATATGAGCTATACCTCCAAATTTTCTCTGTGAAGTGTTGGATATCACTAAGGGGCATTTTGGGAGATTTTTTTTAAATGGGGAGCCATGGGGGACCACAGGAAATCAGAATATTGAATCATTAAAATGTTCATAAGTGTGCTCATTTGCAGCCCTGCATCCTGTTGCAGATTTATTATGTGGGAAGTGGAGCTCCATAAGCTTGTGATGGATAGTTTGGATAGCAAAGTGCAAAATTATAATTCTTTTTGAGTAATAGTTCACAGCTTGAATACATATATATTTAAAGTAGTTAAAGTAAATGTACTCATGTAATCTTACACTTTTTCTAATCATATACATCATTTTATTGGGCTATAATTATTGATTTAGGGATGTTTATATATGCTTAATGTGGCACCAGCAGGATCATCATGCAGGATCATGTCTATGGCACTGAGTTGTCTATGTTTTATCAGTGACCTCCCTGATGTCACTGATCTTTAGTGGGAGTTAACAGTAATCTGTGCTCTGGATGTGTCCCAGAATACTTAAAGCCTGTTTGCAACCACTCAGAAAAACATGATCTCATTACAGAGGACTCTCAAAGTTATCTTTTATAGTAAAATGTCTGGAGAAGACTGTCTACAACTTCCTGATGTGTTACAACAGAACAGCATCTTTGAAAAACTTCAGGCATGTTTTAACATCATACAAGTTGCATAACATGTTCATATTTGGTGCCTTCATGGTGAGATTTGGTCCAGTTTTGACCTGGTTCAAGAACCAGCTCTCTATACTAAATTTTGAACTAAAGATCTGTTTAGAAAGTATGATAAATGGCCTATTTAACATAAATAACTGGATAAATAATCTTTAATAAATGCTTCAGAGATCAGGGAAAGTTTTTTTTTATCATTTGTTTTTGAAAAAAAACTAATTGTGAATTTTGTCCATGTGTTTTGTCAAAATAATTAACGACATGTCAGTTCCAACGGAAACCACACTGTCAAATCTGACTTAAACTTTGCAGGAAGATTATTAGGGGAACCTGAATTCCTTTCAAGTTTTGTGGTATTGGTTTGTATAAAATACACACCTTAAATGTCAGTCATTTATGCAACTCTGCATAGTAATTAACAGTACAAACCCAAACAAAGACTTATTTTCCCTCGAACATATGACTGGCAATATAAGAAACAAAGTCAAATATGATTAACATAAAATGTCACCATTTCAAATCACCTGAAGACAAAGGCATTGCCTAGCTTTGTGGCGATATGTTGTTGTGTTGGGTCACTTCACACCTACAAACCCAGCAAACACAGTTGGAACAGTGGCTTTAGCCAAAGAAATATCAAAAAGAGGGGCAATGGTAATTAACCCTTTAAGACCTACCATAGAACCAAGTCCACCAGAGCTTATAAGATAAGATAAGATAACCTTTATTAGTCCCACACGTGGGAAATTTGTTTTGTCACAGCAGGAAGTGGACAGTGCAAAAGTTATGACGCAAAAATTAGAATACAATAAGAATAAATACAGTACACAGCTGTACAGAATAGAATAAAATAAAATAAAATACTATATACAGTAGAATAAAATAGAATAAAAATATACAATAAGATAAAAATAGAATACGAATGCTATATACAACTGAGTAAAAATACAACGATGCCAGAAAAGATTATTGCACTTAGTGTTATTGCACATGTGTGGATGTGTGTGTTTGTTCAGTTAAAGTCTTTGTTGTGGAGTATGACAGCAGTGGGGAGGAAAGACCTGCGAAATCTCTCCGTCCCACACCGTGGGTGCCGCAGTCTCCCACTGAAGGAGCTGCTCAGTGCTGTCACAGTCTGCTGCATGGGGTGGGAGACGTTGTCCAACAGGGATGACAGCTTAGCCGCCATTCTCCTGTCACTCACCACCTCCACTGGGTCCAGAGGGCATCCTAGAACAGAGCTGGCCCTTCGGATCACCCTGTTCAGTCTCTTCCTGTCCCCAGCAGAGATGCTGCCGCCCCAGCAGACCACACCATAAAAGATAGCAGAAGCCACCACAGAGTCATAGAAGGTCTTCAGGAGTGGGCCCTCCACCCCAAACGACCTGAGTCTCCGCAGCAGGTACAACCTGCTCTGCCCTTTTCTGTAGAGGGCGTCTGAGTTATGAGTCCAGTCCAGTCTATTGTTCAGATGAACACCAAGGTACCAATATTATATTATATTATATTTTTACCTGCTGTGGAGCCATTTTTGGGAGCATTTCAAGTTGCTATACATCAATACAACCATTATAGCCCAGATTTTAATAATATCTATTCATTAAGTGCATAGTAATTACATAAATTGCAAAAAAGTGCAATAAACTACAAAAAAATTGAAAATCGTTTTTGCTTTTTTAACATATATTTGTAGTTAGAGAAATTTAAGAGGCTTATCCCTCAAAACTGTAAATACAAAAAAGTTGCACAAAATAGTTTCCTACCACAGGAAATTTATTTTGAGTGTCTTCATAGTTTTATTTTTGAAATACACCAATTTTTATACACTGCAGGAAAAACGAAAATAAATATTATACTGCAAATTTGCAAAAAAGCAGCATATGCATCAAAATAAACTATTTCCAGCAGTGCAATATGAGTCCTAAGCATCCCAGAAACGACACAGAAAGTCATAAAGTCAAAGATAACTTTAAAAAAGACGAGTATAGGCTCTGAGGCCCTGATAGTAAAAAAGACTACATTTCCGCGAAAATGACGTCACTTCCGGTTTCGGGCAGGTAATGGCGGAAATGCAAAAGTTCACGCTGACGTCTATTCCAACGTAGGAAGTGTTATGAACAGCTGATCGGAACGGCACAGCGTGTTTCTGGAATATTATGTTTTTGTTCCTGCAAGCGCTTTTTATGCAGTTTTTGCAAAGCTTTATGTGGAAGGAAACCGTGACCTAGGACAAGCTGATGGCATAAGATGTAAGTACAACTCCTCCGGTTTCATATGCAAAAAAAATTTTTGCGCTAGCTTACGTGGTTGCAGTGCTACTGGGATTTAAAAATAGTTACGCAAAACAGAGCGTGCCCGCTCCGATCGGCTGTAAAGGGTTAAGTGGATGACCAGAGAGGGTACCTATGACAGATAGGCAGATTGGTACCCAGTGTTGGTCAAGTTACTTGAAAAAAGTAATCAGTAACTAATTACCGATTACTTCCCCAAAAAAGTAATCCAGTTACTTTACTGATTACTTATTTTCAAAAGTAATTAATTACTTAGTTACTTAGTTACTTTTTAAAAACACAATTTACAACCTGAATAGGTGATAAAGCGATAGATCTTTCAGTCCAATTCTACTTTTTCTGCATAATCTATCATACAAAATGTAATCAAATGGAAAAGTCTCTTTTTAAAACTTGTTTTATTAGTTTTAATATTTTAACTTTATGCATCAAGCAAAAATTAAATTATATGCAACATTCTCTGACTGGAAGAAATTTGCTTAACATTTAAACTTATTTTCTGCACATTCCAGCACATAAAATATTAATTTTTTTTGTGTTTACACTCAGTCTTTCAAATAGATGCAAGTAAAACACAGCAGAAAATAAATAACATCAAAGACTAGCGGTCCTTTTGCTCTATTTTCACCTGTAAAGCAGGAGTAGCGTAGGCGGAGGTTTACCCTGGTGCAGGTGTGCCGCGGCGGTCAGTTGAAGAATCCGCGAGTTTCTCAGCACACTTGGTGCTTGCTTGGAAGTTTAGGGGGGGTTTTTTTTCGCTTTTCCCACGCACAACGGACACTAATGTTTTTGTCACTTTTTATGGAATCAAACTCAAAGTAAGGTCAGTGATAGGTTTGTAGCTTGAACCCATCCGCTGGAACGTTGAAGACAATATAATTACACTGCAAAGCAAGACACAAGTAGGCAAGCTTCTTCATGTTTCTCGTGCACGGGAGAGAACCGGACAGGCACCGTTCCTTTGCTTGACCCCAGTTGCTCTCGTCCGTTCTCCCGTACCACTGTTCTTTTATTGAGGTTACATGAATATGCATAAGTTCATTAACATATGACGTCTACATACACACAAAGAGTACCTTGCCTGTGTGTGTGTGTGTGTGTGTGTGTGTGTGTGTGTGTGTGTGTGTGTGTGTGTGTGTGTGTGTGTGTGTGTGTGTGTGTGGACTGCTGATCAAAGGGTCAAACATCCTTGGTCAGGAAGAGGGTAGCCTCCCCCTCACCCTAGATGGTTCATCCTAGATAGATAACACGGTGAGGAAGTACAGCAGTTCATTTATAAACAAAAGCACTTAGACTAGAACAGACGCAACTACGTTAATCCTACCGTAAAACAATGAAACAAGGTACGACCTCTCCCCATGCTCCCAGGATGTAGGTGTGCATTCTAGTGTGGAATACACACCAAGCCTTTGCAGCCTGTTAAAGATCACACAACCTATCACTACACAATTGATTATACACCTCTAAGAATATATGGTTAAATATTTCTAAGCATAAATGACAATCAACAATACAAATCTAACAGTCAGTACTTCCACGCTTTAAACGTTGCATGCACATACTCTCTCCTGCATTCGATATATGATCCATTGTTGATCTGCACACAGCTGTTGTCACGAACGTCGCACTTGCTTACGTCACTGTCATGAGACATTCTCGCAAAAAAATCACGGTTTTATTAACGCAGTAACGCAGCGTTCCTACGGGAAAGTAACGGTAATCTAATTACTGTTTTTGCAATAGTAATCCCTTACTTTACTCGTTACCTGAAAAAAGTCATCAGATTACAGTAACGCGTTACAAGTAACGCGTTACTGCCCATCTCTGTTGGTACCTATGACAGCTGGAATAGGCCCCAGCACCGCCATGGCCCTGAACTGTTTAAGCAGAAGAAGATGGCTGAATGCAAAAACACTGCCATGACATTTAACACATAATTTTTATGCAATTCATATGTAAATCATGTTCTTGTGTCCTCATGCACTGCATAAAAATTTGATTTGTACAGTATTCTTGATTAAAACTGAGCCCACCAACAACAATCTGTGCTTCTGATGGACATCTGGGCAAACAGATGACTAGGTAATACCGCACTTTTTGTTGATATGATGATTTGTCATGAATGGCCATTCAAATTACAGTCACTCAACTGCAAAAAACACAACTGCGGTCTTTAATTTGATTTATAAATCAAAGTGCATCATAGTTAGTGGACAGTGTAAAATCATAAGTCAAAGTTGACCCAGGACTGAGAAATCTGCTGGTGGGTAAAATCCATTAAAGCCAATAAAAATGTTGAAGTATTCAGTGGTAGCACAGGGCAGTAAGGGGTGGCTGTGGTTCAGGAAGTAGAGCACATCGTCCAGGTTGGTGGTTCGATCGCTGGTTCCTCCAGACTAATTCTCAAGGTATCCTTGGGCAAGACATTGAACCCCAAGTTGTACCTACTGTATCAGTTCGAGTGCAATTGTGTGAATGTTGGGTTAAAAGGTTATTAGGATGAGAAAAAGCTGATTGGGTGAATGAGTGCTCAAGTAGCACAGAAATACACAAGTATAAGTACTAGTATATTCTCAGGCCATAAACTTTAATTCAGGCAATGTACAAACTGCCAAATTATCTGGGTAGTGGTATGTCTGTGAAGGTTCTCAGTCATCCAGGTCATCGTAGCCTAAGGAGCTTAGAGAGAAAAGCATCTGGACTTCTTTAAGTTGCTTGAAGATGTTTCACCTCTCAACCGAGAAGCTTCTTCAGTTCTGGAGTCAAATGGTGGAGAGTCCCAGATTAAAGCCATGTGGGATTGTCCCCCCACGAGGAACAATGGACCCCCTAATGATCCTTTGGGTAGTGGTTGTTGGGGCTTATGTTGAAAGGAGCTGCCTACTCCTCTGCAGTCTTTCTCTGCTTTTATTTACAGGTAATCCTCCCAAACCGGACACTGGAAGTGGTTTGTGATTTCTTGTACACCTTTTTATATAGTTAAACGTAGAGTCAGTCATTTTTTGAGGGTATTTGATAGAGAGAAAAAAGCATGTTGTGCTTGTAAATATACATCATGTAATTATGTCTTCCAACAAATTGATGCGATCTTATAAATATATAATTAATCCAATAAAAATACACAGAAGCAAGCAACAGTATGTTGAATGTGACCTGAATACAGTGACCTGAAAGGTTATCTGTTTTCTGCCTAATCGCTTTTTTGTTTTCTTTTATGTTTGTGGATAGAGACTGGATACGTATGTAGTACAGCAAAGTTAGAGGAGGAGAAGAGAAATCATGGGGGGTGTTTGCCTTAGTGCCTGAAACTTCAGACTCAAGACATGCAGGATCATGTCAATGTTTCATCATCAAAGAAAGGGCCCCCTTCACCAAAGAATGAAAAGGAAGGAGATAACGCCATCGGTGCCACCTCAAGCCTCGTCTCCTGAACTGAAGTCAGGACTCATACCTGCTGCAGCAGGTCCCTGAGGTCATGTGATCAGGGCGTACTTGTTATATAGCATATGAGGCTGAGAACTAAGAGAGAGAGAGCTTTTGCCAGTGTGGCCCCCAGACTGTGGAACTCTCTTCCTCTGAGTTTAACATCTGTGGACTCAGCAGTCGCTTTTAAAAAGCAACTAAAAGTCATCTTTTTGGAATTGCGTTTGGTTAACTTTTTGTCTGTTTTGTTTTAAATGCCTTCATATTTCTTTGTGGAACACTTTGTGATGTGTCTCGAAAGGTGCTCTATAACTAAAATTTTACTTACAAGATTTTATTAGTTTTCAGACTCCTACAAAAATCAACCTTTCCACTGACAAACAGTTCGATTACATTCTCAGATGGTGTAAGAGTTTATTCACTAAAAGTGAGAGTCCAACAATACTAGATCCACTTCAAAGAAAGTTTCACTCACGTCAGCTAACAGCAACTCACAGAGGTTAATAGCAGCTAACAGAGGCTAATAGTAGCTAACAGCAGCAAAAATAGGAGGGCTTACTGACACAAACATTCAGGATATCCTCAACAACTCTAACTCATTGACATATATCAGACTCCTTTCACAAACTATTACAGCCTCCTCCAGAGAAGATAAACATGGACATTTCGCTCGCAGCATTGACAGCTGAGCTAAACAGCAAACTGCCAGACAGGAAAAAACTGCAGACTGGATCCAGTCTGATTATACTCACTAACCAATGCAGAATGCATTCAGGTGACCCTGAATCCTCCCTTAGTTATGCTGCAATAGACATAGGCTGCCGGGGGATTCCCATGATGCATTGAGTTTTTCCTTTCCAGTCACCTTTCTCACTCACTATGTATTAACAGACCTCTCTGCATTGAATCATATCTGTTATTAACCTCTGTCTCTCTTCCACAGCATGTCTTTTATCCTGTCTTCCTTCTCTCACCCCAACCGGTCGCAGCAGATGGCCGCCCCTCCCTGAGCCTGGTTCTGCCGGAGGTTTCTTCCTGTTAAAAGGGAGTTTTTCCTTCCCACTGTTGCCAAAGTGCTTGCTCATAGGGGGTCATATGATTGTTGGGTTTTTCTCTGTATCTATGAAGCGCCTTGAGGCGACTTATGTTGTGATTTGGCGCTATAGAAATAAAAAAAAGAACAAAAAAAAAGAAGAAGAATGGTGACCAGAGTTTTTGAGGTGACTTATGGCTTAAAGGGATAAAACACTACAAAAACTATAACTGTTCATATCCATTTTTTAAATTTCTAGATTTATTATGTTGAGGTGAGACATAATACTAAGTTATCTATCTGTTAACTATATTATCTTAAAATATAGTTTCTACAAAAATGTATTTGTTACAAAAAGAGTAGTAGAAATATGTTGTGGCTGTTATGGAGTAGTCATAATGCAATAGCCTTTCCATTAAAATCATCTTTCCCCACCTCCCGCACAGCAGAAACCTTAGCAGAACTTTTAAACAGAACAATCCAAAGTCCTGCTTGCCCTTATCTTCTTTTCACTTTCTCTAACCATGTGACAAAGTGCTGAAATAAAAAGTTTGATCCCCTTTTGGCACACTGTTAGCGAGAGGCTTCCCTGCAGATGAAGAGAGATGATATCATTAGGAACTTATCAGCAGCATGAATGCTGCTCACAGGTACAGCGGTAATGTGACATGAACACCACACTTTGGTGTCACCAGGAACCGTTCCAGCCGGGTGAATCATTGTTCAGTCAAACAAGTGAGCAGCCTGTTAATGACACTGCCATGACATTTAACACATAATAAGGTGTTTCATCCTGATCTCCTTAGGAAATGATTTGCAGGTGGAACGAACCTGAAGACCTTTTACTCCTACAACATGATGAAGGCAAAGACTGTCTGAATATCTTGTTCTTGCTGCTCTTTTTCTTCCCTCATTTTCTCTGTCGCTTTACCCCACCATCCCCCCGCCGCATCTCTTAGCTCTCAACCTGGTTGTTCTCTTATCTCTCCATATCCCGAATGAATCGAAGGCGCTTGTTAGCCCAAGGATGTTCATCGGTGAGTGCTTGCAGGGAGAGAAAAAAACGGTGGATGGGACAAACACAGCTTCACTGTGCACTCAGAAAACCATTTAAATACACTCAGCAGCCCTGCATGAACAAACAACTCAAGAAGTTGTAGATCTAAAACCTCAAATGGGTCCTTCAAATGTCAAAATAGATTTGATCATTAGCAATGCAATATGTTTACACTAGTGTTAAGATACCCAAGCCAGATTTAATATTTAGGTTTTAAAAATCTTTTAGTTCACATCTCTAGACTATCTTCATACTACTGTATTTATAATTTAAGGCATCTATACTACTATTAGTACTATTAGAGCATTTTAAAACCCCTTTTCCATATTGATGCATAATCCTCCATCTATCACATCTAGCATTACCCCAGATCTGCTAGCCTAGATATAATATTAAATGTTTGGCAGAAATGTGGCCCACATCCACATCTGTGGATCTCTTAGAGTCTCATTCTTCATTTCCACACCTCCATCTTATATAGCTCTCATCCACATGTGGCGTAACCCAAGTACTGAAAATCTTGGGTCACATTTGGCCAAACTAACTGAGCCTGGGCTCAGATTGTTCCCAAATGTGTATGTGTTATCTTTTATAATATGTGGCATGCTAATAGAAAACCATGCATAAGTCACTGTTTGCTAATGTGCTTCGTATAAGTTTGAACTTCCTGCTAAAAGAAAAGAAAACCAGGTGGTCACTCTCAGTGATGAAGCAGTTTCGTCTCATCCATTAAAAACTTATTTCACTCACTCGCCATTTCACACGAGTGGAGATGACGTGCAGGCTTTGATACAGAGTAAACATCTCTCCCATCGGGCGGGCATTCGGACCATAAATTTGAAGTTGAGGGGAACGAAGTGTAACTGCTTTCATAATCATTTGTTATTTCAACACAATTTCCACTGAATAATTGTTCCATCTGGGTGGATAAGCACATTTAACAAACTTTCTGCGAGTACAGAACCGATGTGGCGGTGATCAAGAGCAGACATGGATACAAACACATCCTGAGATACTTAGCTGCGCTGCTTCTGGTGTCATTACTTTCTTAACAGAATAAAAAAAAACAATGTAGGGAAACATATTTATGCAATTGATACGCTCTTTCAGTTTCAATAGATTGTGTTTGCCAAGCAGTGCATTCATTTTTCATTAGTGCTTCTCTCTTGTCATATAATTTATACAGTGGCTTCCCATATCTTGTGTGCTATCCAGTGAAAAACACTTTTGAAGAGTGAAATCTGTTTATAAAGTATGCGTGTGTCTGTGTAGGAGTCCCTGGGTCTTTGATATCATTCAATCACCACTGAGTAAGTGGGATGTACATGAAAAGGAGGGCTTTTCCCCTCATCTTTTAAGCCTGTCCAAATCTGACATTTTTGGGCATTTACAGAGGCAAAGAACAGCTGGTGGCCTTGTGCATCTTACTGATGCTCATCTTCCTGTATATGAATCCTTTTGAACACAGTCGCTCCCAATATGCTTCTTTTGATGCTCGCCTTTGTTTGGTGACTTCACATCTTTGTGGAGAATAAAGAAGATTACACGGAGATGGAAGTGATTTAAGATCAGTCCTACGGTTAGGTGAATACAGATTTCAGGAGATACACAAGGAAAAAAAAAACATGTACAGCGTTTGTGAGCTGCTTTTAGCTTAGTTAATTTAAAGGACAAAAAGTGAGCTACTGTGTTCCCTTTTTGCCTAACTTTTTTTGGAGATAAACTAAGGGATTTGCAGGGATTTCTTCCAATTCAACCTATACTCAGTAGGGATGGGCATTTCAATCAACAACACTGTTTAATATTCACTGTTAAGCATTTGAGTTTTAAGCAAAAGTATAATATTTCTATAGTTTAGTTAAAATCCTCGGGGTGTATTTCCTTGTTTGTCGACACGTCTTTGACAGATCTGAAAATCTACCTCCAGTTAATTGTGTAAAAACAAGAGAAAGACATACAGTTGTCGGGTAAAGTTCACACTCATCATGGGTATGAATGTCATGGTAACTTGGGGTTTTTAATAAAGTCTTTTTCCAGGGTGGATGATGGCACAGCATGCATCTAGAATGACATTAAAAAACAAGAATTGGGTAGATGAATTTTCTCTATTCTATACGGGGTCAAAGGTATACATAGGTTCAAACATATGCATAAACCTCCATTAATATTTGGTTAAATGTCCCCTAGCAAGTTGTACCTCAGACAGATACTTTTGGTAGACATCAAAAGTGCCGTATTTGACCACTCTTCTGAGCAGAACTGGAAGAGTAAGAAGTAGAAATAGAAAAGTCTGTGTCTGTGTTCAAATTCAAGAAGTAGCAGTAAAAATTTGCCAAAAAAAATAAATCAGAAAATACTCAACAAAGGTGCAGATAGCTGAAAATTCTACTTAAGCACAGTAAGTATATGCACTTCATTGCTTTCCATGTCTGCCAAGAACCAATTGACGTGGAAGTCAACTCAAAGGGGGAAAACTCAAAGGATATTTGAAAATTGGATGAAAATTCAATGAGATACAATGTTTTTAAGGGAAGATTGTTAGGGTCCCTGGGTCGTCGACCCAGTGTTTTGTGTTTTTGGTTCTTTGATTTTGTTATTTCATTATATTCTAGCTTTGCTTTATGGGTTTTAGGATCATTCTTAGTTAAGGTTCTCTGGGTGGGGTTTGGTTAGAGTTTTAGTGTTCTGGTTTTCTGTCTGTGTAATCCTTAGTTGCTGTCTCCCCTGTCTGCCCTGGTCCCACGTCTCTGTTCCCTCTGTTGTAGTGACTGCATGTGAGTCTGTGTCTTTTGTTCAGTCTCTGTTATGTTTCCTGTTTTACTTTGAAAGTCCATGTCTCATGTTAATGTGTCTGGTTTTGCTTCCTTTGTCTCGTTAGGCCTGATTTGCCCCAGCTGTGTTTCCCTCCTGTTACTCATTCCCTGATTGCTCCCTCTGTGTATTTAAGCCCTGTGTTTCTCTGTGTCCGTGTTGCGATCGACCGTTTATTTTGCTGTGTGTTTTGTCAGTCTGCCGGTGTTAGTTTATTTGGATTTTTTTCAGTTATGTTTGAGTTCAACATTAAAGCTGTTTCGGTTTAAGTTTGTCTCTGGAGTCTGCACCTTGGGTCCTATTCCTGTCTGCACACAGCCATCACTTAACAAAGATAGTTCCTTCCTCGACAAACATTACTCCTAAAATGACTGGTGTCAGCGAAGCACATGATTCAAGCTAAGGAGTTTGGTTCCATTGCTAAATATGGTTTCTACACTTTAGTAGTAGAACTAAAGCGCTATGTTAGCACTTCATTCATTTTGCAAATTAGACAGAGAGATACTTTATCGATCCCACAACCAAAATTTTTGAAAATCAAAATAGCAGGCAGTGGTCCAAATCAGTGGAAAATTTTGTTTTATGGCATGGGATTCAAATTGGTGAGGAAATGCGTGCCACATCTAAGCCAAACATTTGTTGCTACCTGGGAAGGAACTGCTCCATCCTTCTTGTTAGCTCTGAGTTACCATGAAGTCATATTTTGTTGGGGATCTCACCCCACCTGTAGCCACACTCAGCTCCAGTGAATTTCTTGCCCGGGCCTGCAGCCAGTATCACAGCATCCTCAAATCAGCATCGTCTTGGCATAGGAGTGACAGCAAACCTCTCGCCTCTGAGGTTTGCATACAGAAGAAGGGCTTATCCTCTTAACAAATGAACCTGGAACCTAAAATCAGAGGAACACAGGAGGGATCATTGCTGCACTGCACGGCTCTCCCCCCCTCCCTTCCTCTCCCTCTCCGTCAGAGAGGGATTATCCTTTTCACTTAGTGCGAACGCCGCTAATTTCTCCTGCCAGGTTCAACTCCCAGAATGCACCAGGGAGACTGGCTGTCTATGCTTCTTTTCTTCCTTTCTCTTCTCTCCTCGTTGCCATCTCTCTGTCTTTTACTCCTTCTATCCACACCTGGCTCCATGACTTGTTTTATCTCTCTGCTGGTGGGAACACAAACCCCAGTGTTTCTTTCACCTCATCCTCTTCTTTGATGGTGTTTTACAAATTCACTTGGCAGACTACGGCACCGTATTCCTGGGACTCAAGGCTTCACGCATGTGCCTAAAAACAAGATTAAAGGTGCATACTTCTCATAAAACAGGTGTTGTCAGCATCTAACAGGTTGAATTTTCTTTTATTTTTCCCTTTTTTTCACATGATGCAACAGCAGGGTTTTGTATTCAGTATCGATGTGACTGAGCCGAGGCTTTTGTTCACAGAAGCGTTCACTCATTTTACTTCTCTAAAGGTAAGGAGGTGACAGGTTAAATGAAAGTAATCTATGTTTTAAAGCTGCATTAGCCGAGAAAGTATACCTTTCCCTGAACATACTTACTAAAAAATATATATATAATAATCACATTTTAACTAAATAAAATATCTGGAGACTAAGTCCCCATATGCAGCTCACAACATTTACTACTGTAAAACACGTTTGGTTTAGGCAAGGGTGCAGCAAGGGTCCACAGTTAGTTACACTATCCTCAGATGGGCCCACCTGCCTACTCAGGTAACAAGAATGCCCTGTATGTGTTGTTTCTGAGCACACAGTTCTTTGGACAAAAGACAAGGACTTACAGTAATGTCCAACTACTGGACAGATCTGATTTAAAGCTATTCAGGTGTATGAGTATAGTGAGGTATCCTCAAGCCCCAGGAGTCTGGATTGCCAATGAGGTACCAGATGGGCCTCTACAGCCTGTGTGCCTGGGGCTTTGGTTTGTTTCTAACATCCAGACTGTGTTGTGGTCTCACCCGGACAACGCACCTGGAGTTAATTCTTGGCAATCAACGGAGGGTATTTATGGCCAGCTTCCCTTTCACCTCACCGCCAGTTCGTCAACCCACCTAAGCTGGTAACAGGCTCAAACTCCAGCTCAAGATCCAAGTTCTTGTATGCTTACCTTGTTTTCCTTGCTCCTAGCTCCATCAGTCCACTACACCACGACACCACTACTAAGAGTCACCTTTTGGACTCTGGTTACAAACCCCCAAAAGATTTTCAGCTGCATTCCAGGGAGTATTACCTAGCACACTAACCTGCCTGCCCTCCTGCCACCACCACCCACGCAGAGTTCTGGAAATCTCAGGTCAGACCTTCTTAACACTCCTCTGCCAGTCACTCGGACCTCTGCCTCCCCCTCCAAGCCTCAGTGTCCTCCTGTCCAAGTGAGCCACTCCATCTCAGTATTCACTAGAATCTCTGGTCCAACCCATTCACCCACTAACACCTGTTCTCTCTCTCTCTGCACGCCGCGAGCACCATGCAACCAGTCACCGCTTATGTAATGTACCTCGGGCTGCCACGCTAGAATTCTCTACCTTATATTGTATTGTGTATCAAGTCAAGTTTCTAGGTTTTGTATTATATTATGTGTCATGTAACGCCAAGGTTCTAGGTTTGGTTCTCCTTGTCTGCTCTGTGTCGTTGTAAATAAAAGCTTCTTAGTTCAACTGTTCTGCCTCCGCACTTCATCCTGCACTCGAGTCCAGTTCTGGTACAGGCCTCTGGCCCCCAGTCTAAATCATACATGTTCGTTAAATATTGGTAGAACATCTCAGAGGTAGCAGTTTCCAAGTCTCAGATTACGTTTTAGAGCCTGGTAGTTTTAGGACTGGTCCTACACTGCTATCCCACACTCCAATCACTAACCAGGTGAGCATCCAAGACTGTAGCATGGCACAGCTGCTAATGGTTAACTCTTTCCTGACCCATCTGCCTATGCTGTCTCTGTGTTGGGTGTCAGATGATGGGCAGCATCTGATCTATAGTTTCCATCCTTCTGATGTGATTTAATCTGCTGGTTTACAAAAATATACACACAATTTTATAGTTATTCTACATTTTCCTAAATATGAATCCTAAAGAACAGTAAATGTGCAACATTTGTGATTACACACACTTTATAATTTCAAATCAAACTGACCCATTTACCTCAGATACCCTTCTATATCTCGTTCAGGATTGCGTGCGCTGATCTTTCCAGACAGTAGAAACAAATGACCAATACACGTGTTTTGTTTGAATATATCCAACTGTTGACATGTAGTACTACTCCTCAGGTCCACCAGTCTGCAGATCGAAGCATCCTTGGGTAAGATACCGAACCCGAAGTTGCCCTTGAAGCATCCATCAAAGTGTGAATGTACAGTGCCAGTCCATTTAAATACATACTTTTCCAATCAGTCTAACGGACATCATTTAAGAGATCATACTAGATGGCTTGTACTGCATGCATTCACCTAGCAAGTTGGTCTAGCCAAACAGATTGAGAAACTCTGCACTAACACCTCTAAAGCAATCAAATTAACACATTACATGATGTTAATTTAACTTTTAAAAGGTGTTAAAACTGATTAACCTGGATCATGGTGACTAGCTCTGTCTTCTCCAGTCTTTCTGTCAAGTTAAACTGCTGGTTGTGAGATTAAATGTCATTTTTTCCTAATTTAGCCCACGTAACATTTTAATTATTGTAATTTTTTCTGTAATTATTGCTGTAAGTAAATTTTCACTTTAACCCTCCAGAGTAATTCAAACAGCAGAGATTATATCTGACCAAACCAAATATCCCATCAACCTGAAGGCACTGTGGGGAAATTACATTACTGCTTTGGAAACCAGGGACACGCCATCCATCTTACCCCAACCATATGCAAGTCTCCCAGTTGGTATGTATATGAGTGGGCTGATTTGGTCTTCTCACACATACAGGCTCTGCCATATATAGTTAATCATAAAAAAAAACCCAGTGTGCATGCTCACAGTATCAGGTTTATGCCTTTTCGTCACCTGTATTTGTATCCTCTGTGTGTTTACTCAGCACATCATGTTAGTCTCTCACCTCTGGCTAATTCTCACACCCTGCTGATGAATTCCATAGCGGTGCACGCCGGGTTGTAAATCGCATAAGCCAGAGAATAAATACAGGCAGTTTCATGGTTTTCATGCTCGCTCAGCAAGTTTTATTTGAAAGCAAAAGCCATGGTGAACACATGCAGGAAAAATAGATTTGAAAACCCTCACAGAGCACGTGGTAGTCTTTTGTGCTGTTACTTGACCTGGAATTTTAGATTTTGTCTGCCATCAAAGTGGGAAAAGATGTTGTTGCTTTACCACCCAATCACATTTGACCTAAAAGATATGATTTGATGAAAGTTCATTCCTCAAGGGCATCCAGCCAGAATGCAAAGAAAACAGCCGTCAGTGATTTTGCAGTGGGTTAATTTTCCTTTAAATCATCAACAGTAGCTTAACTTAACAAAGGAAGACTCACATGGGCTGCTAAACTGTGAAAGAGAAAACAGGGTTGTCTTTGAGTCATTAACTTAGAAGGGTAAAAAGTTTTTTTTTTAGAAAATCAGAAGAATAAAGGAAACTCACCTTAGCTGCAGTTCTTATATAATGTGCTCCAGGTGAGTTCAGTTAAGGGACAAAGAAACCCAGGAACCAGTCAGCGATGAGAAAACCTTGAAACAAATTGAGGTAAAGATCGCGAGCTGCGGGAGAGCGAGTAAAGGGTTAATAAAAGTAAGAATTTTTACTATATTAAACTTAAAAAATTAAAAGAAAATAAAGAAAGTTGGAGCGATGTAATCTGCTTTTCTATTTTAATCTAGAAGTTTCAAAATTTAGGAAAACAAAAAATAATAATAAAAACGTTGGCCAACATCTGTATAGGATTAGGGTTATATCGCCCACCTGTTGTTTGGATATGCTCTTGACATTTTTTATTTTTTTCTTAGTTTTCATGGAGACAAATTAATGTGAACAAAAAACTATCCCTGCTTTATAAAATACATGTGTAACCTAATAGGATTTATCCTAATCTTTGACACCAATTGGATATAAAACTTCAACTATGTGTCAAACAATGTTATTTTGGTAAATAAGTCTGTGGTCCATGAATAAAAATGAAGTGACTGTTTGAAAAAAGTTAATCTGCTCATATAGCAAAAGTCATACATATCATCTTTTTATCAATAATGATATGCAATAACTAACAACATAAAATGCAGATTTAATGCAGACTCTCCTTTATGAGTTTGCAAATTTATGAAAGGAAAAACACAAAAAGAAAGGAGTTTATTGCATTACAAGAACTAACCTTTAAATGTCAGATGAAATAAGACCTCACTGTAACAACAGACACTACTGATGTAAACAAATACAGTCCAGTAAATTTAATCCAAGACAAGCAGGAAAATGATTACTTTTAAACTTTAGGGGTAACAGAAAGTATGCACATTTTCACATGTGTATCAGCTTTCCAGAAAGGACCAGATATTGGTAGCAAAAGAAAAGTTAACTAACTTTCCTGTGGCTAAGCGTTGTTGCTTTTGCCATTGTTAGCTGCTGTTAGCCTCCGCTAGCTGTTAGCTGGCATTAGTCAAACCTTCTTTGAAGTGGACATAACATTATTACTCATACTGTAAGCAAATAAACTGGTATACAATCAGAGAATGTAATCAATTTTTTTACCAGAGGGAAAGTGTGATTTATTTATTTTTTTCGGACAGCTAACATTAGCTTGCCTAATGCTAGCTTATAATCATCAATAATCATCAATTGTTGTCGGCTCTTGTCAGCTGTCTGGAGGCCATGTCTAATCAACTAAAAATAAGTAATAACTCTTGTATGTATTGTTAATTGTTTACTTACAAGTTCATGAGAGTGTATCAATGTGTTGAAAAATATAATTACATACTATTCTCTGTATATTTATAAGTACAGTATAATTTCTTCTGTTGAATAATGTAAAAAAGATTGACTGCACTTTTAAAGAGTGTTCCTGTTTGAATAATAAAATTATCTGCAATTATGTGACTCTAATTAACTGATGTAAGGTTTATTCCTGAGTCAAAATGGTCCTTTGCGGCTTACTATGCACTGCATGGACTAAAGGCTTTAAGTCTTTGTTACTTAACAGATGTCTATGGGTGTTTATTTTAACCTTACCTTATTGTTATTTGATGAAGAAATTTTATTTTAGATCTGAGTGAATTTAATTACATTAAAGCTAAAATTGGTTTAAAAATATTTTGATGAAGGTAGTAGTTGTTTGGAAGAAACTCCTTGTTTTTATATCATAGGTTTTATAATTAACCTATGAAAAGTCCACATAAACATTTTAGTGACTTCATTTGTGATGTAAAATCAAGGGATTTTTTTTCTTTCAAAGTTTTACATCAGATAACAACAAATTTAACATTTTCTTTAATCTGTCTTACCCCTGACTCCCACCTACCACCTCAAAAACCTTCCACTACCCACCCCACCTCACCCCGTCTCTTTGTAAACCTCAGTACGTGACGGTATTCTGCCGTTATCCCGTCTCCCTGGCTCACCGCGGTGGCTGCTGCTGCTGAGCTGTTTGTTTAGGAATCTGGGCCCGAAAATTGTATTCCATCGACCATGCTCGCTATCAACACACAATTATCTGGGTTAATCATGTGGAACTGTGGCAAATTCACCTGGGGCTCAGGAACTAATGACATTCGCGTCTGGCCCTGCTTTAGTGAAATGGCCCCAGCACCTGCAGCAGGAACACGGAGATTGCCAAAGAAAATTTGGTCTCATTTCGTCGTCCTCTACGCCGCCCCCCGCTCCCACCGATCCAAACCCACCCCCCCTCTCACCTTTTCTGCCTCCCTTCCCCCTTTCCAATCTCTCTGCCTCTCTCCCCATTTCTTCTGCCTTGAATTTGTTAATCCTTCAGGTTTCCTCCTCTGCACCTCTTTCTTTTTGTTTCTCCTGCACCTTCTTCTCCGGTCAAGAGAGGGACAAACAGAATCCCCAAGTCCCGCGCAACCAATCGCGATGGCGAGGCAAACGTCAGTCTTCACGCCTCTTGTGTAATCACTATACTTTTCCGGCTTCGCTACCTGCGTAACACCTGAACAGTAGATGGTGGAAAGTGAGGAGGTGATACAGAAGATGATATGTCGTGATTTTGGTTCCGGACAGACAGCGACTTGCGTTCGCGCTGTATAATTAAGAAAGTGATTGAGTGCAGTCAGCAGGGTGTTGATGCTCTTTCTCCATCACACTTTCTCCCCCTCGCTCTCTTTGTCTTTCTATCACACACACTCAATCATACACACCACGGAGTCATTTCCACCAACTTAGAGGAAGTAGAGGAACTCAATGCTCGTAATTATACATCAATACAAACATATGTTTCCCAATCACAGATGCCATCCATGTGTGAAATGGGTGTCACACTGTTGGAGGTCTCATTATTTGTGAAGTGTGCGCCTCAATACTTTGGATACCACCCACACTGGTCACAGTGACTGTTATATACCTCCTCCGATCATCTCAAACAGGGCTTTTGCATGCCGAGCATACTGTACGTCAGATTGTGTTTCCAGAAATCCTTATTTGATACGAGGTACGAAACAAATCCTTCCTCTCTCGGGGAAAGCTGTGGTCAGTATAGTTCCACCGTAGATGAGGTGTTAGCTGGGTTTTATTTGCACCTTATGCACTCTTCAGTTGTTTTTTGGCAAGAAATAAATGACTACTGTTGTGTTGCACAGAGCTCGCGTCACTGCCCATTGCAGTCATGTTTTAAGGCCTGACTCAAAAATGCAATCCCTTCGGTTTTAATGAGGTTCCAGATTCAACCGTTAGTGGCATTCATTCATTAAAATCCCAGAGGGTATGGGCAAAACTACAATTACTGTGTCTAAAAGTGAGGTCCCTGCCATTTCTTTATATACTAAGCATGTCTTTAATACAACTCATTTACACACAGGAAGCCTTGAGTATTGTCCACGGCAAGATATAATATAGTCACGGCCCCACTCGAGGTGCCATTAAATGCTTCAGGTGTTATACAAACAAATTACCACACAGGTCATGAATAATGGAGTTCTGGTGTGAAAGCTGTTAAAAGATCTGATCTCAGTTGGTGTTTGGCCTTCACCTGAAAACTTGGTACCGTTCCCATTGGAGTGAAGAGTCAAACACTTTGTTTGAGAAATCTTAAGCTGCAGTCAAACCAACCAAGAGCTTAGCTTTCAAACATGGTTACCCCTGTGAAACATAGCCTGAGACTTCTCTGTATCACAGTCAACCCTGTCCCAGCTTCTGTCTGCACCATCTCTGCTGAAGAGTGTGATAAGTTCCTAAGATCATTTATTGAAAAGCTAGAAAACATGAAGCAGCTTCCAGGGGCCTTTAGCTAGGCCTCCTTTCCTACTTACCTCTATCCCTAAGGACACTTCAGGGCCAAGCGCAGCAGTGGGTGACCAAGAGGAAAGGGACGAGGAAGAAAATGAGGAGGGACTCAGCCATCTACAAGAGGTGGGCAAAGGGATGAGCTGGTAGACCTCATCAGAGATGACATGAGACAGCAAAGGGAAGCTGAGGGCAGCGCAGGAGAGCAGTGAAAGGATTACAGTTTTTCTTAACGCGTATGAATGAGTGACCTCTTCCAGGAACTGTTTGTTTAAACTTCCATAGTTTAAAGAAACAGGAATTCTCTGGCAGTGTTGCTGGATCTGATGGAATGGAGTACAATAGAATAGCCTTTTATTGTCATTTCATATGTACAACAAAAGTGTGGACAACAAAAATGTGGAAGTTACTGAAGCAAGATATGTCTTCTGTTTGGTGAGTGGAGCTTCACACAGGGTGGTCTGCAGAGAGTGCTTTGGGATGCTGCTTCCCACTGTCTGCTGAATCGACCATTAACAGGGTTATTTAGAAATATGCAAACATTGAAGGTACAAAATGCTACTGCTATAGTTTAGTACTTGTAACAGTTTAAATCAAAGCATTATTCAGATTCTTACGCTTAAGTTAAACATATTAATAAGTGTAAATTAGCTTTTTTCATCAACTCAAAAATGAGAGCCTGTTATCAGCTTTGTGACATTTTTCCAGCCACTCTATGCACACAGACAAGCTAAAAGGTCAAATATATTAAAAAATTAGAAAATGTTCTACTGTATTTTAAATCTGAGAGATATTTAGTTTACATAGCTATTAAGTAAATGGGTACATTTGATCTCTGGTCATTGAGTTGCTGAAATTACCTGTAAAACTAGTTAAACTTAACATGTAATATCTAAAAGCTTGTAGATGAAACTAAATTATTTTACTGGGACATGGTTATCTCTCAGCCTGAGATGCAAATCACGTCGGTGACGAAGGTACAGAAGCTCTGGTTTCATTTTTACACCTTACAGCTGTGTGTTTCAGGCTGTCACTGTTGCTAGTTGATTGAAGATACGCTGAGGTAAGGCCAGGAATAGCTGGTTACGCAAATCTGTTCAATTTCACAACCGCTCACGTCCGGCCTTTGTGGTTTTCGAAGACCCGGGTAGGTCAGGTCTTTCAAAGGATGTAGCCCCTGAATTTGGACACTGCAGTCGAGAGGGCTCAGTTATGCAACGTGCAGGGTGTCTTGAATCTGTGCAGGGTCTGTGCATGAGTATCTAGGTAATAGTTAGCTAACCATTTGACCTTGATCTCACTGTTAGCGCCCAAGGTCAAAGTAAACCATTTAGGTCACGAACAGAGCTTTACAACAAACTTTTTTATTTTTTCAATACGACACCTTACATCACATCACAATGACACCAAAGCAGGCCATCGTCACCATATTGTAATAAAAACACAATAAAACATCAAAGTTTTAGTGTCGCCTGTCCTTTGGGGGGAGTTGGGCTCTCTATACACTCTTGTTTATAGAACTTGTGTCACTTTAAAGTTATTCTGGTGAGTTTTTCTCTCTTCAACAGAAAGGCACTAACAATTTTTTCCACGTCTGTACATGATTCACAAACAGCATTTGCTGGACTCATTGTTTTCCCCAGTTTTATAAAATCGCTGTCTGCACTTGTGCACGGATGTGTCTGCACACAGAAATATATTCAGGGATTGTGCGGCTAATTGAAAAATGTTCACCAAAAATAATCAAATTTAAAGCTTAAGTCTGCATTCGAGCCCACATAAGCGGCAACAAGAGGAAACACACACACACGCTCAGAAACTCAGGGAGCTCGTCTTGTTGCTCTGGAGTCCGTGACACGGTTTAACCGTCTCACAGGATCCATAAAACGCCCCCGAAGGCTTCATATAATCTCCCCTTTTTTCCTGCTTAATAGGAGATAATACAAGTGCGCACCCCGATGAATCAATATGCAACAGCAGCTTTAGTTTGTTAATTAATACCAGTGTCGGAAATAGATTTGTGATTTGGCAGGGCAGGTCTGATATG
Source organism: Diplotaxodon limnothrissa (assembly GCF_057381915.1). Taxonomy (NCBI): domain Eukaryota; kingdom Metazoa; phylum Chordata; class Actinopteri; order Cichliformes; family Cichlidae; genus Diplotaxodon; species Diplotaxodon limnothrissa. Next base: position 24,591,807 of record NC_140617.1, on the reverse strand, counting down.
ACTCTGGTCTCCCCTCTCTCCCTCACCCTGTTCTACTCTGCATCCACATCCCATTGAACTAATCTCATTCTTTTTTTCTTCTTTTTTTTCAATAGCGCTAATTCTTTGACTAAAGCCTGTTATCTCATTAAAGGCCCCGCGATGGGATTCGATGGCATCCTGACATCTGTATTCATTCCCCTCGAAATTAGTCCTGACACAAATTTAATGAAAAAACACTCCGAACAGTGGAGATTAGACGGCATGCCAAGCATCACAGAATAGATTGGGGAGAAAAAAAATCATCTGCTTAGTTTTGGTGACATTTTTGGAAGGATGGATTAGCGCTGGTCTTAAATAAGAGACTGTTTTTTGACTTAGGTCTGCTGGGTCTACCTGTTCATGGCTCGTTTTGTGCTTTTTACACCTAATCTATAAGTCGGATTGAGACTTGGAGGGATGTGGTGATGTTCCTGATGGTCTTCAGAGGTAACTTGAGCTTTCTATAGTAAGAAAGAGTGAGTCAAGACAAAAAGGAGCTCCCCTGGTACTCAGTAGATAAACCTAATGCTCAACAAAACCAGAGGTTGCACGGCAAGTGGATTCCCTTCCTATTCCCAGTTGGCTACCACCTTACGTTGCACCTCCTCCTCTTCGTCTCCAGCTCCTCCCTTGTTCCACCCCCGCCCCTCGTCAGTCGCGGCACTGATAATTCTCTCTGTTTGCTAAAAACCAGAGATGAAAGCGTTCACGGATGAAAGAAACTTGGATTTAATCTTTCTCGCCGTCTTCTGCTCCCTCTTCCAGTGCACAGAGCTGATCGCTTTCTTTGGAAAAGGGTGAGGGAACGAGGGAGAGGCGAAGAGAGAGGGGAGGCAGAATAAGTGGGAACAAGGGGGAGAAAACATGGACAAGTAGGTAAAGCCTATTTGGAGCCAAGAGGCACGGCTGTGGGTGCTAGTTCAATAGAAGCATTTTGCCTCTCCAAATGTACACACACTGACCTGATGAAATAGCGGCCTGGAGAGGCCACAGATAAAGAAAAGCCATCATTTCCTCCTGTGCCTCATTTGGCCCTCACCACGATAAGGCTCAGGGATATCTATAGTCACAAGGTAAGAGGCCTGTCATAAAGAAGAGATAAAGGGAGTGCAAAACAGACTGTGGGGAGCTGAGGGAAGACGGGCAGAGAGGAAGAAGGGGGGTACAGTGTGCACAGGCTGCAGGAGGGATATTCACCCAATATATGAAATGAGATGGAATTAACTGCTCAAAGTCAATCCACCTGTCACCTGGTCAGTTGTACTCAAGGATCTGAGCTTGGAAAAATAAAATCCACGGACCCCACAGAGGGCTATGTGTAGTTCTTCTTTGCGTTACATAATTGTACTCAGTGTTTACGTTTGCAGTGTAAGTCCACACACTTTGCTACTTCAGCTTTTATGGGAACAGACCTGCTGCTAAAACCATAGTTTAGCCTGGCACAGGGGTGTGAAACCTAAGGCCCGGGGGCCAGAATCAGCCTGGCAAAGACTCCAATCTGCCCTCTGAACGTTTAACTGTATTTTTGCAAGTTTTACAGCATGACAGTCATGACTTTCTTATTTCTTCTTTTTATGCATATTTGTCACACCTACATGTAATTACAAAAGTAATTACCAGCTGCGCTTTAGAGCAGTTGGCCCATATACGATTCCAAACAGACTCGTGAAAAAAACCACGTGTGTTTTGTCTTCTTAATGCAGGAAGGCACTATAGCTGTGCAAAGGTCTGCACGGGCTAGCAACTAGTCGTAAAAAGAACGCCAGTTCTCCTTTTTCTCACACTGCACCTTCTTCCTGTATTTATGTTTGTTGCTCCCGCCCCAGACACACCTGGCCAATGAGCAGACTGAATGTTCTCACATGGTTTGTAGTGACGCATTTTGGTTCACTTGGATTTTTTCTCTGTGCAAAAACAAACCAAACCAATGGAAAAAAGCTACAAATTTACAAATTCATCAACTGATGAATGAACAGAGTAAACAACCTACAGGTGGGAAAACACCCTAAAATTGAGGTGTAATTCAGGAAACACAGAAAAGAAAACCACTCTGTTCATGGTATGTAATAAATATAACACCGGTGTAATTCCCAGAGTTCCTGGGTAACATCTCCATTTCTCATTGGATCAAATCTCAAAGTCTAGGTGATTTTTGTCCTGATAATATGTCGTTGTATGGGTCCACTGTGTGTCAACAATTTAATGTTGGATGTTACCCCCCATTAGTCGTACAGCCGTTTATCCGGTGGACAAGGTTGCTGGAAGATTTTGCAATGCAGCTGCAAAGCTGTGAGAATTTCCTCACTGTACCCAGAGACTTGGGGAATACAGCACCAGGCCACAGACCTCATTATCCACCACTGACTTGCCTGAATAAATGAAATGGAGGGCAGAAAAAGGGAAAAAAAATCTGAAAGGTAAGGTGAGACACTGAAAGCACAGATGTAAGAAAAAGAATCACCTGTGACTCAAAAGAAAAGATCAAGATAAAAATATAAAAGGGAGGTAGAGAAGCTTTTCTTCTTTGCCCTTACACATGCACACCATATTCTGTCATCACAGGAGTTATTAAACCATTTTCTTCTTTCCCATAATTGCTCATTTAGATCATTGCCTGCAGTAATTTGACTGAATGTGAAGTGTCTGGTAAAGGTTACACAACTTCTGGTTGTATTCGCAAATTAAATTTTCAATATTTCTTTTGTAATCGGAGCTTTAAGGCCACGCAGAATGACACATCTGAGCCCAGATGCTATCCTTTTTTTTTAGATTTAAATGTTGATTTGCTGTAAAAGCGCATCACTAGCCCGAGGCCGCCAGCTTCCTCTCCCAGGAGCGGTGCACGGCGGTGGTGTGTGGGGGTGTTGGATTTTATAACCTGCAGCTCCCCAGCCCACCATCGCCAGCCAGTGCAAAGAGAGCCCATATGGAAGCCGAGCGTGGCTCCGGCCAGCTCGGGCTCATATGTATGGAAAACATGAAGTCTGGAGAGGGAAGTCACATGGGGTCGTGCTAGTCAGAGAGGCAGCCCGAGGTCCTGGTGCAGGTTAGAAGGTCTTGGTTCGGGAGACGAGGCTAATTTCTTCTACTTGGCTGAGCAAAGGCCTGAATAATTGCGCCCCCTGGGTTGGCCTCTGGGTAATGTGGAGGTAGAGCAGAGTGTACCAACGTGCAAAGCAAACAGGGGGAGGTTCGGGGAAGGCGGGGGATCAGACGAAAGGCCGTGTCCTGCTTTTAAAGGATGCTCATTATATTTGTTATGTTGTGAAAGCAGCAAAAGAAAAAAAAACTCTATACATCATTATTTCAGCTTCTCACTGCAGAGGGTGCTTGATTCAGTGGCATTATATACATACATTAACCCAAGCCTGCCTTTTTGATCATTGGCACTGTATTCGAGCATCATCAGAAACAAAACCACATGCCAAGATGTTATTTTAGTCTCTCAGGACTAAAAATAGGACTTGCTCCTATTTTTTTAATGTTATCCACAACCCTACAAAATCTAGTCACTGATATCTTATGCTAACTTAATCTTCGGAATAGGGATTAAAAGGCCATGAAGAATCTGGAAAAATGCAATGTGACAGTATTTTCGAGGCCTGGAGAAGTTTTGGAAAAACCTAAGATAAACCATGAGGTTCAGATAAACTAAAGTGAAAAAACGCTTGTCAGATTTAATAAGAGCTGCATCAGTTTGAACCACCAAACTCAGATATCTGGAAGAATTAGCAGAGGATGGTTTCTATCCATTGACCTCTGGGTTATGGACCCACCCCAGATGGGACTCAAACCCACAATCCCTGGCCTAGGAGGCCAGTCCCTTATCTTTTAGGCCACTGGGGCCGCACATCATGTGTCATATATATCAACCATCATATATATCACATATATGTGGCGTGGTTGTTGCTCTGAGTATTTCAGAAACTGCTGATCTGCTGGGATTTTCCCACACAACCAATCCAACAGGGTATCTTTTGCATGTGGTGAAACAGGAGTTTCTCTTCAGCTGACAAATCTGCAGCAACTGTGTAATGCTATCATGTCAACATGGACCAACATGGACCAAAATCTCTCAGGAATGTTTCTAGCAACTTGTTGAAGAACTAAAGGAGATCAGAAGGGAAAAAGGGATGCAGCCCAGTACTAGAAATGGCGTTACCAGTGAGTGAATATAGAGACAACTTGCGTTAACGAGAGAAAGCTGGCTATCTAAAAGCCCTAGCAGAGGATGGTTTCAACCTCTGGGTTATGGGCCCAGCACGCTTCCGCTGCGCCACTGCTGGAAATCACCTCAGATGGGACTCGAACCCATGATCCCTGATTTAGGAGGCCAGTGCCTTATCCATTAGTCCAGCGGTCCCCAACGTTTTTTGCACCACGGACCGGTTTATGCCCAACAATATTTTCACGGACCGGCCTTTAAGGTGTCGCGGATAAATACAAGAAATAAAACTAGTACCGGTACCAAAAAAAAGAAGATTTATTCATAACACACGTGAAAAGACCCAGGAAAACCGAGCTAAAGATAACAAAATAACGCTGAAAACCGATAAAAACCCTGAAAACCATACATTTCACACCTGAGCCTCAACTGTCGCGGCCCGGTACCAAACGACTCATGGACCGGTACCGGTCTGAGGCCCGGGGGTTGGGGACCGCTGCATTAGGCCACTGGGCATACATAGCTAACCGGTTTAAATCATCTCAGACTTCTTGACCATGACACTGAGTTCATTGTACTGAAATGGCCTCCACAACGAGACAAATCTGCAGCACGTGTGTGATGCTAACATCTCAACATGGACCAAAATTTCCAGCACCTTGTTGTTGAATCTGCAATGAAGAAATTAAGCAGCTCTTTAATTAGAAGGGCTCCAACCCAGCAAAGGTGTACCTAATGAAGTTGCTGGTTGGTGCATCACGTGAACTCTGATAATGGTAATGTAAGCAGGGCTAGCATAGCTAACTTTAGGCTATTGCTGGTATAAGGGCTTTGGTTTTGCAGCTAAATCTCTTCCTGTTAAAATGGAGTTTTTCCTTCCCACTGTCGCCAAGTGCTTGCTCATAGGGGGTCGCTTGATGTCTCCTTATTTTGTCTAGCAATCAAAGTTGCTTGATTGCTGGAGTTTTCTCTCTATTATTGCAGTGTCGTTACCTTATAATATAAAGTGCCCTGAGGCGACTATATAAAGGTAAATTTCTGATGTATTCATTGAGTTTAGAGAGACCTTTCCTAGAAACCACAGAGGTTAATAAAAATATAAAGGAACATGAATGGGAGGACAAAAGGGACTGGTTAAGGGGCACTTTAATGGTTGATGTGTTGGTCATAAAGATTTTTACAGGGGCTTGGGGCATGCTGACAGTTTTCTCCTAAATGATAGAAGAAAATCATCATTCCAGCAGTGGAGCTGAAAAGGGAGAAGTCAAAACAGGAAACAAAGCAGCCACCTCTCTTTGTGCCATCTGGAAAATGGCACAGAAATTGCTGGAAAATGCTGGTAAAGACTGACCTGCCCCAGCAGTTGGGATGCCAGTTTTGGCACCCTTCCATTCACAAGGACAACAGAAGCAAGAAAAAACTGCTAGTTAAAGCTGATAAATGATGGTTAATCTATCAACCTTTGCACAATCTTTCTTTATTTTTATGAAACAATGTTTTTACGAGGGTGTAAAATAAATGCCTTGGGTTGCTTTTCTTTGCGGTAAGCTCCTTTAAGCAGACAGCTCTGTCCACTGCAAAAGTGTGATGTCGCAACTTAAAGGACTCCTGGCAGTGGCGACGAGTGCATGCATGTTCCCAAAAGCACTCCTGGATCGAGTAATGAATCTGCCATAATCTCTATGACCAAGTGCTGTGACTGGATCTCCTCGCATTTATTAGAAAGTAAAGATCAACCCTGGGCTACGACGAGGAGGTGACAGAGATGTTTGGTGACAGCTGGGGGAATGAACGTGACATGCTCAGGTGTAATTATGCTCACCTAGTTCACAGCGGAGATTAAGAAGAGAAGGGACGGATAAGAGCAGGAGCGTGAGACGTGAACGAATAATGAAAGACTCGTTTTCGTCACTGTATCATCTCGAGGTCTCACTTCTGTTTGCCTTTTCCAATTATAAAAGGTGTGACTGTGGGCCTCCACCCCCTCCTCCTCCTTGTGATATAATGTTAGTAATACTTAATTTCAAGGGAAGGAAAAAATAATAATTCTTTTGTTTGTGAGAGAAAATTGAATGAGTTGACTTAATTATCACTTACAAATTTCACTCCTGCTTCCCTCCCTTAGCAAACCTAATCTGATGTGTGCACTGCGACTCTGCATTTCACTGCCATGTTGTCGGACATCATCGTAAGGAATCTACTAGGGGGATAAGAGTGATTTTAATGAGGTGATGCAACGCTTCCAAACGCTATCCTGAGCCGACTCTGCCCTCTAGTGGCTGCCAGACGTCTTTACATGAAGGCCAAAGCAGCCCTCCTATCAGAAAATGGATTATGACAGTCTAATTTATTATTATCCCCATCCCTCTGACCCAGCATTTCAGATCTTCAGCCTGATGTCCTCATGACAGGCAGCCACAGTCACACTCAATCTACTCACTGCTTCCACGCACCCTGAAGCGGCCTTCCTCTCTTCAACTTTTGTCAAACTTGATTTATCAATTATAATAAAGGCAGAGTGAGAGCGGGGAAGCATTAATCACAATGGGATCTGTTAAATAGATTAGAAAAATCATTTGCAATGACTAACTTTATCCTCACTGATGGAAGCTTTTCTGTGTTTTGGTCCTTTTGACATCGCTGTACGGTTGGAGTGACTTCCTGTCAAGCATTGCTTGCCTCTGATTTTACTCTTAAATCATACTAATCCTGATGTGATCCATCCAGATCTTTATATTTGCTAGAAATAATAATCAAGTACTAGTGAACAAGTAACCAGGTACTGGATAGAAAATCACACAGTGGAGCACTATCAGCCTCCCCAGAGCCCGGACCTCAACATTATTGAAGCAGTGTGGGATCATGTTGACAGAGAACAGAACAAAAGGCAGAAACATCCAAAGAAGAGCTTTGAATGTCCTTCAAGAAGCCTGGAGAACTATTCCTGAAGACGACTTAATGAGAGAGTTCAGACTGTGCTGAAAAATAAATATCGAATTTCAAGCTTGTTAGAATTGTACAAACTGTTTTTGCCTTATATATTGTATTTATATGTATGTTTGTACGTGTTTCAACAAATCACTGCACCTTTTCCCTGCAGAAATCTTCTTTTCAGTCTATGGAGGCATGAAGCGCTGCATTGATTTTGCACTCAGTGATCGAAGCTCCTCTAACGCCAGCACATCTCTGTATCTTTTGCAGCTTTTTGTACCAAACCTTTCCTTACAGTCACCTTCCCAAACAGCCAGCCTTTTCAGCAAGGACTTCCTAAGCTTACCCTCCGAGGATGAGTGTCATCTGGACACCTGTCACGTCAGCAATCTTCCCCATGATGCATGCTGCATGTATTTATCTAGACCGAGAGATGCACAGTATTTATAAGTCACAGAATATTCTTATAATTTTCAATACATTTGTTTAATTAAATTCTTTTAGTTATAGGTCATAAAATGGAAAAATGCTTGAAGAATTACATTATTTTTCTAATGAGTCTAGAATTTATTTCAGTTTCCTAAATAACTGTTTGAAAACATCAAGCTTTTTGAGAATATAGTTTTTTATTTAGAAGAATTATATTACTCACTGGGGGAAAAAAAGTTACTTTCTTGCGACAGAGTAAAAACTGTGGCTTTAAACTGTCAACAGATGAAATCTGAACTCTCTGGTCGTCATTTATATGCACATATGCTCGATTACTATCCGTATGCTGTGTCAATGCAATGAAATCTTTGAGTAGAAGTAGAGAAAAAACGAACCTTTACAAACAGCAAAATGCAGTAAATGTAAAGTTACAGTAGTTTATTGACTGGAGTAAAATGTCGAACATGAAACTGAACAAATATTTGAGTAAGCAAACTGATTTTAACCCCGTACGCGCCCGTTGGTACACGCCCCTACATTGGTTTCAGTTTGGTGACCGCAAAAATTCCCATCACAGGTCCGTGCAGCTTTAACCTACGAGGTCGACTCTACTTTTATGGATCACCAAGTCCCGTCATGTACATCACAGTAATGGCAAAGGCCCTTTGTTTCTGTCAAATGTCTTAAAACGAGTCTCAACAGCTCAGTTTCCAACCAGCTTTTCTTACATATTAAACTTCTCTGGACTTCCACGTAAGTCCTGCAGTTCCTCTAAATCCTACTATCTTAAGTAACACACGTTAATGACTAACAAACCTGAAAGAGCACAAGGTTTAGGCCTTTAATGTAAATGACGCTTTTTGATGTGTTGAAAATTGTCCTGTATGAACGTTGGTTTGATGCCCTCTCTTAACTTTTTATATTGTGTAATTGTATATTTTTTCAATTACAACAAAAGAATGTATCAACAATGAGGTAAACAGTAATTCAAGCACACGCGATACGATCACGTAAATTAAAACAAAAACAAAATAAATCTCTAACCAAAACGAGATCAGAGAAAAATATAATGGCATAAACCATTTGACTAGTCAATCAAATGTCACTGTATTAAAAACAAACACACAGTTATTTCTTTTTCCCCACAGCAACAACACAATCAACATTTCCACTTTAAATGAAGTGGCGGCCACCTGAAAAATGAAGCCGACATGACTCAGTGTGAGCTATACTGTTATAATGTTATGATGTAAGCAGACTGTTGTAATGCTCAACTTTACAGTAATTAAACAACAGTCCTGTTGAATGAATTTTCAAATAGGAGCTTGAAGCCTACTCAGGCAGTTGTAGCGATTAGCTTTCTTCGAGGCCTCACGAAGCTCAACATCTCTGTGTTTGTGGTCCTGATGCCTTTTGGATAACTTTAAATCAACTTATCTGATTAATAATGCAGCCTGATTTAGTTTGGGCGAATTAAATTCTGGTATTTCTTTAGTACTAATTAGCAGATATGTGCAGTTTATGAATGCAAGCTTACTAACCAAGGTAATCACTTAGCACTCCAGATATGGTCACTTCTGGCGCCATGATAACATTAGGTCTTCAAAAAGGAAAGTTCAAATGCCAATGCTTGACATCACATTGGTTATGTCCAGCTTTTATATACAGTCTATCATCTGAATGGACTGTAAACTGTATATAAAGGATGGTAACAGCATGAATATCATTGGCCAGGACTCTGTAAGCATTTCTTTAATGCTTACAGTGCTGCTACACACGAGACAACTAAAAAGACTAAAAATCACAGCATTCAGTCGATGGTACAAGACAAAATCAGATTCGTCAGGAGCCTCCTGTGACTGATTTTAAGCCACAAACATTTGTTTTTCTTCTCAAGCATCATCAGCTCCACATCCGCAACTCATCTACACACCAAGCACACGGCATTTCACTCCAGACACGTGGAGCGGTGAACTTTTGAACAAGTCGACTGTCTGTATTCACAGCTCATCTGTCGAAATCTCCGAGATTTTGTCCGTGCTGTCCAGCTCTTTACTCTCGATGCTTCGTCCGACCAGGACGAAGAGGAGGCCGGCCAGTAGGCAGAAGAAGACGGCCACCGGAGCCAGGAAGAACGAGGGGCCGTGCTGGACGCTGAGATGGAAAGACGGGCAGCGAGAGACTTTCTGGTGGAGGGTAAACTGATCCAGAGTGTCCAGGACCTGGATCCACATCAGATACATCACCACCACGATGAACAGACACACGCCTAACAGACACACGGGAAACAGTGCAGGTCATTCAGCTTCTGATCGATATAAGATATACAGACATAATAACCAGGCTTTACAGGAGAATCAAGAATGTAATGGGAGCAAAAATGCCAGATGACATCTGCAGTTTAAATATTTCTACTCATTTTACAAAACGTCTGTTGCAGCCTTTCTCAGCTGATGTGTTTCTGTTAAATACTGTGTTGTTTGTTTTGTTTTGTCAGCGTGTCATCTACTACACTTTTGTCCTCACTCCGTGGGACACGTGTAAACCTGCAGGACAGGTTTTTACCAGTCAGTGGCACAGCAGGTCATGTTTTACTGCCTGTTTTGACTGCTCAAAGTAAAACAATAAATCGTGCCGCTTCATAAGTACAAACAATGCAGTCATTGTGAAATGAGACTGTTTTTTCTTCAGTTTTTCCTCTGCGTAGAACAGGAAATTGGAAGCATGCATAAAAACATTTTACATGGCTCACATGTTTGCCAAAGCACGGGAAAGGCTTTCCTCCCTTCTAATTTCTAAATTTTGCGACCTTACCAATATTTTCATACTAATGTTGGCTCGTAACAAAGATTTTTTCCAATTTTTTAACTTGAGTGATCTCTGCAGAAGAGGAAAGGATGTCCTGAGACTAAAGGTATTGATGATTGGTGTTTGGGGTTAGCTGGAACCGCACACTTTCAAATTACATTCTTGTGATAAACGTTTAGCCAAGAGCTTCAGCAAACAAATACACCAAAACAGGGAAACCGTTAAATGTGCAGAAAATAAAACTCCTCAAACACAACCTCCAAACATGTTCTCATTTAAAACTGAGCTACACAGACCTGGAGGCAGTGTTAGCTAACAAATGTGAACCTCTATTAAATGTTACATTATTTCTAGTTTCAGTGATTTCTAGTTAAAATATTTTTATTTTTTGATGCTACTAAAACTAATTTAATACCACTAATACTACTAATCTTACTTTCTACATTAGTTGTAGTGTAGCTGAAAGCATTAAAATCTTTTGAAAATAAAATTGTAAAACATATTTTTCTGAACATGAACAATTTGTGTTTTATGTTTTCTTTTATTCCAAAGCCAAATCTGCACTAGAAACTTTGTGTTTAACATTCATTAATGTTTATAATGATTTTTAGAATTAAGCTACTTTACTTAAAAGGATTAAAAATAAAAGACATGTTTATGTCTTTGAAGTTGTGCAAAATTTTATTTTATTTATAAATTCTTCCGAATCAGCTAATCAAAATTATTGCACGTTATGCAGATTAAATATAATATTTTTTAACAATCCTACATTATTTATCATAGATATGAAAGTACATAAATAGATTTTTAAATTAAAACACATTTTATCCAAACAAGTAAAAAAAAGGTGTTGTTAAAAAACTGAATCTGGTCAGAAAAAGTGGCCTACAGAGGGCAGGGTTTGCCCAGCATACGATAAATTAGGATTATTTTGATCTGTCAGTCATGCAAAGCTACTCAATTAGAGCAGAAGAACACAAATACGGAGGTGGATATGAGCGGTGGAAGCCACTTTAAACAACTTAATGGCTACGTTTGCTGTAGCACTCCTGGCCAGTCATAGAAATCAAAGCCAGAACACTGGCTTCACTGTGTAGTGGTTTGTAGATTCACTGGGGAAGAGAAAGGTCACTGGTTCAATTCTAGCCAGAGACCCATATTCCCTTCAGACTGTGTCAGAAAGCGCATGTGGCATGGAAAAGATGGCAAAAGTGTACCTGCTGTGATGATCTCTAGTGAATAAGGGATCAGACAAAAATAGTTCTCCTATTTCAGAGACAGATGGACACTGGATAAGAGGACTGTGACCAAAACTGTCATTACAAATGGAGTAAATTATACAATTTCTTCTGTTGGGGGGCAGAAATCTCACAACATACTTTAAAATGTTCTCATGATAGTCTCCTTCTGAAGAAAGCTTCTGAGGATCTGTTTGAGAAGAAGCCTCCAATTCTATATTTAGCCTTACCGCCAAGCAGCTGTAGAGCCCCGCCCACTTTATAGAGCTTGTGGTTGGTCAGTGGGCCGGCACAGATGACAACAAATCCACCGATGATGATCGCCGCCAAACCCATGACGAAGAAGATGGTCCAGCAGATCCTGAAAACTGAGGAAAACACGACAGCCAGTCAGTGCTCAGTGCTGTTTTTACAGTGACAATGTGCCGCTTGTATAACAAAGTGATGCCAACCAGTGGCCGCATTGCGTTCAACAGGCTGTCCAGGAAACTTGTGCGGCTCATCCCACAGCTCTACCGGCTTGTTAGCAGGAAAAGGGAAGAGGAAAGCGACCTCGCACACTTTTGGTAGAGGCTGGTTTGCTGAAGAGGGGGGAAAGGCAGCTGTCACAATTAAAGGTTCACTGTGTTATTTTTGCCATTTATAAAACACGTAATGAAGGTTCTCACAGATCCAAAGGTCCCATATTGAGTAATCGTGAGAAAAGACCGTGTAGGAGCACCGCCAGAACAGACCCTCATGGAAAATGGTCACACCCTGTGAATTCTGTCGGATCAGAAAACAACATCTGATGAGAGCTGTGGAAATAAACCCTGTTTCTGACCCGTGTTTGGAGCCAATTTTAATGAATACCTCAATGAATTTTACTCCAGAGCCACTCATCTCCCAGGTTTCATTACAAGAATGTGTGGAGAACGAACAAGATCCAAATGCAGTGAGTGCTTTCTGGCAGGGAGATGTTTAAGTTATGGGATACAGCATAAGAGGCAGGTTTACTGTGTCAGGGTAACCAGAGCCTGCTACAGAAAAAGACTGGGGGTCCATCGGCTGCCAGCAAACAGACACATTTGAGGAAGTTTGCACCCAGAGACCCTCCACTGGAGCTCTTCTAGCTTACACTGAAAGAGGATCATGCTCAAAAACATCCTGATGGGATTGGCGTTTTTTTTTTTAAATTTGTGTGTCAATTTGATCTTCACAGAGTCTCAAATGAATCTAGAGTGCATGATAATCAAGTTAAAGCAGCCAAAAAGTAGAAGAAGAGAAAGAATACTGAAATTTTAAGCAATGCAAAAACTATCAGGACAAAGGACAAAAGGATATCAGTGCAAGAATAAAAGCCTGATCATCTGAATGCAGATCCATAAAAAAGTGCACATGTACGGTCTGAAGGGAGTGGTGCAAAAGCCAACTGGGGGAATACTGCAAGTTGGCACACTGAACTTTGTGACCTCATCTTCTCTCATGTGGCCGAGATTTGATTTTCTCTGTCCATTCATTTAAGTCTCAAGTATCACCATCCAGAGACACTATATGTAAATATTCAATTTGTAGGTCTACAGCTACAAAGTGAATTTGGAGACATTTAAAGTCATAGATAACGTATCTGATGCACAATATGTCTATTTTTCAGCCCCTTCTCATGCACAGGGCCTAAAATAACATCGGTTGTTTTGCAAATGTGAAGGGTCAGTGGTGTGAAACATCACCAACTAGCCAGAAATGCAACCCATGGTACACAGTATATAGGACGTGCTGTGGGCTACTCCACAAAAATCAATTAAATTGACTGAATATATATAAAATTTGTCATCATTAAGTTAAACTTTTCTCAACTTTGAGGTGCACAATTGAAGCGATTACCAATGACAGCGAAGAACACAGTTCACATGGGTGTTACAAGGTTACCTAGGCAACAAGAGCCTGCACCCGGTCCACTAGCGGCATGACAGCAACAAAGTGATGTGTAATAAGCAGCCTGACAATGGTGATGAAGGTTACTGTGACAAAATAATGGCAACATGTAACACGTTGACACATTGGTTTGTTATACTTACCCTGTTATACTCCTATTTTAGTATTATTTTGCTCTTTCAGTCTTTTTTGTTACAAAATCATTTTATGTTTGTGTGCAGATTAGAAGTGTAACGCTGTTGCCATATAATCCAAGTACTGGCCTCTGGTCCAGTGATTTCCATGCAGTGGTAAAGGTTTGCCAGGCCCCTCAGCCCAAATCAGCTTTGGGAGAGCTAATGGAAAATCACTAGCATTGCACTAACATTTGTCAACATTTATTTCTTAAAATATAATAAAACATTATACACACTTTTGTCTTTTAAATGGCCTGAAATATGAGAAAAAATAGATTTGTGTTAAAAGATGTAACAATCTTTTGATCTTAGCCATGCAGGAGAAATCTGGCTGGTGCAATCCTATACTGAGTGTTTTTGTTGTTGTTGTTTGTTTATGTTAAACCCATAAAAAAAAGGTAGCACTTTGGGCACCAAATATTTTGCATGAATAAAAAAACAAAAATTCCTGTATTCCATTAAAATACAGTTGCAGTAGCTCAAAAAAATTACATTCTTGTGTATTTTTACTTATTTCTTTTGTAAATTGATGATGTTGACTCAAATTTTAGATACAAATTCACAGCATTACGCTATCATTTAAGTTTTATCTAATAAATAAACATATTTTAACGTGGAAAAATCTGCTTTTCATTTTTTTTAAATGACAAATTTTGCGTATTAACAGTTTTCCATGTTATGTTAGTCATTCAGTCTGTTTTTGTAACTTTTATATTTCAAAGCATATTCCTATTTTAAATACGCATGTTAATAAATACATCTTTACTCATAAACTACTGTTTCCCTTTCTTAAAAGGCATCACATAAATCAACTCGTCGCTCCTGCACAGTTCAAATACCTTCACGTTGCTCTTCCCGTCTCTCAGGCTGTGTTCTCCGGGGTTGCTGCAGGACTCTGCAGCCAGCAGCCAGTACTCAGTCCCACAGGAGAGAATCAGGAAGAGAAACCCTGTTGCTCCAAAGAATAGAGCAAAGAAGAGGAGCACCTTCAACCTCAGGCTGGACGACATGTTTAAATCTTTCCAGATTCCTCCGTCTCGGTGCTTCTCTTTCTTACTCTATTAGCATGTCATGTTTAAAAAGTCTGATAGACTCCTAAGAGGCTGGACATGTCGATTACGCATGACACTCTACACAGGGCTTCCCTTTTACTGCTGACCAATCGGGCACAAGAAGGTGGCTGAATTAAAATAAATGTGCACCATATGTTGGAAGGGATACAGTTACAGAGGCCAGGGCTCAGACACACATAAATAGGATGGGTACATTTAAAAATAGAAGCAAAGCAAACAAGATAATAAAGCCCGAAACAGAGAAATCAACACGTGAAGAAACATCTCCTTGGCGTTTATTGGAATGCCAGCATTGAAATCCAGATTTGGTACAGTACAAGGCTATCCAGTATAACTGAGATCTAGGCAACAGTGACAGTCCAACAAGTCATTCAAACTGCATGTTCATATATTAATACGATTTGTTTTTCCTTCAAAGACGGGTTGTTCAAGAGATGATTCATACAAAATGAGGGGGGGGGATTTAAAAAAAAAAGAGCAAAGCGGTGGTGATTTGTCATAATGCTGCAGGAGGAACCAGGAAGAAACAAACATGAGCAAATAATTTCATGTAAATTCAAATAAATATTTCTTCCAGGTACTGAGGGTACTTAAAAAAAAACAAAGGAAATGGGAATGGTCAGTTTGTTTTGGTGATTTCTATTTTTTTTCTTCTTTTTTTTTAATGCTTGCACCCATTTGATTATCATAAAGCTGCTGCACAGAAAGGCTGCCTTTGGGGTCACTTGGAAAAAAAGCTGTCCTTGAAAGAGAAGCTCTGAGATTTAATTGTTTCATCACAAATTATTAATAAATTTAAATGGAAGCAGGGCAGTGCGTGCTATGTGAGTAGCTACCATTTACAGATGTTCCCTGATTCCTCACAGTTAGTGAGAGCAGTGACTTTGTCCTCACGAGGAACGCCCATCCAGATTATTTCATTGCACTTTATACTGCACGTATTTGGGAGCCCAGCAATACGCCCGCCAAATAACAAGTGGATCAGATGAACAGTTGCTGACACAAGCCAAGAGCACATGCACATACAGAGGCTCCTCGAATTATTAAAATATCGATGTAGGCTCATGCAGGGTCTCGTTTTCAGCAAGCATCGCTCCTTTATCACCCAGCAGAACATTTTGTTCTTGTTAAAAGGTTGACTGGTCATTTAGATATAAATGTATTTATAAAAACTTTTCCAATAATGATAGCGAAGCTGAACGCTGTGCTGATTAAAGAGGCAATGAATCTGAACCATTCGTCTTTTCTCTGTATGAAAACTGCAGAAAAATTAAAACTGTCATACAACAGTGTGTACTATCCCTTTACAAACTGGAACAGTGTTACTCTTACAGGTACCATTTAAAGATGCTGCCACCTGAGAAGCTGTGAGACTCTCAGCCCTAAGATGCACTTATTTCCGGTCAGTTATGCATTCACTTCAGCACCGGTGGCTGAAGCCAGATTCGGCTTTTCGAAGAAAGGATTGGTACACACCACAGACTGAAATCTTCAGTTCTTAGAACGAGAACACTTTAGGCCTTGTTTGTTTCCACTTTAACTGACCCCAAACGATGATGCCCCAGACATCGATAAAACTAAACGCATGGCTTTTTAAATCAGCGGGACAGTTTTCAGTCAGGCTAGCATAATTAGCGGCCTTTTAACATGCGAAATTCGAACTGGGGAACACTATATGCCACTAAAAGAGGAGTGATGGTTACAGAAAATGGACCCAAGTATGCCTACAGAGTTATTTATACATTTCTGATCCACTTCATGTTACATGAGATTTTAAAAAATCTAATATTCTTTCAAAAACAAGAAAATTTCAAAGTGACTCCAAGCTTTTGAGTAATCGCGTAGCAAAGCATGATGTGTTTCTTAAAACAACCGTTACACTTTCAGTTTTTAGAGTACAGAACACATACCACAACCCAACCCATATACACAGAATTGCATTTATACAGGACTCATGTTGATTAATTACATTTTACAATCCTGTGAGGATAGAGTAAGTACATATATGAGGCACGCAGAAATTAAAGATTTATCACCTATCATCATCATCATTATTATTATTATTATCATCATCATCATCATCAGCCTACTTGCAGTAAACATTTTATCTGAGGATCCTTTGGGCTGAGTCACCTCTTTCCTCTAATTTGTGAGGATGCTGCCACTCTTCTGGCAGTTTGTTTGGTCCACTGTAGCTCTATACAAATAATCTGTCGGAGCATCCGTGCAAAGGCTGGAGGGACTTGCACAGCACGTGAGGTCTTGCATCGTCCGTTTTTTGTTTTTCCTCTTCTTGGCCTCCCCTGAATGCATTCTTTCTCTCCATCGCCTAAGACATGACTCCAAAGACGGGGTTGTGGCGGCAGATGCTTGGCCCGATCTCCTCGTAGTCTTTCTTGGTGTGGCACACTTGGTAGAACTCGGGCTGCAGAAGCAACACACAAATGTAACAAAGCAAACTTAAATACTGAATAACATTTTGGAAACATCACAGTGTAAACAAAGAAATTCAGGGCTTAAATGTTGCAAAAGAAGCCTGTTAGCTTTCTTTCTAATGCGCACCTTCATATAGGAAACTTACAAAATAAGTTCTTTTACGTACTGGATACTTAAGAGAATACATTTTGGATAGTTCAGCGGGTATGTACTGGGTAGTAAAGCGAGTAAGTACTGGACACATGGGTACTAACGGTGTGCATATATTATGGAGTTAAAAGCGTACAGCTTACATCACTAGAACTAGAGAGTGTAACTACAGGGTATTTACTACTATGATGAAAACACTGATTGCAGTGCAAAAGTACAGATGTCCTTGAAATACTCACAGTAGATGCCAGCATTGATCCTCCGAACCAGACAGCATACCTCTGCATGTGATGGGTGATGACTTGCACATCGATGGGTTTGGGCTGCAAAACAAAGATGATTTGTGCTCAACAGTTTACTGAAAAGCCTGCAGGCTTTGGAAGAAAGAGTTCTTCTGCGGAGCAAAATGTTTCACAGATTTATGTGAAGCTGCCTGTATCAGCTCCTCGTGCTACTTCTACCCCCTTACCTTCAACTTCCCACCGCTCAGCTCTTCGCTTATTTTCAGTCGTGCGTCCACAGTCCTCTTCAGGTCCCTCTGCAGGCGTCTGCCAAAGTCCCTGAACATGGTGGAGCCTCCGGAGAGCACGACATTCTGTGACACAACACAAAATAATTACTGCTATGTGCTGCGTGTCCATGTTTCAAACAGAAGCAGACAGGTGTGCGTTTACCTTGTAGAGAGGACGCCTGACGTCGATGGGACAGTTCTGGATGACTTCATCCACCACTTCTGAGATGGGCTGGGTGAAGTCTGGGTTGGCAAACTGGATGAAAACAAAAAGGTAAAGTTAAAATAAATAAAAAAAAAAAAAAAAAAATATATATATATATATATATATATATATATAAGGGGTGCAACGATACACAAAATTCACGGTTCGGTTCGATACTTTGGTGTCACGGTTCGATATTTTTTCAATACAAAAAAAATGTTCATGCCTTTTTAATTTGTCATTTATTAAAATTATAAATATATATTTTAACTCAAAAGTACAGTTTTTAAATTTAACCCTAACCCTTGTGCGCGTTTTTTATTTTGACAGCGAATGCGCACCTGCGGACCACTTATGTGCAGCCCTGGTTATTTAGCTCGTCATATTGCAGCCACAGAAATTCTTTTGTCCATGAAACCATAAAGCTGCACTTTCTTTTTGCCTTATAGTCTGATTTGTCATAACTTCTCCGTTTTGTGGTAAGCTTTTATTTGGCTGTCACTTCTTCACCCTGACCTGTCTTATTTGGCTCAGCAGAACTGAAATGCTTTTACACACGCACTCACATAAGCTCAGCGATTCTCTGCGCGATCAACCTCTCACATGTTTAAGCTTGCTGCGGGAGATTTCACTTGTCATGTTTGCATAGTAAGCTAACGATTAATAAGACGATGTCAGAGGAATTGGTGCACAAATTATCATCACTCACAGATCAGTGCTGTCGCTCTCTATACACAGTTCGCACGATTGCAAAGTGAAAGCAAAAAACAAGCGCAAATTCAAACGCGATTTCAATATGTCACATATTGACAGCGGCTCACCGATGCCAATGACATAATTACCCAGCTACATTTCTGAAAGAATGCAAAAGCATTGACATATATTTTTCCTTCCTACAATAGCCCGACAGGCAGGGAAGAGATAGATTTTGGTAGCCCGACTGAAAAAAATCGCTAGCTCCAGGACGTCGGGCTAGCGATATTGCGAGCCCTGTATCTGATTGAGGAATCACTCATCTTTGGAAAAGAGAGTTTATTACAGAGAAATGGCTCTTTCCAAAATAAAAGCTATACTATCCGCTTCTTCTGGGCTATATTCTCAGCAGCATAAGGAGAATCATGTGCTAACAGCTGTCTAAATGACTTGGCTAAAGTTAGTAGCATGCTTGTTGTTTTTGTCTTTGCACTAGGATGATATTGGTGTAAATGTGCAGTCATATTCGTTGTGTTCCCACTAGTGCTTTCAGGTTAATCTCGTTGAAATGACCTTAACGCCACAACACGGCAAATCTCCGTTAACGAGCTAACTGCGCTAACACACTAGTTCCCACCCATGTAATTGAGCATTGCATGGCACATCCAACATACTGTTTTACTTTAGTCCATGACTCGCTTACCTTCAGGGTCATACGTCACATGAAAAGCAAAATAATTCCAAACGCCAGATCTGAATGGGGGAGGTCCATGTTGCAAGGAGAGCTTAACTTCTGTCTCGCTAGCTTGCCCTGCGCTCTTCCTTCTGACGATGCTGTCTGTGTTGAGCGCTCAGTGGATCTGCGCTCAACAGTGCAGCCTAGGCGGAGTAGTCGAACGCAGATTCACTGAGCGCTCAACACAGACAGCATCGTCAGAAGGAAAGTTGATAAAATAAATTACAAATGTTGTATTGTTCGATACATATGCGTACCGAACCGAAAGCACTGTATCGAACGGTTCAATATCGATACGAATATCGTTGCACCCCTAATAAATAAATATATATATATATATATATATATATATATATATAAATTAGAGGAAATGTGAGCAAAGCGTGTCCGCGTGTTCTGTACCTCAGGGTGGAAAAAGATCTCAGGGCCGAGGAAGCGCTCGTACCCAACGTCGATGGTGAACTCCTTCTTGGTGATGGCGTTGACGCCCGTGTACTGTTTGATCCATTTGCTGCCGTCTGTGTCGTACTTGTTAAACTCTTTAACAAGGTCAGGGCACACATAGCTGAACCGCTCCTAAAAACACAGCACAAAATATTTGGCAATACTGTAAGACAAATGCACATGGAACTAAACAAACAACGACGAGCTTCCCGTTTTAAACCTCTGGAATGAATGGAGAGGCTACCAGTTTTCAGTATAATTTAACTATGGCTTCTAGTAGCATCTGTTTCTAAAATCATTTTATATGAGTGCTTGAAGTTTGTTGTATATTTGCTGCTATGACAACTCAATTTCCCTCTGGCATTAATAAAGTTTCTCAGATTCTGATGCTTCTGATGCCACACTGACCTCTAGTGGCCAAACTGATAAGTACATGACAGAAGCAGTACGCAATCATCTGTCAGAGGTATCACTTCCTTTTCTGCCTTGTTTTCTTACAGACTGCATCTTGAGTTAGTTTCCATTTATAAATTAAAATCTATACAACAACAACACCGCATGGACAGGACAGCTTCACAATGACTCAAACTGGTGCTCATGCTGTTTGCAACGACACAAAAGGTGTCCTCGTGAACAGAGGCCCAGTTAAACTCTGTCGCTCTAAACTCTGTTACAGAGCTCGGCCAACATGCCCCTGCAGTTAGCAACAGAGATGAAGCAATCCCTCAAGTTGTGTGCCAAGGCTGTCACATAATCCTCCCGGTTTGTCCGCACTCTTGCTATGACCTGCTGATGCCTCTTTCAGTAACGAAGTGCCAGCTTTAAGGCAGGAGTGATGGCAACAGAACAGCTGCACCCCAGATCTTTTACCTCAGCAGTACTCGCTAAGAAAATCCACAATCATAGTGCCGGGCTTTTGTGTTTTGATTCTGAGCGAACATTCTGCCAGTGGCACATATTGATGTGCCATCCTGGAGGGGTTTGACTACCTCTGCAACCTCTGTAGGGTCCAGGTGTCGTCTCATGCTAGCAGTAGTGACACTGAGACTAGCCAAAAGCAAAACTACTAAAAAACAGTCAGAAAAGATGAGGACTGAAAAATGTGAGTGTCCTCCAGCTGTAAACCGTTCCTTTGTTGCGGGTTGTCTCATTGTCGCCTCTCTAGTGCTCCTGTAGTTAATTTAATTGACACCAAAGCAGTTGAAGCTGATGAGAAACCCCCTCTGCAACTGAACTGACCCTGCGTTATTGTCCATTGTACTCTGCACAGCAGCATAATTTCATATTTATTAAGACTTTAACCTAGTAACTGAGACCATGAACTCATCAGGAAAATCTTTACTCCAATCCAAGATCAACTGAAAGCCAGGCTCACCTTCCCATATATTTCTATACAGTCTGGCTGCTTTTATCGCCCCCTGCTGGCCATTAGGCAAGGCAAGGCAAGGCAAGGCAAGTTTATTTGTATAGCACAATTCAACAACAAGGTGATTCAAAGTGCTTTACAGAGACATTAGAAACAAGAACAAATAAAAAGCATGATTTAAAATTGATTGATTAGAAAAAAGGGCTTTTTTTTCTTTTTTTTTAAACCTGTCTTTGGTTGGTAAACATGAAGCGTACTGACCTTGACAGCTTTAGCCGTCTCCAGAGACTGCTCTGGAGGAATCCCCACCTCTCGTTCCCTCAGGAGCTGCTGGATGAAGTATGTGATGTCTCGACCGGCGATGGGGATGTGCTTGATGCAGCTGCCGATGACGTAGCCTTCAGCCTGGAACGCCACAGAGCAAAGGATTAGAGCTCCAGGGAGCGGAAGTGAGGCTGGGAGCTAAAAAGCAATTAATAATCACAAAAAAGACGCGACACCGACCACCGGGATGACGTGCGTGACCCCGTCTCCGCTGTCGATCACCGTCCCTGTCAGCGTTCGTTCTCCCACCTGTCTGGATGTCCAGGAGGCAGCCAGCGCCAGGACAGCCTGGGGAAGAAGAAAAAAAAATCATGAAACATAGGTTTACGCTCAGGACACTCATGTGCATTTATATGAAGTAAGAACAACCCAAACAAACTGTGAAACCTTGAAAAAGAAGAAGTGAAAACCCGCATTTCCCCATAAAACATCCTCGGAATCACATTCTCAGTCAAACACACAAATCTAATTATACGCACGCAGCTCTCACGTCTGAGCTCAGTGTTTGAACCAGCTGTGAGTGCTGGGTTTGAACTTTTAGGGATTTGTTTCCAAAACTCAGAAAAGCCTTTGCAGCAGTCTTACCTGAACAGCAATGTAGAGGCCGGGGACATTGAAGGACTCGAACATGATCTCTGCTGTGTACTCTCTGTTTTCTGGTGTGTTGAGGGGAGGCTCTGTCTGAAAAGGGAAGACAGAAGATTTTAGGCTGATCGTTCACACGAGACGGTCGTTGCTATTTTTGTTGTACTCTTGATTCCCTAGCAGTTTGTATTGAAAACAAACTCTCTGCAGAGGAGCGGACACGTCTGACAGATTAGAGAGGCGAGGCTGAGATGGTTTGATGGTTACTCGGCACAGCTCGACTTTCATTAGGCCAGGGGTCCCCAATCCCAGTCCATGAGGGCCGATGTCCCTGCAGGTTTTAGATGTGTCCTTGAACCATCACAGCTGATTTAAATGACCTCCTCAACATGTCTTGAAGTTCTCCAGAGGCCTGATAATGAACTAATCATGTGATTCAGGTGTGTTGACCCAGGGTGAGATCTAAAACCTGCAGGGACACCGGCCCTCGTGGACTGGTGTCCCTGCACCAGTCCCCTGCATTAGGCGGTAGCAGCTGGTACCAATTACTTTTTTAGTGTCCGTTCAGGCAGGGGCTCCAAGTGATCCGAAAATGTGATGTCAACATACTAAATGCCACCGATTGGCCAGTTAGTGGCGTCTCTCGATCAGTTATGAAGTCCGTCTTCCTCATGAAAATCAAAACTGAAATGGCTCCACACAAACCCACAATGTGGTCCCAGAGTCTGTCCACTGTTATGTTGCTGCAGCAAGAGTGCTGACAGGGACTAGAAAGAGAGAGCAGATTTCTCCTGTTTTGGCTTCCCTTCATTGGCTTCCTGTTAAATCCAGAATTGAATTCAAAATCCTGCTCCTCACATACAAGGTCTTAAATAATCAGGCCCCATCTGATCTTAATGACCTTGTAGTACCATATCACCCTATTAGAGCACTTCGCTCTCGCTCTGCAGGCCTACTTGTTGTTCCTAGAGTATTTAAAAGTAGAATGGGAGGGAGAGCCTTCAGTTTTCAGGCCCCTCTTCTGTGGAACCAGCTTCCAGTTTGGATTCGGGAGACAGACACTATCTCTACTCTTAGGTTAGGCTTAAAACTTTCCTTTTTGCTGAAGCATATAGTTAGGGCTGGACCAGGTGACCCTGAATCCTCCCTTAGTTATGCTGCAGTAGGTGTAGGCTGCTGGGGAAGCTTTCTCACTATGTGTTAATAGACCTCTCTGCATTTAATCATTAGTTATTGTTATTCTTTGGCTCTCTCCCACAGCATGTCTTTTGTCCCACCTTCCTCCGTCACCCTCAACCAGTCACAGCAGCTGGCTGCACATCCCTGAGCCTGATTCTGCTGGAGGTTTCTTCCTGTTAAAAATGAGCTTTTCCTTTTTACTGTCGCCAAAGTGTTTCCTCACAGGGTTATATGATTGTAGGGGTTTACTCTGTTCTATTACTGTAGGATCTACCTTACAATATGAAGTGCTTTGAGGCGATTTTTGTTGTGATTGTGTCGCATACAAATGACGTCACAGTACTTCAAGCCGTGTCACTATAACAACCACGCCCAGAGGGACTCAACTGTAATGTAATGACATGTAATGGTAAACGACCAATAGGAACAAGAGGAATTATTATATTATTTAGGTCGCACCAGTTTCACAACACTGAGACAATTTGATCCCGCAAATATACTTTTGAGAACATCTGTGTTTTGCCCTCTAGGCCACAGTTAACAGAAGTTTGTGTTTGGTGTAGACAAGAAAAAACAGAGGAAGGGCCCTGCCTGCTGCTTAGCTCTAACTACCATTAACCCACAGTGCTCTGGTCTTACCAAAAGGAAGTAATGATCTTCAGGTTCTGCCCGCAGATACTTGAAGATGATCTGCTCCATAAACCTTTCCATCAGGTCCCAGTCTTCCACAATCCCGTGACGGATGGGCCACTGTGGACGCAAAGAGAGAAAAACAGCATTAATATCGATCCTCAAACACAAATCTGACTCGGCCCCCACGTCGGCGTCTATCTCACCTTCGTTGCATACGACGGTTTATCGATGGCTTCGTCCCCGATGAAAAAATCCAAATCATCGACTCCCTTCATCATCCTGCGCTGGGCCTGGTCTCCGACCTTGGCCGATTCTTTGATCGCAATACCTGCAGACAAACGATGTAAACTGTAAATACTACGGGTGGAAGAAAAACAAAAATTTGGTACAGCACAGTACCAAATATATTTTATTAAATAACTATGAACAACAGGATTGATCATGCACTTACATCCTGAGATAACATTAGTCGAGCAAACTTAGATTCAATCGGCTCAAGAAAAAACAAAAAAATCATCCAACACTGGACACAATTAGCTTGGCAAAGATATTTTAGACACTCAGTCACACGAGTGGAAACAGGACAGCTGTTTCCTGTCTAAATAGTTGCTCAGAGTTTGATGGCGTCGCACACTCATGAGGTCACCACAGCAGATCAGCTGCATGTTCTCCTTCACCGCATCCATGGATGTGCTCTGAGGTCTTGGTATTAAACATCCTTTGTCCAACTTGTGATCTGTGAGGTACGTCTAACCCACTCCCTTAAATATATGCAGACCAATCATGCTTACAACCACAGTCCCCCCCCTACTAGAATTTTCATTATGAGCCAGGAAAAACCTGCTGTGCGTGAGTTGATAAGAAAATATTGTTCCAATATGATACCAGCCT
This sequence comes from Diplotaxodon limnothrissa, assembly GCF_057381915.1. NCBI lineage: Eukaryota > Metazoa > Chordata > Actinopteri > Cichliformes > Cichlidae > Diplotaxodon > Diplotaxodon limnothrissa. The sequence continues at coordinate 24,566,899 of NC_140617.1, read as the reverse complement.
TACGGAAACCAGTTTAACTGCTCTAGTACATCTCTAGGGTGAAAGGAAGTCGGCCTGAAACTGTTAACCTGCATTAAACCACACAGAGGCAATCCACATTAAACTGCTGGTGTTTATGCAACTTAACGAATAATGCAGTTTAATAATAAATATGCTCTCTAACAGCATCCCAGCACGTAAATAAATCCACATGTTCGACATTGCCTTGTGTTTAAACTAGTTTTAGGTCTTTAGTGGTTTTGTTTTTTGTTCTGTTTTTTTGAGGGGCGGGGGGGTCTGTTTACTTACATGAAGGCATGATGAACTGTGGCTCTGTGTTTCCTGCATATCCGAGCTTCGTGTACCTAAAAGGGAACACAATCAGGGATATAAGACACTTTCTCCAGGCTTGAGCGAACGTAAGTGTGTAATATGAGGGCTGCTTTCTCCAGGAAGTAACATTAGCTTCAGCGGCTAGCAGCAGCTAACAGCAATGACAAAGCTGAGGGAAGAACAAAAAGCCTTCAAAATAAAGCAGCTGGAAACTTTGGCTGGATTTGTGGCATTAACGCCGACTTCACCGACGAACTCAGAATAACAGAGAGGCGCTGAGCAAAAGCCCCCAGCCTGAAGGCTGAATAGGGCGTTAGCTGAAGTTTGACAGTCGCTTAGGTGGTCAATGAAAAGCAAGCTAACGCTAACTAGCCTTTTATTGTGCTCCTACTCACCCCGTACCGCAGTCAACAACACAAGCCGGTAGCCGACCAGCCATGCTCGCTCTCCTTCAATCTGTCCACGGAGAAGTAAATGAGGCGCCCGACACAAGCGGAGAGATCAACAACGGCTGAATGAAATCGCTGCAGCCTGAATGAATAGCAGAATAGCTGCCGAACGGAGAGCGCTTCCGGGTGCGGTGGAATTTCTTCTAGTGCAGAGTCAGCAGGTTCAGACGGGCAACTGTGGCCCCAAGTGGACGGAGACTCCAACTGCAACAGTAGAAAAACAGAACAACAGTTGAATAGCCCCTTATTGTCGTTGAACTTGTCGGTGATCCACACCAACTGTGCTGGAATAAAATATGAATAGTAAGACAACATGAATATCTTCTTGATGCATGCTCAATCATCCAGGTAAGTAAATCACAAAAAGTTGATTCTGTTCATCTGGACGTAGCGTTTTCAGTGGGAGAAATGTTTCGTCGCTCATCCAAGTGACTTCTTCAGTCTCAGCTGACTGCAGGTTTCCAACCTTATAAACAGTACATTTGCATAATGACTTAAACCAGCACCACTGAATGAACGAATGGGCTGGGAGGTCAGTTCCTTGATCATTAATATGCAGATTCTCATGACCATTGATTAACCACCACTGATCAAAACACTGTGATCAAAGACCACTGATCAAGGGCCATGAGTACGATTCACAGAGAGTTGGGGATTGGCTGCAATCACACAAAGGGCGGGGTCTTATTTGGCCTTCTGTTTGGATTAGTGGCTGCGGTCGTCACGTTTCACCCACAGCATCCGCCTGATTGAGCCCCTCTTTGTCTTCATATTCAGCTACCTTTCGTACTTATTGGCTGAGCTGTTTCCCTTATCCAGCATCATGGCGTAAGTGCAGTCCAGACACGACAATGTTCACAGCTGAGAGCAAAATGTAAATAAACCTGCACCCAACATTTAAAGTGGGAAAGTGTCACCACAGTGTGAAAAATAATCATGCGACATATATAAGTACTGTTAGTAAAATAACAATAAATGTAACTGATGATTAGTTTGGTGTTCAACAACTTTCCAGCTCCATATTTTAATTTTAGACTCTACTAGAAGAGCTTTGCATGATTAACAGTTCAAAATAATCCTTATTTATCTGATGCTCAGCCTTAGTGGAGCCACTCAGGTATTTCCGCTCCTCTTCCTTTCAGACAACTTTCTTCTTGTTGGCTGCCCTCTCAAATGGAAGGTTTAAACATCAAGTGTGCAGGACATCTGTGCTCACAAACAGAGCTGTATGCCACAGATGACCATGTTATGGATGTCTGTTTTTTAAAAAGAATCACACAGAGCCAGAAATGGAAATATTTGAGTGCAGTGATCTCATTTGTTGTATTAAAATAAACAGTTTGAGATGATGAAGATGATCAGAAGATGGTGCACTGTGGTCATAAAGGGATGGACATGGTCAGTAAATATACTCAGGTAGGCTGTGGTGTTTAAACGATGCTCAGCTGCTGTATCCCATCTGTCACAACCATGCTACATATAGAGTCACTTAAATCACCTTTCTTCCTCATTCTGATGCTCAGTGTTATCTTCAGCAGGTCACCTTGACCATGTCTGCATGAACATCAGGCTGGGTGGTCATATGCAAAGTTAAATCTAGCAAACAGGGATTTAAAGCATAAAAACATTATAGACTCTCTGTTGTAAAAGAATCCTTTTGAAATGCCATTAAAATTGGCATTTTTTTAGCCAACTAAATGTAATAAAAACAAATGTGAATTTAAAGCTTGAATAATGCTTTGATATGACTGTTTCTTAATAATCAGGTAAATAAATGCTATAGCACCCCCGTGTGGCCAAAAAACAATGTAAGGTTCAAAAGTCTGTTATAACCAAAATGATATTTATATATGTGTATATAATATAAATATTCCCTCTCTTTTTGGTAATGTTTCATAATTTTTCATAACAATTAGTTTGTCATGTTAAATGCTCTAAAGTTTAAATCTTTATTTCTGTTATTTTTGCACATTTTTCCTTTTATTTTCTTTCAGTTTTAACACATTGAATCAGAATCCGCTTGGTGGCCTCTGAAATATTATGCTGTGTGGACAGAGCTGTGAAAAAGAACCATCTGGGATTTTTTTGGTTTGTTTTATTGTCCTCCCTGCAGCATTGTTGTATGTGCTATAACCACGAAGTACTAAATGGAGGAGAATGTATCCCAGAGGTTGTGCACCACCATTCACCACGTTGTCAAGATGCGGTCCACTGTCTCCAAAATAAAACCTAATATATATAAATATATATGAATAAGTCACACAATAATCAATAATATTACTAGAAGATGGATATGTTGCTGACATAAAATGTATGCAGCATCTTTCTTTTTTCACTTTGAGTTTGCAAATTGAAATAATAATTTAAAAAAAATAAGAACAATATCATCACCATTAATATGAATAATAACAGCATGAATTGGAATTGAGTTGAATTATTATCATTAATATTTGTCTTATTATCATCCTCATGCTGCTGTAGCGTGTGGTGTATAAACATGTATAATGTAACTGCAAAGAGCAGCAGACCTGTTCTGTAACGACCTGTACTTTCTGTGCAAGCTCGATTTTAACGTAGACTTCAAACATTTGCGGTGTTAAAAGTATCCAGCGTTTATTCTTTATGCTGTCTGTCTTTGCAGGTTTTCCCCATATCAAAAATAGAAAGCGACCTCGTCTCCCTCTGTTGACTCCACCAGATAATATCAGTGATTTAGGTCCCATCAGAAGCCAGACGAATTGGTGCCAGCCCTCCACCGGAGGCCCGCTGATAAAGACGATATATGAGCAGGAATGAGCTTTAGGGCTTGATTCTGTCTCTCGAGCACCTTCCCACATTAAAGCCAACCCTATGTCCCGAGAACATCGGCCCTTTGTCCTCAGGCAGACTTATCACTCACACAAGAGTCTCTTCACCACATAGTCTCCCATAAAGGCCCTTGGCTCTGCAGCCTCTGATAGAAACCGTCCTCTTCTCGTTCCTGTGGAGTCTGGCTGCTTAATGAAAAATCTCTATCAAGAACTGTGGCTGAAGCACTTTGTTTCATCTCTGTCAGTGGCAGCAGAGCAGAAGCCGTTATTGAAGAAGGACTTCCTCCCTACATCAAATAAAATAAAACAGCAGAGGCGTGTTTTCTCCTACTGAGGGAAAAACAGCATTTCTGCATCATTGTGAAACAACAGAACTGTACCAACGGGGTAAATAGTATTTAAATGGTGTTAAAGAGGTTTTAATTTAGAATGCAAAGGAAAAGAAAAATACGTTTTTGCAAGGTTAAACAGGCATGTGGGAGATAATCCCACAACTCAAGCGCACTGCCTAATGTCCAAAATGCCCTACATTTGTATTAATAGTCTGTTTTTGTCCTGCTTCGGTGGTATTTCCTGCAATGCATTTCTAACACACGCTACAACTCTTCCTGGAAGTCTTTCCACAGGTTCAATGTTTATGGGAGTTATGGAGCGTTCCTTCAGAAGCACATTTGTGAGGTCAGATACTGATGTTGGACGAGAAGGCCTGGCTCACAGTCTCCACTCTAGTTCATCCCATAGGTGTTCTGTTGGGTTGAGGTCAAGTTCATCCACACCAAAATCTCTCCTCCATGTCTTCATGGACCTTGCGTTGTGCACTGGTGTGCAGTCATGTTGTAACAGGAAGACTCCATCCCCAAACTGTTCCCATAAAGTTGGGAGAAAACATCTTCACTGCTCTCCAATGTAAGGCTTGGATATATAGAAGCCGTAAATCATCATGGCATAGAAACCCATTCAGTCAAGCTCTCTATCCACTGTTCTTGAGTTAATCTCAAGGCGACATGAAGTTTGGAGGTCTATAACACTGTGCCGACCCCACTCTGCACTCTTATAGTGTGTCATCCAGAGCTTCATATTTTTGTGTGTCACTCTTTTGAATACTAGAGGGCACCACTGCTCACGTTTTCAAGGCCTTCCACCCTGAGAGTGCATCACTCACTGGAATCACACAAAGAGCAGCTTCTGCACCTTTTAAACAGCCTCTGTTAAATGCAGGGATTTAAAAAAAAAAATTTCTTCTACTTGGCCCTCTTTGATTCAGCTGCTTCTCTCTGCTGAGGTGCAGAGTGTATTTAACACTCGTCCGATGCTTGTTAACGTCCACACAGCCACAGATTAATCTCCCCCTTTGCGCTAAATTGTGTTTATTGGCCCCACTTAGTGGAATGGAGATTTGTGTTTGTGCTCTAAAGTGGATTGGAGGGAAGCAGTTTGTGTCAGCTTGACTGCCAAGTCATCAGATTCAGGATCATTATTGGCTCTACCCACTTTCCAGGCCTGACGGTGTAGACAGTGCAATCTGTTAATAGAGTCTCGTCTTAATTTAAGGCCCACAGCTAGGCTTTGATTCACTGGTTGCAGCTAATGGAATTTAAGGAGGTTGGACACACTGATGGAGGGTTGCTTTCATTTAGTTTAACTATGTGTACAGTATCTGAGGCTAATTGACCCTCTGGAGCTTTTCCGATCTCGCCGTCCTCTCTTGTCCTGCGATCTGTGCCTCCCACACCAGAACTGATCATTTCCTTCTCATTTCCAGACAACAGTAAACAAAAGTAGATGAGTTGAGGTCCCTCGTCAGCTTGAGTATTTCCGCTGCCAGAGTCGTACTGTGACTGCGTCATTAGAGCAAGGCAGAGGAGGGCCTTATTATTTTTAATAATCTCCTGTTTTTTGCTGCTTCTTATCCCCCAGAGGTCTGCAGTCGGCACTTCCCCTCTGTGATCGTCAGCCCTGACTCCCTCGCCCTCCTCCTCCTCCTCCTCCTCCTCCTCCTCCTCCGTATTCATGCTTAATGATGCTCAGTCATACAGGCGCGCCCTCACACTGCAGGACTCTCACTGATGACAGGCACAAAGTTTAAATTGCAGCAGCAACACGCACACACAAACACACAAAACTGAGGTTTAACCTCCCCTAATGTGAGTAACGTTGCCGCGTTCATGATGGCTCCAACAAGCCGACGGTTGTCTTTTCATCGCTTTGCCAAAAATTATTGCATGTTTCTCTCTATAGTCTGCAGGACTCATCGAGTGGGAGCTGCTCTATTGTGTCTCAAACAATGCACCGCTGCATTGTCAGGCGTATAATTGAAAACGGTTACTTGGAAACACTGTTATGGCTCTTACAAGTCAATCATCCATTACTGGTGACGCTTATCATCGCAGCCACAACTGGACTGTCAAAAGCCTTCAAAGCGGTCGGGAAAGAAACTGGAAAAGTAGCTCACGAGGCAGCGTTTAGCACACATGAAGTCACAGCTTAGGGGTGTTCCCACCTGAGAGCTGCTCATTAATAAATTAAATCATCATTTAAACACTGCATTTTGTATTTACACAGGTTATCTTTTATATTAACATGTCCTTGATGATTTGGAACATTTAGGTGCAACAACTATGCAAAACAAAGAAGAAGAAGAAAGATCCCAAAACTAAGAAATCAGGAAGGGGGGAAGCTGATTTTCACAGCAGTGTATTTAAAATGATACACCGAGGAGGAAAACTGTTTTTCCCAGGGAAAAAAATGAATCTGTAGATACATGAGCTGCAAATTCCAAAGACCGAGCTACCAGACAAACAGCCACTCGAAGACAGAGGTGTAAAACAGGTTTGCTGTTCATTCTGATAAAGTCCTCTGTGTGATATAACACTTTTATCACGTTTACACTGTTGGCAGTCTTTCTATCAACTGCAGGTTCACTTAACAAGACTGTGCTTCCTGCTCAATAACGATAAGTGAAAGCAGGCTGCAAACTGTCTGAAATGAATGTCTTGCATGCTCAATCATCCATGTTTATCTGGACGTAGCGTTTTGTGGGAGAAACGTTTCGTCACTCGTCCAAATGACTTCTTCAGTCTCAGCTGACTGCAGGTTTCCCCAATCTTATAAACAGTACATCTGCACAATAGCTGAAACTAGCCGACTGAAAGAACAATGGGCTGTGAGGTCAGTTCCTTGATCATGGGCTAGTTTCAGTTATTGTGCAGATGTACTGTTTATAAGATTGGGGAAACCTGCAGTCAGCTGAGACTGAAGAAGTCATTTGGACGAGTGACGAAACGTTTCTCCCACAAAACGCTACGTCCAGATGAACAACCTTCTGGGATGTCTGAAATAAAAAATGCTGCAAAAACATACATGCATAGTCATTTAAAAAGAACAGTACAGAGACATGTCAGCAAAGTGTGGTTAATTTAATAAAACACCACATCCATGCCGTCCTCGGGCTGGCTGTTCTCAAGGTTAAAGACTCAGAGAGGTTAGGCATACCTAACCCAGCAGGGACCACCAGCAGAGGTGAATATAATTTGGAGTTTCACCCCCTCAAAAAAGTTAATGCCTAGGTGCAGTGAAATTCTAATATCAGACTGGAAGCAGGATGGTTTTATTATGAAAAAGACATTAACGTGTGATAGTCCAGCACAATATTTCATAGACTTTAAAGGTTCCCTGTAATTTCCTAGATAATAATTATGTGGCTGTAAATTTACAGCAATATTCTGTTAAGGGGCTTAATTTGTTTCTAATTACTGCAAAGGAAGAAAAAGAATCTGTGTTCAAAGGAATTTTTTCAACAAATTAACTTTAATTAAGCAGTAACCTCTGTAAGTCGGAGCACAGAAGGTCAGTAGATATATCGTAAATAAAAATGTATGATTAAAGGAATCCATTCATTGTTGATTTCTAAGGGAACATCTACACAGGCATACATTCAGTAACCATCGCTCCTGTGCAGTTGCCCCCTGTGTTACCAAATGTAAGTTTATCATGTTATAAATGCTGATTGGTCATTAGAGAAACTCTTTTCCAATTATGGTAGCAGAGCTGAAAATGGTGCTTGATCTAATAGTACTGGCTGAACTAATAAGAGTTGAGGGTCCGCGGTTGCTTTGTTGAGCAGAGGTGAGGCCGTGCTGCCAAGAACCCCAACCTTTCTTTTACTTTATATTGTTTAGTTTCAGTTTGGTTTTTCCTAGTTTCAGTGTTAGTTTTAGTTGTTTTTTGTTGCTCATGAACACAACCGATCATGGTCATGTTCTCAAGTTCAAGCTGAGCATCAGAAACTGTTGTGATTTGCCACACCACCGTCTGTTTTACGCAGAATGTCTTGCTGTTGGCATAGGTCAGAGGAGAATGACCATACTGCTTCCAGCTGACAGGAAGGGAACAGCAACTCAAATAACCACTCGTTTCAACCAAGTTATGCAGAAGAGCATCTCAACAGCAGCAGAAGACCACGCCGGGTGCAGCTCCTGTCAGATAAGATCAGGAAACTGAGGCTACAATTCACAGGGGCTCGTCAAAATTGGACAAAAGAAGATTAGAAAAACGTTGCATGGGCTGGTGAGTCTTGATTTCTGCTGCAACATTCACACGGTAGGGTCAAAATTAGGTGTGAACAACATGAAAACATGGATCAGCCTGCTTTCTATCAATTCAGTCTGCTGGTGGTGTAATAATGTGGGGGATATGTTTTTAGAAAAAGTATAAAGTGGCCAATGAAAGCATTTGTAATGTGCGTGACATTTGTTAGGGGCAGATTTGATAGGTTCAGACTAGCAATTACAATGCAAACACTTGACGACATGCGGACATGCTGGTCTCGATAAATGTCCAGACTGTCTCGGTGCTTGTTGGACAAATTTGACCACACTGACCAAGACTAAAGCCGAGGACATTTCCCTATCCATAAATTATAAATTTAGTTTGTTTTATAAGCACACAATATTGTTTCTGTTTGTTTTTATTGTTATTTCATTTAAATACAATTTCTAACATTTTTAGCTTCTAGTGTCGTTTTAATGAATTATTATTGCTTTGGTCAGAAGTCTTGCAATTTCTTGACAATTTCCCCGCCTTAAATTGTCTTAATTACATAGACCAAGAAGTTTCCAAAAAGTAACAGAGTTATTATTAAATGTTTAATATTTTGCGCTCCATTATCTGTTAAACTTCTTAGTTTTCAAACACAAAGTGAACGAGCTCTTAGAGTGAAATCACGACGTCTTGCTGCTTAACGGCAGTTTTTCTGCAACATTTCTGCAACATTTATTTACATCACATATCAGCAGAATACAGTGTTACTCTTCACAGAAGATCAATAAAAAGACAAAAGTTTATCAGATGGCCCCGTCTCTGACACAGCTTTTTCAAATCTAGAAATAATAAACTCAAGTATGCCTTTCCTCTTGACGTTCTTGAACTGCAGTTTCTTGTCCTGCGCTCTCCTCGGGACCGTTAAAACCTTCACGTGTGGCATTAAAATACAGCGCCGGAGTGTCTGCATCGCCGTCCACAGCACATTCACCACAGAATAAATACGATACGGTACAGATAGCCACGCAAGCAGCAAAACAAATATCCGTGATAAGAATAAATAGGCAAACAGATCATTTAGAGGCAAATATAAATGCAGAAATTTTCTAAAATGCTCATCTGAACACTGAAATATGAGAATCAAATCAGGTTTCAGTTATGAAATTTGTTTTACAGCATGCAGAGGGAACCGTGATTTTGGGGCCATGAAGGATACTTAAAGGGAAATATGACAGAGATCACCTGAAGCAAGTCTCGAGTGAGAATTTTATTTGTACTTGTATTTTTTTCTTATTATTCTGCACTATGTAATATGAAGGTTATGAGACAATTTAATAGATCATTCTACACAGGAATATTAATGCCTACTAATAGTGCTTTATATCGCAGAAGCAACCCTATGATTGACAACGCAGAAACAAAGAGAAATGACGGTTGATAGTGGAGAATAAGCATAAATGTGAAAGGAAGGTGCGAGAGAGCTGGGAAACCTTCAACTTGTTGCCTCAGTCAATGTGCAGTCTTCACGGTAACATATGAGAAATAAAACTAAAGTTTGGCTTCGTAAGGTCAAATCTGTGTATTCAGAGCATAAACAGCTACAGCGTCGACAGGAAAATGAAACCAGCAGCGCCGTTTCAAACCGTAAGACCAGAAAATGAAAAAGCTCAAAAGTATTATAACCTCCACCAGCACTTTTTTTTTTACAGCATCTAATAACCAGAAAATAACTTGAGACCAGCTTCTTCACATAAACACTCCACTTCACAAAAAGCCAAAAGAGAAAAAAAAAAGAGAAAAGAAAGAAAAAAAAGGCGAGAGATGACTCAGCCGCATCCTCTTCAAACCCGAGCAATCAATGATTCACAAAGCTCTGTATGCTTTCACTTCTCCGGGGTTTCAGTGTCACTCTCAGCGGTTACGCCATTTTATCAATAACACTGACAATTTTCCATAAAGCTGAGAAGCTACGAAGCCGATGTGGTGTCCAAATCTCCTCGTAAGGTCCAGACCCCGGGATGAACCTGTGGCAACAAAAAGCACATCGTATGTATTTGTTTAAAAAGTGTGGCTGCCGTCAGCAGCAGTTATGCAATTTAAGACAATTTTATGGTTCAAGTTACAATGAATAAGTGAAATACTTTATTGTTAATATATGTGTGTGATGTAATGTATGTTGTTGGCTGGAAATACATTTACAAGGGTTTACAGAATGTTTCCGGGGTGGAACCAATGTTTAGTCTGTTGTTTGAGGTCGACGGCATATTCTGGTACACGCTACACTCGGTAGAGCGCAGCATGCTTTCGTCTCTCTCTGGTGGTGGTAGAGACGAGACATGTAGACGCATGCAACGGAGTGTCCGACTATGGGAAAGAGTGACACTACAAGAAGCGTTTTCATTAACCCCTGCAAGTTAATGCGGCCAATGAGGTATGCAATTTGTATATGTTGTGATAGAAAATAAGATGTTTGTTTGTGATAGAGCGAGCGAGTTTATGGTAACCACGTGTATATGTTAGCATTTTGTGAAGGTAAATTGTAAGCATTTGTGTTGTTTAATGATGTACCTTATTGTTTATTCTCTATGAGAACAATGTACGGCGGAAATTGATTATTTTATGTTGTTGTACAGTTCTCACGGCATCGTTACGGCATCTCTGGTGGCATCGTTGGTGGCGCCCGTGTGCAATAAATGCCAGTAAATCAAGAACGCCTTGTGTTCGTTTTTCAACTTGGAGGGAGTTACAGTGAGAACTCAGTCTGCTCGGCATGAGGCGAGGAGACGAGTAGCGGTGTCGTCATCCACTGAGCAAGAAGAAATTCATCGCACGCTAGCATCAGACAGATAAGACTATGCATACGCCAGTTAACCTAAGCAGCAAACAGTTGAAGTTTACATGGACGATCCTTTAAGTGATGCATTTAAAACAAGTTAAATGTTAAGAAGTGGGTCAACTTTGACGACTGTTTAACGGAACACTGTAAGAACTGAAAGTAATCTGGTGCTCTGCATATCTCCTTTCTAAGTTCATGGTTCTGTCTAATAAGATTTTTTATAGGTGAAGTCATTTTACCTATTCGTGTTATTTGGATGCTAGAAGTGTTGTAGAATTAAGTGCTGCGTCGTATGTGTTGTTGGTTTAGGAACAAAGTTCACCATATTTATACGACTCAAGATGGTATTCATTCAGATATTTTATTAAGGTTTAAGGTGTTGTAAAATCTTGAAGGTATTATCCATTCTTGATGTTTTGGACAAGTTCACCTAAAGACAAGGTTAAGCTTGTAGCTATTAATATTTCAGGCAATTGAGCTGGTCTGTTGTTAAACCGCATGTCTGTTAAAGGTATAGCTAGAATTTATTTTGTGCCAAGTAATAAGTAAACATCGCAGAATGGATCAAACAACTGAATATGAAACTAAGAACGGCGACTTACTTGAGGATAGTAGTGCCACAAATGTACAGCAGTCATGTGAAGAAGAGCCACGAAGAAGTCAAAGACCTCGAAAGCTTACTGAAAAGGCTCAGCAACTGCATGATGATAAGTCAAAAAAACTTCAGCATCGTTTCACTACAACTTATGATAAATGGAAAGCAAACGCCAAGCAAGCTAAGAAAATGATAAAGGGAGCCCCCTCTGTTGAGGTTGTGAAGGATTTGATGTGTAAGTTAAGTTGTGCATCAGCAGATGTGAAACACGCATATGAAGATTTGCGCAAATGTGCTTCCCCAGACAGTGAGATCCGTCGTAGGGCAGACACCTGTGACGCGGTATCCAAAATAATCTTGGACAATGCAACCACTTACCTTCAGAATAAAGATAACGAAGACGTTCAGATAGAGGATTTAGTCTGGCCTGAGTCTAGTTCAGTGTTTTCATCTTCAGCTTCTCAAGGCACAAGTAAGGGCTCTCAAAGAAGTCTAAGCTCTGCAAGCAGTTCCAGCATAAAGTCACAAAAGTCAAGCCTTTCCTCCATTAAGAGACAAGAGGCCGTAGCAGAGCTAGCTGCTACACAAGCTGCACTAAAGGTCCTGCAAGAGATAGAATGTGAGCAACAAGAACTTGAAAGTCTTGAAGAAGAAAATCGAAAGAAGATTGCATTACAAGAGGAAGAAAATGTGGCAAGAAAGAAAGCACTGGAAGAGAAACGCAGACAAATAGAGCGCTTACAGACTGTTAAGGAGCTAAGTGCGGCGAAGGCACGACTCCAAGTTTATGAACAAGACATAAGCTCGGATGAGGAAATAACAGAGTTACTTCATAACCACGCAGCTCAACAACATAGATCTCCAGGAGTTGTAAGGAGTCCACGTGAGCATCCCGTGATACACCAAGCAGATAGTATCACAGTCCTCGCTGAAGCAATAGCAGAGTCTATTAATGTAAGCCGTCTCCCAACACCTGAACCATCTATCTTCATGGGTGATCCACTAAGGTATAGCGATTGGAAGATGTCATTTCAAACCCTGATAGGCAGGAAAAACATTCCAGTAGGGGAAAGAGTCTATTACCTTCGTAAATATGTTGGCGGACCTGCAAAAAAGGCCATTGAAAGCTACTTCCTATTAGGAACGGATACAGCTTACAACTCAGCATGGGACATCCTGGAAGAAAGGTTTGGAAGTTCATTTGTGATAGCTAAAGCTTTCAAGGATAAGCTTGCCGCATGGCCCAAAATCGGACCCAAAGACAGTGTTGAGCTGAGGGATTTTTCAGACTTCCTTAGAGGCTGCCAGGCTGCAATGTCCCAGATTAAGGGTCTGGAAGTATTGAACGACTGTGATGAAAATCAAAAACTTCTAACAAAACTGCCAGATTGGCTGGTGGCCAGTTGGAATAGGAAGGTGATTGAGATAGAAGAAACTTGTAATGTGTTTCCTACTTTCAGTCAGTTCGTGGAATTCATCACAAAGGAAGCAAAAATAGCTTGCAACCCAGTGACTTCTCTTCATGCCCTGAAGTTTAATGATGGTGAAAAGGTAAAGATAACAAAGGCACGAAACATTGGTGCAAAGGTGCTTGCGAGCAACTCTGAAGAGAATGCAGAACGTAAGAAATGCACTTTTTGTGAAAGATGCAATCATGGCATACAGACATGCTGGAAGTTCAGGGAAAGACCAGTTGAGGAACGCGTTAAGTTTGTTCAGACAAGGAAGTTGTGCTTTGGATGTTTACAACCAGGACATCTCTCAAGGACCTGCAAAAGAAGGAGTCTTTGTGAGACATGTAAGGAAAAACACCCAACATGTTTACATGAAGACCGTGAAAGAGCAACCAGAAGAGAGAAAGGCAGTGATGAGCATGGGGAGAGTGTAAAAAACTCGAAATATGCTAAGTCAACGGAAGGAACAGAGAGCAAACATACTCCTGAACCATCAAATGAAGCCACGTCAAACAGAGTAGTGCAAGGTATGGGCAGCATGTACTCCTCTACGGTTGTCCCAGTTTGGCTATCTACATCAAGTAACCCAGAGAATGAAATTCTTGTATATGCACTACTTGACAACCAAAGCGATACCACATTCATTATGCAAGATAAGGCAGAAGCTCTGGAAATGAAAGGGGAGGCTGTGCAGTTAAAACTCTCCACACTTTCATCCAGAAATACAATCATCCCGAGTCAAAGGTTAGTTGGACTGCAGGTGAGAGGTTTCTATTCATCAAAGAAGATTTCTCTCCCTGTAACCTATTCAAGAGAGTTCATCCCTGCCAATCTAAGTCACATTCCTACACCAAGAACGGCAAGAGCTTGGACACACCTAGAGCATCTTGCAGAGGAGATCGCTCCATTGATTGAGTGCGATGTAGGGCTTCTCATAGGATACAACTGTCCACAGGCTTTGCTGCCCCGAGAGGTCGTCCCAGGTAAAGACAATGAGCCATTTGCTCAAAGGACAGATCTTGGATGGAGCATAGTCGGTTGTGTTAGCCCATGTGTCGACTATGGTGATGCTATAGGAAGCAGTCACAAGATTGTCATGAAGTCAGTGAAACCTCACCTCCAGACATCTAAGAAGCTCACAAACGAAGTGAAATATATATGTCGAACCCAAGTCAAGGAGTTCATTTCACCGCCAGATGTGCTGAGGATGCTTGAGTCTGACTTCAGTGAGAGAAGAGTAGAGGATGCTAATCTATCTCAGGAAGACTTGCGTTTCCTAACCATCATGGAAGAAGGAATCAAAATCAAGGCGGATGGTCACTGTGAAATGCCGCTCCCCTTCAAGAAAGATCGACCAAATCTCCCAGACAATAAGACGTGTGCAGTCCATAGGCTTCGATGTTTGAAAGGAAGATTTGAAAAGAACAAACAATATCAAAGGGACTACACGACCTTTATGAGTGAAATCATAACAAATGGGGATGCAGAAAAGGTCCCAAGAGGAGAAATTAACAACAGTCCTGTGTGGTACATTCCTCATCACGGGGTGTACCCACACAAGCCAGGAAAAATACGGGTTGTATTCGACTGCTCAGCAAGATTTGAAGGCGTGTCACTAAATGATCACCTTCTTACCGGACCAGAATTAACGAACAGCCTGATAGGTGTTCTCTGTCGCTTTCGCAAGGGACAAGTTGCCATAATGTGCGATATCGAGCGTATGTTCCATCAGTTTCACGTCAAAGCAGAGGACCAGGACTACTTGAGATTTCTCTGGTGGGACGATGGAAACTTCCAGGCTCAACCATCAGTCTATCGCATGCGAGTGCATCTATTTGGAGCTGCCTCTTCCCCTGGTTGTGCAAACTTTGGGTTGAAACATGTTGCTGCCCAAGGACATGGTCACTACAGTGAAACGGCCATTCAGTTCATTGAACGAAACTTTTACGTGGACGATGGGCTCACAAGTGTCGCAACCAAGGATGAAGCCATTAAGTTAGTAAAGGAAGCAAGGCAACTCTGCAGTGCTGGCAAACTGCGAATTCACAAATTCATTTCTAACGATCATGAGGTACTTGCATCCATTCCAGAGAGTGAACGTGCAGATTCAGTACGAAACCGCAACTTGGTTCTTGGTGAGTCCCAAATTGAGAGAGCTCTGGGAATCAAATGGTGCATTGTTGCAGACCAGTTCCATTTCAGAGTGATTGTGGATGAACGCCCACTTTCTAGAAGAGGAGTCTTATCAACTGTGGCATCCATCTATGACCCTCTCGGCTTTGTGGCACCATTTGTTCTGGTTGGAAAGCAAATACTCCAACAGATGTGTCAAGACAAGGTTGGATGGGATGAACCACTGTCAGAAGAGCTCAAACCACGGTGGGAGTCTTGGCTATTGGATTTAAGGAACCTGGCTGACATCAAAATTCAGCGCTGTTATCTCCCAGAAGGTTTTGAGAAGGTCGAAAGATATGAACTGCATCATTTCTCAGATGCGAGTGTTAAAGGGTACGGTGAATGTTCTTACTTGAGAGCAATCAGTGTTTCAAACCAAGTCCACTGCTCTCTAGTTATTGGCAAAGCCAGGGTGACTCCTACAAAGGTCACCACAGTACCCAGGCTTGAGCTATCAGCAGCAGTTATTGCCGTGCGAACGAGTGACCTGCTTAAAAGGGAGTTGGAAGTTCAAGCCAAAGAATTCTTTTGGACAGATTCGAAGGTTGTTCTTGGATACATCAACAACGAGGCTAGAAGGTTTCACATATTTGTGGCAAATCGCATTCAGCGTATCCAAGAAGGTTCCGATCCAGACCAATGGAGATATGTGACTTCTGAGAACAATCCCGCTGACCATGCATCACGGGGTCTGACAGCAAAGGGACTAATTACTTCCAGCTGGTTCACCGGTCCAGATTTTCTCTGGCAGGATAAACTTCCTGCTGATGACATTAAGGTGGGAGAGTTGGGAGCTGAAGATCCAGAACTTCGTAAGACTTTTGTCCATAAGACACTGACCACAGAAGATTCGTTGCTCAATCATTTCTCAAGATTCTCAAACTGGACAAGGCTAGTTAAAGCAATTGCACGACTCAAGCGATACGTCAAAGAGCTGAAAGGTCTGACATACAGAACAAACGAAGTCACCAGTCTTGACGAGAGGAAAGAGGCAGAGCTTTTCATCATAGCTACTGTTCAAAACGAACTGTTTTCTGAAGAAATCAAAGATCTGAAATCGAAGCAGACAACAACAAGAGATCGTGCAAATAGGTTGCACAAACTGAATCCTTTCTTGGATGAAAAGGGTGTGTTGAGAGTGGGAGGTCGGCTGGAGCATGCAGATTTACATCCACAAAACAGTTAACCTACTTGAAGCTGAATCGTTCAGAATTCTTGTCTCTGTGATCTATGTGACTAAGGGACTGTATACACTTGCCTTTACAACGAGGTTCAGTTGAAAAATCATTAATGATTTGGTGGGAGTGTGGCTGCCGTCAGCAGCAGTTATGCAATTTAAGACAATTTTATGGTTCAAGTTACAATGAATAAGTGAAATACTTTATTGTTAATATATGTGTGTGATGTAATGTATGTTGTTGGCTGGAAATACATTTACAAGGGTTTACAGAATGTTTCCGGGGTGGAACCAATGTTTAGTCTGTTGTTTGAGGTCGACGGCATATTCTGGTACACGCTACACTCGGTAGAGCGCAGCATGCTTTCGTCTCTCTCTGGTGGTGGTAGAGACGAGACATGTAGACGCATGCAACGGAGTGTCCGACTATGGGAAAGAGTGACACTACAAGAAAGCGTTTTCATTAACCCCTGCAAGTTAATGCGGCCAATGAGGTATGCAATTTGTATATGTTGTGATAGAAAATAAGATGTTTGTTTGTGATAGAGCGAGCGAGTTTATGGTAACCACGTGTATATGTTAGCATTTTGTGAAGGTAAATTGTAAGCATTTGTGTTGTTTAATGATGTACCTTATTGTTTATTCTCTATGAGAACAATGTACGGCGGAAATTGATTATTTTATGTTGTTGTACAGTTCTCACGGCATCGTTACGGCATCTCTGGTGGCATCGTTGGTGGCGCCCGTGTGCAATAAATGCCAGTAAATCAAGAACGCCTTGTGTTCGTTTTTCAACTTGGAGGGAGTTACAAAAAGAAAGAAAGAAAGAAAAAGAAAACACTATCTTAAAACAGTAACTTTGAAACCATTTCTGTGTGTGTTTAGTCTTTTCACCTTCATGCTAAATATCTCACAGCCAGTGAACTCAGGCAACACATACGATCCGACACTCGCTGTTTTGTTGAATTTTGGTTGAAATCAGGGCTTTGTGCACTCCACTCACATTCATTTATTAAAAGATGAGAAAAATTATTTGTTTAGGGCCTCCAAACTGTTGCAAAGCAGGAAAAGCAGTTATCACTGTAGAGAGCAGCATTAAGATTTCCCTTAGCTAATTTAAGAGTAATAGATTGAGGACATATGCTAATTTGCTTTCTAGTGCATATCAAATGAGACGATTGATACTAGTCTCACATCTGCCCATTACGTTTACAGCCAGATGGTAGTTAGCTCAGCTAATCACTGGAAAAAAGGGGAAAACAATCCCCCTCGCTCTGTCTAGAAGACAAGAGTCACCTACCTTCACTTCTAAAACTGTCAAAATGACATAACAAGACTTATTTGTTTAATCTGTTAAAGAAGCACAGTGTCCTTTGTCACCCAGGTCAGGTTCCTCTCATAGCTTCCAGGTTTTGTGCACAACTAAGACAACCTGTTGTGAGCTATAACTAAAGCAGGGGCGGGCAACTCCATGCCTAGAGGGCCGGTGTCCTGCAGGTTTTTGAATGAACACAGCTGATTTAAATGGCTAAATTACCTCCTCAACATTTCTTGAAGTTCTCCGGAGGCCTGGTAATGAACTAATCATGTGATTCAGGTGTGTTGACCCAGGGTGAGATCTAAAATCTGCAGGACACCGGCCCTCGAGGCCTGGAGTTGCCCACCTCTGAACTAAAGCATTAACTCACACTTGATCAGCTTTACCTAAAAGAGGGCCGACAAAAGGTCCTGTACCTAGTTTAGCTCCATCTCTCTGTGGTGAAGCTACAGGCTGAGCTCATACACTGTATATATAAGACGGATGGCCCACCATAACATTACCCAGTGATTTGTAGACTATCCATTGAGGCTTTGAGTTTGGTACTTCATCCCTTGCAGTACTGTCCATACCTTTAATCATGCTTAACTCGAAGCCAAGGAAAAACCAACCACATGGAGAGCAGTTGCTGGAGGTTGCTGATTTTTACCAGGAGAAATTGGTAGCAAAGAGGGTGCTGTGCCAAAAGTTCCTTGAGATTGCTTTGGCTGCTAGCAGACTGCTGTTGATACCTGTGGTTTACACGGAAGATGCTGACCTGTCTGCAAACACTTACCAACTACTTCCCAATCTTTAGTAAAATTTGCAAAAGATGCAAACCAGACACAGAGAATCTTTGCCTTCAAAGTAAATGTTGTACCTT
This sequence comes from Diplotaxodon limnothrissa, assembly GCF_057381915.1. Classification (NCBI taxonomy): domain Eukaryota; kingdom Metazoa; phylum Chordata; class Actinopteri; order Cichliformes; family Cichlidae; genus Diplotaxodon; species Diplotaxodon limnothrissa. Next base: position 24,548,372 of record NC_140617.1, on the reverse strand, counting down.
TTTGATGCAAGCAACACATTAAAAAAGGAGATACCTTTATTTGGTCATTGCATTTCTAGTTTCCATTGCATTATTTGTAGTTTTCCCACTGTTTGATTTGTTTGCAGCTAAGTCGGTGTCTCTCATGTCAGCTACTGACAATCCTGGCAAACGGCTAGTGACTAAAGCAATCAAAAGGAGACCTCTTTGAATGCTACCAACAAAAGCAATCATGATCTCACTGGTTGAGGAATACAGATTCTTCCCTTGGCACCGGTGGTTGCCAGATGGTTGCAGACTGGTCCCTAACTGAGGTTTTAATAAAACTGAAATGATGGAGTGTCATAAAAATTAAGTTTTACTGAAAAGAAACAAACCAAAGCTTCTTTTTTTTTTTTTTCGGTGTGGGGGGGAGATGCTTTGAGCATGTGTATATCTGATTTAAAGGTACTCGGGGGACTGGCTTCCTTTTGCAGTGACCTTCAAGTGGCCATTCAAGGAACTGGGGTTTTTGTTACTTGGGCTTTATTTTAGAAGTAGAAGTTCAGCAGCAATAGATCACTGGCTCTGCAGTACGGAATATCCCTGTTTATATCACCTATTTATGGAAAAATATACTCCGCATGAATGATGGATGCACTTTCCTTGTGTGCAAGGTGAGAGCAAAGCAAAAGTGTCTGAAACCTGCATTTTTTTTAATGGCCCCACGGGCAAATTTGTAAAAACCCTTTGGTTTTTGCAGAAATCTGTGGATAAATGTCTCTTGGCCCTGACTTGAGTAATTACTGTTGTGTTTGATAAGCTCAGTGCCTCAGTCATTTTGGGTCACACTGATTTAAAAAAACAAAACAAAAAAACCCCATTAAATCTACCGTCTTATTATCCCCTCGCTTATGTGGTTTTAACACCATGCTTTCTTTTACAAACTTGACTTTAATTCTGATTGGAAAGATAAATTCTTTTAAATGGTTTAGACAGAAAACAAACTGTACAGCGAAGTTGTGGCGGGAACATCATCTACGTCAGTAGGAGGAGCAGCAGTGCGAGCAGGAAAAGAAGAAGAGGCCGGTTCGTCTGCAGGGTGGTCGTTGCCGCCGAGTTGGTGGGACGCTTCCTCTTGGGGCCGTTGCAGAGTGGGGTGTTGCAGCAGGAGATGCAGACTGAATTCAACCTGCCGGTGCAGAACTGCTGGTAGCCAGAGGAGGCGATGAGGCAAGCCCCCGAGGATGCACACGATTTCCGATAATGTATCCCTGAAAATAATAATCAAGAGCTCTCTAAATGTTTCCAGTGTTCAAACAGAAAAAATAGTAAAAATAGTAAAAGAGATTCCAGTAGTTGGAAATGCATTTAACAAAAGTTGCAAAGAAATGTGGATTCATTGTCCCTGCTGTAATAAGATTGCTTAGACTCAACTTATAAGAGCTGCAGTACTTTATTGTCCTATTTGGACTTTGAAAGTACTGATTTCCTGTCTCCTTTTATTAACTAACGTTGTGCGGTGAGGGACAATTTGTTTCTGCGATGTGTTGGAAAAATGCTTTTTATTCACTCTGCACTTTCTGACTTCTTTATCAAGTAACCTTTCTCTATCTGGTACCTATTGCTGTTATTTGTTATGTTTTTCTACGGTATGCTTGATATAGGAAGCATTTTGTCATCTATGTGGTATTGTTACTGTATTATTCATGTGGTTGTTTCTGTTGTCTGCAAATGAAACATTCCTTTGCTGTGTGGATTAAATCAAATTCAGATAAATTCAATTTCTGCAGCAGGGAGTTCCATTAAGTGGAAAGGCAGGAAAAATGTGCATCTTAGCATTTTTCCCCTTGATAGTGCTTGTTTGGTATGTGGTAATAAGGCACATGTTTCTACAGAACTGCTTCTCTGTCTGTCAAGGTAAAGCCTAAAATTACTATCTGAGGCAATGCTATGAGGGATCAATGTTTTACTCAAGGACACCACGCAAGGCTACTTTGTTGCAAGCACTGAACCTATAAACTTCCAATTATAAGACACTTCATCAAGCCACGTGCTGTCTGAGATTTGACAACTAATAGGAAAAATCTGATAAGCCAATCAATGATAAGTTTGTTATCTGAAGGGACTTTTGCAGGTAGCTGCAAACATAATATTGACAGTCTGTAAAAATAAAGAATATTTTTACTTCAAATACTAGGCTGCAAACATGTTAGGGAAAGCAAATGCACAATACCGTGTAAAGATGGAGTAGTTGAAAAATAAACATCCCCAAATTTAGTAAAAATTGAGCAAAAAACAGATTACAGTCACTAATGTTGGTTTAATTTCTGATTTGCATAATATCAGAAATTAAACTGATATTAATATATATATATTAACATAATTGTTAAGGCAGGAAAAACATTTACACAATAAAATGATAATTAATGATGTGCTTTAGCCTTGGATTAATTATATTAATATCAGTACTACAACGGAAGATTTTTCTTTCTTTTTTTTTAAATCGAGCTATATGTAAACACCAAAATCCAACAAAGAACAGGTTACTGTTGACAGTTGTAACTCAGATTCTAATAGCATTTTGCACAAGCTCCCACTCGGGTCTTTAAATAAGAGTGAACAAAGCAAACTGATAGCTAATGACTGTTTGGGCCTTAGAAGCAATGTTACAAAAATATGTTTGATACTAGGTTAATTAATATCTAGATTAAATAAAAATACATTTGTTACATGGAAGAAATTGAACTAAAGGAACAGGACTGAATAAAACTGAAAATGTTTTTTTCCCAACACTATAATAGAAAAGACTTTTAGAAGAACTAGCCGTTGTCTGTGCACATCTTTTGATTATGTTAGCTGGAGATGCTAAAGTGTAAACGTCCTCAAAATGTAATGAAAATCACGTTAATAATTTCTGTTTAGAAACTGAGAGCACCTTGGATCTTTCACAGCTCTTTAAATAAGATTTAACTCAACAACCTTAAAGTTAATGATGAGCTTTGGTCTTTGAAGAAATGCTATGCTAATACTTTTCATACTTGGCTATGCTAGTTAGCCAAACAGATGTTAGCAGATAAATACACAGATAAATGTACAGATAAATATTTTATGGAAGCTTGATTTTGCTACTGAATTTTAATTATTTAGTTTTACCATCAATAAATTAAAATGTTAGATAGCATCTCAAAACAAAAAAAAAAAACTTGAAATTTCGAATTAGATATGCCAAAATTTTAACTTGAAATTTTAAGATACTCAGTAAGTTCAAATTTTGAGATAGCTCAAAATAATATTCTGGTGCCCAAAACAAATTAAACTTCCTACCTTATACTGCTCTGGATGTGAAATAAAAGTTCAAACGCTACACCCGTATTGTGGTTGTATCCACTTTTCCTTTTATTATTTCATATTTATACATTTTTAGACAATAAATGGAGGTTTGTTAATCTTTTTTTGCATTTTCTACCACATGACCCCTGGTAGGTTTCCTAGTTTGGAATTTTAAAAAAATGTCTGCTTAAAAAATTGTCCCACCTCTTTTCCAAACTGTCAGTTTTTTTCACTCTATAGACTGAGCTATTTTATTTCTTGTAAGGCGGCACAAAACTAATCTAATCTCAGTGGCAGCTGAATGAAAGCCTCTTGTCTTTGACAAATGAGCTGAATGAAGTAGTTTCAGTCAGCTGGGGTTTTGGATCAGCAAAACAACATCACAATACAAATAAGGCTTATGTGAAAACGAGCCTGCAAATAAAAAAAAAAAAAGCAATGGATGGGAACGTTTATGTAGGTTTACAACTGGAACATTTTTACACACTGTACCACAGCCCAGTGTCCCCTCTGTGATACCGAGTCCTACACCAGAGTCAGCCTACACATCAGTCAGTGCTTCTCTTTTCCTTCAAAGCAGAGCAAAGGAACTAAATTACAGATAACAATATCTATTTCACTGAAAATCACAGGAGATTGCTCTTTTGGACCAGTCAATAAGACACAACGATTAACAGGTATTTTGGGATGGAAGAAGTTGGGTATCCTTGGGTACTTTCTTTTTTGTCACTAATGACAGAGAAAATTACACACATCTGCAAACATCACAGTTAATTTAAAGAGTTGTTTATGTAGGCTCCACTTACGTGACTCGAAAATAAAAGTCATGCTACGACCAAAACGAGCGTAGTCAATTACGGCAGCCTCACCTAAATGGCAGAGAAGAAAACTTAAGAAGTCACGTTCTCTCTGAGCGATGTGTTTTCAGTTTCATCTCTGGTTTCCAGACGGTCACCTTCCTTCTTTCTACTGATAGACAGAAACTCTATCTTTGTACTTTTGGCTGGCTCAGACTGTGCATTAATCCCAGTCTCTCAACCTTTATGGACTCTGTTCTGGAGCGCGTAAAGGAATGAGAAAACCAAGAAAGACATTCCTCCATCAAGCATACATAATTCTGTAATCTCTGTAACGTTGGGGCCTCTACTGAGGCATTGCCAGACTTCATGAGCTAACAACGAGAAGCGGCTTACCATCAGATTTGACCAGCACCTCCTTCTGGCACATGTCCTGTACGTTGACGGTACAGTTGACGATGTACTCTGGCGTGGAGCAGTCATTGTGCTTCATCTCCTCACACTGGTAGCACTGAATCTGAAGGGTATCTCCTGCCACACAGAGTGGAAGCAGAAATGTTCAGTTATTGCAGGACTTTTTTTGTTTCCCGCCCTACAGAGTTCTTCACGTGGATAATCAATCCTCCCGTCACAGCTTGATAAGCAAAGGAATGCGTTTAACATTTGTTTTTTTGTCAAATGTCAAAAGCGCGGAGCTTAAAAACTTGGCTAGATTTTTTTATCTTGTGAAGAAAATGAGAAAGATAGGCCTAGCCACTGTTTCCAAGAGGTTTGCAAACTCAAGATTAGCAGCAGGTGGAATCTTAGCTTCCTGAGAGATCGGTTGAATAAACTTTGATATTACTTATTGATACTTTAAAGACTTAAAAATATGCCCATAAGCTGCATTCTTCTATTATGCACCACTGAGTGATAATGAATGATGCTCTGTGATTAATGTGACTGTGCAAAGCTATGAAATTTCAAGCAATATGATTTTTTAATTTTCCAATCATTACCTAGAACTTGAATCTAGCGTTTGAGTCCATCAAACGATCAGAAAAAGTGTTTACTGAGGTCGTAAACCAAGGAGAGTGTGTACAATCTGAAAAGCAATAGCAGACACCCCCTGCCGGCCATTAAATTAAGTCACTTGGTCCACGAGTATTGCCTGCTTTTAAACTCATTTTCAGGTGTTTTTTTTTTTTTCTCTCCTCCCCCCCTTCTCACCGTCTCTTCTCCCCTTTGGTTTTCTTTCTCTCCCTCTCTTTCTTTCATTCTTTCTCCCTGTCCTATCCCCCAGTCATGTCTGTCCCGTTTGTAGCAACCGAAAATAAAATAAATTCATACTTATAATAAAGGTCAATCAAATGGACCAATATGGCAAGGCCATGATGATCCAAATCAAATCAAATCACTTTTATTGTCACATCACATGTGCAGGTACATTGGTACAGTACATACGAGTGAAATTCTTGTGTGCGAGCTTCACAAGCAACAGAGTTGTGCAAAATACAATAACATAAACAGGCAAAATACAAGAATGGCTACATCTGAAACTAATAAATATATGTACAATATATAATAGTATATGCATTTCTGGATGTGTATACTAAATGTTTTCCACGTGTGTGTGTGTGTGTGTGTGTGTGTGTGTATACACATATTTTACAATTTAAATAGAGTAAACAATAAAATAAAATATATAAAAATATACAGAGTTGAATATGTGCAAAACAGTGGCATTACTGTACAGTATGGAGTGCATAATGTTGAAGTTCCAGTAGTAAAGGTGAGGTGTCTATGACGTGTTCAGCAGTCTGATGGCCTGGTGGAAGAAGCTGTCTCTCAGTCTGCTGGTTCGGGACCGGATGCTGCAGAACCTCCTTCCTGAGGGAAGTAGTCTGAACAGTTTATGGCTGGGGTGACTGGAGTCCTTGATGATCCTCCCCGCTTTCCTCAGGCAGCGCTTCCTGTAGATGTCTTGGAGGGAGGGAAGCTCACCTCCAATTATCTGTTCAGAGCACCGCACTACTCGCTGGAGAGCTTTGCAGTTGTAAAATTGGTAAAATAAATCCGCTTGGCATCTTTCTTGGCCTTAAGACAACAATTCTGATGGCTAAAGATCCAAACGGGACACAAAAAAACAAACAAACAAAAAAAACTCATTTTCAGTCCCAGTTTAACTTAACAACGAGTGTCTACAGCCACCTGTAAAACACGGTGGAGGCTCTGTCATGGTTTGGGGCAGCATTTCAGCCAGTGGTGTTAGAGATCTTGTCAAAATGAATATATTTTGAACACAGAAAACTACCGTCAGATTTTGATCCGCCATGCAAAACCATCTGGAAAGTGTCTAATTGGCAACAGCTACATTTATTTGATTGACTGGCCTCTCCAGAGCCTGGACCTCAGTGACTCAGACAACAGGGTTTTTCACACCTCCCCCTCCTCTCAGTGGCGTTATGCACCATAGCAACTGGCCACCACAGGTGTGTGGTGATGTCACCCTTTCTCCCTCACTGTAAACCTAATCATGGCTGATCCTGTGAGTGTGTACGGGCTTCAGCCTGTCCTCTTCAAACAGCAGCTTTAAAGCAAGTCAGGATAGGCGTTATTCGTCATATGAACAGCACAGGTGACGACTGATGAAGTTTGCCAGACTTTTCTCAAGTTTGAAGCTGCTCTTCACAGGACTATTTTTCTTGGATTATTGATAATTGTTCACAGTATCTGTGAATCAGGGCTGTGTGTTTATTTCATCCCCTGTGTTCTCCCAGAGTTGAGCAATAGATGCTTGTACAGATTTTAGCACATATACCATTTGTTCAACGGTATATTTGCTCCAAACATGACTAATGGCGCTCCACGAGAGCGCTCTGTCATCTTTTTATCTCCCGCTGGGTGTTTTGACTTTACGCCTACAAGCAGATGGACAGTGACAAGGTCTCCTGACTGCACGAAGCACATAAAAGCACATGTTTTTCTTTGCTCTCTTTTATTGGATGTCTCGAGTGTCAGCAGAGAGGTTATAAATTCACACAGAATAAGCCGTAAAGAAAACACATCAGCAAAGCTCAGAGTGGCTGTTCTTAATTCCCTGGTAACCCGTGGATTTTATAGCTGATAAAACTCCATTTACAACACAAAGCTGCCGCGTTAAATGTAATCTGCCAGTGCATAGATGACCCATCTGCATCCTCATCCCCTGAGGTACTAAAACCAGAGTCCAGATTGCTACGGCAACCTCTTGTAAATATACAAATGCACTTTTATGTGGGTTTTTGCCAATTTCATCTGCCGCTTTTTTTAACTTACCAGCAGAGGCACCTGCAGACCCCACAGGAGCTGTTCAAAGACCTACTCGGTCCTCATTTTTCAAATAAATCATTCTGTTCTTTGCATGTTCTCTGTGGAGCGTTAAAAGATCAGCTCTAATTTAAAAGGTGGACTGGACTCCGTCAGTCATTGCAGATGCAGCAGACATATTTCTTTTGCAGTCATCAAGCTAAATCGTGAGGATTAATTTGAAATACATATATTCAGCCTTTATTTTGAAAGAGCACCATAGGCCTTTATTAACTTTTATACTGTATGAGAAAAAATGAGCCCAGAAATCACAAAAATATTTATTCTTCTCCTATTGCCAGAAACCTTGAGATGCCTCATGCTCTGCAGAGATCTGCTCAAACCGTGAGGCAAAAAGAAAGCGAGTGTAAGTAAACATATGAATTAGACATCACAGTGCCCACAATGACGTTGTAGTCCTGTTTAAGTGACTGCTACGGTTGGAAATCAGATGATCTACAGACTCAGTGCCACCTCTCTGCATCATAACTAAAAGCAAAGTCTATAAATTTATATAATCAAATCTCAGCATTTTTCATCAGATCACTGCGTATGCTCACTTACTGCTCCATGCTAGGATATCTTCATCAGAGCAGCTCAAAAATCCATCCCTGCAGAAACGCCTGCTCTAAACATCCCACTCAAGCTTATAGATATCACTGGTGCAATCATTTAAATGGCAGCAAGCATTCACCTCCAACTTTAAAGGTCCTCATATCATATCCACCACCACAACACCACCCTAAAACATTTAAACCAAGCAAAACCTGCAGACTCCTGAAATCAGGACACCAGAGCAGCATCCAGCTCCCGAGCTCTGCTCATCACTTCTAGAAAACTGCTTCAAATCCCCCGTTTTCTTAGTTCCGCTAAAGAAAACAGACCACAAACCACATCCTTTTTGCTACTTCTATATCGCCATCCTCTGAACTCCAATCACCTGACGCACTTCGGAACAACTAAATACTATCAGCGCGATGTGGCAGAAAGTCATGCAGCAGCGGGAACAAGCGGCTCGCACTTTTAAAGGGCGTCATTGGCGTGGATCTGTGTTACTATTGTTCCCACTTTGCTCCAAAATGAGCTCGGGGTGTGTGGGGTGGGGAGGGGGGCACTCCTTCTCCAAAACCATAAATCCTTCCTGCTGTTTCTCCACTTATCTAAAAACATCTGGAAAGATTCTCTTTTTTTATTCTTTATCTATTGGCACAAAGACGAGTCTCCAAAATGTTACACCGGCTATAAAGTAAAGTTCATCTCGACTGGCTCTAAACGAAGTCTGCATTTCCTCTCTGTGCGTGGACATGACTTCTATCATCATACGAGACCACTGCGGTCTCCCCAAAGTTGCACCTACCCGCATCGAGGAGGACTCCGAGCAAAGTCGCGAAAACGAGCAGACGCATTCTCTCCCAAATGATGCTCGGAGGGGAAACATGAAGAGAAGAAGAATGGGGGGACAAACACGCGTGGACTCCCTGAGGTTGTTATAAGACAAGGAGGTCGACCCGCCGCAGAGGCAGCCCGGACTCGGATCCGCTCATCCTCCCGGCTGACTGAAGTGACAGCGAAGAAAAAGAGAGAGAGGGGAGGAGAAGTAGTAGAAGAAGCAGCTCCTGCCCGCAAAGTGCGCGTCTCCTCTCCACGCAGCGCGACTGGAGACAGATCCGGAGCGCAGAAATCATAAAGCGCAGCCACGTGACTGGAGCGCACAGTTGGCGTTTCCATTTCTCATCCTGTGCCCGCGCACTAATTGCGCATCATTACTTCCTCTCACCGTGACTCTTTCTCGGCGCTGGCGTGTGGATTTGGATAACAAATAAAATCCCCCGTGCGCAAAACTTGGATTGGCGCGTTTTGGTGCTTCCTAACAGCTCGCCAGAATATTTCAGTGAATGGAGTCCGTAGCCCCCGCAAAGGGAAACACTTTCCCCTCGTCTGCTTTTAAGATCTTTCAGTCACGTCAGACTCTCAGTGGCCTGGATCACATAGCACGCGACGTGTATGTTTTTTTAATGGCGTAAATAGTCCGCGTGCAGACGCACATTTTAATATTAATTAATGTAACTGAGTCAGCTCTAAGGTGGGGTGGAGGGCCACGGTGCGTTTACTATTACTCTTATTCACGCCATGTAATCGCCATGAACTTATTAATGACGTATCATGTGATCATTTTACTTTGGAAAATAAAAGATGTAATGTGAACATTTTTATCTGCGCGCGCGTGTGTGTCACTGAATGCATTTAACTCCGTTTTATTTATATCGCACCAAACAATCACTTTACACCGTGAAGTAAAGACCCTACACTAATAGATTGATTTATCTATTGATAATTATCACTGAATCACTGTAACTGTACCTGCCTGTGTGCACTGAGCTAAACTTTGTTATTTAAGTAACGTCTGTCAGTTCAAACTACACAGAGCAGAAAAATGTTATCTTTACAATTAAATTAACTCAGGCAATCCATCTTTAAAAACAAAAAACAACAACAACAAAAAAAAAACGACAACAACAACTATCATCTAGTTTTGGATTCTAAGTACATACACAGAATACTCAGAGGAGAAGATTGTGCCATCGCTGTTGCTCCAGTGTTTCCCTCCGCTGCAGGTGTTGGGGTCCTGAGCTTATTAATCTGTGCTCAATACACCTGTGAACACCACTGTTGGTGAACATGTGGCTAATTAAGTCATCAACTACTTCATTAGGTCCACCTGTTTAATGCAAATATCTAATTGGCCAATCACATGGCAGCAACTCGAGGCCCTCAGGCACAGCCTGCTGAGGTTCAAACTGAGCATCAGGATGGAGAAGAAAGGTGATTTAAGTGTGAATGTGTCATGGTTGTCGGTCTGAGTGTTGGGATTTCCCCACACAACTATCTTTAGGCTTTAATAATAATAATAATAATAATAATAATAATAATAATAATAATAATAATACATTTTTATTTATGAGCGCCTTTCAAGTCACCCAAGGACACTTTATAATAGGATAAAACACTTAGTAAAACAATGGGAGAATAAGAACAATAAAACAAAAGCACAAGATAAAATGAACAAACAGTGGATTCACAGTGAATATGCAGATTTGAACAGATGAATTTTGAGTTGGGATTTAAACTGGGGGAGAGAACCAATGTTTCTTATTTCTGGGGGCAGAGAGTTCCACAGCCTGAGAGCAGAGCAGCTGAAAGCTCTGCTTCCCATGGGGGTGAGGCGGAAGGAAGGTACAGCAAGCTGGATAGAAGAAGAAGAACGAAGTGAACGGTCAGAACAGGTAGTGGTTAACAGGTCAGAAAGGTAAGGAGGAGCGAGGTTATGAATGGCCTTGAAGGTGAGCAGAAGAAGTTTGAATATTATCCGGAATTTCACAGGGAGCCAGTGAAGTTCCTGAAGAACAGGGGTGATGTGCTGGTAGGAGGGGGTTCTGGTGATAATGCGAGCAGCAGAGTTCTGAAGCAGTGGAAGCTTATGGAGGGATTTTTGGGGGAGACCATGCAGAAGAGAATTGCAGTAGTCAATACGGGAGGTAACAAGACTGTGGACAAGAATGGACGTAGACTGGGTGGAAAGAGAAGGAAGCAATCTGTTAATGCTGCGTAGATGGAAGTAGGCAGAACGGGTGAGATTGTTGATGTGAGATTTATAGGAAAGTGAACTGTCTAGGATGACACCAAGGCTCTTAACCTGAGGAGAAGGGAAAACTGTGGAGTTATCGATGGTGAGTGAGAAATGGTTCGCCTTCAAAAGGTTGGATTTGGTGCCAATAAGGAGGATCTCAGTTTTATCCTCATTACAGAGAATGTGCTGTAAAAGAGACAATATCCAGTGAGCAGCAGTTCTCTCAGTTAGAATTCTTTGTTGTTGACCAGCCTGGTTCAAGCTGGTAAAAACAGGCAATACTAACTAAACTAACCACTTTTTGCAACTACAGTATGCAGAAGAGCATTTCAACAGGAGCAGAGGGTCACTCCTGACTAGAGATGGACATCAGATATTACGTATCGGTATCGGTCCGATACTGACGTAAATTACTGGATCGGATATCGGAGAGAAATAAAAAAAATGTAATCCGATCCATTAAATATAAAAAAAAGCACCTCACAAAACTTGCGACATGGCGTAACTCGGCTCATAACCGTAGCATGTCGGAGCAGTGTGCTCAAGTGATAGAGAGGCTGTGTGTATTTGAAGCCTGCTACCAAACCAGGGTTTCATCTCTGAGAAGGTTTTCCCAGAGAGAAGTAAAGCAAGTGTGTAAGTCCATCTCTGAATGTTTGTAAAGCATTCACGCGTTAAGCTTAACAACCAATACCTGGAGCGACTGCATCTTCTTGCTGCTACTTCAATCGTGAAACTGCTTAATGATCAGCTGATCGGCTTTTCTGTGCGACTCCTTCTCTCTTCTTTGTTTTTGGCCCACTTCGCGCCAGAAAGAGGAAACCAGCGGCTGAACAACAGCAGCACGTTTAAGCTTGATAATCTGTTGTTAGAATTTATTTAATATTACTTTCTACTCGAGGATCTTTTGCAGCTGACGGCTGGTAACTGTCCAGGGGCGGATCTAGCAAAGTTTAGCCAGGGGGGCCGATAGGGCATGAACAGGGAAGAGGGGGCACAAAGACATACTTTTCTTTCTTATTCTCATTTAAAATGTCTAGCTTTTAATCAATAACTATCTGAATCTTACACCCAAAGTCCATTACTGTATATAGTAACTGTTAAGTCTAATATACCCTAGTAAGCTATATTACTTTTTCCTTTGGGAAGATACCATCTGTGCAGTCTGCAGTTCTGTTGAAGGAAGATGTTGAATCTATTTAATTATTTTTCAAAAAAAATTTATTTCTGTGCATTTTTTTTCCCACACTGCATCAAATTAAAGTTGATTACGTCGATTAAGCATCATGAGGTGGAGGGTGGGTGGTTCCCTATTTTTTTTTTGCTGGGAGTTTGCAACCCTATTAGTTAGGTTGCTTAAGATTTCTGCTAAGTACTCTTTAAAATACCAGAATAGGAAGGATGTAGTAGGTTTAAGTTTATTAGATTGATCAGTATTGCTGAACTATGAAATATTTTGTGCAGTGTATTTTTTACATACAGGTATAACAGAATAGCTTTAGTGTTGTTGTTTATTTAAACTTGAGTATGAACTTATACAAAATGCAGCAAGATATTTAAAAAACAGTTTTATTGATTAAAAACACTATATCGGATTCATATCGGTATCGGCACATATCCAAATTTATGATATCGGTATCGGTATCGGACATAAAAAAAGGGGTATCGTGCCATCTCTACTCCTGACATCAACCAAGAGTCGTCTTATTCTTCTTCTCTAAAAACAGGAAACTGAGGCTACAATTCAAATTCACCAAAACTGCATAACAGAAGATTGGAAAAATCTTGCCTGGTCTGATGAGTATCAATCGCTGCTGCTACCTTCAGATGTTTTCAGAATTTGGCATAGACATTAAAACATGGATCCATCCTGCCTCGTATTAGTGCTGCTGGTGTCTGCTTCCAGCAGGATAACACACCATGTCACAAGCTTAGATCATCTCAAACTGGTTTCTTGAACATGATAATGAGTTCAGTGTTCTCCACAGTCGCCAGATCTCAGTCCTATAGAGCGCCTTTAGGATGCTAGATGGACAAATCTGCAGCAACTCAGCGATGACATCAAGTCTATAATAGACCAAAATCTTTGAGGAATAAAGGGACACATCAGTACTAGAAGTGGCAAAGCCAGCGTTTGTATACGAGGACAGCAAGGTGGCTGTCTGAAAGTGCTAGCAGAGGATGGTTTTGATCCATCGACCACTGCGTTATGGGCCCAGCACGCTTAGGCTGCGCCACTCTGCTGGACAGCACCCCAGATGGGACTCGAACCCACAATCCCTGGCTTTTAGGAGGCCAGTGCCTTATCCATTGGGCCACTGGGGCTGCACACAGGAGCTAGCAGGTACAAGCAAGGTTTAACTTTAAAGGACACTTAGACATGTTAGTGTTTGTGTGCCTGATTATTAACCCATGAAGACTTTTATAATCACTTGAGTACTGCTCCATTTTATTATTTGCAGCAATTGACGTTAGCTTTGGCTTCCGGACCGTTTGCACGTCTCTGAAACTCACTTTGAGAACTTGAACTACTTTTCAGTTTTTGAGTCATATTTTCAGTGCTGTGAAAATCCATTAAGTTCTGCACTTTGTGACTCATTTTTATTTTTGTAATACCGCTGTGTAGTCATCACCAAATTCTGTGACCTTTTCATGAAATTTTAATACAGTCTTTTCTAATAATAAATCAGTGCACCTATGTCTCTCTTATTCTTTCCTCTCTTCGCTTTCTCCTAATCCTCTACCAGTTGCTTCCACTTCCTGAGACTTGGTCAGCTGGAGATCTCTTCCCGTTAAAAGGGAGTTCTTCCTTCCCACAGTCACCAGATGCTGCTCACAGGGGTTATTGGTCTAATACTGTCAGTTCTTTACGTTGTGATTCACCTTGAGGAATTGCACAGAACAAAAGAAAAAAAAAGCATACTACTTAACCTCGACTTTAAATCTGCTCGCGTGCTGCTCAAATAACCTACAAGCCTATGCTTAAGAGGCAGACACAGAGAAAGAGAAATCTTCCAAGCGTGCTTAAACTAATTGCGTTTATTTATATGCGTATAATTGCCCATCAGGGGACTAATGGTTATAAATCCCTCTGCAGCGAGAGCTCTGAGCTTCAGCCCCTGCTGACAGATTGTGAGGGGGAAGCGGTGATTACACGCCATGAAACATTTTGGGGAGGGCTTTCTCCAAACCTGGATTTTCACACTTAAAGAAAGGTCAAATGAATCACCGCGTATGAAGGTACACGTAGCACCTCCTTCACTATATTGCTCAGAAAAACACACAGACATCCTGCAGCTCAGGTTGAAATAGGAAATAGTTTCTCGTATTTATTTAGGAAATAGTTACATAAAATATAGCATTAAAGTCTAGTGTAACAGACAAATTGCACACAGTAATAATAATAATAACAATAATATTAATTACCAAAGTAACACTGCTGGTAACTTTCTCTTTACAAAGGAAGGTTTAAGGAAAGAGGTGAAGCATGACAATCACACTACAGTCTGACAGTACAAAATGTGGGTATAAATACTGGACATCTAGAAAAATACACAAGTCCTCTTCAGACTCTCTTCATACAATATTAACAGTTTCATAGAAAAATCGAAAACACACAGTCGGCTCTGTTGATTAGCACCAGCTGGTCAAATTCCAGAGAGAAATGTGATAAAAAAAGTGATAAAAAACATTTTAGCGTGAGCTCTTATTGATCAAAATAATATTTTTACTTTTTTTAAAAACAACAAGAAGAAGAAGAACGCCCGAAAGAAAACACAAGACGCCAAACAGCAGACATTAAACAGGTTGAACGATTGGCAAACAATTTACATCTTTTTACTTTCTTTTTGTTCTTACTTGCATATATATCGATCAGCAATGCCCGTTCTGATATTAACTTATATTTTTTTAATATATACAACATAATATACAGCCACGAGAGGAAAGCTGAGGTTTTGGAGAGTTTGGGTGTGTTATGCTACATGAGACTACGTTTGGATGCTTGGAGAGCCATTTGTCTACGCTTTCCCGATGGCTGCGTTTTCATTTTTACAATCGACTTTAGTCCAGTATGTTCCCTGAGCTACGGGCGACGACACCTTATGTTTGCTTGTTTTATCTGTACCTGGTCTCATTAATTCATGTACCATGTGGAGTTTCAAAAATGGAGTTTTATGCAAATATTGCCCATTCTGCTTGTCGTGTTTTCTTTTATTTTACACATCTTTGTACAGTATTTGTTACAGTGCAATGATAAGAAGTACACCAGCATGGTGGGAGGAAGAGGAGGAGGGGTGGTCACTAATGATACAAACGTGTATTGCTGTCCAGTCCACCACACCCAAGCCAAACCTGTAAAAGTCCTGTTTTTTTTTCTTTTCTTTTTTAGGTTGAGGATTCATCCTCGCGTCTGTAGCTCTTCTAAGTGCTTCTTGTTGTAGGCAGAGGGGACCGGCACTCGTCCTTTCATGGCAGGGCTGTAACTGAGACAAGTCCTCTCCAAGATTAGCTGAAGGTTGAGAGGAAATCAAGAGCAGATCCAAACCAAAACCAAGACATTTTTGCAAGGCTGAGAAAAAAGAAGAAAATAAACACAAACTAGTGTTTAGGGTTGGGCGATAGGACAGTGACCGGCTCAGATGATTGGCGGTTGTATTATTGCGGGAGATTTTTGGCGTTTTAGTTTGCTAATTTTCTGCGTTGCAACCGTAGACAGTATAAAAGATGGATGTGGCTGTGGTAACATCACCCATTGGTTTCAGAAGTTCAAACTTCCGATGTTTTTAAACTGCAGTTGACGAGGGACGGACATGGCACACCCCGGATAATCGTTAAACTTCAAAGAATGTACAGAATGGACTTAAATATTTACTGAGTATGACCCAAATTAAGCAAGTGAGCTAATAAACTCATCACAAAAGTGTTTACTTATGTTGTCTCTGGATTATTTTCCCATAGACAACAAGTCTTTCTGGAACTACAGGTCTGCATTCCCTGGTGGTTATTAAAGAATAATGCAGGTTTAAGGCACGTCTGCATTGGCTTTATTTCTTTATTTATTTTGTTATACTCGGAAGTACGTCCACCTTTTATAATGTCGCTGTAAATAATTAACTCTAAAGTGCAATAGCTCCTTACTTTCTGGAGGTTTTATGAGCAAGAGTGGAAAGCTGTACACAGATATCAAAGTTTTTCACTGACATGCCAAATGTTCCTGGTTTTCTACCCTAATTGTTTGATAGAGTTGCTGTTATCCCATCTGTGGTTCCCAAAGTTTGGGCGTTTTCAATAAATAAATACAAACTTTTTAAAATGTCGGCTTTCCAAAACGATGCCACTTCAAATTGATAGTTTTTTAATTAATATATATTTTTAATTTGGGAATGGCTGCTTTAAGATGCTAAGGTGTACCTCAGTTTGCCAAAATAATTAGTTGTGGAGATGTGGCAGAAAATGTTAATGTATCGCCCAACCCTGTTAGGGGTAATCCCCTAGAAAAACAGATGTAATCTACCCAAAAATCCACTCCATATGTCCACTGTGTCGTTCAACCTCCAGCCAATCAAGGCATGATTTCCAATAAGAAGGACAGAATCTGAAAGAGAAATGTCTTGAAAACTGGACTCCATCTCTACAGCCCTGCTTTTTCAGACTTCGTTGGATCCCTGGCTGGTGCAGGAAGAGAAGCTGTCGTACAGCGAGTCGCTAAGGGAGCCCACGGGATCCACCCCGGGCCTGCTCGTGAAACTGGAGGAGGACGAGGCCTCGTCTCCTTTGAAGCAGCTCTCCCCGCTCTTCCCCCCGTCGGCGTGGCAGTCAGCTCTGCGGCCGCCCGAGCCCGTGTCCGGGTACAGGCTGCTGGAGCTGCTCTGATTCAGCTTGTTTAAGGACTCCAAAGAGAAGTTGAGAGAGAGCGGCTGGCTTGTGCTGACGGGCATCTTCTCCATGGGAATCTCTTTCTGCAGAGAGAAAGGAACATCTGTTAATGAAGAGCAAATACACGCTAGTTCATGTTACGGTAAATGCTGCAGTGTGAACTTTTTGCGCTGCCCTGTCTCTACTCTAACAACAGTGAGTATGACAGTGATCTATATTGAGATTTTTGTCACGCTCAACGACCAAATGTACGTCTTGGGTGCTGGCAGGCATTCATCGCAGGGAATTTGGTCCCCTCGGCACTCTTCCTGCTACATTAACTGTGCCATTCAACGTTATTATTTCTTTTGCATTACCTCTGACCATCTGCTTTGTAGGAATACATTAGTAAAAAAGCTGCTGTTTGTTAACACTGCTTCAATTAGCAGGAGTGGTTTCATCTCTTAGCTGATGCCAAAATGTGCCAGACCAAGAAACACACCTTTAGCTAACTCAGTGCTCGGACTTATATCCAACAATGATGAGACAAACTATAGGACAGAGGTGCAACAACTAGAGTCATGGTGCCACGACAATAACTTGGTCTTAAACACCAAAAAGACCAAGGAGATCATTGTAGATTTCCGGAAGAGGGGCCATAACAACCATCTGCCTCTCTTCATTGGCAGTGAGGCGGTGGAGAGGGTGAGCAGTTTTAAATTCTTGGGGGTAACTGTGACCGAGGACCTGTCCTGGGGCAACCATATCACCTCAGTTGTACGGAAGGCCCAACAGCGCCTCTACTACCTGAGGAGACTGCGGAGCGCACACATTCCCAGATCTCTGATGTTGAACTTCTACAACTGTGCCATCAGCAGCGTTCTGACGTATGGATTTCTAGTGTGGTTCCCCAGCTGCACCAAGGCCGATCAGCAAGCACTCCAGCGGGTGGTGAAAGAAGCTGGCAGAATTATTGGAACAAGTCTGCCAGAGATCAGTAATATCTTCCCCACTCGCTGTCTGAGGAGGGTGCACAGTATCCTGCGGGACCAACATCACCCTGCGCGCCACCTTTTCCATCTGCTGCCCTCAGGGAGAAGGTACAGGTCTATACAGGCCAGAACATCCAGACTGGCCAACAGCCTGTATCCACAGGCTGTGAGGCTCCTGAACTCTCTGCCCCCCTCTCACGGACAATAACCATATCCAACTTCTTAATAGCAATGAACTGGTCTGCATTGGTGCATCATATCTTTATTCTCTTCCCCCTCCTGCCCCCCCCCCCCCCCCCCCCCCCCCTCTTTCTAAAATAGATAACTATCATATCTGATATCATATCTCACAGTACAATAATATTGAATGGGTTGCATTGTTGTATTTTGTCATGTTTCTCAGGTCTTTGTCTGAATTTCTACGAACATTATTGCTAAGGATTGTCTTATTGCATTGGAGTCACACTGGGTTAAATATGTACACTTGGGTTTTAAGGGGTATTTATTATTTTCTTCTTTTTTTTTGGGTTGTATGGAAGCCCCAAACGCAATTTCATTGTTCTTGACAATGACAATAAATAAATAAATACTAAATACTAATACTAAATACAAAAACTGTAAAAGCATGCATTAGCCGTCTGCTTCACTGTCATATGACCCATTGCCACACAATCACAGAGTAAAATAATCCCTTCAGAGGGAAAGCAACACAACACATACACCTAAAAATAGTCTGTTCTTATTCATAATGTACCTGCTTCCCAGTATCTTTTTAATGCGTGTCTCAAAAGACACTTTAACAAGGTAGTTACTGTACCCCTCAGCATCAAAACACCTCCTCAGAGGCTGTAAACAACTTTATTTCTGCAACAAATAAAGCCTGGGAGCACAGCAGCTATCTTCATAGGTGCTTTTTGCAGGGGTAAGTACACAGAGGAGTAGCTGCAGGGGCTGGACAACCTCTAGGGACCCTCCAAACCTGGACCGTTTAGCATTTAGCTGCGAGCTGTAGCTCCCTTCGGACATAAATCCAGAACTACTTCACACAAGGAGCACAAACACATACGCCACTGAACTTTATTAGCACAATTTGGCCCGTGCAAACTCTTACTGCAAGGGTCACGCACACACAGAGATCTTTAAAAGTTCCCCTTAATATGAAGGTCTCATCTGCCTCTTATCACACTGAAAACGTGATCACATTTGTCTTACTTAGCCATAAATACATGCTTTCACAGCCTTTATTACAAAAGTTCCACCTAAATAAAAACCAAAAGGGTTTGATCGAATAAGTCATAAAGCAAGGAATTTCTCCTTTTTATCAAAGAGGCCACAACGAGAAAAGTTTAATTTGGTTATTTCTGATTTAACAGTATGTAAAAGTGGGCGACCTAAGGAGACATTAGCTCACCTTTTTTGTTTACTCTGTAAAAATGTCTATGTTCATAATGCTGCTATATCCCAGCCTAATTAATATACTGTAGGGTGAAAGCTTCACATGAGCCTGTTGCTGTTAGTCTGGTCCACAGGGTTGACATTTCCAGCCACAGAGCAGGAGCAGGCTCATAGCATCAATCTACAAGAAGCTGAAGTCACGTAATTTTGAACTGTAGCAGGAAGTACAGTGTCCCTTTATGTAAGCACAGCTGTTAATTAATTAATTAGTCCTGTTGTCTGTGAAACCATTGATTGAACAGCTTATTTTAATTTATTTTTTTATTATTTATATTTTTAATTCATTCTAAGGTCTGTATGTAATGGAAGTGTGTCCATTTAGGGTTTCTTCTATTTCCTGCTGCAGCCTGATCTAGCATGTTTTTCTCCTTATCAAGTAGCCTCATCTCTTATCTTATCAAAATATTCCACCTTTGGTGATGTGGTGCTTCTGTAGATGTATGCAGTGACAGCTTACTGACTAAATGACATACCGCTGAAACTGGATTTCTTTCTGTGAGACATAGCAGGCTGTTCGTGCTCGATACAGGGATGTCACTGCTCTATAGTGAAACATTAGTTAAGTCTTCTCAGTTTCTCTTACTAACAACCTAATTACATTCACGTGCCAACCCAGGTGTAAACTATGTCATGATGAGGAAAGGATTGAGAGGGAAGAGAGGAAATCATTTGCCTCTAAATGCAGCAGGTCTCATAAGAGCATCAAATCCTGGAAGAGTTTTAAACATGCAAATGTAAAAGAAAATGCCTGAAAAGTTCAACAGGAAGGCTAAAAATGAAAGTAATCACCTCATATTGTGACTGATGCCGAATCAACACAAAACCCTAACATCCCATCGAGGCCCATTAATCTGCACGGTGACCTTTGTTGGGAGGCGGAGTCATCATAAATTTGTAAAGAGGTCGGAATCAAAAGAAATATTAAAGGAAAAATGTGCCCAGAGGTGACGTGTGACTCACATCTGACACACAGGAGCAGCTTTTTTTTTTTTTTTTTGCAGGTGCGGAGGTTAACTTCCAAATTAAAAACAGGTGCTGAATGCAGATTAGACCGGACGAGTTTTAATTCGACACCCACGCGTGCTTTTTCATAGCTTTCCTATTTTTGTGTCAGATTTTTGTCAGCTGTACAAAAAAGAAAAGACCTGTCGTTAAACCGCCTCGGGGCAAAGAAAAGAGTGCACAACGTGAATCTGTGAAAAACAGTCTTCAGATGCTGATTCTCTCAGCCAGCCTCCATTCGTCACAAACAAAGGAGAGAAAAGAAAGGGGGGTTGGCTGTGCTATCGCTGATTGGGTTTGATTTCGGAGGAACACAATTACCAGCAGATCGAAGCTTCCCGGTGCAGGTCTCTGTACCACCTGCGGGCGCAGCCAAAATGATGGCTCCACACATAACTCAGGCTCCAGGCGGACGTCTCAGTGAGAGCTTCCTTCTTGAAAACACGAGGGCCCGAATCAGCAATTGGTTCTGCATCACATGCCAGTAATAGGATGTCTAAACTCAAATTCAGCAGACCTGCTTGCTACAAAAGCTGAGTGAAAGGGTCTTTTATTAAGGCTCAAGCAAGAAACATTTTTTCGTTTTCCCCTGCTGTTATGTATTTTTCCCTTTTTACGTTAATATTCTGAGTCGTACAGATGTTACACGTCTATGCTTTAGATCTGTAATCCTTCAGATTTCTCATGAAGTCAAACTAATTGTATGCACACTGCTATACTTAGTAGCTTTTAATGACCAAAATTGTAATAGCCACACTCTGTAAATAAAAGATGGAGCTAGTAACAGTTGCCATCTTGGAGTCCCCAGGGAGAGGGGGGGGTCGCCTTTACTGGAATGAGAACACATCAGCAGCCACAGGTCAGGCAAAATAATGACTTTACCTTCTAAGGAGGCTGATGAGAGCCAAACCGCTCCAACAGCTGCTCATCACCTTCTACACATGCACAACAGAGAGCATTCTCATAGCCTGCATGACAGCCTTGTATGGTAGCTGCACCAAAGGTGACACAAGCATGTTGTGAAAGCAGCACAAACAAAAACAAAATAATAAAGAGGGCCAAGCAAAACCATGAAGACAACACACCCCTCGGACGATGGTCTGTATTTGTATAGCACTTTTCTAGCCCCTAAGGACCCCAAAGCACTTTACACAACCTGTCATCCACCCATTCACACACTGGTGATGGCAAGCTACATTGTAGCCACAGCCAACCTGATGCGCACTGACAGAGGCGAGGCTGCCAGACACTGGTGCCACCGGGCCCTCTGACCACCACCAGTAGGCAACGGGTGAAGTGTCTTGCCCAAGGACACAATGACCGAGACTGTCCAAGCCGGGGCTCAAACCGGCAACCTTCCGATTACAAGGCAAACTCCCAACTCTTGAGCCACGACCGCCCCGATCTGTGTTCAGGCTCCTATGACTATGGCAGGCGCTTTAAAACTATCCAAACACATACAGACCGACCGAAACACAGCTTCCTCCCCATCTTAACACGACCCCACAGTAACTATGCATGAACCTCATGTGCAGTTTCACCTCCTTATGGGGATTTTATATTATGCAAAAAAACTCATGTAAAGTGCTCAGCATCATACCATTACAACCCTCATGTATCTGTTAATTAGTCAGTAAGCTATGTTTAAATATGGTATTTATTGTCAGTAATTTTGTTATGCTGGGATATTGACAATGAAGAATTTTCCTGTCTAGTGACAGTGATGCTGAGATGAGCTGTTTAGGGCGTGTGAACTTTTCTGTCAGTAAGTGCAACTGTTTTTGCCGCTGTTAGCCTCTGTTAGCTGCTGTTAGCCTCTATTAGCCACCGTTAGCTTCTATTATCTGACATTAGTGAAACTGTCTTCAATTGGATTGGACTTAGACACTTAGTGAATAAACTCACCAAGGATTTGAGAATGTAATCAAACTGTTATCAGAGGGAAAGTGTGGTTTTTAGGACTCTCAAGCCTAACATTAGCTGGCATAATGTTAGCTTATAACCAGCTGTTGCTGCTGTTTAGCGAGCTCATTGTCAGATGTCCAGAGACAGGAGCATCACATGTCTAATGTGCTGATAATAACAGTATCAGGAATAAATGAGTATATTTATCCACATTTTTGCATGTTAGTGTTCAGGACATTGAGGATAACATTTTATTAAAATGTTGTTTGCGTTTTCTCTTTCCTTTGCATTCTTTGGTGGAGAGGACACGTTCTCATATAATAAAACATTGGCATGACGCCTCATATTTTGAGTCTGCAGTTGCAGTTTGTTAGAAAACATAATTACACACTAATCAGTGCATATTTATAACTATATTATTCTTGTTTTTCTATTTAATAAAGCAGCTGATGCAAAGCAGTTGGTCCAGAAGTAAACTCTGAGGTTGAAAATTGCAACGACTGCCATTTACTGACATATCAGTGAGTGTCAAACGTATGGCTATGCTGGTATATACATGCATGGTTCATCATTATATATTTATATGTAGATGATGCTTTAATACTGCATAACTTGGAACCTTAATACGATTAAAATGGGTGGCTTAAAGGAGCCCTCATCTAGTTTAGTTTAGTTTCGTAACAGGCTGCAAACATGTTTATTTCTCCTGAATAGTATGTATTTTTAACAGGAATGTATATGGAGGATTGACTTGCTTCTTTTGACTGGTTTATTAAAGATATAACTTGCAATAAGATGACAAATATTATTATCTGCACTGTAAACCAATTAGCAAACCTTCCTGTCACCACGAGCCAAGATTGAGAGCTCAAGGACTTTGACATAGATGTTATTTGTTCATCCTCAAAATAAAGCAACAAGTCCACTGCTGGCATTTAAGTTTGCTGAAAGGATGTGATGAGAAAAAAAATTAATAGAAGCAGATCTGTATTCAGCACATGGAGGCATTATGAAGCGAGATTTGTGTTAATACTAACAAAACAATTTTTTTCCCATGTTATCTGCAAGAAAATCAGAGCAGCTGTGGACAGACATCAAGCTGGGTGTTGAATGGTTATTAGAAACTATTCATGGCCAGTTTCAATGACGTGAAAGTGTATTCAGTGTGAACTGTGCTGAAAGGAGGCAACAAATCACAAGTTTGGTCAGTGTCAGGTTTGAGAAAAGTTTGGAGGGAGAAGTAATTGGAAAACTCATTTTCTATTGTTGCTGACAGAATTTCAGCAACTTCGTGTCCGTGCATCGTGTGATTGTAGCGTCTGGGTTACTTTACAATGAGGACAACAGTGGTGGTGGGAGGGGAAATGCTAATATAACTTATTTATTGTCTCGGGCTATGTGTTGTCTTTGCTGTCACCACTGCGCGAGTAATTTGATCGCGGGCCAGTGTGGTGAAAGTGCGATGGCGGCTTCTCGCTTTCTATTTCGGGGTCTTTTCCATCTGACTCTGGCGATGCTATCAGCCTGACAGTGACACAGTGGGAAGCGCATATTCCTGCTGCTGATATTTATTTGTACACTGATGCAGTTTTGGTTATCTAGCAGCCTTATTTCAAACTGCATGTCAACTGAAATGTTCCCCTAACCCTCACCATGTAATTACTGCCCAAGGTAACAAGCTGTTCCACGCTTGAGGAGTCTGCTGATTTGTGCTACACAGAAGGGTTTTGTTTGGACCTGGGCCACAGGAATATCACCAATGCCACACCTTGGCACAAGTTCTGATGCTGTTTTCCTGCAGCAATATCCCAGACAAAGCGTGGAAATAAAGGGGGGAAAGTAATGAGTAAGCAGGAAAAGCAATAAAAGCACAAAAGTTCATTCAAGGAGGACAAAAACAAGACAGAAGGAGACAAAGGAAACCTGTTTAGAGCGAAAGCGGGCAAAGTCAACTGGGAAGAAAGACAAAGAGAGTTGTATGGGAGACAGAAATAGAGAGGGGCAAAACTGAAGGGGAAGAAAGGCAAAGACATGTGGGAGAAAGAGAGACTGGGAGGAAGGAGAGGATAGAAAGGAGAAGGGGGTGGGGGGCGCCGTTAGCGGGGCTGTCAGGTGCTGTCAGGATGATGAATGGGAGGCCAGCACGGGCTGTGAGGGCCCTGATGGGAGCCGCTGAGCTTTACATCACTCTCCTGAGTGTTTGTGAAAGGTTATTAAAGGCGCTTAAATCACGGGGCTCTGACACAGGCCCGCTACCAGCCACCAAACTTCCCCAAACTAAAGCCGGTGACAGTCAAATGCTCCCGAGCCACGACAAAAGGAGAGCGGCCGCACAGGTGTGGACGTGCACAGCCAGGGGTGAGGAGGTGATGACACTCGGATAGATTGTCTTTTTCAGAGGAATAATGCGGGGTAAATGGGTTCAGAAGCAGTCATCCATCATTACGGTCGGTTCACGGCTGACGAATAAGGTTATTGTTGACACGAATGCTTATTTTAACGCAGAAGTTTGAAATCAGTGGAATTAGCTGCTAGTAAAATCACAGCAAACGTACACAGTGCGATAGGATGCTTCAGTAAGTGGGTTCCCATCGGAGTAAGTAAATTTACTATGCAGCAGTAGTAAGGTGGAGTCAAACTTTACAGGTTAAATTTTACAGCTGCTCTTTTTTTATTTGTATTTTGGTTTTTTTATTGGTGCTTTGTCTAAAAACTGTAAGTTTACAATACTATTTGTACCTAAGAAAAAGTTTAGACAAACTCAGGTGTGCTGTTGTTGCATTTGAAACACCTTTTACCTTTTATTAAAGCTAATCAGACTTCCTCTTCATCTGGATTTGTCTCCCTGGGTTTGAAAAGTCACATTTTACACGGACTGGTACTTCCACTCACCGGTGACTTCATTAGGTACGTGTGTTTAACTGCTCATTAATCCAAATACCTAGTCAGTACCAGCCAATCACAGGGCCCACGCATGCATAGATCCATCCTGTCTTGTAGCAATAGACATAATCAAACTCAGTTGGTACTAAAGGCGTACTAAGAAACAGGTATTACAAGTACTTTAAGCCCTTTGTCTAACATTCGTTCGAGGAGTTCTAAATTGGGACCAACTTGGGGTCAGTATCTCGCTCAAGGACAGTGTGACATGCAAACTACTAACCTTTGGATTAACAACAACCAGCTTTACCTTGTGAGAAACAGGACTTGAGATGTAAGCTAAGGGTAGCAGGAACAGATATCATTCGTCACATTATTTGGTTAGCCTAGCAGACAGGTGTGGATACTTGCGTTGGCACCCATCTTCCAGTGAAAGCAGCCAGGCTCTTAAATTGGGGGAAAATTGGTTAAAACCATAAAAACAGTTTTTAGCTGCTGGGTGGAAAGTTGTTTATTTCCTCTGTAAAACTGGAAGTCTATGGGGAACGAGTCATTTTCAGAGCCAGTAGAGAAACTGCAGTTTCTGAAATGTCGTTGTTTTTGTTATTCATGTATGGAAGTTGCTGCTTTATTTGAACTTTTTGCAGTAAACATGACTACCATAATACGAATAGCAGAAAAATACGACACATTTCATACCAAACGCATTTTTGCAGTAAACATGACTACCATAATACGAATAGCAGAAAAATACGACACATTTCATACCAAACGCAAAGTGTCTTGAAATTAGAGTTAGAAACCTGCAAAGTGGTCTACAAGTAAATTACTCCTCATGACAGTGTCAGCTATTATTGAGGAAGCTGTTTCTTTAATCTCTTGGATCAGTTCATAAACCTCCAATGCTACGACACACAAAGCCATTGATCCCAAGTGGTAGCAGCTAACACTCATTATCGCTGTATTACTGTACAATGGAGGCCTATTGATAAACTGCATTTGGGGCCATTGCAGCTTTGGTCCTAAAGTACGTGCTCAAAAACACGTGAATATTAGAATTAGGCACATCCACAGACTAATATAATCTCACAGCTGTGAAACAATACTAAGCAGCTTTTTAAAGAAAGTTGAGCAGCTTTATGACAGCAAGTTTTCACGGGTTTCACTCTGACAAGGCGTGCTTCTTGGGTGTTTCAGGGGTTGAACTTCTGACCTCACATTATTGCAGCAGTCCCTGTAAGTGTTGCAAGCCAACACTCAACTGGGAAACGTAGCCTTGCGCATCCAATTACATGACAGGCAGGTCTGAGGATGAGACAAACACAGCCTTGCTTGTCCTGTTTGAGTCCGTTGCGTGTGGGCTAATGGAGCTGTGCTTGCAGCTTGGCCGCACAGCGTCACTTCAAAAGCTTCCCGTTCGATGCTTTGCCTGTCCACCGGGACTCGGATCGGAATCAGAAATCTCTCTCTTCCTGTTTCCTCGCTTGTAGTTCGAGTGGAGTCGCTGAACTTTGCTTTGTTAAATGGCGAATCGGCCTCTGTACAATAATGTAATACTTGATCGAAACGCTGCTTTTGCTTGACTTGGCAGAGTCAGCAAACTGACCTCGGAGCTTAGGGGGATTCATTTGTGCTCGAGTGCCGCTCTCAGGACACTCGGGTGTGTGTTTACTTGCTGAATCACCCTGGACTCACTGCATCACCTACACCCAGCGCAATTTGTCATAATAATCTGCAGCATGGTTCAGATGGAGGCTGCATGTGCACAACAAAACTTGACTGTTTAATGGTGGGAATGAGATCTAAATTCGAAAAAATGTTTATTTTTTCTAATTTGTGGGTGTAAATGATTACAAATAGATTCGATCTGATCTCATTTTAAATTCCAAGATGACTTCAGAGGTCGAGAACCAGCCCACACCATAAATTGAGATTTTTCTCCCCCATCTCTAATAGACAATAGTTTTTCTTAAAAAGTCGTGCTGACTCAGGCCTTTTTTTTTTAAATTATGGATTTTTATGTCAGGGCTGCTGCTGCTGGGGCAGGCGCACTGTAAGAGAGTTTGTCCCAGAGAGCCAGCATATTGCAGGCTGCAGGCCATTTCATGGTCTCTGATTCTAATTTGTCATTCAGCAGCGTTAAATACTTGTAGGCAAATACCCGCTGACACAAGAGGGTGAGGTGATCGAAAGCAATTAGGCGGATTTTTTCCGTGAAAATCTGTAAACGATTCCAAACGGCCGAAGAGAAAAACCTTGGGAGCGCAAACAACTCTATCGGGAAGAAAAAAGAAAAAACCTTGGATTTTTAGTGACTTTGAAAGAGCTCTTGTGCTTTGGGAGTCTGACCATCTGAGGAGTCTCCTTGCCGAAGTTTGCGACATACGAGAATCCTAACGGTCCAATTTATTCTTCCTCCCTCTGCCTCCGCTGCAAGGAAAGCGAAATTATGCATCTTCCATCCTGGGAAGACTTTCATTGAGGTCAGGCGCCGTTTTTCTGACTCAATACTCATCCTCTTTATGCTGCATAAAGAAGCATACATCTGGGAGCTGCATGGCTTTTAACACTTTAAAGTGCCTCTTTTTGGGCTACGCTAAGAGCCAATTGATTTATCCTAGAACAACAAACACAGGGCGTAGTACATTTTCTCTTTCTAATGGTATTCTGAGGCCTACCAATCAATAATAACTATTAATATACAGAACATTCACCCGCTAAATTGAAACACTTAGAAAGTGACCTACTGGACGGCTTCCTTGACAGGAAAGTTTAACACAAATAAAATGCTTGATGGGAATCGGCAGCAAGCCTGTAAAACAGCTGTTAATGAGCGAATCTGATTAGCGGGGAAACAATGAGGAGTTTGAATACTCACACTGAGCCTGTCTCCAGCTTTTCCATCAAGGGCCGACTCCTTGTGCAGCAGGTTGTACTGCGAAATCTTCCTGCTGTCCTTCTCCAGGTGCGAGAACATGTCGTGTTGGTAGTAGTCCATGATTGACAAGGATTTTTCCACACTTCTTCTCTTCAGGGTGTCCTCATTCTGCTCGACTAGAAACACAGGAAACAGATTCACAAAAAAGGCATTTTTTGTTAAACTTGATCCAACTTCTACAAAAGATAAAGACTGAGGAAGCTTCATGAAAGATTCAGCGACTACAACTTTCAACCACACCTGAGTCATTCCTCTTAGCTCTGTTGATCAGGGTCTTTTGCGGCGAGCCCAAAGTGCTTCCCGTCCCCTCGGGTTCAGTCTCAGTGTCGCTGCTGCTGCCTGAGTACGTGCACACTCGCAAGGCTCTTTCCTATTCATGGACAACAAAAAAGTCATTTTAAAACAGAGACATAACGCGCCTTCAAAGCCATACGAGCGCTATTATGCAGTCTGGTTTTTGCACAGAGAAGATACCAGGAAAAAACTTTAAATATAGCCCTCATGACTAAGTTAACTTTTTGCAAAGCAAAGTGGTGTTTAAGCTTCTCTCTTTTTTAGTTCAGTAGCAAATTTAGTTATTCATATGTAGATACCTACAGTTTTGAGAAAGTTTACTTTTAAAAGTTATTTGCAACATTATAAAACAGTCGGTAATGTTACAGAGTCACAAAGGCCTGGAGACCGGCTGGGAGCCATAGATCCCAATCCCAAAGTGTCAAAGTGTCCCCTTAGCAACTATACTAACCCTATAAATGGAGCGGAGCGGTCAGTAAGCCTAGAAAAGCACCATTTGAATCCCAGGTCTATAAGACCTCAGTCACACAGGTCTAGAGTTTGGTCAACAACCCCCCTGGCAACCAAGAATAACTTTGTTGGCAATTGGCTGCTGGAAGTTGCTTTCTAGGTGAAACTAGTTGCAAAGAGGTTTACTGTGCTTGGGGAGTAACCTCCTTTTAATTGCTTTGGTCTCTAGTGGTTGCAACAGTTGCCAACTAGTCTGCAAGCACTTCTCAACTACTTGCTAAATGGTAGTGAAACTGTGAAAAGTGTGACACAAACCAGAAACAGAGACTATTAACTGTCAAATAAAAAGCCTTCTGAAACGTAAGTGAGGAGAATACGCATTTTTCACTCATGACTGGAGGTTGCCACGAGGTTGCAGACCAGTCTCTGGGCCTGTGTGATCTTACCTGCTGAGGAGAGCAAAGTCTACAGTACTTTTGGGTTATTCTTTTTCTTTTAATTTTCTTCCTGTGCACCTTGGACATGGACTAACTGCAGAAACATCTGATTCTAAACACACTTTAACCAGTGAAGTGATTGTGTGAGTATCTGTACACTGCACATCATGCTGTAGATATTGGCCAGATTTCTTTGATCTCAATGGGACTGGTTAAATAAAGGTAATAATTAGCTTGTGCATGTTGGTTATGTTGTCAGATTGGAGTATATCCTACCGGACTTCTACATCTGAATGTATTCTCCTCTACCACATAATCAGCAACAAGCTAATTAATCCCCCTTGGAGTGACAGTTTCAGCTGACCTAAAAGCTAGGCACTGATGCTCTGTAGCTGCAGCACGGCCATCATTATTTTTCTCAACACACACACACTGCATTTCACTGTGATGCAGTTATTGTCTCCTTTCAACTATATATTCAAAATAAAGTGAATACTTCCATGAAGAAAAGGCTGTCTTTTCTGCCATCTCACTAGCTTAGCAGCGCTAAAGAAACGCATTAAAAAACTGTAACTGCTTAATTCAAAAGCAATTAACTGCAACAAAAACAGATATTTCTAAGAAGCTCCTTCACAACACGTTACCCTCAACAGTTGGTAAGTATACAGCCTCCCTGGTGACATTAGTGGGAAAAATGCTAGTGTGTGGCCACCACTTTATTACCTCATTCCTCAAAAACAAGCA
Organism: Diplotaxodon limnothrissa; assembly: GCF_057381915.1. Classification (NCBI taxonomy): domain Eukaryota; kingdom Metazoa; phylum Chordata; class Actinopteri; order Cichliformes; family Cichlidae; genus Diplotaxodon; species Diplotaxodon limnothrissa. Next base: position 24,518,376 of record NC_140617.1, on the reverse strand, counting down.
ATGACCATTTTCAACTCTGCAGCTAATGAAAGAATTTCATCTTTGAAACTGTGTAAAGTTTGAGACAGTGTCTGGGTATCTCTCGAGTCCCTTTAAGAACCACAAATATGTCAACTTAGACTAAGTGTAATGTAAACGACTTACGCCCAGCATATCATGGTCCTTGGATTTCATCTTCCTCTCTGCTTCTGTCTCTTTGTCCTCAGTGGAACCTGAGATGTTGCTGCGTGGGGCACAAAAACTCAACCTCTTTGTCTGGATTGCGTCTAGAAATCGGGGGATATAAAAGAGAAATGAGGCAGGAGGTTTATAACAAACATGATAAGACGGTGATGAAGGTGATGAAGGTGATGTGGCGAACACTGACCACTGAATTTTACAAGAAGATCTGAACTAACATATGACCAAGTGGATTACCTGTGCAAACAGAGCGTGGAATATCCACTGGCAACTAGATACACGCAGGATTTTTGAGTATTTGAAAAATCATTAAATTATAAGTGATCAAATAGGTTATGCAACTACTTTTTCTCTTAAAATTGATATATTTGCTGTGCTAATCGATGTGCCTGATAGTGTGTAATGTGCCACTGCTGCCAAAAAGTGGTAATAATTCAACTAGAGGCTGTTCAGCGACAAAACAGAAGCGGAATGGTTTGTTAGCCAGCTAAATGCTACCGCACAAACAGGAGAAACAGCTGTAAAGCTAGCAAGTCAGAAGTCTACCACGACAGTCATTTGAGGAACAGTCAAATACTTCAGAGCGACAATCGAAAAGGACTTTTACTTATAAACTACAAACTGCAACATATTTGGACGTAGGGCAGATAGACGTGGGAGTGGAGCAGGGAAAGACCACTGTAATTCTCGTGGTAATTTCTCCTTGAGCTGACAGGCTGATGAAACACGGGATGAGTACATCTTGTACATCCATTCAGTCGAAACCTATCCAGCTGGCTACAAACCCATTTCCCATTCGTATATCTGAATGAAACATTAACAGCGTCCACCCTGTGACTGCTCCATCCACAACTCCTGGCAGCCAACAGAACAGCTTTCAGCTGTCGTCCCCAAATGACATCGGGCCGTCTTATTATCACTCTACCCAGTGCTGTCAGACGCCAGTTTAATTGTCTCGCATTCAGAAACCTCTCTTTCAGCTGCATTACAATAACGGGCTGCTTTTGGCTCGTGTTCTGTCTCCATCTGAGAAATCTGCATGGAGATCATAAAAGTCCTTTCCCCTTCTTCCTCTCACCCATTACGAAACAAACAATGTGACAGATGTTCTGTCTGTTCAGGTATCCTTTGCTTTTTTTGAATTTTTTATAATGATGAAGGAAAGGACAAAGAGGTAAAACCTGTGATAAAGACGCACAGCTTACTGTTAAGGCTTTCATAATCAACTTGTTTCACAGGGAAGACTCAACAGGAGCCACTTTATGTTTGTAGTTTTGCCTCAGATTCCTGCCTCTGCAGTGACACCGCAGCACTGGGGTGAACGAGATGCCGCCTAATGTCTTGTAAGCATAAATCTCCGGGTGTGAGCGCTCATCCCTGCATGTTATTGTAGCTTTAATTAGCCATCTGATTGCATGCTACCCTCCGCAGTTCTGCCGTGCATCATGGCCGACGCCGAGGCAGAAGGTGCTTTATGATCTATGGCTGCGGTGACGTGCCTATCTAATTGCATTTGTTGGTTTTCCTCGGGGAGTGGGAGTGTATGGCTTTCTACTATCTCAACTGAGTATCAGATGTCAGTGTTGATGGATTAGTCTCTGAATTAGCTGAACAAACAAGGTTCTTCTTTTAATCAGAGTTTAATAAACCAAACGGCTTCCTCTTGTCTGCTCCTCGGGAGCCCTTGAGCAGTCAGGAGGAAAATGCATTAACATAAAGTACAGTGACATTCAATACTTCACTTAACTTCCTGAAAGGTAAATAAGCTGTCTGAGGCTTTCGAGCCTAGGCTTTTTGTCCATCAAACATAATAATGGTAACGTTTACAGGCATGGATTTAAATTTATTTCCACTGTGACCTCGATGGAAAACATGAATAGCCTGAAAAGCACAATGAAAAGCACTGTTCTTTCTATTGTGGTGCCACATCCTGGCAGCTCTGATGACCTTCAAGTTAATTTAAAGAAAAAAAGTGCTGTAAAAAACTAACAGTACAAAGCACTGATGAGTATCAGTGATATATTAGATTAATAAAGCCAGACATCTATTATCTGTAAGATATAAATGAGGCTGGCACCTTTGCTTTGATTTAAGAAGCACTGCAAGTTGTAAATGTAATGCTTATACAAGCGAATGCACAAGCTAGGGTTACTGCAGGTAGATATACTGCAGAAACTCATCAACCATCACTTGTAACATTGAAGGAAACTCTTCAGAAATGAAACTGCTGTCATTGTAGTGGATTTGTTCATTTGGCCTGAAAGGCAGATTGACTAGGAATCAAATATTCATCCAAGAGATTCACAAACTAGCCAGCCATATTTACTTGGCTGATATTTTGGTTAGGTGTTTAATCCAATACCGATGCACTCATGTCAGTGTAACAACACGAGTAGCTGGGTGTATTCTCCACTTTGACTGTTTCAAAGCAAACAGTTGGCCTCTTTGGGCAATCGCCATCTCTGCTGTTTCAAAAAAATCGTCCACAGATTTCCATTCAGGACTACAACCTCATTCCATTTAGGAAAAATTGGTGGGTGCCCAGTGTTTGCATTGATTTTTTTCTTTTGCATTTGGTGACCGAATGCAAGTAGTTAGCAGCAACCAACTGGTTCCCCAGAGGTTGATCGTGCAGTGCCTTCAACTCCTAAGGAAACAGTTTCAATCACAAGACAATTAAACAGGTTGCTTATTGGAAGGCAACCTGTCTCCAAACGATCAGAGACCAGCTCTGGCTGACTGCAATCGCTCTCAGCAAAGGTTTGTAAGTAACTGCTTCTAATCTATGAAACTCCCATCATGTTGCAGTCAATCTGATTCACTCTACACCAATGAGTACAACTTGTCTGCGATGCCATAGGGGACTCGACTCAATGGGTTGCCATTCCACTTAAAATGACCGGTCAATACTATAAAGGGTCTACAAACAGGAAAAAGAAGGCTATGTTGTGAGGCATTTGTTTACAGTTAATATTCCTGTCTTACCTGAGGATGCTAATTTGGGCAGGCGGCTCTGGGTGTCCTGGGCGTTGTTGTTGCTGCAGGTCACAGTGGGGTCAGACAGGGAGTGACCCATGCTCATAGAGACATGCGGGTGGGGTTTTGAAAGGGAAGGCACTTTCACATCAGGTTGTGAGGGGTCAGGGTGAGAAGAGGGAGGCTCCCGATCGAGCTCAGAGGAGCCACCGGTCACCCCCTCGGGGCTGGATTCAGATTTAGGGATGTGGCGACCGCTGGCCCGGGTGACAGAATCGGGGAGAGGGAAGGTGCCGATGCCACTGTCCAGGGTTCTCATCTGACAGCCGAAGCCTAAAGTGACAGGGAGAGGAGTGTGACGTCTGGGAGAAGCAGGAGACAACGACACAGGAAAAGAAAAGGAGGACCTGGATTTACATGCAGCGGAAAGGGTTGTGTTTAAACAAGGAATCTGTAGCAGGTTCAAAACACAATGTAAATGGAAAAAGAGAGAAAACAAAACATTTTAAACTGACACAGTACTTTTTGGAAGCTCCTTTCTGGTGCCCATTTGTAGTTATCACTATGGTGAGAGGCACACAGCTCTCATATACACAGTACACAAGAAACACCTGCTGCCAGCAATTCTGAACTAAATACACGATTGAGCTGCAACCCGAGGACATGCTCCTTGGATTCATCAGAGTGCACGCTGGGTTGTAATCAGGCGATGTGACAGCGAGTAGGAACAGATGGATGTCGTTTAGAAACCACAGTTTGCAGAGCCTTGACTCAGGCTGGAACAGATGGATGGCCATTCAGCACAGCACAGGCCCTTGTAACTGTGAACGGTAATGGCCAACAGTTACATCGGCTAATTATTAGTGGTTTGCAACTTTTTGCTGAGTTACACTGAAAACCACTGAGGATTAATTAGCTTTCTTACCAGGGACCTGTTATTCTTTTTCTTGTTTCCAGCTGTGTATACTGTTCCAATGGTGGACGCTCATATTAAACATTGCCAGAGTTTTACATAATTACGTCAAAGTAATTCTTGGGTCAAAAAGATTCAGATTAATTTACAGCACTGGGAAAAGCCTTGAGCCACCCCCACTTCTTTCTATTTTGCAAGGAAAATGGGAAATAGTGATTTAATGAAGCATGTGTAAACATACATGTAAATACAGCATATAAAGCAAAACCAAAATGTGTAGAATTCCAACGAGCTTGAAAGTCGGAATTTGGTATGACCAAGTTTTTACTTAATATCTCTTTGGGAATCACCTGGTGCAAAAATACCATACTAGTACAGTTATCTTTGGTATTTTTCATAGATTGTACTTAAGAAATTGGGGAAAAAAAGTGTTTTTGTGACAGGCTGCTAATAACAAAGTTAAAAAAGTAAAATAGGCTCTTCACTAAGGTGGCTGTTACATACAAAAACAAAACTGGTTCATCCATTGAGTTAGGAGTCTTTTTATGCTTGAATAACTTATAGGTCAGAGTTAAGTGGCTTAACAGACAAAGCCATTCCTTTTAAAATGGTTGGGAACACGTTAGGGCTGCTCAATTAATCGAATTTTAATCACGATTACGATCTGGGCTTTCAACGATCATTAAAAATGACTGAGCCGATTATTAGCCCCTCCCTAATTTATCCGCGACACCTTAAAGGCCGGTCCGTGAAAATATTGTCGGGCATAAACCGGTCCGTGGCGCAAAAAAGGTTGGAGACCGCTGATTAAGAGGACCCGAGGGAAGCTCGGAAAGCTAAGCAGAAGTTATTTGGAGAGTGACTGCCGTTGGTTGAAAAGAGAGTTTAAAAAAAAAAAAACTTCAGTGGTGTTGCACACTATTTTATATTATTTTTTTAAAGTCATTGTTAACCCTTTAAAGCCGGTCAGAGCAGCACGCTTCGTTTTGCGTAACTATTTTTAAATCCCTGTAGAACCTGAACCGAGTAAGCTAGCGCAATAATTTGTTTTGCATATGAAACCGGAGGAGTTGTACTTACATCTGATGCCATCAGCTTGTCCTAGGTCACCGTTTCCTTCCACATATAGCTTTGCAAAAATTGCATAAAAAGCGCTTGCAGGAACAAAAACATAATATTCCAGAAACACGCTTTGCCGTTCCTATCAGCTGTTGGTAACACTTCCCACAGTGAAATGATGCACATGCTGTTTTCTTTGCAAATCTGCATCATAGGATTGTTTTTTGTTTTTCCTGCAGTATATAAAAATTGCTGTATCTCCAAAATAAAACTATGAAGACACTCAAAATAAATTTCCTGTTGTTGTAAACTATTTTTTGCAACTTTATTGTATTTAAAATTTTGAGGGATAAGCCTCTTAAATTTCTCCAAGTAGAAATATATGTAAACAAAACAAAAGCGATTTTCAATTTTTTTTGTAGTTTATTGCACTTTTTTGCAATTTATGTAATTACTATGGACTTAATGCATACATATTATTAAAATATGGGCTATAACAGTTGTATTGATGTATAGCAACTTGAAATGCTCCCACAAATGGCACTACAGCATGTAAAAAAAATAATATAAGCTCTGGTGGACTTGGTTCTATAGTAGGTCTTAAAGGGTTAAATAAATATCGTCAAATAATCGTGATCTCAATTTCAGTGAAAATAATCGTGATTATCATTTTTGCCATAATCGAGCAGCCCTAGAACACGTTCTGGACTGACAGTGAGTGAAAAAGAAGCCAATGTCTAAAGAAACACTTTGAAAGACCTTCAGAAAGTCTGGAGAACTATTGCTCAAGTCTGGTTCCTTGGACACAAGAAAGATGAGAAGTATGATCGGAGATACTGGAGTGTAAACCTCCTAAAAAGTTGTCTGAAGTAAAAAACAGTGGAAGTTCAAGACTTTTTCAGTTCTGCATCTCCAAGTATTGGTTGTTAAAAACTCTTAAAGCGAACCTGAAGGCTTTCTTTTCTTCAGTCTCTCAGAAATGCGTAGATATTTACAGATTCTGCTTCTCAGTGTTACTAAAGCTTAAAGGGTTTCTTTCAACGCTGTTGTGCTTCACAGTGAGCTTTAAAAAGAATTTGCAAGTACTTAATCGGGCATACTTCAGAATTAGTTTACCGCTAGAAAGAAAAACAGAAAACAATATTTACACTTAGATGTGAAGCTCATACCATCTATCCATTTTCTCTTTGGACGTTTTTCTAGCAAGGATGCCAAGTACATTACTTAAATGTACATTATCTAAATTTAAAAGCATTGCCAATAGATGCACAAAGTAGGGGAATATTTGAGCGAGTTTTTGAGAAGAAAAATCGGTGCATGTCGCCAACTTTCAGCAGATTTCGCAACATACTGTGAAAACGAGTCCTTATATAAGTGTTTGGATGTACAGATACACCATGTTCATTGCACAGATGGCCTGTTAGTTGCAAATGTATCTGCTATCAGGCCCTCGAGGACACTTACATGTACTGGAATAAACAGAAATGCTGATCTCAGTGCATGTCATAGCCTCCGTATGCACATGGATGTTTACTTGTATATGAGAGCGAAAGGCGGAGAGAGCCATAGATTACACGGCTGTGTAATTGAATGCCAAGCCTGGCAGTTCAAAATGCCCTCTATAACCAAACTATAACAAGGTCCACAGTAATTCTACCCAGAGGGAACAACGACTGGACATAATCTAGTTTTTCATGAGCTCCCTATCACTTCTGTATACAACCTCCAGGGTTTGAGCAGAGAGAGTTGCCTTATTGATACCTCCTCTGCGTGGAAATGGGTTTATTCGAGGAAGAAAAACACAACAGAAATTGTAAGGCTGGATTAATACAACAGAGTGTACTATCTCTTTTGTTGCTGGAGCAAACATCCAGTTGAAATTATTCCTCTTTGGCTGAAGAATACAGTCTTTTTCTGTTATTTTGTACTTTCGTGCTTGTTAAAAATGTTTTAAAAAGGCAGCGCCATTTTCTAAAAACAAAAGTCTACAAAGTAAGTTTTGAACACCACACACATCAGCACCTGGTGAAGTAATAGCTGAATTATTAGTATTGATCAACAGTGCCATCAAACCTCTGCAGACGTATTAGAGTCATTTTGAGCTCCGGGTCAGTCAAAACGTTATTTATTGTCCCTTTATGAGGAAAAAAATACCTGCCTTGAGGGAAATTCTTCTAATGCACAGTACAATAACTGACCAGTGTGAACCTCCAAGCCCACATTCATAACTCGAGCTGCTTGCATCATAAACTGGCTGGATGTAAACTATTTTTATGATTGATGTGTTTACCTGGCATTAAAGCCTGTGAATGCTGCACTTTGGAGGGACGTGACATTATAGCAGTGCTGAAAAGCAACGAGCAGCCACAGCTGAACCTTTATTAAATATTTAATTCAGGCTGTCGGGAAGCGCTTAGTTGGCAGAATGTAAAGAAGGCAGCCTGTTAACCAGAATACAGAGACAATTAACATTTTTATTTTTGGTGACATGGCTCAGACCCAATATTAGTGGCTCAAGCCAAAAGTATTTTGTGATTGATTAGTAGCTTCGCAGCTCAATCTGCCAACTCTGTGCTTCTGTGGAGATTATTTCCATCTGCACTCAGCCTTAACAAACACATTTATTTTAATTGTGAGAACTGGCAGATGTATAGATTTTTCACTGTCACCAGCATGCATGTTTTGCATACAAACAGGACTAATTAAGATGCAACCCCAGAGAACAATGGCCAGCTTTTCCATCTAGTTAAAATATATTACGTTTGGAGACTAAGACTTTATTGCTATTGTTAGTAAACCTTTGAATATTCAGTTTTGTTTTTGCTCCGTTTTGATCTCCACCAACTCCTGGAGGAACTTTCTGACTCTTTAGCACCTAAGTTCTTAACTACAGTCCCTGGCCACTTTGTTAGGTACACCTGTTCAATTGCTAATTAATGCAAATATCTAATCTAATAAGTAACGCAACAACTCAGTGCATTTAGATATGTAGACATGATCAAGACGACCTGCTAAAGTTCAAACTGAGCATCAGAATAAGGAAGAAAGTCGAGTTAAGTGACTTTGAATGTGGCATGGTTGTTGGTCTGAGTATTTCAAAAACATAGATGTTTCTAGAGTTTACAGGGAATGGTCTGAAAAATTAGAAAATATCCAGTGTTTGGTAGTTCTCTGGGTAAAAACAGCATGTTGATGCCAGAGGTTAGAGGAGAATAGCCAGACTACATTCAGCTAATAGGAAAGCAACAGGAAGTACAATAACCAATCATTATGACCAAGGTATGCAGAAGAGCATCTCAACAGCAGCAGAAGACCACGGTGGGTAGGGATTGGGTATTGATAAGATTTTCACGATTCCATTTTCGATTCTGTTTAACGATTCGATTCTCTTATCGATTCTTTTTTTAAAAAAAAGGAGAACACTAAAGTCGATTAGCTTAGAACTTTGTTTTATATCTTCTCTTTGAACAAGATAGAAATTTAGGAGTAACATGGCCTTACAAACCCAACAGTGAGATCTTAAGAGATGCAGCCTATGGCTCTTCAATGGGGGGTCACAGGGTCCCCAGGAGAAAAAATTGTAAATGTAAAATAATAAAATAAATATTCTTCTGTAGCAATAACAAAGTATAACATAAATTATTCTGTAGCAATTACACAAGAATATGCAGTAATGTCCCTGCCTACAATTAAACACATTCACTTACCAAAGATCAGGGCATCTGCTGTGGTACATGGGTGCAAGCCTTTTACCACAAACTTAGTCACTGCTCGGTGACATTCGTCTATCCTGGCCTGAAAGGAGACGCTACCGGTAGACTGCAGCGAGAGCTGCCAGCATCTGAGCCAGACTCTGTCTGTCTCTCTCATCATGGTCACCTAAATGCACAGTAATGGCAGGTTTTGTAATAAGGCAGATCGCACTAACATAATATGCACTGTTAGTTGATTATTTACCTGCCGCATTAACGGGAGAGGACGTGGAAACGTTACCGCTGCTGCTGGGTTGAGATTCACGAGTCCGGAGCGGAATTAAAAACACGACATTCATTTAAGGTCATCGTGTGTTTTGTGAGCAAATGTTTCCTCCCTTAAATGAAATATCTACTTTGCAAGTATTGCAAGTTGCCCTGTTGTAATCCGTTCTCGTAAAGTATAACCAAACTTTTGAGCGTTTGAGCCGCCATGTTTCCTGCCAGGTAAATGACGCTCCGCAACGTGGTGATGTCATTCAGGGCGACTGGAATCGATAAGGGAATCGTTTGCAAAAATGGCAAAGAATTCCAAGGAATTGAAACAGTGGGAACCGGTTCTCAACAAGAACCGGTTTTCGATACCCATCCCTAACGGTGGGTGCTGCTCCTGTCAGCTAAGAGCAGGAAACTGGGACTACAATTCACACAGGCTCACCAAAACAAGACAACAGATTATTGGATGTTTTGTTGTCTGATCAGTCTCGATTTCTGCCACGCCATTCAGAATTTGGTGTAAACAAAATGGAAAACTTTGGGCTCTAAGTACCAACTGAGCTTGAACGTGTCCATCCTTTTAAAACCACAGTGCACCTATCTTCTGATGACTGTAGGATAACACACTGTCTCACAAAACTCAGATAATCTCAACTTGTTGAATCTATGCCATGAAGAATTAAGACTGATCAGAAGGCAAAAGGGGGTCTAACCTAATACTAGAATTTACAAAACCACGACTCTGAGCAGTCGTTGGCGAGCCAACTTTCATAAAAGTCCACTGCTGGAACTCACCCCAGATGAGACTTTAACCCACAATCCCAAAATCCCTAGCATAGGAAACTAGTGCCTTATCCATTAGGCCACTGGGGTGTGCACACTGTAATAATGTAACAAAAACATTTTGTTCAGTGTACAGCCGGTACATTGTGGCTTGTTTATTTAAGCTGTCTGTGCTAGCAGCAGCAATCAAAGATTCTTATCCTTTCAGGAGCATCACAATGGTAAAGTAAGGTGTGTCTTTAAACATGGCATAGTTGTCGTTGGTGCCTTGTTGCAAAACTCAAATAAAACTGGTTTCTTGAACATGACAAAAAGTTCACTGTACTCAAAAGATTACCACAGTCGCCAGAGCTTAAGCAACTAAAAGCCCATTCACATGGATGTGCAAGCTGACAAATCTGCAGAAACTATGTGACGCTATCATGTCAATATGGGCAGAAAAGTCTGAGGAATGTTGCACCTCGTTGAATCTGTGCCATGAAAAATTGAAACAGTTTTGAAGAAGAGGGTCCAATACTTTTACTAGCAGTGGGTAGCTAATAAAGTGTCCGGTCAGTGTATGTTCACCAGCTGTGTCTGGTGGCTAGTTGGTTTTTGGAGGTTTTCATTCTCTGAAAACTCCTACCTATCACAGCTGAAAATGACACAAAAATTCTAAAGTTACATGCTTGAAAAAAGTACCCATAGGGCTTTTCCCTGTCTAAAAGGAATCACAGAGTCAGGAATTTCATCACCTTAAATGACCTCTTTTACATGCAGTACACGCTGTCCTGCAATTCTATTTTTAACATGCATGTACAGGTTGGCCCTCGGGTCTTTTGCATCCTCAGACAGCTGCTCTAAGTGGCAGCTCCAACTCGGCTTCTAAGAAGGACACATTTTTAGTGGTTTTCAGCTCCCTGTAGCGTTTCTGAGATTTTAGAATATACTATTTATTTTATTTGAAGTTTTATTTGCGATACTGTTCTTACCTTTACTTCACTTACATCTTTTATTATTTTCGATTTCTTCTCTCTTACAGTTATAGCACATATAAAGCACGAAATGGTTTGATAGTACAGCCATCCTAACCATTTGCCATCAGAATAAGCTATTTTATTTACAGTTTTAGTGTTCTCCCAAGTTTTGGCAAGGCAAGGCAAGGCAAGGCAAATTTATTTGTATAGCACAATTCAACAACAAGGTGATTCAAAGTGCTTTACAGAGACATTAGAAACAAAAACAAATAAAAAGCATGATTTAAAATTGATTAAAACAAGCAAACAAACAAACTAATTAAACACACACATTTCACACCTGTTCGCGCGATCTGAACCCTTATCGTAAGGGGAGCTACCAGTCCTTCTGTGGACGAGCTACTTTCTATTTTAAATTCCCTGAATTTAAAATACTCTCTAGACCCAGTCTAGACCCAGTTGGGGAGCTACCCAGAGCTCTAAACCCACTTAACAAACAAACAAACAAACAAACAAAACAGTATATAAAATCAAAACAGATAAAATCAGAACAGTAGATAAAATCAGGCAATGAAGGAACAAATAAAATAATGATTCTGACTTATCTGCACACCCCTCTTTTCCCTCTGAAACAAACTGGCTGGGGTTATAACCCATCTAATTTATTTTAATAAAACTAAGAGAAAAAACAAAATCGCTACCCTGCTATCAGCAAATCTAAATTCACACCTGCAATAGAGCTACATTTCAAGAAGCATGCCATTATGTACTTTGAGATGAATCTGTGAAACAATTTGTCAATAACCCGGTGAGTGACAGCCGAGTAATGAACACGGTGCACTCCACATCCAGTAAACAGCACCTACACCCCCTCCTTCCCCTCACCGAGCTACAATCTACAATGTAAGTTTGTCGCTCTGCAGTAATAACAGTCATCATCTCATCTCACAATTGTTTGATGCATTTATTTTTTCACTTCTTTAGCTGCTCAGGCATTGTGAAACATCACCCGGCTGCACGTCAATCACCTGAACAGACTGTCAACGTGCCGTTTGCAACCGCTGCTATTTCCCCACAGTAATGGTGAGTCTGGCAGTGAGGGGAATCAGTTGGCGACGGAATTGAGTTGTCAGTCACATCAGGAAATTGCAACTGTAAAAATGTGTTAATGCTTTGTTGCACCGGTTGATTTTTGACAGGTTTAAGCCAAATGAAAACCTGTACTCAGTGAGATAAACACTTGCAGATAGAGTATGAAACCCAGAGAAGAGAAGACGTGAAGTTTAGGCAAAGTAACAACTCAAATCAGAGAAGAGGAAAGATATTGTTCTTTTAAACTGCCTTTAGTGAAAGCTGAAAAGTAACTCATAGACTCACCTAACATGTGGTCTTGACAAGCTGCGTCTGGGATGTGTCCCTCTACATTTTCAGCCTTTAGGTTGATCTTCTCTGTCATTATGAGGGTCTAGAAAATGAACAAACTCCATGTTAGTGACAAAGTTATGACGTAAAGCAGAGATTTTAAACCTTTTTTCTGACACACCCTTAAAGGTTTGTCAGATAGACCTGAGAACACCTCACCATCCCCACTTTTCAAGTTCAAACACGTTTATTTGAAAATTATTTTAAACTGGAAACACTTTCAGCTTAGTAACCAATCATAGCAATTAAATTCAGTCACACCACAGTACAAATAGGACAGAAACCTTCTTGCTTGAACAGAGAAAATCAGTGGTTGCTCAGTAACTGCCCTGAATTTTTTCACATTGGTCAACTGATTGCAAGATGTTGCAGCAACCGCTCTCCAAACAATCCTAGTCTAGCTCAGATTGCCTGCAATCACTCTCAGACAGATTGGCATACATTTACTGGGAGTGGTCCCCAACTTTGAAATAACAGTGAAAGCCCGTGCTTTGAATAATTTTAGTATAGTATGACTAGTATAACTGCAGCACTAGTGAAATATCCCAACTATTAGATGACTGACAGTTTGTTCATCTATTCTTATTTTGCTAATAATTTGCTAATAATTTAAAATGATTCATATTTCTAGCTAGATTGTGTAATGGTTTAAGCTAGTTTTAGCTAGATGGTGCAAGTTTTATTGCTCTTTCATTTCTTCATCTAAATTTTTATTTGATAGGTACGCTGTTAGGTCATAATTACTCCCTTTTTAACCCTAATTTTAGCGAGCTACTGTGACTTTCCTGCAAAAAAATTTCTCTTGCTTATGCCAACATTTATCCAGGTATTTTGACATGCCTTTTCTTAATTTTTTATTACTTACGCAATCCAAATCCCTATACATGTTTATAGTTACATTTCTATTGCTTATCAATTAATTATTTTTTTCTTTTAGATGAGTTGAGCTAAGCTGTCCACATACCCCAGGATACCTTCTGGATATATTAGACCGTATAGATGCAGCTTTGTTAGTATAAGCTGTTAACATTTATCAATTTAAAAGGCTTTCTTTTAGGTAATGTGCAAAAGAAAATTGTGGATGAAAAGGATCGGTTAAACCGATTCACGTACTATATGACTTTCCAGAGGACTGGACAAGCTTCTGGCTTTGTGAAATGTGTTGAAAGTTTTGTTCAGAAAGAAGTAAGGTAATTGTCACAGACTTTCTGCCATACTTTAATTAGGTTATTTTAAAAATGTGGTTTTGGGGGTGGTGTAAAAGGAGCTTGTAGGTCATAAAGTGTGGCTCTTTTGTTGTATTTCTGTGGGGAGAAGATAGACGGAAAGCTTGGAGGATGGTATTAAATGGCTCTTTTGTCAAATTGAGTGTCTGCGATAAGGGGCTCCTCCATGTTATCAAAATTTCACATCATCTGGATTAAATTTCCTACATTATGCGGTGAGACTGTCATTCTTTCCCCCTGTTCAGACTGCTCCTTTCAGTTTCTTTTATTATTGCTGTCTCCCTTCTTTCAGTCGCTCTCAAGCTCTCAGGCTCTCCGTCATATTTTGGCATTTTGACTGACGGGTAATAAAGAATAAACCCACAAGGTCAAGATTTTAGCATTTTGCTTACAAAGTGCACTGATATGATTTACAAAATCAAACAGCTGATAGGAGCCTAATTTAAGTCTGTACTACATCCACAGCCTGATGGCTGCCTCTATGTGAGATATAGCTTAAAAACCTTCAGCTTTGTGGAGACAACAACACAGGATTGGGTTTGATAATAAAAAAAGTAGGCGATGAATTGTAGGCTGAGTCAGAACACAATGCGAATCAATATTGAGCCTTCAGGGGATGTGATGGTGAAGAGGCAGAGGTGTTGTGGATCTGTTTGTGAACATGTTCATACTGTACAAGTGTGAAAACCTATGGGAATTTTGCACGTATGCGTGCACTGCAAACAAGCTAGCCCCAAAAACTGTAACAAAGTCCGCAGTGCATGTTTGTCTACTTACAGCAGTATCTGAACAGATCTCCATATCTCCCTTCGTTTCGCTGTGTTTTTTGGGCGTGGCGATCCCAGGCGGCGATGTGGCCACGGAGTTGCCCTTCACAGCGGTCCTGTCAGGAAATAAGATTTGATCTGTTTTTCATGTCTGTGTGCCGAGTACTTCCTTTATCAACTCACCAGGTAGAAAGCGAGACTCCTGATAAATTGCGTTGACCCACTCTTTCGCTTCATGAACGCGCAGGTAAACACATGTGTGCACGCACACATACACACATGGAAATGTCATCGCACGGTTAACAACCTGCATGAAGTGGTACTTCACAAGTGTTTGAAATCTGTCAGCTGGGTTTTTGAAGAGGAAAATGAGCAAAGAGAGTAGATGACTGTGGCTTAAACACACAATAATCCTGAGTGTTGCTGACTATGTGTCTGATCCCCAAACTGTTTATGCTCACTAGTGAAGAGTCACACCTCAAACAGACAGCTGCTGTTTGTGTTTCTCTGAACACACAAGCTTAATGTAGGGATTGCTCATGTTTAATGTAATAGAGCTACTACTTTGCTTCTGAATCGTTGATTCACTTGGTAGAAAGGCATCTCTGAGAAAGCTCGGTGACAGGAAATAATCAGCACAGCATCCGATCAATTAGGATAATAATACTTGATTTTCTTAATGACAAAGGTGTTGCTAACTCACCTGCCAAGAAGCTCTTTCACGATCTGGTCTTTTCCAATAAAGGCCGTCGTGCACTGGATCTGACTGGCAATCTGACCCATCTGATTGTTGCAGTGGTCCATAATGGAGCTAAGCTTGTTGTTCATCTCAGACAGACCCTGCACCTCCTGGCTTTCTTTCTGCTGATTATCATTTTTCTTCTTATCCTTCTTCTTGTCAGACTTCATCTGTTTGCCTCCGATCTTCAGCTCTTTCTTCTCCTCTTTTCCCTTGGGAGAGTCGGCTTTTTTAATACTCAGAGCTGGAAGTTTGCTCTTACGGAGGCCGAACCAGTTTGCCAGAGAGGGACCCGTCTTCTGTTTGGCCTCGGTGGCAGCGACTTTCTCCTGTTCTTGACATTTCTGCACGTTCTCCTCAATTCCCATCATGACTTTCTCTTCAATAGTGGTGACTGTTGGGCTGATTTTTTTCTCCTCCATATCTGGGTGTTTGTTTGGGGAGTCCGCCTGGGTTTTGACTTCCCTGCTGAAGTCTGCCTCATTAGGGAATGCTGCTTTGTCTTCTGTCTCTCTAACTGGATTTTCCAAGCCGTAGACACAAGAGGACGGAGGATGAAACTGTGGATGAGAGGCAACCTTCGATGGCTTACGGATGTTTAAACCAGTCCGATCACTGATGGGTAAACTACGAACCACTTTGTGAGAAGGTGACATGACTGCCTCCCCCTTCCCTGTGCCCTGTGACCCCTCAACTTTAGAACCCGATTTGAAAGCTCTGTCAGGGAGGATGCCGTGACTATTTGACCCTGTCATCCCTCCATAGTGGCTAAGTCTTGTCCTTGGAGAATGAACAGGGCTCTCTGCTAACCCAGCACAGGTCGCTTCTAAGGAACTCTGTCTCGACAGAGAGTTCCCCCTTTCCCCTGAGTTGGTAATGATCTGAGTTCTGATTTTTCCCGGCCCATCTAAGGAATTGATGCTTGGTTTTTCAATGTAGTTGGTGCTGAAACTCTGGCTACGAGCTTTTGCCCCGTTCATCCCTAACGCTGGCTTTAAATGAGGTTTGGCAGCAATAGATATGGATCTGCCAAAAAGCTGACTACTCCTTTTCCCATTATCACAAACACCCCCTTCCTCTGGCACCATAAGAGCTTGTAATTCTTCTTCCAGTAACCTACACTGGACTTCACCTTTCCCCTCTGTAACAGACATCTTGGATGGCGAATCAATATTGTACTCTGTCTGCAAGTTGTCACACTGGGCAGAAGCATTTGAAGTCACAGTCTCCTTGGAGACTGAGTTGATATGATCTTTCTCTTGTTTGCCTGGTATAGAGGGACTATTTTTATGGCTAGGAGGAGACTTTAAAAATGCCTTAAAGCCCATTGGGATGCGAGTCTTTGAGGCTTTTTCTGCTAGGTTAGGGGACATAATAATAGAGCTGTCTAAAGCTTTGCCAGTTTGTGGCTCTGCCTGACCTTGAGGTGTGTCCTGAAGTGAAACAGGTAAACTAATAGAGGTCTTCTGCACTGACTGATGGACATTTTTATTAGCAGATCCTTTTTTGCTTGCAGGTGAGTTCTGAAATGAGGACCCTCTGAGGGCACTGTAGGGAGGAGGGACATTCTTCGAGGTTTTAGGTGCGGTTTCAGGTTCTCGAGCACACCCTGAGTTTGCAGAAGGGAGGTAGTCTTTCGTGGTCATCCGCTTGGAATCGCCTTTAGCAGGTGTCTTAGTCATGGCAGGGGACTTTTGAAGGTGCTGACTGGTTTTGTCAACCAGTTTCTGAGGTGCAAGTGCAGTCCCGTAGCCTGCATCCAAGTCTAAACAGTCTTTATCCTTGATGGGTAGCGTTGATTGCATATTTGGTAAAAGTGAGGTGTGGTAACTTGGGGGTGGACCCCTCACAGTGGTTGGCGACCCCTCGTAATTTGGTCTGATCAGTAAAGAGGTGGTGCGGCCCGGGGGAGGGGGAGGAGAGGGGGACCTGAGTTTATTTTTGCTGTTTTCACAGTGTTTGTCTCTGGTTGGCTGTTCGCCGTTGTCAGCATACTCCAGGTGTCTCCTTGAGAGGTGAGGGGAACTCGATGAGGCGCCCTTATTCCATTCGGCCCTGCTGGGGAGCTTTGAGTTCACCGCTTTTGGGCTTTGAATACAGGTTCCTGGTGTCTTGATGAATCTGGACATTTTAACTGTCGGAGAGGAGGGGGACTTCTCCTGCCCAGGGGGTCCTGAGTTCCCGCTGTTACTTGGTTCAGTGGCAGAGCCCTTAGATAATCTCAGTGGGGATCCTGAAGGTTTATTACTACCAGGTATCTTTGAACTACTGTACTTGGAACCAGCAGCATCATTCATGGGAGGGATGGAAAGGCCTTTACTAGCTCGGTTGCTTGGTGGTTTGATAAGTTTCCGTTGTGGAGTCAGCTGCATTGATAGCCTCTCTGCACTTCCCTCCCTGCTACTGCTTTGCTCCCTTGGCTTGTGGGTCCTGATCTGATATTCAGACGGCTTCTCTGGAGACTCAAGAACACTGTAGTTTCTTGATTTTGAGGGTTTCTGCTTTGTTGGCCTCTCTTGGGGCACCAGTTCTGTGTAGTCAGGAACTACTTTGCTACCCTGAATGTCTTTTTGAGTCCCAGCAGCTGCTGCAAGTTTCTCTGCACAAAGTTCAATAGGCTCTCCTTCTGCATCAAATATTGCCAACACGCTCTCCTCAGATTGGGTGCATTTGGCCACTTTGGGCTCCTTAATCAGGCTGAAAGGCCTGGGTCTTCCATCTGCAGACTGGGTACGAACCTGGTCTCTCCGCAAGCACTGCTGTGTAATCAGCTTGGCAGCATCTCTTGACAACCTCTTCGAGTCCCTCTCGGCTTGCTCTGGTGGCTGGCTAAAGGACATTCGGATGTCACTTGACTCAGACTTTAACTCCTCCAGATCATCCGCATCAGACAGACGGGGAACTTCTGGTTCAGTAGGGGTGAGGTGCAGCTTCGATGGTCTCGTAAAAGCTGATATCCGCCCTCGTTCAGGGAGAAGGCTGTTAATAAAACTCATGAGTCTTTCAGGCTGCTCCTTTGAGTCATACCCAGAAGGGTGTTTAGTAGCCACAGGACTTGAGATAGTGTCACCTCCGCTGTCTTGCGTTCCCTCCCAGCTACATAAACTGTCTGAGATGCTGTGTGAGAGCTTCTTACAGTGAAACCAGTTGTCCTTGGTGGGGATGTTATCTCTACAACTAGAATGTGCTAGTTCATCATCTGCATCATCAGAATCATAAGCGAACTTCTTTCCCTGAGCAGTTCTCCCCACATGGGTAGGCCTAGACACCCCTTTACTGCTACTCTTGATGCCCAGTGAGTAGATGCCCTCATTGGAGTTCATGCAGTCTTTGTAGCCTGACTTGGAGACCTTGGAGGAACAGGAGGAGCTCCTGTGTTTCCTCCTTTGGAGCTTTCTCAGTCCTTCCAGTATGTGGCTCTCCTTACGTCTTGTGGGGAGGTGCTCCTCCTGAGCAGCACAGATATTACTAGGGGCTGACGAACCCAAACTCAGCCTCTTCTCCCACGTCAGAGATGACTAAATGGGAAAGAGAAAGGAGGCAGAGTCAGTCTCTGTGTAGTAAGAACACATATTCTTTAGTACGTAAAGCAATAGAACTGAGAAAAGCAAATCATAATGTTGGCTTTTGCGTGCAAGCTATTTTTATTCCACCACATATTTTAAATGCTTGGAATTAGGATGGTGCAGGACTGTCTTTAAATATGAAATCTCACATTTTCTCAGAAGCTTTAAACTCCAATTGGAAACATAATCAGCAAACTCATGCATGAAGGTTGTGGGATTAATTAAGGTCTCGAAATAAAGACTAAAGCACCCCTAATGAGCCTGATGAGCGAGGTGGTTTACCATTTTCCCACAGGAGCGTCCATCATTCCAGGTGTACGAGCCGCTGGAGAATTCACTGCACGCGCTCGACAGCGACAGCTCACTGCTGCTACAGCTGCTGCGTGGGTACACGGGGGCTGGCACTGTCAGGCTCAGCTGGCTCAGACATTTGGCCACAGGGAGACCTGCCTTTCCATTCAACTGAACCTCCTATGACACAGAAAAGAGGCGACATAGCATTAAGATGGAGTCACTTACATGGCCGCTTAACAATGTTTGTGAGTTACATAAGCTTTCCTTTAGTCCGACTAGACATCAAAAGTGTTTATGTGTTGGGTACTGCTGCATATCTAATTGCCATCATGCTGTTGATTTTGTGATGAAAGGTATTGAAGAAAACCTTGAGACACCCAATCAAATATCACAGAAAAGTCGACTAAATTGTCGATGTACTGCACTTTTCAAACTTAAAGAAATACCGATATCAATCATCTTTCGTGTGCAGTCACCACACCGCGGCAGATGTTTGTCCAATTAGCATTTCCCTGAAGACAATCTGACAATGACAGTGGAGTTTAAGATGAGGAATCTGATACATCCATGGCACAGTTTTCAATTCTCTAATCTCACATTCGTGTGCGTGTCACTTAACACGGCTTATTTAAGGTTATGTAGAGGTTTTGCTCATCCTGATTACAAGATGATTCATAATTCGCTTTTCAGCCATTATTATTTCATTTTCTTTTTCTGCTCTGATGGCACGCATTAGGGTTTATCAGGTGGCATCCTCAGAGGGGTAAAAGGGCAAAGGAAATGGAGCAAACTCATTTTCGGGCCTTAATGCATAATATATAAGATGATTAATGTTCCAGAGTGTCCTGTGGAGTCATTTTTACTGAAGACGAGTCTCAATCGATGGTTTTCTGGTAATATGACAAGGATATATCCCTCTTAGTGCCAAGTGATACTGCTGGCTTTTCCTGCTGAGAGCACAGGAGGGGTCACGGATTTGGATTTTAGATCTGTATTTTAATATCTTGGAATGATTTCTTGATGGGAGACGGGGGTATAGTTGTGCTGCAACACTTGGATGAGTTATATGGGTAGGGGAAAAAAAGTACATTTAATGTTTCCCATTAGGCTTACATTAGAGGGGGAGTCTGTATTCCTGGAAAGTAGGAAAGCCTTGCTTCTCTCTGGCTCCAGGAGCAAATCTGCTGCAGACAGATCCATGATCCGAGAGTGGAGTTTCTGAAAGTCAAACGGGAAGTACACGCAAAGATGAATTTTTGACTTTGGGGGATCTCAAGAGGAGCATCTGAGATGACAGAAGAGCATAATTGGTATGAAGATCTTTATCAGTACTTTATGCGGCGCACAGCATAGCCTGAAATTCCTTTTTGTAGCATCTCAGCTGGGCGTGAGGATTTTGATCTGAGTATTGTCTAAATCTCCCTCGAATGACAAATATTAAAAGAAAGCAATTAAACAAAGTAATCATTTGAGTTCATTTTTGAAAATCTCAAACAACTGCACAATAGGCTGAGGCGGAGCAATATTTTTTACCTATCTGATTCCCTCCACTGGTGCCAAACGGAGCCCCGATTCATCCCTCTCTCTCTCAAAGTCATTAATGTCATCGTCCAGAAAAAAAAAAAAATAATAATGTGAATAGGAAATAATTGCATCAGGGAGTTTGGGATTGCTTTGATTTTTTCCCCCTTTTTTATTTGTGCTAGTCTCTTCTGTTATTTCACTCTCATGCTTAAGAGGGAAGGATACAAAACCAAATACATTTCCACATATTAATCCCAGAACTTAATTACACTGGATTCCCTGAGCTCAAATTAACTTAAACTAGAAATCTGCAGGAACAGAACACTTGATCTTGTGCTGCATTTCCTGCCAAGGGTAGAACTAATGCTCACTTAGGGAGTATATGCATGTGCTTCTACGCACTGGTCGCTTTGTTTTCTTTTGTTTTTGTTTTGTTTTTTAATTCAGTTTCTACCATTAAAGTAAGTGGCGACTCACATGCTGTGCACCCCTTGAAGAAAATAAATTGGGTGTTATAAAAGCAAAAGTCACCCACGGTAAATGGAAACTGAGCTTTGAAAATGATCTCCTCAAATTTTCCTTCAATGGCATGAACGTTTTAAAATAAAAATGGTTTCCATTTTATTTACTTCCATAAACCTCCTTCCCGACTGTGTATATCGACTTGTGAAAAGAAAAAATACACGACTTCTAATGACACCAAAACTTCCCTGCTTTCTTTTGTCTCTTTAGAACAAGTAACCTGTGTTGCATTCATTGTGGATTTTTCACTCCAACTTCAGACAAAAAAAAATCCAAAAGAAAAGCTGCTTTTTGTATTAGAGAAAGCCTGTGAATAAGCTGTTAGCGTGACTGATTTTTGTACCATCAGCGACAAGGTGGTAATTTGCCATGGAAACAGATCGATGCCCATTTTCCATGTTTCCTCTGAACAGACTGTATAAGGACCATATTCTTTACCATTTGTAAGATTTATAAAAGCATCCGGCTTTAGATGCTGGCACAGAGTTCTTTCTAACGTGTTCAGGTTTCAGTGAGTTCAAAAACAGTTAAGCTACAGGGAGGATTTCTATCTTTTTTTTGCCTGTTACAGATCAAAACTTAACTTTTAAAATGATCTTGCCGAACACTCATCAGATTTATAAATATAAAGGGTCTGTTCTGTGCCCTGGAAAGCTTAGGAGATCACATTCTTTCAAAAGCAAATAAAGGCAAAAGTAGTAGTAGTAATATCGTGCAGTTGTACTAGTTTGGGCGCATATATATATATATATGTCTGTATGTGTGTGTGTTAAGGCATTAACAGCAAAAGAGCAAAAAAAACCTAACATGTAAAAAAAATGCATCAGAGTTTTAGGGGTTTTCTTTGATTAAATAAAAAAAATATATTTTAAGTGCAAATTCTTGTCTTATAAAAAATATGCAATTTTCACTTTTCTTTTTAAAAGCCGACAAACTGCTGAAAAACTAATTATTAGAAACTTCTACAGGACTAAACGTGATAAAATAAAATTTGAGTTCATTTCGTTTTGTCAAAATACAGTGCATCTCAGGTTCTGTAAAATTGTTTGTAACTGTTTGTTAAACACAATCCCACTGTTCCCAAGAACAGACGGCGATTGAGCTGCTGAGGTCAAAGTGATCAGCCTGTGCCAGCTAGGACTCGGGTAATTCTGTACCCGGGTTTGTGACAGTTCTGCTTCTGTGTCTAAACTTTGTCTTGTACTGCTCTTAAGCATGTTTTAATTATTGTGCAGTATAAACGGCCTAATTAGTATTATTATTATTATGATATGTGATAGTTTTAGGTTTTTAAATAAAAAGCTGTCTTTTTCACATGGTTTGTTAAAAAAACAAAGCTGACAACCTTTTTCAACGAATGTTTCATCAAGAAAACATCAAAACCATATCGAAACAGTTTTAATTTAAGACAGATGAAAAAACATCTACAGGATTTGAGTTTATTTTGTTTTGTGAAAAAAAATACAGTTCAGGTTCTGTAATTGTCATTTTACTTTGTTAATCTTTTAGTTCTTCACACTTTCCTTGTAACATTTTTTATCTAAAATTATCTTTTGTTAAACATAATCTCACTAAGAACAGGCGGTGTTTGAGCTGCCGAGGTCACAGTGACCGACCTGCGTCAAGCTAAACACTCGTTGCTATTTTAGCAACCGGCTTCGTTCCATTTCTGCTTTTGTGTTTTTTTACATTAAACCTTTTCACCCTCACAGTGCTCTTAACCATGTTTTAATAAATGTGCAGTATTTGTAGTTGATCTTTTTTTTCCTTTTATTTAAAATTTAGATTATTGTCTATAAAGCACTTTGCAGTTTTTGCTTGTAAAAGGCACCATCTAAATAAACATTGTTTGGTTATTATTTTATTCTGTCCACAGAGATAACTGTGTATGAAGCTCTGATGCGACACGGCCGGGCCTGGATGCTGTCCACACAGGATGGGAGTGGCTGAGCTGTCACGGGGGGGCTCTGATCTTATCATGACGGTGCTGGATTTCACCTCCTCAGCATCCTCATCAACGATTCAGTCAATAGTGTCACAGGGTCACGGGGGGAAAGATAGGTGAAGGAAATGCTAGCTGACAAGGCCGACTGTACGCTTCTTGAACTTTTTGACATTCAAAGTCAAAAATGTAAATTGTCCCATTAATGCAGGGATGACTGCAATATATCATGCAAATAATGGCCTTTTATTGACTATTAGCTAACGTCTGGAGTAACTTCATTAGTCTGGGAGCCAAACTTTTCAAGATATACTGAACAGAAGGAAAAAGCCTTCCTGCTTTTGTTCTTTTGTTGTTGCTTTTTTTCTGCTTTGACAGTGGTCATATTTCAAGATAATGAACGTCGGCCCAGAATAGCTTCCAAACAAATACGTCAGTATTGGCACTCGCTGTCAAAAACACATCGTCCTGCAACACACCCACACATGCACAAGAGAGAAAAGCCGTGCTCGCAGATTAATTCACAACACACACACACCTACTCATCCACATAATGCTCACCTGCATGACCTGATCTATACGTCTGACTCATCACAAAGGCTCTTCCTAAATTTCCAGCTACACACTGCTCACTGCACTGTAGCTGGAACTAAGACAAATGCTCCGCTGCAATATAATAAAGTAAGATATATGGAGCTCCATTAAAAACAGACATTCTAAAGCTCCACTCTGCAAATTTTGTTATTTATGTTTGTGGAAGAGTATTTGTTTAAATCTGCTATTGCAAACTTCTTTTTTTCTTCTGTGCACAAAGTTTTTACAACTTTTTCACAACCGCATGAGCAGTAATGAGGTCACGGCATGCATGTTGTGTCCTTGGGGCTCTTAGGTTTGAAAAAGAAAACAAGCATTTGTCCCAGTAATGGGTGACTCAATTGCTACTAGCCCGAGCAGCATTAGTGGCTGGTACTACACATAGCTGGTCGTAGTGCAGAGTTTGAGAAATCTTGCTTTTTGTTTTGTTTTTTTTAACATGTGGATGTCAGAAATGAATATGTGGCATTTTCACACAAAAACATTTCAGCTGAAGGCAGCGAAGGTGCACAAACGGTGCATTCACTATCAAATGCATTATGGTTCTTTATCAGAGGAACTCAAGATGCCCACGGGGAACTGGGGAACGTTTAATTACTGATAAGCAAAAAGGTCCAGAGCTAAATGGGAAACTGTACACTCATATCGGTGATTAAGTCTCCCTCGGCTTGAGGGTGTAGGACAGAAAAGAAATGAAAACTCACCCCGGTTATTTTCATATTCTCCTAAGTAATTCAGCTCAATTGGTTTAGTAAGTTGAACACAAAATCTATCTGTAATCTGACAGATACAAAATCCAAACCCGTTTGTTATCCTTTGCTGTACGCTTACGCAGACTTCTCAACTGAGTATTTATGACTATTTAAATAATGACAGCCTCATTTCTATAAGATGAATGTGTAATTGGTTCACTGTGCTTAGCACGTCAGCGGTAAACAGAGAAGCTATGTTAAAAAAAAAAAAGATTCTTGCATTTTTCAACTTCACTAAATGTGTAATCCATTAAAAAGGGGGAGGAGAGGGTTAAGCTAACTATCAACTAGCTTTTATTTGAGGCCCCAGTAACATAGGCCCAGAGACCAGTCAGAGGAAACAATCAAATCATTCAAATGTTTAATTAATAAGGAAAATGTGTTTGATATAAAGTGAATGCGTACCAATGCAGTATATTCCATTTGACCATATTTAATAAATGTAACATTTTGTAGTGTAGTTGTGAGCTTTGTGCTAACACAAATCCTGTATTCTTTATAAGAAGAACACACAGACTTCTGTGTCACGGTTTGCGGGGGCAGACCGTGTGTATTGTGTATCAGAAATACACAATACATAATGAACTTGACATTCATTATGTATTGTGACAGATGGCTGCCCATCTATACAACCAGAATGCCCATGACATTCTGGTTGTATATTTAATTCAATTTAGCTCAGTTCAATTCTTCTGTAGCCCCAAACCTCAACAACTGTCAACTCAAGGTGCTTTATATTGTAAGTTAAAGATCCTACAACAATACAGAGAAACAATACAATACAGAGAAATCCCCAACAATCAAACGACCCCCTAAGAATAAGCACTTGGCAACAGCAGGAAGGAAAAACTCCCATTTAACAGGAAGACATCTCTGGCAGAACCAGGCTCAAAGAGGGGCAGCCATCTGTCACAATCGGTTGGGGGTGAGGTAAAGCATTGAAGTCTAAGCTCCCTTGTTCTGGGACCTCCATAAACACTTTCTTGATGACTTAATGGCCTCAATTGTTGATTTCAGGCGTTATTAAATAAAACACAAAGTTCATTTTGTAGCTCATGGTCACTATTGGAGTCAGAAAGGAGGATTATCAAGGGTATGCTCATTGGCTATGCTCATTGTACTCATTTTTTGGTTGGTTCTGCCTCTCAGCTGTCACATCTGGTTTGAAAACACTAAGATAAGAACAACAGGAAATGCTCAGCTCGAGGCTTCAGAGTGACTTCACCACCACTACTACCCATGAATAGCAGCTAAATCCGTCTTTTATAGAGTCTATGGTTGTAGTGTTACAATGAACAGGAAGATAAGAAAGTGGCCTCGATCTTCTTATCTAACTCTGCAAAAAATAAGTATAAAAATAATAATTATACAGCACGACAGATAAAAATATAGCTGTTCCGTAGGAAGTCCCGAGCCTTTGTGACGTGGATAAATATAGCTGTTTTTAACAGCTCTCCCACACGACTGAAGCCCTCATAAAGGACACGCCGAGCATCCGGAGAGGCGTGATCACATTATGATTAACTCTTACATTGAATCACCCTGATGATGGTTAAAATGTTGCTATTAAATAATGAGCGGACAAAAACCCACACGCTTGTAGAAACCACACAAACAGCACTGTAGCACGCACACATTACATGATTATGTTCCTTTCACCTGCCTTACGTTACGTACGTACTCATAATGTCTGAATCACGCCGGAAAGAGAAGAAGAAAAACAGTCTCGGCTGGATGCCAGAGGGATATAAAGCAATACGCCGCAATCCAATTACCCGCATGGGATCTCAATAACGACTGAACTTGATCTCAAACTCTATCATATTCCTGAGTGCCTTAATACACCTCTTCAGTGAGATTGCACCTCTTTGGTTTCCGCTGCGGTGTCGGCAGTATCCTTCTTCCAGCCTTTTATATTGCACTTTCACTTAACAATATTCCTGCCTGTCTGCTAATGGCAGCAGAAGTACCTTGAAAGGATCTTTCTAACACGCCTACAACTACATTAGTTCTCTTTCCTCATTTTTTAAATTCATTTTCTGCATTTGTACCACTTCCTGTTTTTGCTTTGCTTTCTCATGTCCTTCCTTTTCCTTATCTACCCATAATTTCTTTCTCCCGAAAGAGCCACAATTATGTGACATTCCACTTTCCGAACTCATCATATTCCCCTCTGACTTCGTATCATGGTTGACAATAGCTGCGTAAAAACACAGCCGCAGGTCCGTCAGCCTCATAATTACACCTTACAGAGTCTGCTGGATGGACACATGGACACTTTTCAGTAAATTGGGACCAAAAGGAGAGAAAAAAACACCCACTCCTGCTGAGAGAATATAGGGTTTATGGGGTGTACAAGTACAGTGATGTTTGGTGATGGCTACAGGGTTCAAATCTTTGTTGTTTGTTGGATGTGGAGAGTTGGAGATTATAGCCCTGGCGCTGCAAACATTTCAGAACTTATGTGAAGTGTGTTATTTTGATTTGGAGGAGGGGATTTGTTTTCAAGAGGGCACCAGGGAAGACGCTCTACTTTGGGGGAAGGCAGGAGATGTTTTAAGTTTGTATCTGCCATTTAAAGACTTCCAACATAGTTTTTAATGTAGAAAGCCGTGCTGCAGGGAGACCCGATTTCATGTGAATCCTCAACATAAAACTATAAAAGTAACATTAAACGGCACATATGTAAGCTTAGAGAGAAAGATGTAAACCCGTAAACAATCAAAGTGTTTACGGGTTATTTTTCTTTTCTTTTTTAGCAGTCTCTTTCTCTGGTTAGGACCCCAAAGCTCTTTAAAAACAACTAAAAATGGAAAACAACTTCAAATGCATGAGAAGAAGTACTCAGGGTCGTTTACTGGAGTTCTTTCCACCATGTTTGAGTGTGGATATGCAAACTCAGGCTAAAACTATAGGACCCCAAACTGACCTACTTAATTTTTAAAATGTATACCTTGAATTTTTTTCAGGATAAATAATATTAATAACTATAAAATTTAACTATATAATATGATATTCAGTCTGCTGCTCAAGTTTGCCAGTAACTTGTCTGAGGAACAGGAGACATAAACTGTTCCAGTAACCTGAGGAGGTGGCTGTTTCGATTGGAGAAGCCAGAGCAAAGACTTATGTTTGAGTTCAAATATCTATATACAGTACTTTGTGCATTACTAAAACATTTATGTGGTAGTAGCGAGACTAAAATAAAAGTATACTGGCAAAGGAGTAGCTGAGGACGGTATAATCCTGCAAAGCTTGCATATGACAGGACTCTCTGCAGCTCTGTGCAAACTAAATCATTCCTTACTGATTCACATTAAGAGGGTTAAAGCACTCGATTAACTGATCATCAGCCACAGGGCCTGGACATCTTACAGTCACTGAGTGGACCATGAACTCCTCTGTATTTTTAATTCACTTTTATTTATATAGCCCCAAATTAGAACAACATTCAACTCAGGGTGATTTGTATTGAAAGACAAAGGCTCTACAAAAATATAGAGAAAGGCCAACGATTAGACAACCCTCTGTGAGCAAGCACTTGGCAACAGTGGGAAGGAAAAACTCCCTTTTAACAGGAAGAAACCTCCCTTAGGCTCAGGGAGGGGCGGCCATCTGCAGCGACCGGTCTGGTCGGCTGAGGGGAGGAACACACTCTGTTCTTCTTTGTTTTTTGTTCTTTACCTGTTTAACGATACATTTCCTGCCATTTGATCACCTACAATGTAGTGTATCGACAGGAGGGTAGGTTCTGGGAAGGGCAGCGTACCTGGAGAAGCAGGTCCGAGGCCGGCTTGATCTTCTGCTGGAACAAAACACCGAGCGCCCGATTCTGCTGCTCGAGATCAAAAACCCTTGTTCGCAGCTTCAGACACTCCTCCCTCAGATCCTGATTCAGGAGGACAAATAGAAAGAGCATCGTCTGAGTGTAAAATTCACATGACAGTTAGAACAACACTGAGAGTATATCCATTAATTTATATTAGCATGCATTAAGAGAAAAAGAAGTAACAAACCTTCTGGGTTAGAAGCGCCTGCACGACTTGATTGGCAACCTTAAAGAGAAAAAGAAAACATCACAGAATATAATTTATCTGCTTTGGCACCATAATAAAGTCCTGACCTCATATGACCCTTCCGGGCCTCTATAGAAACCCTTACACTGCACTTTGGAGTGTTTGTACTTCCTCAGCCAATTTACACCTCGGATGAATTATTATGAGCCCAAGCAACCGCTGTGGCACAATACATTGCACATTTTTCCTCCGCTATTGGGTGTGTGTGTCTCTTTTACACACTCGTGCAGACAATGTTGAGCTCTCACAGCATAATGGTGGTATTGACAGTGCCTGGTTGATGTAGGGTACCAGAGGTGTGCCTGACTTAAGTGCTGCTGTGCCCGGGTCTTGGTCTCAGAGCGGTTCGCACTTCAGACCGCAACGCCGATGGAGGAGCGTCTACGATTACTGCCCATTGATTGCTCATTAATACCCCGTGAAGCCCCATCGGCTCTTTCGAGCGCCTCGTTTCTCGTTTATTGAACGAAGAGAGATGGGGGTAAACATAGCAAAATGAGCCCTGCTTGTGGAACCGCAAAGTTACAGATCTGCCTCTTGTGATCAAACAAACTGGAGTTAATGGTGTTTGACAGAGGATGTGAACTTGCGCACGCTGTACGTCCTGGAAACAAGTTACAAACACAACAAACGACTTTAAAATTTCACACAGACAGCTGGTGTAACATAAAAAATAATCATCCCTTCTGTTACACTGTTGTTCTAGTTAGAGGGGCGCACACAGTCTCCATCATTAAAACAGGATTATTGCTAAGCCGTCCTTCCACCGAAAGCCAACCACAAAGGAAAACAGTTGACAAATAAACACAACAAAACCGAGCTGAGCCATCTTAGTGAGAGCAGGGAAGCAGAAAGGAGACGAAGGCTGAGTTTACTCCAGATGCAATCCATCGAGGATGCAGCTCTGTATAACAATGGCCCCGCTTCCCTGTACTTTCTTTTCTTTTTTTTAACTTTCGATTTTCTTCCTCACCCCCTCTCATTTTTATTTCCCCTTATGCTCTCACCAGTCTTTCCCACCCTGCGGCAGATCTGCTCAGTCTGCTGAGCTTGTCGGTTTGAGGACAAATTGGGCGACTTGTCCCTGCTGGACATGCTTTCCTTTAGCAGCGCTCCCTCCATCCCGGAGTGATTCAGCAAGCAGGCACAGCCCAGAGCCGGGGCTGCTTCATTTCCCTCATGTAGCTCCCTAAACAGTGCTTAACAAGCTCTCGCAAAATAACCAGAGGGCACAGAAGTGATATTGTTATGTAAACTATTTCTGCACAAACACCGGTTCATGTCAGGATGAAGCTACATACAAGCTGACATTTCAGACTTGCATCACAAGCACTTAACTGCACGTTACAGTTACAAAAAGAAGGAAAAATAAGTAGTTAAGGAGCAAAAGAGACTGCAGTACCTCAAATAGCCACTTGAAGCTGGCACCAAGTATGAGTCAATCCCCACAGATTTTCATATTAAAATGACCAACTTTACAGCAGAAATAAACATGTTTAAAGGCTAATGCAAGAAGCATTTTGGGCTCTATAAATAATTTCAGCTTCCATGAGAACTTTACAGAGGGATGGATACCAGCCGTATGCTATAACAGCTGTACGATAAGCTTAGCTTAAGCTAATTTGAGTGACTGTACTTGTAGTGTTAGTGCCTTTTACAGTTTAATGTGTGTATAATTGTACTTCAGTGCATCAGTCTCGAAGAGTGAAATTCTAGTAGTTTCTTTGTATTTCATTTTTAGCACTGATTACCGCATTTCTGTTGTGTATTATGCTATTCACACTAGCTAGCATTAGGTCCTGGTGAATTATAGCATGAAAAAACAAAACCAAAGAAAGAAAGAATGGGGTATTATCATAATGCTAAAATTATACATTGTTGCAAACTGGCCTTGTTTAAGGAAAAAGTAAGTGCCTACCTAGCTGCTAGCTGTCCACTAGGCTTAATTTCAGATACTTTGTGCTGCTGTCTTTGTGGTGTTGGTGCTTTTTGGAGTATTTTTTATGCAACTAGTTGTCAAATAATACGGCTTAATGTGTGGGTAACTGTATTGACAGCCTGTAAAGAAGTCTATGCTTCAGTTTTGATGAGTGAAATTCTAGTTGTGTCTTTGAATTTCAATTTTAGAAAATTGTTATCAGGTATCCCAACCTCCAATTTGAACCCATCTGTCACACCTACTGTCTGCCTATCCTCATGTCCTTCCTCCTCACTTCCTTCCTGTCTTTGCATCATATAGATATACTGTTGATGGCCTACCAGCTACTTGCGCTGTATACTGCAGCTGCTAATAGTATGGAAAATAAGTAGTATCCATGTAGTTGTGAAGTTTTAGATTCTTTATTTGACATATAGTGCAGACATAGACATAACAAAATTCCAAAGGCAACTGCTATTAACTATCATATCTTCTATTAATTTAGCCTGGATAGTATAGAGTTATGTAAATGTGTGTGTGTTGTTACTTAACAGTTTAAAAGTAAACAGAGGATGTGAAAAGACAAAAAATGTCAGATAAAAGAGTGTGCGTTAAGATTTAGTTGCATGAAAAATAAAATTGATTGTCATTATCAACAAATTCTCTCCAGCCTTCCTCGAGCTGTGGCTGGAGTAAATTGCCAAGCTGTAAGATAACCATAGCATGGCTCAGGACCTCATTAAAACCTTAATCTTCAGGTCCACAATACAATTTATTTTATTCTGTCAAAACAAATTCAGTTTCAAGGTAAGTAAAACATCTCACAAGCCACTCAACGTCCTTGAATGTTGCCTGGAATGAATAAAGATAAACAAGGTGTGCACTCACCTCGTCGAGACACCGCTCGTACTGCTCCCTTTGACTCTCATTCTCTAAGGCCAGGGTGGAGTTCTCCTCCTGCAAAGAACACACACTCCAGTTATGTTTGATGCAACAAAAAACAACAGAGACAGGAGCGGCAATCGAGCGTTGCTCTGGCTAAGACTGAGACTTCCCTCACAAAGGTCATATGTCAACTTTGAACCAGGACAGCCAATAAAAATTTACCAAGTGCAACTGAGAAAAAGGTCAAGGGGATGGAAGTTATGATGCTGAACTTTGGGGCGGCAGCTAGCCGTTTGGAGCCCGGACCTAATAAGAATATCTCCTCTGCTTGCCAAGCGATGAGGTGGCGTCCTATTGATCTTTGGGAGTTTCCAATTTGTCAGAGGCAGGCAGCATATTAGGAGCTGTCAGACTCTTTGGTTCTCTCGCCCTCTGCCCTTTACTAGAAACTACCAATCCCTTGATGAAAACATGGGAAACATGATTACAACCCAAAACAGTCCAACGATGCTGTCTTACGAAGAAACACTGACTAATTAAAGCCTCAAAGCCTGCAACGTGTGGTTATGAGTGCAAATCTAATGAATGGCCTGAGCAATTAAAGAGAGCTCGAGCATCTCATGTGTTAGTTTCTATTTTCAAGAGATGCATTTAGCTTGGGAAATCCCCCTGACAGTGTATTTATCACTGTTACACAACTTAATTTATGATTCAAATGTGCCAGCGAAGACTCATATTCCCATCATTAACTGCAGAAGGAGAAAAACAAATAAATCAGCTCCCATTTATTCACACCCAAAAAGAAATGAGCATGACTTTTTAAAATATGTGATGATTTAACCAGAGCCTCGCCTACACGGCAGCTCATTTTCTTTAACTCAAGCTTCAGTATGAGGCGCTATCTGACACGTCCGCGCGCAGCCTAAAATCAGTTTTGCTATGTTGTTTTAGTGGCATGCAAGTCTGTAAGTGTTGGCGACTGGACGTGCTTGTGTCCTTCTTTCTTTGTGCTGTAGTTATAGAGATGAGCAACCTGGAAGTGCACCGCTCTCTTAGCAACAGGGCTGCACATGGAAACACATGCATGTGACATTTAGGTCTGTGAGGTAGCACGGTTTGGACGGATTATTTACATTCCTGCCCCTCAGAAGACACCAGAAATATTATATTAAATAATCATATAGCATTTAATTTCAAGGTTACTATGCCAAAATAGTAAAAACATTTCATTGTATTAAGTTATGTCGCTGTTAGAAGAATGAATGGCGGTGGCTCTGAGGTGTCTACACCAGGGAAAACACTTAAGCGGGAGCACATCCTTGGCAGGTGGCAGAAAATTAACTTTCTTTGTGTTGAGACTGGAATTTAATATTTTTCAGGGATGATGCTTTCTGAGACCAAGAATCAAGGTAAAAGGATTAGTCTGTCATTGAAAATAGTACAACTCAGCACAACAGGCACTAAAAATTTGACAATAAACCTTCTCAGTCAAACCGTGTAATCCCGCTATCATATTCTGCCATAGTTCAGTGTATTATTATAACACCACAACAACCCTGCAGTCATAATGTCAGTGTAAATAACAATTCTTGTAACTAACTTTAAAATCTATTCATGACTTGGGGCAGAGCAGACGCCTAAATAATATAATCTCTAAAAACCTTCGATTATTTAATAATGCTCATGTTATGTGAAAAAAATCTATTTTGGGCCATTTTAAAGCTGTTTGTTGTCATTAGAAATGAAACAGGATTCATCTGAAGTCACCACTGACAGTACAAAAGACCGATATAGCTACCATGACATCACCCACTGGTTTGAAATATTGTCACGGTTACCATCCCGCTGTTTTGAAACCAGCGAGGGGTGCATCTAACAGTGAAACATTTAATGTGCTTCTCATCCTTAGAATGACCATAATTTAGAAAATGCATTTAATTAATTTAAATAATTTATACAATCCAAAATGAATGACTGAGCTCATTAACTCATCTGGAAAGTGTGTATGTAGCCCAGCTAGAAAAAAAGAGCAGTGGAAAGTAGTTTTTTTTTTCATGTATAATGTAAAGAATTTAGTCATTTCTTTTTTCTTTTATGTTTAAAGGAAGATGTGGACCAATAAGATTATCTGTTGTCATTTAACTTGGCCAATCAGCAATGAGCTCCCAGTGACCCTTGCTGTTGACCTTGATCACATGATTTCCTGTGTTGCCATTTCGTTCCTGTTCATATGATGCCATGTGCCAGAGAAACTAATGTTCCCGAAGTCGAATCGCTAGGAGTTAAAAGCAAGTCTGCTGCAGTTGTTTTTGGTTGTTCAGAGTTTCACCCTGTCAACGGTCAGGTTTTTTTGTTATCTGGTAAAAGGATGACTCGACAGACGGACCCAGTCTGAAGCAAGCCCCATCGAGGAGCAGTGATTCCACAGTTCCAGTTAACTGGATGGCGAGCCAACCCGAAATTGAAAAGGATTTGCCAAGGTTTTATTGAAGCCAAAGTTTCGTTCCCATTGAAGCTTCAGATACCTGCAGGACTACGAACTTTCTTCCTTCATCGGAGTGTGGTAGGACAAACATTAAACAAACTGAACGGGCCCCAACGATCCATCAGTTATCAGACATTATCCACTCATATAATTGACTCAGAGAAAGCTGTATGCGCGCACTTTTATTTAGTTTGTTATTTTGGGGAAAATATTTTGTATTTTATTTTATTGTTTTTTCATTACATTGTTGCAGCTGCTGTGTGTCAAATATAACAAATTTGTGAACAGTATATTGTGGTGTGGTCTCTTCTTATTGGTGTTTATACCTTGGGCTCCTGCCGATCCTAGATCTTCTGATACTGGCTAGTGGGAGTTCGGTCATTCTTAATAATAATTCACAAGTTGGGTTACATGTACACAGGTCAGGGCTGAGGGGCGTTTTCCCACAGACATCTACAGCATTGGAAGTTTTTTTGCAACCAGAGCTGTCGCCCCCTAGTGATTATTTAAAAGAATGTAGGTTTAAGGCACTACTACGTTGGCTTCATTTTTCAAACTTGGAAGTTAAATCACCTTTAATGTTGCCCATAGAAGTCATGAAAGTCTATTTAACTTGCATCTGCAAGCCGCTTTGCAACCCCACTGAACCCCATTTTCTCCATTTAACGCTGAGTAAAGTCTGACATAACAAATGGCATGCCTATTATCATTGATGCCTGCTTTGTACTGGACCTGCTGTGGACATTTAATGCTTCCAATCTACACTGTAGGGACAAAATTATTGGGTTCCACAGCTTAATCTTTTATTTTATACCTCTGTGGCAATGGGACTTAAAAAAACCCTTCATGTTAATGGTGTGGGTTTCTATGCTTGAGCAGCTCCTGGAAGTGTAGGTGGCCTAGCACTTTAGTTCATATAGTGCACGTAAATGTGAGGGTGGGAATGTTCCAGAACAGAACTGCAAAATTCAAATTACTGTACATGGGATACTAATCTTCTTTTGACAGTAGTTTTTTCTCACTGTTTAGTGACTAATAATTTAAGGATTCGACTCTTCTTTATGCTCTATTTTTTGGGGCCCAACATTCTCTGAGAACATTTCTTTGGCTCTTTAGCTCTTTAGTCATTTTCTTCATCAACTAGTACTCTACTTTATCTCCCTGTCATTTGGTGCTTCCTAGTAATGAACTGGCATGGGTAAAATCAAAACAATTTACATAGCTGATAGGAATATATCTATGCTGTCAAATAATATTACAGCAATTACAAACCTATAGCTTATCCAGTTTATCCACCAATATGTGAAGTACAGACATCTTTAGACTCAACCTAATCCATATATAATGTATATACCCTGACACGTCTTACAACAGGCTCACACGCTTGCATTTTTGGGTCTTTGGTAAATATTTATCAGGTTGTGTTTGTCAGGTGTGGACTCCTGGGTAATTTTAGCTTTAATGCCCTTATCACCTAATCAGTAAAATGACCAGTGGCCATTTCTCCCAGAATGTGCTATGTGTATTCATTTAGGCCCCGGTTACAGACTGCAGCACGTGCCTGCCAAGTTAATGAAGAGAAACAGAAACAGGAGCCGGGCGGTGCTTACTTAGTGCCAGTGGAGTTTATGCACAATGAGGGGCAGTGATGTATTGCCTCTGTTTTGTTCCTGCTGCTTTAGCTGGGGGTGCATCCATCACCCACACAGCAGCAAGGAATAAAAACGGCAGATAACTTTTGATAAAGCTGTTTAAAATGTAGCGTCTCCGTAATGCGCTTCACCAGATGGATCGCAGGGACAGGTTGACCATACTTTTCGCCAGTCTCAGAAGATAACTCACCGCTGGAGGAGCAACAGGCAGGCAATTATCTGCCACTTTGCTGTAATTAGGGTCTGTTTTCTTTCAGGGATGAACAAACAAAAGGAAGAAAAGATCAAATACACTCTGAGGACTTTTTTTACTTTTTCACTTCTTTCTCCTTCATGTGTCTTTCTTGCTACCAAAGTGTCATCTTTATTTTTCTACACGCATTTGGATTGAGTAGTAGGTACTCTGTAGTATCTAGTAGGTAATTGCCACCTCATTAAATGCAAGCTGCTCCACCAAGTGAAACAGAAGCAAAGGGCAGAAAACAGCAACCAAATTCAGCAGAATGAAGCATGAATGGTGGTAGAAGCTTTATCCATTTAATCCAGAGCTCAAAACAATTTTTTTATACAAGCTTTCTAACAACTTGCCTTTTATTTTCAATTTTATTCACTCTATTTTTATTTAATATGTGCGCTGTTTGTTTATATCAGAGGTCAACAACCTTTACTATCAAAAGAGCAACTTTTTAGCAAGGTTTGGCTTAAACAAGCTGTATGGAGACACTGCTGTGTGTGGGGTTATAATGAAGTCAGCTAAATACATATTACACTATTAACATAAGTAATAGGTGCAATACTGTGTACTTGTTATATATAATAAGTTTTTATATTTGAAATAACTAAAAAAACCTACTGACATATAAAGGCCTACTTCAAGCCTGCTTTTGATTAATAAAACATGTAGCATTAGAGCATGACTGATATATATCTGCTGGGCTGATATTATCGACTGAACGTAGCTATTTTGGATTTGCTATTTATAAAGGCCAATAAATGAAAATTTAAAAAGTAAACCAGGGATAGAAAAAACACCCTTCAACCATGTTATGAATGTTGATGTTACATAGTTTGTCCACCAGAGGGCACTCCCTTTGCAGCCTCTCTTTAATGTGTTTGGAATGGCACAAACAATAACCAGATGATCCAAGCTGAGCATAAACGAGTAAATGACGAGCCGTGCCAATAAAACAAGATCATGTTTAAACTGTGTTATCATATTACCTTAATAATGATTAATCATTACGCATAACATATGTTTGGAAAATTAGTTTACTGTAATGTGTGTCTAAAAGAAATAAAATATCAGATTTTTAAAATCACCAAATCTCGATATCAGTTGTAAAAATGCTATATCGCTCGTGCTCTATGTAGCATAATAGCTTTAGTAAAAAGTAACATTTTCATTTCAATTATAACTGAAGTGCACAGATCAAGCACACCAGTAAGAAAACTATCTTTAAAAAAAAAGCAAAGCAACAAACCTCTTTGTTCATTTTTATAATTAAATTATTTTGTTACCGTCATTAGAAGAGTTGCTGGAATTGGATAAACGAGCCACATGTGGCTCTGGAGCTGGAAGTTTGAGACCCCTGGGTTAAGCTTAGGCACCAAAGTGTCTGGCTGGGGTTAGGAAATGGTCATGACATTTACTTCTACTTCTTCACTTCCTCCTAGATAATCTGTGTTGCTCTCTGTTTATCACTGATGCAGCGGAGGATAATAGCCTCCTGAGCCAGACTAGAAGGTAGAAGAGGGCAGCTCCTGGCCGTATGCATGTGACAAATAACAAAGGATGACATCCACTCACTGGGATGATAATATATGAAATGAGTGACATGACTCGGGGTAAGACCGAGTGCCACGCACCCTTCACCACACCAAAACCAAAAAGCCACGTGGAGCCACTTAGGAGTGTATCAGTGAAGACTAAAAGCCTAACTTAATTAAGCCTGAGCACTTTAATTACTGAAGAGATCTGAGCGGATATGTGTCCAGTGGCTTCAGCACAAAAAACAAACAGTGTAGATCGCTGTGGCTGAGCATCTGCTTTGGCTGCTTTGGCTCGTGGCGGAGTATAGCCCAAATCCCCAAGCGCAGAGGAAAACAAACCAAAGCTGGAGTACAGCCCGAGGCCCCGGCGGCGATTCTCACAGGATGACTTTGCTCTCCAAATGAAGGAGACCGGAGAATTTGATGAGCTGTCATGCTTTCAGACACAACCGAGCAAGGACTCTGACAACTGTCAGACGGGCTGGCCACAAAGGATAGCCAGGGGTGGCTAGGAGTATGGATACAAGAAGTATACAGAGGCACGAATAAAGAAAACTCAGAAGGAAAAGGAGGTAGGCAGAGAGAAAAAGAAAGCTGAAAAATTCAAAGCAGGAGAGACTTAAAGAGACAACAGAAATGCGTGGTGGCGAGTTAGTACCTCCAGGGCCTTGAGGCGCTCCAGCAGGAGCTTGGTTTTGTCTTTATCCTCTTCTGCTTGGCTGGCATCATGTTCAGGATTCAGCAGCAGCCTGGGGTCCAGCTCTGCTTGAGTCACCGGCAGGGAGCCCTTCTCTACTGGGCCGTCGTGCTGTTTCTGCACTTCCTCAGAGAGTTTATCCTGACGCACAGACAGCGAAAAGAGGTTAGAGGGGGGGAAAAATAAGGAACAGAAAATCAAAGCATGAATTTGGCGAGCAAAAAGCAGAGCAGATGGGAGGAAAGAATTGAAAATAGAGGTATGACAAATGTTTCAGGGTAAAACGGTTAAGGAGGCGTGAAAGGCAGAACTCAGAGGGAAGGAGGGAGTGAATGAAGAAGAAAGGAAAAGGGGAGAGGATCAGATGGGCAGATGGGACAACAGGGAAGCAGCTTCAACAACAGAGCTCCAAAACATCCCATAATCCCTAATCATGTTTCTCTTGTTTTCTAAAGAGTGGCAGTGACCTTCAGGGGCTTTCTTTTCTGTATAATGGGGATCCTGTGCTCTCCCTCTTTGCCCTTACACAGTGTCTGTCTCACGCAGTCTCATTGCCAGCAATCTTTTCTCTTCTGGTGTTTCCTGGCATCTGTGATAATTAAACACTGGTTATAAGTAGCTAATAATGAGGTACTGTCTGGCTAGCGCCAAACTGCTAAAAACAAACTCTTGGTCACAGTTAGAACACTATTCATGCTTTTCAAGGGATCTTTGGAGCCTCACATTAGATGCTTACTGAAAACATCTATTCATCAATATTTGCTGGAAAAAGATCATCTGCTTCTTTGCTACAAGGGCTGAAAAACAAAACAAACAATTTATAGTAATGTCATTGAATTTTAAAGAAGAAAAAAAGCCCCAAAGTGGATTGTTCCAGCTTTTGTGTTTGTCTGAGAAAACAATTTGAAGACATCACCTTAGATGAAAACTCTGATGCACGCTTTGTTCTGCATTTTTTACTTTAAAAGCTGTAAAAGTATCTGACTCCACTTTTCAGTTGAAGTGAATTTTGCTTTGGCAGTAGTTTAGATATTAAAGTCATCGCTCTCTGGCATTTTTAAACCTAAAATAGTGGTTCCAGTGTTTGCAGCTGGTGACCTTTGCAAGCGCTCATCATAGGCTGAACATGTTAATAAAATTTGAGCACTGATGTTCTCTAAATATTGCCTTTCACCGTACCTTAATAAGTGTAAGAGACAAGAAGTAGCCAGTATAAGATAACTTCTGAAATAAGAAAAATTATATAAACCTGGGGGGAAAATAATAATTGTTTTTGATGAGATATACTCAGATTTGGTCTTTGGACTTTCAAGGAAAACCAAGTCAGTGCTTGCCCACAACCAGTGATTGCCCAGCTGGAGTTCTGGGCAAGTAAAGCTGCACTTCCTCTAACATCAACTTCCAGTTGGCCCTAAAAGTCAGTCGACAAATAATAGTGCTTGTTGAGCAGTAATACGAACTAAAACTGACTGACTGAGTTTTAATTAGTAAAATTCTAGTTTTACTAGAGAATCATGGGTATGGACAAAAACAGCCAAATAATGACAGAATCGAGAACAACCAGTGTTTCCAATATTTCACTTCACTGCCTGCAAATATTTCTCAAAAATGTGCTGTTGAATAGTTCCTGATATATAAACTGCAAATAAACAGCGTACTATCCTCCTCCAGCAACCTTCTCAGGTATGAGGGATCCAGTCTGGCCAATTAAGGGGTGACATTTACTTCCTTGGTGACTTTTCTGTCTTTGGCCTGTGGCGATAACATTTAGTGGACTGACGATTGACGATTTCTTTTAAATATAGTGGAATTTTTATTAGAGGTTTCACCATTTACAAAAATGCAAAACTGGGTATTTATCTGTTTGCATTGTTACTACATCACAGTAATTCAATTAACTGACACAGTTTGACACCTTCCAACTCCCAACAAGATAAACAGCACGTTAATCCTGTTAAGCTAGAAACTTTGATATACAGTGCTTGGTTCTGGAGATTTGTAAGCACTTTTGTTTGGGTCATTCAGGAGTCCAGTAAGGATCTCAGTCATAAGAGCTTGAATATACTGATGATTCTTGAGAAAAGAATTGTTATTTTCCTACAATAAGTCTTGCACTTGAATAAATGAATGAAGTAAAATACTTTGCTGTATCTGATATTCAAGAGTGGCTGATTTCTTTAAAATCAGCAGTGTCTCAGTGCTTGATCATTTAGGGCAATTTTCCCCCCAGTGGTCTTTGATTTCTTTCATTTGAACAGGTTTTCAAAGAGGCAAAGATTCACAGGATAAAATAAATATGTGAGGAAAAGCTGGATGGTAAAGACCCAAATTTGATGCACATTTTTCTTTTTTTTTCCTCACAAATTCATCATCTTGTGACCCTTCAGATTGATCCTAAAACCTCTTGAAGTGATCCCTAGTTGCAGTTCTTTATACTTACTAACTGCAGGCTTTTGGTAAAAAGATGTGTTGAATAAATGTTAATAACATGTTAGCTAGATGACAATGAAGGTATTATTGCATCCTAAGTCACAAGAGCAGAGTAAGAACTTGAGTGCGACATATCACTGTGCATGTGCCTTAAAATTTTCCTCCTCAGCAGATGAAGTCTGAAGACACCTGCGGTTAATGTGCTCGACAAAAGTGAGGTTAGCATCACAGATGAATAGCCGCAACTCTTTTTTTTTTTTAAATCTGAAAGCTGCACAGACCAAGCTGCTACTTTCTTCTAAAAGGAATTGGAAATAATGTCCTTCAGAATACACCCCCACCCCACCGCTTGATTAAATGTCGTCTAAACATGTATTAGGTTTTCAATCTTGTTCGATTCCATCAGACAATTGTGTTCAAGGCAATACTTTATAGTCAAGGTTTTAAGTCTGCTTTCGTTCGCCTGTGATGCCTGTGATTTGAGAGACTGCTCATCAGACGGCGTTAAAGGGCTCTGTAATAATCTCCGCAGAGAGAGTCTTGAGTGGGAGAGGGGAGGGAACTTTGTCCCTCACGTTGCCCTTTCAAGTTATTGAGTTTGCCTGCTGAATACACAGAATACAGCAGCGGCAGCAGGAGCACATCACTGCGTAGGAGCGGCTGGTGTTTAGTTATACAGCATATGGGAATAGCACAATAACCCTCCAAGTATATTCTCTATCCGCTGCTGATCACATAAGGAAATGTTTACAGTTTACATCAAGCAGCAGATCACTGAGTTTAGCTTGTTTTTAAATTTTTGACTTCTGTTGCTAAAAAAGATAAAGAAATCCAAGTCCTTCATATATCTGTTATCATTTTGTGATCGTTTCCATGAAGGTTTATGTGATGTATATCCATTTTAATTTGCTTTAATCTAGCTAGCAGTTCACTATGTAGAGAGCTGGCATGCTAACATACTAATGGTAATGTAGTACAATATAGGCTACCATAAAAAACATATCTTGTATATATAGTAGCCTTTCAGAATATACTAGCTAAGGTTTTGAGGGGGATATAGATTCCTGATCTTCCTGTTGGTCTGTCTTTAGGCTTTAAATAAAGAGCACAGAACTTTCACTTGGGAGAGTAGAGTTCAAATCTCACTTGAAGACAAAAATTAGCACTGACTGGTAGGAGGGGCAAAGAACAATTGAGAAGGGAGTCTCCCTGTTGTTTAATTGCAATGGGTTTTTCTAGATTTCCACCTTCTGCAGTTAAAAAACTTTGCAGTGTTAGCGTTCTTGTTGGTATTTTGACGGCAAAAGTTACCATGTTTGGAGTACAACGAGTTCTAAGCTATAAGCTAACACTAGCAAGTGTAGTTAGCAAGGTGCCATCTGATAACAGGTGCCTAAGTAAGAGACTAAAGCTTATTTTAGACTTCTGTGTTGAGCCAAGGCAAGTAGCCAATACCGTTGCCAGCATTTATACCTGTTCGCGCACTTTTGGCACCAAAAACCAATTTGGTGGCTGATTTTCTCTCTTCAAATTGATCCCTTATCTTACAGTCGCTTTTGAAAATGGCAGCAGAAGAAGTAGCTGAAAATGCATAAACAGGCCAATCAAAGGTGTTTTGAGCTACATCGAGGCAATGGAGGTGCATGTCAGGAAATGGCATAGGGCTTCTTCGGTGTTAATGGTTATGATGTATCTACGGTATAGATTTAATTACACTGTAATAAAATACTCTAACTTAATTCATAAGCCACAATCTTCTATACATCACAGCAGGTCATATTTTTCCTCAGATAATTCAATTGCCAACAACATTAGAGAGATCCAATTAAGTCCAATTAGTGGAAGTGGGTAGTAGCAGGAATCCATTAGCACAGTTGCTACCCCTAATTCCAGTATTTGATGGACAATTTATTGAAGTTGGCTCTTGAGTTTCTTCAAGTTTGTCTATTGTTTTCCTTTTAAGGCTTTAGATAAAGAGTACAGAAGTTTCACTTGGGAGAGTAAGGTTCAAATCCCACCTACAACCAAAGGTTAGCAAATGTTATTAAAAAATTAACCCCATTCAGAGTTTTTGTGAAGAAGGAAGCACAGAAGTCAGAAACACTCTTGTATTAAACTGTAAATGTGCTTTCTATAGCTGTAAAGTATTTTCTAACATGGGTGTCCAGGGTGAATTGAATCGCTTTTGGAGAACAGCCTCAAGTGGCCATTAGACGAACTGCAGATTTAGTACTTCATGCTCAGAACCCCAAATTTTTTAACACCACTGACTGAGTGTTTCTTCCCCTCACACTCCCTTTTTAAGGGTTTATTTTATATGCACAGACAACAGACAACGCTATCTGCATATTAACAAAGTGGATTCATTTGATATATATTTCATAAGACTGCACTGTCGAGTTGCATTTTTGTGATGAAGCTTTTGCGCCTCAGGACAACTTTCAGACATGAGTCTATTATTATGGCTGCTAAACCCATGTTTCACATGTACTCAGTGGAATACATAAGCAATAGAGCCACTGACAGTGAACTTTACGATCCTTGTTCTTTATTCGGGACACTTTGATTCGCACTCATCAGTCAAGGATGATTTTTTTCTGCATCTATTCCTGTCTTGTGATATACACATGTAGTCATTAATAAAGACACTCTTTTTATTGCATACTTCATGAACTAGTGGCTGCCCTTTTCTTCTCCTCCCTCGAGGCATTTCACTCTCATTTCACCGGCTCGAAGTTAAAGACAATAATGTGGCTGCTGCTTTATGGACACTGTAGTTACCGTGTGCCCCTAGTGTGACATATAAGAAACAAACGACCAGTGAGGCTTAATAAATACTCTAAGAGTCTAAAGTATTTTCAAGACTACAAATGAATGCAGCACACATAGCTGGGGGCAAAAGAACATTTGTTTTCTATAGTTAGGCCTCTCAGATAATGCCCCACTGATGATAGACCGAGCGAAGCATTTCTGCACTGCAACACTGTGTAAACATGTTCAGCTCCAAATTGTGAAGTGAGACCCCAAAGGTGACCCAAGCTTCAAAAATACACGGTATTACTTATTCTTTCTGCATTTCTGCTCAATCCCAGCAGCTATTTCTCTTACATAACAGGGCCGGGAATGAATTCTTTCATCTTGACTCAGTCTGGCTTTAGTCAATACCCAGGCTCTCAGCTAAATAAGAAAAAACAAACAGTGGAAGACAAAGACGCATGTCTCTACTAAATGATCACTGCATGTCAGTAAATAAATTCTGAAAATAACAAATTTCATTTGTCCTTTCATTATTTCTGTACTTTTTCCTAAGCAGCTTTAAGAATAACCTCTCTCTGGACCATCACTGGCATCACAGTCTCACTGTAATGAGATTTTTAAATGAGAGTTTACCTTGTAGACCTTCATGATGTCCACCGTGTCCACAGCAGTCTGCTCCAGGACACCCTGATTCTGCAGCAGTGACCGCACTGTCTCTTCCATCCTGCGCACACGAAACACACATCGTCAGAAAAAAAGATGCATTAGTGGGAAATGATGATGATGTGGAGACCTAAAAGTCAGAGGCTATAATGTCCTTAAAACTAATATTAAGTTCTTTATTTTATTTTATTTTATTTCATACAACAACATTGCTAAATATCAGCCCAGCAAAGGAGGAAGTATGCTAATGTTATACATTGCCACTGTGTGCGTACGGAGGAGCTCAGGGTGCATGTAGGGTCAACAAAACATGTAGGAGTGAAGAAGTGTAGTTTTAAAACAGTTTATTTTCCTGTTAGCTCTAAATACGTTTTTTTTACACATGAAATTAGGACCGAGTGTTGTCAAAACTGTTGGTAAAAGCATCTGATTGGTAACATCTTCATTTTTCATCATGATAATGATCCCAAACAATAAATAATATTAATAATAAATAGGTAAAGCTGGACTTTTTCATGTGTCGATACGTCTTCTGGCCCTGCACCTGCCCCATTTTTAGATGGGGTAGTGCATGTACTGTATTTTTCGTTCTTACTGTAAAGCAAACCCTCATCTTTCCTGAGAAATCTAATAAAACCTCCACCACCACCCTCAGATTTGAGGCATGTACTGGCAGATGTGTTTTTCTGCAGGATGGTGCATATTTTAATTTAATTTCGAGGACTTCTTGTTCTCATGCACGCTCACCCAAGCAAAAACAAAGATAGATAAAGGCTAATAACGGTGCCTTTCAGGGTTTTAGGTTCCACTACTCCAAAAAAGATAGTAACTCAGAGCCAAGGTCCAAATGACCTCAACAGTATATAAAACATCCCAACCCATGTGATACCAGCAGCCTCAAAATGATGAGCAGAGTCAAATGTTCGGCTAAAAACATCTGACGTGGAATCTGTTTTCAAGCTAAAGGCTTGCTGTTTGAAACGGATCATTGCGTTCTTCTTCCTTTGTTTTAATACTCTCCATAAGAAAGCCCACACAAACACACACACAAATGGCTCAGAAGTGAAAATAGAAAGGGGAATGGGACTGAATCAGAGCCAGAGACACAAGATGGATGAGTCGCAATTTTTCTGGACTGAATCCCAACTTCTGCTCCGTTCGCTATG
This sequence comes from Diplotaxodon limnothrissa, assembly GCF_057381915.1. Lineage (NCBI taxonomy): Eukaryota > Metazoa > Chordata > Actinopteri > Cichliformes > Cichlidae > Diplotaxodon > Diplotaxodon limnothrissa. Next base: position 24,473,694 of record NC_140617.1, on the reverse strand, counting down.
CGAGGAACATGTCGTCCAAAATGACCAGACTGAGTGCAAAAAACTGCAGTCGCAGTGTTTACTGACTTATTGTGTGAGATTTTCTAGGCGTGTGTCAGCGCACAGCTGTATTCACGTCTGCTGATGACTTGAATTAAGCGCAATCACGGCAGCACAAACCAAGCGAGCGACCCTGACCTTCAAGGCCCCCGTCTGCTCAGAAACAATCTTTTGCTTCTATTTTGTGCTGCGAACGCTGCAAGCTGCATACAGAACAGGTACCAAAGAGTGAAAACACCTCTACCTATTTCCATCTGAATAGCAGCCACATGCCCTTTCAATCCACAGCGCTGTACGGTGACCTTTCACCTCACAGGCGTTCACTTTGTGATTCTGTGAAAAAGAAAAGAAAACCTACCCCAGCACCAGATAAGCTGTGAAAGATAATCTCGGGCCCAGCTGGGATCATGTAAATGGAAGTGATAAGATGAAACTGACATTCAGGAGCACCAGAGGATCCAGAGTAACAGGCAGTCTTTGTAAAAAAAAAAATAAATTTTAAAAAAGTCTCGACAAAAGAAAAAACGTTGACACTGTCAGCTGGGAATCATCTGGATTCATGACACCATCTTCTTCTTCAACTTTTGATTGGTTTGATTTGCGGTGAAGTTAAACAAGGAAGGACCCACACGGAAGGAGCTGAGATGTAAATTTGAACGTTCAGAGCGACATTCAACCCAGTCTGCCGCATGCTATTTGCATTAGCAAGGACTATCACCTCCTTTTTTCTCTAGCCTCAAAGTCGGGACTCATGTGCCTGTCAGTGTGACAGAAGGCCTTGTATTACTTACTGAGGCAGTGCAAAAGTGCATGAATCATTCAAAAAGTTTAACCAACCAGAGTTTCAATCAATTTCTGGATGTCCTTTACACATTTACAGGCAATGTTATCAAAGTTTTGACTTATTTGTACAAGAATGTCAAACATTCATAAACTGTATGTGGGGGCTACGAGGACACTGTTACACAGTTTTAAAAAATACTTGTGTAATTCAAAGAAATTCTTCAAGGTTTCAGGATTCTCACGTACAGTGTTGTGAGGAACCTTCCTTTCTGATTTATTCGTTTTTTATATATTTGTCACACTTACATGTGTCAAGATAACCTGAGTAAATTCAAAATGCAGTTTTAAAATGATGATTTCATTTATTAGGGGATCAATTTTATCCAAACCTACCTGTCGCTGTGTGAAAAAATGAACTGCCTCCTAAACCTAATTACTGGTTCTGCCACCCTTGGCAGCAAGAACTGCAATCAAGAGTTTGTGTAAACTGGAAATCAGTGTTTCACATCACTGTGGAAGAATTACATCCACTCTTCTTTGCAGAATTGTTTTAATTCAGACACATTGGAGGGTTTTCCAGCATGAAGGGCCTGTTTAAGGACAATGCAAAGCATCTCAATCCAATTTAAGTCCAGACTTTGACTCAACCACTCCAAAACCTTCTTTTTTTTTTTGAGTCATTCTGAGGTGGACTCGCTGCTGTGTTTCTGATCATTGTCCTGCTGCGAAACCCAAGTGCTCTTGAGCTTCAGAGCATAAACTGATGGTCAGACATCCTCCTTCAGAGCAGAATTCAAGGTTCCATCAGTTACAGCAAGTCGTCCTGAAGCAGCAAAGCAGCCCCATCACACTACCACCACCATGTTTGACTGTTGCTGTGATGATCTTTTTATGAAATGCTGTTAGTTTGATGTCAGATGTAACAGGACTTAAACCTTCCAGAAAGTTCAGCTTTTGTCTCGTCAGTCCACAGAATATTTTCTTGGGATCATCCAGATGTTTTTGGTAAATGTGAGACGAACCATTGTGTTGTTTTTGGTCAGCAGTGGTTTTCTCCTTGGCCTCTCCCATGGACGCTATTCTTTCCCTTTCTTATTGTCTTTCTTATTTTAGCGTTATGGTAGGGAGCATTGCCATTTTCAAAGAAGCTGGTGCCACCGGGGAGTTGTGTGTTTGGTCTGAAACAGATTTTGGTGGACTAACAAAGTGCAAAGTAGAAACCATAAAAATACCAGGACCCAACGATAACCAATGCTCCTCATTTTGTCTGTCTTCATTTTTATAATGTCGAGACTGACCAGTGGTTTTATCCATTCATATTTTTGGAGCCAAAGGCAGAAGAGCACAACGATGTTCCTGGTGGCTTTTCAGTGATCAGCAGTGGCTGTCGGCTATGTGGTAGTGGGTGAAAATGAGCACATGGAGGCAGGGCAGAGGAGGAACACCATCTGTCCAGGCTGAGCCATAAAGCCGGCTGTAATCAGGCTGCTAGCTGCTGAACGAACAGTCAAAGCGGCAGTCAGGCAGAGCTGATGGCAGATTGCTCCAGTTTCTGCTTTAAATGCTGCCCTTAATCAGCACAACCTATAGAGAAAAGAGGGCGTAGACACGGATAGCTTCGGTGTCCGGAGACGCCGAAATGGGTCAAGGACGAACATGATCAGCATTGCAAGCGGTTGCCGTCCTTGGGGCTGAGGGGATTTGGGCAGATGACCACCAACAGATATAGCACCAGTGTCTGCCTCTGTGTATTAACATGCCACTGAGCTATCTATCAGCCTGAGAGATAAATCCCTAGCAATTTTTCAAGAAGTCACAAAGGTCTTTTTTTTAAAACACCTAACTTTCAGTTTCACACTCAGTTTCTCAAGCTGTGACTCTTGATTCCAACCGAACGTGACGTGCATGAGCTGATTCTGAACAGCACTTCATTATTTTGTTGATCTCATCCGCGACAATTCAGGAACGAATTGCCAACAATTTATGAGAATGCACTATAAAAATGTAGAGCAGTGTGTGGGGTAAATGTGTGTGTGTGTGTGTGTGTGTGTGTGTGTGTGTGTGTGTGTGTGTGTGTAGGGGGCTTTTAAACCTAAACTGCGATGACATTTCATTAAGCGACACAACAGATGGAGTCGAAATTATTCTAATACATGAAAAATGCACCAGATAAGCCGGCAAAGCGAAGCAGAAGAATTAAATGAATACATGAATGACATGGTTTGCCAAAAGTTTGGTTTTGTTGCACACAAGTCCACACCTGCATAACTCGCTGTGAACTGGCAAGGCCTCGGTGACCTTCACTTTACTAAAGTGGCAGGATGGTGAGAAACACTTTGATGCCTCAGGATGCCTGCCTGCTGCTCATATTGTGGCTGGAGAAGGAGGAGGAGGTGGAGGAGGGAGAAGGTCTGGTTTTGTGGCACACCTGAAAGAGAGCCTTTGTGTTTCTAAACAGACCCGGTGCGCTCTGGAGGTGCCTCGTTTTCCATACCCCTTCCATTTCAGAGATCACTGAAGCCACAGATGTGTGTGTGTGTGTGTGTGTGTGTGTGTGTGTGTGTGTGTGTGTGTGTGTGTGTGTGTGTGTGTGTGTGTGTGTGTGTGTGTGTGTGTGTGGCATCTCACTGGATAGACTTTGGTCCTTTTGAAGGCTCGGGCAGAAAGACTTTGAAGTTTTGCGGTGGTGCTGGGGGACTGGAGGTCCTCATTGTTGACAGAAAAAAAAATCTGGCTCCATCTGGACTAAAGATTTATTCTGCGTGGCGATAACTCTCCCGTTTTCTCCGTTTGCTACAGCTACAATCACATTTCCACAGATTTGCAAATCATTTAACGTCCATATGTGACCAGGAAATGTTATAAAGGCAACATATTAAAAAAAATGTTGTTGAAATTCTATTTTATGCTCGTTTGTTACTTGGGGACAGGGACATGTTTACCACAGTGTTGCATCACCTCCTCTTTGAACATCACTCTGTAAACATTTGGGAACTGAAGAGACCAGCTTCTGTGGCTTTGACAGCAGTGTTTTCCTCTTTTTGCTGCTTAGATTTTTTTTTTTTTTTTTTGCAGACTTTAGTTTGGCGTTGTCTTGCTGAAATAGGCAAGGCCTTCTCTAAAAAAGTCATCTGCTGGCAGCGTACGTGGCTCCAGACCTGAATATATTCCTCAGAGTTATTGCTCCTGTCTCCAGGATTTCCAATAAGATCTGAGATCTTCTGAGCTCGAAACATCCCCTTTTTTTCCTGTACACTATAAATTTTTACTTGCATTTGAAGATTCAACAATGAATGCACCCACGCAGTGATTTCCAACTACAGAATCAATCCGGTTTTCAATACACTGAGGGCCCGAGGTACATGGCCACTGAATATTAGTTTTCAGCCTCGTCTTTTATGAACACAGTTCCTCTGAATTTTGTTACTATATAAATGATGTAGATACTGTAGATGCAGGAATCTGCAAATTCTTTGAAATTTTCAAATTTCTCTGAAACTTTTGTCCTCACAAACCTTTACAGAGTGGTGAACTACCATTTTACATACTATTGGCCTTCAGAGCTGCCTTAATTCTTTGTAGTACAGATATGACAAGCTGCTGGAAACATTTCTCAGAGTTCATAGTGACATGATAGCATCAAAGAGTTGCTGCAGAGTTGTACATCCAACCAGTGTTCAGTGGATCAGTGCTTTCATGTTTTTTATGCTAATGTCACAACAGAAATCAAGACTCATCAGACCAGGACACTTTTTTCCAATCTAGTATTGTCCGATTTCGTGAGCCCGTGTAAACTATGGCCATAGTTTCCTGTTGTTAGCTAAACAGAATGGTACCTGGTGTGGTCTTCTGTTGCTGCTGAGATGCTCTTCTGCGTAGTTTGCTCATAACAAGTGGTTATTTGAGCTACGTTTGCCTTCCTGTCAGCTTCAAGCATTCTGCCAATTCTCCTCTGACATCAGTGAGGCATTTTTACCCAGAGAACTGCCGATCCCTGGATGTTTTCTCTTTTTCAGATCTAGAAGTGTGTCCTTTGTAAACCCTAGTGATGGTTGTGTGGGGAGAAATCAGATCTGCCCTTCAGGTACCAACAGCCATACCACATTCAAAGTCACTTAAATCACTTTTTTCCCCTGATGCTCATTGTGAACTTCAGTAGAAGTTGCCATGTGCCATTTGTATTAATGAGCAGTTGAACAGACAGATCTAATGAAGAGTCTGGTAAGTGTACATCCAGTTATCTTACTAATTAACCTCACAGGTTGCACTAGGTGTTTCTATTTTTTTATCATTACCTTACTTTTTCAGTCTTTTATTGCCCTAATCATAATGTAAATGCTTAAATCTACAAGCAGATTAATTTCTTCAATCTCATAAAAATCATATTCAATTAAATAGAGTTTCCAATTTATTTGAAAATCCCTACATTCTCTTATTCCTGACAGCTAACAGAGCACCAGCAGTTTTTGGAACTGACTTGTAGTTCATCTGCTTGAATTTTGAACTGTGATCTGACGTCTTGTGCCTGAACTACTCGTTCTAATCTCATTTTCTTCAGCAACTCATGCAGCCGGCACTATGACTAAGAGTGCTTTGAATAATTAGCATTAATTTGTTAGAAAGTGTTTGCGAGAGAGGTAATTATGAAGTAATGCGGTTCCTCGAGCATTAAAATAGTGAATTTAAATAAGCAAACGTATGTTTCCAGAGCTAAGTAAAGAACAGGACAAGCTCCCAGCTAAACAAGACAAGTAAACAGTGCAATTTGTCTCTGCTAAAGTCAGCTACTTGAAACATATGTGAGAGAAAGGGAGTACGCTAAATGCTTTTGATGGATGGAATATAACCCTCAGATGACAGAGCATTAGTTTACATAAAAAACATGCTCAGTGTGATAGTGTGATTAATCTCAAAGTGCTTGCAGGGACCTACTCAAAGCACCATTCTGGGAAGGAGAGACGAAGGAAAGGACAAAAGGCAAATGCCAATTCTGACTCTCGTGACCCTTGTGGTGCACCGGCTAAATTTCAAGTGTGGTGCTTGTCAGCAGTCCAGGAAATACAATTAAGACTCCAATCAATTTTCAGCCTGGGGTCGACGATGTTAAGGCTAACACACCCCTCTCGCCTCCTCTCAAACACGCACACACACACGGAGAACGCACACGAGCTCAGAGCTCTTCATGTGTCAGCGATCCGCAGCGGTACAAAACGATGCACTGTCAGAACAGAGCGGGTGATACAGTTAGCATATGAAAAACTTCCAGTCCTCTTCCTCTTTTTGCCATACAGCTGTCAGAAGCCACAATGACTTCAAACGCTTCATTCAAAACTATTTCTATTCATCAAAACTGCATCCCCCTTTATTCAGCTCTAACCTTCAATGACAAATTCCTTCACAGACCTGAAAATGATTAAAGGGCTCCAAAAACCTCTGCCAAAAGCTGAAAATTGTAGCTCAAAACTCACCCCGTCTTGACTTTTTTTCCATTTTTACTGCCGCCGTTTTTTCCGAAAAAGGCCAGAAGCACCGTGCAGACATCCCTGAGCTCCATATGTGAAGTCATCCGCTGTAAAGTGACCTAGACACTACAGCACATATGTGGGTCTCTGGGCTAAAATAGGCCATGCGGTCATCATATAAGCCTGAGTGCTTTTCACTCAATCGACGGTCAGTCCAGCGGCCGGGTCAACCAAGTCAGCCTGACGGCACAGCTCCTGTTATCACTCTGTACTTGCTGTGTCTCCAACGTGTCATTATCCGGCACTAGCCTGTGCAAAGACAGTGATCTGGCAGGCAAAGACTTTCCCATATGTCCCATGTTAAGCCCTCCACACAAGAGAAGGGCACCTGCTGGGCGGCAAGCAGGCCAGCAGTCTCAGATAGCATGGGGAAGGCGGTGGCGGGGGGGGAGCAGCGATGGACTTGCACAAGTAAGGACAGGGATCCCCCTGTTTGGCAGCCTGTGTGTGTGTGTTTGTGTACACGCACATGTGTAGCTGTGTGGGTCTTTATTAGTGATTAAGAGGCTTTGGCTTTCATAAAATCGACACTTTCCGTGCAAGAAAAGCTGAGAGGGAGGCAGCGTGCCAGGACACTCACCGCACGATCAGAGATCTCTACAGGACTTCCAGCGAGTCGCTTTCTACCATCACATTTTTGGTTAATTTTAGTCAGTGCTCTCCTGCCACGTGCATGTTTGCAAGTTTCACAGCTCAGATGAAGCAGGACACACACACACACACTCCTATTGTGGGGATATTCATGCTGCCAGCGTTCCTCGGCAGGCACTTTGTCTCTATCCCGAATTAGAAATAAAAGCAAGGTCTTTTACTTTGTTTTTCCTCTTTATCACAGAAAGTCCCACAGGCATGTGTTTGAGAATGAAGACCATAATGTGAGGATGAAATATCTGAATCCTCAAAGAATCTTCACCTGAACAAGAGGACGCTCTTCTTGCTCTCTCCGACTGTGGTCGCACTCTCACTTTATCAGCGCCGCAGTCAGGCTTCGGTTGACTGAAACCCTCTAATCTGATTTGACAGGAGCACAATTGGAATATCCCAAAGCTGGTGAAACGATACTGAGAACAATCACCTGGTTGTGCAGCTGAATCGAGGCCATGAGGGGCCCTCGCGTGACTGATTCATCGACAGCTCCAATCGCCTTATCTGACCTTAACAAGGCGCTGCGAAACTGTCTGTTTTTTGGCCCCGAAATAGTCCATTTTTCTTCTCAGACTCCTTTCCAGCAACACACACCCACCGGGTGATTGCCTAGCTTAACACAATGCTAAGCCACTCTTATCCTCTTAGAGCTGTTTTTGCAGAAAACTCGCAAGGAGACCCTTTCTAGTACGTGACCTAAATGAAGCAGAGAGGCAAACAAAACTGGTGGTGAAGAGTTTGGCTTTGAGGACAGGTCAGAGTTGTAAAAGTCATGCATATCAGTCATGCATGTTACAGTGGAGTAGCATTTCAAAGGTCCTCGCCCTTGTGACCGCTGCCTCTCGCCAGAGAACTTTAACCTGACCAACAAGACACACATGCAAGAGACGCAAGGGGGAAAAGAGATCAAGCGGCCGGAGCATTTAGTGTGCCCCGTAAATCATATTTCATAAATCTTTGCTGTGACAACAACGGCAAATAGTAAAAATGTGCAAAAACCACAACAGTTCAGCCATCCAAGACTTCTGAAATAACCACAAAAGGGTTTTTAGCAGAAGCACTGCACAGACTGCACAGACAGGGTGCAATCGAGGACTAGCCTGCAAGAGTGTAAATTAAAAAGGACATATGGAGGCGACCAGATTTAGATTCCTCCTTCATCCCCCTCAACCCCCAGCACTTCCACTACGTTTGGGAGGATTTAGAGTGCAAATTCACGAGGTCTGTCCCACATGTTCACCCCTGGCCAAAGGAAGCATTTAGCAGCAAAGAAGCCATCGGCTCTCGAGAGCATCTAGCTGGAGCCTCTCTAAGCATCTCCCTTATGGGCTGCAGGCATGTGCATCCCACATGTGAGAGAGAGCTACAGACTGAGCAAGACATCCCAGCGGGAGACCTTAGTCGTGATGACAGCGTGTAGCGCATTACTTACACCCAGACCCTACAGCCTCTTCCTACCATGGACTTTTGGGAATTTGAAGGGGTCAAGATGGAGAGAAGGGGTGGAAGACCATTGTTTGACCAAACCCAGTCAAGCCATTTTGAAGGAAAAGCAAAGAAACCAAATCAGTTGTACTGATTTCCCAAAAGAAGTGTGGATATGTATGTGTCTCTCTTAGTCTGGATAAGTTAAATATATTTCAGGCTTCTTTTTCTAATGATTAGACAAAAAGATGTATGTACCCACTGGATTTAAAAGCTCTGAGCTAAGCTTTTGGCTGCCACTCTTTAAATCATTCTCTTATTTGTCATCTATTTTACCCTAAATGGGATAATTACTCACAATAAGAACTTTATGCTGTATTAAACTTAACTTCAAACAAGCTATTTAAACTATAATCCTATTAGGAAAATGTTTACTGGGGACATAAATCTAGCAAGAAGCATAGACGTCCTCCTCATAGACTTTTAAACAATCAAACTTCTCTAGGCAATCTAACAAGCTGGAAGAAATACAGATTTAAGGCACTTCTGAATTGGCTTCACTTTTCAGACCTGGAAGCTACATCCATCTTTAATGTCACCCATGGAAGTCATTGAAGTCTACTATTTAGCTTTGTAACTGGCATCTTTAAGCAGCTTTACAACACATGTGAACCCAATTTTCTCCATTTAATGCAAATTCAAGTCTGACTTAGCCAATGGCATGTCTGTTATCACTCATGCATGGTTTCTACCGTACATCAAGCGTCCAATATACACTGCATTGACAAAAGTATTGGGCCATACTACTTAATCTTTAATTTTATTCTCCTTTGACAATGGGGCTGCAAGCCACTTTGCAACCCATGTGAACTCCAAGTTCTCCGTTTAACACTGAGTAAAATCTGACTAGCCTTCCTTTATATCAAGTCGAATGCGCAATTTCAAAATGTAAGCCTGAACACTGGCTATTTTCTGAAAGTTTGGAGACTAAATGAGACCTAAGTTGTTATAGAAAGTAACTGGTTGACTGATCAGCCTTTCTTGCAAAAATTCAGGCAAAAACAAACAAATAAATAAGTAACAGCCAAATTTAAATACTGGAATAAAACTGAGAAATCATTTGTGAATAAAATCAAACCTCAACTCTGTATCCTGTAAGTTAAGATTACCATAAAGATTTCCTGCTTAGCATTCTGCAGCAATGAATGGCAAACAGGCAGATTATTACACCGAGGTGACCCTTCTTTGATTTATTTCAGAGGAAGAAATTCAGCGTTTACATTTTTTAAACTCACCTCAGCTGAACTACAGGGGCAGAGGCGGACGAATCGACTCTTTAGGAAGTAGGTGAGCTGCTTGTGTAACACATCTGTGTATATGTGTCATTCAGAGCAGCTGCCAGACAGCGAAATCTATAGTGCAACCATGAGATCAGTTTGAATTACATGCTCTTTGGCTTTAGGCTACAGTCACCAGCTTCACACTCCAGAGAAAACCGGTGAGCTGCTGCTGCTGTAGATGGATGCCCTACTTCCACACACGCTTGTAATCTGACCTATTAACATCATAACCAGCATGTTTAATCCAAGGTGGAAGTTGCTGTGGTGCAATGGAGAGGGCATGTGCAAGTATTTGTGGCCGTCTGACACAATTACAAGCAGATAACGGGTCACTTTTTGCCACAGAAACCCAGTGGAGCGCTTTAAGTGAGGGGACTGTGTCTTATCTTCAAAGAAAAATGTGAAGATTGATACCAAAGCCCTCTTATGGGCTAGTAATTTAGTGCATGTGATAGAGTAGAATAACCCAAATTAAGTTCAATCAGACATAATTCCCTGGTCAGATTTGGAAGTTAAAGAGAGGAGGGAGGGGGCTGAAACGGACCAATAAATCCTTTCAAATATGAGGTGCTCCCAAAATAGTCCAGACACCTATTATCTATTTAACAGCCCCATTCCCCCATTGGGCAACAGTAAGGAAGTAACTTCAAAAAAGACTGACCCCTCCTCCATCCTGTTAATGACCCAAGATGTGTCGCCTTGAACAGAGGGCCTGATTCATCTGGCTAAACCCTGCAGAGGGAGTGGGAGGAGGGGGGAAGATCTGTTTTGAATGCGCCAAATTAAAACACTTGGACCTGGCGTGGCTGGATGCTTGAATGATTAGAAGAGAGGGCATTGATCTGCAAACAGAGCGCAATCACTCAGCTCCCCCTGTCTGAGCCTATCAGGCTTTGGCGGTCCAGCTGTGGCGGCGGTGGTGGTAATGGAAGCAGAACATGAACGCTGCAGACCGCGGTGGGATCTCAACCTGAGCGTGACTGTTCAAACAACGCGTCCAGACTTGAAAAGCGCTGCCATTCCTGCATGTTTACATCACCGGCCTCCTAAATACGCTGCGTATGCAAGCGTGCATGCATGTTCTCACACACCGTGCTGAAAAGAGCACGCCGCTGGGCTGTAAATCTGCAGGCACCCGTCGTCATCTGCTGCTGTTGTTAGTCTGGCCATAAGTCTCCCATATCCTGCGTGAAGAGGGCCCTTCAAAGACAGTAATGAGTCAAAGTCAAGTGGAGCGAGTCGGCTGTAAACGCCCCAGTTTTGTCAATGAGCGCGCCCGTCTTCTGGGCGACAGAGAGTCTGATTTAAAGATAGAGCAGAAAAAAGTAGAGAGGAATCTCTTGGAAAACAAGGACTTCACATTTTCACTCCTTTCTGGAAGTGTCTGACCTCCAAGAACAGGCAGAGGGATGAGTCCAATAAAGTTTTTAGAGTGTGAGGAAGGAAACAAAACAAATCACTGCAAAAAGTTCCTGGGTAAAATGAAATTTGCACTTGTGCTCATTACCTGCAAAAACTGTCTTCTTCATCCTCAAGCCACATTTTTAATGCAGGGTCCCCAGTGGCCCCTGTGTCTCCCCGGCGGTCATCCTGTCTGAGCTTGGAGCCGAGATGTAGTCAAGGCCTCGGAGAACAGACATCCAAATGTGCTCGATCGTTTCTGTCCCTGACATTAATTTATGCCATCATTTAAGGAAGGACAAGAAGATTTTTAAGTTGTGTCCCCCATCTTTTCTCTGTCTTTCCCCTGCTGGGCCAGTCCTGGCTCTTAAAGTGTCCGTGTGGAGTTGTGGGGACGTCCAGGGTGGGCCGAGGACGCTGCTGAAGTCTCCCGCTAATCCGCTGGAGTTTAATGACTGCAGAGGCCTTGCAAGTAGTGGGGGGAAGCCTTAGAGAGGGGGTCGGTCAGGGGAGGTTGGGCATGTGACCCACACCAGGCTAAGAGCCCAACTGGTTGGGGGAGGGTGCGTGTGCATGCAGAGGAGAGGATATAGACCTATGTCTAGAGTTAAGTGGCCAGTCAGTTGAAGAATGCCAGCTTTCTGATCTCGGGAGCAAATTGAGCTATTTCTTTTATTTTCTTTCTTGTTTTGTTTTGTTTTTCTTTAGGGTGAAAGCTGAAAAGAAAAAGCCAGTTGTTTCAGTTTTGCCAATTCCTGCCTTAAATTGTTACCCCTGCCAAAAAAGGAAAAAAAAAATAGCCTGCGCATTACAAAGGACAGAAAAAAAGCAAAGGAGACAAAACAAAGGCTGTAAGAAGCCGAGATTCCCTGGAGTTTGTCTGGCTGTAGGGGTGACCGACTGATCTTTTCTGTTTGGTGTTGCTTTTTGTTCACGTATCTGATACAGTAAAGAGCAGCTGTAACAAGCAGCTCATTACCTTCCTGCTTCACATCATCACACAACAAAGCAGAGAGCTCAAAAAGCAAAGAATTCGGAGCAGAAATTACTTATTTGCATAGAGTCTGATACCACAGCTAAAGCACTTGGCTGGCTTTTATCGTTCCGACTGGTCCGCCTTATTTCCATCCTCATCTCTGTGATTCCAAAAGTGCCACCTCAATTAATTAGCGACACGCAAATCAATTGTTGCCTGAGGTCAAGCAGATCACGGTCTATTTATAAGACTGGACGTCCACTTAACATGATTTGTGGGCATTAACTCAAAAAGACACATTGATGAACTAAGGTTTCTACCCCCCCCCCCCCCACACACACACCCCCCCCCCCCCCCCCCCCCACACACACATCAAATGCACAACAAATAATGAGCCCGAATCAATCAATCAGCCAGCAGAGAGGTAAATAAGTGTCGTCTGCCGGTTGAAGGCAAGCATCCGTAAGCCAACAACTGAAACAGCAGATGCAAGTAGGGCAAAGGTTTACAGGAAGGCTTCTTTTTTTTACTGGCTAATTAAAGTGACCACACTGTTGTCCCATCTGCCACCGCAGATTATTGGCTGCCATGTAAGCATGCTAATGCGGCGAAGGGACCAGGTACCAGTAAACACACTCCACATGCTTGTTAGGGGACTCGTTCACATTCAGATAAGCGCTCGGGCATCGCTTTAAACAAAGATTAAGGCTCTGAAAGTGAAATCCTGTTAGCTTATTTGTGCAGAGGCGTTAGGGGAGCGGGGAGATATCTTTCGAACTTGCAGCCCGAACCCCGCGTTCCCTTTGGGAGTTGCTAAGAAGCATTGACGACGCGGGGAAATTGCAGCAATCGAGCATGATGTCAGCGCGCCACACCGCTGGAATGGCAACAGCCGAGCGAGGTAGGGCCGAACATCCCCACTTCGATGAGCGCTTTTTAAGGACATAATGGAATCTTTGTCTTTACTGCCACGCCGTTGCTTGGCAGCAGGAACGGTAGCCGCCGGATGCCCGATGAGAGCCATCTATCTGGACAACCCCTGCCATGCAGACAAATTCATCTGGCTCTGCGGGGACCTGTGCAGGACCCAATCAGGGATAAGCTTCATATATTTCCCCCCTAATAGAATTGCTGTACTTCATCTCACTCTGGCTTCAGCACATTGACTCTTGTATTGCGAGCTACTATCTCACTAATTCACTTTTAGCCTTGAGGAGCGAGTGCACTGTATCTGCACTCTTTATTATGCCGGGGAACCTGTGCAAAAACCCAATAAGTCTACGTAAAGGTCAGAAGGTGACCCCGATGGAAGACGTGGACAGGGGAAATGCCGGAAATAGAAAACTGCTTCAGGTTTAGGAAGGATAAAGCAAAATGAACTCCCCTCAGCTATCTCCAAAACAGTGTAAACTGTATAAATGTGCATCAGGAATGCGAGGAAGGCCAACATGAGTGAGAAACACCACTGAGCTTAATTCAGAGGCATCAATGGAACATTTTAAATATGTGATAAATCTTTGGAATGGCTCTTAAATATTTTATTCCTCCCCTGGCAGCGACTCTGCCCTCGTCTGCACTATAACACTGGGACCATTAAAACGTACCGGATTTTCTCCAACCAACTTAATGAGAAGATAAGCAGTCAATGTAAAATCCCCCAGACTCTTTTTTCCCCAGCCCCGTCCTTTTGCATACTGAATGCCTATCGCCTAATTATGGCATCAACTCGGGCCCTGGCTCTTGATTTGCTGTCCCTCTCTGTCACACTTCAGCAGCTGCAAAGAGGAGGATGAGTTCATGAAATAGAGGTTACTGAAGTTATGACGAGAGCATTGTTTAAGGGCTTCACACCTTATGGGTTCCCTTTCTGCAAAGCAAAAGTAATGTATCAGACGATCTTTTTCTGACGAAGACAAGGTCAAGCGTCGCAGAGAAATGGCACTGAAGTGCTCTGATGAAATGGAAAAGCAAAGAAAAGAATGTGAGAAATAGAAAAAGTGGGAACAAGGTATCGATTTTGAAGGTTACTGAAAGATTGTGCTGATTGCAGAAAATTGCTGGCAAAAATCTATTGCTTTCACTAAAAGGGATAGTTACTGGTTTCTGGACGCTTCAGGGAAAAAATGCTCCAGGCTGCTGTACATGCCACTGATATCTCCTTAAAGAGAAACAGTTTGATAAAAAATGTCCAAGTTTGCTTTATTAGATTTACTCTGATCACTTGGATCACCCATTACTGCAGCTTACTGTGAAGTTTTAAGAAATTGGAGCAAAGGGTTAAACTCAGTACCCAGGCAAAGGCTTAGTACAGTGATGGTGGCTGTGGCTCCTCTAGTCCACATGCCAAAATATCCTTCGACAAGATTCTGAACCCCCGAGCTGTTGGGTTAAAAGTGCACAGGTATAGAAAAGGGTACTTGTTTGAATGACGTTTGTAGTAAGGAAGCGCTTTGAGTGCTCAAATAGAGTAGAAAAGCACTAATAACTCAAAAGCTGCATTGGGACAGATTGGAATCTTCACCGTGCCAATTTTGGCCTAACCTGGCTCCGTTTTTTTGCTGCCTCTGCAAGCTGCTTTGCAACCCACCTCAATCCCAGCTCACCCTTTTCATTGCATGTCTGACCCAGTCGTGTTTGTTGGTTGTCTGCTGGATGATAGCATTGATCAGAATAGAAATCAGGAACTGGCTGTATTGTTCCATACAACTATACTCAGTATTGTCTGCAATATCTTTTTAACCCTATGACCATGATTCTCAGCTAGAAAAGGGTGGAATGCCCACTTTGGGTCTGGAAGGAGTTGTTGTCAAGGGTGGATGAGTTTAAGTATCTTAGACAGTACAGCTGCTACTCCTCCACATCGAAAGGAGCCAGGGGAGGTCATTCAGGTATCTGACTAGGAAATCAGTATTTTTCCCCCTGAATTCGCTGAATGTCACTGTGAATGCTTTCTGTGTGGACATAGCTTTCAATACTTTTAAATGCACTTTTATAAAGAATATGGGAGTTGAGATTCTTCACTCTTGCACATCTATCGTTTTTTCTTAGCATTGGGTCCAAAAGTCCAGTTTTATTAAGCCTCTGGTAAAGACATATTTTAGAAGACAGAAAAGTCTAGCATGGCTCATTTTTCCTTCGTGAATGAAAAGTTAAAAAAATAAAAAAAAGTGAACACAGGTGCCCTTTTCCAGGGCAACAGAGTTCAAACCAGAGAGGAAAAAACATCCAGGGGTCTCTGAGTCCAGACTCTGACTCCGAGCTACAGACTTTGAGTAAAATCTACTCAAACTCCTGTCATAACTTTTACAGCAAAGAGACAATAATTACTCGATGACCAGATGCTTTGGCCTTTTCAAATGAAAGTAGGACAACAAGTAATGCAAGGGACTCGAAATAAGTCAAACCTCTGAAGGATTAAGCGCATTTCTTCACTGATTACAATTTCTTGCAGATGGCTTGTGATGACCTGCAGTTTAGTGAAAGGAAAGCGTGTGAGGTCATCTCTTTAAAACCTTTTATTACCCAAGGATTATTCATCTAGCGTGGTGTCCGACACATCCATAAAGTCTCAAATAAGAACAGAAAATAAATGGAAAAGCAGTTCAAGGATTTATGTGTGGGTGGTTGCCCTTAAATGGGGTTAAGAAGTAAAATTTTTCTTCTTTAAAATGTTACAGATACTGTGCCGTGAAAAAGTATCTGCCTCCTTCCTGATTTCTGAGGGTTTTTTTGCAAATTTGTCACACTTTCATGTTTCAGATAACAAAGCAAATTTGAATATTAAACAAAGAAATGGATAAGGGACAACAGTTATCCAAACCTACTTGTTAATGCCCATAAACTTAAAAAGTAGTTGTTCCGCCCTTCGCAGCAAGAACTGCAATCGAGCTTCAGTGATAAGTGCAGGTGAATCTTTCACATCATTGCGGATGAATTTTGGTCCAGTCTTATGAAATGCTGTTAGTTTTATGTCAGATGTAAAAGGACCCAAACCTTCCACAAAGTTCAGCTTTTGTCTCGTCAGTCCACAGAATATTTTCTTCTTTTCAAGATGTTTTTGGTAAATGTGAAATGTGAACTTTGACCTTAACCGAGGTCAAAGTTCAAAGTGAGGCCTGTGGTTCTTTAATGTTGTTCTGGTGCAGTAATTTTGGTAGGCTGGTCACTCGCCACTGATACAAGTTTTCTCCATGTGTGTATAATGGCTCTCACTGTGGTTCATTGGAGTTACAAAACCTTAGAAATGGCTTTCTAACCCTTTCCACTGACACATGTCAGTGCCTTTGTTTCTCAGCTCTTTAGATCGTGGCCTGATGTGTTGCTGTTTGAGGTCTTTTAACCTGCTTCACTTTCTCAGACAGGTTCTATTTAAGTGGTTTCTGGATTCAACAGGGCTGCCAGTAACCAAGCCTGAGTGAGTCTTGTGAAACTGAACTCAGCTTTCTAACAAATGTGGTTAATCATCAAAGAAAAACTGAATTTTGTACTTACTCAGGGTAAAACAACTAGACAAACAACAAAGAAATGAGGTGGGGGGCAAATACTTTTTCACAGCACTGCATAAAA
Source organism: Diplotaxodon limnothrissa (assembly GCF_057381915.1). Lineage (NCBI taxonomy): Eukaryota > Metazoa > Chordata > Actinopteri > Cichliformes > Cichlidae > Diplotaxodon > Diplotaxodon limnothrissa. Next base: position 24,456,997 of record NC_140617.1, on the reverse strand, counting down.
AGGAGATCAAATCACTCAAGTGAAACACAATCATTTTATAGACGCTCGTACTTTTCATCACCTCCCACACAGGGTTACAGAGGGCTGAATACAATATTTGCTGATGCTGAATAAACAGGATCAGTATCATAGCAACTTTGTAATTCGTCCTCTATTTGTTTTTATTTATTCCTTTTGTTCAAACGTAATGAGTGAGGGCTGAAAAATGGGATTTAAAGCCCGCTCTGTGCTCCTGGGTTCTTTTACCTGGAGAATTGCAGCTGCAGTGAAACCACCTGCGCCTGACCCAGCTCGGACTCCTCCGTCACTTCCCGGAGACGCTTCTCGCTCTCCAGTCGCAGGCGTCGCTCTTCCTCTAGCTCGTGGATCAGCTTTTCTCGCTGTGGGAAAGAGCAGAAGGACGATCAACTCTCAGGCAGTGTGTGGCCTGGGGCTAAAAAGATCACCCTCAAGTCACATGCCACAATTTTTACGACCCCCTTCCCCGAATATTCGACCCTCCTCGGATGAGGGCAAGCAAACACAGGCTGTCTCAGCATCATAATCACCAAAACATCTGCTCACCAAACATCTGAAACCAAACACAGCTTGTCCTAGCTGAAAAAGACAATCCACGCCTCGCCGCTTTTTCCCCTGACTTTAGGTGTGAGAGGAAATAAAAGAATAAGGGCATGATGACATTTAGGCCGCCTCGATTGGCATTACTTCCAGTAGTTTGTTGTTACTTTGAAACACTCATAATGAGCCTCCGCTTCTTTCTGTCTCTATGAGAGAAAGTTCACACTAAATGTCATCTGAAATCACTGAGCCCGCCCTCCCGTGCCTCAGTCTTTCTCCTGCTTTTCATTTCATTTCAGATCTATTCAGAAAATGCTCCCCGATATCACTGAAGCTATGAATAGCATGTTTACCCTGCTCCTCTCTTCCTCACACCATGCAAACCGTCCTCTCTTCTTCTGCGTGTTTCACCTTTTTTTCCCCCCTTTACGTTATAGTTATGATGATGAGTAAACATGACCTCATTCGACCCAACTATTGATAGATCCTGAATTAAAAAGCTGGAGTTCCTCGGTAAGAGGAGGGAGGGATCACTTATGCCTACTTATCTCTGCTTTCCATTCCTTGATTTCAGAGCTTTATAAATGTTGCTTGTGGTGTATATGGTCTCCATGAAGCATTTAGCCAGTTTTCTCTGGTCTTTTCCAATTCTTTAATTGGATTCTTCATTTCTGAAGGATTCTGTCTTTGGATCCCAAAAGAGAAAGACATCCTTGCCTCAAACCCAACTTCAAAGACTAAGGTCCCTGTGGTGGCACACTCCCTACTCCAGTTTTCTTGACAAAGTTGCAAAAAAAGCTTTAAGCAAATTCCTAGCAGCAAGGCGGAGGATTTTTTTTTTTAGCTGACGGCGCAAATAAGACGGGATCATTCTCTTGGTCTGGCAGTTTCTATTGTACATAAAGCCAAGCATCTGTCGCTGCTGCTGACAGTCTATGACAAAGCCACTGGCTTCCATTTCCGTAGATTTGGGTGATCTACCAACTGTCAAAGCCTTGCCAGGAATATCAGCTAAAAATACAAGATTGTAAAATATCTGCAAATGGGTCTGAGGCCAAAGACACACACTAGAAAGAAAAAGGGAGACAGTTTCTTCTTTTGCAAACAAAGATGCAGTGTTTGGTGAATAAGAGATTCAACTTTGGCTTAACAAGGGTTGATTAGAGATGATTATCATCCTTTTATTTCCACCTAGGAGTACAAGTACCCAGGGAGGTGGTGAAAAACGTATATGTGGATATACAGTGCAAAAGTCTCGACTCACTTCTGATTTCTTTTCTTTGGCTAGGAAAATGGGACACTGTTCAAATGAACAGATACTGACACTTCTTTTGTCCGGTTTCCTCAAACTTTTTAAGGACACCCTGCACACCATTGTGAGATATGTTACATTTTCAGCCAATATCTCTTTGGGAATCACCTTGCTGGTGCAAAAGTACTATTTTATCTCTGTCAAACTGTGGTATCTTTGACATCTTTCACAGATTGTTACTAGCAGCCCGTCACAAAAACGCACAGAGGGCCTAAAGACACATCTTATAATTGGGTATTTGCAAAGTTCTCTGTTATGCATAGTCACAAGAATAGTTAATCCCCTGAGTTAAGTTTCTTTTTTGTGCTTAAATGACTCATAGGTCTGTGTAAGTGGCTCAACAAACAAATAAAACATTCCTCTGAAAATGGTCAGTTACAAGGACTGGACTGAAAATGAGCAATAAAGGAGTCAACGTGCAAAAAAAGCTTCAGGAAGCCTAAAGAACTATTCACCCAGAGCACTTTAAACATTACCACAAAGTCTGGCTCTGTGGAAGAAAACATCTGAAGTGAATGCATTAGTATTTTAAACAGAGACTACTGTACATAAGTGAATAAAAGTTTTAAATAACCTTTTAAATAACAGCCTTCACTGTACTCTACAGTATATCTATGGAAACACACCTGTTACCTTGGTAATTCTCCTGCACCTCTCCTGACAGATTCCTTTAAACATCTGAAGTTTTGAAAGCTCTTTGCTGTAAAAGTAAGTCTCTGGATAATCCTCTGGATAAAACATTTGAACTTTATATAAGAGTTCAATGAGAATCAGTTCAGTTGTTTACAGATGTGTACTGGCTACTATTTAACATGAATCTAAATGTGATTGGTTAACTCTAAACAGAGGGTGTGCACACATGCTTAAATATTCTAGTTGTTTTGGAGTCAATCAGAGTTTAAGAGCCAATGGAAAATGTTGGGAATCACCAGATTATCCTGTCAGTTCTTCATCAGTTCTCTTCAGTGCAAATGGAATTACTTACTGCCCATCCTCATCGTCAGCACCAGTCATGATGTGGTATTACTCAGTGCATGCCTGCAAAGAAGCTGGAGTGCTTTCTCTCAGACAAGCATTATGGGGACATCTTGTGGCGTGAAAGAATATAGGTCAGAGACAGTGAGCGTGTCACTCTGTGTGGCATATGGACAAAACATCCTCCTCGACATGAGGCCCTCCTTTATGCCGGGTCTCTCGTGAAAAACCATGAAACCAAACTGGAAAGAAAAACATCGAAACAACTATAATGTGACACCGAGTCGCATTGCTCCATTACTCCGTATGACCATACTCTCCTTATAAACTGTCTTGTGTCACTACATTGTTACTTCTGTTACAAAAGCAGATCCTAACTGGGTGATTCAGCTGCTGAGGGGGAATATTAAACCAGAGTCACCATTAAAACCAGTCCCCGTCTTCACCGCGGCAGTAAATTCACGGCTACTATGTGCAGCGGGGAGGCTCTCCCTGTCAGGAGTAATGGCTGCTGTAAATCCACTCATACAAGAACGTAAAGTAGTGCATCCCCCTGCCAGGAGCTGGACGTATATATATATATACATATATATATATATATATATATATATATGTATGGATATATATATATGACTTTTCTGGTTCTTCTTTCTTTATGACACATAAAGTTGTTTTATGTTTTATAGGACACATTTTCCACTTAGCGTTTAAAGAAACGGGCGCCGATTTCAGCCTCCAGCGTCGCAGCAGTTTAGCTGAATTTCACCTCGATGCAAATGAGCACAAAGGCCTTTTATTTGCATCAACATGCATGGCTTTGTTCAGCAAAACAAAACAAAAAAAGCACAGTAGCAGCTTTGGTCCTGATTTTTTTGTTGCCCACACAGGCCTCCAGGCATAAACCACCGACCGCTACGTGTCTGCTGACAGTCTTGCCAACAACCTCAATAACAACACAGGATTTACAGTCTCTACATTGTAGTAAAAGCCCTGCGTTGCTTTTGTTCAATATATAATTTCTGCAATTTTACAAGGCCTGAGGACATTAAATCAAACATTGCTGTATCTTTCTGTGGCCAGAAATCCCCGGCAATACATTTCTCCTCGATTGAAATGTTTATTGTCTGCATCAACTTCTCTCTTTTTTTTTTTCCTCCTTTGGTGCTCTAATTGAAAGCATATTCTTTAATAAGCCTTCACTGCAGCCACAAAGACAACACTTCTTTAGAAAAAGCCCTGGGAAGAGATCTCAAAGTCAACACCGAGAGGATGAAAACACGCCTGGCAACTTTCTGTGAGAACATTTATTTTAGTTAATCTGGCCGCTGAGGAGATAATCCCCGCTCTCTTGACAGCCTGTCACTGTTGTATGGATGGGATGAGGCGAGGTGTCCTGCCTTCTTTGTCCTGCAGGGGGCAACATGCTCCTGTTCTATTAAACAATGCAGCGCATAGAAAAAAAAGGAGAAAGAAGCCAATGTCAAATGAAATATGGGGTGTAATCTATAAAATAGCTCCTGCTGGATTTTTATACCACATATATCAGAAACAAGCCCAGATTTGGGCATCAGGGGGTGGGGGGTGAGGGGTGAGGGGGTTTGAGGATTAAATTTGACCTCTGCCACAGAGAGATAAATAAAGAAATATATCCATCTGTATGTGACAGAATTTATCACCATCAACACGCAAAGCCTGAGAAATAAATGAAGAATCTGTTACACCGAGCGGCTTTGGAACATAAGATTTTATTAGCTGCACTCGAGCCCAAAATGAAGCCTCCCGCTTCGGTAATTGGACAACATTAGATGGTAATGGTATTCATCCGAGCTGAATTACTAGAATACTCGGAGCCCCCCTTTCATACCCTCTAAGATTCACTGAGGACTCTAAATTAATTAGAGGCCTCTGCCTCTCCTTGTTGTGCTGTGCTGCGACCTTATCAGGTTAAGTGCATGTGTGTGTGTCCCATCGTGTTGTAGGATGTCCATCTGCAACTGTATATACACTGTACTCGTTCAGGGTTAGGGGGTACAGGCCCAATAATCTCTTCATTACACAGGACATCCCCCCCCTTGCCTCGGTTGGAGCTCTTTGCCTAATCAAAGGGGCCGGGAGCGGCTCGGAGGCTCGCTGGCAAAGCAAACATCGGGGACACAAAGCACTGTGCAGGTTCTCCATTCATTAATAAAACATGCCACCGGGCTGTTTGTGTGCATCAGCGAGGCTGGATTCAAATGAAAGTGTAACACGAGGAGGATCGGGCCTCCTGGCCTGCCTGGCTGGCTCCCAGATACAAGTCGTAAAGATAAAAATTATAATTATGCTCTTGTTTGTTTAGAAACAGAAGAGAAAGCATCAAAGTGCAGGAGTGTGTGTTTTCCGATTACTTGTGACTAAAGTGAGCCCAAACAGTGTTTTATCACCCCACCCCACCCCACACCAAAAGACTCCATCAATTCAATTATCATGGAGCGCCACTATTGGAGTGTACCACTGCTCTCTTAGACAGCCACGGGCACTGTGGCAAATAATACACACACCCCAGGAATATGCAAAATCATACGAGTGGCCCATTTATCATTGCCAAGGGAGCTCCCCCACCCCACCCACGCACACACACCCAGAATGGGACGGTGTGGAGATGCGATTTGGACCTGGCTGTCAGCGCTCGTCACCCGGTGAATGTGCTGAGTCCTGCGGGGGGACCCCATCGCGGCCCCGGCCCCTGCCCCTGCCCGTGGCTGATAAGGCCAATCTGCAGAGACAGCACCTGAGTCCCCCCCAGTTCCCAAACCTCCACGCTGTCACACATCCTCCAAACAGCTGTCAGAAACCCTATATGAGGGGTCCCCGAGCGCCCGAGCTCCACGTGGAGCCTCTCCTTTTTAAGCCCGTCAGAGAGCCCCTTTATCTGCTGGCAGCACGCTACGGAGCATGTCCACTCTGAAGGTGCTTTTTCTTTTTTACACACCAATAAATCACTGTCAGATAATCATCATACCTCGATCCACTTACAGCTAACTAATTAAACCCCGTGCTCAAAATTAATTAATATTGCCGACCCGGAGCCCTGCCAGTGTGCCTTATTTGCTTATTTGATTTGGCTAAATGTAATCCAGGTGAGCAGAAAAGCCACACATATGGTTATTTAAACAGTGTTAGTTATTACAGAAGTTTTATTTGGTGATAATATGCAAATGCTACACACTTATCTAGTAATCTTGGAAAAGTCCAGGAAAGTTTTTGTCTTATTCTTTGCGTTTATTTTAAATGTTGGTGCCTTTCAGGGACAAAATCTCACTATCTTCCAGTATAACACAGTATTTTTCTAATGCAGTAAGTTTGTGACAGTAATTGCTGTTATGCTGCTTTCAGACTTCTTTGATACGGTTTTCTGGTGTCTGTTGCGGTTCAGCCAATCATTAGCTAGTCTGATGACTTAGCCTCAGGGGGCCTGTGTAGCCAGCAGATATCCAGGCCAAGGCTTCTTGTTTTATCTCCCCCCCTGCCTCCGGTCTTTGTTTACAAATACAGATGATTTTTTGTAACAAAGGGGTAGCCAACAGGAGCAAATCTAACTCTCCTTCAAACAAAAGCCTGCTCGTATGTGCCAGAACACTGAGAAAGAATAAATCTTGTTCATTTCCTGCAAAAGTTCGCATAATTATATATCTGATAGCTGTTAATAGACACTGTGTGTTAGCTGGTATTGTGAAGCGATTACCTGGTCTTTAGGGTGTTTGTAAAAATATTAAGAGAGTCAGAGTCATAACTTCAGCTGGATGCAGATGCCTGGGCTGCCACATTGATATTAGTTTCTTGTCCTTATTCCAGGTGACATTGTGATAAAATCAGTGTTTAAAGTCTAAAATGATCTCTATAGTTGAAGGATGTGACTTTAGTCTTTGGCTCGCTGACTTTCAATCCAGCAGGAGTTGCAGCATTTTCTAGAATACTAAGATGTTCTGTTTCAGGAGGGTCCAAAAGAGCGGTGTCATCTGTGAAATCTACTATTTAATCCTAAAGATACCACCCTCTGAGACCCAGTACAGTAGGAACCTTAAATTAAAAGGATATTGCCAACCATACAGCTGACATCAAAAATCATCATGCTGGTAAATCTTGTTTCTCCAACCAACCATCAGCGAATGCAAGTACTGAAGAATACAAAAGAAAAAAAATGGCAAAGGGTGTTTTAGATGCAGAGATTGGTTGGCAGCTACAAGGTTGCTCAGGAAAAATTTATATTCCCCAACTGGTTGGCAAGTGGTTGCTGGAGGTTGCTAACAGGCACTAATAGGTAAAACAAACTCCTTGCGATCGCTTTGGTCACTAGCATATTGATGCTGTTGCTAGCAGTTTGCAAGAGAGATAGCAACTTGTTGTAAACACTCACCAGCTACTCTCTAAGCTGTAGTGACACTTGAGAAAGTGGAACAACCTGTGGTCCATTTATTGAGCGTTTTTAAGTTTTTGGACTTTAGAGTTTTGTTTATTTTTAAGATCTATTTAATTTCTGGTTTGTTTAGTGTTTACATTTACCCTCATATATTCCTCTTTAGTGTAATTAGTGCTATTCCTAGTTCCCTGGTGCTTTGGAGTTTATTCCTCCCTCAGTGTTCATTTCACCTTTGTCAAGTTTCCTTGCTAAGTTCATCCATGTGTCTGCATTTTCCCCATTTGGTTTTCCCACTTCCTGCTTTATTATGAGAGTTAGTTCACTGTGCTTTGCTTTTAGTTTTGATTCATTGTGTCATCTTTGCTGATTAATTCAGCAAACAATTCAGTATTTATAGTCACCACCTCCTCGCCACAGGGTTTCCAGCATGTTTTCCTGTGTTTTGAACTGTTTTGTACTGCCTGCCATCAGCCAAAATAGACATCTTGCTTTTTTGTTAAACAAGCTTGCCTGTCTTTGGCCTGGCTGTAGCTCAGGAGGTAGAGCAGATCATCTATTAATCCAAAGGTTGGTGGTTTGATCCCTGACTGCTCCAGCCTGTATGCCTTGGGCAAGATACTAAACCCAGTTGCTCTTTGATGCATCCTGTGTAATATAAGAAATGCATTAAAAAGCACTGTATAAAAATTATTTACCATTGATGTTGGGTCCTCACTCTTAACCACCCCTTGTCTGGAGTGCTGCTTTTCTTAGCAACTCTGGGTTCGATATCTTGCCCAAGGATACTTCAACATGTAGGTGAAAAGAGCAAGGGGATGAACTCACCGACCTCTCGACGAGTAGGTGGATTATTTAAGTCAGATATTTCCTGGAATATCTGACACCTCCTCTATCAGTCTACATTAAAGCCTACCCCAAGTCATGCTTTAGCTTAGAATCTTGATACCAGCTATAAAAGTGTGTAAATGTTTGTAAAAGTCCAACACAGACATACTGCAGAGCTATCCAGGGCTGCTTCTTCAGTGACTATGTTGAATTATTGAATGAAATCCTGAAGCTGAAGTAGCAACAAGATAGATTCGGGTGAAACGACCTGTTAAAAAAGGGGCATTCCCTCATCAGAGAACCGCAAATGTTACTTGATGTGGCGTTACAAACTATGTCACACACTCTTGAAGATTGCAGCACACGCAAAATCCATTTTCATGTACAGAAATAGCTGATTCCTATCGTGGCTTGGAGGCTTATTTAACCATGCTGTGCTCTCACTTTATATTCACAAACGCAGCGCCTCCCCCATCGTCCTCCTCCTTTATCTTAACTTCATTTTCTACATGAAATGCTCCGGAGAAATCAGATTTTTAAATGAGCAAGTTGCTCAATTAAGCCGAGGAGTTGAGGCAAATAAAAAAAACAATTCCCTTTTATCACTTGCATGTATGCTTCGCTCAACCGTGAAAGAATCAAACGCCGCAATCAGCCCGAGCGCCCATGGAAACGGCAATGTGTGGGTATGCACGAGGCGAGGCTCGGATATCACAGAGCATCCACAAAACCCAAAGAAAAATAAAGCTAGTTGTTCTCAAAGCCAGATCATTTATTTTCACATGTTGTTTAGACAGCCGTTTCCAGCGGTCATAATCTCACCTAACAGCTTTAAATGCCTTTTTAATGGCGAGCCCAGCCCCCCTCCGCCCCCTCAGCCCACAGAGCAGGCAGCGCCGCCTTTACAAGCCTACACGCAGACTTGTGTTCTCTGCCCCTGACAGGAAACCTCGGCATCCTGCCCCTGATGGACTTAGACTGCACTTCGGAGTGGCATCAAAAGAAAAGTGGGAGACAGAGAGCAGCTCTGCCCTGCCCGGCACCACACCACGCCTCTGGGATCGGGAAGAATTCCAGGGAAAACCTACAGCAGCGACGAGGCCGCGAACAAACGGGAGCAAGCTTGCTGGAAAGAGGCCGAGACTCTCGCAGTATAAACCCCGACCTGTGCTTTGTCAAACACCTAAAGGGAAACCTGCTGTTTTTCTAGCAGGAGTTTCAGCAGAGTGGGCCAAAAGCAGCACGTCCGAGCCTTGATGTGAAGTTTAAGAAGCAGTGAGAGGCGTAAGACAGGCGGATCATTTTCACTAATAACAAAACGCATCTTGTGTGGTCATACATGTGGTGAAATGCAGCGCAGGCCTAATTACTGATTGCCCTGCAAATTATTTAAAAAGGTTTCATGTGATTCTCCCAAACGATCCATAACAAGAGTTGTGCAGCTTCAAGCTGCCAGCAGTATGCGTGCTTCGCGGCGGGACGCCGAATTAAAGCACACACTCCTCAGTAAACTGTGCAGTTAGTGCTGTTTCACATGCGCAACCCGAGGCTTACGATTGTGGCGATGCACGATCATAAAGATACCCTTCCCTTTCTTTTTCCTACACAATGCAGTCGTGATGGCGCTGCAGAAACACTGCCGCACACTCTCGCGGCATCTCTGATCGCCTTATGCGATCAGATCGAGGCAGCGATCAGAGGCTGCTAAAGAGAGGCATCAGATACAGAGGCGGGGTAGTGCCACTTCAAAAGTCTGCGCTGTTTTAATCTGACTCTATCGGTTCATCCCCTTGCAGGCGAAGATGTGGGGGATGTTGGGGAAGAAGGCGATGGGTTTTGGGGGTCTATGACTGGACGCAGGCTGGGGGTGGTTTGCAGTTTCCACTTCACTCTGGCAGCACTTTGACAATTATCTCCTTTACGCAGCAGCCTCTTTTTTCACTCCTATTGAAGAACCTCGCCTGAGCTCCGAAGCCTCCCAGGAATGCCAGAGAGAGAGTGGAAGGGGAATCCAATGGGGATAATCCCAATTTCAAATGGAGCTTAGTGATATCCCCCTCCTCCCTTTCTTCCTCCATACCCCCCTCCCTCACCCTCCTCCTGTCTGGCACAGATAACTCATCCTTCTCTCAACACTGTGCATGCGCAGACAGTAACTCACGTCGCCCTCTAAAGTAATAATTAGCATGTCATCCAGTCGTGTCAGTTGGAGAGCCGGGCCTTCTGGGGAGGCTCGCGGCATGGCGAAAGATATATTTTGGTTGGGCTGCACTGAGGTCAGAGGAAGCTGGGTTACTGTTAGAGGAGGAGGTGTTGACACGCAAACGTGTTGTCACTTTGGTGTGAGCACACGCAGGTAAAAGAAAGGAAAAAGTGGGGGGCAACTGCAACCAACCTCTGCTGGTGTGGTCCACATGAACTCTCCTACTTGTGCCCCAGAAAGCTGAATCTGTTCATCTGAATGATGTGTTTTCAGTGGGGATGTCCAACGCAACATCCAAATGGACTCCCTTTGACTTTCTCACTGGTATTCCTGGGAGGCTTCAGAGCTTTCCCACTGAAAACACAACATCCAGATGAACAGATTCCGCTTTCTGGGACTTCTTCGCCTTGATGACTGAGCGTGCATCAACACATCTCCTGCTTATGGCTGGCATTTGGTTTGGTGGACCAGAATGTGGGTCTCCAAGAAAACTGTGTTCATGGCACAAAATGAATCAACCACAGGACAATGTGACCATCGGATTAGAAGTTTGTAGGAACTCAGAATGTAACTCAAACAACTGGTTGTTTTCTGGGTACATTCCTATATAAAAGCAAGGTTATCGAGCACCAATGTAATTTTGCAGTTAAATCACCCTCTTGCAGCAGCTACGTGGCTGTTTGTGGAAGAATTTCTGTTTCATATCTGTGGCTCGGGTCTGAACGTAAGCAGATTTATCATTTTTGATAATTTATCACACTCGGTCACTGTATTATCACAAACAGATTGCATCTCATTGTCAATTTGACCCCATTCAACTGCAAACTGAGAGCAGACTGACTTTTTTATCGCCTTCAAATCACTTTGAAGATCTCATCTGACTATGAGTGGTGATCTTACACAGTCTCACTCATTTTGGCCACACTGAGATCTCCAGTTACTGTTTTGTTCCCTACTGTAACTGTAGCGTAGGATATCAGTGACCAAACAACTAAACAAGAGGCTTCAACACAGTAACCCACAAACTTCAAAGTGGCTACTTCAGCCTGTTACAGACATTCTGTGGTTGAAACAAAGATCTTTTGGGTTTGTACAAAATTTGATTTTAAAGGGAAATACCACCAATCACCAAGTGTCCATGGCCCTTTTATTCTTCAACAAACACTAACTTGATTTTGGGCTGTTTAGTCTGTCAGATCTGGCCCAAATGTATCTTAAAAAGGACGGCTGTTTTGGACCACGTCGCCCAAATATCATCACAAAAATATGATCACGCAAACTTGCAGGAAAAACTTCTTTCCCAGCAACTTTGAAAAGTCTCAGTTTCATTTGTTTTCTTTAATATTTCAGTCCCAAAACTGACAACCCAAACACATACACAGTGAATTAATTTTTTGAATAGCTTAATATTGAGGTCTAACACCAAATCAGTTTCATCTACATATACATTTTCATTTCACAACACACTGGACACAACTTAAACAACTAGCCTATAAGGAACAGTGATGGTCAGGTTCATATTCCATTCATCAACAGTATGTCAACCCATCAATGCTGAACCTTTTTCAAAATCAATAATGAACCTTCTTGTTTCACACACTGGGCCATGCTTGGGGGCGACAGTTTGGAGTCAACCAGAGGTCAGAAAGTAAGCGCTGGCTGACTCTGGCGTGATTTCCTCTGACATCTGCTGACATCAACAAGTCCTAGAGGTAAAGCCGGTCTTTGTCTGTGCTCTTTTAGTGTCTATATTTACGAGCCGAAGCACAAACTTAGCTACACATCTGGTACAGCCAATAAATTCAGTATCTACTGTGCTAAAATGCCCTTGAGCAACATGCCAAACCCCTGCCCATCTCCAAGGAGGGAGCTCTGCTCAGTATCTGACCCTGTGCTCTGACCTCTACAACTCTGAAGAGGTATGAAGAAAAAATAGAGCATTCCTCCTTTGGGGATCAATAATCACACGCAGCGGTGAGGAGATCTCGGAGCGTGTCGGCCCTTGTGTGCTGTAGCTTTAGGCCTGCTGCCACACAGAATCAGAGGCGTCACTGGGGTGCAGTGAAACAGCTGGGCCTGTGGTTAAAGCGTCTGCTCAGAGGCTGCAATCAGCTGAGCCCCGCTTCATCACCCGGTTCTTCTCACTTCCTGACCTCGCTTACAAACACACACTCTATAAATGCATTCAGACACACTTGTGGAAACGCAGACACAAACATATACGCTGCTTTGAGCGCATATGTATGCTAATGACCACCTCCAGAACTCATAAAAGAACGGCACATCAGCACTTTCTACCAGAGACACGATGCAGTGTGCAGCATTCTACGGTCACAGAGCCTGGCAGTGCATTCAAGTACCTGTAGTTTGTGCAGAAAAGGTCAAATTTATGCAACGCACTGCTTTTTCCACAAACAGGCAACTGTCACATAACACAGTATTTTTGTACTTGCTTCTATTATTGCCTACACATGCATTTCTACAGGATTACTGCCTTCAAGAGCTTCTGATGAGGTGTCGAGACACTCAGCCAACACAACAGTTTTGGCAGAGCCTGACGGTTTCTGTGTGGGTATGTACGTGGAGTGAACATACTGTGGCTTTTCTGGCTTCGTGAAGATGATAGGGCCAAGCACTTCCACTGTACTTTACCATTGTTCCTTCGCTCTTGCTCCGTGCGACTTCCCTCTGCAGGCGAGCCACAGCCAGCTTTTCCCTAAACCAAAGAAACAGGAGATGGAGGGGAGAGAGAGAGAGGGGGGAAGGAAAATAAGAATGAGTCAGTGTGTGGTCAATCAGCAGCTCAGTGTGCCAGGTCTGAGTGCTAACAAAGTGGCAAATCAAGAAGTACCCAAAAACATATTCATTCTCTACTAGTCCACTGATCATGTAAGTGCTATGCATGTGGGACTCTAGTATGTCTTAGAAAATGCAAACCATTCTTGTCCCAGAGTTTTTGATAATGCAATTTTATGAGAGGCCACCTGCATGTCTCCATTATCCACAAGGTAGCTCTTTGGCCTTGGTGCCAGCACTACATTCGTGGTTTCCAGACAGCTGGAAAGAGTCCTCAAAAGATCACAACAGAAGATAGGGAAGAGGAGGATGTTGGGTTTCCAACCAGGATCCCATTCATTCCGTTTTCTTTGGACCTTGAACATTAATTAAATTTTTCCCTCTCTTTTTATCCTCACTTCTTTCACTGGTTAGGTTTAGGTGCTAAATACCTTAATGCATGCTCAACGCATACCTCAATAATCATCCAGGTAAGTAAATCACATGAAGTTGATTTTGAAAGTCTTTAGACTGAAAAGGTTACTTGGATGAGTGACAAAACATTTGTCCAAATGAAACGCATAAATTAAATGCATAAATTAGCATTTAGCTTCTAGCTTTTAATACAACAGTCGCTTTAAAAAAGGCAGTGAAAGAAAACAGTGGCACAGCTTACATTATTTTGACTATGTGGAACGGACTTGCAATCTCATTGCCTTTGAAGTTCTTGCATTTGTTAATATTGCAAGGAGACGCATCACAGAGTGACTCAGGTTGATTGCAATGCAACAGCAATCAATTTGAGTCAGACCAAAGTAGTTTGAGGCTGGTTGCCTCACACCAGACGACCTGTGAAATCACCTTGAGATCAAAGCTGGTCACCCAGACGTTGAGGCTATTACAGGCTCAACCTCTGATCAGCTGGTTGTTGCAACTGGCTGCAACCAAACAAAAATCCAATGCAGTCACCAGGCAACCACTAATAATTTTCCAAGCATACCAAAGGTGTACCTCAAGGATCAATCCCGGGACCACTTGGATTTTTTTTACACGTCAAAACTTTTAGTGAAAATGTCACCAAGTTAATAATAGATTGGATTTTATTAGCGCTTTTCAAGGCACCCAAAGCGCTTTACAATACCACTATTCATTCACACACTGGTGGAGGCAGCTACAGTTGTAGCCACAGCTGCCCTGGGGCAGACTAACAGAAGCGAGGCTGCCATATCGGCCCCTCTGGCCAACACCAGTAGGCAAGTAGGGTAAAGTGTCTTGCCCAAGGACACAACGACTAGGACAGAGAGCCCAGGGATCGAACCGGCGACCTTCCGGTTACAGATGCGATTCCCAAACCCCTGAGCCACGGTCGCGGTACATTCTGCTACAGTTAGCTATTAATACACTAAGGGACACCCAGCATGGGTACTTGTCTTTTGCCCTGTCTCCCTCTCCTCATCCCCAACCAGTCAAGGCAGATGGCTAAGTCTTGTTTTGCCTGAGGTTTCTTCCTGTTAAAAAGGAGTTTTTCCTCCCCAGTCTCTCCAGGTTGTTGTTTATAGGGGGATTCATAGTTGGGGTTTTCTCTGTATTATTGTGGAGTCTTTACCTTACAATGTAAAGCGCCTTGAGTCGACTTTTGTTGGATGAGAGATGAAACATCTTCAACATAAAGACGTCCAGCTGCCAGACAATCAATCCTGATATTCCTCCAATAGGATATCATACCTCACAAACCTGAAACCACTTAGTTATCCTTTTATTTAGAGCGATTCTTGTTTTGTTTCCATCTTTCATCTTACTTTTATCTTACAAAAACATCAACCACTGTCTTCACACCTAAGACTCACTCCCTCTATTCGTGCCTAAAGGCTGTGATGAAAATGGAAAGAGAAGCCTCCCCTCAGCTGCAAAATCAAATTTATCATCATCAGAGGACACTCAAGCTCTCTACTGGGCAAATCAAATTCCTCGACTTAGCTAATCATTTCTTGTTTACTAAGTGGTTGGTATCAGATATCCAAGATCAATATCAGCTCACTATACAAGAAACCAACACTTCTGCCCTCCATCTATCTCCAACTTCGGCAGAACCCACACACGCCTGCAAGCAAACCAGCAGACACACACATGGAAGAGGCGAGGTCGTCGGCTAACTACGCAAAACAGAGTTCGCGGTTCTATCCAGACAAAAATAGCTCAGAGGAAACAAAAAAAAGAAAAGAAAAAAAAGCTGGGCATCCTCGTGCCAGACCCTACAGCCTTACAGGCAGACACACACACACTCATAACAAACTCTTCCACACAAATACGCACAGAGCTGAACAAAGAAATTGACTGTGCACATCCAATCCATTTCCCACGTGAGGGCATTCCAGACTTTAATGGGATAAATCTTGGCACACTAGCACGGATAATAAAAAACCCTGTTTTAAAGCCCCTCCTGAGGCATCCACAACAACTGAAGCGGTGCTCCAGGACAAGCCAGACTGTGAATGTGTTTGCTGAAGGCTTGTCAGTATACAAGTGTTTCTATCCGTATTTCTGGGAAAACAACAAATGTGTAAGGGGATCAAAAAGCCTCCTTTGGCAGCGTAGCCTCTGAGTGAATCTGTTCAAGTCATTATTGTTGTAAATATAGTACTCTACATGCATTACTAGAGGCGCATGATGTGTTATCACCCACTTATTAATGTTTCTGCAGACCGGCTTGAAAGCCAGGTCTGCTAGGAGGTAAATATCAGAATCAATCAGAATCAGAATCAGAATACTTTATTGATCCCTGGGGGAAATTATTTTTTGTTACAGTGCTGATATGATAGTTGCTTTAAAAAATGCTTGAAAATAATTAACTTACTTAAAAAAGACAGTAACGAGTCAAAAAAACCAAACCTAATAAATGAATTGCATCATCTTACAAAACCTTAGGTGTGCAGCTCAGGAGGAAAGTTCCTGTCAAAGTCTTGTTCCCGACTGTTTTGTCTTCACAGCACACCTAATGTGGGGCTGTGGGACCCAATAAAGAAGCTGATACACCAGACAGCCCGAGTAATCCCAATCACCTGCACATTTTTCACATTTCTTCAACAATAGCAGACATCCAAACCCCCCAAAAATAGCTCATGAGTAACAACTCCTCACCGCCTCGCAGTCTTTGACAAGACGCCGTTGTTTCTGAGCGGCTTACCTGTCGGAGGGAAAACCCCCCGGTGATTAAGAGACAGCTGACAGAGATGGATGAATCAACCGTCTGAACTGAACAGGCAAAATACAAGGTGGGCTACGTTTCTGCTCCTGGATGGCATTCCCACTGCAGTGATTCCTCTAATGGGAAAACACTGATTAAGACAACGGCGAGCTAAACGAGCCGATTGTGAAACACGCACTGTGGCGGTGACGAATTCAGGAGGAAGTCAAGCAGAGTGCCGATGCTGTGAAGCAAGCAGGGGTGTGTGCGCGTGTGCGTTTGGGTGT
The DNA here is from genome assembly GCF_057381915.1 of Diplotaxodon limnothrissa. NCBI lineage: Eukaryota > Metazoa > Chordata > Actinopteri > Cichliformes > Cichlidae > Diplotaxodon > Diplotaxodon limnothrissa. The sequence continues at coordinate 24,440,479 of NC_140617.1, read as the reverse complement.
GTATTCTGGACTTTTACTGCATTGGTTACTGCATTCATAAATTCCGTGTGAACGCATGCCCCACACCTGACTAAAACACTCGTGTTTACATTACACAATGTGTCTCTTCCCATTACAGCACACTGTACACCATTACACCACTTTCATTTAAAAAAAAAAAAAAACTCTCTGGAAGTTCTCACTGCAGATATTGTTTTGTTAAACGGGACCGGCCTGGCATTCCTCCAGTCTGTGTTATGGCTGAGCGTCACAGCGCTGTAAAGGGTTAAGTTTCAGGCCACTTATGTACAGGCATGTTCCAGGAGCAACGGAGCATGAGCCAACTGCGCCCGGCGGCAAAAATCGCCGCCAAATATAGAACAATTTGACATTCTGTGTTAAACGTAATTATAGTAATTGGCACGAGCGGTAGTCAAAACAGTATTCCAGTGAAAAACGCTCACTGGCGACGTCTTGCATCCAGTTGGCGCTGGTGTGGAATTATATGATATCTGAACTGCATTCAAGCGCACATGAATGCAATCTGTAATGTACTCTGTGTGTGTTTATGCCTGTGTTTAGGCTGACATATTCCACTCTAAATTTGTCATGTGCATTTCAACCACAATGGATGCGAGATCCATCACGTCGTAAACTTTTACCAGCTGTGTAAACTGGCCCCGAAATAGTCAGACAGAGTCCAACCTGACGGCTGTTAGAGTCAGGGAGTTTATCTCAAGCCCATCTCTCGCAGAAGGCTCTAGTTTGGTATGCAAAGAGCCATGTTAACACATTAATTACGATGTTTTCATTTTTCCCTCCACATGTTCTCATGAATGTCGTCCAAACGGGTCAAAACGCAGGCACGCGGTCCCTAAACGCCTCATTTTAAAGGGTAATTCCATTTTATAACAAGCCGGGTCTTATTTTCCCAGTTATGGACGTTGTTTCGAGTGGTTATGATAACATTAACAAAGTTTTACAGGGGCTAGAAACCTGAGCAGGCAAACAATCAGCCAACAGTTTGGACAGCGATGCAGCCAAATTATCAAAACCATACTGAAAGCATGTAATCCGTCACAGTGGGAAGACACGAATAGAACAGACAAGCCAGAGCTTTCCACATAAATCAGGATAATCTGGGTTTTGTTTATAACCTGTCAGATTGTTTGTGTTTATTGCCCATAGACTGTATATAAAAGATGTATGTGGCCACAGTGACATCACCCTTTTGTTTGTGGACTTTTGGATTCTAGATCTACACCATTACAGCTGTCACCATCTTGAATTTTTGGACCTAGAAGAAAGCATGACAAGCTCACTAATGGTTAGCTTAATGCGAGCAGCCCTAATAACACATTAATGCTGCTCGCAGGTACCCCCAATATAGCTGCAGAAGATTAGCACGCTGTAATCCGGTTTATTTTAATATGGGACCCTTAGAGTGAGCCTCAAGTGGCCACTTGACGAACTGCAGTTTTACACACTTCCATGTTTGCTTAGATTTTCAGCCCTGGATATTTTGCTTCCTGCCGTCCTTTAAATGAGCTAAAAACATTTTCATTGAGGCAGAAAAGTGAATGATTCTCTTTGGACTCGAAGCCCCAACTTTATATATTTCACACTTGATGCGTTTGTCTTCTACATCCTGATCTTGTGATGAAAGCATAAGCTGACAGCTGACCGTGTGCACACGTTCTACCTCCGCTGAAACCCGTGTGGGGTGTGGGCCTCCAGTTTCTCCTGCTGATTGCAATCACCTGATAGTGGTGATGACTTACTAAACAAGGGAATCCCACCAAGCACCAGTGGAGATACCCAAACCACCTGATTTGGGTATCTGATAGCCCCAGTTGCAAGTGCACTTCTCTTCAGTACACAAAATGCAACGAGAGTAAGGTGGTCATGTAGTCTGATCATGTCAAAAAGCAGTACTTTAAAGTGGATTTAATACAGTTACAATGCTTGTATTAAACATGGTCAAGTGTTCAAATATTGAGCGTAGTTTGTGAGTCACAGGCGCAGGCTTCAAACAAACTCAGTTTCAGACAGGTTTTTTTTTTCTACTCTTGGCTTCAAACGAGCAGTTAGCCCTAGCACAGTCATCACAGAAGCCCCACCCACCTGCTGTTTAATCTCTGTTTGTAAAGCGGGACCAGTCAGGATGAAGTTTTCATAAAGGAAGGAGCTGGTTTCAGACAGTGGCTTTGTGTAAGATAAATAAAGCTTATTTTGAACTATAAATCATATAATGCAGCTCTAGTAGAGTCCACTTAAAGCTTAAACAGTGATTTAACATCTAGTTTGTGATGAAAATCTTGGCTTACATGCCTCGTTTGTGCACCTGCTTTGTTACATTCTTAACTCGCACTACCTGCCATCCACCCACACACCTCACAGATCACGTCTTTCCTTTTCACATGCATTTCCTTCAGCGTCAAACGCCGCCCCGTCTCTGAGATAAGACAGACAGCGCGGCGCAGAGCGAACATAACACCCGCCCCGCCGCATTCACAGCAGATCAACCCTGTTTCCTCTGCTCAGTCTCCTGAGCTCAGACGCTGTGTAAACCCTCCGTGTGCACCCGCTCTTTCTCTAGCGTCGCAGCGGCGGTGGCGTGCATGCATGCAAAGACACGACCTGTCAGGGCCGAGAGAGGATCAATCACAGCTTGAGCTGACATGTTGTGGAGCCCTGCGCTTTGAACTACATTGTGGGAGGCAGACGTTTAGCCCGTGTTTTCATCACTGTTATCACGGCTCTTCCATACAGGTGGTTTAATCCACTGTACATTGTTTGCTGCTAAGCACATAATGAAAGAGGGAGAAGCGCTGTCTCCTGTATTTTGGTTTCCTCTTTCCCTCGCGGTACTGTACACCACTATCAAGTGCGTTTAATCTGTCCTCTTAAACACCACATACTGGTTCAGCTTTTTCCCTGCAGAAGTTACTCACTTTGACATAAACACATGCATCCTGATGCATAAAAGATGCATAAATATAAACCATCTCTCTAGTATTGTCATCGAGGCTTATGGGGGAGCTAAACATTTCAATCGTTCTCAGCCACAACTGTACACAGAGTGGCCAGGAGGGATGCATAAATGTTTGGATGAGAGCAGAGCTGCCATGCATTTATGTATTAGCGTCTGCACTCCCGCTGGGTTAAGAGCCCTGATACGCACGCAATCCCCATGGCCCACATAGGGCGCCCTCTTCAGAGGGATCCTGACTCCGGACCGGTCATTCCCATCCTTAATCCTTCTACAGCTGTGTTATGTAACCTTCTCTGTACCGATCCACCCAAAAAAATCAACCCAGTCCCAAACCCTAGTGCGGGACAATAGGCTTACTGATGCGTTTGATAAGTTACAACATCCAAGCCAGCCTGACAGGAAAACAGAGTTACAACTGCCAAGAGAGTAAACTCGAGATGGGGTGTGAAATACATTTGCACAACTCTAATTTCTCATGTTCTGCATGGATTCCCTGACATTGTCATGGAGAAAATGAACTTGAAAAAGTCCCACTTCATTATGTGTAATTAAAAAGTCCTGTACCAACAAAGGCAACGTATCATTAAAGCATCATTTCCTTAAGACTTTAATGCAGGAATTCCTTTCTGCAGTCGAACCCCAAATGCCGAGATGGCATCAAAATCAGCGTCGGTGTAAACACTTTCATCTGCACGGGCGTCTGAGGGGGTGGGGCTTGCACATCTGTGACCGTTCAATTGGTCCCAATGCATTAGGCAGGTTCAATCAATCACCACGAAGCACTGTGGTGGATGGCGAGGAGTGGCCTGACCCGCGGCGATCCCCCGTTTCCCAGCCACAGCTGGTTCCTGACCTCCTGTCGCTCGTCACGGACCCCCGTCTGCAGTGAAGGGCAGCGGAAAAACATGAGCCACATGTCAGCACCTCTCACACCCAGCCAGCCAGCCAGCCAGGCAGCCAGACAACCCGGCACAATGAGCCTTACCTCACCACCGAAGACCATCAATTATTGACGAGGTGAAATGTGATGAGGTTCTGCTGTGAGCACACAAAGAACACACGCCTTTTCAGGCTGCCATGTGGCCTAATAACGTCTTTATTTTCCAAAAAGACACGTTTCTAATCAGCAACATAGTCCTTGTTTGATGTTGTGGAGCAATAATCTGCATTAGACACTCAGAAACACTGTTAGTCTGACCAAGTATGTATGATAAATGCCTCCCTGTGATGTGAATCTGGACAACAGTGTGCTTGACAAACACTAAGAATGTGGGTCATCTCAACACCCATACATAACTTCATCATCATGACTCATACTTAGTTTTAATTTAGGAGTTGCGTACTGGACTTTGTTTGGACACGTGTGTGCTACACTGAGCAATGTAGTTAGGCGAGTTGAGATGATCACGATTAGCAAGATTAATCCAAAGTCAATAACAGGTTGAGCGCTCCGAGTTGTTTATGCTTTTCCCTCCGAGATAACATCTAGCCCTCGGTACTTCACAGGAGTCTGACAGAATACACCGGGAAGCTTTGTTTTCTTTTTTTTCCCCTCCGACTCTAAGCATTGACATAATCTTGGAGCGTGTGATTGATGGCGGCAATCTCTGTGAACTAGACTGTGTGAAAATTTTTTTGCCTTTCCCACTTAAAAGAACTTCAGGGAATTCTTCAAAACCTCAAAAAGTCATTGCTTCTTTTATCCTATTAAGTGTCTATGTAGAAAAATTGGCACATTCAGTGGATAAGTTCTTGAGTTGTGGTCTAAAATGTGGCTTTTGGAGACACTTTGACAAGCAAAATCTCATTAATTCTTCTGTGTCTCCTCAGCTTCCATCCTTAAAACAGTAGAGTCAAGTCATGTTAAACAGACCACACTCCTACCTAAAGTAATAGGAAGGGTTTCAGCTTTGATTTCAGTGGACATAAAGGACATAAAACCTGCGTTTAGATATTCATCAGGACAAACAGCTTTTACAAAAAGCCTAAAACTTTTCATATATCTCAATCAATCAATCAAAATTGTCAAAGTGATTAATGTCTCATATTGCCAGAACTCTTTCAAATGCTAAATTCCACTACAGATACGGTGAGTCAAGAAAAACTGCAAGCACTCCTAAAGAGCAGATATGCCTGCCACTACTCTGTTCAGACTGTTTGCCGAACTGGCAGATAAGTTTCCGAGTTTGGCTGTTTCTAAAGAAGGCAACTGGGTCTTTGGGGACAGGCGAGACGCTACCAAGTGCAACATTTGTAAATCACCAACAAAACTAAACAACACATATCACCGCTATCACACGCTATTTTGCCCCTCTGGCCATACGAGTGTTTAGGCATAGGAAAAAAGTGGTTGTATGAGTGTGTGCTTGAATGAACGAATCTTGTAGTTAGAAAGCACTTTGAATGCTTAAACAGAGTAAAAAAACGCTACATAAGTACCAGTCCATTCACTATCATCGTTGGTGTTGCAGAAATATGTGGAAAATGCCTTCTGTTTTCATCTCATTTCCCTCAAGATGGCGCCGAGTATGGCAGCCTCGTCGCGAGCTCCCCCAAGCAACGGCTTTCTTCTGTGTTTAATTTTACTTTTCCTTTATTTTTTCACGAGCAGCACTTGTCTCCTTGTGTACGACCGACAAACCTTACTGGACATAAAAGACGGTCTTTCTTATAACTTTCCGGAGTTCAAGTTTTGCAACACGGACGCTCCGTTTGCAGACCCCCATTCATCTCACCTGAGACGCCTTTGTTCTCTGGCCCTGGAGGCCGCAAACGCCGACGCAGAGGGAGAAGATCTGGCGTTCTGGTTCGACTGAGACGGCGCACTTACAGACCACCGTTACCCAGTTTATTACTGGCTAATGTGCAGTCTCTGGAGAACAAGCTGTGCGAGCTTCGGGCACGGATCTCATTCCAGCGAGAGATGCGGGACTGCTGCGTGATCTGCCTCACAGAAACCTGGCTATCGGACAAAGTACCGGACTCCGCAATACAACTGCCGGGGTTCTCTGTGCACCGCGCGGACAGGTCACAGGATCTTACTGGGAAAAGCAGAGGCGGTGGTGTGTGTTTCATGATCAATAACAGCTGGTGTGATTATGCGAACGTGCACCCGGTCAAATCCTTCTGCTCACCGGACCTGGAGTACCTGATGATTAAGTGCCGGCCATTCTGGCTACCGAGGGAATTTACAGCAGTGATTATTACGGCTGTTTACATTCCCCCACAAGCCGACACTGACCGTGCACTCAGGGAACTGTACAGCGCGATCAGCAGCGAGGAAACCGCACACCCAGAGGCAGCGTTTATCACAGCCGGAGACTTTAATAAGGGAAACCTGAAGAAAGTCTCACCAAAACTCCATCAACACATCCTTTTCAACACACGTGGAAACCGGCTACTCGACCACTGTTACACCTCTTTCCGGGATGCGTACAAAGCCCTCCCCCGCGCCCCATTCGGCCAATCAGATCACTGCTCCATCCTGCTCCTGCCCGCCTACAGGCAGAAGCTGAAACAGGAAGCTCCAACCCGGAGGGCGGTGCACTGTTGGACGGACCAATCGGAGTCTGCGCTGCGGGACTGTTTTGATCACGCGGACTGGGAAATGTTTCACGTGGCCGCCAGAGACATTGATGAATACACAGACTCAGTCTGCGGATTTATCAGGAAATGCGTGGAAGATGTCGTCCCATCCAGAACAGTCAAATCCTTCCCAAATCAAAAACCCTGGATTAACGGAGATGTTCGCGCGGCACTGGCGGCACGGAACACCGCCTTTGCCTCCGCGAACACATCGGACTACAAACACGCACATTACCAACTCCGGAAGACGATCAAAGCAGCCAAACGTGAGTACAGGGACAGGGTGGAGCAACAGTTTGACAACCCTCGGAGTATGTGGCAGGGACTAAACACGATCACAGACTTTAGAGGGAAAACCAGCACACCGCAGACCACGGCCTCTCTGTGTGAGGATCTAAACGTATTCTACGCTAGATTCGACGCAGCGAACACCATGAGACCGGACAGTGTGCGCACCGCGGATGACGTCAGTGCGCACACTGTGTCTGAGGAGGATGTGCGGAAGTGCTTCAGGAAGGTGAACGCACGCAAAGCTACTGGTCCGGACGGGATTCCCGGCCGCGTCCTCAGGTCATGCGCGGCTCAGCTGGCTGGAGTGTTCACGCACATCTTCAACCTTTCCCTCTCTCTGTCTGTAGTCCCAGCCTGCTTCAAAATGGCCACCATCGTCCCTGTACCCAAATCCTCCACCATCTCCTCATTGAACGACTGGCGACCTGTAGCCCTGACCCCCATCATAAGCAAATGCTTCGAGAAGCTGGTCAGGGACTTCATCTGCTCTGCACTACCCGACTCACTGGACCCTCTACAGTTTGCATACCGCCACAACAGGTCCACTGATGATGCCATAGCCCTGACACTACACACTGCCCTGTCACACCTGGAGAAGAGAGACACGTATGTGAGGATGCTGTTTGTAGATTACAGCTCAGCATTCAATACCATCGTTCCCTCGAAGCTGGACAGGAAACTGCAGGATCTAGGACTGAGCAGCTCCCTCTGCAGCTGGATCCTTAGCTTCCTGTCTGACAGACGCCAGGTGGTCAGACTGGGCAGCATCACCTCATCCCCCATCACACTGAACACTGGTGCTCCACAGGGGTGTGTACTGAGCCCTCTCCTGTACTCACTCTACACCTACGACTGCACAGCCACTAACAGCTCCAACATCATTGTGAAGTTTGCGGACGACACTACAGTGGTGGGTCTTATCACCAACGGTGATGAGACGGCTTACAGGGAGGAGGTCAGCGCCCTGACCCACTGGTGTCAAGACAACCATCTCACCCTCAACGTCGCAAAGACAAAGGAGTTGATAGTGGACTTCCGGAGGTGCAGAGAAGTACACACCCCCATCACCATCAACGGCGCTGCTGTGGAGAGAGTGAGCAGCTTCCGGTTCCTTGGTGTACATCTGGCTGAGGATCTTACGTGGTCAGTACACACAAACAAAACAGTGAAGAAGGCGCAGCAGCGCCTCTTCTTTCTCAGGAGACTGAAAAGATTCGGCATGAGCCCCCGCATCCTCAGGACCTTCTATCACTGTGCCATTGAGAGCATCCTCACTGGATGCATCACCACCTGGTATGGCAACAGCACCGCCTACAACTGCAAAGCTCTCCAGCGAGTAGTGCGGTGCTCTGAACGGATAATTGGAGGTGAGCTTCCCTCCCTCCAAGACATCTACAGGAAGCGCTGCCTGAGGAAAGCGGGGAGGATCATCAAGGACTCCAGTCACCCCAGCCATAAACTGTTCAGACTGCTTCCATCAGGAAGGAGGTTCTGCAGCATCCGGTCCCGAACCAGCAGACTGAGAGACAGCTTTTTCCATCAGGCCATCAGACTGCTGAACACGTCATAGACACCTCAGCTTCACTACTGGAACTTCAACATTATGCACTTCATACTGTATATAAATGCCACTTGTTTTGCACATATTCAACTCTGTATATTTTATATATTTTATTATTATTATTATTTTTTTTTTTTTTTTTTACTATTTAATTTGTAAAATGTGTATACACACACACACACACACACACACACACACGTAGGAAAATATTTAGTATACACATCCAGAAATGCATACACTATTATATATTGTACATATATTTATTAGTTTCAGGTTGGCCATTCTTGTATTTTGCTCGTTTGTGTTGTTGTGTTTGCACATCTCTGTTGCTTGTGGGGCTCGCACACAAGAATTTCACTCGCATGTGCTGTGCCAGTGTGCCTGCACATGTGATGTGACAATAAAAGTGATTTGATTTGATTTGATCTGATTACATTTGTGCCAAATTTGATGGTGTTTTTAGGGTGTTTAAGACATACAGTATCACAAATATGTATGGGGTGGAATAGCTTAATGCCTCTGGCAACAGCTGCCACCTGAAGAGGCATGAAACTCTTCAAAGAATTCTGCAAAAATCTTCAAAATCAGAGTGAAGACGCTGATTTAAATGCACTGTTTAGTGGGCCAGAACTTCTCCAAAACTTATGAAGTAACAAAGATCAGACATAAGGAATCCTCTGAGAGAAATGCATTTGCGTGGATTACCCCCTGCTTGGCTGTCTGTCTGTCTACCTAAATGTTTTCTTATTCTGCGAGCAGGGCCTGACCTCAATTGTTTCCAAGCCACAGATGCATTCCTGCCCAGACGAAACGAAACATTGCGGATGAGCAGATGTGCTTTAAAAATGGCTGCAGCACCCGCCCGCCTGCCTTTCTTGTCTGTCGGGAGGGTTTACTCACCAGCGTGGCTCATGAAGAATGAGGATGGGGCTAGACATGATCACACGGAGGGGCAATCTTAAGCACATGGCTGAGCACACATGTACAAACACACTTGCAAAGATATGCAAAGACATGCACACACACACATTTACAGACAACTTTGAATCTTTCATGTGCAATTCATAAATGAGAGATGACTCCAAACTGGAAAGGTGCTGTTGCTGTACCTTAGCAAACACAGTTGAGGGGATATGTGGAAATGGGGCAAGAGAAGGAAAACAGAGCTTATCAAAAAGCATTCCCAGCCACATACTCACACTCCAACAGGTTGTAATCTTGTGTTTGCTTAAAATTTTCCCCAGTGATGGCTGTCTAACTTATGTCGCACCCTCTGACACATAATTGAGTTTAAGTGAGGCACATTTCACAAAAGACTGCAATTACCTCATGATATAGGAGTTCTCCTGTTTTTTGTGAAATGGATTCGGACAAGATAAACAAAACCAGTTTTTTATTTTTTCGTCCCTGAGAAATTATTATACTTCTCCAGAGATGAACACAAAACATCTCTGCAGATCTATACAGGCTCTGTACGCTTGAGATGAAGCCCAACTGTGTCTAAAGGCCAAGAATGTCTCAGCGTGTGCCAAGACGCCACGCTTAAAGGCAGCAATAAAAGCCTGCTATCATAGACAGAAGCAGGATGAAATGAATTGAAAAATTGGCGATGTGGTGAAGAGTGACGACAATCAAGAGACTAAGTTGGCTATTTTACTTCCTCACCTGACCGAAGTGGTATGAAATGGGTGGGTTTGTGTTGAAAAGCTACAGAAATATTTGTGACACTAAGAGGGCGACGTGTGGGAGGATTTTAGGCGCTGTTTGATCTTCTAATAAGTGTTCCTTTTGAGGCATGCTGATGTCTTTGTCTGGGTATTTACAGGTGACCTGGGTGGAAAATGAGATGATGCTGAGCAATCTGCTATGAAGCTGAACCTGATCGGTTACTGTGATAGTCTTTCCATCAACATCGAGTTTTTACAAGACTCTCAAATGTTTTTCCATCCTTTTAGACATGTAGGTATGTGTACTGCTGATGCCTTCATCGGTCTGATAAAGTGACACTGTCATTCAGACATAGGTCCTATTACGTAAATTGTTCTTTAAATACTTTAAGACATCTTTAAGACTACAAACATATACCTTGTATTCATTAAACGTTCATAGGATGAGAAAAGGTGATCTGGGTGACTGTAACAACTGGCGGGGCATCACGTTGCTGTCGGTACCCGGGAAAGTGTTTTGCCTCGCTCTTTTGAATCGGCTACAACACGCAGTGAACGAACGATTGCGAGAAAAGCAGGCTGGGTTTCGGGGGGCCGGTCATGCGTCGAGGAAATCTTCACCCTCCGCATGATCATTGAACAAACATTGGAATACCAAAGGAAGATTTCTAGTAATTTCATTGCCTTCGAGAAGGCTTTTGACAGCGTCCATCGGCTGACTCTATGGGCTATCCTACGCCACTATGGAGTCCCTCAGCAGTTTTTAGATGCCTTTCGTTGTCTCTACTCCAACTCCCGTTGCTGCGTCCGGACGGATGACAGCTGCACAGATTTCTTCAAGATCAATACTGGCGTCCGACAAGGATGCGTGCTATCCCCTTTCCTCTTCCTGTTGGTAATTGACTTCATCATGTGACGATCAGTTGACCAAGCTGGCATTGGTGTGCCCTGGCACGAAGCGCGTAATCTCACTGACTTGGACTTCGCAGATGACATCGCCCTGCTGGGCTCGACTCAGGAAGACCTCCAAAAGTTGACCGCGGCCCTGCAGAGGGAGGCGACGAAAGTTGGATTAAGAATCAGCGTCAAAAAAACCAAGGTACTCCGAGTTGGCTATGCACGTGCCCGCATTCCTGTCATGATAAACCAACAACGTGCTGAAGAGGTGGAGAATTTTACATATCTTGGCAGCATCATCTCGAATGATGGGGTCTCTGATCGGGATGTCGACGCCAGAGTAGGGAAGGCAGTTGGTGTCCTGCGACGTCTCCAACCTATTTGGAACTCGACCTCCCTGAATGTAAGGGTCAAGATCAGACTACTGAACTCTATCGTCTTCCCTACTGCACTTTATGCTAGTGAAACCTGGCGCTCAACAAGTGCAATTATTCAACACCTGAACGTGCTTCAACAACGTGGCCTGCGGCGAATCCTGAGAATTTCCTACCGGGACCGAATAACAAATGAGGAGGTCCTACGAAGAGCAGGCACCCGCCCATTAGCCGATGTTGTTGCAGAAAGGCGCTTCCGCTTTGCGGGCCATATTTTACGCCTACCCCCTCATCGCCCAGCTAAGATTGCCATGACATGGCGTCCACGCACTGGCAAGCTAAAGCAAGGCCGACCAAAGACCACATGGCGTCGAACATTCATGGACGATCTGAGAACTGTCGACATTGCCTGGGACGAAGCTGAAGCAGTTGCTGCTGACCGACATCGATGGAGATCACTAGCTGCCCGATGCGCCGCCTGGCGTAGGAGGAACTAAGTCTAAGTAAGTCATAGGATGAGATGCCATCATATTAACAGAAAGGAACAACTTGTTTCATTGCTGGAAAGTTTTCACTTCCAGTCAGTTTTCACTCAAATTATTGAAGTCAAAAGTCTCAAAATCCTCCTCCAATGAGCCATTTCAGCTTTCAAAAGCTGATTGAAGTTTCTGGTTCATAGAACTAACTTACTCCCCTTATCACGTTCATGGCAAGGTGCCTAAAGTGCTCCTTTAGACATGATAGAGACATGTTTGGAATGAGATAGTAATAGAAAGGAGTCTGAAAAGGACATTATTTTGGCAGATACAGAAGCTTGTTCAAACATCTGCTTATTTGATCACGTTAGATGCCAAAAAATATCTCCGTGAACCCTTCGTTTGTTCTCAAATTATTGTAAGAAAGTCTTAAAAAAGCAATTATGATCTAGGCCAAACTACATGCAACATATACATACGTGGTTGGAGCGTAACGGGGTGACAACAGGGAACCGCACCTCTCACTCCATGACAGCTGAGGTAGGCTCCCCTGTGACCTATGAACTGGATGTTAAGAAAATGGATGGATGGAAAGTAGATCTCACAGTAGCAGGTAGCCATAGTTTTGCACATGGCTACTGTGAGATGTACTTTGTTGAAAGTGACAAGTAAAGGTCACTAGAACTCAGTAGTATTACATCTTCAATTGAAAAGTGAGCATGGTGCACATTTAGGCACAAAGCAACATTTTCAGAAGACTTCAGATTAATATAATCATTAAGGATGTTTTTCTGAAAGACGCACGAACATGTTCAAATTACCATCAGAAGGTTTTAATAACACCACTCCAGTGAGCCTTTCCACACAGGCTTCTCAGCTTTAAAAGTCCAGTAACCCTGAACAGTGCATTACTGCCAGAAGATGCAAATGCTAATGTAGCACTTTTTGCATGTTCAGTGCTATAAATGCATCCACATACATATAACCAAGTCACACATTTCATCCATTGTTCTGTATTTCACACCCCGGCTAGCCTGCATTGAGGTAATTGGGGAACAGAGACTCATGTGTACTACTGTACTACAATGCTAGAAGGTTCTGCTGACTCATGGAGACCATGCAGAGGCTACAGGGTATTTTACAACAGCTGTCAACACAACAGTAGCCCTTTACAGAAGCGGACAAACGGCCACTGCATATACAATAAAGACAAAGGTGCTGCAAACAAGACGCATTTGAGCCAAGGGTCAGCCATCTCTACTGCAATCCACCTCTGCGGGCACACATATGTGTCCTCAGTGTTCCTGGGCAGTTCATAACTCAGACGCCCTCTACAGGAAAGGGCAGAGCAGGCTGTACCTGCTGCGGAGACTCAGGTCGTTTGGAGTGGAGGGCCCACTCCTGAAGAAATTCTATGACTCTGTTGTGGCTTCTGCTATCTTTTATGGCGTGGTCTGCTGGGGCGGCAGCATCTCTGCTGGGGACAGGAAGAGACTGAACAGGGTGATCCGAAGGGCCAGCTCTGTTCTAGGATGCCCTCTGGACCCAGTGGAGGTGGTGAGTGACAGGAGAACGGCGGCTAAGCTGTCATCCCTGATGGACAACATCTCCCACCCCATGCAGCAGACTGTGACAGCACTGAGCAGCTCCTTCAGTGGGAGACTGCGGCACCCACGGTGTGGGACGGAGAGATTTCGCAGGTCTTTCCTCCCCACTGCTGTCAGACTCCATAATAAAGACTTTAACTGATCAAGCACACACATCCATACATATGCAATAATACTAAGTGCAATAATCCTTTCTGTCATCGTTGTATTTTTACTCAGTTGTATATAGTATTTGTATTTGTATTCTATTTTTATCTTATTGTATATTTATTTTATTTTATTCTACTGTATATAGTATTTTATTTTATTCTATTCTGTACAGTTGTGTACTGTATTTATTCTTATTGTATTCTAATTTTTGCCTCATAACTTTTGCACTGTCCACTTCCTGCTGTGACAAAACAAATTTCCCACGTGTGGGACTAATAAAGGTTATCTTATCTTATCTTATCTTATCTGTTGCAAAAGCCATGGCATTAATATAACTATTCTCCATGTGTGATGCAGGCAGTTTTTCATGCGTTTAGTTGCATCGCTTTACTTAGAGTCACTTTGCACTGTAGCTTCCATCTTTAAGTATGTCTGGTCCCAGTAATTCTCTTTTACGTGTTCACAAAATTGCCATAGCGCTCCTGTTCTTGCCCTCTGGCATGTTGGTAACCAAGCAGTTAAAAGCATCTGCACGCTGCCGTAATTCACTCTAAGTAAAGACTGTCACCAAATGGCTAAAATACAACAAGAGAAGTGTTTGGAAAAGAGTTTTACAGCTTCAAAAGGTGAGCTTCTCCAGCAGCCTCTCTCCATTTCCTTTCCAGCTGCGCCAACACCTTCAGCCTCTGGACACGGTCCCGCATGTTTCTCTCACTATTATCCGACGATTTACAGCCAAGATAGAGGGGAGCTGAAGTTTGTTGACATTCCCCGCCCCCGTGCAACCTCAAATACGACACTGACCCCCTTTTCCAACCTCATAAACGGCTCACTCCGTTGAAAGCGTCACCGTGACGAGGAGAGAAATATGAAACAAGTGGGAGCGCTGGCAAATCAGGCTTAGACCGCTTTGAGCGAGAAAACTTGTGAGGTGCGTGCACGCACTGTGAAAGTGTGTCAGCCTGTGTAAAGTAAACAAGGACAACACCATATTATCTTGTAAACTGTTGGCATGCAGTGCTATGACCTAAAAAACAAATCCAATTTGGGGATTTGCTTCCCCCCCCCTTCCAACACTAAGACTTATCAATAAAAGCCCTTACAAAGGAAAAAATTTGCAAGCCAAGAAGCTTTCTGTACAGAGGCAATATTTTAAGCCAGTTTTGACTGGAAAACAGGCAGTTTAAATGCAAAAAAAAAACCCCAACCCAGAAGTTTTCACACCTTTTTGAACTCAAATGGAGCAAGTTCATCTGTTTAGAAACCACAAAAATGCTCCAGCTCTAATGACATCACTTAACAGTCAGCGAGGGTGTCTGGGCAATGCTTTGTCTCCAGGCAAAACAGTCAGCTCATGCAATAGACCATTGATAGCTAGCAAATAAAAGCCTTTTATTGGTTATAAATTGTGTCAGACCATTAAACTTTATATTTTTCCCGAGTGACATTGCTCTAACTTGAGCCAACGGGGAGACAGAGGAGGATAGAAAAAGAAAAAAAGACATCTGATAATCCAATTGTTCTGCATTTCCAACTTGTTAACATCCAAAGCATGAGACTTCAGTTGGAATTAAATGTGTTGTGGCTGCATGCATCCAAAAAAATAGCTGCGTCGCAAAATGTCAGGATTCTTTACCAAGCTTCTTTTTTTTTTTTCAGATGATGTATTGGCAAAAACAGGTTTGTATTAGCCTGACGGAGCTCTGCATACTGTTTTTAGGGATCCTATGTGCAGTTTGAGGGGGATAGGGGGGGAGGAATGCATTCAAAGCAGCCTTAATTGAGCTGGATGGCCTGCAGTCACAGAAGCAGAGTGTCTCAACAAGACTCAAGCGGGCGAGATCCTGAAATGTGCCTCACACGTATACATCATTAAACTGGCTTACGGCTCCACGGTGCCGATCAGCGCTGCAAAGACTCTGGGAATTATATGGGAAAGTTTGTCTGGAAGGAGCCCTCAACCCCCTCCCTCCTTCAAAATGAAAGTCCTCTGGCTGTCAATGAAGGGGAAGTGCTCCCATGCTGAGGCCCACTGGGCCAGCCATTGAACAGAGGAACATTCCTCAGTAATTCTGTTTGACCTGAGCCCAGAGTGGTAGCTGAGGGTCACCGAATACAGAGCGCCACATACGGGGAGGAGACCAAAGGGGAGGAGGAAAAGTTGGGAAAATCGGATGCACAGGAGTGAGAGTGAGACAGACTGGTGGAAAGAAAATACAGTCGTCTTTTCCCAGCCTTTGTTTGACAAGTAAACACTCAGGTTATGTCATCTGTCAAGACTGTCCTCCAACAGCAATCCCGTAGGCTGTTTCATAAGCTGTCAACGTGACCTGAAAATGTGTTCAAGATGCAAACAACCTCTGGTGGTGCTGCGAAGAAGTGCCAGGTCAAAGTGGTCAAAAGTGCTTGGTATGAAAGCTGCTGGACTTCTTTGAGGTTCTTGAAGATTTTGAGGAATCCAGATATTTGACCTGCAGCTGAAGGCTGTTGTAGTAGATGCATCAAGTTCAGATAAGCAACAAATACTTTATTTTAACCCAAACCATCATTTTCTTCTATGAATAACCTATAATAGCCTCTGAAAACACCCCAAACTGAAAAATGGGCCCACACAGGACTCAAGACTCAGTTTCCTGGTTAAAAGTTGTCTGTTTTTGGCATCTGTGGTACACTCTGTTGATCTGTTTACAGAAATCAAATAAATTCTGCCCACATGTGAAGCTGTAAAGGTGCATCAGTCCTTTTCAATCTGCTAGCAAAAACTGGAAAACAGCCCAAAATCGGCAGTGTGGTGGGACTACTGCTGCACTACAAACAGGGCAAAGAAACCATAGATTTTTTTCGCAGCTAACTATGCAAATAATCCTCAAATATAGCAAACTCTAACACGCTTGTCCAGCATATTGTAGGGTTGACTGTTTTCCCCTTCAGTGGGGATGGTTGTCACGTTCCAGGAAGGCTTATGTGGGTCGTTTAGGCTCAGCATCCAGCATCCAAACCACTGCAGCACTCACTGTTTACTCCAACCAACGAACTTATGGCAAAACTTCCACCAGCACGTGATGAACTCCTTTTGACCGTTAAATCAAAGCTGGCTAAATGTAGGACACACGATGCAGTAATGAAGTAAGTGTGTCATAAAAGAGTGTGGCACCGGGGGCAAACGGGGGGCGGATGATAATAATGGTTGCACTGTGGCATGGCTGGGATGGAGAGAATTACAGTTTTAATTCTATAAAATCAAATCCCTCCACTTGGCAATCCTCTTATCCAGTAATCCCCAGGTAGGTTTCAGAGAGGGCAACAGGCTCAAACTGCCCACTGTGGCAACACATCTGCCTCCCCCGTGGTCGGTGGGGTTGATATCAATGACTGCTCCTGTGCTCCCCGATAAACGCTCTAAACTGAAACCAGACCAAACAGCTGACACATGTCCACCCTCAATTTGTCTCCGTTTCCATCCCTTCCAATAACTTCTTCTTGGTGGCCTTCTGAGAACCAGCCAGCAGCAGGATTTAGGGGTAAATAAATCAAGGTTGGTTCGCGTAGGTGCTTCTGACGTCTGCAATACTGGTGCTACCTTTTTTGCGGTGGAAACTGGGCATCAGGAACGTGCTGGTGCAAAAGAAATCATAAACAAATAGCAGATAACATGGTGTGTGTGTGTGTGTGTGTGTGTGTGTGTGTGTGTGTGTGTGTGTGTGTGTGTGTGTGTGTGTGTGTGTGTGTGTGTGTGTGTGTGTGTGTCGGGGGGATCAGTGTCAAGTATGAAGCTGAGTTTTTAGGGCTTTGTTTGGCCGCTCGCTGCTGAATACCTCAGTATATACCTAAGTGCCTCATATACTGGGGTACTGCTGCAACCGTAATGTGCTTTAAGTACCTTTTAATCTGCTGTTTGTTACCCTTCACATAGATTGCCTACATTCATTGGCATTCCCAGCTGTAAAGCATCCACTCCATGCCAGATGCTATTTTTTGCTCTTGTGATGGGAAGCACCAGTTCCCAGGGCAAAAAAAAAGCTCTCTTTAACTCAAAAAAAGACAGAATGGCATTTCTCTCTGGCGCTTTGACAACACCAGCAAGAGAGTGATGATACCTCCCATGCTCTCCCATGCTCTCATTTCTCTATTCCCCAGCAGTTCTGTTTATAGAGATAACAAAGTCAGCCCAAAAACATAAAGCCGCCCCGGCATCCCTGCGATGGCTGCAGGCACCAAGCACTGAGCATCTATCTGTCTGCTGCAAATTAGGCTGCCTATAAGGGAAGACCCCCCCCCTACTGACCTGCCGTGACTTTGACACTGCAGGTCTTAACGCTACATCACTGGGAAAGACTATATATACATAATATTCCATATTATTGTCCACCACCTCAACCAGTTCAGCTCATTTCAGTGTGGGATTAGTGGGCTGGATAGGAAATCTTAATCTGCCTGAGCAAGCGAGACAGAGAGAGTGAGTGTATAAGGAAAGAATTGAAGCCTATGCATTCCTGCACATACAAATCCCTGCAAAGCCGGGCTTCTTTAACCTCCACTTTGTCTGTTTCCTGGTGTTATCAGTCAGAAACAAAGTGGGTTGTTTTTTCTATGCAGCACCCCTGACCCCATGCTGTTGCCACTAGCAACAGAACATGCGATTCCCCTCGCAAATCAGTGCAAATCGCACATGTGTGCAGTCCTTCTATATGAAACATGTCCCCCTCTGGGGCATTACTTGGAAATATTGCAGCTCGGGACAAAGTAAGGAAGCCTAAACGAGGTAACAGTGAACCTGCCGGCATGCATGTGATGCACATCTTAAATCCCCAAACAAGCCAAGCGTACTTCAGTCACAATCAAATCTTACAAGAAAACAAGGTTTCTTTCTTTCTTTTTTTGCCATGTCATGAGCGGCTGACGCCGGCTCGCTCCTTACCCTCGTGGAGACGCAGCATCCTGGTGCATTCAGAGGACACGCATGGTAATCCACTGGCACGCTTTCCTCCTGCTCCGCAGCTGCTGTCCGACTGATCCCGCAGATGACAAAGTTTACATCCACAAACAGAGCGCTGCCGGCTCTGCCCCGGACTGTCTTTCCCTCTTCCTCGCTCTCAAAGTCCTTGCTTCCCACCCCCCACCCCCTCCTTTTTCCCCTACTCTGCTGCCTCCCTCACTCTGCCGGCGTGCACCGACTTCTCCCGATACACCGCTTTCCCTTCTCCCTTCCTGCTACATGCACGCTTCCCTCAGCGCTCCGAGGCTCCTCTTTACACACACGCACAAACACACCGAGTGTTTTGTGCCTCCGATCTGCCGCCCACCACCCCACCTCCCGGCTTTATCTTTCCTCCGAATATTTCTCTCCTCAGTCTGTCTCCGCTTCTATCTCTTTCTCTCTCATGCTGTCTGTCTCCGAGCCTCCCTCTCCCTCTCTCTCTGTGACTGCCTCCCTCCTCCTCTTCCTCGGGCTTACAGGACGTTTAACATGTGTTCAGGGAGACGGCTGCTCTGCTGCCTCTCTGAAGGTGGATCTTTCCTCAGGGGGGAAAGAGAGGGCCGGGAGGCTGGGGTGGGGGTTTGCACGGAGAAGGAGGAGTTGTTTTTTTTTTAGGAGGTGGGGGGTGACAACAGCGTTGTAGGCTGGGGGGGGGGGGGTGCAAATCTTTACCTCAAACAAGGGGACATGAACAGGCAAGCAGCAGCCGGCTTGTAATGTTCCACTAAGTGGACTCCTTTCAGAGCAGGGGGGGGGGGGGGGGAACAGAAGAGCTCACACATGCAAAAATGTGGTAAAGTTGCAACTTTCAGGTAGTCACTCTGTCTCCCTGCACACCTGGTCGATCCTTTCCTGAGGCTGGCACCCTTGTTTGATCATACAGAAAGTTGCAAAAATGGGAAAATAGTCAAATTGGGAGCTCTGTGGGGAGATCGGGGAGGGGGGGGGGGTGTCAGTCCCCATTAAATGATCTGACAACCACCTACTCTGAGGCCTAAGCCGGCCAAATTGAGCCCTTGTACAAAAAAAAAGAGAGAGAAATGTGGACGGGGAAAACACCGCAACACAAAGAGACAAGCGTGCTGACAAAAGACAGATAGAGACAACCGAGGAAGAGATCAAGAGCAAGGAGGAGAGCGAAAAGACGAAAAGTGAAGGAGAAGGCGAGGAGGAGAAAAAAAAGGAAAAAGAAAGCAGTGCTTGGGTCTGCTGGGCCGAGTGACTCCGGCCCATCTGCCACAATCACAATCAGTCCCAGCTGAATGGCTGTGACTAACTGCAGCATGAAGCCCGCAGCCTCAACCCAGGCAGGATGGAGATGAGAAGGGGGGGGGGGATGAAGAGGCAAAAGTGGGGAAGAAGAGGAGGGTGATGGGGGGGGTTCTATTGTCTACTCCCCAATAGGACCAGTGCAGGAGGAGGCGGGCACCGGATGGGTGAAAAGGGGAGAATTAAAAGGGTCCCGGTGACAGGAGTGCTCAGTTAAAGAGGGTAAAGAAAGGACAGGGGAAACTTAGAGCTGGGGCCATCGCTGCCACTGTGCTCTACAGCCACTGTCAGTGATGTCCTCAGCAAACAATCACGCGAAGCAAAATGAGTCTGCAGGAGGCTGATGGAGCGGCTTGCTCACGTCAAGATAAGGGAAGGTAAATAAACCGCCCCAAAAAAGTGACACTCATTATCAGATGTCTCCTAAAGCCGGCAGCGACATTGTCATTTGTCATCATAAAACTCTGAGAGATTCATGATGACCGATGATTGCGCTCGTGACCAAAGTGTCACGCAGAGCGGGGTAATTGTGTTTATCATAAGCGCAGCTGTCTCGTGAGGGGAAATCTGAATGTGGAGCGAGCGAGATTTGATTTTACGAGCAGGTGGTCACCAATTACACACCATTGTCCCATTTGGGTTAAAAAAAATAAAGACAGATGAATGAATGGCTGAGTCAGCATTAACACAAGGACGCGCACAGTAATCAAGAAATATCGGCTTTAATTTGATCGACGGGGAGCGCCGAAACAGCGAGTAGCGCTGTGCAGTGCAACAGATGTGAGGCTCACTGTGTTTTTTTCCTGCAGGAAATAAGCGATGCTTGTTTGCTTAGCTTTGTTTATTTCCATTTAACTACATAATGATGGTACCATAAGTGCATATCTGCATGATTGTGTGTGTGTGTGTGTGTGTGTGTGTGTGTGTGTGTGTGTGTGTGTGTGTGTGTGTGTGTGTGTGTGTGTGTGTGTGTGTGTGTGTGCGTGCGTGCATGGGCTGACAACTGTAATTGCATAATGAATGGGTTTGTGAAAGCATGTGAAGTTAAAGTCCGTACATTTTAGGTATACACTGGTGGATGTGCACGGGTGCATATTTGTCTTCAGCTGCCCCTCATATCTTTATATTTTGCTTCCAAGCTAGACCTTCTTCACTCCTCTTGAGCAAAACGTCTCCAAGTTTCTTCTTCTTGTTTCTTCTGGTTTGTTTGGACATTGGTTTCTTTTTCACTGATTTTTAGTCCAGTCCTTGTACCGAAGCATTTTTTGTTAAGCCACGTAACACTGACCTATGAATCATCAAAAGAAACATAACTGAAGGGATGAACAAGTGCTGTGACAACACATAAAAGACAACTCAGCAACGAACTGGTTTTAAATGGTATCTTTAGCCACTTTGTTTCTGGCAACCTGTCACAGAAACACATCATTTTCTTTTCATTTCTAAAGATGAATCAGCTGATCATCTACTGAAGCCTCATCAGAAATTGTCTCAGTGGAAGGAAGGAAGCTGCCTAAAAGAGTTCAGACTGTGCTGAAGAATAAAGGTGGTCACACCAAATACTGACTTTTGAGCTTGTTAGAATTGTACAATCTCTGTTTTTTTTGCCTTTAGTGTGTGTTTACATGTATGTTTGCACATATTTCAGTAAATCACTGCATCTATTTCCCATTTACAAAGCAAAATATCAAGAAACATGGGGTGATTCAAGACTTTTGCACACTACTATATAGACTACAGTCTGACTGTACACGTGCACAACGTCTGGGACTGAAAAATGAAGCCATGTCTGAAAGAGTCAATCCCTGTAGACCACCCTTACTGTAAGCACATATTTATAGCCCAGCACAACAAAACCCTTTTCCCCGCCATTATTAGGGCTGAAAGTTGTGTGTGGCATAATGACAGGTGATTCTAGCTAGCCAGGCCTATAGATGTCTTTCCACTTGTTACCGAACTGGATGTCGTGACTGCATTTGTGCTGTTAGAGCCCTTTGGACTCTTATTAATGCAATAACAACTCTACTGACAGCCTAAGAATTCTTCGTGCCAGTGTTGCTGGGTGAAATTCTTTTCTTTTATCTGTATGATACTCAGCACTAATTAGCAGCTATCTGCGTCTGTGCTATGCACTTATGCACCCTGCTAACCAAGCCTGTGAGCGTGAGCTGAAATCGTCACTTCACTAATTAATATGTAAAGTCAGGGTGGCAACTCCCATCCTTTATTTACAGTTTATTGTGTGCGTGTCTTCATGCAATACGTGCAAAATATAATCCATACGTTGTCACAGTGATAATTAAGTCCACTAACACCATTGTGTAAGTGTGTGCGCATGATGTTTGCAAAATTCATATGCGTATATGAACGTGCATGTGTGTGTGTGTGTGTGTGCTGAGTGATCTGCTGAGCTCATTAAGGCGCCGCTTATTGCTCTGCCAGGGGTGTCAGTGACAGATTCCACTGTTTGGAAACACTCGGCCGCCCACACAGCCAGCCTGGCTCCACCACTGTCACGCACACACACACACACTCGGACTAGGTTAGCATTCCACAGGGAGGAGGGGGTACAGGGAAGGAGACAGGCCGGTGCTGGGACAGTGGCCGGAGGGCCGGTGGGTCGATATGGATTTGTAATAGGGTGCAGGGTGGTCTGAGGTATGCTGGCTGTGGCTGCATGTAGCGTGAGTGTCAGCACCTCTGAGGTCCTTTCGGGTTAGAAGGACGCTGGTGCTCGTAGTAGTAGTATGTGTGCAGCGGTTGAAGAAGTATTTAGGACGCTTACTGAAGTGAAAGTAGCAATTCAGCCATGCAAAAATACTCTATTACAAGTCTGTCACGATGTGTAAACTGCATTTTTGCAAGTGAGTTCAAAACAAATTTCCCATTTGGAGAGTTCATGCTGGAATCAAAGCTTTCAGTAACCTTGTTAAATGGATTTATCTGGCACAAATTAAAGTTTTTGGCTCAATTTACCACCCAAAAAAAATTATTTAAAATGAGACAACAGCGAGCACCGATTCCTGGACTGGCCTGTAAAATATAAACACATTACGTAAAACGAACGCACAGCTTGCTTTGCCGTCGAACTGGATATGCCTCGCATTTCATCAGAGCGATATCTCGAGGCTAGAGAGGGCTTGAAAGTGCTCATTATGAAGAACAGTTCCTGCCAGTGTTAAATAATTGATGCATTACTTTGTGGGCAGCATGATAATGCTGACCCAGATGGAGCTAAATACAACAGATAGTTTTTAAAGCACTGCAGCTGGCAATATTTCAACTGTAGTGAAGTGTAGGTGCACTCAGGTGTAGTACATGGCCCTGAAATGTTTAGAAAAGTAAGAGTAAGTGCACCACACGAACGCACAAACATCCTGTCGGCCCGCTGCTCTGGCGGTCAGCCACACTTTCCCTCCGTGACATTAATCCCCTGCAGCTTGATCACAGATGAGCGACCAGGGGCGACCGGCGTGCGTCACTTGAGGTCATTACCAGACTGGTCGATTCTACAGTCTAGGTGTGTGTTCCCAGTCAGCCTTTAATCGTACACTAGATTAGCCCAAACGTTTGGGCTTGAGATTTGTTTCTGAGAGCAACCATCTAAAATGTCTGAGCAAGCAAGAGGTGCAAAGTCATTTGGAAACACGTCGGTGGTGCTAGGCGTGGATATTTAGCTGTCAACATGGACGGGAATCTTTTGGGAAGAGGTTCAGGGAGTATTTTGTGCACAATGATGAGTAAAGGAAATGCCATTCTGCAGACAGGCAGGCCTGTTTGTTTACCCAACACTAGCTTGCCCTGGATCTGCACAAGACAGATGCAAATCACACGGCGGGGCTTCCTCCGGAGACTCCCTGCATGTTAGTGAGCATCTACATGTGTGTCATTTCACTTCTTTGTTGCAAGATGAAGTGTGTAATACAATGAAAACCCGCAACGCAGTCTTCGGTCATGTTTCATTAGAGCAGGGAAGGGGGTTGATGGGGGGGGTGGGGGACGATGCCAGTCCAGTGAGACATCATCAAGTGCACCGAGATTTTCCTCTCTGGAAGATCTCAGGAAATGTTTAAAGTCATTAGGAGTGGAATGAGCTGGATTAACGCTGATGGCGGTATCTTTAATTAAACTTAAGTAAATCTTTTTTTAAGAAAAAGAGCATTCCTTGTGTGATTACAATTCACAAATGGGGGCTATTATGGGGTAATCTTAGTTTTATCCTCCTCTAATCAAAGGGACAGTTAGATCTCGCAGCAGAAAGACTTTTTTTTTTTTAAAGAAAGCAGCAAATTTAGAATACACAACATTTAATGCATCCTCTAATTCTTATGCAATCAGAAAGTGCTTATTGTAAAGCACTTTGTGATTTTTATCTGTGAAATGTGCTATATAAATAAATTTTACTTACTTACTTATACTTAGAAGCTCGATTAGGTTTAGAGATGGTCAAATGCAGGTCAAAATTAGATACGCTTTAAATGGTGCTTTTGTACTCCAGCCGAGCCCTCAGAACACTTTTCCCCTACAAGCCACATTCAACCAGTCACACGAGCATTCATTCACCGCTTCATTTTATGCCTTTCAAGTGCTTTTTAGCCATCAAGCACACCAATGGATCCATCGGGAGAATATGGAGTGTCTGACTCAAATATGCAAGATGAGAATTGAACCTCTGACCAGCTCTATGTTCAGAGCCGAAAAGTGAAAACTGTGAACTCTAACCAATCATTAAACCAGATGGGGAGTCTCTAAATTGATATTGATCTTTACCTGTAATACGTTTAACAAGGCTTTGCAGTCCTTGTGATCTAAAGCAACCATCAGCCTCTCTCCAGCTACCAAGAGGTTAACAGAAGCTGACATTCACTTTTTCACTGTGTTTATATGCTGTACTTTCTGGTTACAGCCCCGGGCCCTCTTGCAGCAGTGCTGCAGGAGCTCATCTCTGGAGATGGGGAAGATTATCCCAAAATGCAGGACACTTGGGTGGGGTTTTACAGGACTATTAAAACCCCACCTTCCTGCATCTGTAACTGCTTTCTCCACCCTATGTTCATCATGATCCATGCAGCGCCTTACACCACTGACAGAGACTTAAGCACATCATGTTTTTGTGTTAATTCTTGTTAAGATGGACAGTTATCGTCTTCTTAATAGCTATGATTTAATGGTCAGCAGCATATGTTGTGGCCCTTGTGGTAGCCACTTGTTTTTAGTGGTTTCTATTGTTGTTTTCTAACCACTCACATTTCTCTCTCCCACCTCCGTTTTCATGTTTCAGTGTCAATTTGTTGTCCTTTGGTTACTTCCTGTTTGAGTTTAAATGTTAGTTTTACTTCTTTCCCCTCCTTTGGGATTGTTTGCCCCACCTAAATTTGTTTCCACCTGTCTCTCTAAAATCAGTTCTATGTGTTTGTGCAGCCCTGTGAAAAAGTCCACCTCATGATTCAGTAACTTAAAGAACCACCTTTAGCAGAAATAACTGAAGTAATTATTCTGTGTCTCATGTTATCGGTCTCTCAAATCATTGTGGAGGAATTCTGGCCCACTCTTCTTTCATTGAGGTTTATGCACAGCTCTCTTAAGGTCCCAACACAGCATTTTAATCAGGTTGAGGTCTGGACTTTGACTGGACCATTGTAACACCTTGAATCGTTTCTTTTTCAGCCATTCTGTATTTGTTGTACTGTCACAGCACCCATTTTGGGCCGATCTTTATCTGTTGTACAGATAAAGTCACTTTTGACTCTAGAATACTTTGGTATACGGAGGAGTTCAAAGTGTCCAGGTCCTGTAGCTACAAGAAAAGCCTAAATCATCACCCCTCCATCGCCATGCTGACAGTGGATATGAGGTGTTTGGCTTTGTGCTTTATGACCACACATTTTCACTTTGGTCCAAATGATTTTGTTCCAGAAGTCTTGTGTTATGTCCAGATGCAAACCTAAGCTGTGCTGCCATGTTCGTCTTTAGGCACTTTTGTTCCTTCTCCCGAAAGACCTTACAAACTATACTTATTCAGTCTTCTTCTAATTGTACTGTCAAGAGCATTTAACATACTAGCTGAGGCCTGTATAGTCTAATTTGTAGCCCTTTGGGTTTGTTTATCCATCCCACCTGCTCCACTTAGGATCCGACTCCAGAGTTCTGTTTAAAACTGACCAGTACATTGTCCTGAAACATTATTCTACATTTACTTTAAGAAACATTCAATTTTACAACTTATCACTTCATCAGAGACTCACAGGACACCCACTTTCAGGACTGCAGTGTTTTGATTTTCACACATTTTCACCCTTTCCTGTTTCCTCAACGACATGAGGATGTTTTCCAGAGAGCCCTGAGCTGGGGGTAAATAGCATGGTTGCAACCACTGTGACTGCCACCACACAGGTTGTGTCAACAATGAAAACCACACGGGCTCTATCAATCTGCTCATCTTAAAGCGAGGATGTTTACCGGAGTGCTTCGCAGCACATGTTTTAGTCAAAATAACGGCACACTTTCAGGAGCATAAAAGGAGTCATAACATATTCACCCTAGAGCTGATCTTGACAAAAATCTATTCACTGTACGGTGAAGAACTCAACTAAAGTTTACAGACCTGAACATTGTGGTGAACAGTCAATTCAGCTGAAATCAGATAAAGTAATATACTAATGTGTAGAAGTGTTTCTTTACAGTACAATACATTTAACTTGAGTGTCTGAGAACCCGGTGAAACACCAGCAGTAATTAGGCATTACACAAAATCCCACTGGCAAAAAGTCTCTTAAGTGCACCTAATTGCTTTTAGGAATGCAGATAATACCCCATTCAGTGGAAATGCCAAGAATAAGTGTCACAAGTCCTTTAAAACGCTGCATATGCATGTTGTGAAACCACTAGAAAATGGTTTAGTGAAACACTGCATATACAGGGAAAGGACAGATCCATTAGGTTAAGCTATTTTCAGAAAAACAGCCAGTACACTACGGCTCTGCAGTGTACTTAACCTTGAAACCAATCAGAAAACATCAGAAACATGAAGGCTTAAGGTGAATGATATGGGAGGCGAAGCATATTACTGGCAGGTTCTCATATGCAATGAACAGGGGAATGCACCTATGAAAACGACCTTGAAGACGCTTCGGTAAAAGGCCTCATTAAACCATTCGATTAACCTTTTCCTCTCATGAGCTCCATAAAACTGATGCATGTATTTTACCAGGGCCTGGACTGTTTTGGTGTGGGGGGATGGGGAAGATCGTCCCAGCTAGACAGAGTTAGCGAGTTTCTGAGAAGATAACCTAGCACGTGTTGACTTATGTCACAGGGCGGCGGTGTCACCTCCTTAACTTCAGGCTTCAGTGAGGTTATCATTGTGTTCACAGTGAAGTGAGGTCAAGATAAACAAGAAGCTTTTCTGTCGACTTGCTACTTCCTTCAAGAAAACAAATTCTCACACATGTTAACAACTTACTGCTATTTACAACAAATTTCAGCATTATTTCTTTGGACATTTTCTACATCTTTTTCTCATTCATTCTCATTTTGAGTCAAGTCCAAGGAATGTTTTGTTTGGTCGACCTGGTGTGTAGTATGTCCTTAAAAAACCTGAAGAAACTTGGACCTGAGAGATGCATGTAGACCTTCAGCTGAATGAAGCCTCATCAGAAATGGTCTCGGTGGAAGGGTGGCTGTCAAGAAGCCATTCTTAAAGAAGGGAAATACGCAGAAAAAGCTGAGGTATGAAAATTGCAGAAGAACTGAACTGAAAATTAGTGGAAACAAGTCTGATGGAGGTTAGGAGACGGGTAAAAAAGTGTCTACAGCCATCTGTAAAACACGACGGAGTTTCTGTTATGGTTTGGTATGCATTTCATCCAGTGTTGTTGGAGATCTTGTCAAAATTGATGATTTATGAACACAGAAAGGTACCATCAGACTTTAACATGCAGTAACATCTGGAAAGAGTCTAATTGGCGCAATTTAATTTTTTTTTAGCATGAAAACAACCCAAACCCACTGTCAAGAAAAACACACAGTGGAGCACTATCAGTCATGGATCAGCCTCCCCAGAGCCCGGACCTCAACATTATTGAAGCAGTGTGGGATCATGTGGACAAAGAACAGAACAAAAGGCAGAAACATCCAAAGAAGAGCTTTGAATGTCCTTCAGGAAGCCTGGAGTGTCATGGTCCGGAGTCTGTGACTCCGTGTTTATGTTAAGTTTATTATTATTCTGTGGTTTTGGTTATCTTGGGTTTTTGTATTCTCCTGCTTCACGTTTCATGTCCCTATGTCTGTGTCCCCCAGCCTGTGTTTAGTTGGTGTGTGTTGTGTTCAGTCAGTGTGTTTCCTGTTTTACTTTGAAGGTCTCGTTTCCCCTGCCTCGTCAGCTGTTATGTCTCCCAGGTGTGTTTCCCTCCTGTTTCCCATCCCCTGATTACTGGTGTGTATTTATAGTGTGTGTTCCCTCGTCCTTGTTGCTGGTTCGTCTGTGTTATGCCCTTCGGTTATTCTGTGTATTTTGCCCCGTCTTCCTGTGCATTCTCCCCGCGTAGTTCTCCCTGCAAGGTACCCTCGTTCATGTTCAGGTTTTGTTGTTTAAGTTTTAGTTTTCCCAGTTTAGAGTGTTTTCAGTTCTGTTTCTCGCCATCCTTTCTTTTGTGTTGTACATCACTGTCGCAATAAAGCTCGCTCACCTCAGAAGCCACCTGCATTTTGGGTCCTTAATAATTCGCACGGCTTGCCCCGGCAACCCGTGACATGGAGAACTATTCCTGAAGACTACTTGAAGACATGACACAAAAGCTGCCTAAGAGAGTTCAGACTGTGCTGAAGAATAAAGGTATTGACTTTCAAATATTGACTTTCAAGCTCATTAGAATTATACAAACTGTGTTTTGCCTTATATACCATATTTAAGGTGAGCAGCAAGACAAATCTAGTGGCTTTGTGAAGTGCGTGTAACCTCTGGTCACAAAGCAGAGCATAGAACACACGGTACACAATAAATTCAGCTCTATAGTACAAGATTTATGCTACAAGGGTGTATTTTAGCAAAAACATTCATAAACCAAACCAAGCATCTCTGGTGCCTAAAACTAACCAAACAAATGGGTGAAAATTAAGCAAATATTATAACAAAGGGAAAGCTAAGTTGAAAGGAAAAGTCACAGTTACAGCTTCTGAATTGGATTTTTTTTAAACCACACTTAACTCATCATATCTTCCTTTCAGCAGAGTGAAACCACGCAGTCACGGTTATGTTATTGGCGGCCACCGACTGATAATTTATACTGGGCTGCTAAATAACTCGTACTGGCCATCAAGTAGGAAAATAATATGCAAAACCAGATAATTATACATGAAGAGCAGAGACTTTTGTCATTTTACCACTGGCTGTTCATGGTTTACACTCCACAAGGTTTAATCGAGCATTTTATTAAAAAATAACAAAGTCTTGAGGAAAAATACCAACAAATTTAAAAAGGCAAATTCCACCCTCGCATGAAGGTTTAAATGAGGGTTTCACAGACTGATTTATTTGCCCACTAACTGCTCCTTTAAGATATTTTGGAGTCTGGACTCCTGGGCCGTAAAGTGACCTCTAATGGATGGATTAGGTTCAGTCATTTACTTCAGAGGGCGCACAAATATACTTTGGGAGCATATTAGATCTCTTTAAGGCTTAGCGTGATCAAATTATTGCATTAGACCGGTCAACTTATCCAATTAAAGTTGTAAAATGCATGGCTCTCGCCCAAGCGAGACGGCAGATCCTCGGGGCGTCGGAGGGGTTTGCGGGAGGCTGAACCCTATCCACCTCCTCATCGGCAGAGCAGGCCTCGCCGCATACTTCAGCTGAGGATTACAGCCTTTCATCTTGCTCAGACCGACGGCAGCACACAGGCGTCTTTGAGGCCAGATATGGCTTGTAGCAACATCAGCAAGGTCCAGATTTGTAAAGCGGTTTCCCAGCTTTGTGCTCCTGTGGTCTTTCTTTCTCTGGCATGTTTACAGGCTCACTCATTTAGCTCTTTCTCTCACTTAACGCCACCATCCTCTGTTAAAGGCCCTTAAAAAGGACAAACTTTAAGAAAATTCAGAGTCTCTCAGAAAACTTTTAATAGCTCAAACAATTTTGAGAATTTGCAGCTCAAGAAAGGACTTTCTTGACTTTCCAGTCAGTCTTTGATAGTTGGTCTTAAAGCTCAAACATTGTATGATCAAGGACAAATAGGCAGAAATGTTGAGCTGCTTCTCAGAGAAAAAATGGACCAATTTCAATTCCACCCACAGGCGAATTCACTTACACAAAGCAAGTCCTATTAGCTATAATCCCCCACCTAAGAGCACATCTGATCTGACCTCCGCTTTCTATCTCTGCCGTCTTCGGAGCGGGGCTGCTCTATGAACATGACAAATAGCTTATTGATCAGCAGATGTCGTCGTCAATGTCCTTTCGACTTGGGCTGCAGCTGCAGTTGCCTGCTCCCTGCAACCTGTCCTAAGCCCCGAGCATCTCCAGCTGAGTCCCCTGCCTCCCTCCCTGCTCCCTCATCACAACTCCCCACTTCCCAGTTGCTATGAGGGAGCCCCCCCCCTCTCTCAGTCCTACCCCACACCGCCTTCCAGCCACCCTCCTCATCCCTCCTTGTCCTCCAAGGTGTGGAAAGGGTCACAGACAAACGCCATCTGCTCCAGCAGGCAGAAAATGGCAGGTGAGACCAGCTCTGGGCCATGTGACCCCTTACACTGGCCAGCTATGGCCACTGAAAACAAGGTCAGGGGAAGATTTGTGGAAAAACAAAAAACCCCAGCTCAGCACATTGACAAATCAACAGTGGGAAAGTAGAGATGGAAAGAGGGAAAAAAACTAATCTGCATTGTTTTAATCCACAGGGAAGATTACACAGTCACGGTGCCTTGACACAGCAGCTTGTCAAAAAGAGGTCATGCAAACTCACTCCCCGCCCGTCATGCTTTTTAGTGCTGCAGAGCATCCATATGTTCCCCACCACCACATGTCTGTCACTCAGCAACGACTTTAATAAACTCTTTTTCCTCAACACATCCAACCTGCCCTGACTCAACTGTGTGTCAGCGGCATATCAAGGCCACCACTAATGAGAGTGTAAACCTTTAAAAAGACATTTCATCATGTTTAATGAGTGCCCTGCAAACAAACGATGAATAACTGGAAACCCTGGGTTTGGTGTCCAACTGTACAACGTGTCTGATGTTTCCAAATTTGGATTTGCTCCATCTGATGTTGACACTGTGCCGTGGAGCTTTTGTTTCCGTCTGTCAAGGACGTGGTCACATTGAATAGATCGAGTGGGAGAGGCCGGCCAGCATCCCACTGGGGCTTTGTGCTCCATCGAGCAATGATGCTGCGACCGAGTGCAAGAGACGGCGATTGTGTATCTGCATGCGAACTCATGGGGCTTTAGGATGACGAGGATATAGCAGGTGTTTCTGACACTCAAAATTATCTTTAATTAGATTCAGATAATTAATAATCCATGTTTTTCATTAATTTACACTTACCACCTGTAGCTCTGCGACATTTGGAGCTTGTTTAGGTACAGATGACACCCACTTGGCAAACATCAGTGAAAACTCCAGCTTTTGCACAACACACCACATCCATGTTTTCTTTTAATTTATAAAAATGCAAAAGTCTCGATCCACCACTCATTTCTTTCATATTTTGCTTCCAATGAGCCAGATATTCTTGAAATGTATTCAAGCACTCTCGGGCAATAGCCCTCCAGGCTTTCTGGAGGTCTTTCAAAGCTTTTTTTGGATATTAGCTACTTTTTCACTCACTTTTAGTCTAGTACTTGTTACTGGCCATTTTCAGAGGATTATTTATCATTTCCTAAGCCACTTAACGCTGACCTATGAATCATTCAAGCATAAAACACTCAACGGATGAACCAGTGTTGTGTCTAAATATAAAATTCCAAAGATAACACAGTTTGAAAGACATAAAATAGTATTTGTGCACCAACAAGGTGATTTCCAAAGAGTTATTACCTAAAAACTTGGCATATCTCAGCATGGTGTGCAGTGTGTCCTTAAAAAAATTGAGGAAACTGGACAAAAGAAGTTTCCCATTTGATCAAAATATAAAGTAAGACCAAGATGTACATATTTAGCAATTAAATGAAAGTAGTATCTGCCTTCTAACATAAAAGAAAAAAGTGAAATTAGGACAGAGATCAGCCATAATTGTCCAATTGGTGTACTTTGCCAGTGTGAAACTACCCCATAATATGGTACAATGAGAGCCATGAATGTAGTAGGTCACTGGGTCATAAGGAAGGATGCAAAGAACTAGAGGAATGTACGGGCTTCTCTTTCTCCTCTTGACTGATTGATGGGCCCCATATTCTTAGGGGTGGAGCGAGACATCTACAGCATCGTGAGATGCTGCCTAATAAGGGAAAGGAGGCGGTTTTTTGTTTTTTTTTTTGTTTTTTTTTAAGTCGAGGTCTATGTTTTAGCTGAACAAAAGCCTTTGTGAAATCATTCATCACTGTCGCCGCTCTGAATCGAACAACACTGGAAAAGAAATGAGAACAAATCCTGGCTGGTGGTATGTTGTTTCTAAAAACTGAGCTTCAAAGACAAGGAATTTTCAAAGTACGGATTTCCACTGGTTTGTTTACAACATCTAGAGGCTTGCAACAATGCAGAGCCCCTCACAGTTGAATCTCTCACTGGAGCCCATGGAAGACAAAAGCAATCTTTGTAAATAGCACTTCTCCTCAAGACACCAGCATTACTTGAAAAACTGGAGCCTTTATCCATGATTCTTTCAATCAAGATACTGACTTGAAAGATGTACTTCAAATGGCAAAAACTACTTTGAGTTATGAGTGAGTTTATATCTTTGAACCTCAAGGAAACAAATGTCAGTTTTACAAGGCAGGGGTGCATTGGGGGATACTTAGAGAATCGGTCTAGTCCTTTTTAAAACATACCAAACTGACCGTTAGTGGTTTGGTTTGGTTTCTCAGGTTTTGTCTACTTTTACTGACTGAGCGTTTTACACAATGGCACAATGGCTAGAAAAACATTGTAGAAGACCAAGTTTGATGCCTTGCGGAGATAAGAGCAAAAGGAAGAGACGTGGCAAAAAGGCTAAGACACAACGCTTACATGTCAACGCTTAAGCACTTCAAAGTACAATGCCATGTAGCATTAGATCATTTAAAGGTATAATTTACCCAATCAGAAACAGGGTACTAACCTTGTTTTTAAGCCAGTTTGGACAACCTTAGAAGGATCAGGTTGGAGTACACTCCAAAGGGGGGGTTTTTCCTTCTCACATGGGGTACAAACAGTAAATGGGAAGCTGGACAGAAGCTGGACAGGTAGAGCTTTGAAAAGGGAGCACCATGAAGAGAGCCCACTGGCATTTATCCACTATTTTTTCACTAGTGGGCAATCAGACATCACATGGACTCCATGGTAGGGCGCTGGCAGGTTAATGACCAGTTAATGCCCAATCTACACTACTCGGGGCATTTGTGTTTCACATGCAGCTTCCAGGGTAATCGGGGTACTTCAATCATTTGCAGTTGTACAAGTTCAAGGCTTTTGAAACCATTTGGTCCCCAGGTCAGTTTGCACAGGTCATCTAAGTGGCTATTAGGTCACTCTGGCTCTCACACGAGATGTCTTAGAAAGTTGGGTGGGGATGACTTAGATGAGAGGGTCATTCCTTTACACATCACTTCCTTTATTAAGGGGCTGTCCTGGCCGAGTAAAGGGGATGGTCAGTGGTCATTTAACCCCCCGCAGCCACCGATCCTGAGACCCTTATTCCCCTTTCCCCTCTGTCCAACCCCCAGCCCCTCTTTGCTCACTCAGGGGGAAAATTACTTTGAGCCGGGGGAATACAGCTCCATTGAGATGGAGAAAGGGTTGTACAAAAGAGGGTGAAGTTTAAAAATTGTCTCTCTTTTCTATGGGGGCTGTGCATCGCTGGAAGGGAAAGGATGATAGCAGCATTGAGGGGACAAGGTCATTAGATTGGCATCTCCATAAGCTCTTCATTTCCATTGTCTGTGCAAATCTGCTCCAAAGGACCTCCATGAGAAATGCCCCCAGTCAACCCCAAACTGAGCCTGGAGTCTCCCCCTTTGTCTGCCACTTTTAGTGTGCTTCCAACACAAAAAGCATTTCTCAAGAACTGTGCACAAAGCTTGTCTCAAGCTCAAAACCAAACAACATTGTTCTGCAGCCTCTGGTTGGCAATGAATTGCAGGCAGCTGCTGATATCTTCAGGCAGAACCTCTTACCTTCGAACGTTTCGGCGCTCCTCCTCGAGCTGCTTGAGAAGTTCATCAATGCATTTGTTGGCATCCATGTATTCCTGCCGAGAGAAAGAAAACTTTATGTGTAAATGATCAAAGAGTCAAATGCTAACAATGATTAAAGGAATACATGCAAAATCACACCCTGACTGCATCCTCGTGTTGCTTTCATAAATGTCAAAGAACGTCAAGACAGGAGTGATTTTTAAAAGGTGTGATAATTCAGTTTAGCCTCTTATCCCCTCTCCATGTGTAATTCCAGAAGTACCTCTGGGTAACTTCTAATGGCTGGCCCAGAAGCAAGCCCGGCAGTGTAATGTCAGCTGGGAATAGCGCTACTGAGTTACAGCACACACAAAATGAGCTAAGGCTGAGAGCAGAATGGAAGAAACAGATGTTAGGATTTCTCGGCTTTGGCCTAATGATTTGCTTCTTAGTGGTCTGACATCATATAGCAGAAGGGGGTTGTAACTGTGAGAAATAGGCCACATACAGCGGGCACCATACTTCAAACATCTGGGTTTTCAGATACTCAGTGTCTACCTGCAGTACACAGCAGAGCACACACTGTGCTGTCAGATCAGTGCGGTGGAGGTTTAAGACTAATTAATTAGATATTAGCTTGACAGCTCACGATACATCTCATGGGTAAATGGTTATCTCTGTGGGACAGATGCTCTCCATTGATTTCCAGACACTCTCATCATGTGCTGTGAGTGTAATTGAATAATGGGGATTCCCAAGAAGAAGTCCCTAAGCCAGAAATCTCAGTCTAGGAGGGGAAAAATGGTCATAGTATCTGCAAACCATCCATTTTTTTAGATCCTTTTATTTTTGCTTTTACTGCAACTACGGCGCCTTGGCCTGCATCTGAACATAACTCCCTTTGCAGCTATTGTAATCTCAGTTCTCTAATTAGTCACTGCCAAAATAAATCCCTTCAATAAAGCACAAAGTCACTGTTGTAGACCAGAATTCAAGGAAAAAAATGAAAAACAAACACAGTGTCTGCAGTTTCCAAACTTTGTGGGAAAACCCTTGATGATAAAATACAGCAGTGTCCACACGAGACAAGTTTGGTCAATATGGAAATTTTTCTTGTTGTAGTGATACACTATATCATAGCAATACACTTTTCTGGGAAACACATTGGGAAATCCCACATAATCAGCCAAAAACAGCAACACAGCCTCAAAAATGACCAATTATTTGACAAATGGTCTAATATTGCATTAATGGTCAAAACCAACATAACCCCAGCACCAACAATGCAATTGACCAGTAACACTGTTGCGATAACACAGCATGCTGACTTAAGGGCTTTCTGCCATTATAATATACTTTACGTGATTATGATTTAATCTTTTTTTAACATTTTTTCTTGCCATAATAGCAAAAGCAGCAGCTTCATTTTGCAGCATGACAATGATTCTGTTTTTCTTAGCAAAACACAAAGGATTGGGGGATGGCTCAAGACTTTTGCACAATACTGTTGCTTGGTGCCCAGGCCTAAGCAAAGTAACAGGTAAAACAGATCATTTACAAAAGCAGAAACAACAAGTCAGCTCAATATTCCCTTTTGGTTTCACACAGAGCACAAACCCAGTCTCCTGGGTAAAAGTTTTGAGCTTCACACATTGTCATGACTACATGAACGTTGCCGATCTTTATGCTATTACTTCTACTTATAAGCATTGTTTTTATGTCTTTTCCCCGATTCACAGGGAAGCTATGACATTACCACAACATGACTGGTGAGTAGCAATGATGGTCCCTGAACACTTCATATGATACTGTGGAAAAACACATACACAATGATATCAGATACAACTATTTGGCACAGGCTTTCAATGCCCTTATTGATTTTTCAGACATGAAACACTGAACTATTTCACAGCCTGTAACACAGCACTTTTAATAATTTGCATTGAGCAATATGAGGACAGAATGATTCTGACCTCCCTGCGAACCACATCTGGGGCCTGAACAGACCTAAAGTACTTCTGTTATCACTACATGGGCTTTTTTAAGCTGTGGCCTTGAGAGCAAATTCACCAGATGTTCAGAGACTGCTGATCTAAATACATTAAGCACAGTTGTTTTGTCTGCTGCTTCTTAAGCAATTATTGGACCTAATCTCGCATCTGAGACTGCCACTCAAAGACAGCCATCACCAGCAGCTTGCACCAGTGCCAGGAGAACATGGCAAAGGCCCAGGTGTCCTGCCGAGTTTGCATTCAAGGGCACTCTGGTGACCATTAGGCAAATAGGGACAAAGAACGACAACAGATCGATGCTTAACAGTGTGGTGTCACATTTTCCAATTTCTGTCATGCAAAAAAAAAATGACAACAAAAGACATTAACTCAGTTTCCATCCATCATCCCTTTCATCACTGGAATCATCCATTTTTACTTAATCAGCATGACAAATCTTTCATGTTTGGAAAGCAACCAATTACAGTGCCTAACAACACTGCCCTAAAGCCATCTGTCAGTCTCAGAGTGTCACAGAACGGGGCCAGAATGGCACTCAGACCCAAGGCGAAAAGGCCATTAGTGCTCAGTGCTAAGTTCCCAAAGTTAAATTTACCGTTGGCTCCAGGAGTAGTTAATCAATAGTGCAAACCATGGCAAATGATTGTTCATGTTTGTGTTCTCTGAATTCATCCTGACCACATGGGTGGACGGAGAGAAGCTTGTAGCTGTGAAATGTGTTCTGCAGAAGAAACAAAGTACACTCTAACAGAAAGATCTCATGCTTTGGTAGGAGGTATGCTAGCTAGTAGTGTGGATAAACAGTTGAAACTGCTTATATATTATGAATAAAAAGGTGTAACTTGTGTATGGCAGAAAAGTTAGAACAGGAAGGTGAAAGCACAGATACATATATCAGCAATAACCTTAAAGAAGCAAATGGTGCTGCCTTCTAGGAAGTGTGAGGCCATTTCCAAATAATTTGCAGTGAGAAAGGTTATTTACAAGTGGAAAACGTTCATGACAGCTGCCAGTCTTCCCAGGAGTGGAGGCCCAGGCAACTTCACCCTAAGGTGAATTAGGTTTGCAAAGTTGCACCTGAAAAAAATCACAAGACCTGTGCAACAATGTGCTTTAGAAGGACAAGACCAAAGTGGAGATGCTTGACCATAATGCACAAAACACAACACATCAGCACAATCACCTCATGTTAGGTGTCAGCACAGTGGTAGTCAAATGTGAGGACATCTGTCTGACAGATAAAGCTTCGCCCAATTTATGTCATGAAACAGGTCAATGATCCCAAGCACAGCAGCAAATCTACAACAGAATGGCTGAAAAATGGAAGAATCAAACTGCTGCAATGGGCCAGTCAAAGTCCAGAATTCAACCTGATTGAAATGCTGAGTTGGGACCTTGAGAGAATTGTGCATAAAGTCTCAAGGAACTGCAGCAACACTGTAAAGAAGAGTGGGCCAGAATTCCTCCACATAATGTGAGAGACTGATAAAGTCATTTAGACCTGAATTATTTCAAGTTATTGCTGCTAAATGTAGTTCTACACGCTACTAAATCATGAGATGTGATTGGTTTTCACGAACTACTTCTGCATGTTGGTATGATAATATATCATCACCTAATTTTAAACCTTGTAAAGACCAGATTA
Source organism: Diplotaxodon limnothrissa (assembly GCF_057381915.1). NCBI lineage: Eukaryota > Metazoa > Chordata > Actinopteri > Cichliformes > Cichlidae > Diplotaxodon > Diplotaxodon limnothrissa. The sequence goes on along the minus strand of NC_140617.1, from coordinate 24,402,690 downwards.
TTTTTCAATATGTTCTGGTATGAAAAAGGGTGTACCTACCATAACTGTAGCTAACTCTAACTGAAAGTTACCTAGATCCAATTAAAACTGACTTCAAGTGAACACATTGAACATGAGTGGCCCTGAAGATGAAGAAGTTCAAATATGCTGAACCACTGGTCTAAAGAAAACAAGCACACTCTGAACATTCAACAAACCAACATCTGCCAATTCATCAACTAAAATGTGTGACTTTTTCTCAAGCGGCCAAGAGAACCTTCTTGGGTAAAACATCTGTCTCTGAAACACCATTAGCAACACAATCCCATAATGATTACGACTGCTCCACAAAGGGGAACCTTCTTTGCGAAAAGCCCTGTGTCAGGGGAAATATTTACAGGCCACATCAAAGTCAAGTAAAGCTGGCTAAGTCAGTGTTGTCATCACGTAGCCCTCGTCCTAATGACAGGGCACTGAAATAATCCTCAGCACACATGAAGGAATGTAGAGAATGCAGCATGCTTGTTGTCATGTGAAATAGGAGGGTATTTAAAGCGGAGATTTAAAGCATGACTCATGTATGTAATGCCGCGTGTTATATCTTCAGCCAGGCATTACTCCTGACGGTTTTACGGCGTGAGTGAAAGCTGTACCGTTCCCACGAGGCCCAGGTACTCACGTGTAGACTGGAGAGGGGAAAAAAACACAGAATTTACTAACCCGAGACTTTATCAGAGGCATATTTCTCAGGACCAGCGCTCTGGTGAATGCAATTCCTTACAGTGCTTAAAATGTCCTAAGAGCTGTAAGCTCATAAGGAGTACGTAAGCACCTCCAAAGTATACTAAATCATGAAGAGGCTTTTACAAAAGTCCCAATATACTTCACCTGACAGCAAGATGTGCACTTACAGAGCAACAGACCTTCAGGAGACGTTGTGGTAAATTAAACTGAATAAGGCGAGATTGGTTGGACTGCTGCATGTAAATCTAATTTTACAGGTAACAGATTTCACTAAAAATTGTTTCTCGTACTCAGTGTTTTAAGATGACAATTGGACTTGAAGCTGCTGAACAAGGTGAAGCCTCTTTTCAAAGCAAATGTCTAAATGTTATTTTATTTCCTTATTGTAGGTATAACGTAGAATGGGGTTAAAACCTGAGCCATTCAGTCGAAGTGGCCTCTTTTAGGATCTTGTTCCCATCAATGAGGCATGAGGGATCACTAGATATTTTGATGAGTACTTCCTTTTGTCCTTTCGCTGGCAACCTGGTCCCACGTTCCTGCAGTGTGGACATATAAAAAGCTTGCACCAGTTACTAAGACTTCATATGCCATGGAGTTTGTGGTCACTAGGTCTACACCCAGCTGAACACCTATGGAAGATTTTGGACTAATGAGGAAATACATGAAGGGTATATCTTTTACAAGAATGATGTCTGTCCCTCAGTAGAGTTCCAGAAACTTAAAAAGTCAAGAAGGACTGAAGCTATTCTGGCAAAGCTTGTTGAATCAACATCTTTTAAGACTCTTTATTTTGTTTTATTCTTTATTTTGTCACCTTTATTTTGTAATTTATTTCCTGCACTTGAGGTTTCCTAAATAAGAAACCGTTTTAATTATAAATACACATTTTGCCTATTCTTTTTTGTGTGCAGAATGAAAGCTTTTTAAGGTGAATGAATGGAAGGATTGCCCATGGTACAGATGATATTGCACTTTAAAAAGCCATTCATTAACAGCCAGTGCTGTGCACAGCATTGATTTTTGCAGCTATAATAAAAGCAGGGGCCGAGCTATTGTTAACCTGTCAGGTAATGTGTTTGCAGATGTTCATGCTCTGCGACCGCTGCTTCTCAGTAATGTTTATCCAGCCGTGTTTACTCAAGTGTGTGAGAGCGTTTGATAAGCAGGCGCTCAGTAGCTGCCGAGGAAAGAGCTTCCCCTGACTCGCGCCATGGCTCGAGTCCCATATCCAGGCCCCCCTCCAACTGCTTGTGTGCCTTTATGAAATTTTTAAACGTGAGTGCCATCCCCCCACTGCCTTGGCACCAAGAAGCAGAGAGGGAACATATATATATATATATATATATATATATACATATATATATATATATATATATATATATATATATATATATATATATATATATATATATATATATATGTGAAAAAAAACCCAACACACTTCTGACCACACAAACATGCAAACAGGCAGACTGTCTGACACTCAAAGTCAGTGCAATCTGTTTAAGATTAATGGTCCAGATTTCTCAGTAATAAAACATCAGATGCATTATTCATCCATATGAGCCTCGCAAGCACACTCTGCTCTTTCACACATTTTTGGAGATTAGGAGCGATGGAGCCACATCCCCGACGAGCGTCTGCTTCTTATATCGGCTGCTTTGGAGTCGACTGGAAAAAATAAATAAACTTTAAGCTAGATAAAACTGACCTGGTTGCTGCAGAGGTCAGGATACGTTCCTTTAAATCCTCGCTGATGTAAGTTCCTTCCACCACCTTGATGTGTCTGCAGATGAGAACCTCCGCCTGGCTTGACTGATAAGACACCTTGTAGAGGTCTGCAGCCTCTGGGAATAACACCCAGCCAAAGACAAGGTCACAACCTCGATCCTCCCTAACCCTGCGTCCCAACCCATCCCGCCAACCTATCTCTGCTTTCCAGGAATATATTTGTTTTTGCAGACTGATGACATGCCAGCAAGGCCTGTGGGACTGAAAAAGCATCTGAAAAGCCTGAAAAGCTGCAGGTTTGATAGAAAGTAACAGTCCCACATGGGCTACTGCAAGTCAAAGGTTAGGCCAACAGAATTTAAGATTTCGTTCTGGGCGTTTTGTTTTGGGGGGTTTTTTCACCGTACACTTGAGAATGAGTTATGACAGTGACTTCTCAAGGTGTGGGAGATATACTACATCTGATAGGGCTGTTAGTCTGGGCTTCCTGCCAAACACACAGATGTGTCTGCTGCCGAATACACCTGCCATCCAATACTCCAAAGTTTATGTGAACATCACCGGCAAAAGATGTAAACACTGCAAATTTAATTAGCGTCAATGAAAATGTATTCTCGTTTCCCCAGTATAATTTCTAATGACTGTGATCCTATCATATTATCCGGTAAGACTAAAGCCACTGCTGCTTGTATCAGGTTTAGTTCAGCCTTAGTTAAATTCATTAGTCTTATCAGGATGTTTCGGGGCTCTGTGGTGGTGATCCATCTCTCAGTGGTCTTTACTCACATCCCCAATGACCTGGCGTCATAATATCTGCTCAGCCATCAGGCGCTCATATCCTCAGACCCCGATATCTCCACTGATAGCCCTGCTGTTTAATCCCGGAGCGCGCAGCTTCTTGGATTAATGCGTGTTATTATTCATGTGGGAAAAACATAGAGGTCTGTGTGCTGTCAGCTTGATCTGTCAGGGAGGATTGCTGTCAGTGGCGGATGTGATCCCAGATATTTTCATCGGTCGCATAAAGGACAACCATTTCCTGCATCCAAATGATTTGATGAATTCATAAAGGAAATTGTTGATTCTTGAGAAGACACAATGGGCTGAGACAAGGTCACGACCTCTACTGCCGTGGGAGGTCGGCTCTTCTCTGTCCTCAGAGGCTATCATCTATCTTGGTTCAGTCAGAGACACTACAGAGAAAAACGCATTCGAAGAATCCTTAATAGAAATCTATTGGAGAGTTCCTTAATGGCAGAAATGTGGCTTTGCCCTCCCCGTTCCCAAAGAGCCAATCAAACTTACTGATCACGCTGCACAAATCACTCACTAATTCTAGTCTAATTTTAAGCACAGCAGTGAAATGAATGGAGTTTACCGTTATTAGATATTTATAGCTGTTCATTTTGTGGCTCGCACATGTGGACTTGTTCAGTTCTTTTTTTATTTTTTTTATTTGATGACTTTTAAGTTTTATGTTAGCAGTTTTTTTTACAGTTCTTTTATAGTTCTGTAGTATATGCTGTATATATAGTTTCTATTCGTATGTCATTTCCTAGCGTCGTTTTTGTATTTTTGCTACTATAATGGTTGACAGTTTGTATAGTGCAAAATGGAAAAGGAAACCTTGCAAAATGCAAGGAATAAAACAGTTTAAATGAACAAAAACACTAGAGGTTGTTATTAAGCTATGACGTTACTTTTATTATTGTTGTTGTTGTTATAGGCTGTTTATAAAGATTGCATTATTCTACAGTCACACATGGGGAAAACAGTGTGTAGGAGACCAAAATAAATTTCCCATGACCAAATTATTGCAACTGTGCCATCTTGCTGCCTTGGGTTTCTTCTAAAACAGGGACCAGGTCTGCGACCACTTACGGTCAGGTGCCATCTCCAAAGCAACTTTGGTTCACCAAGATGGTGATAAAACCACAATAAGACAGAGTCTTACTCGTCCATCAATAGTGGCATAGTTACTGCAGGATAGGCTAAATGACTGCAGGCGCTTGGCCAAGTTGATAGGGTCAAGTTAGCAAATACTTGCAATCATTTTGTGATAATACAACAATTAACTGAAATCAGAATCACAAATCTTTTGCCATCTACAAACACAAAAATTCACATTAAAACACAAATTCATATTTCTTCCACAAATTGTGACATAGTCGATTTAGGATGGTGATTTAATTGCACTCAGTAATGTTATTTTTATAGAAATGTAACCAGAATACAACCAGTTGCCAACCCGTTGATTTGCAAAAAACTCACATCATAGAAAAGTTGCATTCTGGACAACCACTGACTTTTGCCAGCTGCAAGGTGGTTGCTATCAGCCACTGTGAGTTACCACTTTGGATCCTTATGTTGACCATGTTTAGAGACAGAAGACACCATATTTGTAACTACTAAGATTGCAGCTAATGCTAGCTAGCTTGGTTAGCAACATGCATATCACGTTATGGTTGTACTGCTAGGTAGATAAAATAAGAAGAATTTCATGAAATGCAATTGATTACCAAAAATATGATGGAGAGGTGGAAGTCCACCCACCTGTCAGTGTCCTAATTATGTTTCGGGTTTAGTTTAATTGAAATATGCAATTATTATTTTTTTGCATACAGTTGTGAAGAGGAGGAACTTAGCTACACAGACTAACACCTTTGTTTGTACTAGGCTATAAAAAAGGTTATTTTTGCTGTAAAGTTCAAAATTTTATCATGGAAGTCTATGAGGCTTGACAGGCTTTTGGAAAAAGCCTCAAGTTACTGCATGTTATTGCCAGATTACTGACCTATAACAGCTAATAACAGTAACAATCCCGGCTTTGAGTGTTCATTAGAAAATATTACATTTTGAAATGAAAACTAAAATAAAAATCTCTTTCTGGCACGCAGTTAATGAACCATCACTCATTAAATGTTGCTGAATCTGAGTTGAGTGCTTACACTACGCCTGATTGTACCTAAACTGTAACGCTCACACAGTGGCCTCATTGAGTAGAGGACGTTTGTGTAACAAATGCCTCCAGTGAGCAGGATATTCTTCATCTGCCTACCTGCTCCAAACGGAGGAGTGTCAGGCACCAAGGATTACTTCAAGATACAAAAGGGAGCCTGTTCATCATCTAGAATGGGTTTCAGCAATTTGGGTTATCTGATGTTCTTCCTCCAGCAGCACCTACGGCCGGGCCCAGCCCAAACATCAACACCTCGCCACCGTCAGGAATCCAAATCCCAGCAGATTATCTTTCCAAACATTAAGATACGCTCCTTCTCCGCTCTTTGGGTTTGACAGAGTGTCCCATTCATGCCTGTTGGGAACAGTGGCCAAGCTGTTCATGCCACAAATCTCTCAGGGAGGGAGCTGAAAAAGTGCCTCAGATGTCAATATTTGATCGCTTCCACAGAGCTGCCTGTGTGGAAGAGCCTGTGGATGCGTGGTACACCCATGTGAAAATATACACGTGTGGATTTAGAAGTTTATATGTGTTTTTGCTGAATCTGTGTGCAAATTTCAAAATAAAAGTCAACAAAAATGAAGCAGTTAAGCGTAAAGAGTACCAAGACACCATCATATAGTTTGTGCACATAAGTAAGGCTGTTCCTTCTTTGTATGTGACGTCGAAACCTTTGAAAAAATCAATAAATATATCAACAGGAATGAAGGCGTTTGAAGAAGCATTTTTCAGCCAAGAATTGTACTCCAGCAATGGCTGCTCTGACCAAACCTCACGGCTGAATTGGATTAAAGAGCTACTGAACTTTGTCTGCATTATATATTTTTCCATTTGTCACATAAATCCCCTTTCTCCTTTTGCTTTGTCTCTTTAATCCCTTTTTATGTTCTCTGCCAAAACACACATCAGGGAGGAGCGGTCGAGGAATGCTACCTTTCCAAATATAAACAAACACTTAGTGTATCCACACTGGTACCAGTGTTTCCAGACAGGATGGGAATCTAGGAAACAGGGAGGGGGGGAGTCTGTTGTGTTGCCTGTGCCCAGATTTTACAAGCTTGGGGGTTCGCTGGGTTTTTATTATCATCTGGGGGCCAATATTCAGCCAGGTGTACTCTGAGCGGGAGGGAGGGTGGCGATGACAGAAATCAAAAGGAAACCTGGACCTGACAAGCCGCGGGAGAGCACCGGGGAAACCAGGGAGGCTGCTACACGAGAGAACGAGAAAGCAAGTGAGCGTCAAAGAGGATGAGAGAGACAAAGGGTACAAAGAAAGAAAGAAAAGGGATATTTAAAACTGCAACAGCTGCTGGGGAAAGAGAGCTAAAACGCGGTTTTGATATTGTGATTTTGACTTTACCCGAGGAGGTTTATTTTTTCTGTTGGGTGAGATCTAAAAGGTTCAGATAAAGTCGTGGACAGTATACAGTCAACACTGAAGTGCCTTTGCACCTGCACGCTTGTCTGTTGTCTGTTTGTTTTGAAAATGTGCACGTGAGGATGGATGACTCACTGCACACAAAATCTACCAACAGGTACAAGTAAAGTAACCTGAACCTGAACGGACAGCGAAGGATGGCAGTGACCACATTCGCACAGGTCGCCTGGTGGGAGGCACACACTCTGAGACAGATTGGTGAAGATTTGCGAATAACTGTTGCCCAAGTTATAGCTGTAGCACTAAGCTATACTGATGCTACATGCTTTCAATTAGAAAAAGATACCTAACGCTTTTCTAGCTGGATTTTTCAGACAGATAAGCAGCTTTGGTGAAGCTGAGGTAAGTGACATGGCGCCATCGTCTTGACAACAAGCAAGCTAAATCAGCACTACCAAAGCCCTCTGTATGTGAGATGCCCAGGCAGAGGTAAAACAAAGTCAAAGCAGCGCTAAGGGACGAAGAAATGACCTCTTCCCAATGACCAAACACGCGTCTCCACTATATAGGAGCTACCAACACCCAAACACCACATACAGGCTATGTCAATAGTGCTGTGCTGGATGGAGCGTGATTTACTGGCTACGTTCCTCCATAATAGCGATGGAGAGTGCTGTTTGGGTAGGGATATCTGGTCCCATTGACATCATAGCGAGCCAAGAGTAGGACAAACTGTCTGAAACAGCTTATTTAGAGCCGTCTAAATCCTGAGCTTTTGGCTCACAGGGATTACTTGTATATACACTGACCTCATTGTTTGAAACTTAGCCATGTTTAATATGAGCTTCCACCATTGTAACAGTAAACACAAGACCAAAAAAATCAGGAGAAACATAATAATAATAATCCCCTTCAACTGAAGTTTCCCAAGACCAGAACCGTAGAGTTAAATCGCAGCAGCTAGCTACTATTAATTATGGCATACATATAAACAGAATACGTAAAACACTGTTGATTATGTCAGTGATTTAAGCCAAACATCAGTCAGTCCTGAGCCAAAGGACGAGTGACAACACTTTGGGGAAAAAGGAACAAAAAAAAGAAAAAACGAGCATGAGAGAAATCCTTTGGCAAGTGACAGAAGAAGGGGCAGATCAGAGCAGAGGGCTGATGCTAACCAGATGTTGGTTGGTTCGCAGGGGTAAGCTGGGCTTCTGTTTATGCAGGCTTTGACAGACAGGCACCACACCTAACCAAGCCACGCTGTAGCCGAACAGTTCTCCAAGAGGAGGAAGGCTCGATCCAGCCGCAGCAACGGCGCTCACTACACGGGAAATTAGGTAGATTATAGATCGAGCAAAAGACCTCAAGAGGATCCATTTAGCACTATCTGCCTGATACTTATTGTACACTCTTTGGAGGCTTTGTTTGCACTCAATGCTTTTGGCTTGTTGCTGGTACGTTCTATATTTCAGTGTGTGTGTACAATTCTGATACAAAACCCACGAAGCAAGGTTTAAAAAGAAATCAGGAAAACATTACCTACTGTGCCAGAGTTCAGCTGAGAGGACAAGAGAGAACAGCATCTCAGGTAACAAATCAAAACCCGCAAACAGTACAAAATCCCTTCCAAGCGTGTGTTTTTGCAGGATATTTCTTGCCTGAGACACTCCATCAGATTCCCTGACAGCTCACGTACATTAGCTTCAGGACTCAGCTTTATCACAGCCTCTCCTCTGTTTAATCCAGAGGCTGATTTATTGACGGGGCCTGTCTGTGCGCTGAGTCGGCCAGCCCAGGTGCCGGGCAGATGTCGAAGCGAGCTCGGAGGCAAAGAATTGCATTCCTGCTAGAGAAAGCATTAATGTCAGCCTCTGATTTTCGGCACTGGTAGGGGGGGAAGACAGAGATTGCCTCGGAGGCATGCAAGGAAACCATAAGCAGAGAAATGGTAATGTGACAAGCAGTAGGCTCCTGTCATCCACAAACCCACCTGTGCCACTCATACTTATCAGGTCCACATCCCCTATCTGGCCTGGCAGACACAGGGTCCAGATATAGTGCGGTGTTTCTTTTTTTTAACTCAGGAAGCTAGAGCAGAATAATAATAATGAGAAATGTGAAAGGAGATAGGATATGGCGACTTCTGACCTCTGCAGCAGGACTCTGTGCTATGATTATTACAGTGGTCATGAATTATTTCTGCGGTGATCTGGATGCTCACTGCATCTTTCCAGACAGATCGTGGGGTAGGCGGCAGCCTCGGGGTTAACACAACAGGTTTGTTTGAATTCGAGGTCCAACCAGAAAGAAAACTGAGTGTGGTGGGGGGGAAATGAATGAGGACAGAATTCCCTAAACAGACAGGTGCCCATGACCACCACTCGAGTATTCTTCGAGGCTTCAGAAATAGCTGTGACTTTAAAGGAGAGAACTGCAATGATAGTTTTTGGGGGGGGAGTGGACAGGCGGATGACTAACTGACAACTAAACAAATATTTTTAGTCACAAAGGGCGGGGTGTATCATCTAATGAGTGCATTTAGGCATGTTCATGATGAACTACCAAAGTTCAAACTAAGCATCAGAATAGGGAAGAAAGGTGATTTAAGTGCCAGATGGGTGGTCCAACTATTTCACAAACTGCTGATCTGCCAAACAACCTTCAGTAGAGTTTACAGAGGATTAGGGCTGCCACAAACTATTATTTTGATAGTCGACTAGTCACTGATTATTTTTGCGATTAGTTGACTAATCAGATTCTGCATCCATTGGACGTAAAACGTACAGCTTATTGCACCAGCAGCATCTGCTCTTATATAACTATCATTAGCTTACAGCTTTAAGTGTTTAAGGTATGTGCTAACTAAAAATAAAGACAAGATGATACATTTTAATGAAATTTGCAGATTGTTTCGGTGGAGTTTAATGAACTCAGCCGTCTGCTCCTTGCTATCTAAAATATAACAGGACACCGGAGTATATTCTCGACCTTCTCACACTTCTGATGATCTGCTTGACGTTTATTCAGCTGTGTAAAAACTATAACTTTAATCTCAGCTAAACCAATTCACTCAGGAACAAATAAAATACTGAAAAAGGCCAAACAACAACATTTTTAAGTTATCTAAGTGACTTATATATCATGTTTAACCTGAGTAGCGAAAGACAGCGGTGGGTTTGAAAACGATTTGCCGGGAGTCCGGTGTTCTCACCGGCTCTAGTGAGCCTTGAACCCCGGCTAGCTATCGAGCTAGTGGGTAACAGACGTCTCCGAAAACGTCAGAACGCTTTTGAAAATATGTGGTGTCTTGATAAACTGAGCAGATATTTGAAGTTTACACAGCTACATTCTCGCCTGAAAATATGTTAAACGTTTATTTTGTGACCCAGAAAGAATAATAAAAGTAATATTAAAACTAGCTAGCTGCCGCCATTGTTGGAACCTGAGCTGGGCCGCGCTATGAATTCTGGGATAGGCTGGGCCACGAAGGATACACTCGACCCATCCTTCAAATCTGGGGAAATGAAGGGCACATTTGTCGGCTGCATTTGTTGGAGTCTTCGAATTTGGACAGCCTTCGTCTTGTCGCTGTAACGTAATCGGCCTACAAATGTGGGCACAGGAGGATGCGGTTCCTGAATTTGGACACAGCTACGATACCGGAGACAGCTTCTTCTTCTTCGAGGTTTAACGGCAGCTGGCCTCCTTGTGCATGCAGTGCTGCCAGCTCCTGTTTCAGTCCGTTATTACACTCTTAAATCCTACTACTTATTTCTGCGTCTTTCAGGATCTTACAAAGCTTCAAACGACCCGTCGACTATTAAATTAGTCGTCGACGATTTTGATAGTCGACTAATCGTGGCCGCCCTACAGAGGATAGTCTGAAAAAGAGAAAATATCCAGTGAGCAGCAGTTCTCTGGGAGAAGATGTCTTGTTAACGCCAGAGGTCAGAGGATAATGGCCAGACTGCTTCAAGCTGATAGGAAGGAGTCAGGAAATCAAATCACCACTTGTTACAGCCAGGCTACGCAGATGAGCATCTCCACAGCAGCAGAACACGAAACTGAGATGACAATTCAGAACCACCAAAACTGGACAATAGAAAACTGGATGTTCTGGTCTGATGAGTCTTGATTTCTGCTCCAACGTTCAGATGGTACGGTCATCTGTGTGATATGGTCATAGGGTGTGCCGGCTTTTTTTATTTAAACATAAAAACAATCACTTGAGCCTAAAGGAAAAAATTGGAATACTGTGAAAAAATGTTGTTATTATTCCTGCCCTACAGGATTTAAAAAGCAAACACATCATTATGCTGTTTTGATGGAAACTGAAATTCTGACACTTTTAACTCGTCACAGAAAGACCATGTAGGTCTTACAAATGTGTCTGCAATTTGTGGGTGACCATCATTGAAACATGACGCTGAGTCTGTTTCCGATCTGCGGGTAAGTGCCGCCTCACAAAGCTTACAGGAAGACTTTTGGTCTTATATTTCAATTTCCACGTGAGTGCAGCAGTTTAAGCCTGAAGACATTATCTCCAGGCTACTGCATCCATTTCATGGGTTAATGTGAACAAAGACCTCTCACTGCAGCGGCTTACCGCACTCTGTCAAGTGATCTGACAGAAGACTGAGGGTCCAATAATTCAGCAGCATAAAATATTTAAATCGACCATCATTGACTTTTAAAGGTATTGTTGCGGCCCTTTTTCGGGAAGCTTTTTACGGTCAGAGCTCATCCAGGTTAGGAAGGAATTTCAATATGAATCTGGAGCCAACCACACGCTGTATTTACACAGTTAATGGCACTAAATCTTTGTTATCATCTCAAGTGGAGTCATATTTTTAGCAGCCATTTTTTTTGTTTTATTTCATCCAGATGGGAGCCGGGGAGGAATCTGACATCAGTGCTGTTTCTCATTAAGCCTCTCAGATGAGGTGACATCAGTAGACTTTTGCAGCAGGGCTGAAATACACTGGATTTCTCCTTGAAACAGGCGTGGGGTTAAAGGTCTATCTGATAAATAAATCACATTTCCATCAACACAAGAACTCATTTTCCAAACAGGAGCCCAAAATCAAATATTATTTGTTTGTGCTAAAATTAAGTTCATATCCTCACAGCACTGAAACTCTTTGAGATATTTCCAGATATTTCGGAACGTGATAGTGTCGCTACTGTGGGAAAATCTCGCAGAGCAAGGACCTGAATTTCCTTTGCTTACACCAGCTATTTGCTCTTACAATAACAACACTGTTCCATCATTATTATTTGTTTACTCGGCTAACCCTCTTTATCTGGGGCAACCCCCCCTCTTTTTAGCGAATGCTCCAGCATTCTCTGAACCCTCTGGAAGCCATTTCTCAACCAGACCTTCCAATAGGCTGTTTGAAAGTGAGGCACCAGCTTCATTCTGAGAGTTTACAATAGCACACCCATCAGATGCCCTCTGCCCCTAAAAGCATTACCTTCAGCATGAGCTTTTTACCATGGTACATAATACAGGACATGCTAGAGCACTCTGCATTGTTCCACTTGTAGGTCAAAAGTTGGGCTGATCACATTGGCTGTAGCATTAATGGGGGTGAGCAGACAAGATCCTTTCACTCCATGGTAGAGTAAACAACTCTCACTCCTATAATATCCTGTTGTGCAGAGGGGCTGGAAACAAGAATGATTGGAGTCCCATGAAGCTGTAGCCCCAAAAATGCAACTTAATAAGTCAAAGTTTATGAAAAAATCTTGAAAACATGCTACATAAACTGGAAATATAGAGTTTTTGCCACACATTCACATTCACTGCAGTGCTTTAATGGATGGCTTTAATATTATATGTAGTTTAGGGTTAGTATCTTGCTCAGGGACACTTCGACACACGGATTAGAGAGGCTGGGGATTGAACCATATAGCTTCCGAAGAGCAGAGAGTCCCGTTTATATCTGCCCTGCAATTTTAAATGTATTTGACATAAAAACTAAAATGAGGGATTCTTTTCATTACTCTTAGCTCTTTCATCTGGTTTAGATAAGTGTGGATATTTTTTACGGTTGCAAATATGTCAGATCTCCTGTTTAAATAATTTGGTGATGAGTTAATTAAGAAAAAATGAATAAGCACAACTTCATAATTTGAGAGGCATGCTTGTTCGCTCTGTCATTAATTTGGGTAAGAACATCTTTCATATCTGTTTGTTAAACAGCAAGCACCTAATGAGCTTAGTTTAGAGTTAAAGATAGAAACTCCGTGTTTGGTTATCACTGATCTTTCACCATCTTTTATGGGGAGGAAATTGTTACTTTCCCTAGTCTTGTGTTGCATATCAGGTGCTGATGACTGATCGTGGCGTTTTGGGTAACGAGGCCTGAAAGGAGAGACTAAGTCAGTGTGAAAGTTAGTTGCAGTTAGGGCTGCTCGATTATGGCAAAAATGATAATCACGATTATTTTCACTGAAATTGAGATCACGATTATTTGACGATATTTATTTAACCCGTTAAGACCTACTATAGAACCAAGTCCACCAGAGCTTATATTATTTTTTTTACATGCTGTAGTGCCATTTGTGGGAGCATTTCAAGTTGCTATACATCAATACAACTGTTATAGCCCATATTTTAATAATATGTATGCATTAAGTCCATAGTAATTACATAAATTGCAAAAAAGTGCAATAAACTACAAAAAAATTTGAAAATCGCTTTTGTTTTCTTTACATATATACTTGGAGAAATTTAAGAGGTTTATCCCTCAAAACTTTAAATACAATAAAGTTGCAAAAAATAGTTTCCCACCACAGGAAATTTATTTTGAGTGTCTTCATTGTTTTATTTTGGAGATACAGCAATTTTTATATACTGCAGGAAAAACAAAAAACAATCCTATGATGCAAATTTGCAAAGAAAACAGCATGTGCATCATTTCACTGTGGGAAGTGTTACGAACAGCTGATAGGAACGGCAAAGCCTGTTTCTGGAATATTATGTTTTTGTTCCTGCAAGCGCTTTTTATGCAATTTTTGCAAAGCTATATGTGGAACGAAACCGTGACCGAGGACAAGCTGATGGCATAAGATGTAAGTACAACTCCTCCGGTTTCATATGCAAAACAAATTATTGCGCTAGCTTACACAGTTCAGGTTCTACAGGGATTTAAAAATAGTTACGCAAAACGGAGCGTGCTGCTCTGACCGGCTTTAAAGGGTTAACAATGACTTTAAAAAAATAATATAAAATAGTGTGCAACACCACTGAAGTTTTTTTTTTTAAACTCTCTTTTCAACCAACGGCAGTCACTCTCCTCTCCAAATAACTTCTGCTTAGCTTTCCGAGCTTCCCTCGGGTCCTCTTAATCAGCGGTCTCCAACCTTTTTTGCGCCACGGACCGGTTTATGCCCGACAATATTTTCACGGAACGGCCTTTAAGGTGTCGCGGATAAATTAGGGAGGGGCTAATAATCGGCTCAGTCATTTTTAATGATCGTTGAAAGCCCAGATCGTAATCGTGATTAAAATTCGATTAATTGAGCAGCCCTAGTTGCAGTGAAAAAATTAGGAGCTTTCAGCATCACCCCATTTCACCATTTTAGCACATAAGAGGTCAATTTACTGTGAAACCTGTCCTGAGATTATTCAGATGCTTTCCAGGTTACCGGTCCATGCTGGACTCGAGCCATGCAAGCAGTTGGGGAAGTGGGTCGGAAGAGAAAGGCTTAATAATGCACTAATTCAACCAGTTTGACTTGATTTTCACTGACCTCTCCTCAGTGTCTCAGCTTAGGCAGGGATATGAGAGGGGAGGGGTGGGGAAGAGAGAAAATCCAATCAGGGAATACCTCCAAAATAAAAACCTGTTTCTGAGTGAATAAATTGAAGGAGGCAGGATTGCATTGCAATATTCAACAAAGGCCAAATACAGGATGCTTTGTTGGGCAGTAATCACACGAGGGCCATTTCCAGCAAATTCATGATAATCCCAGAGAATGAAGGTAATGGAATAATCATAAGGCTCTTGTTTGCGCTGCATAATTTTCCGCATGGAAATCTATTGGCTCCTACAGCTGTTGAGCCAGATGGATGTTGGGTTGCTGTGTGATAGCCCTCTGGTTAGCTCCCACAATAGCCCTTCATTGACCATGGGACCACACACAATGGCGATTGTTGACCACTGGAGCTGCAGACAATCAGCCCTGAGGGTCAAACGGGTCATCTGCGAAAGCATCCCTCATTCAATCCTGTTCACCTGAGGCTCGCTCCGCCTCATAAAACCCCAATCACTGCTCTGCTGTCTGGCTACGGGGAGGGAAAATCATTGAGTGCCATGAGCACATCACCATAAAATTGACTTATGGACTCATGCAAGGTATACAGATCATATGATATCTTTAGAAACTGGGCAACACTCAATAATGTCAGTGGCTCCAGCAGCCGGATGAGCCATACAGACAAACATTGCTGCATGCAGATGACATTGATTAATCCCGTTTCGCTCTGGTAGGAACAAGCTAGCTTTTAATGTTGGAGTTTAGCATTCAAATAGCTTCATCTTATAAATCAACCACTATAAAAGGATGTTCAGTTTTTTTAATACTTTATCTTTGATTATTTAAGAAATCAGCATTTAAAGGTTAGAACCAGGTTGGAAGGATGAAGCTAAACTAATTTAAGACAGACTTTTTTCAGTGTGTAATTGCATAATCTTCTAGCCAGTGACTTTCCTTTAAAATGGTGCGCCATCAAAGAAGCTTTCCCTCTAATCATTGTAATAACTCTGCCCTGCACCTCAATTGGATGCTTGGCATTTGAGATAATGTGCCCACAGTGTCATGATAAGTGCTTTAGAGCCTCAAGAAAGCAATCGAGTACAGTGTTGAAATGCAGATTGCTTTCAAAAAAAGAAGCAGGCTTCCTTTCCAACCTGCAGTGTGATTAGCAAAGTTTATGGTCTGTATTGCCAAGGCAGGGAAAAGACTGAAATGGACTACCTATCGGCCCTGACAGGACCCAATGATAGCAGAGCTGGCATGAAGGTCATTGCCTCTTGACTGGTGAAAGTGTAGCCGGCAGGCGAATATGGTGAGCCGGACTGCACTCAGCTCCCTCTCTCCCTTCTCAGTGACTTTTAACAGAGTGGAGACAAGGCTAGCATCAGCCGCAAACGCTTCTGACAGTGTGCATTAGCCACGTCAGAGGAGACCGGGTTCCCTACAAACAACACCTTATTATAACGCGACGCACTGCAGCAGTTTGAGGCAAAACAGGTCCCTCCGCTTTTGTTGCCTCCGCTCCGTCGCTTTGTTTGCATATGAGCGAGTTCCAGCGCAGGATATTGTGGAGAAACATTGCAGAGAATGGCTTATACAATGAAAATAACCGCTGGCGATTTTTTGTAAAATATGTCAGAGAGAATTAAAACCATTTTACAACAAGAAGCAGCACAAACCAGAAAGCTTCCTGTTATCAGACTTGAAACTCCAACCAGGAGTTTCCACCTTTTCTTTTCCTCTAACGTACCCTTGCAGCGATTACAGGAATGGCTTTCTATTTTCAACTTCCTCATCTGAAATTTACAGAGTTTTTGAGTGGGTTTTGGTTAGATAACTTCATGGTACAGTAGGTTATTGTTTTAGTTTACTGAGTAGCAAAAAAAACCATTGTGTAGGTTAATCAGCATCAGTTCATCAACTAATCAATTAACAGTTTCAAAGACATTGGTTGGAAAATACAATATTTAAAATACTGAACCTTCTTCTTCGTAGCTTCTGCAGCTTTTGGGCCAAATCCTGATTGTTGGTGATAATTCCTGCACTATCGGTTCTTGACATTGACAGCCTGGAGCTTCTGCACACCCACCTGCATTTTAAAGACTGACCAGTACAACAAACATCCTCAGAGACCAGCTTCTTCTAAAGTTTCAGGGGTAGTTTAGTGAAAATCTGTGTATTTTCCAGCACACAAAGTGGCTCTGAGAGTATCAAATTAACATTTTGGATCCATGGTCCTGCGTTTGACTCCACAGAGTTTGCATGTTCTCATGCATGTCTCCCAAATGCTTGACGGAGCTGCAGAAGCTGGTGATAGCCTAGCATACTCAGCCAGATGGTGGACATGTACATGCTCATACAAGTTAGTTGTGCTTGAGTACTTTGCTCGCACTATACGTCTACACAAGTGGCACACCGCTTTGGTTACATCCTAGGTTTACCTCTTTCATCTGGTTTAAAGCCAAAGAAATCCCAAATTGGCAACGTTATATTTTTTTTAGTGCTGTTAGCATTAACGCTCCATCATCAGGACAAATGCGATTAACAATTAACCCATTTGGAGCACAGACTGAGTCAAAATCCCTGAAATGTCTCTGTTAATGCATTTCAGCCAGTTTGTCCAAAGTTTGTTCGTTCTGCGCTCCAGATGGGTTGAGTGTGTTAAATCACTGTTAATCGTGTTAACACCGCCTTAACACTGACAGCCCTAATTTTGGGGGGGGGAATTAGCTCATCCATGTTTGAACTTCTGTGTTGTATATGCGCAAATCAGTCCATGCATGATTACATTGCTCCACCCGATTATTGGACGGACGATTGTCGGTTGAAAAATTTTTACATATCGCCCAACCCTAATGGCACGTGCATACAACTGCAGATATTATGAGGGAGAAGGTTTGACTTTTTGCATACATTTGATTTATTTGCGAATGAAAGCTTTTAAAATGTGTAAAACGCAGGAGATTATTACCTTGATGCGTCCTGGTGCAACAAAGCTTCAGCTACAAACATCTGTGCCAAATGCTCCAAAAGCAGCTTAAAATGAAGTTAAGGTTGCTTTTTCAGATTGAGGTTATTATAATTAAACTAAAACTAAACTAAAAGATAAATAAAATAAAAACTAGAACTCTACTAGAACTCTAGAAAGTTCAAATGAACTTAAACATTTTCAAAAAAATAACTACAAATAAATAGATAACTAATGTGGAACAAGCAAGCTCACTCTGAACTGAACTAAAAGCCCCACACTGTGATACAAATCAGCATTCACACTCCCGTGACAAGTGTTCTTGTAAATGCCCTGAAGCATTTAGTAGCCAACTTTATTTTTGTCAAAATCTGCTCCACTGCCAACGCTTTTTAGAATTTCTACAGAACTTCATTAAATTTTCTATTCAAACCTGTTCAGCTCCACTCACTTCTTTAGTTAAACCGTATTTCCCTGTTTGTTGAAGCCCTGAAGCGTCACACGCAGGTTATCCAGCCACACCTCGACTATACCAACAACACATTCTGAAAGACAATATGAAGCTGTCCTGACGCATGTATGCTTTCCCCTCTGGGCTCCAAACCTGTGATGCCTCACACAGCCGGGCAGGTGATCTTTTGTGTGGGAGGGAGTTGATGATAAAACACGGACAAACACATTAACTCCCAGTGTGTGCACAGTATGAGAGCAAAGAGCTTCAGCGCAGAGAGGAAGGGAACTGAGCAGTGAAAAAGCAGAAAAGATGAATGAGGCCTCAAAACAAATAAAGGAGAAAAATGAAAGACAACTGTGCAGCAGGCTTTCTCCCCAGTGTATAGGAAAAATACAGCAGCACTATTGTATTGTCTAGCTCTGCTGCTGGGGCCTGACAGGCCCTTTAATGCTGTAGAGCCGTCTGTAAGAGGCTGTCATCAAAAGAAAAGCACAGGGGACCAGAGGACGGTCGGTCAGGGCCGGGCCACTGTGCGGGGACACAACCAACTGGAGCACCTGGAGCTCAGAGCGGGCACACAAAAGACGCACACACCGATGCTGACGCACAAACACAGCTACACACACATGAGATGACCATGTGGCGGCACACACGAACCTCTTTTTTAGTGTATTTGCTTGCACATGAGCAAGCAATGATAATCTGAGTGCACATGAATGCTCACATGCTGCACACATAACCAGTAAGAATGTGTGTAATATCACCAAAAACCTGACAGCAGTGGTCAGTTGTTAAATGCAGTTAAAGCAGCAGCTGTGTGGTGGTGACCTCACGGGGTTGTGTTAGTAAATGCATAAAAACAGTGCAAAGACAACGAATAATAGTGGTAACCAGGAACTTGGACTTGAGACGCTTGTTGAAGACGAGCGGCAACTTTCAGGGTTGAAAAATGAAGCCAGCACAGGGGTGTCAAAAACTGCAGTTCCTTCTAGTGGCCACTTGAGGGTGTCTGTGATGAAAATCAATCCAAATATACTTCCATGATATAATGTCAAACTTCACAGCGCAACATAAACACATTTACAGCCTGACGCTAAAAGTGGTTTTGGCCTTTATGAGTAATTTCCACCTTCGTGACAGCTGTACATAACATGGAAGTTTTACATGACTCAGTAATTTAAAGTGTACGAAAGCTTAAAATTGTTTAGGGTGTGGCCTCTTTGAGTGACAGACAAGTCCTGAGTAGTCTTGTTTAGTGCCTAGTTTGGTTCAGCTATCCAGATTCTCTAATAAGTTCATTGTAATTTAAGTCTGTCTTTAGCTAAACAACATTAGCATCCCACAGATTTCCATTGCTGAGCAGATTCTGTAGGGGTACTGTGCAGGTGAAGCAGCACTTTTGTCCATATAGTGTGTCCTGGATCCTCTTTGGGGACTAAGTTCTACACTAAACTTGTGCAACCGTTTAATAACAACCACAACTTCTGAGCAAAACACAATTTTTCTGCTGATTATTTTTTTTGGAGCAAAAAAGCATGAATTTTCTGAACTGTATAACTGAAAGTAAATCATTACCCAGCTTCTTGAAACAGTGTTGTGCTCGCTTTCAAAGGCAACTGTATTCATGACTGATTTTCTGGTGAAGGTCATATAAGAGACAACGACAGTCTGCCACAGATTTACGAGTAACTGTTGGGATATTGAGCAAGACGTGAAAGACAGTAAATCCCGCTTGTGCGACTGCGCATCGCTGCAGCTTCAACAGTTATAATTACAACCATTCTCTGTCAGTGTCTGACAGCTGGCTTCCCGTAGGAGCAGATTCTCTCTCGTAAGTGAAAAACCCAACGTTCACTATAACCAACTCACCTAAATCTCTCTGCTGAACAACACTACCTGCCCACAAATTGAAATTTTGCATATTCACCGCAGCACCAGTGAACACCGTGACCTCGATATTTTCAGAAGTGTGTTTGTGTGCCTGTTTTGGGTGGTAGCTGTTGTGGCGACAGCATAATGTATGCAAAGCTCCGAAGCCGAGTTTTGGCTGTTGAAAGCCAATAAGGCGGTATCAAAACGAGGGCAGAGTTAATTAATCATCTCGGCTTCCTTTTCATGGCCCTCCCGTGACTGTCCCGGGGGCTCGTGTGTGTGTGTGTGTGTGTGTGTGTGTGTGTGTGTGTGTGTGTGTGTGTGTGTGTGAGGCAGCAAAAGCAAGGCAGGGAGGCAGGAGGGTGGTGCAGGTTGCAGCTGGGGGTTATTAGCATAAAGTAATGTGAGCCAGTAGACTGCTGAGCTCCTGTAAGCCTGCTGCAAACCTCCAAGGACAAAACAGGAAACTAATGACACCAGATTTATTCACTGACCACGGGGAAAGATAATTAAAAGACAGTAGATGACGCTGCGATTTAAAATCATTTACCAACTACGCTTCTTATGACATTTTTTAAAAACACCACATCAGCTCTTCAGGATGCCGTAACCAGTGCATTTGAAAAGTCACAGTGGTGGTTTTACTGATTTTGTGTGACGAGAAACGATGCCTGCCATCAATCATCATCACCATCAAACTGTGACTCTGGATGCCGCTGCTAATTAAACATCATACGGGAAAAGCAAAATGTTTTCCCAAAGATTTCATACATTTATATTGTTTTGTTTTCTGAGCTCTTCCTCGAGCCGTCTCGCCGCCACCCATAATTAGTTTTAATCTTTTGCAGCTGCGAGCAGCTCATCTCTGTCTCTCGGTGCAGTGCGATGTGGCAGCTCAGCTCCATCAAAACACAAAGGTCGCGTCCAGGCTCACACCCTCGTTTATTCAGTCAGTAGTTCGCTCACTGCCGAGGCACAGGTGTGCTATCGCACAGCTGCTTTTAGGATGCAACAATTGGGACGTGTTGCTTTTTGGCTAAATGCTAATAACCTGCTGTTTAGCACCAAATCACAACAACAGTCACCTTGAGTCGCATTACGTTACACTATAAAGAACTTACAATAACACAGAGAGAAGAACACTAATAAAAGTGTATGGCTGTAATGTTCTGCAGAAATAATTTCTTTAAAACTGCCTCAATCAGTATTTTTTCAGTTCCCACCCTCACCCCTAGAAATAAGCTAGGTCACTAGCTTTGGTTTGGGAAAGGCCTCATCGTGATACTTGTGAGAGGAGCTGACAACCAGAGAAAAAGGGGGAGGGAGGTTGGGGTATGAAAACAAGAGTAAATGTGTAACTGATGCAAGTAGGCATTTATGACCAGAAGGGGAGTGTTTGGGGTGTGTTCCAGCTCCTGAAATTCAGATAAATGACCTCCAATATATAAGCCATGAAATGCAAAAAACTACTTGTATTAGCACGCTTGGTTTTAAACCATTAGCAAGTCACAGTTTTCAACATAATAGCTGCTTCCAGCAAGTCTTTCCATCTTGCATAATACTAAAAAAAAATGGAAACGATTAAGGGAACTGATACGGTACGCTTATTATGGTCCGCCTGGGATTATGTAATGGATGAAAACATGCAAAATGAGATGGATATTGAGTACAGAAAGGATCTTTTTGTCCTTTGTTATATTTTTATTTTCATTATGGCCACAGGGCGAGCTTTTATTTTGGCAGCACAGTCATTGCCAGCTGAGGAGATTAAAGAAAAGGGAGAAAAAAAAGCACTCCTGGTCTTTTAAGGTGCTTCGCAAGCAAACGGAGCGCAAAAAGTCAGCATTTGCTCTCGGCCTCAGAGCGCCTAATGCTTTCATTCAATTGACAGTAAAAGCAACGTTAACGGGGAAGAGTCGCTCGTGGCCCTGACACAGCTTTATTTTGATTTAGGCTTTAAGTACATCGTCAGTATTGAAACTGCGGTGGTGAAATACTGAGCGCTATAATGCAAACATTGATGCCGCGTTGCATAACAGCCAAGAAGAAAAAGAAAAAGCAGGACATATTCTGCAAAATAAAAGTCTTTCAGGCTGGAAAAAGACTCGTGGGACTGAGTGTGCGTGTGCGTATGTTTGTATGTACGTGTGGAGGTTTGGGATTGTTGAGGGGGGGATTTCTAAAAGGAGCACAGGGAGAGATCTGGGCAAGGAAGAGTGAGAGAGTGAAATAGGATGGAAAAATGCAATCATGCATCGCGGCCCTCTCCAGCTCCTCGTCGTGTGTTGCTTCCCCCTCCTTCCCCTCCACGAGCCATTAGTCACTATCCAGCTCCTGTTAATGTAATTAGATAAAGGATATATGGAGTCTCGGAGCTCAGCGGAGACATTTGTCTGCATAATTGTGTCCGAGCAGTGGCCGAGGCTAAGAACCCCTGGATTTCCACAAAACACCTCTGGCTTACTAACCCAGAAAAGGAATTTACAGAAGGACAGAGAGAATGAAAGAAATAGACGGGTAAAGATTAAAAATCCTCTCTAAAGTAATCTGTTTTTTACAAAATATCTGTTGCTGTGTTCCCTGTTTTCCTGCCAATCCAATAAGCACTGCATGTCTTCCATTTCAAAACGTATAAACCCATCCGAGAGTACAGAGAGTCGAGCATCAAAGAGTTGTCATATCTGAAAGGCATCCTCCAACAAAAGGTGGTGTATTTTTAGATCTCCTGTTGCCAGAAGAAGTTCAAATGCTGGATTCTCCTCCCCAAAATGCAAACCCATCACCACATCCTACTAATAAACTGTCACATGTTGTGATCCATCTCAACCACATGGGGTAAATAACTACAGATGGCAGCAGGTCCCCTGACTCAGACCTTCTGGAGGGGTATCAGAAATGTAAAACAATCTCAATTCTCGCATCTAATTAGTAGTAGTCATAGCTTGCCAGCGAGTGACCTACATATGAAACACGTAAAGTGTTGGAGATGCATGACGCGCTGCCGAGGACTCCGGCATTCCCGTGCACTTTGCGAGGCTTGGACATGCACACAGTGAAAAGCAAAGAGAGACTCAAAACACTCTGATTCCTCTTTTTGATTAATCCTCGACAGTCCAACAGAGAGCATCCTTAGAGAGCCACATACATTTAAAAGTAGTCAACAAACAGCCACTTTAGCCGAAGACCAAAGATGCAAATACAAAACGCACACTCCAGATTTGAACTACTACTTCCCTTTGCTCTCTGCTTGGCTTTAACATTTCCTCCATCAACATCTCTCACTCCTCCCTCCTGCACTTCTTACCCAGGGCAATTCCTGCCTCCTGTCTGGGGCACAAGCAACATAGTTGGGTTTGGAGGGCAGGATGTTAGCCTGATTATCACCCAGTCAGACCTACATCCAGCTCCAGACAGCCTTCCTCTTGCCCCAGATACCTCCTTTGCTTGCGGAGGGTTGGAAAGGAGGGGGGGGGGGTGAACGTATGGACCGGCACTCACCGCGAGGAGCTCCAGCAGGGGGATGCTTCGGATCTTCCCGCTGACCGACACAACGCCGTGGTCCACGAACTGGCTCATCCTGCGCTCGCTGTCTCTCGTCTGCTCGCTTCCTCTTCTTCCGCTTGGTTCCACACTTCTGCCCTAGCTGAGTCTCAGCTGCTGCCTGCCACTGGGTGTATGTGTGCGTTTGCATTCAGCGGTGTGTGCGCGCGCACGTTTGTGTATGTGTGTGTGTTGGAATGATGATGCAGCAGGCAGTCGTGCAGCCCTGGCAGCAAAGTGCCTCTTCTGAGTTCTCTCCTCGGCGAGGCCACACCGGCATTTTGTCAATATTTAACCAGCAAAGTCAGGCTGGATTAAATCACCTGGGCAAGACCTACAGCGCATAGTTACCCAGGAGACTTTGTGTGCACTCATGTTTACATGTTTGTGGCTGAAGCAGTGAATTGTTGGTGTTTGTGAGTGCGTGTGAAGACATAAAACATTAACTCATGTCACGCAGAGGAGTCTGATTCAGACTCTGAGTTGGCGGTTTTGCCCGTTTTTGGCGACTCCAGCTTCAGACCAGAAACTCACACTTCTGCCACTTCAGTATTACCACTGCTGTTACCACCGCTGGCAACAATCTTAGGCCATGTAAGTGTAAAGAAGCTAATGAAGCACCTCTCTGACTTTCGCCTAACGACTGTTTCTCAGCATCACAGCTCTTATGACTTGTGAACTCTTGCAGGAAACTACTGTGTGCCGATCTGCAGACATTTTACTTGGAAGACATGTAAGCGGAAGGTCAGAGGACAGATCCTGTCTTTATAAACCACTTGTTTTTATCTACCTTAATTAACAAGGAGCAAAAGTTTTGGTACTTTGAAGCTTTCTGGGGACTATTTGCAATTCACTGCCTATTGACTCAACACATTCGCTGAGAATTTATTTGCATGCAGGTAAAGCAACAGCCTTGAGAGCAGCTGAAAGCAGACACAAGCTGACATGCAATCTCAAACTGGCTGGCCATTGTTTTATTACCTTTTGTAATTTATCTGCATTCAAATACAATAACCGGAACAGGAAGTCTTGGCCTGGATTTCCGTTGGCTACAGTGCAAATCCTAATATATTGGCTACTGTCTCCATATTGATTTAAACACAGTAATCTTTGTTATTTAGCCACAATATTAGATGATAAGGACACTGGTCAGAGGCAACATTTGAACATCTGCATTTTTAGTACAGTTGCCCTGATAAAGCCCATTCACTGTGGTCACATGCTTAAAAAACAGTTACTTAAATGTAGTTTGGACCCTGGAAAAGTATTCTAGACCTTTGTTTCCAAGGTACGTGACAATCTACAGCTCAAGCTGCCAAGGAAGATCACGTGATCGTATCAAAAGGTTCCACAACAGCCTCTAAACTGACCTCTTGGTTAGATCGCTTTCCGTTGTTTTCAAGATCCCGAGTCAGCTTCTGCCACCTCCGCTGACCAGTTTCCTGAGTGACATGCTGAGAATGAACTTCAAATGTCAAGATGGGGGTTTGGATTTACTCACAGTGGTTTGGTCAAGTAGGCCACACAATAGATAATGGCAGTTCTCTCATTCAGAGTGTAAAAATGTGGAAGTGGTTTTGGGGGAACTTCTACATTTCTTCCTAAAGTGTACACCGAGAGTAGTTTATTTTTGCATGCCTGATTGATGTAGTTCCTATCTGGTCTGTAGGAAGTTTCAGTAGATGATTCTCAAACTTTAACCATTTAATGGTGTCAACTACAAAAACGTTGACCACTGAGTCTTTGTCCTTTTTGGAAAAGTTGTTAGAAATTGAGGGGTGTAAAAGTTTGGACTTCTGGGTATGAAAACCAGGAAATTATTATTAAGTAGAGCCGACCGATATATCAGTGGATATTAGCAATTTGACAATATCAGTGTCTGCATTTATGCAAAGCAAAGAAGAGACCGTGTTGGTGCTACATTGCCCATAAGAGAGCACTCTGCAACTTTTATGTTCACACATGCTTGAAAACACCACGAACACAACAAAAATCTAATCTAAGAAGATTTCCGTAGAGCATAACGGAGTAATCCCTGGCTTGTTGTCACAATAAAGCAAAAAGGTATTTTTTAACTATACTCTCGTTTTATCTTAGCAAGGACTCAGAAATAACTACACATAACAACTTTTGGGGAATTCTTGATTGGTTTTGTTTGTCTGAAAGAAAAAAATATCTGTTGATCTGCTAGATTGGCTTTAAATCAGCAAAAATCTGTATCTGTCTTAAAAGTCCTATATCAATCAGATTCTACTCTTAAGTAGACAGTTCACATACTTACTATAAATCTTGCACCAAGGATTGAACTCATAAGATCAGCCAGGCTTCAATATTTCAACCAGCAGTGAAACTATATAATGCATATAACACAGACCATATATGTAAAAGAAAAACGTTGCTACCTTGACATCACCCACTGGCTGGCAGATCTCAATTTAGCCTTTTTGATGTTCACAATCTTTTGGGTGGGGTTTGGAGCCAGAAGTTATCACTTGTGTACAAACGTGTACAGTGTTGAGTTATAAGTTAATGCTGCCAAGCTTTGTTAACAAGCAGCAATCATTTTGACTATATATTTAAAAAAAATCTGGTGTTCAGTGACTCTAGGATTTATATAAAAACTCACCTCTTGTACAACAGCCATAAAGGGGGAAATGAACTACAGACACCAAAATGTTTTTGTACCAGGCTAAAAACTTGTTTATTTCTGCCTTAACATTTGGCTTTTCAACATTAGAGCCTATGGGGGCTGACTCACTTCTGGAGCCAGAGGAACTGCAGTCTTTGGCACTTCCGAGCTGACTTTAATTTTCAGCCCTGGCAGTTGCTGCTTGGTATAAATTACATGATCTAGAAGCTCCAGTGGGACTATTTCAGAGGAGTTTTTCCACTGACATCTCCTAAAATGACATAGTTACATTTTGCAAATGTATAAATCACCAAAAAAAAGCATACATGTGCAGTTTTACAGCTGGTATAGCAGCAAACCATGAATATGAGTCCTGCTCCTGCTGACCTATATAAGCTATGCTTTTTTTTTCCAATAGAGAATAAAGCTCATGACCTTAAGCTATCACTGTGATTGATGGGAGATGAGTGGCAGGTGGTGCTCCTGTTCAAACGAAGATGACAAACTCATCAGTCATCAGACGCCTGGGCGAGCTTCGCAGAGGAATTTATGACATCTGACAGAAGCTTCACACTGGCCAGGTTTTATGGAGCAAACAGAGGTGATGCAGGTGCAAAATCATTGCCCTGCCCAAAAGGATTCCTGCAGATGAGTAACCGCTTACCATCAAAGCAGTTTTCATTTGGTAATGGAACTTTAATTAAATAGAAAAGTACTTTGAATTCTATTGTGGTTTTACTGTTGGTTTAGAGATGAGTTATTTGACTGACACCAGTGCTGCCAGTCATCTGTTCATTGAACCAGTGTGAGCCATTACACAATACAAAGCTATGCAGAACACATAATGAACATTTTATCACTTAAATGAGGATCCATGTCTCTATAATAAAGACAGAGATTTTCATAATGCATCCTTTGGCAATTTAGGGATGCTTCATTTGTCAGTGAAAAGGCATCATGACACTAATGCCCATATAATGGTTTTGGTCTGGAATGGTCCGAAAATTGAATCTGGATGGGAATGACTGAATGTTTTAGTAATAGATCTTTAGCAAATGAGACAGTCCATTTGTCAAAGCTGCAATAAGATTAATGGTGAAATAACATAAATATAATATTATAAATTAAGGCCAATTATTGTGTTTGGAATGGCCATAAGACAGCAGTGAGGTAGGAATTACTAAATAATTTACATCATTTATCAAGTTGGAAACTATTTGCAAATTACAAGGTAGTCAAATTCCAGAGCATGTGCATCATGTATGAATCCAATGAAGAAAAATCAACCAGCCCCCAACACTTACAGTTTTCACCTTTAACCCTTTTCTCCAGGTGCGAGGAAGCTCTGTAGGAACTCACCCGACAAGCCAGACCAGTATAGGTGCGACAGAGCGCCCAGGAAGGCAGAGGGTAAGTGATTCAGAGGTCATTGTGGCACTTCACGACCACCAACCAATGCAAAGAGCAACTGCAGACTAAGAACAGAAGCAGAAATTCACTAGTTTTCAATGTTTTTAAGACAATAAATGGAAGATTAATGAACAGTAAAAATAACTGCTGGCTACAGCCCCTATTGAAGGATCAAGCAACAACTCTTTGTCTCCGACTAATGAATTTTACTACTAAATATGCACCAGCTATTCATATACTATTTTATCAATATGTTTTTCATCTGTGAGATGACCATGAGCCAGCATTTTCTGATAGATTCAATCAAACATAAACACTATAATCCATCCAGGAAAGATAAACTTTATATGAGCTGAACATAGCATCTGGGTATAGAGAGTGAAGACCTGCTTTCCTCTCGTGGCACCTTGCTACTGGATCACTGCGGTATCCTATCTATTCCCTATGCTATACACAGTGGTGTTTTTCTGCAGGTTAATCTCATAGTTTAATAGATCCGTTTTGTAGCACATTAGAAGCACATTATCTGCTGACTCAACTTCAACTTATATTTATACTATTCACTCACGTGTGTCATTAGGGATATGCTAGCTGAGCATAGCTACCTTACCTCTTGGCCAAATCACTACTAGCATATCTTCCTAAGTGTCAAGTGTTTAGTTATTCCTCAGGCTCCTTTAGTAACAATGACATGTGTAAAAAATGTAGCCTGTTCATAGCTTTGGAGACCAGGTTCAGACCCAGCTCCACAGCTTTAAAAATCCTGTAGCTAGCCAGATCCCTGTAGTCAGTGCAGGCAAAGATAGCTTAGCCCGAGGATTGCATTTCATTATTAGTAATTAAAAACTTCAGGCTCTCTTTGCTTACTTCTCACCCCAAATAGGCTGCAGCAGATGGCCATCCCATCTTAAGCCTGGTTCTGGCAGAGGTGTCTTTCTGTTCCTGTTAAAAGGGAGTTTTTCCTTCCCACTGTCGCCAAGCGCTTACTCATAAGGGGTGGTCTGATTGTTGGTTCACTGCCTTAAAATATAGGTATGCACAGTTATATATTTATACCAATCTATTTATGAATATACAAAGAGAATTAATCATAGGAGATGGTTAGTTTTTACCTATATTTACTGCTTTTGTTTGTGTCCCAGTACCACGGTGGTCACACATTGGCCTTAACTTATATACGAGTGAGTAGCATTAGCAATCTATAGCCAAAAGTCAGTGTTGTTTATGTTTTTTAGCAAAATTGAAAGGAAGTACACCACTTTGTCTCGTGTGAGTGAAGATTTAACCCTCCTGTTATGTTGCGGGTCCGATTGACCCAGAACATAAGAGATGTCACATGTCATCTGCATCGCTACAGAAAACGAAAAAAATCTAAATTCTAAAAGAAAATTGTAAAATAATCAGTGCCAGTGTTTCTGACACTTTTGGATGAGTAAATTTGCCCTGGGTCAAATTAAACCAGGAACATAATTGGTGTTCCTGGAAACCAACATAACAGGAGGGTTAAGATTGGGTGGGCCCTGTGGAATTTTCTGGTTTTTAAGTGGGCCGCAGCTCTCTTAACTGTTCATTTTAAGAAACTGCGGTCTCTTGTGAAATAAATTAGAAGATAAAGCAGGGTACACTTTTGGGCGGGGCTATTTGTGTTTGAATTCTTATCATTTAAGTCTCAAGTTCTCGAAAGTGAGTCAGACACACACCTCACCTGTGAAATCTGGTCTCAAAGGACAAATATGTTGACAGCTGTTTTCTCTTGCACTTTTTCAAGGCGTGTCACACCTACAAACAAGGTTTCCTTTGGAACTGGTTAGTGACACACTATCTTAGGCCGACCGTAACATGTGTCATCATGAGCTTCAATCCTTATCTCTTAATCCAACCAGCAAAGTGAAAACTGAAGCAGAAATCTACAAGTTAAAACAACATGAGTCAGAAAATGCCAAAAAACAAGTGAAAAAACACTAACAGGATGCAAACCATGATCTCCTATCAGATAAATCTGTGGCTAAAATGGGACCTCTGTCTCTGAACAGACTACAACAAGCCAGCTCCCCACATTTAAAGCCCTGGTCTTGGGAAACCATGCATGAAAGAGCCCTCTCAGAGCCCAGCTGAGGGTTTGGCTCAGCGTCCGATGAGGAGGATGTGATCACAGGGCGGCCTCTGTGCGGAAGAATAGCCAGGACGCGCTGCCGCACCACCTTCTGCCTCCCACACCCACACCCAGTCTGCCAGGAGGCTATACAAGGAGCTTGTCCCCCCAACCCCCACCCCAGCTGCAAGGTGAGGAGGTGGGTTTCCTCTCTGCTGACAGATGCAGCCCCTCCTCAGCCTCCTCTCACTGGGCTCTTAATCTGCACGTCCAATCCTGTTAGCCGCCCTCTGTCAGTTTCAAACCCAAACCTGCAGCACCAGTTTGATCCAAATATGGTGCCTCATCTGCATACGATAAACAAACATCCCTGGAGATGGATCTTCCATGCCAGGTGGACGAGGTTAACACCGTGGGTTAAGCCCTTCTGCCTGGCTCATGTTTCAAGTTTGTCTGCTTCTGAGAAAAGAGTATGCATGTTGGGAGCCATGCAGTAGACGCTCTTTAAGCTATATACAAAAAAACATATCAGAGAAAAGGCTTATAGGTCCGTAACAGTTCTTGCTATTCAAAATTTAAAATGACTGGACCGAACAGGAGCCAGCTTTCCTTTGATGATTTCAAACATGACTTCAGTTTTTTGAAATATAAATCCATTTTCATTTTGTGGGCTTGTAAAAGTCAGACGTTCATAGAGGATGAATATGGTGAGGCACGCTGAAATCAAAGCTGCCGCAAGTTCACTGCATTTAATAACATTTCTCCACAGTAAAATTATAATTTTTTCAAAAGACCAAATTTATATGGACCACACTTTAAGTTACTAGTTCCTGGTTGCTTAGTGATGTAGTTTCCCTCCTTGAATAAGCAATGGAAATAATGGCTCTGCTTATTAGATGGCAAGGATCTGTTAACTGTTTTTTTTTTTCAATCCTTGACTAAACTGGATAAAACCCATTGAGATGAAAATGTCAACACAAATGCTGCCTTTCAAGTCATCTACTTGTATTACTGACTCCCTATTTCAATAGAAAAAAGTAAATTAGCTTAAAACCTACACCAGCTTTGTATAAAATTCCACTGGACTCTCTTAATTCTTCATGGAATAGATTCAAAAAGGTGCTAGAAACAGACTTTGGTCCATGTTGGCATGACAGCACATCAACTGCTACAAATTTGCACATCCATGACCAGAATCTCCCCTTCCACAAACAGAATTGGCCTAATGGATAAGGCACTGGTCTCCTAAGCCATGGATTGTGAGTTAGGGTCCCCTCTGGGGAGATTTCCAGCAGAGTGGCACAGTGGGATCAAATTCATCTTCTGCTAGGATAGGACTTTTGGATAGCTGGCCTTAGAAGTTATTGTTGGAAGAAAACAGCTCATCATCATTTCTAGTACCTTGTTGGATTCCCATTTTGTCTTCAGAACTGCTTTAGTTCCTAATGGCAAAGATTTAACAAGGTGCTGGAAACATTCCTCTGAGATTTTAGTCCATGTTGACATGACAGCATCACATAGTTGCTGCGAGAATCTATTGGACTGAGATCTGGTGACTGTGGAGGCCATTTGAGTGGACTCATTGTCATGTTCATGACTCAAGTTGCTGTTGGAAGACGCCGTCAGAAGATGAGTACAAAGTGGCTGCACAGTGGACAACAATACTGAGGGAGCCTGTAGTGTTTAAACAATGCTCAGTTGGTACTAAGGGGCCCAAAGTGTACCAAGAAAATATCCCCCACACCAGTCTGATACTATTATCTTAATGTTGCTACAGAAATCAAGACCAGGTGAGGTTTTACCTATCTTGTCCTATTTTGGTGAGCCTGTGCAAATTGTAGCCTCAGTTTTAAAGCACCTGGTGTGGTCTTCTGTTGCTGTCAAGGTGCTCTTCTGCATAGCTTAGTCATAACAAGTGATTATTTATGTGACTGCTGCCTTCCCAAAACAGTATGGCCATTGTCGTGTGACCTCTGGCATCGACAGCAGATTTTCTCCCAGAAAACTAACTGGATATTTTCTCCTTTTTTTGGACCAATCTCTGTAAACCCTAGAAATTGGTGTGTGGGAAAATCCCTGCAGTTTCTGAAGTACACAGAACAGCCCATCTGACACCAACAACAATCCCACGTTTAAAGCGACTTAAATCACCTTTCTTCTCCACTGGCTCACTCATTCTGATGATTGGTTTGAAAATCTCTAAGCCACCTTGACCATGCCGGCATGCCTAAATGAATGGAGTTGCTGCCATTGATTCGATTTCTGCATTAACAGGTATACCTAACAAAGAGGTTGCAAAGCTTATATATTTTGAATACATATGTTATTTTACTGGATTCTTGTTTCATGAATAAATGGGGATATATGATTCAAGCTTCAAGCTTTGGTTATACAAGCACAGTTTGTGAGACTTAAAAAAATATAGATATGATTTTTAAAAAAAAGACTAAATGTTGCATGACCAGGAAGAGCATAACTCCTTCAGGAAAGCTGTGAACATCTGATCTGGTCACACTTTTAAGTGTGGTATAAGGCATAACAGTGGCACAATCAAAGCCTTATGTGCAGTGAGACTGAAACAAATAATGTTTTCACCATCAATCTCCTTGAATAACTAATAATTTACTCCTAAAATGTGTGACTTGCTTATCTTGATAAACTTCCACTTGAGTCCAGAGTAAATTTGTGGACACAACGAGTGGTTTAACGTGTTTGATTGTGTGGGCAGATAACGCTGGCTGATAGAGAGGAGACTGTCCTTTCTTTGTCTGTGCAGACTTCAGGCCTCTCAAAAGACCTCTGTTTTTCTGGCACTGGGCTCCAAAGAGGGGAAACCACAGGCTGAATAGAGCTTGGTGCAAAGCGCTAATGTTTGGGGAACAACGCATGTGACTCTGACAGCACGCGGCCCCGCTATCAACTTTGATCTCACTCATGATTGGAAGAGGAGAGCTCATAATTGGCCCCTCAACTCAAAGGACACAAAGGATGGTCTCATTGGACGATGGATAATGGTGGTCCAATTACAAGGGCTGGCAGTGGGCCCTGGGCAAGAGGGGATGCACACAGAGCAGAAAACTCACTGTCACTACAAAGTAAAAACACTCTTTAATCAAACTGGAATGAACCCAAAAGCTTCCTCTTTTATTTTCCGACTGATTATTAAAGCGCCTTTGATTGTGCGATGACCTTGAAGATAGCGCTGTTTACAATGTGGACCTAGGTTCAGCAGGCAAACTGCACGCAACTTGTGACACGGCTCAGAGATTTCAGTAAGGGGGCACTTGAGAGGTTTTCATGCCAAGCTGAGAATAAGCAGGTCATTTAGAAAGCCTGGTTCATTATCACCCAAAGCAAAACTAGGTTATCTTTTGTTGCTCACCTGAAATAAATCTCTAAACTGTACTTGAACCTCTGCTAAGAGCAATGAACTCATTTTCTGACATTATTTGATAAACTAGCTCTCGAGGACTAGAGTTGGAGACCCGTGATCTAAGTCAAGCTGCGCGCATGAGCATGCCCTGTCTGCAACATGCCTCTTTGCAATTGGTTACTCGATTAAGATTGTTGCCAAGTAGTTGTATTCTGATTGTTTTCCAAAATAAAAGCAAGATTGCTGAGCCATGTATAAAATTCCAACTAGATTACTATTTATTGAGGAATTTCTGCATTTCTGTTTCAAATCTATGAGGTTTTGGCTGGACTGTGATTGTAAGTAGTTAATGTAAGTTTCTGTTTAATACGAATTTCTCTGTCTGTAGACAGCAACAGATTTGCAACCTTTGCCATATTATTACAAACAGATTGTCAAGTAATTTCCGACTTGACCCCATTAAATCACAAACCGACAGCAGAAAGACTGTCTCGTTCTGTTTTATCACCATGTTCATACATCAGGGTTGCTTGGAAGCAGCCATTTCAAATATGAACAAGATTTCGAGTTCAATGCACACGATCCAACAGTCTCCAACCATGTTTTTTTTTTTAATCTGCCAGTGCCACAAAGTCATTTAACAGCCCGGCTACATCACTGTTCGCCTATTCCTAAGTGCAGGCCCCTAAGTGTATGCCTTGCACTAGGTTACTCAAGAGTATCCAGCCTACTATCCATATTCAAACCATTTGCAGTCATGAAACTGAAACTGTTGATTTAGGACGCCAGATGAGGATACCAGACTCACTTTTATACTTATTTATCTACAACCACACTTAGACATTCTTTTTTGGGTTATCAAAATGTATAACGTGTCTTTGTGAATTATCTGTCAGATTTGAAACGGTATATGGTTTTTTTTTGTATATGATGAAAAAAGAGACCCTGATGTTATAATGACTATCCACAAAATATTAAATAATTGCTTTAATAAAAACATAAGCTATCTATTAACATTAATATTCTTGTAACTTGGAGGTTGGAAAACCAGACGATAATAATTATTAAACCAATTTTACAGGCAGATGGAGGCTGTTTAGTCTTATCCACAGCGTGTGGTGGAATATGGGGGAAACCTCTGGATTTCAGACTGGAGTCTAGGGAAATGGCAAGGTTGTAATCGCTCATCATCAGGCACATGAGAGCAGAGACGTTCCCATGAGACAAGAGCAGAAAAACGCCGCTACTTCAGTCTCTCAAACTTGACGAGTGTCTCGGAGTTTGCTGGCTTCCCACACCCTGCGGCCCCGTGGCTACCCACGCGGTGAGCCCAGGTATGCACGGTATGTCACCTGGCAGCTGAGGAAGCTGTCAGAGACCCGGCCGGAGGCTGGTACACCCCTGCCGAGAAACTTCATTTAAGCACTCAAGGTAAAGTGTGTGAGACTGAGAGAAAGGAGCTTTCCAGTCCGAGAAGAAATCTTTTTTATGTAACTGGCTCCCACCCAAAATGTCCAATCAGCCTGGGCTTCAGAACCACACTTTACACCAGTTACTCAAGAATCAAGCTGACAGACTAAGTGAGCACTAAGTGAGCACTCGTCCCATGAGCCTGGCACCCTGTAATACACATGGCGTGAGAACGAGGCCCACGCTGGGGACGGCATTGTCGGTGGATTTCTACTGTATAATTACACTCAATTAGTTTGAGCTGCTCAGTAATAATATCAAACCTCTCCATTTGTCCGCCTGACGATGTGGGAGCCAATCAGATTAGACTGAGCATTTCTTCCCATCCAGCTAAAAAGCCTGCTCCCCTGCTTAGTTTTATGTCTCCATTCTGCATTGTAACAACCAGCTATAATAGGATGAGGGGGGAAGAAGGAGAGGAAATCCAGTCTTGCCTAGCGGACTCCACGCTGGCATGCCATCTAATTCATTTGCACTTAAATTTAGCATAAACCAAACTAATTTGTCTGTTTTGGGGTTTGTTTTGGGACAGTTTTATTGTCTTATTTTCGCCGTTGGGGAATGAGCCAACGAAACAGGCCAATACAACAACATGGCAGCAAATCAGCACGTAAAACACTTTATACGAGGAGGCGGCTTGACAAAAGCCAGGGGGATTTAGCTAAAATCCAAATACTTTGGAGATAAACAGGAAAGCACTACCACATGCTGTTTACTCAATACAACTCACAACTATGTAGCAAGCGTTTAATCAGTAATGTGGAGCACTTGATTATTAACCCTCCCCTGCGGAGTGTTTTCAATTTGGCCTTTTGTTATCAATTATCTCCGAGCATGATTGCACTGCTGCGCACATCATAAATGCTGGCAGGGAAAAGAGTGTGGAAGAGAAAACAGGGACATGCTCTCACCAGTTTAGACATCCTTGGCTATTACTTCACTGTTTTAGGAAATGCATTAGACACTACATTTTAGACAGAAGCACATGAGGGTCTTTTGTTTGGGTACAAGTGAGGAAGAGAATTGGCTTTAAGCAATTTCTGCAGACATGCACTAAAACAAAGCAAAGAAGACAATGATACTGAAGTGCATTTTTGGCAGTGTTGAGCATGTCAGGGGTCAGGTCCATTGTGATGTTCCTGTAAATCTCTTCTTTAATAAGCACCAGTTTGGTAGCGACCTCCTATAGATAGGGTTGGGTTGTAAATAAATTATAATAAATGGAAAAATAAGCACATTTTCAGAAACTAGATGCTACTTGTCAACGCATGTCTTGCAAAAGCTGAGCATTTGGCCCTCACTATCATGTTGATGTGACGAGCTCAGGATGTACCTGACGGAGAACCTGGGGATATTGCACAAACAAAAGCATACCCAGATTTATCTTCTATTTCACGCTAAATAGGACCATGGCTTACAAAATTAAAGGTACATTGTGTAAAATCTCACCAGTAGATGTGACTTGGAGATTGCAGTCAACTTTCTTACCCAACCCAATTCAAGTGCAGACTCCTACCATACAACCACTATTCATCTGTAGTGAGTTTAAGGTGTCAATTCGCTCTTTACCTCAGCCGGGTGTTCACATCTATTTACTTTGGAGGAGGCTGTAAAACTTGTGAAAGGAGTCTGATATGAGTAGATGAGTCAGTGAAGCTCACTTTTCACCGTTGACAGTGAAACGAAGGTGAGTTGCTGAAGATATAATTAACTTTTCTGTTGGTATGTGCTGCTGCTTTTGTCTGTGTTAGCCTCTGTTAGCGGCTGCTAGCCTCTGTTAGCTGCTGTTAGCCTCAGTTAGCAGCTCATTATTATGTATGTTAAAGAGCCCTGACTTCACTGACTGTATCTAACAACATGTTTTATGAAATAGGACTTGAAATGAGCGATTGAGACCACAAACTCACAAGGAACATATGGAAAGGAAGTGAAAAGTAGTGATTTTGTCTTAGATTCCTATACCATCATTCTTCCCCTGATGAAAATTAGAAATACTACAGGTTTAAAACACTTCAATTCTTAATTTCTATATCCATCTTTTATATGCAATCCCCTACTCCCTCAAGTCCAAACCAGATGGTTTCCCATGAATGTCAAGAGGTTAACCAGTTAAAACTAGGGCTCAATGCTATGAGGTAGTGATTACATACATGTGCTGTTGATTCAATTTGGCCTTTCATCTCAGGCTGAATATACAAGGTCTGTGTTGTTTCCAAAAAACAATTCAACAGTGAGACCAGGTGAACATAGGTGTGAGAGTGGGCAAAGCTCCAAGCAATCTGCCAAGTATTTTCAAAGTCAAAGTCAAAGTCAACTTTATTTGTCAATTCTGCCACATGTACAGGACATACAGAGAATAGAAATTTCGTTACTCTCAAACCCTAGATGAAATAGCAAATGAACATTTAAATATAAGAGAGTGATTAAAAAATGCAAATAAAATAATTAAAAAGTAAAAATTTAAATAAATACAATACAATTTAACAAGAAAGCTATGCAATATACAATATACAGTATTCAGGTAAGGGTAAATGACATTGAGTGTACATTGAGTGTTCTCTACATTCCCACTTTAGATGAAGTTTGTGTACACTGCTGAGCAGAAGCAATCACCGCTGTGATGACAGCAATTCAGGTGGGGCACTTTCACCAAAGAATGACTGGAACCAGATCAGGAATAGATTTGCATCGGCTGATAACCTCCAGCACATTTGGAGCTTCCTTTGGAATGAATCCCGTTTAAAGCCAGATTCACAGACTTTAATTGAAGGAACATATCTGTGCTGCACACTTACTAAATATATCCTAAACTCACCTGAACTGTAAAAGTTTTTCATTTGTGTGTTTTTAATTGAGATAAAATGCAACATTAATGGTGTACAACAAGCAGCAACTCCTGGGTGAAGAATGGAAAAATAAAACCAATGCATATGTGCCAAAAGATGCAAAAAAAAAAAAGCGGAGGGGGGCCCTTTAGCCTCGTTTCAAAAGCAAGTCAGTCCTCACAGATTACCACATTAAAATGCTCAGCTTTACAGCAGAAATAATTATGTTTACAGCCTGGTACAAACAGTTTTGTTCTCCATAGGTCATTTGTACATTCATGCAGCTGCACAAGGTGTGAGTTTGCTTATGACTCAACCGTTTAAGTGTTATTATGGTTATACATTAATGGAGGTATGGGCATTTTGAGTGATGGATGTGTAAGCTGCTAGCTGTCTGCTACACATCCCCTCAGCTAATTGAATTAACTGAACAGGACTTTTCAACCTTGTTTGTCGTGTTGGTTTCTTTTAGAGTAAGTTTAATGCAGTTATCTGACAAATAACATAACTGATGTGCAGTTAGTTGTCTTTGCTCGAGCTTTTGTGAGTGTGTTTGCAGTGACTTAACACTAATTCCTCAGTTCACCTTTCCACTAATGATGGTCACATCTGGTCGCTGTTCAGCACCCTAAAATGAAACCTTGCACCCCAAAGGATACACAGGTATGAGTCCTGAAACATCATCAAACACAATCTTATTTTCAGCACCTCAATCCTCAGACATGATAATGAACCACACCAGTGTGTTAGACTCCACTGTGTTGGATAGACCTCTGACTGAGGTTCTGTGATGACCTACTTAAAGCTGGCTGGCTGCAGATAGCAGCAGCAGCTCACGGACCGTCCACGGCCATCGGGCTCACCGTGCACGTCCCAGCATGACGAAGAGAGTCTCCTCCGCAGGCGGGCATCAAATGATAAAAATAAATAGAAGCACAGAATCAACCCAGCAACACAGCTGTTATGTAATTCAAATGTTGCCCCAGTTACTCGCGAGAGCTGCTGCTGCAACTCTGGGCCATCACTGAGCTACATAACCTGATGCAGATTATATAGTCCAACCCAGACTGTTACATGAATAAAATGCTGATAACAATGACTAAGACTCCACTCCCTGCACATGCATTTACAATACATCAAACACAAACATAATCAGAAAGACGGAAAAGCTCGAGCTCTGGACAGCTTTCAGCAAACAAACTCAGGAACAATGAGGAAACACGGCGCATATGTAACTGACATTCAAGCCCTCTGATTGCCAAATTACCCACATTGACAGAAGCTAGGCCATGTAATCCATCCAAGAGGAGCAGACATAAATATTTTACCTGTTCCTCAGCTGACATATGGCATTTTGTCTTCATTTTTGTGTTGCTAGTGTGAACTGAAAAAGCCTTCGGGGGCGTCCCTCAAGTGGAAAATACATTTCATCATCACAGCAGGCCATGAAACTCAAGCTACTTTCTGCATGAAACATGGGTGTAATCTTACATAAAGGGGACAACTACTGGTCATCTCTCTGGGATTAATCTGCAGTCACACAACCAGCAGAGCCTGATTTTTCAAGTGACACAGAAGGAAAACGAGGGCATGAACGCTCATGCCTGTCGTCTGACGGAATGTCAGAAACCGCCTCTTGTGTTTTCTCAGATGCCTGAAAAAATAAATGTATCGGAGCCTCATATCCTCCCAGGAAAAGGAGTGTTTACAGGACTTAGTGGGTTTATCTGTGCCAGGGCCAGCTGGGCCACAAGGGCCATGGACAACATGTCCCGCATCAAGCACTGGAAGGATAAAGACGCAGGTCGGCCTCGAACTGACTGACTTTCGGTCGAACAAAGCCTCATTTAACTAAAGGCATGACGGCATGGTCAATAGCAACGTGCAATATGTGCATATTTGAGTATTGAGCGACATAATAACCCTCTTCTTCAACTTCAAGATTTGCTCCACTTTTCATGGCATGGAATCAAATCTGCTGCAAACTGCCACCAGATCTACACTGGACATTTACCAAAAATGCTCCAGGCGTCTACATGTCCCACTACTAAAGCAACCCAGTGCTCCTTCTGCTCCTGCTGCCCTGAGTAGGAATAAATCATTAGAGAGAGAAGAAAATAGTTGAGTTGGAAAGAAGGAAACCAATAGGAGAAAACAAAGACACAAAGTGAGAGTGAAATTAACAACATACCAAAGGCAGAAAGAAGCCGATATATTTAATAAAAAAAAGGAGAAAGTGGGAAAAGGGAGAGAAAAAAATGCATGCATGGATAGTTGAGTGGGCAAATGTGAGCATGTTGAATCATAAAGCCATATCACAAACATGACCCAGATTCAGGCTCACAGTAAATCAGGCCGCTGTGTGTCCAATTTAAGCAATTAAAGCCACAGTGTGTCTCACATCAGCCCATATCGGCACGTCTGGAAGTTCTCTAAGGATCACACGTTCAGCGAAAAACAGACATCATCCAGTCATCGTGTGCTGTGTCAAAGGAAGTTACATATTCACAAAGCTAAACCGCGGTGAATAAATGATAAACCAGGAAGTGTCTCGCCTTCCTAAGAGGATTTAAGTGTGTCACCACAGTGAATCTTCGACATCCTCAACTCTCAGTTTAAGAAGTAAATTACTGACAGACTCAAAGGTTAATGCCAGAGAAAATCAAGACCGTTTTCTGAGGAGCTACTTTTTCTTAATTGTCTAATTTACATTGTTGTATATCACATTCTTTCAGTCACAGATTTTCCTGCATTTCCTTGATTAGCAACAACGATTCAGTGAGGACAGTGACTGTGGACATCTGGATGTGAAGTGACTGTAAAGGTGCTGCTGGGGTTAAAACACCGACTGTTATGTAACGTCGTGTTAGATGTATTCATGGACAGATAAAAAGTATGGAGGGACATTTAGTTTAGTTTGGCATAAATATAATTTTTTGAAAAAAGGAATTATTCATCTCATAATTTCATTTCTGTAACTTTTATTAAGGTTTTTTTTTCTATACTTCTACATTTATTCCAGGCTATATTGTTTCTTTCAAAGTTTATTCATTTATTTATTTATTTTTAGTTACTTATGCATTTCCCATTTATTTCTATATTCTTACAATATTTTGTTTGTTTAATTCTCAATTTTATTCATTTCTTTATCAATCTATGTACATTTCTCTAATTATTTCTATCAATTTTTTTATTTATCACTTATTCCATTCAATTTCTTTTTAAATTCTCCTCTATTTTTTACATTTCTAAATATTTTTCTTTTCTTTTTTATTATTGTCTTAAGTATTAATTTCCATTTTTCTATATTTAGATGCTACTAACAGTGAGCATAAGTGCATAAACACTAAAAGGGTCATTTTAGTCCGTTGCTAGGTGGTTGCTAGGCAACATGTTGACATTAAAATATATCATACATAAGCCAAGTTTTGAGCATATGAATTCGATTTTATTATTGTGAAGTTAAACACAACACTTTTATAAGGTTTTATAGTTGCACAAACACTAATAAAGGGTCATTTTAGCCCATTGGCAGGTGGTTGCTAGGTAACATGACAATGTTACAAAATATCATACATAAGTCAAGTTTTGCATATATAAATTAGATATAAATTAGATATTACTATCATGAAGTGATGCAACGCTTTTATAAGGTTTTGTAGGTGCCTAAACACCAAAATTTGTAATTTAAGAGTGGCAGGTGGCACACATCACAATATGTGATATAGATAAGAACCTTCAGGGGTCTAGGATGTATTTCACACCTCAACTCCTTAACAGGTGAGAACAGTTTGGTTTAATTTAAGTTTGTCCCCAAAGTAACAGACGCATACATAAAGACGTATAAATAAACTTTTCTTTCTTCCAGGGTGTATTTATATTTACTTAAATTCTACTTATTTCTGTTTACACTTTCACCATTTCTTGTCGTCCAAAGAAAAGACTGTAAAATTACAGAAATCAATAGCATGTTCACTGGTTTCTCCTGTACGGACTCTAAGGACTGAGGCTCTCTTGCAGGTCAGGAGTAGGTAAAGAAAGGTCAGCAGAAAGCTATAAAGTCAGGTCAAGTCAATAGAGTGTGTAAACATGTTTCGACTTCTTTAGAGACTGATGGTCTGTAACGCAGGCAACAAACTACAAATTAAACCCCTGACCTGCAGCATAAGCATGCATACGTTATTTAACGGCTTTACAGCGTTTCGGGGTTTGTTTTTTGTTTAATTGGTTAGTCACATGGACAAACTGCAGCTTTAAACATTTGCCATTTCATTTGCAACAAACGTGTTCTTGATGACTTCATCACTTCCTATATCTTCATGCTATTTTAAGACTCTTTGATTTATTATTTCCTGCGCAGTGACCGTACTGTATGCACCGAAGGGAAGGGGGGGTAAGCTTCTCTTCTCCCATGCAGACACAACACAGCAGGCACTTGACATTCCAAAGAGGCTCTTTCGAGCAGATTCACCTTCAGTTAACCCTGAGACAAAACAAGTTTCCACTCCTGTGATTTGCAAGAGCGGCCCGGCATAAAGATAAGCCTGTCAGTCACCGGTGGGCAAAGAGTGTTTCACAAACAGTCATGGCAGACTGTCCTTTCTCACTTCTGTTTGACACGTGGGTGTGTTTATGCACTTGGGGGAAAAAATTAAATCTCAGTGTAGCTTTGACATTCTTGCAAGCTAATTAATCTCAGTCTGTAAAAGGCTTAACATCACATTTTTGTGCTCAACAGTGAATAAAAGAGGGTCATGAATGGGAAAGATTTGAAGACAGGAAATGAAACATTTTTCATTCCCACCAGATTGAATAAACAAAAACAGAGCAGGTATTTACCATGAGCACCGCCAACTGCTTCGTGGGAAATGCAGTCCAAACAAACCACAAGCAATGGTAGCATGGTCCCAAAAGCAATACCCACACAAAACTCACTCACAAAGGTTTAACAGTGCGATTAAAGGAAAAAGCAGCCACTGCTTTGAAAATTGAAATATCAGCAAAAAATATTTATTTCATGTGAATTACCACTATAATCTTAGGCAATAGCCAATAAATACTGTCCACTTCCTGACCGAGTTAATAGTCTAACAAAATAACACACTGACGGTGTTTAGGAATGACTTACCAGTATGTTGCTGTCAAGAGACAATCTCTTTAACTGTTCTCTCCTCTCCAGCTGTCTGTTCATGCTTCCGCTGCCCTGCAGTGATCCATACACCTGGACAGTCCTTCAGGGAGGGGAAAGGGGCGGAGTGGAGGACAAAAGGACAGTGAAAAAGTCAACAAGGAAAACCTCATATCAGGTGGGTCGTATTTCCGCTGTTACGAGGGCTTTCACCTTTTACAGTGAGATCAAAGTCCAAGTTAGGAGCTGCACAGTCCAGTCACACACTATCCCTTCCCCCTTATTTGTGTAACGCTTCATTCGGTCTCTGTTGCCGTACTTTCAGCCAAAAGTTGACAGGACACTGGGATCACAGTGTTCCTGTTAGCCGTGTCTTACCGCTTGCTCTAGGCATCCCACCCTCTACCCCAACCCCAAACCCCAATCTACAGCTCTTTGTTTTTCTAGGCCTCTCCAAACAGCGCTGGGAACCAGTCCGACCTGGCCTGACTGAGGCCACAGCAGAAGATAAACACTTCACTTCACGCATACTACTCCTTTACAAAGAACTACGGTTTTACACTCACTGCGGTGGTGTACAGAGTAAGTATACCACTTCCTCATTGGTGAGCATGTGGTCAAAGGTCAGCTGTTGGATGCCTCGGGGTCAGAGACAATGTAAGTGCAACTAAACTTGCTATAATGTTATGTAGTTAAGGCAAAGGTTGAAATTAAACTAAAGAATACAGGTAATTATGTGGATTGCATTTCATGTAAAAAAAAATGGTTAGCATTAAATGTGGCTATGACGCACTTTCCTTATTAGTTATTAGTCTGCAGTGATAGATCTAAATTTCATTTAGATCTAGATCTACAGTCTCATTTATTTAAAAAAAAAAAAAAAAAACCCTCTTAGCCATCTGTCTCACAGGCCTAAACACCAGTTGGCAACCCCCCAGCAAAATATAATCACTTAAGAAAAATGTGTGTTCTTCAACCGGTTGGTGACTAGTTACTGGAGGTAGCTTTTGCTAGCTGAAATCGGTCCCAAAGAGGGTGTTGCAGCAAAAACCTTGTGATTGCTTTAATTGCAAACTGATTTTCAAGGTTACCCATAGTTTGCATGAATGACACCAACTTGTCTTTAAATGCTCACCATTTACTTGCCAAGCATTGGCAAAACTATGATAAGTGTATTTTCAGACAAGTTAGTTTCTTACATACAATCTAGAGGCAATTGCAAGAACCTACTAATTAACTGTATTAATTATATTAATTCTATTATTAAAGATTAGGCTTTATCACTACCTATTAGCTAATAAGGAAAGTCTTTGCTGAGGCCATAAATAATGTGAGAAGTAGGGTTGTTTTCTCATAGACCTTTATGCAACATGACTTCTTTTTCCAGCCAGGAGTTGCCCCCTGCTGCCCATTAGGAAAATTGGATCCTGGTTTCAGGTTGCATTCATCTTTTCTATGCCCATCTTTTCTATGCCCACAGTGACTGCAACTCTGATATGGTTTAGATAATTTAGCATTTAATAAGGTTTACAATTACTGACCAAATCAGCTACAACTGGGGAAAGCCCTGTGTACCTCTTTGTGACCAGTTTCATGCCAGCAATCTTGAGCAACCACTCACCTACTGGTTAGGAAATTCACATTTTTCCATTGCAAACAGAGGTCGCCAAATGACTGAGGCCTTGTAATATGGCCACCCTGTGTTAAACAAGCTGCTTTCCAATTCTGTGAGCATGCAGTGTCCTTGGTTTTCAATCAAATAGCTGATAGCTAAAAGGTTCAACTCAAAACCTCAGAAGTAGCTGAAAAGTGGTGACACAATTGTTAAGTCTACCTTTTACATGGTGGATTTGGTTTAGATCATAGTTAATATCATACTTGAGAAGTTCAGAATAGGCAGAACTTGGAAAA
Organism: Diplotaxodon limnothrissa; assembly: GCF_057381915.1. Lineage (NCBI taxonomy): Eukaryota > Metazoa > Chordata > Actinopteri > Cichliformes > Cichlidae > Diplotaxodon > Diplotaxodon limnothrissa. The sequence continues at coordinate 24,358,457 of NC_140617.1, read as the reverse complement.
GGCATTTATGAAATTTATAAGGTAAATCTACAGTCCTGCTCTGTATCACGATTTACTAGGTTCAGAGTTTAGGTGATATGTGCTTACCCTCCTCACAAACCTACTTATGCAACAAACAAACCCTTTTGCATCCACTGCAGGCGCTATCCGTTACACCCTGTCTAAAGCTTCAGCAGCATGACTGCACTTGTCAAATATGCCCACACATCAACATGACATGTTCCATCCACTGCCAATCTGTTAAGTCCAAACTTATCGACATGAAACATCAGGATCAGCCGCTGCCTTTTCATCCAGATCTGATCTTATATTTTGAAACATGATACTGTCCCTTTCTGCCCTATTTCTGAACAGCCCTGGGCAATCAAGTGTAGCGGGAATTTCTCTAATCAGCAAACAGGATGTGAAATGCTCTGTCTTTAATGACACAGAAACATCAGACTCCTGACCGTCTCACTTACTCTGGCTTTGTGATGACTAATTGTGAAAGTGTTTTGCAACAGATGAAATGATGGTCTATGTTTAGCATGCATTTTAGTTTGGTCTATTTTCTCCTGGAGATTAGGAGAGGAAGTAAATCTTCCCTTGGATTCAGAGATAGGGGGTTATAGGAAATTGAGAGTAAATGATTAAAATGGATTACAGCACAGCGCTTGATTACACAGACCCAACAAAGAAACCATGGATGGCATTTTCCTTTGGGTGTACAGTGTGAGGGATGAGGCAGTGGATCGATGGGAAGTGATTAAGATGAAACAAACACCTTACAAGCCACATATCAGGGACATTGAGATAAAGGCAGGCAATAAAACACTGGAACACTGCTACCTTTGACATTTGAACAAACCGAATGATGTTTTGTCTTAGTGCTGTCAGTTGCCCTTAGTACCAGGTAACATTCAGTAACAGCTCAGAGAACAAAATGGATCAAAAAAGCATATTTAACACTGATAACAAGAGAAAGTGGAACATTGTTACAATATATACAGTTATAAAGTTAAGCACATAAACACAAGTCAGGGGCTGTACAATTAACTGAATTTAGTCTAGATCATTTTCTGGCTTCTTACTTACACTTAAAAGCCAGTGGAAACCTTTTAAGCGATGAGGACATGTACATCGTGGACAGGAATGCGGGTTTGAGTGGGAAGTCATCAAGACCATTTATGTGAAAGGGGGACAATCATCTCTGAACTGAGGAGGGGGCTTAAGAGTACATCTTTCACCATCTGACAATGTTGTGATTGCAGCCATTCCCCAACTCTCTGTGAATGGTACTCATGGTCATTGATCAATTGTCATGAGCGTTTGCATATCAATGATCATGTAACTGACCTCAAAGCCCAGTGTTCATTCAATGGCTCTAGTTTCAGTCATTACGCAAAAGTACTGTTTATAAGGTTGGAGAAACCTGCAGGCAGCTGAGACTGAAGAAGTCACTTGGATGAGTGACGAAGCCTTTCTCCCACAGAAAGCGCTACGTCCAGATAAACAGAATCAACTTTCTGGTATTTCGTCACCTGCATGATTGAGCATGTATCACGACAATTTTTGGCTTTGATCAAAACAGTTGAGCAACACTGCAAGTTTGCAAAGCAAAGGCAAATCACACTAAACTTGTAAGCTCTTGTAGGGATGTGTGTGTGTGTGATTGTGGGGCTTGTAGTGAAAAAGTGCTACATAACAACAGGTTCATGTATCAACAGTGGAAATTCGTTCAGGTAAGGTTTTATGATACGGCCCGCAACTAAGACCCCTTACTCACGCAACTTGCATTGTCAGACATTCCTCTGTCACTCCTTTTCTTTAAATGTGTGAACAGAACAAGCTGCTTTGATGAGGCTGTGACAGGATATGTTTTCTGTTTGTGTGATCTAGATTTTACAGCATTACACAGCTATCACAAGGAAGACGAGTTAGTCTGTAATTGCTTTGGTTTGTTTCGTCGGCACTTCTTAAAGAATAATAGTTGGCGATGAAGTGTGAAATACTTCCAAGCCTCGATGATAGAGTGTAATCCTGGGCTCTACAGTAAAGAACTAATCAATATCTCATCCATTAAGCATTCACTGGGCAGATGTGGTGCTCATGGAAGCATGGAAATCTGATTGCTGCTGAAAGTTACGGCCGTGGCCGCCGTCTGTAAAAGTCAAAGCCATGGCCAATTTTCCTCAGACGACAGACTTGTTGACTGTCGACCGATCGTTCGTATTTCTCGGTTGCTTGGTTTTAAAGGAAATGAAACACTTGGGGTCTGTTGGCCATGATGAATGCTCTTTTAAATATGGATTGACAAACAGTAGTTTTGGACGAGCTATTAGAGATACAGACATTAGAGTAACTCAGTCTCCATCTACATAATGTGATTTTCTCCTGCGTTTAGCTGAAGTTATACTTCATATTCCAAGAACTGACACCACTTTGCAAGCATTTATGACAATCCAGGGGCCTCTCTGCAACTGTCCCGCCTCCCTCCTCATTCCCCGTGATTTACACCTAAAGCAATTACTGATATGTTAAACTGGACTAGTGTTGACCTACGCGTCAACGCCTATAGTCCACACGGCCCCCAGCCAGTCGGCAACCAAGGCAGTGGGATGGAAAGGATATAATCAAAGGAGGCCAGGAGGACGCTGACATCTGGGAGTCTTTGTGCTGTAGGCCTAATTAGATGCCAGGGTGAGGGAAGGAGGGAGGAAAGGCAGGATGGTGTGTGCATGTGTGTGTTTGTGTACAACACAAAATGGGGGTTGTTTGAGGTGGGAGTCGTTTTTTAACATCTGCTCCAGGAACAAGAGAGGACCCAGCTGAAGTCACAGAGCCCCAGACAGCTCTGAAACTACAACAGGGATAATGTGAGGGGATAACAGCTTAATGATAACACTTAAACCCATTGAGAGATCGCTGTACAGAAAACAGCCTCGTGGATAAATGGCAATAACAAGCCCAGATTGTCCATGAATATGGATCGTCATGGCTCCGGTTTGATACTGTTCTTTTGTAAGGTGGGATAAATTAGGCAGCTGTGCATTTATTGCAATCACTGGCTTTTTTTTTGTTACTGGCCCTCTTAACTCTATTGCAGGGCTGAATAATCATACAGTAAAGGGACCTCCTGAAGAAACACTGTTGCTCCACCCTCTGGCTTTTGATTCGTAAGTGTTACAGAGATCACACTCTGCCACAAGTGACAATACCGCCCTTTGTACCTAGTATAGTAAGGCATTCTCCCACGCATATTCTCGCTTCGCCACAAATAAGAAAGTCCTTGTCGTGGTTGGTTTAAGCAGGGGGTGGCCTGAACTTTGGCACTCGCGCAACAAAACATTTAACTGAGCAATGGGAAATTATTTCCCCCTCCCTTTATGTATACAGTATGAAGTGGTTTAGTCACGGGTTATATAATAAATTATATGATAAATAGTGGAGCAAATACATGTAAGCCTATATTTAAATGGCCATCTGGAGCCAAAGATTAGCAGTATGGGGGCTTTTTTGTATAATTAGTGGAAACCTTTAGGTCTTGGAAACAAAAGCCTCTTGGCCAAATGGTAACTCTGTGATCAATACCCCAAAATGGGGGGCAGGGGTGCCAGGAAGTGCCAGGGCCTGAAAATGGATGGTAGTGGTGGTGAGGGGAGATTGGACATTGATTGGTGCACCCCCCTTTTGCCCCAGGAACCAATTCATTTTTGTGTCTGTACCCTGTGCGCTGGCTTGAATTAAGGATGGGGGTGGCTGAAACGGGGTCAGCACAGAGGCATCCCCTACGGTCCACAGCCTAGTTCTCTTTATTTTTCTTCTTCTTCTTCTTCTGAATGATCCATCCGGACTGCCATGTCCGCTGCGACTGAATGAATGAATGAATGACCGGGGAGAAGATTATACGTTTGAGCCTCGCTTTTAATTTGCTGCAGTGGGAGGGTAACGTTTTGGGAGTGGGGGCTGCTATTACTTTCCATTCATGGGGGAGAAAATTGAAGCATGCGAGTGCCTGATTTGGGGTTTTTAATGTGTGGAGAGAGAGCAGCACAGATGGCCTGTGCTGATCGGATGTTTTGAGTCCCTCTGCTGGCCGGCCTGTCTCATCCTGCCTCTGCATGTGTCCCGGTACAGTTGGCACAACCTAACGTGGAATTACAGCGTCTGAGGGTCCCAAACAATAGGCCGTATTTTACACTGGCCTGTTGTTGCTGTCATGCTCTAAGGAAACCAATCATTAAAATGAATGTTTTGTCTAAATGTTGTATAGCCTCTGCCACGGTATATCAGTGTTTAGACTGTGCTGGTAATCAGGTTAAGTGAGGTGAGTATTTATCATGTGGGTGTGAAGATGTGAGGCTTATTGCCAAGGCTAACAGGTCAATGTAACACGCTCTTTAAAATGAATACTGATAATCCAGGCGAGGGATGATTCGCATACGCTTTATGCTTGCTTGTGAAACCATGATTATGTTCTTTCATTTTAATCTTATACGAGGAGGCCAGTCTCAGCATGCGCATGTTTATCAGCACCGAGATTATGCGGCATGAGCATGTGTGTCTCCTTCTGGCACTTAAACTAGATTATTAGAAAATTATGGGCTTGTGTTGAAGGTATGGAAAGGATTTGTAATGCACATGTCTGCATAACTGTGTGCAGGAAAGCATGGTTATTTGCTTAGGCCTTTAGTTCTCAATGTCATTATGATTGCAAAGGAACAAGGACAGCCTATGCATAACTGAATAAACAGCCTACGTCCTTTGAACACAGTGAGAATGACTACAGCTGGCGAGGCCGAGTGAAGACAAACTCGATTAGAGCTGCAGTTTATTTTCATTTTCAATTTACCTTACTAATATGGAGGCCCTAAAGTGTCATAATAATTTTGAAAGTGTGTGGTTAGTCATAAGCTGTGTCCCAAAACGTCGGCTGCATCCGTCGGAGGACTTGGCCTTCGCGGCCTACGTGGGCCGGGTCCTTCGAAGACCAAGAAGGCTGGAAGTGTGAGACTGTGAAATGGGACGGTCTAGCCTTCAGATTTGCGTCAACGCTGTCTCGGTGGAGTTTAATAAACTCGGCCGTCTGCTCCTTGCTATCTAAAATATAACAGGACACTGGCGTAAATTCTCGACTAGGGATGGGTACCGGTGTCGTTCTGACATAAACGGTAGTAACCAGACCGAAAAGCAGCGCACATTTCGGTGCTTTATTTCGGTGCTTTTTTTTCCTGAGCTGTGATACACTTTAGATTCTAGCCAATCATTTTACGTTTCCGAGGATAGTTGGCGGGGCCAGGTACGTACGTTCTGTTAGAGCAGAGCTACAGATTAAAAATGTCCAAGGCGAAGTGGTCAAAAGTCTGGCTGTACTTCATAGCAAAATATGCAAACTCAGCAGCCTGCAACAAGTGCTTTAAGCTGATACTGTGATACTGTCAAAGGAGGTAACACCTCAAATCTGATGAAACACCTGGCGACGCATAGCGTTTTTTTTAAAAGCCCAGAAATGCGTTGTATTTGATAGCTTGCTGCGAGACCTCACACCGAGCACATCTACTGCGGGTGGGTTGCCTGTTATGCAACATCCCCCAAAAACACGAAGAGGAGAGTCCTGGCCCCTAGCCCTGCCAGTGTAGCAGAAATGATGACAGATGATGGTGGAAGCAGCCGTTCTTCTCTGCGTGAGTAGCTAATTTACGTTGAGTAGGCTAACCACGTTATTACATTAATGCATGTAAGGTGAACTAGCAAACATCATCATAGCTACATGCGGCTGTCTTCTTGTTTGATGGCAGATGCTCCCTTCACCCTGGCTAAAAAGGCTAAAATGACCAAAGAAAAAGTGGAAAACAGTTAAACATGAGAGGTTTAGGACAAAGTTTGTGTTTTTTCCATTGTTTAAGCACTGCTTCCAGCCAAGAGTGATACCATATATGCCCCATAGCTGCAGAAAACGCTAACATTGTTATATTTTTACAAAAAGCAGCTGAACATGAGAGGTTTTTGGACCAATTTTGTGTTCTCCATTCTTTAAGCACCGGTTTGAGCACCGTTTGAGCACCGGCACCGTTTCAAAAGTACCGATTTGGCACCGGTATCGGATAAAACCTAAACGATACCCATCCCTATTCTCGACCATCTCATACTTCTGTTTAATCAGTTTTCTGTTTGACGTTTATTCAGCTGTGTGAAAACCAAGGAAGAACCCACCCAATGGATTAATAAAGTTTTATTTAATCTAATAATCTAATAACTTTGATCTCAGTCAAACCGATTTACTCCAGAACAAATAAAACACAGAAAAAAGCCCAACAATTACATTTTTAAGTTATCCGAGTGACTTTTAAATCATGTTTAACCTGAGTAGCGAAAGACAGCGGGGTCTGAAACGATGAAGCCAGGAGTCCGCTGCTCTCGCCGGCTCGAGTGACCATTGAACCCCCCGGCTTGCTATCGAGCGGGTGGGTAACAGACGTCTCCGAAAACATCGGCGCACTTTTGCAAATATGCGATGTCTTGATAAACCGAGCTGATATTTGAAGTTTACACAGCTACTTTCTCGTCTGAAAATATGTTAAAAGTTTATTTTGTGACCCAGAAAGATTAATAAGAGTAATTTTAAAACTTAGTAGCGGCCGCCATTATTGGAAACTGAAATTGGCTGGGCCGTGCTATGAATTCTGGGATATGGTGGGCCACGAAGGACACACCCGACCCGTCCTTCAAATTCGGGGAAATGAAGGACGCATTTGTCGGCCGCATTTGAAGGAGTCGACGAATTGGGACAGCCTTCGTCGCCTGGCTGTGACGTAATCGGCCTTCAAATGCGGCCTCCGGAGGATGCATCCAGCATTTTGGGACACAGCTACAATGTTGTGTACTATCTTCACACAAGACAAAATAGTTTGTGGGTTTGTGACAATAATTATATTTATTAATAAATACACTAATAAATACACTTTGCTTATGGGCAACATAAATACTAATCATGTTTTTGACTGACATGTACAGTTGTGGTCAGTAGTTTACAGACACTCCTCGTGAGCATGAATGTCATGTTAATTTGTAATTTGGGGGGTTTTAATGGTTTTAAAAGCAGACTTGTCCAGTATCAGCACTGTGGGTGTTGTACCGGACTATCCATCTATGTTCCACCCCTTACCTATGACCATGTGATCTGGGTAACAGTAATAGTAATAATAATAATTAGCAGCCAAAATGAGTTTCCTTCGTAGGGTGGCTGGCTTAGGTCTCTAAGCCAGCCACCCTACGAAGGAAACTCATTTTGTCTAGCTGATGTGGTTGGAGCATCTGGTTAGGATGCCTCCTGGGAGCCTCCCTTTGGAGGTTTTTCTGTGAAATTGGGAAGAAACCCCAGGCTAGACCAAGAGCACACTGAAGAGAATGTATATCTCATCTGGCATGGGAGCACCTCGGGATCTCCCAGGACGAACAGTAAAGTGTTGGTGGGGAGAAGGACATCTGGAAATGTCAGCTTTGCCTGCTACCACCCACAGACTGCGCAAAAGATGGCCACCATGACCTCACCCACTGGTTTTGGACTCCACTTTCTGATACGTCAAGGTTAGCGTTTTGGCCGCCCCCACGTTGGTTTTTGGAGCCAGAAGTTACCTTATATAGATAATTTATAGCTTGGTCACCAATCTACAACTAACAAAACAGTAGAATTTTACTCACCAAAACTGAAGTACAAACCTCTGAGGTGGCCACAATATCTGTAAGATTTTGGAGCTCCAACACTACATACACGGTGACTAGATGTATGGATATCCCATAACTCCAAATCCATTTACTCTCATGGCATGGCCATATTCAACCCAAAACTCCAACACATTTCTCCAACAAGCAACAATGAACAAACTGAATCTTTTGTAACGGTGTTCCACTAGTGTGTATCTGAAATCCCCATGCTAATGTTGTTCCTGTATGATCACAACAATGTTGGTCCATGATCAATATTGCAATTGACCAATCAATGGTTTGATAGTGATAGTTTTAATAGCATTAGGCTAATACTAGCTTAATGCTCAGCTGTCATAGGTCAGTTGCAATGTTGATCCTGGACCAACATTACTATGATGGTGTACGAATGACACCAACATGGCGATATTTTAGATCATGCCAAATTTCCAATTAGGGTGAGAGTGGAAAATTCCACCAGTAAAACTTTACCCATAGGATGAGTCTTCAATAATCCGGTTAAATGCAAGAGCCCAAAAAGATATCAAGAAACATTCACAAGATTCAGTCCAAATCAGACAAGAAAACACCTCAGAGCACCATACACTGCAGATCATTTAAATGCATCTTCAAGGGCAAATAAAGTTTATTAAAAAAAAAAAAAAGAAGTAACATCTAAGTCCTCATTTAAGCCAGGATATTTAGTGGCATATAATTTATAAATCCAAAAAGCTTCCCTTTGGTTATGGAGCCCTGGTAAATTATTTCATCGTATTGAAAGAGGAATGTGGTTAATTCCAATCGCTTGTACTGTAGAAGAGTTACTATTATGAAAGTCCAGGTAGTGTTTAGCCTTGGACTCATTAATGTTACTTGTGTGTATGGCATATTTGTTTTCCGCTAACCTGACCTCCAACCTTCAATCTTTTTGTTCTACCAAAGTAAAAAGAGAGCAGACTAGCCCCACCAGACTCAGGTCAGGACATCTGTCATTCAAGCCATTCCACTTACTCAGTTATCCAGCTGGATCAACCAGCCCCTCTCTCAGGCTACGTCCACACTAGCCCGGATAGATTTGAAAACGGCATTTTCATCTGAAAAACATGTTTTCAGTTGTTTTCAAAGAGTTCCGCGTCCACACAAAAACGGCCGAAAACGCTGACGTTGCCGTTCCGTGCATGCGTGAAACGCAAGACAACTCGACCTGTGTCATTTCCCTCTGCCATTTATTTACATTCCGGCTCTTTGAACCGTGGCGGCGAAATGGCAAGACAAAGCATGTTACCACTTGGGTTAAGTGGTCACATGACTGCATCATGACCAACATGCGTCACCGTTTTCCAAAGTCTGCATTTTCGAGTGTCCACACTGCGATGGGACAGCTCTGTTTTGAAATGTATCCGTTTTCGAGAGCGTTTTCCAAACGCTGCGTTTTTCCTTGGGGAAAACACCATCTCAGTGTGGACGGGAGGGCAAAACAGAGAGAAAATGATGCGTTTTCAAACAAAAACGCATTAGTGTGGATGTAGCCTCAGTCTGGTCCTGCCTGAGATTTTTTGCTATTAAAAGGGAGGTTTTCCTTCCCACTGTTACCAAGTGCTTACTGATAGGCGGTCATCTGATTTTGGGCTTTTCCTTGTATTATTGTTGGCTCTTTACCTTACAGTATAAAGTAAAGCAGTAAGGCTGTGAAGCTGATTTTTAATAATGTACAATTTAGCATTTGAACATGGGAGTTTATGGCAGACTACTCGAGTGAGAAGAGGAACTACCACTACTTCACTAGCTCAGTAAGATCCCAGTTTACATAAAATTATTACTTGGGTAAGATGACTCATTCATATGACAAATACATATTTTGTGCGCAAGATAATGCCTGGTAAAGACCAAATGAAAACTTCTTTCCACAATAAGTTGATAAGATTTTGCACACAAGATGAAAGAAATCCACCTTTTGAGATCCCATGGGCTAAAATAGCTTCTTGTTTCATAAATCAACAGTCCATAGCTTACAAGTGTTCAGTTCTATCAGATGTAATCTAGAGCAGATTTTGGATATTCAGAAGCTGGAACCAGCAAATGTTGGCAGTTGTCTGCCACGTTTCTGCCAAACGCTCACAGGCAAGGACAGCGTGACTAAGGGAGAAAAAACAATCCTGTATATTTAATAAGTAAGGAACAAACGGAGCTCCTCGTTATGCTTTTAAGCTGTAACTCGGAGGCATTTGTAAATCATTTGGTGTGCAATAACCAGACAGATTTTTGACACCTAGTTCTGCATTTTTAAACAGGGCTGTGCTTATATTTTCACTCGCTTTGCTCCAGTTCTGTCTCAATGTGGAGTCCTCCACATTGTGATGTTATTTATTCATACCATTTAATGATACATTTTACAGAATTTGCATGAAGCCTTCACAGTCGGGATGCTTCTTTGAAGATTGTATTAATATTTGACTTAGCCTACTTGTTCACTAAAGATGAGCTTGGCTGAGAAGACTGACAAAGCTCGTGTACTTTGCTTTCATTACTTCCTAAGTAAAATTGTGCCAAGTGAGATGTCTTTCTCAGTCACTTACAGTAACAAAGACTGTGCCCGAACCTGTCTGCCCTCTTTAGTCAGTGGTATTTAGCAGGCAATTTAATGTGGGGGTTTAAAAAAAAAAGGAGGGAGGGGTCGGAGGTCTGTCGGAGAGAAAAAAGAAAAACAATGACTACAATGTCGTCATCCTGTTCATGAGGGGAGTCCCTGCAATTCCCTGCGATTATCCCACCAGATGCGTAGGACATTTTACATACACATCCTGGAAAAAAAAAAAAGTTAACTGAACATCCTGCTGGGGGACTTGCAGCGTGCTTCAGCAGCGTGACTCTCCACTGAACTCTCTCATGATAGTGCTTCAGGTAGAAAAAAAGCCAGAAAAATATTCTCCAAAGGCCCAGTAGTGATGCAGCATGCCAAGAGAGGGCAGAGGAATTTTCCAAGCGTTATCAAAATACACAACTGTGCCCCCTTCTCAGCTTGGTATGCGAGCATCATGCGATGGGCAGCTTGCTGAAAAACTGAACACATGCATTTCATCAGCAGGCTTCTGCTGACAGCTTGAGAAACAACAGCGTTTTTGTGCATGTTTATCTATGCGGATGTTTTCCAATGTGCATTTTCTCTCAAAGAAGGATGTGAAAACCAAACACATTCATGTCTTTTTATGAGTTTATCACTTTTTGTTTTTAGGCTAATTTGAGCTGTTTACAGTAATGATTAGTCTGCTTTACGTTACATAAATTCCACAAATATATATTATAAAAATGCTTTTTAAAATGACAGTTGTAATAAATGTAGACTCTTTGTAAATCTGCTTGAGCTAGTTGTAATCAAGCAATTTTAATATTTCAGAATTAAATTAAACCACCTCTTTGATATTGTTTTATTTAAAAAACAAACAAACACAGTAATACAAGCCTTTATATCTATTTGCACACCAACATCTAGCAATTTTACATATCAGTAATTTCATATTTTTAAACATCACAAAAAATATTGTAAAAAACAACTTTACTAGCTCTTTCTTTAGCTAAATGATTTGCCAATTAGCGCATTGCTAAAATGTTACTAAACATGTTTTGATCTAAACAGCATTTTTATTTTAGCTTGACATTCCTCGCTCAGCTAATTATCCTAGCTACAAATTAGCTAGCCTAGTTGCTAATTGCATAGGCTAATTAATAGACTAGCTCATTTGTAGCAAGATGCTAACCTGAAATTTTGACTTCCCAATAGCAAAAAGCAGTTCTCAAAAGTGTATTTATTTTTATTTCATTTTGAAAAAAAGAAGAAGAAGAAATTAGCCAATTACTAATACGGCTACATGCTGGGTGGCAAATAAGTAGTGGATAGCAATCACAGATTCAACTGGGCTTACTTACAAAGCTAATTAGCTTAGTAAATAGCTGGCTAAATTTTGTTCTGAAATCTTGAAATTGCTTCTTACAACCAGCTAAATCACAAAGCATTTACATTTTTGGGGTTTCAGGTACTAATTACAAGTTAACTGGCCTTTTTAAAACTATTTTAACTACCTTTCCACAGACTTTGCATTAATTTGCATAATATAAGACAGAGGAAACATTACTGTAAATACTATAATTAGCCCATAAAAGCTCAACTATCAGCTTCATGGATTAATCTTGGAGTTTTAAAGTAAGAGTTCCATTTAAATGAATAAAAACAACTGAAAAACAGCAAAATAAAAAACTTTCATGTTGCAGAGCTACTATTACTACTACAGGAGAAAACAATACAAATTGAGTTAAACATCAAATTGGCACTAGCTGATATTAGTCAGCTAGCCCAATGAAGGTTTAAACTGCTCAGTTTCCCATAATGTCAGAAGACAAACAAGCAAGAATCCAAACTTACTCTGCGCCAGCCGGATCCTCTCCACTCAACAGGTCTGCAGCTCCCAGACTGTCAGGAGTGTTTTGGCTAGGAAGACAACCTGATGATGTGGACCTTTCTTTGATGGCAGCTGAAAACATGCTGTTGTAAATTCCCCTGGAAGTGTTGCACAGAGGGGGGGGAGGAGGGAAGTCACACACACAAACACACAACACTATCTGTGCTGCCAGCTCTGGAAGTCTGCAGCAACACCCAGTGAGACTTGTAAATAGAAGGGAGGGAGGGTGGTGGTGCTGGTGCTGGTGCAGGAGGGAGCTGGGGAGGCGTGGTGGGGCGGGAGGATAAGGAGAGTGAGGAGAAGTTCCACATTACATCAGCAGCAGCTGTTGACAGGCCTGCGTTTATTAACTAACTGCCAGGGCCGGAGGAGTCACACCACACAGAGCGCGCCCTTGCACACACACACACACACACATATAGAAATGTGCAAACACATGGATGGTTCCTCAGAATATAAAAGAGAAACACTATACTGCTGGGAAGCTCTTAAAGAGGAGCTTCTTTCCCAGGATTCACCTCTCTCTGCTTGGCTTTCAGGTGTTACCTGTCATGTGTTTACACTGGCTGCGAGACTTGCTGACTGGACTGGAAGAGCTGTTTGCCTGACTCAGACAGCAGTAATGGCATTACTGCAAAGAGAGGCCTGCTTCTGCATTCCTCAAGTGTCTTGGCTTGGCGGACTCCCCAGCCTCTTAGCTCAGCCTGTATTTCTCTCCCTCCCCTTCCCTGCCTCTCTTTCCTTCTCATTTAAATGGAGGCACATGACTCTCGGCTTCACTGCCAAGTATACTTCTCTGTGCCGGCCGCGAGCCACCACCAGCACTCTGCTTTTCATTGCCCTCTCTGCAGGGCACTCCTCAGAGAGTCTGCATTCCTTCGCTGCCACCCATCCGAGGCTCAAAGAGCAGCCCTGCCACTTGTATTAACCTCATCTCTCGTGCTATATCTCCTTAAATTCGGTTTGTTTTACTGATTTTTTGCAGGATGCACCAAAAACACAAAGTGCATTTGCTTGAAATAAGCCGGGGTTCCATGTTTTTCAGCACGACCGCCCACCGCTTCTCATCCCTAACCGCTGTGAATAAATGGTCTGCTTTCAGCCCGTCTCTGCTACATTCCTTGCGGTCTCAAATGCAATAATTTCTGCAGCAATTCCATTCTGTTTGTCGCATTCTTGCCCCATAAGCTCACTGCATTGCAACATTGTTCACTCGGCGGAGGCAGAAGAAGATGGAGTGAGCTGACGACATTGCAATACGCCGGGGCGGTGGGGAGCTGGAAGATAAATGACTTCATGCGCGCGCACACACACACACGCATGCACACACAAAAACACCTAAAAAGATTTCTGAGCTGCTTTGAAGGCAGAGCACACAAGAAAGAGTGAGATCCCCGGCCATCCTGCAATCACAGGCATTCAATTAAACCTAAATGTCAGGAGCTAATGGGATAAAGAGCAGCATGGTGTTACGCTGATCAGCATCAAGGAGAGAGTTAATAATACAAGAACCACCGTATCTTCTTCATTAAGCTTTTCATAATAGAAATCTTTGACTGGATAATTGGAAGCTTGTGATTTATTTATTGAATCTGGAGTGAAGAGAGAAATGTCTTTTGCTAGATTTGAATTTGAAATATTAGCATTTGTAGACTTGAATTTGCATAATTAGGTAAATGTTAGCTTTTATTTTTGCTGACAGTGTAAATATCTCCCCTGTTATTCTGAGCTTTTTACAGGTTCCTCATGAACCTGAGTGGCTGACAGGTGGAGTCTGCAGTATACGCGTGCACCGTGTGTGCGTGTATGTGCGTATGTAAACACCTGTGCGTGCTTATCTCGTGAAGAAACACTGACCGAATCTGCTCCTCCTTCCTAAATCACATCCTGTCTTCCACATCTGCCTCCTCCACTCGTTCTGATGTGTTCTTATCTTGACATAAGGAAAGAAAAATATTTCTATTTTCCTAAATTCTTTTTCTTTTTGCTTTGTTGTCAAGCAGCAAACCCATGGTGGTAAGTTTTGCGGTATAAATCAAGTCATTTATGTGGTATGTTTGGAAACGATTACACAGTTTTATGGAGCAAACAGGCCAGCTGAAGAGAGGTCATGAAGATGCCAGCTATGGCTTTTCTATCTTAAGCTCTCTTTTTACGAATGGTTGTCCAAATGAGAGTAACATCGTCCCTTTTCAAACAGTTTTCAGGTTTTCATCCAAAACCTCAAAAAGGACGGCTATAAAAGGCTTTGGAACTAACACAAAGTTTTAACTGCGATTTGACTTGAGCATGCCCAGAGATGGACGACTGACAAAAGAGTCACACAGATCCAGAGATCATTTGGTAAAATCTAGTCGTTCAGGAAAAATAGGTGTTCCTGTAAACCTCCTTGCAATAGATTTGATTGCTAGCAGGTTGTTAGTCTCCTGGAGTTTGCATGGAACACACCAACTTGTCTGCAAACACAATTTACTCAGCAAACTGTAGTAAGAGGGAGAACATTTGCCTTTAGAGCAAAAGTTGCCCTTGACTGCTGCAAACAAGACATTTCAAAGGGCTGTTTGGTGACTATTGGTGAGTGTTTGCAATCATGCAGGCGTCTTTAATGCAAACTGTGTGCGACTGAGTACAATTCTGGTACAACAGTGAATACTAGTAGCAGCTAACAGCGATTCACCAATAAGTTGGGGAATTAAAGACACAAGACTGGCAAGAAGCTGTTGGATTATTAACTGGTCACATGACAGCCACTGGAAGCCAACGGGTAAAGCGATCGGTTTTTATCGGATTCCTTCGTGGAAGAGAAATTGTGCAAGTCATGTTTCCGAAGTCACGAAGAGGCAACAGAGGGCTTGGATTGCGGGGAAACTCCCAAAACACACCGTGGTACAAGAAATCCCTTTCACTGGAAAGAATAGTGACTGTCGCTGCCCCCTCTCTCTTCCAGTACTCCGGAGCGAAGAGACAGACAGGACGGCCGGGGACACCGCCGGGTATTCTTTGCCCCGCTCCGATTTTAGTGGATTTTAATGCTGTGGCTGACACCACTGGACTTTTAATGTTGTTTTTATGTTTTTACTGTGTGTTCTCCCTGGCCAGGGGTGTTTTTAACTGTTTTTAATCTTTTTTGTGAAATAAATTATATTTTAGTAATAGAGTTTTATATTGTTCTATTGCCTTGGCTACTCCACTGCTCTGTCCGTTTTTTTAAGGGGTTGCCCTTCACTTACAATAAAACCTGGTGTCCACCTACATATCTGGCTACTCGGAACATGTCAGTGTCCTGTACCCATCCGTCGGTAAACTGAAACTGGGCTTGTTGCAGGGATCTGAAGTTACTAAACACTTCTTGAGTGTATGCACTCACACTTAGGAACATATAATTATAAATATGAGCGTGATGAAAGCTGGGCAGCACGCTAACGTCTTTAGCCCAGTCTGTATGCTCGTATGGGTCTAACTCTTTCACTCCTTTGATTTTTTCTTCATACCTTTTTTTTTTTGGCCTTTTCGTCAAGTCTGTCTTTGTACGGACCTGCCATGTTCTCCTTCGTTTTGTACATAACTGTTTTGGGGGCAAATAAAATGCAGGTAGGGATTAAAACTGCTAAATTAATGGTTATCGGTGCTGGAAATGCTAGCGCTTCATGCAGTGTTTTCATTTTGCTGCCACTCGTACCTACAATGCAACGCGCGAAAGTCACGTGGTCTGACTGACTCACTTTTGTGACAAGCCTCCAGTGGCCATATGAGGAATTGCAGTTTTGTGGTACTTTACATTTTCCTTCATTTTTTAACCTTGTATGTTGCTGAGGAATTCAGCTATTACTTTATTTAAAGAAGAGCAAAAATCCTTAATATTATACACAGGTAATGGTTTAAACAGTCTATATTTCTTTTTTTTCTTTTTTTTTCTTTTTTTTTTTTTTATATTTCTAAACTATGCAAAACCAAGACCACTAAAATGGAAATCAGTCAGCAAGCAGTGATGATGGAGGCGGCTAATGTTCGTTAATGTTGTACTTTCTGGATGATATCGATTTAAAAAAAAATCCCAAAACAAAACAAAAAGCACATTAAGGCACTCCGCACCACATCACACTATTTTCCAGATGTGACTCATGTGGTGTAACGGCTGTTCTTCACAGTTGGTTTGTCACACCTGTGTCTCCTGTGGATAAACATCTCAGTTTTGCGTCAAACGTTCTCCCCTGAGCCCTGTGGCATTTATTTCTATTTCTTAAACATATCTGGGCCACCCCGGGCCAGACCACATGGTTAACGCCTTTAGATTTATAGCACCCAAGCTTCGCGTCAAGGTGAAACCTCACACGTAGGCTAATAGATAACTCATAAAATTACCTAAGGGCAGACAAGCCTCTGCCGTTTGGTCCTGTTCATCATTTTTAATCTCGCCTTTACATCTTCATATGTGGACACTCCTACATTTTTGCATGTGTGTGTGTTTGACATGGAGGGGTGAGAGTCTAGTCTCAGATAATTACAGGCCACTGATCCCATCAGCTGTCACCGCCACACTCTTTTTACATGTCAATGACAGCCAAATGGGACCTCATATCCTTCCTCCGGCTCATACAATGCTCTCATTGAAAACATGAGCAGCGGAGAGAAAATCCGAAAGCAAGAAAGCATAGGATGCCACTCCTCGTCCCAGCTGGCGCTGGCTCAATGGCAAAGGGCACTGAATCTTGTCCGCGGAATAACAACCACTCCTATTCCTCTCCTCAAATCCTCCTCCTCATCCTTCACCTCTCTCCGGCCGACTTCATCACCGCCTCGGCTTAATCTCTGCACATTCATGGGGACTTGCACCCAGGCTCTGCTTCTTTGCCTCCTTTTGTGTTTGCCAGCACTCTGAAGAAAAAAGAGGGGGGACAGGGGTGGATGAAGGCAGTGGTGCCTGCGGTTGCTTTGGTTTGTCTTTTTTGGCAGGGGGGGTGGGGGGGTAAGAGCTTGGCAGGACGCCTGGCTGTGGCACTGCATACAAACATAGGGTGAAAACACAAGGCCTGTTTGTGTAGGTTTTGTTTGGCTGTCACATCTCCTTACCTAAAGAAGAGCGGGGGAAAAAAATTGCCACAAGAAATGGTTTGCCCCTCGCTCCCTCTAGACAGCCATCGATTCTCTGCAACAGCCAGGGGGGAGATGGACAGAGATGAGATGGAAAGCAATCCATATCAGGAAATTACTGACCATAACTCAATGAAATTAATTTAATCTTTACAATAAAGTCTTGGCAGGAAGCCCAGTCTTGTTTTTTTTTTCTACTTTCAAAATAGGAAAAGAGCTCTTCGATTAAATCTGAAATACTATCAGTCTGCATGTAAATCTACAAAACAGCACCAAGAGAGTAACCGCAATTCATCACTACAGTATATTGTATATCTGAGTAGACAAAGAGCTGACACAGTCCCTGTTTTCTTTCCTGCATTACATCCCGTTCAGCTAAACCTCCTTAACTCGATCTCCCTTGGACTCGGAGAAGCTGACTTCAGCGCAAACGGCACATTGCATGTGATTTGTGGAAGTTGAAATCTTTACCGTATGTGCCGCTCTTGTGTCCCTCTCGGGGTCCACGCTTACATGCTTGGTAGGGGCCACTGATGTGAAAGGGGACATTGCCGGGTTCCCAGCGCAGCTGCGAATAACATTGAAGTGGCATTCCAACTTGTCAGTGTAGCGTGGGCCATGCACAAAGCCACTTCCTGCTCCTCAGAGGGAAATTTGAACCAGCCGCCCATGCACGGGAATCCGGCAATCTGATCAGATTCAATATGTTTTCCAATGTTTATATGTAAATTAGCCACTGTGCCACTTTGTCATAGTTTAACGGCATGTGGTTTATATCAACGTCTACACAAATTTGTATTTATGTTCTATCCTGTCAGTGTTGCAGCACATCAGGGCCTCTGGGATCTCCTGGTATTTCAATTACAGAATGTCCCCCTGATAAAGGACAATCTGCATAGGTAACGCCGAAAGAGCTGTAACTTATTGCAGCATACGGCTGAGCTGACTGCTTTATGATCACTCTGGTCGTAACCACAACGCCAAATCCAAAGGGAAGCTTTGCGGTGGAATGAGAAGGAAGCCTAACATGTTTGGAAGTAGAATGAAATTTGGAGTTTAAGCTACCTTTGGAATTTCTGTTTTCCCTAAAATAATCCCATCTGTTAATTCAGTTACTGTAATATGCATGAGATTAGCTGGTTCTGTTGGAGGCTTCTTCCTGTTAAAAAGGATATTTTCCTTCCTACTGTTGCCAAAGTGCTTGTTCATAGTTGGATGTCTGATTGTTGGGGTTTTCTCTAGTTTGTTTGTATTATTGTAGCGTCTTTACCTTACAATATACAGCACCTTGAGGCAACTGTTGTTGTGATATGACACTATATAAATAAAAGTGAACTGAAATGAATATATTACATCTATACAGTCTAAAGATTCAGCTTGCTAAGGTCTCATTCACAGGCCTAGAAACAGTCCAAAGAGGGTGCTGCACCAAGTTCACTTGGTCACTTGGCCCAGTTGCCTGTCGCTTGCATGGAAGACGGCAACTTGGAAATAGTCACCAAATACTTGCCGAGCAGAGGTGAAACCTGAAAAAGTCAGGTGCAAACTGGAATTAAATAAAGTTCACTTTTAGAGTAAAAGTAAAACTAAGATGTTTCAAACATCTACTTTGAAGACAAACAGACTGTCTTTCTACTTTGCAGCACACAGTGCAAAGTACTACTGTTCAGCGAGTTTTTGGTGAGTGTTTGCTAACATGTAGGGGTCGCACCAGCAAGTTAGGGTATAATAACTATTTTTCCCCAGTGACCTGCGGTCGCCAGGAGTCGCCGCCCTGTCCTAACAGAGTTTGTTAGCTTCTGTCTCCATAAAACCAAGATGCCAATGTCACAGAGGCTTTCTATGTAGTTTATGATCTCCAGCAACTCTTTGGTGAAGTGTGCAGCAAAATACAGCACTATGTTGAGGGCATTAACTTTGTCATTTGGTGGCTTCAGATACCATATATTCAATTTATCCTTAGGTTTGCTTTTTTTTGTTGTTTGTTTTTTTTTGGGGGGGGGGGGGGGGGACTCAGAGCTCTCTCTAACTCTTCAGAATGGAGATAAATGTGATTTAGTTTGTGGTACTTGTAAAAAAATGTAAACACTGCAAAATCTCATTATAACAAAACAGCACTGTCAACAGCTTTTATGTGGACTATTTCTTCTGTACAAAGTAGTCTCTTTGTTATTTAACTGGTGCGTGCAACTCCCACTAAAACCACAAATTGCTGTTTTTAAATTCCACCTTTCACACAAGTTGAGCAAAACATACACAATGTATTAATCAGCCAGCTCTTCGTGATGGGGAGGGATTTTCATCAGTATACTTGGTACAGTTGATTCCCACTAAGCTGTCAACAGAGAAGATCAATCTGATGTGGAGTTACTCACTTTTTCCTGCAGCTCAAAAGGTAATTCTTAATATTTTATCTTGAAGAGTCAATAAGATAAAGGAGTCATATCATATCTCTATCAACAGATATTTGTATATTTATGGGAATCTCTGCAAGATTTCTGTTTCCACGTTTTTTGACCAATTCAAAATGAGGCAGGCTTTGGTTTCATGCAGATCCATGTGAGTATACAGTGGGGCAAAAAAGTATTTAGTCAGCCACCGATTGTGCAAGTTCCCCCACTTAAAATGATGACAGAGGTCAGTAATTTGCACCAGAGGTACACTTCAACTGTGAGAGACAGAATGTGAAAAAAAAATCCATGAATTCACATGGTAGGATTTGTAAAGAATTTATTCGTAAATCAGGGTGGAAAATAAGTATTTGGTCACCTCAAACAAGGAAAATCTCTGGCTCTCACAGACCTGTAACGTCTTCTGTAAGAAGCTTTTCTGTCCCCCACTCGTTACCTGTATGAATGGCACCTGTGTGAACTCATCATCTGTATAAAAGACACCTGTCCACAGCCTCAAACAGTCAGACTCCAAACTCCGCCATGGCCAAGACCAAAGAGCTTTCGAAGGACACCAGGAAAAGTATTGTAGACCTGCACCAGACTGGGAAGAGTGAATCTACAATAGGCAAGCAGCTTGGTGTGAAAAAATCAACTGTGGGAGCAATCATCAGAAAATGGAAGACATACAAGACCACTGATAATCTCCCTCGATCTGGGGCTCCACGCAAGATCTCATCCCGTGGGGTCAAAATGATCATGAGAACGGTGAGCAAAGATCCCAGAACCACACGGGGGGACCTGGTGAATGACCTGCAGAGAGCTGGGACCAAAGTAACAAAGGTCACCATCAGTAACACACTACAACGGCAGGGAATCAAATCCCGCAGTGCCAGACGTGTTCCGCTGCTGAAGCCAGTGCATGTCCAGGCCCGTCTGAAGTTTGCCAGAGAGCACATGGATGATACAGCAGAGGATTGGGAGAATGTCATGTGGTCAGATGAAACCAAAGTAGAACTTTTTGGTATAAACTCAACTCGTCGTGTTTGGAGGAAGAAGAATACTGAGTTGCATCCCAAGAACACCATACCTACTGTGAAGCATGCGGGTGGAAACATCATGCTATGGGGCTGTTTTTCTGCCAAGGGGACAGGACGACTGATCCGTGTTAAGGACAGAATGAATGGGGCCATGTATCGTGAGATTTTGAGCCAAAACCTCCTTCCATCAGTGAGAACTTTGAAGATGAAACGAGGCTGGGTCTTCCAACATGACAATGATCCAAAACACACCGCCCGGGCAACAAAGGAGTGGCTCCGTAAGAAGCATTTGAAAGTCCTGGAGTGGCCTAGCCAGTCTCCAGACCTCAACCCCATAGAAAATCTGTGGCGGGAGTTGAAAGTCCGTGTTGCTCGGCGACAGCCCCAAAACATCACTGCTCTCGAGAAGATCTGCATGGAGGAATGGGCCAAAATACCAGCTACTGTGTGTGCAAACCTGGTAAAGACCTATAGTAAACGTTTGGCCTCTGTTATTGCCAACAAAGGTTATGTTACAAAGTATTGAGTTGTATTTTTGTTATTGACCAAATACTTATTTTCCACCCTGATTTACGAATAAATTCTTTACAAATCCTACCATGTGGATTCATGGATTTTTTTTTTCACATTCTGTCTCTCACAGTTGAAGTGTACCTCTGGTGCAAATTACTGACCTCTGTCATCATTTTAAGTGGGAGAACTTGCACAATCGGTGGCTGACTAAATACTTTTTTGCCCCACTGTAACTACACACCTGTTATCAACCAATGGATAACCTGGCTATAGCAGAAGCTTCCAGAACCTGATGGATTCCCAGACTGACTCGATGATGTTGCTGTCCTCCGCTGTCCAAAGGGCTTCTCACTTTCAGACAGTGTACGTCTGTATCCACTGTGGTGATTAAGCTCTTCTTTCAAGCTCGGGTCTCATCTGAAGGTGAGCTTTCTCTTTGAACCAAGGAATCTGGGCTTCTGTCAAACCACCGCAAGAGTCTCAGGGTTCCCACAAAACCCAGCTGATGACAGTTGCTGTTTGGAGATGAGGGCATCAACTTGTGAGACCCGGCTCTCCCATGGGAACCTGTGGAAGCTTATCCCAACCCACTGTGCACCCCCTGAAACTGGTGCCTTTCCCATCATGGATTACAGGAGCTTTATAAAGACTACTTAGATCTCCATGCACATCTTTCATCCAGAATGTTTGCACCCATAAGATTGCAAAAAAACCCTCTAAAACAAAAAAAACCCCAAAAACACCCCCCCCCCCCCCCACACACACACACACACACACACACACGCACACACACACACACACACACACACACAATTTCAAAGAATGTCAGGGAAGCAGAGAAGAAAATCAGCCGATTTGCAGAATCTTTAAGGATGGGACAAAACTGTGGTTGCCTCAAGGTGTTTTATTTTGTAAGGTATAGACCCTACAATAAGAGAGAAAACTCCAACAATCACACAGTGCCTATGAGCAAGCGCTTCACAACAGTGGGAAGGAAAAACTCCCTTTTAGAAAGGAAGAAAGCTTGAGCAGAACCAAGCTGAAGGAGGGGCCGCCATCTAACGTTAACTTCAGGGTATTTTACAATGCTAGCATAAGCTACTGCTTATGGCTAAGAGAAAGTGCTAAGATTGGCCAGCACATCTCTTTGTTTATCTAACCCATTGTTTAGGTGACAGTCGGTGGTGACATTCAGCAGTCCTGGAAAAATTAGTGGAAACTCATTAATCGCTAATGAGTTTCCAGTAACTTTGACAAAAACAATGCCTGGCCATCTAGTTTATTGGTATCGCCTTTGGTAATTCCTTTGAATTTAAACTGTCACATGCAAAAGTAAAAGCGCTATGAACCTCAACTATAATTTATAGTTTTAACTGGCAAACATGTTAATGCTATCAAGCTAAGATCTCAAACTGAACATCAACATCATTTAAAGCTTGCAAGCATCTTAGTTTAGTCAAAATACCACTATGCTAGCTAGTTCTTTGTTAACTAATTAGTTTTGCTTAATTTCAAAATAATATAAGTTACTGTTCAACACATTAGTCTGTAAAAATGTCACTGCTAGATGTAAATTGATAGTAGATTTTTTTCTCATCTTTGGAAGGCTTTTAGCCTTGTACCTCAGCTATCAATGCTTGATAAGAAGCGTTTGCCTTTATTTACTCTAGAGACTGTAAAACTTTATAAAAGAAGTCCAACTTCTGAGGTGAGTTGTTGAGTATGTGCTGAAATGTCTGTAAGTGCTACTGTTTTTGTCGCTGTTAGCTACTGTTAGCCTCTGCTAACCAACCTTAGTGAAACTTTCTTTTAGGTGGATACAACATTGTTCGACTCTGACACTTACTGAATGAAGTTATGATTATGATTTAAGAACGTAATCAAACTGTTTATCAAAGGTAAAGTGGTATTTTGTATCCTGAGCCTAATATGGCATACGTTAGCTCTTAATAACAGCTTATAGTTTTTAAATGGTTGTTGTTTAGCAGGCTCCTTCTCAGCTGTCCAGAAATGAGAGGGTCACATATCTAATCTGCTGACAATAAGTTACTGTGACAATAATATCAGAAATAAATAAGCAAGTTTATACATGTTTTCATTTGTTAAAACCCTGATTTCATTTCTGAAGCTGACGCTTGAGGTCATTTTACAAAGAAACCGGTGGTGTACCTTTCATTCATGTTTTCGTTTCGTTGGTGAAGGGGACCCCTTCTCCTGTGATAAAACATGGGTATGGTCTTTCATATCTTGAGTCAGAAGGTGCAGGCATAAATGTATCAGCCTGTCCACAACACCAGAAACCTATGATGGTATTCCTTCACCTCAGCTTTTAGTGCAATATGTATGTGGCTGGTCTCAAGCTACATACATAAAACACCATTAGTGTAAAGGGTGATGTCCTTCCAGCCCGCTTTATTAAAATATGGTGGTGGATGGCAGAGACTGCTTCCCATGAGTCCATGCTGAATAAACTTAAAAACGATACAGAAGATAAAGATGAACATTGGGACTACTTTTGGAGCTATCTGAAGCAAACAGGAAATCATGACCATATTATCATAATCTGAAGGATTATTAACTGTGACCACCGGTCCAAATGTTACTTTACCGTCATTTTTATTTGCCCATTTCTGTGTTTCTTCTCTTGGAACCCACTGCTAGTTAGTTTCTCTTTTCTTTCTTTTAGACTTGTAAGGGCAGGGGTGCACACCAGCAGTTTTCTTGTGTTTTTTGTTTGTTTGTTTTTTCTCTCTCTCTTATACATGTTGCAAAATCAATAAAAACTTAAATGTCAAAAAAAATAACAATAATGAAAATATGGTGGTGGCTCCCATAAACTGCAAACCTGCTCCTATGCATGCATGTAAATGTACTGATTCTTTAGCGCTTCTCTAATCTATCTGAGCACGCAAAGCACTTTTATACAACTTACCTAATTCACCCATTCATACAAGCACTTTCCTATCTAACCTTCACACACATCAGAGAACAATTTGGGGTTATTATCAGGCAGTAGCATGCAGACTGGAGAAGCCAGGGATCAAACCACCAACCTTCTGATTACCAGAGAATCTGCTCTACGTCCTGAGCTACAGGCACCCATAAACACATTTATGAGGATGCGTCAGTTTGTTGGAAGATGTAATTACACGCTAATCTGTGCATATCTACAAGTTCAGTATCCTTTAAAAAATACAGATTGTATCTTTAAGGTAATAAATACATAAACAGAGACTAGAGACATAATATGTGACTTATATGGACATGTTACAGAGATAAACAGGGATGGGAAGCAGATGGAGATAGACAGTTGAAAGAATATCAAAGGTTTCACCGGTCTGCCCTATAACAGGGTTGAAATGTAGGGACAAGGACGGCGTTTGTTCTTTAATCTGCTCTCTCACACTGGGTTACTGCAGCTCTCCTGGGAATCACTTTCAGCCCAACACAGACTGACGGTGGGATCTAAAACACCACTCAGTCACAAAGCTGCAGACACAGGACAGGATACCAGCTTCCCATTTCAACAAGAAATGACAAGACTGTTTTGTTATGAATGGTTTTATTGAAAAAAAAAAAAACCCACCTCCACATACAGAGTTAAAAAAGAATATGCTGGATTTTCAGGTTACAAACAGACATCCTGTAGTGACATACGACAATAGTTACTGACAGATTCTGGCAGTAGTACAAATGGAGTGGTCTGCCTTTGATGGTAGTTTATCCCTGCCACAGTTTCAAATGAAATTAACGCCACACAACGTTTAAAAAAAAAAGCAAAATTGGTAAAAAGCAAAAAAGCAAAACCCAAAACTTATAATAAAATGCTGCGAAAATATTGTGCAAGAGCCATGATTAAATGACACTGACGGAGATAATATGAAGTGCCCTGGGTTGTCATCGTTTTGTTAAATTGTGCGTTTCTCTGATGATTCTCTTCCGCCCTCTAGTGGTAGTAAATCTCTACTGAAGGAGCAGCAGTGAGCATGTCTGCAGACCCCGTTTACTTTACAAGTGCTCGGGGTGGTTCTGCAGACAGGTGATGAACTCTTTCACCTGTCTGCCCTCAAAGCAGATCTGGTAGACGGCTGCGAACAAAGGAAACCTGCAGAAGGAAGGAGACTCAAAGTTTATTGCATGTTGATGTGAGGACACTGCAAATGAACTGTTTGTAGGTCAAGGAACAGGAACAAAACAAGCTGCTGGCTATAAAAAAATAAATGATTTTAATATCCTTTATTGTCCGAGACAGGTTCAAGATAAAAATGAGCCCACAGCTGCTGGTCTAATCAGAGGTGTAATCAGGCGATATAAGTGAAAACACGTGTGTGTGTGTGTGTGTGTGTGTGTGTGTGTGTGTGTGTGTGTGTGTGTGTGTGTGTGTGTGTGTGTGTGTGTGTGTGTGTGTGTGTGTGTGGACGGACTATGGCTGTTTATACTGCAGTTTGCAGGTAATTACAGATAGCAGGAATGCTGATAATTCTTATTAGTTTCATTTAGATTTCATGCTGCCGGTAATACCAAAACTTCAAGAACATAATTGTGATTTATAACTTCGATCCCAATCTTCGAAGAGCACAGCCAGAGTAAATATTCAGCCCGACTTGAACCATTAATGTAATGAAGGCGTACCCAGCAGACTGGAAACTGGTTCTGCTAATATAAAACAATAAAACAAAGACGTAACTGTACGTAAAAGGATTAGTGGACTTACTTGTTGACCATGTCCCTCTTTTTTAAGATCTTGTAGACCTCCGCGGAGGTCTGCGGACCCTGGAGCTTCTGGCCATTGAGCATTTCTGCCTCCAGCTCAGCGATAGACTGCATGAGCAAACATAAAAGCGTAGGCTGAGCAACCAAGTATGTTGACAAAAAGGACACACAGATAGAGATCTATTGTGTTGATGGCAGTAAGCTTTTCAGGGCTGTCCCGGATACCATTCTTTGGTCTCCAGAGAGTGAGCACTGCAAGCAGCAGACAAGCAAAACTGCTTCTAAGGGGCTTTGAAAGGGAGCTAAATCTAGCAGAAAAGTCACTAAGAAGGCGACAGTGAGATGAACTGAGCCGCGATGATCACTGCTGTGAGCGAGGGGGATATAAAGACTGCCCAGCAAATATTTGGTTAGAGCCCTTAACCTTCTTCCTTCACTGCGTCCATGACCCAAATCAAAGATAGCGTGTGCACGCTACCTCTGTGTACACTTCAATTATTCATAGAGTAAACCCAACGGGGGCCACTTTTCCTCAAGATAAAAATGCTGCAGCCCCATTTAAAGTCTGAAGGAAAACATGACTGACTGAAAGAGTTAAATGAAGTGCAGCTGGGTCCATAGACCTTTTGGACAATGATGCAATTTTTGTAGTCTTGCCTCTGTGCACCTCAACAGTGGATTTTGAATGAATCAGTCCAGACTTCCAGCTTTAATTCAAGAGGTTTAAGTTTTTTTTGCATTAAATGTTCAGAAAAAACAGCCATTAAAAGAAAACAAAACTTTGTTTTCCTTTTTAATACAGTCCCCGATTTTCACAGGCTCAGTCTCAATTGTAGAAACCAACATGGACCAACAAGGATTGTTTTTAATACTTGGAAATTCCTCTCGAGACGCTCTGCCAGAACTTTACTTCACCCACCTTCAGCTGCTGTTGTTTGTGGGTCTCTCTGCCCTCAGTTTTGTATTTAATAACTGAAAGGCTGCTTGGTTCAGTTGAGATTAGGTGACTGACTTGGTTATTGAAGATCTATTTATTTGCCTGTGAGACTCTTGGGTTTTAACTTGGGGTTGAACAGTTTTGCAGCATTTGGTTGTATCCTCGCAGGGAGTAGAGCCTCGTACACTTCACAATTAATCCTGCCGCTTCTATCAGTAGGCACATCATCAATAAACACCAGTGAACCAGTTCATGCCCTTACCACACCATGAGCACCACAATGTTTGATAGATGATGTAGTATTCTTCAGATCATGAGCTGCTTCTCTAATCATACACACCTTTCTCTTTTTATTGTTCTACTACAAGTTCATCATAGTTTCCAGAACTGCGCGGGCTATTCAAGATGTTTTCTGGCAAAGTCTAATCTGGGTTTATTGTTCTTTGTGCAAACCACCTGTAAATTCTCTGTATCTCGATTCATAAAGGCACGTTTTGCTTGTAAACTTTGACAATGATATAAGTACCTCCTCTATAGTGTTCTTGACTTAGTTAGATGCCATTAAGATGTTTTTCTCAACGATGGAAATAATTCTGTCATCATCCACTTCAGTTATCTTCTGTGAGCTTTGAGGGTTTTTGGTGTTGCTGAACCAGATTGTTGATTTGGACACTACGACAGTTTTTGCTGTCTCTCTGATTTTTTTTCCCAGGTTAGTGATGACCTCCCTCATTTACATTACTATCTGTTTTAACATTATATCGAGAGTTTGAGTGAAATGCAAATGTGAACAACACTCACATGTCTCTGAAACTGCTCAACAGTCAACTGTTTAATTACTTTTGAGTCTCAGAAAATGCGGCACTATGTGTAAAAAGAAAAAAGCTGTAATTCCTGAACAGTTAAAGCTAAATGTTTATATAAAAAAAGACCTTTGAAACTGCACAGTAGTGCACTTCAATAACTTTGATTTTTTCCTCTTAATACTAATAGTAGATATTTGATTTACATTGTAATAATTAACATTTAGTTACCCTTTGGATTTTTGTAACTTATATTCCTCTTATTTGAAAAACAATAATTGCGATGGACTGTCCTCTCTGACTCACCTTGGACGTTCTGACGAAGGCCTCTGCGACCTTCCGGTTTCGTCCTCCGTAGCAAGTGGTGATAAGGTCGGCCACGCCGCAGCTTTCCAGGAAGGTTGTAGAGCTCACTGAGCCTTTGCAGAAAATTTTGGCAAAGGCAACCATTTCCATCAGGCCAAGCCTGATTACCGCCGCTTTGGTGTTGTCGCCACAGTCGAGGCCATCACAGAATCCAGCGCCGACCGCCACAATATTCTAGCAATGCATGAGGGGAAGGGTGCAAACATTTTAAGGTTTTCCATTATACAAGGAGAATTTGACTATGGAAACATCCGTTTACCTTTAAGGCTCCACAGAGCTCCACTGTGTCACTCTCCCGCACGACAGCGATGCGAAAGTTGGGAGTCTGCATCAGTTCTTTGAAGATGTGGCCGTTTGCCTCATTTCTTGCTCCTGTAGTGAATGAAGTTTATTAAACATAGAGTGCTAAATTGCTCCAGCAACACTTAAAACAGGAAGTAACTGTGCACTAGCTTGTCTGACCACCACAAAACCTCCTCTGCAACTTATCTACACATGTGCTGTACAAAGTATCTAACCGATGGTGGTTTCACAGAACTTCTCATCCGCCACCTCGCTGGCGATGTTGGCTCCCATCAGGACGCTGACGTCAATCTGTAGTTTCTCTCGGATGATGTCTGAGATTAGCGTCAGTCCTTCCGGTCCCTCATCAATGCCCTGGATGACAATAATCAACAATTTAAAACATAACCTCTACCCTGAATGGGCTTTTGGCCTTGAGATGATGGTGACACATACAGGATGTGATTGTCTCTGTATTATATTGTATTATATACAAAAAACTCATGATGCCATGACCGCAGAAAAATAAGAAGCTGTGGTTAGGATACTGTTTCCCCTTTTATGCTGGCAGAAAATGTGACATGAACAGTCACAGGGTCTTACTTTGATGAGTGATATCCCGATAGCTCCCTCTGCGATGTGAGGTTTCATCTGATCACAGAGTTTCCCAATGAATTGGTGCGGGATTACAAAGACGAGGATCTTTGCTCCTTTAACAGCTTCTGTGATGTCTGGAACAGCCACCTAGTGAGCCGACAACAGCATGTTAGTCCTCATACAGAACCAAATCATACAGTGCCAGTATGCAAGACACTTCATTTTGGATTTCCTCTAACCCACACAGGATCAAAAGTATACATACAGACTTAAATATATACATGTATTCACTTAAATCTTTTAATATGTGTTGCTGAGGGTTGTACAAATTCTTAACAAAGCCAAGGCCCAGTCATGATCACCAATGATCAATCATGACTAACAGACCCTGTATAAAATCCAAATAAATTCAAACTTTTCACCCAATTCTTTTTTTTAAGTGATTAAAGATGTATGCTGTACACTCAATCCACTCTGGAAAAACGGCAGGTCAGAGAAATCATTAAAAGCCCCAAATGACCATGATATTCATGCCCATGACGAGTGGATGTAAACTTCTGACCACAACCGTATATATCACTGTACACTGATATATATACTAGTTTAATGCTAATTTACGGCAGTATGTATCTGCGGTATATCGTTTTTCATTAACGTTGGTAAATATTTAATAAGCATGTAAGGAATAATGCAAAGATAATTATGACTAATGCAGCGTTCCACTTGGAACTTGATGTTGGAACTTGGGAATTATGTCTCTCCTGAGTTAGCACGTTCCAGAAAAACCAAAAAAAACAGGAAGAACAGGTTTGAAAAAAATTCTTATCAAGGTGGAGCTATTCAGACATCACTAGCAATTCAGCATAATTCTTATGTTTTTGCACTTAAAACACACAGCCATAAACAGAGCCTGAGAAGTGCTCTGAGTGAGTCAAAAAACACACAACAGTGACAGCACAGATTAAAAGTTTACAGTTTTACTACAGTTTAGGTTCAGTGCCAACATCTTGGATTAGTAACTTTGGGTATGTTGGTCTGCGCTGACTTCCCGAGTGGGAAGTTCGAGTAAGGTGGGTGTTCCATAGAATACATTTCTGACCTCCAACTTATTAAGGAGCGCACCGTAATCTGAACTATTTAAAGATGACACTGCATACCCACTGCAGCAGCTTAGTTATTTATAGATTCCATGATATTTTCTAATTTTTCATATTCTATGACAGTTTGAACTCAAGTTTAATGATCTATAATTAAGCATGTGGTAACTTTATACAACCAAAGACTGCAAATAATGTCTCAAAAGCCAGTTTGGTGGCATTATTCTCACATTTTAATGAAATATAATGCACTCATTTGTATTTTCTTAAATTAGTTTTCGAGTGTATAAATAGTCTGGCCCCAGGATGTCTTTCTAGTTGCATTCAATAACAAAACAGTAAGAGGAGGATTGTGAATCATAACTGTAAAATACCACACCACAGATCTAAATATGGACGGTCAGCAGCTATGAAACACACTCCTAATTGAAATCAATTTGATTACAGATATCAAATCTTTTAGAGTAAAGGTCAAAGGTTGGTTAATTGTATTAATTTATTAATGTATCTTCAGTATGTGTATGTATTGTATCTCTGTGTATTACAGTGCATTGCAGTTTTATGCTGTTTGAGCATTGTGAATGTAAAAGACCAACAAGGGACAAGGGCAGGAAATTAGCAATGGTATTGGAACCATGTCAAACTGCATTGTTCCTTTTAAAAAAGTTAAATAATCTTATCGGTGCAATGTCGTGTGCTTCAAGATTGCGGTAATTAGCAAACCGGACTGCATAATCTACAGATGATGCTTCTGTAACTGTTGCACTTACCACATTCTTGGGCAGCTTGTGGCCTGGTAGATACTTGACATTTTCATGCTCGGTGTTGATGATCTCTGTCAATTTCTTCCCGTCAACCATTTCTTCATAGACCCACATGTTCACCATTGGGTCAAAGCGGTTGGAAGCTTTGACATTGTGCCCGATAATTTTGGCAATGGCAGAACCCCTGAGGGAGGGACAAAGATCAGGTTAGAGAGCCAGGACTGAGCCTAACCCAAAACCACAGGTTGAAGCTCTGGGAATTAAGTGAGTACACAAAGTACGGCATGTTCCTGAAAAGGCTAAAAAAGCATGCTTAGGCTTGGAATTGGACTTCTTCCAGGAACATGCCCTTAAGGGAGAACTCTTTGTAGTCCCAAGAGTTAGAACCACAAAAGGTACTCACAGGTACTCCGTACAGGTACTCTACAGGAGTGTATGGATTTTATTTTGCAAGACCCTTATTTTAGAAAGCAGGATGCTACTACACGAACAGCTCTTTAGAAGCAATCGAGGAAGGCTGTAAATAACAGCTCCAGATCTTCCTTTCTGATGTGCAGGACAGAGGTAAAGATAAGCCTATTAGATTATGAATACAGCGGGTTTGCAACCAGTAAACGACCAAATCAGCGATCAGTTTTCAGTTGGCTGAAAAAAGGGAACTCCTACTTCTAAAAGAGGCAAAAAGATACAGAAAAACGTTACCAGTTTCCAGATCCAACGATGCAAACTTTCTTTCCGGGCATTTTTAAAAGTAGAAACTCCGACAGTGAGCGCTTTGCAAATACAGCCTGTTGTCCTTTACTCCCCAGTCTTTAACTTCCTTATACGCCCTGAAAACGCTGCTACTCTCTTACCACGCCCTTACTGTCACGGCTACACCTCTTATTATGTGCAGTTCATAAGCAGCAAAGCCTTCTCCACGCATCTCCACCGTTTAGACATCTCCACTGTTTTTGAAAGCTTCATAGCCCATATTCAGGTTCGAGTTTAAAGGTGACTGCATGCAACAGCAACAAGTCCGCTATATTAAAGCGAACGTTTTAAAGGCCAGTTATTATTTAATATTATCGGGAAATATGGGATACCGCCAGTCACATTACTACCTCATGATAACAAAAGCGTATTTTAAAGGCGCTTCCGGTCATTGGGCTTTTCAAAATAAAGCTCTTGCTAACAAAGGATGCCGCTTAAAAAACAAAACCACTACACCCCTAATTAATTTAACACGTAAATTAGCTTATACATTATATTTAAAAACGAGGTATGAAAAACATTAAAAACAAAGCAGATTAATAACGCGTTTCTTTTTAAATAAATATGATTCAGCCCATCATTGAACACTCCTGGCTATCAAACATTTTTACATATTTGTCAAAATATTTATACACACAAAACGCATCTGTTTAATATCTTTAAAGTTGTACTTGTCTGCACATGTTCAGCGTATACAAAAAATATCAAATAATAAATTAGTGGGAACAAATATGGATAATATGTGGCCTATTTGTGTAATTATTTATTCACTTTATTTTTCACCTACAACAATGCAAAAATATATTATAAATGTTTTTAAGGTTATAATTCCTTCTTTCAGATAATACTTACCAGTCAGTATAAAAATAACAAAAAACTAATTTATTTGTTGTTCTTTCTTGTTACTTAATACACAAAATCTGATAATATTTTATAAAATTATTATGTAAAACATTTATTTCCGTTTTAGATTGCGGCTTTTTAATCCCCTCAATTTTTTTTTAACCATTTACGCCTCTTTTACGTTTTTTTGTTGTTATTGTTTGTTTTCTTTTTTGGTTGGATGGATTTTTTGTTTATCATAAATGATTATATTTTTATATATCTTATATATCTCAATGCGGAAACGCTCCTGTAAGGTGAGTCACATGACCGTGTCCCCAACCGAAGCCAGTAAATATCAGGCTAGCTAGCAGTCTGTTAGCTACTCCCAGTTCCAGTAGATCAGACCATGTTTTTTCAGCTGTCATCGGCCAGTTGTCAGTCCAGCGTGTGTAGCCTGTTCGGTGGTGCTTTTCGTTAAGCGATGACCTCCCAGTAAGAGAGACTCCGTCCTTTAAAAAAAATCAGCTCTGTAGACTTGGCTGGCTTTACAGGTTAGCTTAGCGCTAGCAAGCTGCGTCCAGAGGAGGTGTCGTTGCTAGTGACTATGCAAGGGGAAACCACGACGATCCGAATCACGGAAAACGAAGGCAAGCTGGATGTATATCCCCAGAACAGGACCCCGAGCTCGGGGAGAGCGAGTGCCAAAAGCTGGCAGTACAGGTTAGTTTGTTCCGCTAGCAGCTAATTTAGTGTTGTCAGGAGCACTTCGTTGACCCGGACAGCACAACAACCTACTCTTTTTCAGTAGTGTTTAAGTGTGTATTTGGTTCTCAGGTATACAAGCTGAGTCAGAGGAATGCTCTGTGATTGAATTGTGTATTTACCTTGCTGTGTTTATGGGCGTGTGCTCACTGCCTGTATCATTTTATGAGTGTCTCCTTTTGCCCCATAATACCAGCGATCACATGGAGAATATTGATGGCTACCTGATGAAATATACCAACCTGGTGACAGGCTGGCAGTACAGGTGAGTTCTGACCCAACTTCATGTGACATAAGTCATCTCAATGAGCATTAAAGACCTTACAGTTTTATAGGGACAAAGTACCTTTGTGTGTGTGTTTATGTGTTTCTAACTTACCAAACAAAAATGTAAGGTGTGACTGTGATAAAAAGTCATATCATGGACAGCAGACTAAGCCAGTGTTGTTTGATTTCAGGTTCTTTGTCTTGAACAACGAGGCGGGCCTGCTTGAGTATTTTGTCAATGAGCAGTCACGGCCACAGAAGCCCCGTGGCATGCTCCCTTTGGCGGGGGCCGTCATTTCCCCGAGTGATGAGGACTCGCATACCTTCACTGTCAATGCCATCAGTGGGGAGCAGTACAAGCTCAGGGGTGAGGATCTGGCAGCCATGAGTGCTCTAAGTTAATTTGGCTTTAGCTGGTGCTTCTGTGCTCCTTCCTGAGCTCTCCACCTTTTATTGATGCCTCCATTCTACTTTTTCTTTTCTTTGTTTTAAAGCTCAGCCTTGCTCTCATTAACTTCCATCTTGTTCCTGCTGTATTGATCTGGATGTTTTTCCATTATCTGCTGCCGGTGATGCAGAAGCACACAGGAATCAATGCTGAGTATGATTACTGTAGAGTTACTGTAACAAGGTTGTGTTCTTCTTCTCCTGTGTGTGTGTGTGTGTGTGTGTGTGTGTGTGTGTGTGTGTGTGTGTGTGTGTGTGTCAGCCTCTGATGCCAAAGAGAGGCAGCACTGGGTCAGCAGGCTACAGATCTGCACGCAGCACCACACAGAGGCCATGGGGAAGGTAAGACTGACAGTGCCGAGTGTGTTTATACCTGAAAAGAGGCACATGACCATAATTTGTACCATGGTTGGTTTACACTGGATCATTCTTCTGTCAAGAATATATAGTTTTAAAAATTTATCTTTAAAAGAAGAAGCATAATTAAGATAAAAACAAAAAAGTCAAAAATAAAAATCAGTTGAGGCAGGCTGCCTGTTACACTTTTGTTGGATATAATGACACAGTAGTTCAGTTCAATTCAATTTTGTTTGTGTAGCACCAAATAACCACAACAGTCACCTCAAGGCACTTTATATTGTAAGGTGAAGACTCCACGCTTTTCTTTCCAAGCTCCTTGGACTACGATGACCTGGAAGACTGAGAACCTTCACAGACGTAAAGACTCCACAATAATACAGAGAAAACCCCATATATCAGATGACTGCTTGTTAATAGAGGTATCCTATTAGCCAATCACATGACAGCTGCTCAATGCATTTAGACACATAGAGTATGGTCAGGATGGCCTGCTGAGGTTCAAACTGAGCATCAGCAAGAAGGTGATTTAAGTGATTTTGAATGTTGCTTGGTTTGTTGGTCTACTGATCTGCTGGGATTTTCCCATACAGCCAATTCCTGGGTTTACAGAGAATGATCAGAGAGGGAAAATATCCCGACTGCTTCAGGCTCATAGGAATACAATAGTAACTCAAAACAATCACTTGTTACAAGCAAGGTATGCAGAAGAGCATCTCACCAGCAGCAGAAGACCACATCTGGTTCTTGTCCTGTTGGCAACTGAGGTTGCGGTTCACGCATGTTTGCCAAAATTGAACAATAGAAGACAGGAAAAACATTGCCTGATCTGATGAGTCTCAATTTTTGCTGCAACATTTGGTTGCAGCAAAAATTATAACCACAGTGTACTCATCAACTCATGGCTGCTTTGAGAAGATTAACACACGATGTCACAAACTGATTTCTTGAACATAACAATGAGTTCATTGCACTCATTATGTCTGTGGAAATATTCTTATCCTTGAAAGGATGAGTCAAAATCGCCATCAGATTTATGGCTCAGGTAATGGCCGATCTGTGTGTTTCTTACTAAATCTAACCGATTCTAAATTAGAAGGGTCGTGATCGCTGCATGCAGTTTGTAGACGGGCACACCACCATTTTTCTGTAAGGAAACACGTGAAAGCAGAGAGAGAAGTGACAATGTTGTAAGCCCACAGAAGCACCACTAAAGCAACAAGGAAAGAGAAGGAAGTCTGACTGGCATGAAATCGTGCTAAAGTTTGCTTTGTAAGCTCTTATCAGATAATGTGTCTGCAGCTGTGTGAGCAGTTTGTGCAGATATTTGTGTCTGCGAGCAGTGATGACTGTGCAGAAAACACATTTTCATAAGCTCAAAACTCGGTGTGCTTACAAAATAAAAGCTAAAGGCGTATGGCTGCCTTGATGCATGAAGCTTTGTACTTTACCTTCATGTCCAGGATCTTTATCTAGATTTGCATATTAGCATATTTGCAGATTTTTTAAAAAAAAAAGAAGTTTATAGTAAAAACCTGGAAAACTCATCCGATGTGAAATGTGCACTCCAGAGACAGCAGCTCAGTCAGTCCTGTCTGTCTTTAAAGGCTTGTAAACCATGAACAGCTATGTTTTACTTCAAAGTCCATCTTTGACATCATTGTCAAAGTCAAAATCATCATTTTTTTTCTGTGCTGATGAGCAGTGACACAATGCTCTTTCATTAGTCTTTTTTGGTTTTTGGAGCAGAAAACCCATGCTGCTGCACACCTTTAGGCTCTAAAGGCCCTTAAATGGCTGCTGATCTGTCAATAAATGTGCAGCAGTGAAACAGCCGGACAGTACTTTGGTATTAAAACTGTTAGGGTGTTGTAAAAACTTCCTCAGCAAAATCTATGACTCATGAGCGGATGTGACAGTTTCCTGTTTTCCTTTCACATGTGCCAAAGGAGGCAATCCAACAGAGTTAGAACAGTATCGGTGTTTATGTAAAGAAATATCAGCTTCCAGCCTGTTTGTAAGTGCAGCAAGCAGCAGTATTGATCTGGATATTGAACTCCAGATTGCTGTGCAGCCCGTGGCCCATTTTAATGGTCTGGAGGTGGCCAAGTTTAGGAAAAATGAGCAAAGATGTGCAAAAATATAAGAAAAATGTTTTTAAGTGCTATAAACCACAGAGCCTGGGAGCCGGAGCTGGCCTGGTAAAGACGGTGATCCAGGCCCAATGACAGCTTTGAAAAATTAGAAGTTTGGACTTTTAAGTTTTTAAGTTGGTCATAGGGGTCATATGATTGTCTGTTTTCTGTTTTCTTTGTATTATTTCTTTGTGTCTTTACCTTACAGTATGACGCACCTTTAGGCAATTGTTGATTTGACTATATAAATAAAACTGAACCAAAGGTTCGGGCCAGTTTTGGAGATTCAAAAAAAAAATGAAAAAAAAACAAACCCAAAAACATAACAGGATTTTTTCCCTTTTACTAAAATAAAATAAAAAGTGTTTTATAAAATAATATACTTTCAGCATGTTTTGTGCTGTTAGTCCGGCATTTAAAAAAAACAACTTTTTGTTTGTTTACGTACGCTTACAAATTGAGGAAACAGTATGGAGTTCAGGGGCCATGAAAAAGCCTGATAAATATCAGTAGTTTACACTGCTTATAAAATGTTTTTGAAAGCTTTTATTTTGAAAAAACAATATGGTAGTGCAATACACCCCGTCTCATTTATAGCTAGAAACACTGCGCTGACCCATAAATGTAATGACTGTGCTGGTCTCCGTTCCTCAGAGTCAGCCTCCGTCAAAGTCCCGGAGTTACTCCACGGCGTCTCAGGGCAGCGGCAGCTCCCCGATGTCCATGCGCCGGCACAGCCAAAACCCCGCCTCTTTGTTTGGCTGGTCGCAGGTCAGAGGCTCGTCGGCCTACTCCAGTAAGAGGTCCCTGCTGCCCGACCACCTGATGGACGCAAGAGAGGTACACTTTGATCTGAAGAAGTCATAACTCACCGATTGGGGGGAACTTTTAGCCAAGACACAAACAGTGGGGGCTAAATCCCAAGGGACGCTAGTTGCGTGCTACATTTTATGATGATTAAAAAGACTGGATGAAGGCGCCGTGTTTGGACAAGATGAGCAGACAGAAAGCAGTGCTGGCACTCACTACAATGTTTCATTAAAGTTTAAACTCGAGGCCAAGTACAAGCAAAAAGTACAAGAAACATTTAGTTCCTACAAGGCACGCAGCGGTGAATGTGAAATATTTAAGAGGCGCTTTAGAGCAGGACTTTAGCTCACTGAGATTTGTTTAGTCATGAGCTTTAGTAGTCTCTCTCTGAGCCAGTTTAATGCTGCAGATTGTCCACAAGGGGGCACTCTCATGTTTATTTAACTTGAGTGGGATACAGCAGGTTTTTGTTCTAATCAGCAAGGTGTAAATATGTTTTTCCCTTGAATTAATCAGAACGTGATAGTTAAACAAAGGCACTGAGTCAAAATCAGCAGAGCTGCCTGCACAGGTAGTTAATCACGGTCCTGTGAGGCTTTGCCCTTATTAAAAATAACCACGACATCCTTGTATTTCCAGATGATGAGCCAAGCCCAGGGTCAGCACAAAGACCTGATGCAGGGCATTGAGGGCCTGCCTGCGACTCCTGGCCTTTCCCCCCTGGACCAGGACCTGCTGATGCTCAAGGCCACTTCCATGGCCACCATGAACTGCCTCAATGAGTGCCTGCACATCCTCCACCTGCAGCAGGTGGCCCGACAGAGAAGCTCCCTAGGAGGTACGTGGAGGGATGTGGTGGGTTGTTGTTGTTACCTTTTGTGTTTGTCACAAAAGGTAACAACACGTAAGTTGAACTGTATATGTTAAAGTACCTGGATTACGTTAAGGCTGTGCTAATTAATGATGGTACACTAAAAGCTCAAACTCAGTTTAGTTCATCTGGACCCAGGCTGGCAGTCAGAGAGCTTTTGGCCAGCACGAGTTTCTACAAACAGAATACTTACAAAGGTGGGACGGCTTGTAAAATGATCTGCAAACCTCATAAACCTGCATTTTATTCATAGAACATAGAAACATTTTCTTTCTCAGTTTGCACATTTGACATGGTTTCTATTGCTGTATTGTGTTCAGGCAGCATGGACACGCAACTTTATTTAGTTGAACTCATATAGCACTAAATTCCAACTTTGTCTCAAGGGGCTTTATTTTGTAGTGTAAAGACTCTACAATAGTACACAAACCCCCAACAATCATATGACCCCCTATAAGCAAGCCCTTGGTGACAATGGGAAGGAAACACACCTGTTCAACTTGAAGGAACCTCTGGCCACCTGTCAATTGTAGTTTTGACGTAATTTTGAGTCCCTCGTGGTGCTTTATGGTCAAAATCACCTGCTACTGTGGTACTGAGTCGTCCCAAACACTGTCCCTCTGCACCACCTCCATCTTATCCCTTTATTGACCAACCCTTTATATTTACCAGTAAAATTGACCATGGGTTCAATAAAGGGTTAAATAAATTCTATATAAACTCAAGTTAAATTTTAAGTTCAGTAAATACATGATGTTTGGGAAGTGGGTGTTAAATATTTATGTCTCTACTGGGCACGCAATCCTAAGAACAAATCATAGTCTTGCTCATGCAGTGTCTGCACCCAATCTAGGCGGTTAGTTTGGCCGGACACTGGAATTATTCTGCATTATTGATGGGGTCACCTGTCCCCGTTTGTACCACCTGTCTCGCTGGTAATTGGATCTCAGATGGTTAAATATCCATCCGCAGCACCTCGAGGACAGCTCTGTTTTTAAGCTTCACATTAAAAATCATACAGTAAGGTGAAGGAGAGGAGACTCGCTGATCTTTTGTTAAAATGCCGGAAAACTCGTCCCACTTTTTCCACAGCGGATCTCGTTACTCGATGTATATTTCATCAGGCCGGACTAGCCACAGCAGCCAATCAGATTAAGTCTTCTGACGCACAAGGTGAATTTGAATTAGATCTGTCCTCTGCTATACGTACTTTTAAAGGGGGCGGAGGGGGGGGATGCCATACTGAGAGGGTTTAGCCAATCGGGGTGGGGGATGCTTCCAGAGTATCCTGATACCTGTCTTCACGGAGGAGTTGGGTTACACTCTTTTGGTCGACGGCAGCTCTCTGAGGAGCAGAAGCTCTGCCCGGTCAGCTGCAAGGCGATTGCGGGGCGCCGTGCGGTAAATGGTGGGCCGAGCTTAGCGCTACCTGTGCATGTAGGGGGGCCTCGGTCGGGTGGGAGGGAGGGGTAGGACCATGAGTACCTCTGAACCTGCACCTGTGCACTCCCCGTCCACTGCAGGACCCACCATTGAGTGGCTGGAGCCCAAACTGCCCGACATCCTGAAGAATGGCAGCAGCTCTCTGGGCAGCTTCGCAACAGGTGAGGGCCCGCTGGAGGGGAACCGCTTGGAGCTCAGCAGCCCCGAGTCCTGCAACTTCTCCGGGGTAAGACTGGGAGAGGGGAGAGGTTATCTGTGTCATGCTTGTTGCAGTTTTCTGTTAATGCTCTGTGAGACTGCCTCGTTTTAAAATCAGTCATACAAAAAAACTTTAATTTCTTCCCTCCTCTCTCCTCACAGGAACAGGAAGACATAGATGCAGAGGATGAATTGGAGGACTCCTTTACGGACAAGGAGGAGGACCTGGGTGCCGTGGAGGAGGAACGGAGCGTCATCCTACACCTGCTGTCGCAGCTGAAGCTGGGGATGGACCTCACGCGGGTAGGTCAAGTTCCCATATCAGCAAAAACAATCCCTCTGAGACGCCAGCACGAACGGGTCTTTGATAAGGCTCGCTTGGCTGTAACAGAGGAGGATTTTCCCGGAGCGAGAGGAGTTTCTTGTATCAATAAACACAGAGTTCAAAGCACATTGCGTCACAGTGAGGCGTGAAATGCTGCCAAGATTCCCTTCTGATTGGTTTTGAATGCAATTTCACAGAATTCTGGTAAAGAATAAACCAAAATGAGGAGTTCACACCATGTTCATCTGCAGCTAAATAAACCATTTTTTAACAGTGTACTGATACACAGTTAAAAGTATGTGGTAAGATTGTTCCACACGTATTTCAGCCTTGACTCAGCAACTGTTACACAGAAACACTGCCTTTCACTTCTTAGGTTGTTTTTTTTTTTTTTTTCTTTTTTCAAATAAATCCTCCTGTGCTTTTCATGCATCATTATAAAAAAAACAAACCCTGCAAACTTTTCTAATGTAACACAAAAAGATCAACATCATTTACTGCAGTCATTGTGTCCTGATCAGTCCTTATGGTCCAGTAACGGTCAAAGACGCTGATACTGGTGTACTGGTGCTTTGTAACTTAGCTGTTTAACAGAAAATAGAAAGAACTATGGCTTAACACTGACATGTTGGTTATTGCCTGCATCTGTTGTGAAAAAGTATCTGCCACCTTCCTGATTTTTCTTTTTTTGCATATTTGACAGACTTGCATGTTTTAAATCAGACAAATTTTAATATTAGACAAAGATAATCTGAGTAAATACAAAATGTAGCTTTTAAATTCTTTAAATCATTTATTAAGGAACAAAAAAGTAACACAGACCTACCTGGTCCTATGTGGAAAAAGTTATATCCCTATAGTTTGGTCATTTTGCAGATCTAGTGACAAAACATTTGTCCCAGTGAAAAAGCAACATCCAGATGAACAATATTCCTTCCTGGGATGAGAACTGACTTTGACTGACTTTGTTTCTCAGCTGTTTCTTTAGATCGTGGCCTGATGTGTTGCTTTTTGAGATCTTTTCGCAATATTTTTGTGATATTGTATCGATACAGGGACAACAAATATTTATCTTGTTAAATAAATTAAAATACTCTTGGAATACTAGGAACAAAAGGGATCATCTCATGCACCATCATCCAGACATAATGTTAGCTAAGCAAACTAACACATTATCCAACATTGGGCGCACTTAGCTTGACAATTCAGATCAAGCTAATGGCTGAAAAGGACAAACTCCTTACATCCACCAAAGAGAGAAAATAATAATCAGCGGCTGCCTGGTGATTAAGTTGAATTTTTCACATTGTGCAATTGACTGTAGCTTGTGGTGATAATCAGTTGCCCAGAGCTTGAGGGTGTTGCACAGTCATGACCACGTTTGATCACAAAGTGATTGCGCAGGTCGCCTGCACCTTTGCAGTGTGACTTGGACCGACTGCAATCCCTCTGAGAGATTTCAAAGGTCTTTAAATAACTGCTGTCTGATTTATAAATGCAGACAGATTGCCAACATTTCGCCATCAGTCTGAATGAGTCTCTGTCATTGAGCACAACTCGAAGGGACTCGACTCAGCTGGCCTGTAGAACAGGAAGGCTGATCAATGAAAATGTAATTGTTAAATGTGAATTTCTGTCTATGCAGACAGCAACAGATATTTGTCACAGTTAAATGCTTATTAAATATCAGCCTGTGATGAGGCTGATATCTAGTAGCACAGTGCTGTATTCGAATTAAAGCCGCCCATGAAAGTAATTGAAGCTGTTTAAAAACCACATTTTGAGGCAGGATAAGGAGTCATGGTTGAAGTAAGCTCCTCATTCTTGGTAATTAGTTGTCAAGGACACGTGCTTAAACACCCTGACCCGAGGCTTACGCTGACACTCTTATCTTTCAGTGTCAGTTTGTTCCCGTAGTTCGATATCCTGCTCTTGAGTTTCTGATTTATCTCATGGGTCCGCTGTCTTACCTCAGCTGGAACTCTAGTAAACACCCCATGATCCGCAGGGTCACGTCCTGTCTGCGTCTTTTCACTTCCTCATTGCACTATATTTTTCTGCCTAACCTGAGCTAATTTAGAAGCATCCTCAGACTCAGTTTGTTAATGCAGTATGTTCCAGAAGATGTGATTTAAAATCTCTTCTCTTGTCCATTTTACTTGTAGGTGGTCCTCCCCACCTTCATTCTCGAGAAGCGCTCTCTGCTGGAGATGTACGCAGACTTCATGTCCCATCCGGATCTCTTTGTGACCATCACAGACGGCAGCAGTCCGGAGGACCGCATGGTCCGGTTTGTGGAGTACTACCTCACCTCCTTCCACGAGGGCCGCAAAGGCGCCATTGCCAAAAAACCCTACAACCCCATCATTGGCGAGACCTTCCACTGCTCCTGGAAGGTGCCCAAGAGACCAGACGCCTCCAAGGAGCCTTCACAGGGAAGCCCCGACCC
Source organism: Diplotaxodon limnothrissa (assembly GCF_057381915.1). NCBI lineage: Eukaryota > Metazoa > Chordata > Actinopteri > Cichliformes > Cichlidae > Diplotaxodon > Diplotaxodon limnothrissa. The sequence goes on along the minus strand of NC_140617.1, from coordinate 24,316,085 downwards.
CACTGCTTCCAGCCAGGACTCCTACCAAGTGCGCTTTGTGGCGGAGCAGGTTTCCCATCATCCCCCTGTGTCTGGTTTCTACGCCGAATGCCAGGAGAGGCGGATGTGTGTGAACACACATGTGTGGACCAAGAGCAAGTTCATGGGCATGTCCATTGGGGTATCGATGGTGGGGGAAGGTAAGGCAGCACAATTTTTTAAAAAACTGTGTTCTGCGAGGTTGGCAGCAGGAGTGGAAACACGAGCTGTTTTTACACATAGAGCACATGTAGGAGGCCCGCTCACCAGCAGCGAGTGCAGCGGGGGGTTAGCTCCTCTACACTCTCATTCACACAGGCTTTGCTGAATAAAGAGAGAGTGTAGAGCATTTATTGTCTGATCTGACTTCTCCCCATTTTAATTCTCACCTGCACCTCGATTGGATGTCTAAAAAAGTTCAGGGGCGCGCTGCATTGGAAACATTAGATGTTTTCACACATGAACTCGAGATGGCGTCAGCAGAATCAGGTTGGCTTCTTATCTAAAGTTCTCACTTCTCACGTGTAGCAGAAAGCAAGAGATGGCCCGCCTCAGATGTGTTTTCACTGCTGGAAGTAATCTGTTTGGCTCAGGTGGAGCATGCTGAGTTCTGGCAAGTTACCTGCTCTCTTCTCACGTGCACAATATCATGATGTGTGCTGTGGAGCTGGCAAGTCGCTATCTCACCTCCTCCTCAGACCTCGAGGCCGCAGTGCCAAAAAAGCCTTTCCATACACAGCTGTAACTGACAATAGAAGTGAGGTGCCCCCAACTCCCTTACTCCTCAGTTTGGTTTTAGTTTTATCTTAAAGCCCTCTTATTACCAAAAGCAGCAGTGTAATTAATTTAGGACTAAATTCTGGTGTATCAGGTGTCATAGTTGGTGTACATTCTCATTTGACTATTAATGCATTTCTTAATAAAAGTATTTCTCTCTTGTCCTTGTTAATAAAAATGTAGGACAGGACATGTTTGTACTTTACTGTGTAGGGCCTCAACCACAGAAGCATCTCTGTCATTTCCTCTGTCACCCAGTACAGACAAATAAGGGAAGTGTCGTGGTTGTGCGTCGGTATTGTGCAGAGGCTGTGCACAGCTTTGCAGACTGTCGTCTACATGCCATTGCTGTTTACCGTCACCAGGTGGCAGCATCAAAATTAGGTGGTACAGCCGACCTGTGAGATCCAGCTGCTCTTGATGTTGTTTATCAGTCAACCAGCTGCTGAAAAGAACAAAGTTAAAACCATTTCCATCACCATTTGACCTAAACCTGCCGTCATCCTTGTTGGGCTGCAGGCTCCTTTTGACCATTTCTGCGGTAGGGCTGTTGCAATACTAACATTTCAGACTTGGTTGAGTATTTTCCTGGATATTTCTATCATTATTAATACCACAGGGTGGAAAAAGACAAAAGAAAGATTCGACTGTATTCTTATTTATTGTTGCTGGGTAATACATTACATAGTACACCCCTCATATCTCTTTGTTACAACTGGCAGAAACCTTGTAACTCTTGTTTCTGTATTTATTCTTCCAGGTTGTCTGTATTTGCTGGAGCACGATGAGGAGTACACCTTCACGCTGCCCTGCGCCTATGCTCGCTCCATCCTCACCGTTCCCTGGGTGGAACTTGGCGGCAAAGTCACCATCAACTGCGCCAAGTCGGGTTACTCGGCAGTCATTACTTTCCAGACTAAACCCTTTTATGGAGGCAAATTACACAAGTAAGTCTTAGTTTTTATATCCACAACAAGAAGTAAAAGAAATGTATTTAATGTGGTTGCAATGATTGTCATTATATCAATATATGTGGTTTGAATCGTATCAGATTATGAGCTTGTGTTCCTTTTTGCCCATTGGGATCCATTTTCAGAAAGTTATGTTGTTATGCTGATGATGCTCAATTTTATTTACCACCAAAGTGCAACAACTTCCAAGCAGTTACTGCTTCGTTTCTTGGAAAACAAAAAAGTTTAACTTCAAACTGAAAAGCAGAAAAACCCCCAGAGGTGACCTTATTTGGTCATTGAGACGATGCTTTCATTCATTCAATGAAATGTGCTCTCTAAATGAACCGAACTTGACTATGTGACCAGGTGAACTACTAGCAATACTATGACAGTATTCAATTTAATTCAGTTTTATTTATATAGCACCAAATCACAACAACAGTTCCCTCAAGGAGCTTTATGTTGTAAGGTAAGGATCCTACGGTAATACAAAGAAAACAGATAATCCTATAACCCCATGACCAAGCGTTTTGGCAACAGTGGGAAGGAAAAACTCCCTTTTAACATTCAGAAACCTCCAGCAGAACCAGACTCTGGGAGGGTCGGCCATCTGATGCGACTAGTTGGGGATGTTGGCAGTAAGACGAGTTTTTGATTGCCAGTTCTGCAGCTCTTTAAAATAAGTGTCCAAGATGGGCGTTTATATCTAAACAAATCCTCAAAATTGCATGTTTGTATTAATTCGGTCCTCCTACCACACGTTTAGGGTAACAGCAGAGGTGAAGCACAACTCCACCAATGCAGTGGTGTGCCGCGTACAGGGCGAGTGGAACGGCGTCTTGGAGTTCAGCTTCACTAACGGAGAGACGAGGGTGGTCGACGTCACCAGGCTGCCTGTGACGAAGAAGCACGTGCGGCCAGTAGAGAAGCAAGGACCGACTGAATCCAGGTCAGATGAAATTGAAGTTGAAGGAGCGAACTTGCAGTGTATTTAATAGCGTTTGCTGAAACATTTCGATCCTTTGCAGGCGCCTGTGGCAGCACGTGACCGAGGCTTTACGGCAGAAAGACGTCGAGAAAGCCACTGAGCATAAGACGGTCCTCGAGGAGAGGCAGCGGACAGAAGAGAGGCACCGTGTCGAGACAGAAACCCCCTGGAGGACCCGATACTTTGACAGAGAGGTGAGCAGTGGTGATTTATTAGGTTTCTGCTGATACAGCAGCTGGTATTTACTGCATAGGAAGTCATATTGAATCATATAACTGCCACATTGAAGATCTTACAACTTATATACACAAAATATTTGAATTGCATGAGTTAAAAAAAAAAAAAAAAAAAACTTCTCAGAGGAGTTTCCACACATTAGTTTGATGCCCATTGTTTGGCAAAAATGTTGAAATCAAATACTTTGCAGCCTCAACTTAACAGTCTGGTGTTTTGTCTAACTTTATCAGGGTAAACAATTATGCTATCTCACTGCAGACGCTTCATTATCACTGATACGTGATGCCACACTGACTCTCGTCTCTCCTCCTGCAGGGTGAAGGTTGGGTTTATCACAAGCCACTTTGGAAAAACTCTACATTCAAATCCTAGTTTCTTCAGCCCTCTCCTATCTTGGATGTTGATATTGTAGATTCAGGAGTGTGTGTGTGTGTGTGTGTGTGTGTGTGTGTGTGTGTGTGTTTGTGAGTGTGCCGGAGTGTGTCTGCGTGCACACACGCATGTGGCCGTTGGTTATGAAATGACAAGCATGACCTGCACTGACGTACAGACGAATGCGACGCTGAGGGGGGAGAAGGACCGAGACAGCATGACCGAAGGTGTTCTCGAATCTCTCACATGATGTTCAGGAAGAGTACAAGTTTTTGTACTGCAGATTAGGGTTTTTTTTTTTTTTTAAATAATCTAATGTCAATGAAAACATATTCTTGTACAGGTAATGGTACTCTATTTACACAGCCTTAAGATGATCTGATGAATGATACTCTGTTTGGACTCGGATGATCCGCCTGGATATGGTTTCTTCTTCTTCTCCTCTTTTTAAACTGTGGTCTCACCTGAGGATAAAGGGACTTTTGGTGAATATCTTCTTTAAATAGGAAAGAAAATCCCCAAGTAACTGGAGAATACATCTCATAAAGCTGAATCTGTGTATTTGAGCTGATAAAACAGAAGTCATTCCCTCTGTCACTGGATGTATTTACTTACTCGTGGTGTTTTGATCTGAGCAGTACAGAAACATTTAGTGGATGCCTCCCAGAGTAATTATTAAACGGGGCAATTTCCCAGAGTATATACATAAAATAGCACATTGAGCAGTGCTTACAGAAATTTACGTACTTTAAAATGACAGATTTAAAGAAAAGTACTAAAAATTAAAAAATAACGGCATCTGAATACTGAACACTGAATTCACTCATTGTTTACTGTAGACTGCACTGCGTTTAATGTGTTTACTCTCATTTTATACATTTATTTATCTTGTCACTCTGAAGGAAAGGCCCCAGTCATATAGGCCTAGAGACAGGTTGGCAACCTGATGGCAACCACCAGTTGGTAGGTGGTGCTGGCAGTTGCAAAGAAGGTGCACTAGAACTGCTTTAGTTTCTAACATGTTGCTTATAGTTTGCTTGGAAGACACCAACTTGTCTGCAAACACTTTGCAATGGCTCTCTGAGCAGTAGTGAAACTATGAAGAGTGCAAAACAAGCCTGTAATAGAGACCGCTCACCCTCAAGGTGGAAGTTGAGTCCTTTAAAACATGTTTTCAGTAATAAGGCGTACTTTTACTTTGAATTTGAACGGTGTCTATTTCCGGTTTGCATCACATTCTCAATTCGTAGTTTCACTCCTGCTCAGAGAGTAGTTGGGAGACTGTTCGGATAACACCCAACGTTTCTTTGCACCAACTACTCACGACCTTTCACCGAAGCAATAACAAAGAGGTTATTGGTGCAGCACCCTATATCGCTTTGCGATCAGTTTTACCTTGCAACTGCTGGGAACCACTCCCCAAGCAGTTTGGAAATATGCCCCCCTCCCCCAGTGACGAGAGGTTGCCTGGGGTTTCCAGGTGTGCGTAAGAAGCCTAAGATGTCCTTGGTGGCATCACTATGACTCTATTAGGGTTTTTTTTTTTGGGGGGGGGGGGTTTAAATCATAAAATTTAGTTCAAGCTCCCCTTTAAGCTGTAAGCAGATCTATCTTAGGGTTTGGTGATGGGTAAAATTCTCCAACAGTTCCAAATAGTTACCGTGTCCAGTAGTGGGTGCTGTGTTTGTGCAACATTTCCTCAGTAATGCATTGTGCCACGAGGTTTCCTTAACATCAACCGTACATTTCCAGAGGGGTGTACAACAAAGCAAGTTCAACAACCTAAAAACACGTTCACAGATCATCTGTTGTACTAATCAACTTTGTTAACCTTCGAACGTTATTGGATTTCATGACTTAAATAATCTGATATATTGGTTAGTTTTTCTTGAGATTTCCCTAATGTTTATGTATGATTGTTTATTAGCCGTTACTAAGGGCATTGCAGTTCAAAAATAATCTTGTTTTATTGTCACAAGTAATGGATTACTCTGTTACAGTCTGCTTGGATCAGTTGGTTATTGTTTGTGGCTTCCAATACGTTGCCAGCGGGAAGTTGCAGAGTGCCCTCTGGTGGACACACAACATCAACCCCTGGCAAGGCTGAAGGGTGTTTCTCTCATTTCTTTCTTCCCTACTTTATCACGTTTTCATTTTAACAGTTATTAATGGCAACAGATTAGCACATCGCTGACATTAGCTAATAGCTGAGATGAGCCAATAGCTAAGATTAGCGCTGCTCTGAAAATAACCTGCTCCACACCAGGTTGTTTGGCATAAGTTGCCATGGTGATTTATCCAGTTTGAACCCCCCCGCACACACACACCTTTGTGATGCTGAAGACTTTGACTTTAGGCTAAACTTAGCTTGTTATCCTTTCATCTTGCTTCATAGTACACCCCTCAGGTCTGTACAGCAGAAGGAGGCACCACCTTGTGGCACTATTCAGCAATTGCACTTTACAAGCTAAATAATTCTCAAGAAGACAGACCACTAAAAGAACAAAACTTGCACATTGACACTCCCCATTGTAAGTGCTTAGTAGTGCATTCGTGAGCAACTATGATGCAGAGTTTTAGGTAAGTAGGTCAGACCAAAAAACGGTGTTTTAAAAGAGCTAAATGAGCACGTAACCAGCCAACATGTACACTGAATTTAACGCCAAGTTTAGTCAGTGTACGCCCTTGTTGATGATCACTATAAATTCCTTTAGAAACACAAAAAGTTTCCTTTCAAAGCTTCAGCTCTCAATTTAATGCTGAATGCTAATATTGATGTGGGTTTTGTTTTTGTTTGTTTTTTTTGACAAGTTCACGTTGCTGGAACAGCATGTTGTAGACTGAAAATTAGCAAATTTTATTAAATAATTAAATGATTCAGTCGCAGGTGAATGCTTCTTAAAAGGACAAAAAAAATGCTATGCCACTCTTCATGTCTTTTGCCTTTTTTCTTTGTGGTTTTGCAGTGTTTGGAAAAGTCCTGCAGCATGATTGCAAACTCACTTAAATTTCCTAATGTCTGTTGTGAAAGCTTTTAACCAAATTTGCTTCCTTTTGTAATGTAAATAAATATTTTCTTTAAATGTGTGTCCATCCCCGAGCTTGCCCTTCTTATTTCTGGAGTCACTTTGAGTACTTCATGTTCAATCAGTGTTTGTTTTCCTCTTTGATTCCACTCTACCGTGCTGTGATGTATACATGATATCCTGTATGTATCGCCTCCCTGCTAAAGCAACACGTTCTGAGAGCAGAAAGCCACCCTGCCATTGATAAGCTACCCCCTTCAAATCTCGGTGCCTTATGTAAACTCTTCATGTGCGTGTGCCGTCCAGCAAGGAGCACGGCACTCATCACCTACTTATCTGACCAATGCAATGATGTATGTATTGTTAACGTGTGTTTGATTTCTTTTTCTTTTTTCTTTTTTTTTTAAAATCAATGCTTGACGTCGAGACTTCGACTGAGCACTTTTACTAACGGTTTTGACATCCTCCTAGTTTTTGGATTCTGCTGGTTGTCTTGCAGGTCTCTGAAATGCACTGAAGGAAACCTGGTATGGGGAAAAATGGATGTGTGAGATAATCTAATAAATGGTGTATCACTTGTATGCTGTGTCTGGTTCCTCTACTCATCAGCATTATTATTTATGTGAAAAAGGCTGATTTTAAGACATATTGGAAGCTACACCTGCACAACTCCAGAGTAGTTTCCCTTTTAACAAATGACCAGTACTATGCTGTGAAATCAAGTCTAGGAACTCATCAGCTTAGCCTTTGGCTTGGAGTTTCAACTCTACTCAGGACATCAACTTAAAGGGAGCTCTATTACACTCATATCCAGCTCCATTGTTGGACTCTACTAGAGTGGCTTTGCATGATTAACTGTTCAAAATAATCCATATTTATCACATTCATGGCCTTTATGCAGCCCGTCAGTTGATCCTGCCTGAAACGAGCTGTTCTTTCTCCCTTTAAGCCAACTGTTTTGTGATTGGCTGCCCCTCATAAGCAGAAGGTTTGATAGCACATGGGTGGAGCTTCTGTACCCACAGCCAGAGCTGTGAGCCTGGTATGACCATATCTTCTGTCATTAATCATATATTTTCTAAATCTGTGCCATCACAGTAGTTAAAAAATCTGAGGTTTTGATTACACTGACACTGACCTCATTATTTGAAACTCTCGCTATGTTAAATATAACATCCACCATTATAACTGTACATATATGCACTCCTGTGAAAAGCTAACTCCACCCTCTCTGCTTCCATAGATGGTGAGTAGCTGAACAAACGCACTTGATTAACTGATTGTCAGCCAGCATGAGCACCTCTGTAAAAGCAGTCTTTCCAGTAGTGAACGTCCCAGTAAATTCACCCCAAAGTAAGACCGTGTTCAGAGAAACTACAAAACTTCCAAGAGCTACAGCTGAGACTCTACAGGCCTCAGCGTGTTAAAGTTCAATGCAGCGCAATTAAAAAACGATTGATTAATTGAACAAGTATGGCTTATTTGGAAGAGTTGTCAGAAGACAGACTCTAAAAAGATAAATGTTATATTTTAGTTTGCTGATATTGCCCTGCTGCCCACGGGGTTCTAGGTCTTAACACTCGCTTGCTCAGACTTTGACTAAAGCCCATTTTGGCAGGATATTGTGTAGAATCTATGACGACGCTAGCCCTGAGTGAAAGAGAGACAGCTGACCTTGAACTCAGGCACAAGAAGTCAGGTATTTCAATAAAATACACAGTCCCCCACAAGGAAACCCACTGTGATGGAGCTCTGTGAAGAGCCGACACAGCTTCTTTACCCTGTGAGATTCAGCAAGGTGCAGCAGGATTTGCAGGTCTGTTTATTCAGATTATTCCATCATAATCATACCATTAATGCGCATTATTTGCAAATCAGTTTATTTTTTCTGTTTATTAATCATTAAAAACACGTTAATTTTAGCACATGTATGATCTGCATGACCTGCAGTGTCTTTGCTTCTTGCTGACGCAGTGTGTATCAAGTCATCAGGGTTCTTATCGAAGCATAAAGTTTTTTGTTTCTCAAATAGCAACTGTGTTGCACAAACGAGAGCCAGAGGATGGTGAAACACGCGAGTCATACATGAGGACGAGGCAACTATCTCAGCAGAAGAATGCCAAGGACACTTGAGAGATATGCCGGTAATAAAAGACTTTTACAAAAAGTTCACAGTGTGAAGTGTGTGGCAGACTAACAAAACAACTTCAGAGTTTAGTTGCACATTTTTTCCCACAGTTTGCAGTAAACAAATATTATTTAAGGGGATTCTGTTATTCTTCTTTTTAATCTCTGTTGTTTTGGTCTTGAATTAACTCGAGCCGCTTTGTGTGAAAACTTGGATTTTTGACTCACTCAGAAGTAACTCGAAGTTTTGAGTTGTGTAACTAAATTGATGATAACTCAAATTGTCAACTGTCAACCCTCTGAAAGTTTTTCGTATTTATTTATTGACTGTAAGTGCTGGAAACAAGCATTCATAGCTTTAGGTATGGTTCACAGTTTAAAATAATCCTCATTTATCTTATTCTGGGCCTTCATTCTCTATAACAAGCAGTTTAATCCTCTCCCTTCAAGCTCATCTTCTTCTGATTGGCTGCCCTTCCCAAGCTTTGTTGTTCCTGCTGGCATCTTTGGCACTGGTGCTCCCCGTCAGCAGACAACAGCAAAATCTTCATGATTCCTTCCACCTTGATGAGAATCCCAGTCCCAGACACACTGAAGCATCCCCACAGCATAATACTCCCACCACCATGCTTCACTCTGGGGACAATGTTCTTTGGGTTGTACACCTCTGCCTTCATTCTCCAAACACAAGCAGTGTCTCTGTGGCCTAACAGCTCTAGCTTTGTCTCATGTGCCGATGTGCTTCCAGTATGCATCATAATCGGGTTGTCCTTAGCATATTTCAGTCTGGCCTGAATGTGTTTCTTCTGCAGAAGTGGTGTTTTTCTCAGTCTGTGCAGGGTTCTAGTGATTTTCCTACAATTCCTGACTTGGACAAGTCATTCACAAGTGTCTTGGTAATTGTTCTGAGATCTTTAGACACATCTCTCACTAGTTTTCTTTCCAGTCTTTGAAATCTTTTGCCTCTTACCTCTGTTTGTTCTCAGTGGTTCTCAACGAGTTTCTTTATAACTATGTATATCCATCTCCTGCTTTGTGAAGATCAACAATTCCTGTTCTCAAGTCTAAACTGATTTCTTTTGTTTTTAACATGATGCTTTGAGCAGTCATAGCTTAAACCCTTGCTGAAGTTTTCATACTGTGAAGATAATCTTTACAAGCTTAGAGCATTACAAAGCACATCCTTGGACAGCAGTGGTGCAGATGTGTGTACGCGGGGGGTGGGTGGGTGTGTGTGTGTGTGTGTGTGGGTGGTTGGGATGGGGGGGTCTGATACAGTCTGATACAGCTACACAGTGTGAAGAAGGTCATCAGTCTGACCCTCCCTGTGGTGAGCAGCGAGCTTCCTTTACTCTCCTCTCCCTGCGTCTCACTCAGGGCCTCCATCACGGCTGAAGAGCAGCTTCTATTGCTTCTATAACCACCAGGAAAAGTCTCAGCAGCTCCAACTTATCATTATTATCATTTTAATTCACGATGGCTCTCCATATATCTGGTCTAATAACGATGGTCATCTTTTATTTGTTGGTGCTGGGGATTGGGATCTGGGCTTTTTTGAAATCTAAGAAGATGGAGAAAAATTCAGCTGGTGGACAGGTGGAAGTTTCTTTTTTGGCTAATCGGAGGGTCACCTTGGCAGTGGGCGTCTTCACCATGACAGGTGAGTTCACGTAGAAGTGTGTGATCAGTAATTTGGTGCTAACTTCAAACACATTTTGCTTTGTTTTTTTTTAATGAAACAATATCTGTTTGCTTTTATAAAAGTAGTAACTTGTACCATGAATGTGAGACTTGTGTGTGCTCTGTCTTGTATGATCGGCTGCAGCTACTTGGGTTGGAGGTGCCTTTATCATTGGAGTTGCAGAGACTGTTTATGACCCCACAAAGGGGTTAATCTGGGCTCTCATTCCTCTACAAATATCAGTTTCATTCATCATCGGTAAGAACCTCTTACAGAGGAGTATTTACCTCCAAAAATATGCCTAAAATGGGCTATTTTCTTCAAAATAAGATCCACTCATACAGGATATGTCCTTATCTTCTATCATTACTTAAGATTTTTTTCTTAACTGTCCCCTTCTCTTAAAGGCAAATTTTGAATACCTTGACATTCCTCAGCGATCACTAAACTCTTAACCACAAGAATCGAACATAACCTGAAATCTAATTTCGGCACTGCTTTGATTGTTGTCTCTTTTGCTAAAGGTGGTCTGTTCTTCGCAAAGCCGATGCGGGATAAAAATTACATCACCATGATGGATCCCTTTCAGAGGAAGTATGGGACAACACTGACCGGGCTTCTCGCCATCATCCCTTTCATAAGTGAAGTCATGTGGGTTCCTGTCACGCTGATTTCCTTGGGTAATATAAACACACAAACACTTCCTTTCAGAAGTGTTGCCTAAAGGTGCTTTTTGTAGTTACCCTGCAGAATTTAGCCAAACATTTTCACAACCAGGGGGCAGCATTTTACCAGTTACCTCTAAACTTCATATTTTAAATACGGTTATATCCTCATAAGGATTTGCCCACTTAAAGAGCGTATTCACCAGTAACACTGGCTCGCCTGCAACATCTAGTGGTCCAAACTGGTATTACACAAACTACAGCATTCAACTTTAGTTGCCGTCTCTTCAATACAACACACAGGTGTTCTGTTTTTTTTTTTAACTCTTATTTTGTTATTTTTTGGAAGGTTTTAAAACTTCTAATTGCCTGTATTTGCCATGAGTATCTTTAAATATTTATAATGGTCAACATGATTTTCAGAGGTATCGATTATGTGTGTTTTTCTCCCAACAGGAGTCACACTTTCCGTCTTTTCCGATCTGCCCTTAAGTCTCTGCATCTGGATCTCTGCTGCGGTGGCCATCGTCTACACAGTTCTTGGAGGTCTCTATTCAGTTGCTTTTACTGATGTCATCCAGTTATCACTGGTGTTTTGTAGCTTGGTGAGTTTAATGTGACAACACATAAACAAGACTGCTTTTCCAACACGCCAGAGGTAAAAGTTATCTCTCGCAAGAAAGAGTGCACGTTACAGTTGAAGCAGATTCGTTTCTCAAAAGCTTTACTCTGTTTTTTTTTTTCCAGTGGTTGTGTGCTCCCTTCGTTCTGGCGAGTGATGTCTACACCGACCTCCGTCAAACGGCTTTCAACCACACATTTCAGGCGCCCTGGCTCGGCCGCCTTGAGCTTGATGACGTGTGGATATGGATCGATAATTTTCTCGCAATGGTGAGATGACATAACAGTAAAATGTTTCTAATGATTTAATAAGATCTGAAGTCCTTGAAACCTTATATTAAAACAAAAACATTGTATATAAAAGATTATATCAAATAAAGTGTAAAGTTGATATGTCGCTAATAAACAAATTGAACAAAAAGGCTGAAAAAATAAGAGGTACAATAAAAAAGAAACAGCGGGAGGAACATTAGGTTAACTGGCAAGAAGTAAGTAATGTGATTGGGTATAAAAAAGTCTCGTTAGGCAGAGTTTCTCAGAAGTAAAGATGGGCAGAGGTTCACCAATTTCCAAAAACCTGTCTACAGATTTCAGAACAATTTCAGAAAAATTTTACTCACGTAAAATTATGAAAACTTTAAATCTCTCCTCATTTACAGTGCATAATATCATCAAAGGAATCAGAAAATTTGGAGGAATCTCTGTGCGCAAGGACAAAGCTGAAAATCAATACTTGCCCTCAGGCATTTTGAGACATCTACATCATGAGTGTGATTTGCTTTTAAACTCTTGGCCCTGTATATGTTTTTATTTGTTAAAAACAAACTGTGAGCAATAAGTTCTTATGCTGGTAATTACTAAAACACAAGAAAATCTCTTGGTTTTAAAAAAAGTAGCTTAAAAAAATGAACATAGTAGATTGTGGGCTTGCTCTTTGTTTTCAGAGTGTTGGAAATTTGGCGTTTCAGGACTTCTATCAGAGGACACTCTCCTCCAGCTCCACGGCCACGGCCAGAATGATTTGTTTCATAGCGGCAGGTGTGGTCATTGTTCTGGGAATTCCACCTGTGCTGATCGGAGCTGTTGCAGCATCAACAGGTACACCTGACGTCTTCTTTCTTCCGGCTAAACCCTTTAGTTGTCCCCACAGCGGATCATCTGCCTCCATTTCACCCTTTTCCCTCTGCACATCATTTACTAAAAAAAATTCAAACACTACACATAAAACTTAACTAATATTCTTTTTACTCATCCAAATAGTTTTCATAGATTTTATTTTGAATTTATATTTTATCTGGCAAAAAGGGGCTTCCATACACGATGAGCCTTCAGCAGAATGATTCAGATGATCCAGAGATCAGAAAGGAGCAGGAGGACTCATATTTCAGTAACTTTAAACATTATGTTTCCTCTTATGCTTCAGACTGGAACCTGACCTCTTATGGCTCACCTTCACCCTATGAGCGAGGAGAGGCTGCCATGGCGTTGCCCATTATCCTTTTGCATCTTACCCCCACCGCTGTTTTCGTTGTCGGCATGGGAGCCATCGCCGGCGCTGCCATGTCATCCACTGACTCGTGCCTGCTGGCGGCAACCTCCATCTTCACCACCAACATCTACACCCTCGTTAGGCATCAGGTAGGAACAAAGTCGGTCAGAATGCGGAGTTCTTAAAAGTTTGTGTTGATATTTTGGGAAAAATGAGCTTTGGTGTTCTGTTTAGGTATCAGAGAAAGAGCTGCAGTGGGTGATCCGCCTCTCCATAGTGGTCGTAGGGACTGTAGGAACCTCACTCACCTACCTGGACAGCAGAACGTTGGCCTTCTGGATCCTCAGCTCTGACTTGACCTACACCGTCATGCTCCCCCAGCTGATCTGCATCCTCTTCGTCGGATCATCCAATGCCTACGGGGCTGTGGCAGGTTACGTTGTTGCCTTTGTGATGAGAGTGCTGTGTGGCGAGCCGGTGTTCAACCTTCCCGCCATCCTGCGTTTCCCTGGCTGCTCTCTGGAGGATGGTGTTTATGTGCAGCGCTGGCCTTTCAAGACCACTTGCATGCTGTCCTCTCTGGTCACCATCCTGGTATTTTCTTATGCGACATCGCTCTTGTTCAACAAGGGGATCCTCCCAGAGAGGTGGGACCTGTTCAGGGTGAAGACTCAAGAAGAAACAGCACCAGCAGATGGCGCCAGACTCGGTGAAAATGATAAACATGCATCTGAACCGATGTTGGACACAAGATGCTAAGTTTATCTTTTTTTCCTACATTTTCAAGTCTTCAGCACTTCTGCTATATTAAATGATGCACATTGGTAATGGCAATGTTGCCTGATTTCTGGATTACTTTTGTTGTTATGCAAAATAAAATGAACAAATGCCTTTTACTTCACAGCTAGTTAAACATTATGTTTACAATTACCTTGAGTCAGAAAACAATTAATCCCCACCAAGCTGCTTAGAGCACATTTTACATGTTTTTTTTTTTAATCATTATTTAAGAGAAATATCTGCTCTGCTGTAACAGCAGCATATTTGTGTATATCACTATTTGTGTGGGTAACTCCGTATAACAACCACTGCTAATAATGAACTGATTGTTAGTTAAACTTGAGTAAATAGCTATTTTACTGTTGACATTTCAATAATAAATATGTCGTACTAATCAGTGGGCATGTTATACTTTAAATCTGTTTATGTCATTAAGTTGTGCAATATAAAATTCCATACTGTGAAAAAGTTTGCCCCCTCTCTGATTCCTCATTTTTTGCACATTTCTCACGCTTATGCTATAAATTTTAATATCAGAGAGGTTAACCAAGTAAATTCAAAGTGCACTTTTTAAATGATTGCATTTGTTAAGGGAAAAATACAATGACGATGAATAAAAAGATGAACATAAAGTGTTTTAAACATATGATTAATATAATAGTGTCAGTACGTTTTCCATTAGCTGTTCATTGTTAGCTCGTCTGTCACGTTATTGTCTCCCCAAAAACACACCCATTGTGTTCTTGATTTTTTTAAAGTTTTTGCAGCATTTTTATATTATATATGCTTTTATTTTCTTATGTCGCAGTGTGTTTGACCTCTCAGAGCTACTGTAAAAAAAAAGAAAGAAAGAAACCTGACCCTATTTAAAAAAGTTGTCAGTCATCTTGCTGAGCTATTTTCAAAGCAAGAACTGAAAATGACAGAAACCTCCATTTAAAAAACCCCCAGACAAAGCTGAAAAACAGTGTAAACAATATCCATTTATTTAGATGTTTAGGAAATATTCTGATATAGTGAAGCTTTATTATTTAATCTTTGCACAAAGAAGACATCATTCGACACAGACATGTTACATTTAAAGGGAGTGACAAACCCAGCGACCCTCAACAATAAATATGCCGATGCGTCTTTACACTCTAGGCTTGGCGTGATATGCATTTAGAAACATCAAATGAAGAATTTGCAGAGCTGCGTGGATTTAGACGACACAACGACAACCCCCTTTAAGAAATGCATCATTCCCTCTGCGTAACTTGAGTCTCTGCGTAACCAAAATGATTACATAATTTTTCACAAATCATGACACAGAAAAAAGAAAGACAAGCAGCCAACAATAAAACACTCACAGTGCACTGGTGTGAGTTATGGCACAAAGTTTTGTCTTCTGTGACCTGACAGCACACAGAGAGGTTTGAGTGTGGAGGCCACAGCAAGCAGCTGAGTGTCACGAACACGGCAGACAGAAAACAACCTGACGTTACTGCGGGACTGTTTCAGTGGATACTCCTGGAGGTATGAGGTTCTCAGTGGACTAAATAAACCGATGTATGCAGACGTCTCTGTTAAGGCATGAAATGAGAAACGAGGTAACGTCTATCTACTGCATCGTCACAGTTGCAATAAAGATAAGAGACATCCCGTCCCCACTGCTCTGAATAGAAGACATCACAGACACAAACAGAACAGCATGACGAACACCAGGACAAGTGTCTCTGTAAATATTATATGCCTTTTTCTTACATATATAACTGCTATGTAAAGATACAGTCTTTGGTCCCAAATAAAATATTGTGCACAACATACACTTTAGAGTTAGAGCTGAACTCAATGAGACAATGGTAGGACATTATGACTGCATGATGATGGCGATAGCACAACCGGTGTTGGTTTATTTATCTACCGGTGAAGCCGCAATCTACTGCCTTCTTCCTAAAACTAACAAACAGATAAAACACATTCAAATGTAGTGTCTCTACATTTAAAAGGGGAATTGGTTGGTTTTTTGCTGTGTTTCCACAGCCAGGCCCCAAAGATGAAGCCTGGGATGACAGAGGCTGTGGGAGGGTCTACCATACAAAGTTCCTGATTGGTCACCATGATTTTCTCTCCAGTTATGGTGCACACTGTGGTCCGTGCCATAGTCTCTCCTATTCCTGCAGCCGTTACAACCCTTGCAATCCCTCCCATCTCTGCAACCCTCACAATTCCTACAACCCCTAATATCCCTGCTACCAATTTCTGCAATCTGTTCCATTCCTCCAACTACTGCAACCCCAGTAATCTCTCACATCCATGTAACTGTCAATCTGTGCAACTGTGGATTTTTTCTCTCCTTTTAAACGTGAAAATACGAGGTGCATATACATGAACACAAAGGTCGCAACTACTTCATAAGCTGCTGTGAGACTGTGCTGTAATACAGGGAGCACGATTAGACGGCGCAACATCTTCTCACATGAAAAAGTCATGTGACCATGTTTACAGTTTAGCGTTAGCCTTTCAGATTGCATCCACGCTAAAACCACAAAAAGTCAAAATTGTGTTGAATTTGTTTCGGTTATCCTGTTGAGCGTCTCTGATTTATCCTAAACTTTTATTTTTTAGCAGAGTTGATGGAAAAGTTTTTATCCACATCAAGATGTTTACTTTACAAACATCATCACTTAACAAAGCACTGGACATGATGGAGTTTTAGCTGGAAACACGTGTATTCGACTTTATGAACATTTTGAAGTGCAAATGACAGAAAAAAACATCTCTTTCTAAAATATAAAATCTCATAGACTTCTGGATTACAACATGTCATACTCCACTTCTATGTGATTAAAATACATATGCTGTGTTATATATTTATTCCCTTTACTCCATTTCAAATAAAGGTGCTAAGATAAGTCACTCACTTTATCTTTAGAATGGCTCTTTATAACGTTTATACAAATCTGCACCACATCACATGTTATATCATCTCCTTTTTCAATATAGACATATTTTCTATTTTAAATAGTCATTACTGAGTTAAATAATCCTTTCTCTTATCTTAAATAGGTATTTGATATCGTTGCTGAAAAAACATTTCTGCTCTTGGTGAGGACCAGAGATGAGACCTTATGTCGATTGCTGCTGTAACATACATTCAGCCCTCAGTCTGAGGACAGAGAAGATAAGAGAGTGACTCTGATTTGTCATATTTCAGACAGAGGAAGGAGTTTTCTTCATTTAGGAGACGTAAAGTCAAAACAGTCCTGTCCTTTCAAACTGTTTAAGACTTTCAGTAAAACCAAAAACTTTACTTTTTGTGTTTTATAGAGCATCTGGATAGAAAAAACATCCATCCGTCACCTCTCTCACACGTGGGACTCATCCAGGTCCAGGTCGACGGGTGAGAGGGGGAGGGGAGAGCGGCGGGGCGACCGGCGGGGGGGAGGAGGGGACAGCAGCGGGGTGAGAAGCGGGTTCTCGGTGCCGTCGTCCTCGCTGAGGTGCAGCAGGGTGTTGCTGCGCGGCAGCAGGGCGGTTGTGTCCTCGTCCCCGGGGCTCTCTCTGATCCTAGAAGGCCCCGGGGGTGGTGGAGGAGGAGGAGCAGCAGCAAGATGAGTTGGTGGTAATGGAGGTGGCGGCGGTGGACCCGGAGCGGGTGCTGTGCTCAGCACTGGGAGTGGCGGTGGAAGAGGAGAGGAGGTGCGGGACAAAGGGAGAGGGGAGCAGGTTCTGGAGAGGGGGAGAGGGGAGCAGGTTCGGGATGGGGGTGTTGGAGTGGAAGGCCGGGAGATGGATGGGGGAGGGGAGAGGCTGCTGCGTAGCCCCCACTGCTCTCTCTTCTCCTTGCTGCTTAATGCTTGAGGGACCTGTGTGGGAATACACCTGCTCCTGTAGTTTAGCTTTTAAAGGGCTACTTCACACATAAATGACATAAAATTATATTTTTATCTCCTTAAAATTAGAGGAATAGCTGCAGATGGTCATCATTCTGGTTTGAAGGCCGTAAAGGCGTGCCACAGGGCTCAATACTAGGTCCACTCACTGGCCACTTTGTTAGGTACAGTTGTTCAACTACTTGCTAGCACAAATATCTAATCGATCAACCCTTTATATTTAGGCATGTACACATCGTGAAGACGACTTGCTGAAGTTGAAACTGAGCATCAGAATGAGGAAGAAAGGTGATTTAAATGACTTTGAATGTGGCATGTTGTTGCTGGTCTGAGCGTTTCAGAAACTGCTAAGATTTTTCGTAAACAACCATCTCTGGAGTTTTACAGGGGATGAGCTGAAAAACAGAAAATCATCTCAAACTGAGTTCTCTGTACTCAAACGGCCCCCATAGTCATCAGATCTCAATCCAGAGCACCACTGGGTTGAATCTATACCACAAAGAATTAAGTGGTTCTGAAGACAAAAGGCAGTCCGACCCAGTACTAGCAAAGTGTACCTAATCAAAAAGCTGGTGAATATAAATCAGTAGATACTGCTACAAAAAAAAAATAGGATTTTTTTAGTGAACCAACTATGTAAGTACTTCAATTGTATTGTTTATACCACAACATGACATGGTATAAAACATGGCGATGGTAAGAAGAAGATGAAATAAATGTAGGTAACACTTAGTACTATAGTTTTATTTATTTTATTTAATGTCCACAGCATTCTGCATTTCCTCCTTCAGCTGGTCCTACCTGTGCATTTGTAGGTCCGTGCAGGTCAGCCAAGATCATGGCTGAAGAGGTGGGGGGTACTTCCAGGGTTGGGGACTTTGATGGGGCAGGACTCGTCCCTCTGCCTTCGCCCGGTGGGTCCACAGTGCTGGGAGTTGGAGGCTTGCTTGCCCCCGTGGATGCCTGCTGGCCTTGATTCTCTGTAAAGGTGACTGACCTCTTTTGGTCTCCATGCGCTGTGGGCAGACATGCATGCGCACGTGGTCAAAACAGAGACGATAGCGCCAGCTAGCAACTCGCTAACACATTAGCACCACCAAAGAGAGTGGAGGCAGGGAGGGGATGGGAGAGGGGGAGGCAGGGGATTGGGGGGGTAATGCAAGACAGACATGCAGAGCGTCCTATTGGGTGAGGTTGCAGATAAAAGGGACGAGCCGTTGCAGGGTGGAGAGGAAGGGTTACGAGTTGTGTCTCACCTTCACAGTCCAATAAAGTTTCTTTATTTCGAAACAAAAGCATGAGACAGAACAGAGTGAGAAGAGTCAGTCTGGTGGCAGGTGGTACAGCAAACAGCATTGGAACAAACACAGAGGTCGTGAATGGGGAGGACGGGTCAGTTCAAGTCAGCACACTGACAATAAATAAAGTATTGTTACAGGTATAAGTGTTTGTAAGTCTGGATTTGGATTGTGTGCTTGATCTGAAGTGCAGGGTGAGTTTTGCTGTTACTTTTAAAGATAGTCACGCATCCTGTTTCAGAGTTTTAAAACACATGATGCGCTTTCATCATCCCTCATCTAAGAAAAGACAGATGAAAGCATGTGTGCTGTTACCCAGTGGTTTGTTCTTGGGCTGGATGCTCCTGCGCGTTGTAGAAAGCCTCGCTCCAGATCGACCGCGTGGTTCGGTTTTTGGAATGGACAGCAGGGGGCGTCGCATCTACGGGAAATTTAAGAAAATCCACAAGATGGTTAGCCTGCCCACTGTATTGTAGCGCCTATGTGTGATGTCTTCCTCGTCTTTTTAGTAAATAAAATGCTTTTTAAAAACAGGTTTATGTAACACCTGTAACGGGACACAACCCAAGAATGACTGAATTATTTAAAATAAATACATTTCCACATCTATTTAAAAAATAATAATAATGATTTATAATAATAAACATGAACATAATACAGAAGAAAGTTCTATATATTATTAAAATGACCACAACAGTGATTGTAACAATATAACAAACTTATTAGACGTCTGAAAAATATAAATATATAAAATGAAAAATATATTAAAATAATATAAATCTATATTGCTTCAAAGACTTTGTCTTTTTTATCCCCACATTGTTTAAGCATTTTTAGGGTGGCTTATTTTGATAACTTGATTGATAATCAACCCCGACTGTTTGCGCAGACGCCACTCCTCCCTGAGCCTGGTTCTGCTAGAAGTTTCTTCTTGTTAAAACAGAGTTTTTCCTTCCCACAGTTGAGCTCTTGCTCACAGGGGCTCGTATGATTGTTGGAGTTTTGTGTGTTTATTTGTATTATTGTATTGGTCCTTACCTTACAATATAAAGCACCTTGAGGCAACTGTTTTTGGGATTTGGCGCTATATAAATAAAACTGAACTGAAGTGAATTTCTTTTATTTTATGTGTGTGTCTAAAAATACTTTTAAATTCTATTTTCTTGTAATGTATTTGCTTAAATGTGAATTAAGATAGCACATACTCAATGCCATCAAGTTACATGGACACATGGGACACATGAAAAAAGGTGATGTCCACACCTGTCTGAGTCCTCGCTTTCTTCCTAACGGGGGCTGGATCAGGAGGTTCTGACCTGGTTCGCTCTGCACACTGGCCACCCTGATGCAGTCAGTCATAAAGAGACACACACACACACACACACATTCACGTGCGCACATTCACGCAAAACACACAGAAATACGTCACCATAAAGGGACTGAAAAGCAAAGATTACCCAACCGTCGATAAACGCAACTTTGATCACAATAAGATGTCGCTGCTACTCTACCCATTCACTCACTACACAATACACACAATGTGCTACAAGACACCCAATCACAGTACGGAAAAGAATAACAGTGCTGCCATGATTCAAACACTGAAAACACAACAGGGGAGTAGTAGGGCCTGGAGTGGCAATCCTGACAAAGCAACTTGTCTTGTTTTTTGTGCTACAAATGCCCCTGAAACACCTGAAATGTCCCCATCTAACCATGAAACAGTCATACGGCATATTTAAAGTTAGCTTCTAAACAAAAAACAACAACTAAAGTGTCCATTGTTTGTATTTTTTTGTGTTGCCACCCCAGTTCCCTCGTGCCCCTCCAGATTGGTATCCACAATAGGACGCCCAATTTGATCAGCGAAAAGCCTGATAGACACGTAAACAGTATGAAACACCATGGCACCGATGAGAGGCTGACTTTAGTGATGGCACATTAACTGTAAAGAACCACAGCTAACAGAGAAAGAACAGAGGCAGAGCTCCCTGGCCCCAGGGGCTCTGAGACCCTTTTTAACATTTTTTTTTTTTGTAAAAGGGGGAGGGGGCCTGGTTAGGATAGCACAGCGGATGAGCTGAGAAGATGAGGGTCAGTGTGGAGCTCAAGGGGAAGTGAGGGGGGTTAAGGGGATAGAGACAAGGCACATTAGACCCACACAGAAAGAGATAGAGACGGGTAAGTGGGAGGTGGGGGGGCGGAGGTGTGACTGGCCGAGGCGATTTGATTCGATGCGGATGAGTGATCAACAGTGAGGCGGCCGATAGAGGTGGCCGTCCTGAGGTGATGCCCCTCCCAGTGGCAGACAGATGCAAGAATGCACCAACGGGACACAGACAGAGAGAGGGCCACTGTACCTAGAGAGGTTACCCTCCTGCAGAAGACCCTGGGACTCATCTAGCACATTGGGTTCACTGTAAAAAGGGGGGCGAAGCGGGAAAATGGGAGTTTAGGGAGTGTAGTGAGATCCATCACCACCCTGAGCCCCTTCCTTAGCAGGGTTTATATAAGCCAGGGTGTTTCCTCTAACCAAAAGTAACCAAAGGCAGAGCAGACTTTTGATTTTTAACATTCTTACCATGAAACAGAGTCTTAACACTGCTTAATAAAAAACATGATAAATCAACAGAGATATACATAGATAAATATGACTGTGGTTGTGGAATATGACTGGTTGATTTCTCGTCCATCGGTCGGCTCTACATGTTACATAATAAACAGGAAAGAGTTGAACATTTCATGAAAGCTGCTCTGAAAACAGAAATAATCTCATTAGTTTAACCAGCAGGATAGAAGCACAGTGGTTCTCAAATATAGCTGTGAAGTTTAGACACTTTAGCTTTTTGTAGTCAAGAGTCAACGTATTTGAGAGTGAAGCTATCAGCTGATTTTTTTATTGGTTAGCAACCTGCATTCATAGATCGCAAGTGTAGAAACATATTAATAAAATCCTGGAACATGACATTACAAAGGAGATGTACGTCAGGCACTCAGGAGCCTTGATTGTGAAGCATAAACTCGCTGTAAGCCTCTGACGTCTATAACTGACGACATATGTTTCAGTTAGAAATTTGCACTGTAGCTACACTATGTGGTAAGCACAAGCCCCTCTAAAACTGCACCAAAACCTATGCAGGATTAGGACTTTTTCAGGGCCCCTGAAAAAAATTACTGGGGGGACAAATGTCAGAATTAATCTCCTGATTGACTGTTTTTGTAGAATTCTTTGATTGATCTAAGAAATCAAACTTCTGAGATTAATGTCAAAATTAATCTCATGACAAAGAGTTATATAAAAATGATTACTATCTTCTCAGAATACTGAAATTATTGTCAGGATTCAGACTTTTTCCACTCAGAGTTTTGAGATAAATGTCAGAATTAATCTCGTGACTAAGATTAATGTTCAAATTCTGACTTTTTTCTCTGAATTCTGAGAACAAAGTCAGAATTAATTTTTTTCTTCTCAGAATTCTGAGGGATAAAAAATCCAAAAGACACTCCCCATTTCTTATTAGTGGCCCTAATCCTCTTCTGCATTAACCTGATGTGTACCTCCCTAATGTAACTGCATGTGGCACCGATGTGGCCTGTAACTATTGTGATCAGCACAGCTGAATCCAGCTAATGTTTTGCCAAAGCTTTGTAATTAATAAATGAAAAAGGAACAATTCTTTTCTGAATATAAGGAATACTAATCATAGCATTAATATAAGGACTCACGAATGTCAGTTAACCCCTGGAGAGAGACTGGTGAAAACACTGGATGGTACAGGGGGGAATTTTGTGACCTAGTGACAGCCTGTAACCATTTGCTGGTCAAGGAAAACAGATAGTTCAGAACAACTGGTTTCCAGGTGACTGGTGCCTTAATGCAGGTTAAACAGAGCTGGTCACTGTAGGCCTTTTTACTCCTTTGTTTCCTGTTATAAAGCTGGCTGTTTGATCATGCAGGATCTGCAGTTAGCTCTATTTTTCAGCCCTTTTGTTTTCTCCCTTTCACTCGGTCTGACATCGCCTTTTAATGGCTAGTGAGATTATTTCTGCCTTCACACCATTTCATCTTTACTTTTCAAGTACAGGAAGAACAACTTGCATATTGCAGCTAACAACTAACTACTAAACCACCATTTTTTGTTTGTTTTTTAACCGATAAAGACTAAACAGATTGAATTAAAAAAAGATTTTCACTGAACTAGGTGTGACTGTTTTACATAAGTGCTTATCTGTGGCTCCCAGGTTCAGTGGGAAATGTTACCTGTGGCTGGGCAACATGGTGGTGCGGGGGGCCTCGGGCTGAGAGGCCGCCGAGCCAGTGGCGTGGCTGGAGAAACGGCGCTGTGACATCACCCTGGGCATGAAGGCTTCGTGCTCGCTCACCACGCTGGGAATGCTCATGGAGTCAACTGCAGCGAGAGGAACGTAGAGTGGTGAGTTCACTTTAAAGGAAGTGAACAGGAATGAGTGAGAATAGCTGGTGAAAACAAGGGAACAGTGTTTCTGACTCTCTTCATCGTCCTCGTCGGTACGGCTGAGCGTGTCCTGTGAGGGCTGCCGTGACGGTTGGCTGTCCTGCTCCCAAACTGTTCCAGTGCCTGTGTTGGATCGCGACATTGTGGCCAAACTGAGGCGGTAGGCTGACGTGGAGGTGCCCACCGTGCTGATGGATGTCTTGCCCTGATATGCTGTGGGGTGGGAAACGCCATACGTGACTGCAGAGTTGATAGCTTCTATTTGAAAACACTTACAGGACAAGTTCACCCTGTTTATCCGTCTATATTACTGATTCCTTTTACGTGGACATTTTTTTAAAAACATACTCATGTTCCATTAAGAAATTAAACATACAGACATACACAGCAATCATCTCCTGTCAGATTATATCAGGGTATTTGGACTGCAGTATGTTGTACGTCAGTATGTGTGTGACGAGAAGCCAAAAAACACTAGATGGATAAAATGGGATTTTTAGATGAACTGTTCCTTTAATTTTTTTAGTATGTAGCTCCTGACCCGAGCCGCTGTGCACAGCCTCTTTGAGGATCTTGAGCTCATTGTTGAACTCTGCAAACAGTGAGCTCTTGCAGAGAGGTCGTGGGATGAAGCGCCGCTCCAGCTGATCAGCGATGTGGTGGCGCGCTGTGATCTCTTCCTGGGAATCGGCCGGCTGGGTCAGCAACTGGAAAAGTAAGATGGAGGAAAAGTGAGGAAGATGACAGCAAACTTTTCAGGAGTGCTGAAGGAGCAGGAGGCTCCTGAAGTCCCCTACCTTGCACTGTATAAAGGGTCTGAGCAGGACAAAAATAGGGATCCGGGTTCGGACGATAAAGTCGATGAAGTCCCAGAAGGCCAAGCCGCCCACCTTCCTCAGAGCCATCTCCTTCACCTGCAGGCTCAGCCGATACCACTGGTTCCCCAGCGAGCGCTCGAAGCAAACCAGCACCACCTTCAGAGCTGTGGAGGAAGGAGGATGAGAAGAGGAAGACAAAGCAAAGCTATAAAATGTTCTCCCCTCTTCTATTGTACCTAAATAAGCAGCCTGGCTCGTGGACTCTGCTAATCCCTCCCTACGCAGATCTTTCCCAGGGTCACCCGGCGTGGAGCAGTGAGCCGGAGAGGCGTCAAGCATAAAGTTCTTGGTGCGGGATGTGGAGATGATACGAGGGGGAAGCAGGATGTTGATGACTGTCTGTAGGAGCAGGAAGACCTCCGGCTGCTCCAGGTGGGGGCTGTCTGCATTGAGAAAACAAAACAAAAGCAGGAAATACAAAAAACCCTGAGCAAGATGCTGATTGGCGTTTTAAGTCTCCTCCTCCAATCGCACCAATAAATCACCTTTGCTCCCGGAGCCTACAGTTAACACGAAGGGAATGAGCAGGTTGAGCAGCATCCCCTCCCGCCTTTCCTGACTGGTGAAAGGTGAGATCACGTGACTGAGGGGGAAGTCTTCCTTCAAGGCCTGTGGAGAAGCGCGAGGGAATTAGCATTAGCACGCGGAGCAGCTGCTTTATGAGTGGGTGTTTGATAGGGTCATCTCGCCATACCTGAATCTGCAGAGCAACCAATCGGACCACGGCGGTGCTAAAGGGCAGAGGCGGAGACAGGTAAGGGCTGAGGTGGAGGAGTGGCAGCCCGTCCGCCACACTGGAGGGGCCGACCACACCCATCACCTGACAACAGACCAGACAAACCACCCCACCAAAAAACTTAAGAAAATGCTAAAAAAAAAAGAAAAACAACTTTGCTTTTCAACATCTTTGCAGTCCCATACCAGGTTGACGCAGACGTTGATAAGCGAGCGCAGGTGAGGCAGGAACGAGATGATCGGCTGTCGCTGCAAGGTCAGGCAGATCCCCTCGATCAGGCTACTGGCCGCCTCCCACTCCACCTGTCTCCTGGAGAACAAACAAGTACACACCACCACCCCCCGAAACCACATACAAGCACATTGTCATGAGTTTTAAAAAAAAAAGAGCTCACAGGGAAAAACAATTCTGCCCCTGAAGGGAGTTTGTTTGTTTGTAACCAATCTAGTGTCGACAGTTTTCAAGATATCACCTTCAAAGTTGGTAAAATGGTAGATATGGTACAACCTATATTAACCCTCTCAGGCTCAAATTAAGTTTCTGTTGCTAATGCATAAAAGAATACCTGCAGTGGTACTTCTGAGTAAAAAAACTCATAAAATATGTATGTGGGGTAATCTGCAACGCCTGCCTTGAGAGGGTTAACAACTATTTTTTATGGCCCGTCTTCAAACTTCACATCAACATACTAAGCCTTGGGGGACATTAGCACCCAAGGTCAAAGTTGACCTTGAAAAGAAACTTCAAGAAACCACATCAAGGAACATTTCAGATGAAAGTGCATGGAGAGAGCTGCACAACACACTCAATATTTTTTCATTATGATGCCCTACGATGGCACAATGTTGCCATAAAATTTCACAAAATTACACAGCATGAATACATATTCAAATCTCAAACTTTTAGAGCTCATAGAAGTCAAAGATTGCATCAAAGACAACAAATGTCGCAAAGCTCACAAACATAGCCAACTAAACACTGCAGCAACAGATCCGCCTCAGAGCAGTGTTACCTCTCAGCTAGCTGCCTCCAGTCTACAGTCAGGGAAGCTTTTCTGTACTCTTTATTACCAACATTTATGCATTTATGTATATATGCAAATGGCCCTCTGTGATAGTTTTACTCCAACTTTCTACAGTTTTTTGCAGGATTGGACCACTGGAAAGGCGAGGATAATGAAAAGTTATGTGAAACGTGTGTTTGGTTTTTTTACTTTAGAGCAGTATTACCGCAATACTCAACATACTGCAAAACTTTAAAAACTACAATAGTATTGTATTGTGGGCTGTCTGGAGATTCCCACCTCTAGTAAATACCTGACCATATGAATAAGGACTTTCAGGAGACAAGTTCACTGAAGTCCCTGAAATATTTGGATGTGTGCGATCTGACGGCAGCAGATGTGAAGGCCTGATGTTTTGTCTATAGCTTCTCAAGTACAAGTAACATAATATTCTTTAAAGCAGTCTAAATCAGTAGAAGACGACACAATCACGATGAATTACTTTTACTGAAACATGCAGAGAAGTTGATTTCCAGTTCCAGCTCTTAAGATGAAATATTGCAGCTTTAGTGTTTGACTTGGTTTTTATGTATGAAATTTATTTTATGAAATTTCTTGAAAATAGAGATTATAACTGTGATTATTTGTATCATTACACTGGTAATTCTAATACCAGCAGGTTTCTTGGTCATTACTGCATCAGAATTGTGGAAAAATCTTAGCAAACAAAAGTTTAAATTAAAGCATTAAAAACTTTTTAAGATGCATCAAAATTTTAAAATACGCATATAAAGAAAAAAGATTTTTGCATTGCATCACATCTATAAGGGTGATGAAGAATTCGTTCTTCATTGTGAGCTAAATAAAGACTAAAAAGACAACATAACACCTATATGTTGCTTTCCATGGCCAAAGACTGGACACTCCAGGCATAGAGGAACGCTGCCACTGATCCATTGTTAGAACAAACATCGTCACACACTTTTATGCCATTACGCATTTAAACTCACAGACAGGAAAACACAGTCCACAGAAGCACTTACGGTACAGCACCCACGAAGGCAGCGCTACAGAGGACAGTGCCAAGAAGCCGTCTATTCACTGTACACACCACGGCAGCGGCACAGCACGATACACTCACAGGGAGACGGAGAAAGAAGAGGGATTGTGTTCAACAGACCTGCTGCATAAAGCCTGAGGGCGAGCGCACCTGAGCGTGGGCATCTTGTGGATCTTGTTGAACATGCGGTCCAGCCTCTTGAGGATGAGGATGAGGGCAGGCCGGACGGCCTCGGACGACCAGTCGGTGATGGGCAGCATCTCCATGATGTAACGCCGCAGCCCTCGGCTCTCCATGGTCAGGGTGTCGTAGGGCGCCAGCTTCAGCAGGGCGTGGGCGATCTCTGCCAGCCTGGGGGCAGTAACATTCATTCAGTTCAACTTACAAGTGCTTTTTAGGATACAGCTTTAATTAACTAAGGAATGTGAAGAAACAACTTTACTGACTTTATTCCCAAAATGTGTGTATTGTGTCAACGAGATATCAACCGAAGTTGAATTAGGGCCGATCTGCAATAGTGTATAACACTATGCATAAATGCATAGTACGTGTAAATATTAATTAATATCTTAAGAACAAACAATTGCCACAACAGCAAGAAGGAAAACAAGTTTGAAGTGCCTTAAGTTTCAAAATAAGAGCAAGTTAATTGTCCACTAGTCAATCGACTATAGATACCTACAGAAGAGGATTAGGGCCACTGGAAAAAAAAAAGTGGGCATATCTTTTTTTCTTCTTTTCAGGAATTCTGAGAAAAAACTCTGAGTTCTGAGATTAAAGTTAGAATTCTGAGAAAAAAAATCAGACTTTTTTCTCAGAATGCTGTATTTTTTTTTCCTCAGGATTCTGACTTTAACCTCGGAATTCTGGCTTTAATCTCACTTTAACTCTGACTTTAACCTCGGAATTCTGACTTTAACCTCAGAATTCTGACTTTTCTCAGAATTCTGACTTTAATCTCACTTTAATTCTGACTTTAACCTCGGAATTCTGACTTTAATCTCACTTTAATTCTGACTTTAACCTCAGAAATCTGACTTTAACCTCACTTTAATTCTGACTTTAACCTCAGAATTCTGACTTTTCTCAGAATTCTGACTTTTCTCAGAATTCTGACTTTAATCTCACTTTAATTCTGACTTTAACCTCGGAATTCTGACTTTAACCTCAGAATTCTGACTTTAACCTCAGAATTCTGACTTTAATCTCACTTTAATTCTGACTTTAACCTCAGAATTCTGACTTTAATCTCACTTTAATTCTGACTTTAACCTCGGAATTCTGACTTTAACCTCAGAATTCTGACTTTAACCTCGGAATTCTGACTTTAACCTCACTTTAATTCTGACTTTAACCTCAGAAATCTGACTTTTTTCTCAGAATTCTGACTTTTCTCAGAATTCTGACTTTTCTCAGAATTCTGACTTTTCTCAGAATTCTGACTTTAACCTCAGAATTCTGACTTTAACCTCAGAATTCTGACTTTAACCTCAGAATTCTGACTTTAACCTCAGAATTCTGACTTTAATCTCACTTTAATTCTGACTTTAACCTCGGAATTCTGACTTTAACCTCAGAATTCTGACTTGAACCTCGGAATTCTGACTTTAATCTCACTTTAATTCTGACTTTAACCTCGGAATTCTGACTTTAATCTCACTTTAATTCTGACTTTAACCTCGGAATTCTGACTTTAACCTCAGAATTCTGACTTTAACCTCAGAATTCTGACTTGAACCTCGGAATTCTGACTTTAATCTCACTTTAATTCTGACTTTAACCTCGGAATTCTGACTTTAATCTCACTTTAATTCTGACTTTAACCTCAGAATTCTGACTTTAACCTCAGAATTCTGACTTTAATCTCACTTTAATTCTGACTTTAACCTCAGAATTCTGACTTTAATCTCACTTTAATTCTGACTTTAACCTCGGAATTCTGACTTTTACCTCAGAAATCTGACTTTTTCCCCTCAGAATTCTGACTTTTCTCAGAATTCTGCCTTTAACCTCAGAATTCTGACTTTTTCATCAGAATAATTTTTCCTCAGAATTCTTACTTTAATCTCAGAATAAGACTCATAAGAAATGCTAAAAGCATTTTGTAATTTAAACACAACAAAGTAAAGCCTGTGTGTTATCCATCTAGTGCTGAATGTGTGAAAGAATGTAGGTGGTGAGAATTAATGAGTCATAACTTTCTGACTAAATCTGCTGATGCCCAGCAAATACTTCAAGTTACAGTTAGTAATTTTTATGTTATTTCACCAAAAAGCATTCTGTACTCCTAAATATATCTAGAATAGTTTGTAATTACATCTTCCAGCGAGCTGAAGCAGTCTCATATCAATAATGTAATAAAAGCATGAAGCAACGAGACAATAATGTCACAGTCATCTGAATAAAATCTCATCTTCTTTCTCCTCACCTCAAGCTGAAACCCTAACCCCTAACCCTTAGGCTGAAAATCCCATGTTCCCTCTGACAAATAGTTTGATTACATTCTCACACTGAATGAGAGTTTATCTAATACATTTCAACCAACAGTGTTAGATACACGTCAAAGAAAGTTTCACTGATAGAGGATAACAGTTTAGCATATCCTTAACAAGTCACCTCAGTACTGCTGGTCAGAAGTGAGCTTCACTGACTCATCGACTCATTTTGGACTCCCTTCACAAAGTTTTACAGCCTCCTTCAGAGTAAATGAAGCTGGATGCTTCTCAGTCTGCATTGACAGCTGAGGTAAACAGTGGAGTGACAGGGAAAAATTCCAGGGTGGATTTGAATTTGATCCAAACATTAGTGGAAACACAGATACTGAACTGTTTGTATTTCATCTCTCTTGGCTGACTGAAACATGTTTGTCCTATAGCAGCCACTGTAGTTAGGGTTATGCACTTGAATCTCAATGGGTAAGAAAACTAAATAATTTGACAAATTTACACACTGTAACTAAAATCAGCTGCTATTTCATCGCACACCTCATGTGGGACTTGATGTCCAGTAGCTCCAGAGCTGTGACCCGCGGCTCGCCTGCAACGTTCTGCAGGATTTTGAGCCGTGGCCCGCAGTGTTTGTAAAACTCGGTGCAGATGTTCAACAGGGACTCCCGTGGACGGCGAAACTCCTCCCTGGCAATGCGCTCGTCCAGCTCCTCCCTTGGCATGCCCTGGCCCTCCTCCAGCAGGTGAAGATTGTCCCTGACAATACAAAGATCTCCTCAGTCTTGGTTTTCAAACTCCAAAACTGCACTATAGTCATCTATTCTGAGACAGGTGAGAGTTAAAGTTCTGACCTGGTGTTGACCCCTCCGGACATGGCGTGGTTAGCCGTAGTGCCGCCCTTGTGGCCCTGATCACAGCGAGATATCTGGGGAGCCGTCATGGGCCTGTGGACGATCAGATGACAACAACTAAGAGGAGCTAAAAGCAAATCTAGACTCAGTTGTGTCTGCATTGGTAAGAGACAAACCTTGTGAGGGTTTCAGAGCTGTAGAGCAGGGCCTGCAGAGACGTAGCTAGGGCAGCGATGGCCGCAATCTCATCTCTGGCAGCCGAAGCAGACTCCATCGTAACTGTGTTGCTCTTCAGTTTCTGGAGGTAGCAGGGAACCAAGGCCTCCAGCACCATCAGCATCTGGAGACTGGAGAGGGAAGCATGGATAGTATGAGGACAGAAAGCAACTGACAGAGAAAGACGCCTCGATGTTTTTATTGATACCTCCTGAAGGATTCGGGGGCATATGCAACCACAGTGACGCACAGCTTGATGGCCTCGCTGATAGAAAAGGTCAGGTCCTCATTACCATAACAGAAATCTGTGACATATACAGAGTACAGTCAAACTAGTCCAACAGTAATGTTAGACTAACAGTTGAATTTATGAGGCTTCCTTTACAGACTTATTTGATATAAGAGGTTTAATGAATTTGGGCATCAGTCTGAGTTTCTGGACTTCTTTACCAAGTCTCTACTCTCCGACTAAATCCATATGTTGATACCTACGGCAGCTTTGTCTGGAGCCAGTAAAATTGACAGTTTACCCAGAGAGCGTAGAGGCTTCTCAGCTTTGACCAGCTCCAGAGCATCCAGGGCATCCTGGGTTTCACCTTCTAGAGAGACCAGCAGGTCGAACAGACACTGGGCCGAAACTCCTTTAGAAAGACCGGTACTGGTGCTGGTCTGAGATGGATAAGAAGAGAGAAATGCATCAAAGGAGACGAAGAACTTGCAGTGGTGCTGACCGACTGCAGATTCATTTGAATGAGTCCGAAAGTCTTACTGTGAACTCGAGCAGCGGAGCAACGCTGGCAAACAGCTGCAGGATAAAGGGTTTTCGATGGAGGATGTAAAACTGCCGGCAGCAAAACTCAATGCCCTGCCTCAGAAGAGGGTTGCTCTCGTAGTCTGCATAGACCTGTCACAGCAGAACAGGGAGAGGGGATGGGAAATGTAAATTACTGCGAAACTGGAATTCAGAGCCAACTGCTCTTCCTCCACTCACTGTCTAGGCTCAGTTAAGTGTGCACAGGTAAGCATACCTGCAGCATGGTTGGCAGCATCCACTGGTACCCGCTCAGGGAGAACAGATGGTTAAAGTGAACGGCGGTGTTGATGGCGGTCGCCGTGTACTGCCTCAGCAGGGAGCTGTCCTCGGGGTGCAGCAGAAGGGCCCCGTTGAAGACGTTAAGGAACAGCATCATCTCATCGCCCCACGGGTACTCACTGGGCATGCCCAGAAACATTTCCTCCAACAGTTTGATCCACAACACCTTGTGGAGAGTGTCCAAGCCAAACAGCTCTTTTCCTGGAAGGCGGAGCAAAGCAGGATTCATTATCCTAAAATAAACAGTAGGAGCTATACTCAAGTTTATTAAGCTGTTAGTCTTTTTCTCACCTTGAGGCTCATTAAAGAGGGAGAACTCTGCATCGATGGCGGTGCGGGGGAAGGAGGGCAGGCGAAGCAGGTCCTCCTGCAGCAGGGAGACGTGGGACTGCTTGTGCACAGCTGGCATGTGTTGTGTGAGGGAGATGAGGAAGAGGACTCGACCGACTTCTTCTAGTTTACGGGAAAACACCTGAAAACAAAAATTCAGACTATGATTTTCCTGTTGCAGGACGCTGTTTAGGGGCTGATTTAATTTTCACATTTCCAACCTTACCTGTTTCTGGATGAGCTCCTGTCCTTTCTCAGGCAACATGTGGACCAGGTTGAGCTGAGGAGAGACTGACCTTCGGAACGGGTAGATGTCTCTAACATATGTCTGAAGGATAGAGAGAAAAATAATTACACTAAATATCTCTATGTTTAAAATTAAATTCAATGCCAGAGGTACAGTGGAACAGATGTGACTCAAAAGCACTGGTCTGACCTTTCTAATCTGCACAGAGCAAGACCGACCAACACTAACATACATATGAACTATTATTGATGATTAATGAAAATAGGTCTTGACTTCAGATAATTTAGTGCTTTTAAATAGTTGTTGCTTTTTTCAGTGAACAAAAAACCCCCTCAAAATAAAGTTCCCACCTTTGAATAATGGATGAGGTTCCATCGTTTATCCATGAGGAAGTAGTGTGCCGATCTGGCCTCGGGAATGTTGAAAAATTCCAGACACTCCTGGTTGGAGAAAAAGGAGATGGCTGATTAGCTTACTCACGCTGAATTACAATTTTAAATTTTATGCATTTAGCACACGCTCGCCCAGCATGATTTGAATTTAATTACAGTGATAAGCCTCCTCGGTCTTGCCTCACTGTGTGTGTGATTGACTGAGATGAGAATTTTTACCTTTAGCAGGGCTTCAAACTGAGTGTCTTCGTGGACTGGTAGCTGGGTTGGGATGTCACATTCATTCTGCCCGTGCACCACCAGCGTTTTGGTTCCTGCAGCAACAAAATGCATGAAAATATTTACATTTTGTGACATATTGTTGATTTCTGTTATTCCATCCATCCATTCACTTCCGCTTATCCTTTTCAGGGTCGCGGGGGGAGCTGGAGCCTATCCCAGCTATCATAGGGCGAGAGGCGGGGTATACCCTGGACAGGTCGCCAGTCTGTCGCAGGGCCAACACACAGGGACAGACAACCATTCGCACTCACATTCACTCGCACATTCACACCTAGTGGCAATTTGGATTATCCAATTAACCTATCCCCACAAGCTGCATGTCTTTGGACGGTGGGAGGAAGCCGGAGTACCCGGAGAGAACCCACGCAAACACGGGGAGAACATGCAAACTCCACACAGAAAGACCCCGGCCTGATGGTGGGATTGAACTCAGGACCTTCTTGCTGTGCGGCAACAGTGCTAACCACCGTGCCACCCCTTTTTTTTTTCACCCATTCACACACACATTCACACACTGGTGATGGCAAGCTACATTGTAGCCACAACCACCCTGGGGCGCACTAACAGAGGCGAGGCTGCCAGACACTGGCGCCACCGGGCCCTCTGACCACCACCAGTAGGCAACGGGTGAAGTGTCTTGCCCAAGGACACAACGACCGAGACTGTCCAAGCCAGGGCTCGAACCGGCAACCTTCCGATTACAAGGCGAACTCCCAACTCTTGAGCCACAATCGCCCTCAATCGATTTCTGTTATTGAACATTAAAATTAAAACAACAACAAAAAGAGTGACCATAAGGGTCTTTCTCTGTCAGTATGAGACTTGTTTGAATAAAGCTAGAGACCAGAAACAGAAGTTTGCTTTTTGTCTTAGGAAACAATGCTTTTTATACTTTTACCTTTTATCTTTGTTTTGATTTAGAAATGCTGTTGGTATATAGCTGTGGAAATGCTCAAGTTGACTACCTTATCTCAGTGAATGAACCACTTCAGACTAGAAGTGAGAAAAAAGGAATCTAATGATGGATATCAGGGTTCATAATGTCCCTTTTGTTAAAAAAAACATGGTTGTGATGTGTGTTTAGTAACCTGTTGTCTTGTAAAATGGTTGGGTGTGCTTGGGAAAAGAAAGACACATCCTGATATTACCGGGGTTAAACTACACCTTGCTACATTTGGCTGTTCCCTTATCAGTGGGGGCATCACCACAGCGGGTAACTCTCCATGTTTTGTTTTTGCAGATTTTTTGCCAAATACAACCTCAAAGTGAATTGGTGTCTCCGGCTGGTGCTGAACCTGCAGCCTCTCATTTGCCAAGAACCCACTTCACTATGTGGCCACCCCAGTAAAAATGCAACTTAATATTAAATAACACGGTGCTGATCAGACATTGTGGGTATCTCAGCTGGTCTATCGGTCCTACCTTGGTCTGTTTTGCCAGATCGGTGGACGGTCTAAACAAAGATCAAATACAGAGGTGGCACCTGTGCATCAAACACCCTCTGCACCACAAAGTCATCGTTTATAAAGTGCTCCACAAACTGGAGCGTCAGAGCTAACTGGTGGATTCTGGTGGAGAATGGTTTTACAATACAAGCATTACTTATGTCTGCAGTATTTAGCACTCACCTGGCATCGATGCTGTGACCAGCAGTTTGACCTCACACTGCTCTTTCTTCATGGTCTGCTTCAGGTCTTTAAAGAAGAGCCCCTCCACGTAGCCGACCACCTCCCAGAGGAAGGTCAGCGTGGCCGAGATGGCGTCCATGCCCCATTCACAGGGAGTCCGCACAAAATACATGATCAGGCCCACCTTAAAGGAGGAGAAATGATGATGAGGAGAATAAACAGAACTGATGACAAATATAAAGGTACAGGTGAAGGTAGCTGGTGACCCACCAGGTAGTTAAAAAGGATGTGAGAGGTCTGGGCTGGCAGATCTCCAATGTTGAGCAGGAGCTTCCTAAGCATGTACATCAGCTCGTCCTGGTGCAAAAACCAAACAAATGGACAAACAATAAAAAACTCATTGCGAGTCTTTTTCCCACATCTGTCCGCAGGTGTTTGCCTACCTGTCTGTTGCTAACTGTCAGCTTTTCCAGGAAGTGGCGGAGAACGAGAGCTGGATCTTCAATGAGGCAGTTCCAGAGGATTTGCTGGGCAACAGCACTCACTGAGGAAACATTTTTGCATAAATAACCAAAAAAAAAAAAATCACAAAAGTTTTGATGCAAATTCATTTTTTTGTGTAGTGACAGCTACCAGCCACGCCATCCTCTCTAACTTCGCCGTCTTCCATGAGGTGCACTATTGGTAGGACGGCAGCACAGATGCATGCTGGGAAGACAGCTTGAGGCGGCTGTAGCATGTGGTGAGTGGGTGTGTGTTCTGTTGTGTTTTCTTCATCTGGCAAAAAAAAAGAATTTGTAAAGAGCAAGTTTTATATAAAAAGTTTAAATTCATTTGTTTCTGACATTTTTCTACCTTCAGCACTGGCCAGCGAGCGGACAGACCATACAGAGCCCCGGCGGAAAGAGTAGTTCCTGTGGGAGTTGCTGGAGGCGCAGGATGGGCTGACAGACAGACGTCGTGATGCCAGGTTCACCACTTCTTCTGCTGGCGGGATCAATGCCAAACATAACCAGTAGAGGTACAGGGGGAAAAACAACATGCTATCAGGGTAAAGAGCTATGCAGAGTCAAAACACTGTGTGCTAATGTGGCAACCTGCAGGGCTGAAATATGAATCCAGCAAGCAAGTGCCAAAGTCTGCAGTTCCTCTAATGAGCACATGAGGCTGAGTCCAAGTGTGAGTCAACCACTATAAGCACCCATGTTTAACATCTACACTTTACATACTTAAAGCATTAAAAAGCATGTTTACAGTATTGTGCAAAAAATGCTTTTGGGCTCTGAGAATAGTTTTACCCTTCGTAAAAACACAGTTTTGACTTTACGAATCATCTTTACGAATGTAGCTTAGTAACCAAGCGTGCTCATGTTAGCACTCCCCCTTTCATCTACCGTAAATATGGTCACTTCCGGCTTTCAAAACTATTACGGCTGTATAAAAGGTGGAAAACGTGGATGTGGCCATCATTACATTACCCACTGGTTTTGGAGCTTAAATGTTAGTGTGTTATAGCCATATTGTTTTTCTTGGAGTGCTAACTTATCAGCTGCATCCCTAAACTGTATGGGTGCACTATGTCAACTCAGTATTTCACTCATCAAAACTGAAGCACAAACCATCAGGATGGTCTGTAGAAAGCTGAAGTATTACTCAGATAATCCATTAAAAATGCTCTAAAAGGCACTGAAAGCACACAAATCATAAAGAGGTTTAGTCTAATGGCTTGAAGTAGTGGACGAGACCTAGCAGCTGCCATCTACCTATATTGGACACCTGTCAGTTAACCATAGACAGTACAAATCATCAACTCAGCTTCTGGGTCAGAACAATAACACCAGTGCAGAAGTGCCTTAAACCTGCATTCTGTCTGAAGGCCGCCAGTCAGTGATAGCGGTGACGTGGGTTTTGCAGACACATGATCTAGAGGTTGGTCTCCAACCAGAAAATGCTGGGAAAACAATTGCTTAACCTTGAGTCACACAGGCCTACTTACCAGAGAGCAACCCCACTGGCAACCACTGGTTGCTAGGAAAAAATACGCAGTTGCAAACCGAAATACAAAGACTTCCTTGTGATTAATATGGTCGCTAACATATTGCTGCAGAATAACAATCTTTTATAGACTGTGCTTTCTGAGCTGTAGTAAAACTGAAAAGTCCAATGAAACCTGGAATGGAGGCTGTTCGCCTTCAAAGCAAAAGTTGTGCCCTTTAAAACATGTTGGTTGTAGTACTGAGGTACAGCTTTTACTTTGAAGGCAAACTTTATTCATTCGTCATTTGTTGTACTACTGCTCAGCTAGTAGTTAACAAGTACTTGCAGAGAAACATCAAAAACTACAGGCAACTGTGGCAACCAAAGCATTCACAAGGAGGTTTTAGGTGCAGCACCTTCTTTGAATTCGATTTCACATTTCTTTGCATTTCTTGAGTAATGTGCACATGACGTCACATTGCCAACCAGTTTTTAAGATGGAGAAAAGGGATAATCAATCCAAAAGGCTAACACAGTTTTTGCACCAGTCTGCAGAAAGCTTTTTAATGCTGTTAACACAAGAGGGTCGACTCTGTTTTGAAATAACTCTCATTTGGCCACTGGAGGAACTTCTGTGCTCGCTGTTTTCCACCTCTTGAGGTTTTTCTT
Source organism: Diplotaxodon limnothrissa (assembly GCF_057381915.1). NCBI lineage: Eukaryota > Metazoa > Chordata > Actinopteri > Cichliformes > Cichlidae > Diplotaxodon > Diplotaxodon limnothrissa. The sequence continues at coordinate 24,278,894 of NC_140617.1, read as the reverse complement.
GTATAAAACACAAGTGCTCATACGCCTGGCGGCCCCACCTTCCTCCTCTTGCTCGGGTGGAGGGCTGCATGTGGGTTCGTAGCAGGCCTCCTGAGCCACAGGGATGGCTGTGATGATGCTGGCCTCGCGGCCCAGACGCCGCTTCTCCTCCTCCTGCTGCAGGTTCTTGAGGATGTGCTCGGCTCGCTGGTGGGAGCGCGACACCGCCCGCGCAGAGAAGGATTTCTAAAAAGGAGGGGGCGAGGATCAAATAGCACAGAGGTAGAGCAGCGGGTGTAGAAATTGTAGGAGGTTCAGAATCGGGGGCAGGGGGCGGGGGGAATGCACAAATTAGCACTTTAAATCTTTCAGGAATGTGTGTGCACAGCTACAATAGGCTTCTGAGGAGCAACTGGACAACACATTAATACAGTAACTCTCCTCCAGCACACCGATCTCATGCTCTAAAATGCCGTCCTGAGCATTATGAAGCACGCTGCAGTGTAGACGTATAGAATAGGAGCAATTTCAATCACGATAAACAATAAATGTGTTCAGACTGGAAGATGGAGAATTTACTGTATCTTGTGCACAGTAATTGCCTCACAGCATTCGCACAAACAAATCTAAAACAGCCATGATATGAAAAACAAACACAGCAAAGTCATTCTCATCCAATGACCATGCATCAACAGCACGACACACACAACATGTCTGTATGCCCGATGCATGCTGTTATTTTCTCCTTAACAATCAAAGCATGTGCCGGAAGACTCTTTTTAAATATGTGGATTGTGTGTGTCCCTGATCAAGATGCAACTATCCAAGATGACCCATGAAACCGCCCCCCAGCTTCTGGTCCGTGATGAAAAACCTAAAAGGTCGCTTCCCCTTCTGTCTTTAATGGTCTGAGGTAACAAGATGCATCAGCAGCACAAACACCCGGACAGAAATACCAACTTACTATGGCATGGACTGACTGAATTAATGTGGGGTACTAAAAACAAAGACAGTCGATTAAATTATAGAACATGTGCTCGCTCATTAAAATCTCATATTTCTATTCATGCTTTATGAAAAAAAAATATTTAAAAAAGACAAGAAATTAAAAGGAGGCACCAAGAAATCTGTGTTCACACATTTTTCTTATATTTGCAGATTTCTTGGTGCAGTTTTCCACATTAAACTTGCAGCAATAACAAATGTAATATTCAAAGCAGTAAGAGTGTGCATATCGTCTTTTGTTTTTTGGTGGATTGTGGAGTTAAGTGGGATTAAAAAAATAGTTAAATTATAAACTGGCCTATTTTTACAGGGTTCACAAGCTTAGGAAAACTCTCTCACTGAACTCCAGTGGTGTTTAAAAAACCTTCTCTGTCACTTTAATTAAAAAGATAAACTCTAAAAGCTGTTTCTGATAGTAATACAAGTAGATTTGTGCCTTTTAGAATAGGGCTCAAACTTACAGACTGGTCTTCGTTGATTGGATCCTGGACGCTGCCAGTGTTCTGGGGCACCCAGGGAGGGTCAAATATGGGGACACAGGGCATGCCCAGTATTGGAGAAGGGAGAGTGAAGTTAATGCTGGGTGGAGGGATCTGAAAGAGAAGTACACCAAATTTAGTAAACACAGCGAATGCCCTTCTGCGCTCTCTCTTTTGGGGACGCTAAAAATGCAAACAATCTATTCCAATTTGTTCATGTAAATGGAGAGTCCTCGTCACATTAAGGTTAAGTATGGGGTTCCACAGGGTTCTGTGCTAGGACCACTTCTGTTTACAGTATACATGCTTCCCTTAGGGAGTATCATCAGAAGGCATAACATACATTTTCATTGCTATGCAGATGACACCAAACTTCCTATCAATGAATCCAGATAACACATCCATAGTTAGCTAAACTACGAGAATGTCTTAAAGACTTTTAATCCTCTGCTTCTAAAGTTAGCTAAAACGGAGGTTACTGTACTCAGCCCTGAAAATATTAGAAATGTGGTATCTAACCAAATGTTTACTCTGGATGGCTTTACCGTGGCTTTACCTTGGAGTTGTTTATATGGATATGTGGATATGTTCTTCAGTGCACATTTTAAATAAACACACATGACTGCTTTCTTATATTTGCACATCATCTTAACATCCTGTCTCACGGTGATGCTGAAAAACTTGGACTACTGTAATTCATTATAAACAGGATGTCCTAAAAACTCCCTGAAAAGTCTTCAGTATATCTAAAACATTGCAGCAACAGTACTGACAGGGACTAGAATGAGAGAGCACATTTCTCTTATATATACTATAATCTCTGTCTTTCTTTCACATCATGTCTTTTATCCTGTCTTTGTCCCCTCACCCCCAACCAGTCACAGAAGACGGTCCTCTCCCTGAGCCTGGCTCGGCTGGAGGTTTTTTCCTCTTTAAAGGGAGATCTTCTTGGACATTGGTTGATTGGGATATTACCTTAAAAATATAAAGGGTCTTGAGGTTTTAGTGATTTGGTGCTTTATAAATAAAACTGAACTCAACTGAACTACCTTAAAGATCTGCTGGGCTCCTTCCTCCATGCGAGGCCACACTTGGTAGCGAAAACGCCACAGAGTGTAAAACTTCAGGATGGAGTTAATGCGCTGGCAGGCCTCAGGGTGCTGGAACTCTGCCATCATCATTTCGGTCACTGCATCAGGGACCTTTACGGCGCACAGGAGAAACAAGGCAGCTGGAAGGGGGCAGATAAAAAGGGCAGGAAAGAAAAAGGTGAAACATGGTTGAGGGCAAAAAGCGTTCGTGAACCTTGAAGGGCACAGCGACCTAAGAGGGGACCACCACAGCTCAGTGATGAGCTCACCAGCAGCGGCTGCCATATGTTCATCCACACTGAGTAGGAGTTCCCAGGCTGCGGGCTGGATGTCTCCGTACATGTCGTCAGTCAAGATAGGAGCTGCTTTGATCAGCAGTGAAAGAGGAGCTGGTGACAAACTCATCACCTATGAGAAAACAAACATTTAAGATGAAAGTGCAAAGATGCAAAATGATCTATAATCTCTTTGCTAAGGTAGTAATAAGACACTTTATCTTTGACTTAACATCACCCACAGTGTATACAAACTGAAAAAGGTGCAAGCAGTCCTTTTCAGAGCTACAACACAATTAGAAAACTTTTATTTCCTTTTTTTGGACCCATTTTTTGCTTTCAGAACTGCATCAGTAGTTCATGCTGGAAGCATTTCTCACAGATTTTGACACATAACATCTGTTAAACCTCTGATAAACTGTTAAAACAACAGTTTAGCCATCATGCTGTTTTTGCCATGTTCTGATCCTACCATCTGAACGTTGCATGAAAAATCAAGACTCACTGGACCTGTCAACATTTTTTCCAGTCTTCTATTGCCCAAATCTTGGTAGCTTTTATGAATTATAGCCTCGGTTTTCCTGTTCTTATTTCACAGGAATGGCACCCGGTGTGGTCTTCTGCTGGTGCTTCTGTATAGCTCGCAGGCAATTTCTGTGCCACTTGTAGTATATTTTACAATTCTGCAAAATGTATTTTGGCAGCAGTTTCCGAAATACTCAGACCAACCACTGTGTCACATTCAAAGTCACTTAACCCTCCTCTCGTGTTAGGGTCGGCACCGACCCATTTTAAATTTCAAATGCATAAAAAAACCACATAGATTTGTTTATTGTATCAAGGCTTTTTGACTTTGTCAGGAACCTCTATTTCTACAAAATAAAACCAAAAAAAAATATTTTCACTAAATTATAAAATGCCCTAGTTAAAATTATGACCTTTGTGTTGTTAGGGTCGGTTTCGACCCAGGTATAATATTATGAGTATAAAGCAATAATTAAAGCCAAAACTGAAATCATAAGTGCACTGTCAGCTAAAACACTTACAGCAAGCACCTCTCCTAATCATATGAGCTTTAGGGGATTCTTATTTTGCATGTTTTTTGCAGTATACCTGCACAAAAACAAAACAAAATAAACACGGGCATGTGAGGTGAATTCACTATTTGAGTGGCCATTTGACTTCCAGAGTGCACATTTACAATTTGCAGCATACAAAAAATGAGAAGAAGATTCACAGTGAGCCAAGTTCAGGATCATATTTTTGGTGAAAATGAAGGAGAGGACACAGAGCAGCATAGCGATTCAGATGGGCAGGTTTCTAAGGAGGAAGACAATGTGGACTATCATCCAGAAGACACAGACACATCTGATCAGAGGTGGAGGTCGCTGGTGCTGAAGCTACTCCTGCTGAAAGATTCAAGTCCAAAAATGGTAAGATCTTTTGGAGCTCAGTACCTCATGATGTACATGGCAGGGCAGCTGCTGCAAATGTCATCAAAATGACCCCTGGAATCACAAGGTTTGCTCTGACCAAAGTCAGTGACATCAAGAGATGTTTTGAGATATTTATTTCATTGTCACTAGAAAGAATCATCATTACTATGATAAACCTTGAAGGAAAAAAAAGTCCATGGCGACATGATGAGGAATACCTGGATGCTTTCATTGGTGTTCTTCTTGCTGGAGTGTACAGATGCTGCAATGAGGCCACTGATCGTCTATGGCAGGGGTGCCCAATCCCAGTCCTCGAGAGCTACTATCCTGCAGCTTTTAGATGCATCCCTACTCCAACACAGCTGAATCAAATGAATGGCTTGTTATCAGGCCTTTGCCAAACATGATGGCATGCTGAAGAGGTAATCAAACCATTTGATTCAGCTGTGTTGGAGTAGGGATGCATCTAAAAGCTGCAGGATAGTAGCTCTCGAGGACTGGGATTGGGCAGCCCTGGTCTATGGGATGCATCGACAGGCAGAAACATTTTCTGGGCAACGATGTCACTTCACACATTTGATATCATTTTGATTCAAGAGTCCTCAGATTTGACAACAGAGAGATCAGACCGAGGTCTGACAAGCTTGCTCCCATCAGGGATGTCTGGGAGAGATGGGTGCAGTTTCTTCCACTGATGTTCATCCCAGGGCCAGTGACAGTGGATGAACGTCTTGTCCACTTTTTGAGGAAAATGCCCCTTCCGGCAATATATACCCAGTAAGCCAGGGAAAAACGGCAGAAAAATCTGGGAAGCCTGTGATGCAAAAACCAACTATGCCTGGAATGTACAGATTTTCACAGTCAAAGCTGCGAGTGGCACTCCTGAGAAGAAACAATGAAAATGTGTGGTCCTCCATATGACCACTGGACTGCAGGATCAGCTGTGATATTTTATTTTATTTTATTTTTTACCAGATATGACCACGGACAAGAACTTCACAAAGGAAACTGAGGTGAAGCTGTATCATTGGGAAGTGATAAAAAGCCCACAATTACCCACGGCTATAACCAAAACAAAGGAGGAGTGGACTTTTTCTTTTTTTCAGTTTATATTAAAGGTCTACTGCTGAAAAAAAACAACCTTTTTTTGTCTTTTCTTGATGTAAATGTCTATGGGTCGAAATTGACCCGTAACACCATAGATGTCATTTTAGTTATTAATCTTAAAATGAAAAAAATCAATAAAACAGATTTATTTAAGAGATGTGTCCTATACCCCTCAGTAATACTCAGGTAACACAGAAACCTTTTATTTATTAATATGATTCTCTTGAGGTTAATTTTACAATTTTTTTTAAAATTGAAATCGAGGGGTACAGTGACAAAAAAAGACCCAGAGGCCCACGCCAAAAGTATTAAAACCAACATTTTCATGGATAAGGAAGCCTAACAAGGTAACCAAGAGATGAGAAACAAATTGGATGATAACTTATTGTTTTTAGTATATTTTATAGCTGATTTAATTCACGGGTCAAAACCGACCCGCTAACATAAGAGATGATAACAGAAAGCTAACACGAGAGGAAGGTTAAATCACTTTTCACCTCAACTCTGATGCTTTGTTTTAACTTCAGTAGGTTGTCTTCACCACAACTACAGAACTAAATGATTTGAATTGCTGCCATATGATTGGCTGATGTGATATTTGCTTTAGAAAGCAGTTGCTTGAACAGATATTACACCTTTGTAAAATCATTAATAGAAATCTCTAGGCCAGACAGGCAGACGTTCCTCTAATGGCCAGACTCCCATGTTAAATAAACAACTTTGCATGATCAACCACACTTGCAGCCTGATCCAAAAATGATTGTCTGTATGAGTAGCTTCTTTCTGCACAACTGTTTTTTCTTTTTAAAATTCATTAATCTCAATGCTGGTTAAAGCTTAAAGCTGGGGTGCGGTCTCCTTTATTGACAGCACGGGCAGCTCTGATTCCAGTCTGAGAATGTGGTGCACATCAGGTAGGATGTAATAATTATAAAAATAACAAGAAAAACAGAAATTCACCTGATTGCGGATGTACTTGAGCATGCCTGTATCCTTCTTCCCTTCTGTGTTGGAGTCAGTGGGTCTTCTCTTCATGGACGGGGTCCTCAGACAAGACTTGTCTGAACACTGATGGGAAATAGTACTTTAGAAAGTGGCGAAGATTTAAAAAAACTAACAAAACACACATATTTAGGTTATTCATCCAGAAAAACAGCCTGTCAATTCCACCTCTTTGTTTTTCTTCACACGTCCTCCGATGTTACCAGAGGAGGCGCTGTCCTCCCTCAGGCTGTCCACCGTCTCCCCGTACACGAGCTTGATGGCACGGACCAGACGGGCGCAGGAGCGGCTGTGGTGTTGGTAGCAGCGTGGGTGGCAGAAGTCTATGTGGGTACAGATGAAACTCTGCTGGTTGCACAGCAGGATCATAATCTGTGCCGAGAGAGAGCAGAGAGGAGGTCAGTATGCGGGAAAGTACACACAGCTTTCCTCCCCGCATGTACCGACAGACTTACGTGAAGCCAGGACATGTTGCGGTGGTAGTTGTCCTCCGTTCCTTCTGAGCTCTGACCTTCTGGCTCGATGCTGGGTTCACTGGTGCTGAAGGGACTGCCTGCAATGTTAAACAAGAACAAACAACCCCATACAGGACGCTGATAATTGTCCACTTATTTCACGATGGAGAACAGTTTCTTTTCCCTGTGCAGAATACTTATAGTGTTCTTTTCACTCTCTAACAGGATCTGGCAAAAACAATACTGCAAAAGTAAACTAATGTTAACATACACTGTAAATAAGTCTTTAACTTAACACATTTTTCCCTATATATTTTACAGAATTTTCCTGTTATTTTAAAGTACATGAAATACCAATGATATGAGAAAAAATAGACTGTTAATTGGCAGGTCTGATGTAAAATAACATGAAAAACCTGTAACTGTGTTTTACAGTTTTTATTTTTTACAGTGTACTGTCATTTCCTTTGAATATTACACAATAATAAATGAAATTATGTTCTTTCCAGGAGTTTCAGTTACATCATACCGATGTCAGTAACTGTGTCCCTGCTCTGCGTTTGTGACAGCAGGCCTTCTTCGTTCTCAGACTCAGAGTCCTGCCGAGACAGCTTGGTGCTCTTCAGACTCCCCGCTCTGCGTATCGAAGACAGAGAGCCAACCTTCTTCACACGAAAACTGCGGGCTCCTTTGATCTGAAGCAGGCGCGAGCCTCCGATACGAATCTTCCGCACTGGTGCTGGAGAGCAGGGGAGTGGGGAGAGATTGTCTACAATCAACAATGAGCAGTGAGTAAATACGGAGCGGTAATCAGCTGCATTAACCAATCTGGATGACACCGAGTCTCACCCTGAGCCTCCTGGGTCTTCTTATCATCGCAGGTGGTGTCAGACTTCAGAGTGTGGCTGCTGCTGTTGAGGGAATCGTGCCCGTCTTCGTCGTCGAGGATGCCCGCAAAGCTGATCTTCCTCTCGTAGCGATGGCGGCCGAGCTCTGGGTCCAGACGCAGGCGGCAGCTGTCCAGATCCTGCAGACAAAATAAGTAGAAATCAAATTCTCATCGCTATTCACATCAGATTTACCTTTTTGGATTTTGATTTCACTACTGACCACAAGCGGTTCGGTGCGCGGTCGTGGTAAGCAGGGGAAGGTCTCTCGCAGGAAAGTGGTGATCTCCAACAACAGCTGGCAAGCGGCCATCTTCAGTGCGAAGGGGCAGCCACATTTTGTAGGATTGACCGTGTCTTTGGAGTCAGAACAGATAAGATAAAATATCTAAATGTGGCTAGAACATCTTTTTTGTTCTGACAACCTAAAAGTTGTAGAAACTAAATTTTAATTTAAGATTTTTTTTTCAAAGTACACACAATAAAACGCACAATACTGTGATCTTATTACTTTCATGCAGCATGTTTTTAAGTGTGACATCAACAGCTTGGCAAGTGCAGACTTTTTATTTTCCAATTTGAGTGGACGTTCATGCGAAATCATCTTCTTCTGATTAATTCAACACCACACAAATGCACAATAAGGTGCACCTGATGATCTAAAGCTGCAAATGGACCATTATGAGGTAAATATTTTTAATGATGATACAAGTTATCATTAAAAAAACCTAATTTATTTAACATCCTATTGTCCAATCCCTTACATAGGGAAACGGATGAAAATGTAGAATTCAAGTCATGAGAAAACAAATGAATGAGAGTAATGGTTTGAGTTTTTATGTGCTTCTTATTTGGAGGACTGCATTGGTTTGCAGGCCTCAGCAATGTGATTTCTGCCATGCAGTAGCTGACACCACTCAGACAAGCTAAAACAGCAGCAAGGCCTTTTTGGGTCACCACGTCTCATGAGACGCTACATCTGTGTTATATCTGCACAGTACGATAGAGACGATCTGGCCGAGTGGAAACCTGTAAATAGAAGAAAAACAAGTAACAGACACTGTTTTGACTCACTGTCATCTAAATAGTCTTCTTCCTCGTCTTCTTTCCTCATCCTGCGTTTGGTCTCTTCATCGTAAATATAACCCAGGATGTTGGCAGGGCTCTCACTGTCCGAGTGGCAGAGTTCGCTGAGCCTCGTGCCAATCGCCTGAGCAGATTTAACACGTTTACAGTTAATGAAGCCTTTTTATAAACTGTAACCATAAACAATCTTCGACACATTTAACTCACGTCTCCCCACTGGCAGAAATGCTTGGCAGCGTTCCACTGGAGCTTCTGGTTTCTTTTATTGCCCACAATAGGCGATCGGCCCCTGGACAGCCCTCTCTTGGTGATGTTTACGTGGTGGCCCTTCATCCATTCGGGCCAGTTGCCACGATTACACCGGTGGACAAATCTGGCACATTCCAAGAAAAGGGAGGCCCTGGCCACAACTGGGGCTTCCTAGAAGAACAGAGAAATAAATAGGTGATAGCCTTTGAAAGCTAACAGCGACATCTTTACTCTTTCATTATTTTCTCCAAAGTGAAACGCACGAGGTCCAGAGCAGCGGCGAGGATGGAGGCATCTGGTATGGTTCCTGGCTCGCAGCAGTTCAGGAGAAACTGGAAGCGTTTCATACCCTGTCGGATGGCGCCCAGATTCACTACATTCTTGTTCTTCATGGCCTCCTGGCTGGCTGCGAGACGCTCCTGGAAACCGTGAGGTCCTGAAGGACACCGTGAGGACCACAAGGGAAGAGGTATAACAAAAGCCGTTTGAAGAAGAGTTCTCGTTATAGACTCGCTTGTTTGCACAATAAAGGTTAGACATAGAAATTGCATGAAGCAACATCACCATCCAGGACATTTAACAAATAGCACTGAGCTGACAGATGAAGCTGAGTGAGAGATGACACACAGCCATCGGCAGGGGTTACACCTGAATTTTCAATCGTATAAGAATAGTCACAAAAAACAAGATGAATTTAAGGGCCAAAGATATTTTCAGGCACTTTTCTCCGGCATCTTTCTAAAAGGACCTACAAATCTCATTGAAATGTCAGGCGTAACCACAGCCGCACAGAGGAAAGCTGTATGTGGCCCATTGTGTTTAATCACTAACACTCCAGCACTGGAAATACCACCAGACATCACCACAGAAGAGACGGAGAGAGCACTGACAGCGTCATGCTTGACGTAGCACAGAGACACGCTCCACAGCAGAAAGATGGTTTCATAGACATGAGTTGTTGTGAGACACCGCCCGTCCTCTTTTTTCACCTTTGGGTGAAAACGCAGAGGAGAGGAACCAATGCTGGACAGAACAGGACGTGCACAGGTGGAGAGAAGGGAATGTAGACCTATCGGGATAAATGAAATGCTTTAAATTTCTTATTATTATAGAGCTAAAACTGTCTTTGGAAGTAAGAAGTTTGGTTTCAGCACATATAAATGTCTGGCTTTAGGGTTTTTGTGGCAAATCACAGACACAACTTTTCACAGCTTTTGCTCAGACATTGTTTAGAAATCTACAGAAATACTCAATGTCATGAGTAGACATATATCCAAATGAATGTAATTATAATATTTATTTTAAGCTAGTTGCTAGCTATATTGTATTTTATTTTACTGAGATACCATTTTTTACAATGTGTTAGAGTATTGTGAAAAAAGTCTTGAGTCATCCCTCGTTTCTTTATGTCTTGCTAGGAAAATGGGAAATAAATGAAGTGATTTATTGGAACTTTTAAAGGAAGGACATTCAGAGCTCTTCTCTGGATGTTGGTCGGTCCGGGTTCTGGACCATGATCCAAGACGTTTCACTGTGTGTTTTTCTATTCAGGTATTAGTGTTGCTGCATTGGTAGCGTGCTTGGAATCATTGTCATGCTTAAAAATTGTCTTTTGTCAGGTTTTTAATGAATTTTTTCTTAGTTTTTAGTTATATATTTATCTGCTGTAGATTTTTCATCCATTTGTCCAGTTTCCTCAATTTTTTTAAGGACACACTGCACACCATGCTGAGATATGTAATGTTTTCAGCTAATAGCTCTTTGGGAATCACCTTGTTGGTACAAAAATACTATTTTAAGCCTGTCAAACTTTGCTCTGGCATTTTCAAAGATTCAACTTGTTTCCGTTTGTACATGGGACAAATTACATATTTTGGGACAGGCTGTTAGTAACAAAGTGACTAAAGATACAATTTAAAATTGGTTCTTTGCTAAATTGTCTATTATATGTAGACACAACACTGGTTTATCCCTTGAGCTAGGTTTCGTTTTTATACTTGAATGATTCATCACATCTGTGTGGTCAGTGTTAAGTGTCTTAACAAACAAAAACATTCCTGTGAAAATGATCAGGTATAAGGACTGGACTGAAAATGAGCGAAAAGCAGCCAATGTCCAAAGAAACAATTTGAAAAACCTTCAGAGACCCTGGAGACCTATTGCTTTAATAGGCTGGCTACTTGGAAGCAAAATATAAAAGAAATAAAGGATGACTCAAGACGTTTGCATAAAGCTACATATTAGTTGTGTTTAAGGTAATTTTTCCATGCTGTAAAGGAACAAAGAAATCTCTTAGCTGTTGGATAGTCTGATGTTTTTTGTTTATAGCAATTACAAAAATGACTTTCAAAGGGCTGTTCAAGCAATCAAAAAGTGTTAATTCACTAGCATGAAAAAGTAGAGGCAGCAAAGGCATCCTGAACTGTAGTCAGTAGTATAGGGGGAAATGAGGCCAGTGATTCATATCATGTAACTCTAGAGAACTTTTGGCTGATCTTTTTGGCATATGCCTTTGACTCATCAACAGTACAAAAGAGAGACACAAGTACCTTCAGGGTGTGAAAAGCAGAGCCGGTGTGAAAACTCTATAAGCCTGCATTCTTTTAAGGGGGCGATCCTTACAGCTACAGAAAGATTAAGTGTCCTATAGAAGCAGCTGTCTGCCTCTGACCTCGGTAAACGTCGCCAAGTTTATCAGTGAGAAAATAGTGAGAAAATAAAACATCGAGTCCATTTCCCCTTCCCCTGTTGTTTTATATTAGCTTTAGTTTTGGGGAGGTTTTTTGGCAGGCCTTCCAGAAAATGATCACTTTGAATTGACACTGATGGGTTGAAAATTCACCCATCTGGATTAAAAGAGCGTAGCAGGCAGCTATCTGGCGAGGCTGACATGGAGAATGGTGGACGGCAGCACTGTCAAAAGATCACGACTTGCGAGGCCAAACAAAACACGACACCACCAGCGACAAACAGAGGCGAGGACAGAAGAAGAGAGGAACAGACAAAGAACGATGGGGGCATGGGGTGGGCGAGGGGGGCACCCCAGGGTGGGGGGGGTCTACCATCTTTCTCTTCTGTGTGGTGAAGCTTGGATGGATTCCTCCTGCCAGACCTCCATTTACCGAGCCGCTTGAAGAAATTCTCCTCCTCGTCCCTGCCGTACTCCGGCCCTACAGCGCCACCTTCAGATAGCTTCACTGCACTAGTGAACTTCACCTAAACACACATAAACACATCCGCGCATATCAGCTGGCAACGTAGACCAAATCAAACCTCTGTTTGCTCAAAAGGACGGCTGATTAGAAAAGCTGCGACACACTATGGTGGCTTTCAGTGGCGGCGAGCTGACCTTTGAACTCTGACGTATGAAGGAGAGTCGATCCACCGAGCTGATATCCAGCAAGTCCTCGACGCCGTCAGTCAGTCCAGAGAGAGAGGAGCGCTTCAACCAGTTCCCTGAAAACACACAAATAAAAAAACACTGACATGAACATCATCATGTATGGTAATAAAGAGGTAAATCTATAAATCGGGTAACTACACTGGGATTATGTATGCATGCACACCAATGGGTAGAACAGGGAACGATGCAAGGGCATTCACTCAATGTTACTGCACAGACACACACATTCAGGGTGTATAAAGATTCACAGAGATTCACAAAGATTCACAGAGTCATTCAAAGAAGTTACAGAAGAAGGACACTGAAACTAAACTGACCTTCCTGCTTGCTTTTAGCTGTGTTTGCAAATGCACTTTTATGATATGTTCAAAGAAGGAGGTGCCATGTGAATATGGTATATAGACAATTTTCATAATAAATAGAAGGGAAGTATAATTACTACGCTACCCATAACTAAATGAAAACCTACAAACACTTATAAATAGCCAATACTGCACTAGGGAGGAAATTTGCAAATAAAAGCTTAAAACTAAACCAATTTTCTCTGCTAAGCTAAAGTTAGGGTCTGGTTGTGTTTTATATTTTTATTTAATCAGCCAATCACATTTCAGCAATTTAGTGGATTTACCATTTATGTAACTTCAAATGTGGCATGGTTGTTGGTGTCAGATGGGCTCTTCTGAGGTTTTCAGAAACAGCCAATCTGCTGGGATTTACAGAGAATGGTCTGGAATGGTCTCAGCAGTGCATTGGGTGAAATCGTCTTATTGATTCAGAGGTCAGAGGTGAATGTGACCAGACTGCTTCTAGCTGATAGGAAGGCAACAGCAACTTAACTGAAAAAACTTGTTACAACTACTGTATGCAGATGAGCATCTCAACTGTAGCAGAAGACCACACCTGGTGCCACTCCTGCCAGCTGAGAACAGGAAACTGAAGCTACCATTTACTGGCTCAACAAAATTGGACAATAGAAAATTGGAAAAATGATTCTTGGTCTGGTGAGTCACAATTTCTGCTGCAACATTTGGACAGCTGGGTCAGAATTTGGTGTAAACAGCATGAAATAATGCCTTGTATGAATGGTTCAGACTGATGACAGTGGTGTAAGCATCTGGGGGGAATTTTATTTGCACACCTTGGCCTCCTTTGTACCAACTGAGCAACATTTAAACACCAAAGTGTTAGGGTTAGTGTTGAACACAGTGTACCCATCTTCTGATGGCATCTTCTAGCAGGATAACACACCATGTCCGAAAGCTCAAATTATCTCAAACATCTCAAACTATAATGATGCGTTGATTTAACCTTTTTTTCATGCTCACATATTGTTATATAAGAATGAATTTCAAATATTACAGACCTCAAACAGTATGAAAAAAATTGTTATGCTCTGTCCTATCTCTGGTAGGTGTAGCTTGAGTTGTGTTGGTATATTGTTTTGGTTAATTTAAGCTAGAAACAGCCTGCTTGATCTTAAGTAGGGGAGACCAGTGAACATCTCATTTCTACCTGTGTAAATAAGTTTAATTGCACATTTAATATATATACATATTTTTATATATTTATATCTTAAGATAAGAAAAAGAAGTGCAATTTCAATGTCTCAGTTTTTCTACGTGATAAACAAATACTGTTGTAGTAAATCAAAGAAAATTGACAGCATGACTTTGTGGGTTTAAATTGTAAGAAATAAAGTGTGTGTTAGGATGCCTGGGTCGTTGACCCAGGGTTTTTGAGTTTATTATATTATTTATACTTTCTAGTCTTTGGTTTCTTTGAGTTCTGTCTTATGGTTTATGTCTCTGTCTTCTTTAGTTGCTCTGTCTCCCCTATCACCTGTATCCCCTTGTCTAGTTCGCGTCTCTGTGTATCCTTAGTTCCTATATCCCCGTGTTCAGTCAGTGTTTGTGTCTGCCCTGGTCCCACGTCTCTGTTCCCTCTGTGGTGCCTGCATGTGAGTCTGTGTTATGTGTTTCCTGTTTTACTTTGAAGGTCTCTGTCTTATCTCAGTGTGTTCAGTTTACGCTTCCTTTTGTCTCGTCAGTTCTGATTTGCCCCAGCTGTGTTTCCCTCCTGTTATTCATTCCCTGATTGCTCCCTCTTTGTATTTAAGCCCTGTGTTTCTCTGTGTCCGTGTCGCGATCTACCGGTTATTTTGCTGTGTGTTTTGTCAATCCGCCGGTTTAAGTTTATTTAGATTTTTTCCAGTTATGTTATGTTTGAGTTCAGCATTAAAGCTATTTCAATTTACGTTTGTCTCTGGAGTCTGCACCTTGGGTCCTATCCCTGTCCGCACACAGCCCACACCTAACAGTGTGAAATTACAGCTCATTGTTCAGACTGTGCTGTAATTAAACAGAATTTCTTTTTTGTTTCATTGTTAAAAATATAAAAATAAAAAAAGAGATTTCCAAAGCAAATAGTAAAAAAAAACAGGAACTTTCCATCATTTATTTTTTTAATCTACAAGTTAGTTACTTTGGTATAGCATGAATGAAGTTATTATCAGTAAAAATAAAGCTGTAAAACTTATGACAATACAGTTAAAAGTCCAAAATCTACGCCATCCCTCACGTTTTCCAAAGCCGTCCAATGAGGCTGGATTAAAGTGTTTGCTGAGCTGATTCTGGCCCCTGGGCCTTATGTTGCAAAAATACAAACTTAGTCTATCATCACCCTACACATGATCCCTAGGTTTTAATTTTCTTCATTTAAGGGTGAAGCTTATTTGCTTCCCTAGAGCAACGCGTGCTAAATAAGCATGTACTCTCTTCATTTAAATCAGTTTTTTTTCCACAGGTCTGCAAACATGCTAGGGGGTTGGGATGATCAACACAACACAGACATGGTACGGATACAGTATGAAGATGGTTCCACATCGACATACGTAGGACAGAGAGAGTGAGCGGTAGGCGAACAGTCCTGCGGCATGCTATGGCACAAAAAGGAGCACAAAACAGACCAAAGAGTTGAAGTGACTTAGCCTCGGGGCAGGCAGTGCCACAATGTTGAACACATAAAACACATTATGTTAGAGGGGATTTCAAAGTAAGAGCAAATGCAATGAGATATGGTTGTTGAAATGTATACCGCTGCTCAATAAAAGGATGATTTGTAAGTCTCCATAAGCACACATAGCCTTAGGCTGCCTAATCTTTTAGAGAAATCCTATTTTCGAGCTAGTGCATATTTTCTAGTGCATTCTCGTCACTTACTAGGAGGCAAAAGCTCACTGTAGTTTTAAGACTTTTATTTTGAACCTACCCAGGGACTTCCTTGGGTAAGAAGAGGCTGCTCTTACCGATAGGCAGCTTCAACTTCTTGCGAAGCGAAATGCGACGGGATCTGGATCGTGAGCGGCGGTCGGTGGTGGTGCCAGAGTGTGCGGTGGTGCACTCTGAGGTGTCTTGTTCCGACTGGCTGCTGGTGTCACTGGCGGCGCTCTGCGACTTGAACATCTTCCTCCAAAAATCCTTCCTGCCCAGCAGAGCACCCGGGATCTGTTCTTCACTAGAAGCAGAGAGAGGAGGAGAGGAAAGGTAAGCACAAGGATAAAACATTTCCCACAAAACACTTTTTACTTCTTTTTTATTTTACAGGATGTTTTGGTATAAACTGAATGTTTATCAGAGGGTTAAGAAGGAGCAACAGGAAGAGCTTTTTCTACTTTGAGCAGAGAAATGGCAGCTGAGCTCGACGGAGATGGTGCTTTATGGAGAGGTGAGGCGGACACTCACTGTTCGGGTGTCTGGGGGGGTCTACTGGAGATGTAGCTGCGACACTCGTCTGCAGTACTGGACACCTGACCCTTCTCCCCGGACACACCCGCCTCTGACCTGCGCGCACACACACACCCCAACACACAGACATAGCGCTCAGGCCACCTGATTCAAGGCTCCATTCTGACCTGTAATTTAGGCATCGCACTACTTTAATCTCCACTGAACTGATGTCTTTTACATATTTTATTTCATATGAACTGTTAAAAAATTAAAGGAACACATTTTATTCAGAGTATAGCATCCAGTCGGTCAAACTTGTAGGATCTGGTCAATTTAGTAGCACGGTGTCACTACTCATTTAGTGTCAAACTAAATGACCAGACCTGGAACCTATACATGTTGCACAGGTAGTCCAAATCCGTCAGGGGACCACATCAATATGTGCCATTGGCTGAAGGTTTGCTGTGTATCCAGCAGAGTTTAAGAGCATGGAGGAGATTCCAGCAGACAGGCAGTTACTCTAGGAGAGCTGAACAGGGCCATAGAAGGCCCTTAACTCAGTAACTGCTCCTGCCATAGCCCTTCAAAATGATCACCAGCAGGCCACTGATGTGAATGTTTCTGACCAAACAATCAGAAAAGACTTCATGAGGGTGGCCTGAAGGCCTAACATCCTCTACTGGCCCTATACTCATTGCCTGGCACAGTGGAGCCCGATTGGCATTTGCCATAGAATACTAGAATTGGCAGGTCCACCACTGTTGCCCTGTGATTTTCACAGATGAGATGATTGAACTCATGTGACAGATGTGAAAGGGTTGTTATGCTGCCTGTAACATCGTTCAGCATAACCAGTTTGTTTCTGGGTCAGTGATGGTCTGGGGAGGCATACCCATACACAGATCTCTCTAGGCCAGGGGTGTCAAACTCCAGGCCTCGAGGGCCGGTGTCTTGCAGGTTTTAGATATCACCCTTGGTCAACTAGTCAAATGATTAGTTCATTACCAGGCCTCTGGAGAACTTCAAGACATGTTGAGGAGGTCATTTAGCCATTTAAATCAGCTGTGTTGGATCAAAGACACATCTAAAACCTGCAGGACACCGGCCCTCGAGGCCTGGAGTTCGACACCCCTGCTCTAGGCAGTGACACCCTGACTGCCATTAGGTGTCAGGATGAAGTAAATGGACCAACTGTCAGATCCTACGGTGGTGCAGTAGGTTCTGAGTCCCTCCTAGTGCTCAACAATACCCGGCCTCATGTGGGAAGAGTATAAAGGCAGTTCCTGGAGAATGAAAGAATTGATACCATTTGTGTTTAGGCTATAAGATTTCGGTAAAACAGATTAGCTTGCTGTATAATTTCTAGGTTTAATTTTCATTTACATCAAATGATGTAGCCTCCTTAAGTTTCTAACACATTACCCAACCAGTCCACATCAATATAAACATCCAGAATAATTTTTCCCTATTTAGATCTGATGAGTTTTCAAGGTGTTCCTTTAATTTTTTTAGCAGTGTATTTTACTTAAACTTCTTCCAACCAGTGCCTTCTAACCGTACCTTATATATAAAAGACAGACAAGCCTCAAAAATGCATTCTTTCTAATGGCCAGCAGGGGATCAAAAAGAAGTCAGATTGGACACAAGTCTATGAGAAAATAACCCTCCTTCTCTCTTGATCCAAGACCTCAGTAACTACCTTTCTGATGAGTTTATGATGAGGTCTCATTTACTAGCTTGAAGTTTATTGTGTACAGTGGGCCCTCACTATAACGTGGTTCACCTTTTGTGGCCTCGCTGTTTTGTGGATTTTTTTTTTTTAACAGCGCATTGTGTTCTGCGTCCTGATTGGCTGTAGACCAATCAGAGTACAGAATGCGTTCAGCTTATCAAATTTACACAAATCTTCGATTGTTAGCAGTGTGACTCTGAAGTGCTGTACTGTATGTTTGTACGTTTTCTCCCCAACAAACACAACAATGTCGATGAAACGTTTTGCACCTTCAAAGGCAACCGCGGGTGCCTTGGTTTCATTCCATAATACTGGACTTATTTTTCTACGAAGGTTTGAACTTCGAGAGTGTTTAAACAAGAGAGAAAAGTGTGAAAATGTTCGTGCCTGTCTGAGAAAAGCGTATAAAGTATGTAGTGAGGGGTTTTACAGCCTTGAAACATCTATAAGAATTGTAAAAAATAAAGTTGGCTATTTTGCGTATTTCACCTATCGCAGGTTATTTTTAGAATGTAACTCCCTCGATAAACGAGGGACCACTGTATCATTACGATGGTCATTTAATAAACGGGGTCACAATTAGAGTGAAATAGATGATACAAGAAGACACCATATGTGTCTGGGTTTGTAAACGAGATCCAGCCCTTGGTTTTGAGGTCCAGTTTAAAAAACAAACAAAAAACAAAGACGGCAACAGTGAAGCTTCAAAACAAAAATCAGTACGATTGTGGTGGCTGTGTCCATCTTTTATATATAGTCCATGAGTCTAAGTAGAAACGGAGTGGTACAGATACAAAGAGTCAGCTGTCTCTGCAACTGTAAGTCTATGCTTTCTATATGGGCACCGCTTCACAGCCAGCAGTCATGTGACTTTGTAGCCTCAAACGTGGAAATAAAATAAGTCAGAGGTAGTTTATTCTCTTCAGTGCCATGGCATGCGGTGGCGGCTGTCAGATAAAGCAGCAAACACAGCTGAGCTGCCTCCTGGCAGGGCTACCCAGAGCGCTAACAGCCACATTATTTTGGAAATAAGAACATCAAATCAGTCACTCAAGCAAAAAAACAAACAGATGCAGACAGGACAAAAAACAAAAAAGTCAAGCAGTGATGAGAAGCAGAGCTCTGTTACCTTTACAAGGTGATGGGCTTTAAATTTGACAGTAATGACTGCAGCAAGACATTTATTTTTCACCGTGAAGTCACATTAAGACCGTTTCTAGCCATTGAGTGTACCTCCTGGGACCGGGCTGTTTGGTCTCCTCCTTCTCATCAGGTTTCTTGGTGGCGGTGACCTTCTCCGCGCTGTCCAGGAGCGCGCTCAGTGCCACCCTGCGGAACACGTTTCCGTGGGCCTCTTTAATGAACTGGACCAGCTGGCGGATGTCACAGTACAGACCCTGGGAAAGGACAGAGTGAGACAAACAAAGTGAGAGCAAAAGAATGTGTGAAAGAGAAAAAAGAGAATCAGCAGCCAGTGTGAACAGTATGTAATTTTGAGCAAATGTGCGGGAGCAGGCTTGTGTTTTTGTCAAGCCACCAGCTCCAGCTTGTGAGTGGGTGGCCTCTGATTTCGTGCCATAACAAAGCCTGCCTCGAAAAGTGTGTCATCCTCCGCCAACGTACACCACTCACGCCAGCCTAAAGGCTCTGCAAGCACCGCAGAGAGGCCGAGGTACTTCAATGCTTTCAGACGCATCCAAATACACTTATCAAGGGTGCATTGGATATTTGATAACAGATTCTGAGTATTGTGGTGATTTTTAGACCTTAATATGGATATAAAAGTGTGAAAGAAATATTGTTTTTAGTTGAATTCAGCACAAATTTAAGCAACTTACGTATATTCCTTAAGACACTTACTGTGGACCTGATTTTAACTAAGTTAAACACAATCTAAGCTGTCATAAATGTCACTTTATCTGCAATTTCACTTTTAAGACAACTGTATATTGTTTAATTAGACATTAGGTTTAAAAAGAATTGCACTCCATATGCAGTTTTACTAAAGAGCATCTGAAAATTACATGAATTATATGAAAAAAGTAGTTTATAGCTATAATTTGCACGCTAACATTACTTTAATTCAAAACATTTCAGCTCTAGCCTACAGATTAGTGTGCTGTGATCATGTTAGTCACTTCCTGCTTTATTATGTTCATCAGTTAGGAGACAAAAAGAGACAGAAGCTTTCTCTTTGCCACCCTTTCTGACTGCCGGCCCTAATCAACCCCAATTAGTTTCAGCTGTGATTTGTGGTCCAGTTATTTCCCTCTACATATATAGTCTCTTGCTCTTTCAGTTTGTCAGATTGTGCTTATCATCTTTTTTTGTATTTAGATTTTTGCTTTTTTGAACCATCATACTTGTGCTATCTGATTCTTTTCCGTATGCGACTCAGTTTGAAGTGCCTGTGTAGCTGATGGATGCTAAACAAATCAGCTCATCTTGACTTGACCTTGGCCTGAAAGAAGATATATAGCTATTATGAAACACTCTTAAGGGGAACAGCAGATATCGTGTCAGACATAAAAAGGGGAAAAAACTGTCACACAGAAACTCTGTGTTTTTAAACTCTGCTGATGCATAAAACCTCTGTACAAAAGACAGAAAATGGTGCGGAAAAACTAAACTGCATGTTTAATATAGTCTGGTGCGAGCTCCCTTCAAAATTTTCTAAAAAAGAAAAGTAAAACATGTGCAAACATACATGGAAATACAAAACATAAGGCAAAAACTGAGTTTTTACAATTCTAATAAGCTTGAAAGTCAATATTTGGTGTGACCATCTTTATTCTCAGCACAGTCTGAACTCTCTTTCTTGTCATTTCTTTAAGTCGTCTTCAGGAATAGTTCTCCAGGCTTCTTGAAGGACTTTCAAAGCTCTTCTTTGGATATTTCTGCCTTTTGTTCTGTTCTCTGTCAAGGTAATCTGATCAAAATCTGGTGGTACTTTTCTGTGTTCATAATTCATCAATTTTGACAAGTTCTCCAACACCACTGACTGAAATGCAGCTCAAACCTTAACAGAATCTCCATTTCTCATGAGGCTTCAGTGAACAGTAGTGATGTGACGTACTGTATCGAGGCTTCGAAGCGTGTGTCGAGTAATGGAGGGGGCGTTTCCGCGAAGCGCGTATCGAGGCTTGCTTCATTTATGGGAGGAGCTGAAAATGATGACGTCCGAAGCCTCGCTGCCCGGCTGTACCACGTGACTGGTTCAGGAAGCGGTTCGAACTTTGCCGCGAGCTATGACAGCGATATAAACCCCTCAGACCCCATTCAAAATGTGGGCGTTTGATGGAGAGTTGCGGTTAGTGAGAGTTAGAGACAGTTTGGCGAGAGTTAGAGACCGTTTAGAAAAAAAAAAGAAATCGCCTACGACCTGCCACAGTGGAGAAACTGTTGTTTTTAAATAAAAACCAATGATGTGTCCCCTAAACACTAATCACTGTCCTTGCCTCAATGTTACAAAAGCACAACCACTGTCCACACCTCACCTCACAGTATATGATCATTTCCATTTTAGGCATTTCCAAATAATCATGTTCCATACTGCCAGTATAAATATACACAGTATACTGCCATCACTACAATATAGATGTTTTACACACTCCTTTTGTTGTTGACATTTACAGGCTGTGTGCAAAAGGCCACACTCTTCAAATTCATGCCAGCTAATATTTTTACGTCCAGTAGGTGTCCTACTAGAGCAAATGAAGCTTCAAGAAGCTTTGTGCTGGGGTGAACCAATTGGATGAAAAGCTTCAGTGCTTCATGAAGCTTCATCTGCCCATCACTAGTGAACAGTAGCTGATTAGCTGAAGGTCCAGGTGCATCTCTCCGGCACTGTGTCAGGTGACCTTCAGATCCTGTTTAACTGCTGTAGATAGTTTTGTAGGCCTGATATTTCTTCTTTTGTCCTCCGTTTGTCCAGTTTCCTCAAATTTTGTAAGGAAACACTACACACCATCCTGAGAAGTTTTCAGCTGGTAGCTCTTTGTAAATCACTTTGTTGGTACACAAATACTGTTACAGGCATACAATAGTATTTTATGCCTGTTGAACTGTGATCTCTTTTGCATTTTTCATAGGTTCTACTAAAGCAATGGGAACAAATGATGCATTTTTGTGAGAGGGTGCTAGTAAAAAAGTGCCTACAGATATAATTTAATATTGGTTCTTTGCTAAGTTTTCTGTCAAGAACTGGACTGAAAATGAGTGAAAAAGACAACACGTTCTCATCCCAAAATGTAACATACGTCGCCATGTGACAAATCTTCAGTATGTTATGCGTTCGGAAACATGAGAACCGTTTGGAAGGAATCTACACGTACATTTATTTTACTTTCTCATCATTAATTGCTTTGGAAAAAACAATCTAATATGATTAAGATTGTGGTTAAAGTTAGGGATAAGGTTATGTTTATGGTTAGGATTAAGGTTAGGGTTAGAGCTGGAATACACAGCTGGAACATGTATTACTGCTGGGAGCGTCTATTGGATTTCATCCACAATCCGGCGCGTATCATAGGGACGCGGAAGGTTACCTCTTGCGTTCCTATGGGACGCCTCAGGATGTGACAAATCATCAGTATGTTATGCGTTGGGAAGGAGAATGGTCTGGAAAAAGAAGCCAATGTCTAAAGAAAAAGTTGGAAAGACTTTTCTTGGAAGTAAAATATAAAGAAATGAGGGGTGGCTCTTGATTTTTGCACAGACCTACATCTACAATACATGTTCTAGCAGACCAGAGAGCAGCTTAGATAGCATGTCTGATACAACGAATGAGATCAAGCGTCTTTATCTATAATAAAGCATTAATTTAACTAATGAATCTAATGCGGAGCACCAAAACAGCTGGAAGGCAACCAGGTAGACGATTTCACGCCCCACTCACCAGGTTCTCGGGGCTGTGCAGCTCATGTGTGGTTGAGGCGCAGCGGGTGATGAGGGACTTGAACATGCAGCCCACCACCACGGCCTCCATATTCTGGGCTACAGATTTGTTGTCTCCTGTGGCGAAGTTGTTTCCGAAGCCCGCCTTGTCTGGAAGCAGCAGGGAGGCAGGAGAGACCATGGATGACACAGCAGGTGGTTTAGTCATTGCTGACAGCACTGAGCATACAACAGTGAGCCCGTACAACAAGGAAGGAAGGAGAGGGGGCAAAGGAAAAGGGGGTTAATAAAGCATATGGGGGAGAAGCCAAACTGAAAAGGATTCTGAGTAGGGAGTAAGGAATACATGCAAGTGACTAAGGCCTGCTTTAAAAACATACAGTAGAGGGTTTAGTCTCTTGGTCCAGTTAGATTAATATATCAGCCAGATTAAACCAGAACTTTTAGAGTTGCAGGCGAGTTTGTCACTTTTCGGACAGAGTGAGGGGTGCAGCAATGAAAGCGGTGTCTAGGGAAGGGTCTGATCAGGTCAGTGTAGTCATCTTATTGCTTATATTATCAACTGTTATTGATTATTGATCATGTGTATCTACCGATGTTTCTTTTTTTCGCCCTCCTGGACCTCTCACCTGCACTGCCGTACTCTGCAAGAGAAAAGAGGCGGGGCACAAAGTTGATTGACATCAGGCCAGCACAGACATGTAAGGCGGTGTCAGAAAGGAAGTGGCACCCCACCTCCACGAGGAGGTGAACCCCCAAGATGCAAACACACACACTTAAAAAATAACACACACCCACACACACACTGAAAACTAAACAAGGTGCTCATCGGTTCAGTAACTTGCCAATTGTCTCTTGTAGAAAAATCTTCAAATTCCAGTGCAAAACTGAATTGGCATGTAGGATGTGTCCTAATGCTCATCGATAAAAGCCACTGATTGAGCAGGAATGTAATGGGCAAAGCTCTGGATTGGCAAGTGTACAGAATGGATGAGCGTGTAAGGAAGGTAGGATTCAGCTCATTGAAGTGGATGAAGAAAAAGGAGGAGGATGGAAGCAGGAGGAGGAGGAGGACAACGAAGGAAAGCGACACGGACGAGCGGAGACAAGTGGAAGGAGGAAGGGGGAAAACACATATATAAACAGAGATAGCGCTGAAATGCAAAGTCGAAGTGCGGGGTGAGACAGTGGTAGGACAATTCAGCTTTGTCGACCACACTAGAGCTTTAAGTATTTACCTCTTTATGTGATATTATTTCATTTATATTGGCCTGTGCTGTAGCGTCCACACTAGACCTTTTAATGGGACAGATCTGAGTAAAATAAACCTGACAGACTTTGCTAGAGCATAAATATCTGCGCCATTAGGTTGAAACATTTACCGAACAGTTAACTTGGAAATCGATTAATCGTTTAAGCCTTTGATTTAAAAAATAAATAAACAAATTCACTTGTGCATATACTGTTAAGATGAATATCTTGAGTCTTGAGTACTGTAATTCCCTCACACTGTAATTTTGCTGCAGGAATGACACATTTCCATATTAGCCTGTTGACAAGAGGCCAATGGGATTCTTCCATTAACTTTTTGAATTACTTTCGAAAAAAAGCTCTGTGGGAAATATAGGTGTATGATACTTAATGATTTCATTCAAAAGGATAAAGCTCCATAAAATTTTAGTGGTTTTTGATTTTGGTTTCACTGGTTTACAACTACAGTCATCTCAAAGCACATTTAGGGTAAAAATCATATTATATTAGAGAAAACCCAAATAATCAAACAGCCCTCTGTTTGCAGGACTTGGCAACAGCGGGAAGAAAGAAATCCCTTTTAACAGGAAAAGCCCTTCAACAGAATCAGGCTTAGGAAGGGGCTGAATGACTAATAAGGGAGTGAGGATTAATGCTAATGTTGCATGACTTTACAAAATCTCCCCTATATTCTTGTTTCTTTAGCTTGTTGGCAAATACCTAGCCTATGACACACTTATTTATAGTCCTGTGGAAAACTAACTATACCCTTACTGCTACCATAGGAATTAACAGGGTAACAGCCAGGTACTGCTAATCAGATGCACTTGAATAATTGATCATCAGCATCTCTATAAGAGGAGAAGTTGTCTCAGTTTGCTGCTCTGGAGCATCCAGGTGTGTTTTAACACAATGCCCCAATCTTCCCATGAAAGGTTGTCCAAGCAAAAACTGAAGAGCTACAACTCAGATTCTACAGGCCTCAGTTAGCATGTTAAATGTCAAAGTTCATGACAGTACAATTATAAAAAGACTGAATAAGTATGGCTTGTTTGTAAGGGCTGCCTTCTTCTCCCTAAAAAGAACATGGCAGCACAGTTTAGGTTTGCAGAGTTGCACTGGAAAAAACCACAACACTTCTGAAAAAATGTCCTTGGGACAGATGAGACCAAAGTGGAGATGTTTAACCATAATGCACAAAACCAAACACAGCATATCAGCACAAACACCTTATACTGTAGCACATTAATGGAGGGGTGATGTTTGGGCTTGTTTTACAGCCACGGGACCTGGACACATTGCACTTATTGAATTGTCCATGAACTCCTCTGTATACCAAAGTATTCTAGAGTAAAATGTGGGGCCATCTGTCTGAAAGTCTGGATTAAACTAGGTCATGCAATAGGACAATGATCCCAAGCACAGCAGCAACTCTACAACATGACATGTGGTGGGACCTGAAGTGAGGTGTGCACAAATAAATGCCTGCAAACCTCAATTAACTGAAGCTACGTTGAAAAGAAGAGTCGACCAAAATTCCTCCATAGTGATAAGAAAGACTGGTGGGGTCATCCTTAAAACAATTACTTTACATTATTGTGTGTTTATTCTACAATTTATTTTAACAAGCTACTGAATGTTGGGGTGTTTTTAGTTTTCCAAAAATAATGACATACTGTAATTTGTCTTGTGTTCATCTCAGATTGTATTTACCTAATTAGAAGAACTGCTAAAGACCAGACCATTACTACTTATGTAAAGCTTCTATGTTAACCATAAACAGGTATCTTTCAGGCAGATGACGAAACCATAAGTGTAAAATGCTAACTCATTGTGTGGTGGTAAGACTCATTCCTGCAGCACTCTATTTCGATAACTTTAAGCTTATGTTCAGTTAAAATTCTTAATTTATCCAATACTTTGGTTTAATTTGGTAGTAATCACCACCCAGGATGCTAACATGCTCACACATAAGCTGCTAGCATGCTGATGTTTAGAAGGGTAATGTTAGCATGTTCAGTATCTTCCTGCTAGCATGCAAGAAATATTGTTAATTAGCACATAGCTGATGGAAATGTTGATTAGTTGCTAGCAAATTAGCATGCGGACAATGAACTCAGCGGTGAACATGCTAACAAACTTCGTGCAAATGATATATTTTTCTGTTATTGTGAGCATGTTACCATTCAGACTTGTATTTAATTCAAAGCATTGATGTAGCTGTAAACTTGTCAACATTTGTATTTCCCTACATTTTGTGGACTTAACGATTAATCGATTAATTTAAAAAAAATAATGCTCAAATTAATTAACAATATTTTTACCCCTACCACACGATTTTTCAGCAACAATCCAATATACGCAATCAAAGCCAGTGTTGTTCATCCTGTTTCTGCATTTATTACCAGCATTTATGATATTTTTCTTTGTGACTGTCTCGTATCTGCATCCCTCTCGCGCACACACACAAACACACACCGCAGCACTTACTGTCAGTGATGGGCTCCATGCAGAAGCCCAGCAGTGCATGCAGGAAGTCGACTATGTTATTGAGGGAGTCTCTGTTGACGTACTCGCGCATAGTCAGGCGAAACTGAAGCTTGTCCAGCTTATACAGGTTGGTGAGGCAGTTCTGGGCCTGAAAGAAAGATTTTTAAAAATTAACTTCAAGAGCAAAGTTTCTGGCTGCTGGACTTTTTTTTTTTTTTTTAAATAAGTCAGCTAGCAATAAAGTGGCTTTCCTTTAAATTTAATTTACCATTGAAATTTTTATTTCCATCTTCAGTAGTTTATGCAGTTCTGAGAAAATGTATCTCCCCCCCTTCCGAGTAAGTACAAAATGCAATTTTTAAATTGTGATTTAGTTCATTTAAAGGAAAAGTTCTTTAAACCTGCCTGGCCCTGTGTGAAAAACTAACTGAACAGCCTGTTTAAGCTCATGCCAAAGCATCTCATTCAAATTAAAGTCCAGACTTTCACTATGTCTCTCCAACACTTTCATTTTGTTTTTGTTTTTTTGGTTGTTTCTAACCATTCAGAGGTGGTGTGTTTTGGATCATTGTTAGTTTGATCCCAGATATGCGGGACTCAAACCTTCCACAAAGTTCAGTTTTTGTGTAAATGTAAATGTGACAAATATGCAAACAAACAAACAAAAAACAAACAAAAATACTTTTAAACAGCACTTTTTGTCTCCACTGTATGAGTGGAGGTGGGTTCCAAAGTGGCTTGCAGATCCTAAACCAAGTTAAAATACCACCCTCTCTGAATTGATTTTTAGATCACTATCAGCTGAGTCATCTGTAGATGTGCACTGGCAGTGAGATTAGTTGAAGAGCCAGTATTTGCAGCTAGGGTTTTGTGGCCTGCCTGAACTAATGCTATGTTTGTTTTTAATGAAAAAACCAATTGATTAGAATTAAAAAGAAATTGCGGCTGTCTCTCACTGAAGTTAGAAACTCAGCCCAGTGCTCCAGCCAATGAGTTTCATTTTTATTAAACTTTTATTACACCGAAGGAGCAATTCAGTAAATAATTAATAGGTAATGAATCGATGTCACCATCTGAAACTGTGTTTATTTGCACACATTCAAAGAATTAGAGAATAGAGAGTAACCTGCATCCTCAGGCGATCTCCTGATAGTCCTCGATGGCC
This sequence comes from Diplotaxodon limnothrissa, assembly GCF_057381915.1. NCBI lineage: Eukaryota > Metazoa > Chordata > Actinopteri > Cichliformes > Cichlidae > Diplotaxodon > Diplotaxodon limnothrissa. Next base: position 24,251,181 of record NC_140617.1, on the reverse strand, counting down.
CTCACCACAGCCGTAAGCACAGCCCAGAGACTTGACTATCTTTATGAGCATTGTCAAAGCCAGGCGGTGGGGGCTGAGGCCACCAGCTTCTTCCTGTTCCCAGTGAAGAGAAGCAAGAAAACACACAAGTTGAGACATTCAGGCATCCTACACCTTTACAATCTCACTCTAAACAAACCTGTTCAAACACACCTTTTTATCGTCATCCTTATTATTTTTCACATCGTCCTTGCTCCCCTGCCCGCTCCCTCCACCACTTCCCCCTCCCCCTCCTCCTCCACCACCCCCTCCTCCACCTCCTCCAGCCCCTGCAATCGGCCCGCCTCCCTGGGCGACTCCTCCGAGGCCCTGAGCTGCCGCATCTTTGACACGAGCCTCTTGGTTCTCCTTGTTATCTGGCTTGGACAACTTGCCCATCCCGGGCACCACGCCCAGCTGCAGCAGGCAGTCGATGATGTTGAGAGCCACGTCGCAGATCCTGGAACTGATATCGTGGCTGAGAATGGAGTAAAGAGCTCTCAGGATAGCCTAAATTGGAAGAAGGAAGGCAAAGAAAGGGTGACAAAATCAGAGAATTATTTAGTTTGACCAAGAAGGTCCCAATAACATAAGAGAAATAATTAAGGAAACTGTAAAGTGTCTGTGATGTTATGACTTAAAAAGGAAAGCATCAGAATTGAGTCTGCTTGGAGTCCCACTGGTGACATAATTGCTTATTAGAGCAGCCAAATAGGGCCATAACTTCTAATAGCTGTATTTGCCCCCAGGGTCCAATTAAATCACTCACTGTGAGATCCAACATGCCGTTTTTCAGCACAAAGTTATTGGTGCCCTCGATGTTCTCGCCTTCCTCCAGACAGGAGTAGTTGATACAGGAGTCAGTGAGGCTGCGCGGCAGGTTGGCGCATGCCAGCGGCTCCACTGGGATTTCAGGTACAGCCACGGGGTTGCAGAGTTTCTTCATGTGCTCAGTGAAGAAGTCGGCGTAGCCCACGTTAAAGGACGCAACTGTTGTGTTGAACGCCGCCATGGTGATGGTGGAGATCTGAGATCGAACTTTAGACAACAGAAAATCATTTTTTATTGAGTACACGGTCCTGGTTAATAGTTTTTCTAACTCACAGATCCTCGAGATCGCCCTCTTGTTCCACTTAGGTAGCTCCATAGTGCTTTAGCTCAACTGTTTTGTGGATCTGATGAATGGCTGTGGTTTTTCCAGTGATGTACAGATGGGTAGATAGAGACCTTTCTTGTATTATTAGTTCGATGTTTATCTAACTATGTTATGTTCCAGGTACAAAGGTCTGGACTTTGACTGGGTCATTGCAGAACTTTGGTTGTTTTCTTTTTCAGTCATCGCTGCTTTGTTTGAGATCATTCTCCTGTTGCATGACCCAGTTGGAACCAATAACAGCAGTCAGACAGATAATTTGGTAGACCATGAAGACTCATTGACTGGAAGCTGACCAGGTCCATAAAACAAGCCCAAATCATGACCCCACCACCACTGTGCTGCCAGTTTGTATGAGGTGGTTGTCTTGATGTGTTGAGTTCCATTTTCTCCAACTGTGGTGCTTCATACTACAAATAAACAACTCCACTTTGGTCTCGTCTGTCCAAACCACATTGTTACAGAAGTCTTGTGGTTGGTTCAGATGCAACTTTGCAAACCTAAACTGTGCTGCCGTGTTTTTTGTTTGTTTGTATGTTTTTTAACAGAGAAGAGGCTTTCTCCTGGAAACCTCTCCAAACAAGCCACACTTATCAGTCTTTTTGGAACTGTACTGTCATAAATGTTAAGATTTAACATGTTAACTGATGTCGCTCTTGGGTATTTGCTCGAACGTCTGCTCCTATAAAGTTTGCATTGCTGCATTCTGTGATCACAAACCTGAATGTTCCAGAGCAGCAAAAGGATAATGGATGTACTTAGTTTTCCACATACCTTTGCATTTTGCTCATAAAGTTATTCTTTTGGGTTTAGCTTTAATAGCTTCACATAAGGCACAACAGCCAGAAGGTTGTACAGAGATGTACTTGAGAAGAAATGTGTGTGAAACCTGTTTTTTTTTTCTTTTTTTCACTTGGCACCATTTCACTTGCTGCATTCAAATTGTAAGAGATCAACACACACACAAAAAAAAAAAACCCTGGCACGCTCAGTTTGAGACTTTAATGATTAATTTAAGTGTTATTGTGTCTGATGTCACAGCACTCTGGCAAGGTCTTGGAACCTTTTACACAGAAGCAATAGAAAGCATCCAAACTGTGAAGATCATTAACTGGGATCGGATGTGAACAGTTGAAAACTGGGAGGCTCGGGTGGGTGATTACACCCACCGGGTCAATTATACTGATTAGGTGAGGTGTCTCCTCAGCGCTCCGAGGACACTTAAAGACAATAACCATCCCAGACACAGCTTGTTCTCCCTGCTGCCATCTGGCAAGCGATTCAAAAGCAACAATGGAACAATGGTTAATGTTGAAGCCCATGTGTCAACGAAAAGAAACCATTTCATTCTCGTATTTGAGTTCAGTCACTTATTTATTCTTCTCATATTTACGGTTGAATCTCTACAGTCCTGCATGTGATATGTACTGAATACAAAAGTGTCCTTTCTGCAAATTTGACCCTTTTGACAGCTTCCTCACAAAATGAGCCTGATACTTTGGTACTTTTCATCCCGGCAGCACCTCATGTCAAATTCAGCTCCTTTCTCGCTAAACCCAAACAGAAAGCGTGTGGCAGAGTGTGAATCAGTTTAAAAGCCGGTGCTCTTATTTTGTGTGTAGTTTGTGTGTAAATTAGCATTGTCACAACAATATTGCTGTTATATAATCCTGCCCTATTTCTGCTTTGCTCAGCGAGCCTCAAAGGGAGCCGGCAGCATCTGTCCTCCCTTTATTGTAGCTGATGGACACTAATGTGATCAGCAGTGGATAATTTGTTTATTTCGCTTTACTTTCAAATAACGTGGATGTTTGTGGTTCCTCTTGCACTCTGCCAGCATCTCTAAGAACTCATTTTGATTTGACGTATGCCGGCTTTAATTTGTCTCATTTAAAACATCTGTGATCTATCTTTTATTGTTTTTTAACCATCTACCAACAAAAGAGAGAGTTTAAACTGTGTGAGTGACATCATCTATGTTCTGTTGATTTGTTAAGCCTAGGAAAGACAAATCAATACACTGGTCTACTCATTTTGCTCATTCCTAGCACCATATTTGAGACTCTAACAGAGCAGCTTTGCATGATTCATGCTTCAAAATAATCCGTCTTCACCTCAGGCTGGGCTTTGGTGCAGTCCCTCCTCTTTTAAGCCAACTTTCTTCTGATTGGCTGCTCTGAGATGACCATATTACGCATATTCTCTCTCAATGATGTCATGCAGATCCAAGAGTATTAAAAAACTGTCTAAAAACAAGGATTTAGAGCAGCTTTTAGCTCTTTTTTTTTTTTTTTTGGAAACTGTGGCCTTCATTTCCGGTGTATATATGACAGGAAACCAGGAAAGTCATAATAGGTCCCCTTTAAGACTCCTTCAGGTTTTTTAACATCTAGAAATTTAACTTTTGGGCTTGCTTTAAATACCTGCTCAGGCCCATATTTAAACCATCTTCTTACCCTCCTTGACGGTGTTGTCACTGTGGCTGTTAGAGTGGTCGGGCATGTCTCTGAGCAGCGAGTGGTGGGAATGAGAGTGTTTGGCACTCAGGCTGTCTGCATCTGCAGCTGTGTCTGTGCTGCCCCGCCGTGTGAATTTGCCTGGAAAGAGATGCAACAAATGGACACGTTTTAGGTCGAAAGCACACAACCAAATAACACAACTAAACGTGGACATCAGATGGAGCTGAAAAGAAAAGCTTAACTTTAAGCTCAGCAAACATCAAAGCCCACAGAGACAGAGTGCATTTACGTCCTGCCTACCCCAGAGAGTCTGTCTCTGCGGCTTTGGTGTTTGTTGAGCTGAAAGTTAAACTTTTTTTTTTTACCCAGCTGTATCTGATGTCCATGGTTTCCATCCATCCTCCACAGTCACTAGATCTTGATCCAGTAGAGCCCCTCTGGCATGTCCAGCCTAGAAATCAGCAGCAATTGTGTGATGCTATCATGTCAATGTGGACTTAAAGTCTCTAATGAATATTTCCAGCACCTTGTTTAGTCTGTACCATGAAAACTTAAAGCAACCTCTTTTGCAAGGTAAACAGTGTCCAATGAGTGTATTTCAATGTATAAATATTTGAGACATAAAGTGCTAAAATAATTATCAATGGCCAGCTACGGGCATTTTCATAATTTCTTTTATTTTTTAAGAGTTTCTGCTCTAATTAGCAAACTATAGGAGCAACAATTTGACCCTCCAGCAGTCATGGGTTTCAAATTATGACATGTTGTAAGAAGTATCTCATACTTATACACTATGACACAGACTTGAATCTTTCTAGCAGCAGCTCAGGTTAAGTGGGTTCATAACAGCATGGTAAAAGAGGACAGTAGGTTTTTTTTCTTAATGGAAATAAGCCTTTAAAAAGTCACTAACTCTTGAAAATAATAAAAATAATAACTGCTTTTGTGCCTTGAGCGAATGTTAATCTCCACTATTCAGTGAGAGCTCATAAGGAATACCAGTGTCAATGAAGTGACCTAATTCACCAGCTGACAGCCAGATCCAGACTAAATCCTCTGACTCATGAAAGCTCGGTGGAGTGGAAGCAAGACTTCAAACTGGTGGCATCCAATCTCATTACCCATGATGGTGGCCTGCCAGCCTCCACGTTCCAGGGCCCGCCTGTCGTCACCCAGGCCAGAGAAGCTTCCGAAGGAGAAGGTGCTGCGGGTGGGAGAGACGTCCAGGTGGTCATCGTGCAGCAGGAAGGGAACCCCCATCCGACGCTGGCGCTTCTTCCCCGTGTGATGGAAGGGGATGGAGCCCTTTCTCTCGCGGTCCTCGCGGCGGTTCTTAAACTGAAGTGGAACAACAGGTCCTCTCAATCACATGAATCTGTATTTATTGTTTTAGCTTAAAACATAAAGGCCAGTCTCTGACCTTCTTGAAGATGTTCATGCCCAGGTCGGAAGACAAGTCAGGGACAGCCTGCCGACGAAGGTTAGTCAGGGAAACCCTTGCAAAGGTCTCTGTGCTCAGAGATTTCCCCTCTTCATTGCATTTTAAGCTCATATCCTGCGAAAAATAAGAGAAGGCAAAGGTCACGAACCAGCAGGAGCAACACGGACATCCTAAAGATGGCTTAGAGGCGACTATTAAAGCTGTTTCGATGAGTGACCTGAGTCTTGTGGGTGTTGACCAGTGAGGGTGTCGCAGCCACCATGGAGCTGCTGCGTGGCCGTGGCAGAGGTGCAACCAAGGGCTCTGGGGGACGTTCAGGCCTCTCCTCCAGGATCTGCCTGAGGCGCTGCAGGTAGTACATCAAGGCCCAGTGCACGCCCTCCTCCGTCCAGTGCGGCTGCAGCAGACAGCGCAGCACAGCCACATCAAAATAAGTGGCGTAACGTGCCCGCTGGGCCAACGATGCTGGCAGGCCGGCAGGAGCTGATGTTCTGAAAGAAGAGAGAGGAAATAAAGGAAGTTTCACAGGTTCAACCTTTAAGATGGTGAAGTTTAATTTTAAAAGACAGTACAGAAATTAATCACGCACAGATTAAATCAATCTATGAAAGGAGTTCACCTAGTACGTGAAGGTATGCAGAATAAATCGGGCCCTTGCGGGGAGTTCAACAAGCAAGAGGGCACAACCAACTGTGATTGTGAAAGCTAGAAGCTAAATGAAGATATGTGTGCATCAAAGAGTTAAGCCTGTATTCGCCGTTTGTTTCAGAGCATTTTAACATTCGGGCACAACATATCCACACTTCCGCATAACTGGATGGGTGCTACATTGTCAGATAGATTTTGTGGGACTAAGAAAGAGTTGCCTTTATTACATCCGCTGTAACTGCTCTGCTCTGTGAAACCTGCAACTCTGACATAGCTAGAGAGATGTAACAGGTGACATGTAACCTGATTGCTCAATTTTTATAAAGTAAGAACAGCTTCTGCTATATCTGTGGTCTAATTTACCTAATAGCTGATGGCTTTTAGACCACAGTTAGTTTTAAGAAAAAGTTTAGCTCCTTAAACAAAAGTTACCGGGTGTAACTGGGTAGCAAGCTGTTCTGTTTCTATCTGCAGCCGTTTATGTCTGACAGTATTCCTCTGTTTTGGGATCTCTGTGTCCAAAAAGCCAGAGGTGAGGATAGTAGCAACAAGACCCACATAGAGAGCATATGCCAGTGACAATCAACATTCCCTCTAATTTTTCATGTGTCTGAGTGACACACAAACTCCCTGAGCGGCCACTTGGACCACAATGAGCAACATTAGATGTGTGTACTTTGGTCACGCCAGCATCGAATCGAGTTATGCAAACAACAAAGTTTTTTGCAGCTGTTTACTTAAAAATGCAGCCAAGGCGGTTTTTTAAATAAACATTTCAAACTATTTACAGAACAATCAGCTGTTCTGCATCAAATTTGATGCCACACAAATTGTTTGTGCCACTCCAAAAAATTATTTCTGTCCACTATGAGATAAAGAAGAACAACAGCCTGATACCTGCAGGCCTGACAACAGGAGATGTATCACTCCTGTATCACCTGTAACATTCAGTAGTCGCCTCATTGTTCTGACACACACAACAAAACTATTGACTACACTACACACTAACGACACAAGATTTGCGCTAAACGTCGCAAATCTCTCACATCTCAAAACACCGCCGTCACTCCTAAAACTTCCCCCTTTCTAAACAACTAAATGCCACGTTGCCTTTTCATTTTTTGATTGGTCAACATGGTACATTTTTCCACCAACAGGAAAGGCTGGGAAATTTTTTGATTTTGTTTTTGCTCACATACGGAGAGCGCTTTCGAGCGTTCTCCTTATAAAACGCCATTTTTACCAAACATTACATATATGTTTGGTAAATATATATATATATTTTTTTATCATAACTCTGGTTTTACGTGGCCTATCAACACAATTTAAAAACTGGTATAAAGTCAACACTTTTCCCGTCAATTCTTCCGTCAGTCCTGCTCACATCTCCAATGGTTGTACACGTTGTCATTAACGTGGCTTCACTCCACATCAGCCACGCTGCTTCGCTAGCTAAAACACCGGTGTCGGCACATAAGGACGCTGTCGTAGCCTGTCAACGACGTTGATTAGCTGCGTATATACGAATGTGAATCGCATCATTGGCTGGACTATGGGATACGGTGGCATCGTTCTAATCCCATACTGGAGCAGCCAGTCACTTACTGACTAACACTGCAAAACAGAATTGTTGAAGTATTGATTTTAATTTCAATTCAGGTTAGATTTTTTTCCTGTGCGCAGAGACCGTGCTAGCAGTGCGCAATTGCGCACGCCCGCAGTTTAGAGCAGGGCTCTAGAGTGCGACCAATTTGGTCGCAAATGCGACCAAATTTTTCAGTGGTGCGACTAAAAAAAATATTTGGTTGCACCTGTGCGACCAACTGTTCGGGTAGCAAAAAGAAAAAAAAAAAAATCTGCAACCTTCCCTGTGGTCAACAACAGACACACATTTTGCCCCTATCGTGGACTAAACCAATCAGAGATAGTCAGGGGTGGGACCTCTCTGATTGGCCGTGGTCCAGTTGAAAGTGCAGGTGGAAGTGGGAGGTGAGTAGCTTGAATAAAGCGATATCAATTCATTATATCCTGAATCGACTTTTAAATATAACTGTGTTTTGCCAGAAACGCCAGATTCTCAGATTAAAGCTCACAAAACCATTTCAACAACAACCAAACAGCAAATGAGAGCAGGTACACGGATTCCACACAAAGACGTAAACACAGAACGGACCGACGCATCAGAATCAGCTTTGTCTTTCTCGGCTTTCTCACCCGACGGCCCGTAGACGGACACGCTGTCGGAGCTTAGCGGTTCTGATGCGTCCGGTCCGCGCTGTGTTTACGTCTTTTTGCGCTGATTCTGAGCTGCAGGTTTTGTCTCTCTCCAACCAAAATTCACCGAGCCAGCAGCAAACTGCGCTTCACATTTGACCAATGTCGTCATGAATTTTGCTGTTTTGCTTCCACGACTATTAAAATCACACTCCATGCACAGCTAGCTCTCTCTCTATCTCTGTACTTCAAGAACAGTTTCCCGTCTCCAATCTCTGTTTTCTGTATTATTCATTCGCTTATTACCCACCAGTCTACCGTTGTTTACAGCGCTGTGGCTGCTGTCTTTTTCTTTTTTTCACTTAAATGACCTCGGACAAGAAAGCCTGTTTTTTCTGTTATTCAATACTGAAGAAATGTAAACTTTATATGCAGAACATTATAGAATATTTTTAAGGTTATCTGCTATAAAAAGCCAGACCAGGAAAATCTCCTTCATGTTTTTCTGTGTTTTATTCTCAGTTACTTTCACACAAAGGCATCTGGTATGGGCTCAAAATGTGGTCATAAATATTTTGTACTTGTAAAAAAGATTTGTGTGTGCATAAAAAAGATTTGTATGTGTAAAAAGAATTTGTGTGTGCGTAAAAAAGATTTGTATGTGTAAAAAAGATTTGTGTGTGCGTAAAAAAGATTTGTATGTGTAAAAAGAATTTGTGTGTGCGTAAAAAAGATTTGTATGTGTAAAAAAGATTTGTTTGTGTAAAAAAGATTTGTGTGTGCGTAAAAAAGATTTGTGTGTGGACTTAGAAAAAAAACCCTGCAAGTTACAAGTACGGATTTTTGACCCTATTTTTCTTCCCTTCATCTGATTGGTGAATGTCATGTCAATCACAAATGTAACAATCCAATCAGAGAACAGATGGGTTTGGCTGTCGAGGGGCGCTTTTTTTGAACTGCAGGTCTTTGAAGGGAATAAATGCCCTTTTACATGCCAACCCAGCGTTTTCCTTCATCACCACGAAGGAAAACAGTCTGTGGTCGTCCGAGTTTGGTGATTTTTATGTCACAGGTCTACGTGTTTAATACAGGGACTTCCACAGCCTTTTCAACAGCGCTGCGGACCGCGGGGTGGGGGCGGGCAGTGTTTTGGAAATGACAGTCTTCATTACAAAGCTTTCTTCGTTATGAATTAGCATACATGTTTTTATTGAACACTTGAAGAACTAGCAAAAAAAAAAAAAAACTCTTGTAGAGGACATAAAGTCAGAGATAGAAAAGACAAGGAGAAGGTGCATCTAGTACAGGTAGAGCTGCTGCAAAAACCCACAGAGCTCAGCAGCCAGCGTAACAAATTCTGGATCCTTTGCTTTTAGTTAGCAGTTAGCATTAGCAGCGTATCCTGCATCTGATGTGAAAGGACTTTTATGCTGCGCACTGTGACTCACAGCAATGGTCCTGGGTCAGCCCTGACTTTGTGTTAAACTAATCCTAAAGTAATAATGTTATTTCTAACCACTGATATACCACAACTTTATCCTTTCAACAGCTACTGAAAGTTAGGGGACCTAGCTGCTATCGGATATTTATATAGCGATCCTCCAGCTTCAAACGGTATCACCCTTCAAGGACCTGCAGTTCAAAACAGCGCCCCTCCGACAGCCAAACCCATCTGTTCTCTGATTGGATTGTTACATTTGTGATTGACATGACATTCACCAATCAGATGAAGGGAAGAAAAATAGGGTCAAAAATCAGTACTTGTAACTTGCAGGGTTTTTTTTTCTAAGTCCACACACAAATCTTTTTTACACATACAAATCTTTTTTACGCACACACAAATCTTTTTTACACATACAAATCTTTTTTACGCACACACAAATTCTTTTTACACATACAAATCTTTTTTACGCACACACAAATCTTTTTTACACACACACAAATCTTTTTTACGCACACACAAATCTTTTTTACGTACACACAAATCTTTTTTACGTACACGCAAATCTTTTTTACACATACAAATCTTTTTTACGCACACACAAATCTTTTTTACACATACAAATCTTTTTTACAAGTACAAAATATTTATAACCACATTTTGAGCCCATACATCTGCTGTGATGTTCACAATTCTGATGAAGTCAGTACTGATAAATGATCAGAATTATAATATTTCTGAATGTCTGAGGCTAAGTTGAATTGAATCGGGACTTTGAAAACCGGAATCAAATGGATTATAGAAATCAGTGATGATACCCAGCCCTAGTGAGCAGCCTAGGCACGACAGACGTGGATGTAGCTGTAATAGGAAAAGAACTATTGCTAACTTTTCTGTTAAGTTAAGGCCTGATCCTTCTGAAATTCATTCATTCATTCATGCCAGTGCTCTGACACGGTGTCATCAATCTTTGAATGCTGAAAAAGCACAGTGTATCCAGAAAAACACATTATATTATATAAATTATTATAAAATTTGTGTACACCTAACTTTTGTGCCGGTACGCCTAACTTTTTAAAGTTAGGCGTACCGGTACGCCCATGGCAAAAAGTTAGTCTAGAGCCCTGGTTTAGAGGGAACATTGGTGACAATATATGGTATATGACATTGATAGAGGTAAAAAAAAAAAAAAGAAGAAGATGAAAAAGCATGTAAAGGAGGAGCAAGGCGTGGGGTTGGGTTGCAAAGCAGCTTGCAGAGGCAGCAGCAAAAAGTAAGCAGTCTGTAGCAGCTTAAATTGTGCAGCCTACATGAGATTTGCTGATTCGATACTTTGAAGGGTGTCAGTGGAGTCATAAAAGGATAAAATCAGATGATCTGTCAGGACTTTCAGCTCAATCGATATGTTGTTTCATGGACAACTGAACCAGCATGTTGGAGAAATGCATGATAAAGTTCCAGTTGTACTGGCTGACAAACCAACCAGTAGCAGACTGCTGAGGTTGTAGTTGAAGACCAGTTCATCACTTTCATGATGAACTGGTCTCTAAACACTGTGCAGCTGCTCTCAAAGCTGCAGTGAAACTGTAAACAGTGGGACACAAACTGGACACAGTAGACTGTTGCTAGCTGCAGTCCTGAGGCACAACATTTTCACATAAATGATGCTTCTGCATCAGATCTACAGCATAACCTACGCCATAACCAGAACCCAATTTTAACCGTATGTTGCAACCTTTTACATAAGCTGACCTGCACCGCCTGAGAAATGTACGCTGGGTTGACACATACCATAATGACTTGAATGGCTGGAAGGTTACAGTGTTGAAACAAACAGAGTTTCCAGTTACTGTGTGATGTAGATTTTCCCATAAAAGCCTAAATCAAGCTTTACTCTGAAGGCGAACCTTCTCTATTTCCGGTGGACTACACCTCAGCTAGTAGTCGATGTGAAAAACTGACCTCTGAACGTGAGGTCAAGGTCACTGGAATTTGAAGTCATTGAGATTTTTAGTAGATGCACCTATGGCATTAATTTGACAAAAATGTGATTTCCTTCTTGAATTATCACATTCACATCACATTACTTCAGCTTAAACTTGTTCTCAACGCAGACAAAACAAAGCTCATGTTGTTTTCTAAATCAAGAAAATGGGCCCAAACAATCCCATCAGTAACCACTCTTGAAGGTAATAAAATAGAGTTGGTTCACACCCATAAATATCTGGGAATCTTAATTGATGACTCGCTCACCTTCAAACCACATGTAGAGAATCATGTGAAAAATCTGAAGTTAAAACTGAGATTTTATTTTCAAAATAAGTTGTGTTTCTCTTTTAGTACAAAGAAGCGGCTTGTTGCTGCGACATTTTTGCCTGTGCTGGATTATGGAGATATTGTATATATGAATGCTTCTGCTCAATGTCTTTGAATGGTTGATACTGTGTATCATGCTTCTCTGAGGTTCATCACTAACCGCAAATTTCAGACTCACCCTGTAAGTTATACTCTCAGGTAGGATGGCCTGCTTTGGCAAGTCGGAGGAACTTTTATCTATATAGTTTTATATATAAAGCAATACTTGGGTTGCTACCTTCTTATATATGTTCCCTGCTTACAATGAAACATGCTGGTCAGTATTCTCTTCGTCTGCATGGTTACTTGTTGCTTTCTGTTCCATTTGCCTGAACTGAATTTGGTAAAAGAGCTTTTGTCCACTTAGCATCCTCGGCTTGGAACAAACTGCAGAACGAATGGAAAATGACTGAATTCATTTTATTAAGTGCTTTTAAATCTAAACTACGAATCCTTAAGGCCAAGTCCATAACATACAACTGTTTCAATTAGATTAATTGTCATTTCAACTGATTTTTTTATTTTTATTTGAATTTTATTTTATTTTTTCATTTATTTTTGCATGTGTGTTGTTGCTGCCTGTGTTTAATTGAGTAATTTCTGTAACTGTGGGACACTTGCTGCTGCCTATCTTGGCCAGGTCTCCCTTGAAAAAGAGGTTTTTAATCTCAATGGGATCTTCTTGTTCTCAGAAAAACATAAAGGTCACTGAAAGTAGCTGAAATTTAAGCTTGATTTTTAGTGCCTGAAGGTATCAATTTCAAGATTCTACATTGCCTCCTTCTCGAGTCACTGCATTCACAAACTTGGGTGTCCACTCTGCCCAGCTGCCTTGCAGGCTGATGACAACATAAGAAAAACTATAGGAAATCATGGCGCATTACTAGCGACCAAAGCAATCACTAGGAGGATTATGGTGCAGGAGCTTCTTTGCAGCAGTTTCACCCAGCAGGAGCAAAAAACCCCTCCAAGAACCACCACCACTGATTTTGGTTGTATCACATCCAATATGGGGGACAACTCCTAGGCAATGTGTGCAAGACATCAGGTGAGAAATCTCAACACAAGTGGATAAAAGTAGCAGATATGGAATAGAACACGGACTGTAGAATGAACAGACACATGCAGTTAAAGTCACCTTTTCACATATGTGCTCATACACATCTCAGCATTTAAGTATTAGTTATTATTCATCTCTGGCTCTCTTCCACAGCATGTCGCGTCACCCCCAACCGGAAGATGGCCGCGCCCTCCTGAGCCTGGTTCTGCTGGAGGTTTCTTCCTGTTAAAAGGGAGTTTTTCCTTCCTACTGTCGCCAAAGTGCTTGCTCATAGGGTCATATGACTGTTGGTGTTTTCTCTGCTTTTACCTTACAATAAAAAGCGCATTGAGGCAACTGTTGCTCTATATCAGGGGTCCCCAATCCCAGTCCACGAGGGCCGGTGTCCCTGCAGGTTTTAGATGTGTCCCTGATCCATCACAGCTGATTTAAATGGCTAAATGACCTCCTCAACATGTCTTAAAGTTCTCCAGAGGCCTGGTAATGAACTAATCATGTGATTCAGGTGTGTTGACCCAGGGTGAGATCTAAAACCTGCAGGGACACCGGCCCTTGTGGACTGGGATTGGGGACCCCGGCTCTATATGAATAAAACTGAACTGAATTAAAAGGCACTTTACAGTAAACTATCCCTAAGTAGCTAAACTGAAAATCATGATAGCAATGCCAAAAGCCGTAACTACATATATAATTACACTACATCACAACCTTTTGTGTTATATTAGACTGTGATCAACTCCTGCCACATTGCTTCATTAACAATGCATCAAAGGAGGATGATAAACAAGGACAGAGCCCCCCTTCAGCATCATTGGAAGAGGAGCAGAGAGGGAGGGAGGGAGGGAGGGAGCTCCAGCCTACGTGAGTCCACTATAAATAAGCAGGAATGAAGGTCAGCAGTTGGCGAGCTGCAAAGGAGTTACCGCAAACTGTGAAGAAACATATTGATACTGTAGGAGAGGCAGACGTAGCGGGCCATTTAATCCCAGCCGCTGTAATAAATGGAGCAGGAAGTGCTGGTCGATATGTACATGAATCACTTTGAGAGCGGGCGGCGAAGGCAGGCTGTATCATGTTTCACCGTCTAGCCGACACATTCACACATACACACTCACTCTCCCTACTGCTATTGTGTCAGGTTGCCACAGAGACCGCGTGACGACAGCCACCCCGGTCCTCCGACTCCATGCGGTAGGAGAGGATGCAGCAGCCAGCGGTTGCCATGGAAACTGCCTCAGCATCAGCAGTGCTGCGCGGATTGCGGTGGTTGAGTAAGCTGCATTACTCGCAGCACCCGGTGCCGGAAATTATTTTATCAGTGCGGTGCAGCGCAGAGGTGCACGAACAGCCTGGTGACTGGCAGATGTAAATGTAAACCGTCCCTCAGAGACCTGGAGTCTGGTGGGGTAGGTGGGGGAGGCGGGGGGTATTTTTGATCAGGAGAGCGTCAAAACTCTCCCTTGCTGCATGTCTGATTTACATTCAGCTCACTGTCCTCCTCAATCCCGCAGTCAGCCTGAAAATCCCACTGCACGCATGAAGAAAGCAATTAATTTGTCTTTGTTAAGCAGGGAAAGAGGAGGGATAGATCCTCCATCTCCTGCATTACCATGTAACCACTGCTCAAACCCTGTGGTGCAAGGATGTGTGAGGATATAATTGGCTCGGGTGTTTTTAGGAGGCGAGGGGGTTGGTTTCCGGGCTTGTTTTGATTTTCAGTCAGCTGCCGGCTGTCAGAAGGATTGCGAAAAAGCGTCGGAGTGACATGCTTGGTTGTCAGAATGAGCTAAGATGAGCAGCGGAGGGCTTAGGATGGAAATAAACCTGCCAGTGAGGAACTTCTTTGCTGGTCAGATTTGGTGTAATTGTAAACTTTTTATTTTTAAATTTTTTGCCCTGCCTTTGCCAAAGAGAGCTTGAGAGAGACTGAGCCTTGGCCTGGAAGTGGGCACACCAAATCAAGCCAGGCCAGGGACTATGCCAGCATTAGACATGTAGCACATTACTTCAGCGTAATTACCCTGGATATGTGGGCAAAATGTCACATGGGTTTGCTGATGCACAACAGGAAAAGAGCTGTGGTTGTGTGCGTGAGGGACGAGACAGTACTGCTTGAAGCAACATATTACACAGGGGGGAAGTGGATCTATTCATGTACCCTAGCTCATCGCAAGCTAGCAGAGCGAGGCGTGTGGTGCAGTGGGTTTGACAGACGCTGCTGCGGGGCTCGGTGTTTAGCCATCAACAAGACGATGGCACCAGCTCCGTGTCAGTGCAGGTCATGTCTGCACTGCTTCAACCCTCAACTGGCTAAAGCGTGGAAAAATTAGTCATTTCCGAGAGGCTTTATGAAAGCAGCGCCTCCAATATTGATCGTTTATAAATCAAAAATAATGCTTGTGTGATTTCCTCTGTGGGTCTCTATTAATACAATTATCCATTTGTTTGGTAAGTTAAAATTGATGCTTCAACACGTTTCACTGCTTCTTGAGGGGAAACTGAATAACACATGCTCACTTTTTCTTGGAAGGGCCTTTGACCGGTGGGGGTTGCTGTTGGGAAGGGCCACCTTTCTCCACTGAGTTACCACGACGACAACTCTGCTCCCCGACTGACGGGGAGGAGGAATCTGATTGGGTGGCTTCGCAAACCACCTGGAAGCCCTGTGGGTAGGAAGAGAGATAGAGATGGATATCAGGAAGACAGACAGGCAGACAGTTCCTGATAATTAAAGGCTCTGAGGTTGGAGTGTGGTTTCTGTCATGACCCCGGCTCACCGTGCTAATGAATATTAACAGCCAGCCCCAGGGGGAACATTGGAAAAGGGGAGGGGAAGAAGCCTCAGACTCTTGCCCGAGCACATTCAATCAACATGGGAAGCAGAATCTGACAAGATATGGGCTGAAAACGTTAGCTCACCGTGGGACCCGGGTTGCCTGATCCACAGGGGCTGCACTGGTTGTTGACTGGGGAGTTCCTCTTTGCTGTTTAGACAGGCATAACAGTATACATGTGTTAATTCTGAGCAAATAAAAATAGATTATCTCTTAACACACTAATTCCCAACCAGGGGTACAAGTACCCCAGAGGGTTCTTCTGCAGTAGGCAGCAGACACCTGGAATGATTCGTTTCACTATTTATAGAACTGAGTGTCCTATGACTAAATATGTTAGCTAACGTTATGGATTGTGGTTCTTTCACACCAAAAATAGGAGGGTCTGGTTGGCTGGTGATTGCATTGAAGGTTTTTGCTGTTCGATTGCAATTATTGCCGCCTAATTTATAAATGCAGAAGGATTGCAAACACAATATAATCAATCTAAGTCAGTCTGCGCCAATAACCGTAACTCGTCTGTGACACTCTATTTGTTTTTTGTAAAGATTTTTTGGGGCGGCATTGTTACATTACTTTGATAGTAGAGCAGTAAATCTGTGAGGTTCCTCATGGAATTTGTTAGTGTGAATTTCTTTGTATGTAGATTGCAAAGGATTTGCAATTTTTACAGATTTATCACAGTTAATCACAAACAAAATGCATGTAACTACCAAGCTTAACCCCGTCAATCACAAACTGACAGCAGATTGACTCCATCTTATTGTGATTGAAATGCTGGATAACTAGTCAAAACTGTTAGCTAACTTGGTGTATTAGCAGTTGAAATAGCAAAAAGGTACGAATGACCAAATTGCCAAAGCTGTTAGCTAACTGTTTAGATTAACAGTTGAAATATAAAAGTATATATAACTAAAGAGATGAAATTGTTAGGTGACTGTGCAAATAACACTGTTAGCCTAATGTAACAGATAAAAAGCTGTATTACAGCAGCTAGCTAAAGCTATGAAATGAACACCAGTGATTTAGCTGCTATGTTGCCGGAAGAAAACTGTTAGCTAACTTTGTGTATTAACAGTTTTAAATAGCAAAAAACAAACAAACATTTAAATAGTTTAAATTAATTCTTTTTCTTTCTTTCTTTCTTCAATTAAGAATTAACTGTGTGTGCAACAGTTTATTTATTTATTTAATTTATTTATGTATTTATTTGTTTTCTTCACTGAGTGTGTTTTTTGTTGTTTTGGGTTATTATGTTATGGTTTTCTTAATTGTTTAAAATAATAAAAAACTTTAATTAGAAAAAAATTGTTTAAATTAGCCAACTACAAAAATATAACACCAGCAAACATAATTCTATATATTAAATTGCTGTTAAATAGAGTATTAGCTTAGGGCAGTAGATAAAAGGTTGAAATTATAAGCTTATTTATGGTTAACTAACTATAATTGGGACACGGTAAACTAAAAGTATCCCAGATTTAGGTTAAAATTAGTTCAGCTGAACATCTTAAACATGAAAGATGTTAAGGAGGAATATCTGACACAGATGCATGGGTTATATATTAGGAATACGATTAAGAACCACTTTATATACTCTATATATTATATATATAGCCCTTAAAGATAGCGGCGATTTCTCAAAGATAGTAGGAATTTCTTTAAAAAGTGGGAATTTCTTCACCTGTAACAATGTTTCTGACAGGTTTGATGAGGGCAGTAAAAGCAGGGATGTCAGGCAGGCGGTGCTCCCACATTGGCTGCCATATTACCAGACCACTAGCCAGTCTGAAGGTCAAGTCTGACTCCTGGAAAAAGGCAACATATTTACACATTTCTTTCCTCAAAACAGCCTGTAAACACCAGAAACAATTATTCTGTCTTGGTTAAATGTTTTGTGTTGTTAAGATTCTTAAACCTCCGTTACAACATGCTAACAAGACAAGACAGTAATTCCCTGCACAGCTGGGAAACAGTGCACTCCCAGGAGTAATATAAGCTGACCCTTTCATCTGTGTGCACACACAGATCAATAGGCACAGGGTGATGCTGACTGCAAGTACTAAATTAAGCAACACAGGGGTTGCTAAAATTAATCACAAAATTCTCAAAATTATAAATAGTCTAACGCCACAGATTAACACAATGCCTGTGCCATCCTGGCTCTCTGTTACAAAAATCAATTTCAAGGCCGTACACATTTGCATCCGCAGTTACAGACCTTTATCCGATGAACAAGCGGTGCAAACAGGAACACAAACAGCTCTACTGTTGCCATGCTCTTTTGGAATAGTTTGGTGCGAGTATGCTCATCCTCCTCCAGCAGGGAGCCGCTGTGCTGTTGTCCTAACCCGCCCAGGCCCGAGCTGGAGCAGGAGCTAGGAGCTCCCGGGGAGGAACCCTGGTTCCCCACAGGCTGGAGGAAGGCGCTACTGCTGCTGCCCCTGGACCAGCCGTGGCTCAGGCTGGGCTCATGGTTGCACTCCTGTGGGGCCTCCAGCAGCATCCAGTGCAGCGTGTGGAGCAGCTTGGTCTCCGCCACACCCAACTTGTCCTGGTGACCTGTGATGTAACCGAAAGACAAATACTAAACACACAGACACTTTTTTATCTGCTTAAACATGGCTGGCCTGCCAAAAGTCACCTGCAAGTGGACTCCAGAGAGAAACCAGAAAGCTTCCACTACCAAAAAATCTTGCATGCCTACAAACTGGTCATATTTGATGGTGACCTGTAATTTCCTGCTTCTAAATTTAAACTGAGGTTATTGTCCTCAACCCTAATAATCTAAGAAATATGATATCTAACCAGATGCTTACTCCAGATGGCACTACTTAGGCCTCCAATAACACAGCGAGGAATCTTTGAGTCCTTTTTGACCAGGATACGTCCTTAACTTCACATATTAAACAAATATGTTGGACTGCTTTCTT
Organism: Diplotaxodon limnothrissa; assembly: GCF_057381915.1. Taxonomy (NCBI): domain Eukaryota; kingdom Metazoa; phylum Chordata; class Actinopteri; order Cichliformes; family Cichlidae; genus Diplotaxodon; species Diplotaxodon limnothrissa. The sequence goes on along the minus strand of NC_140617.1, from coordinate 24,232,625 downwards.
CTATTTGTGCAATTTCTCTACAATTAGAAATGCCCTTTCTCAGAGTGATGCTAAAAAACTAGTTCATGCATTTCATTACTTCTAGACTGGAATACAGTAATTCCTTATTATCAAGCTGTCCTAAAAACTCTCTGAAAAGCCTTCAGTTGATCCAAAATACTGCAGCGAGAGCATTGACAGGGACTTAGCCAGTGCTTTGGTCAAAGGTGGAGTGACAGGAGAACCAATCTAGCATGTTCTTGCATGAAACCTGAGCTCCCAAAGGAGAAACCCTCAAGGACAACAAGCCGCACAACAGGAGGGATCTGACCTGGATTGAATGAAGGACCCTCTTACTGTGTGGCAACAGTGATTTTCACTTGAAGGCGTATAACAGCTTAGTTCAAAGCCTGCCACCTCCTACTTAAAGAAAGTGTCAAATCCTGCTCAATAATAATGCAAACAGTGGCTCATTCATGTTTCATGTCTGACACATGGAAGTCACATGGAAGGATTTGATGCTTTTCTCTCCTGTTGTGTGCAGGCCATTTTAATCTCATAAATATTAATTCTATCATTTGCCTTTCTGTCCTTTTAAGCGATGATCTCTGAAAGAAGCTAAAAGGAGAATCAGATTTGTGTTTTGGCGATTGGGTATGACCTGGATGAAGCTGTCAGCTCGATTGGACTAAAGCGTCCTCACCAAGCTTGTTCCTGTTAGACAGCAGGATGGAGGTGCAGTGGAGTACGTGAGGCAGCGCCGCCTGGACCAGCTCCCAGCGGGAGATGCTCTGGATGGCCTCTGACAGGGCCGGCGACAGCCCGTGGAGCTTGTTCTCCACCAGCACTCGCTCAAAGGACTGGGGACGCAGCCAAAGGAGAGAGAAAAAAGAGGAGAAGAGAGACATCAGGCGGGCAACTTAAGCCTCTTTCTTTGACTATCTAAATGTCCCACATGGCCCCGAGCGAGCAAAAGCCTGTGGGAGAGACAGTGGAAGCTCTGTTTGGATCCAAAGGGATCTGGAGAAGCGTCATTATGGATATGAGTCTAGCTCGAGGGTAATGGGAGGAAGCACGGGGGCAAAACTAATTTGCTAAATGCAAAATCAAGAGCTCACTTGATTTGCAGGTGCATTAAGGTAAAAACAGATTACTGGGAAGGGAAGCGATTATTTCCCCTCATCGTGCACATGGTATTATGAAATGACTTACCACACAGGATGCCTCATACTGTTTTCCCAACTTTGGCCGCAGAAAAGCACTGAAAGACATCAACAGAGTGCTTGTGAGAGATTAAAAAAAGGACAAATGTAGGTTATAGGCTAGTAAATCACCCCATTTTGTCTATGTGGCCCACTTTTTTTTACAGGTGTGACATCATACAATCTGTACCCACAGCCCCATCTTCCTCCATTTAACACAAATCAGTGAGCAGACACTCACTGGCGGGGTTTCTCAATCACTTCATCAAATAATGTTGACGTGTGACGCGGTGACAAACCCCCGTCAGCCCTGCCTCGTTTTCACCAACGGCAAACACCTGTTATCAATGTCACCAACCTGGTCTGCCTCCACAGGAAGGTCTGGATCGGGAACGGTATTCCCTTCCCGCACTCCGGTTCGTTTTCATCCAGGCTTTTCCTCTTCACCATTTTGGCCGGACCCTGCGTGGCCGCCTGCCTGTGTGCGATCACCGGGACGCGCGGCTGCTGGCTCTGCCCAGGTGACCAGCGAGCTTTTCCCTCCCTCTTCACGACATGATTGGGTTAGTCCTGCGTAAAATGGCTGCAAGTGTCGATCGGTCGGTCGGCGGCAAAGGAGAGATAGAGAGAGAGAGGAGGAGGAGGAGGAGGAGAGAGGAAGAAGGAGCGCTCCGAAATCAGCACCTCCCTCCCTGGACAGCGACAGCTGATCGGAGAGCTAATTTATCAGCAGCAGCAGCAGCAGCGGGGCTTTAAAGACGCAGTGTGCAGCTGGGCCAGATGTTCTCCCCCTCTGCCTTTTCCTCCTCCTCTGATTCCCCGCAATCAACACATGGAGCGACTGAAACCGCTGCATCCGCGTGGTGCATCCACCCCTTTAAATATCAACAGGTTGTTTAATAATAGCCCAAGCTGTGAGTCATAAAAACACAGCAAAATCAAATCAGGTGTCACTTCCCGAAACATTCGCACTGTTTAAAGAGGCCATGCCGCGCAATAATATCCTCATAAGGCCATGGAACAGGGATCTAACATGTTGACGAAATCCAGAACAATGCACCGTGTTTTAACATGGCAGTGCTGTTTGAATGCGGTGTTTCCTTGTAAAAGAAGAAAAAGAACGACCAGAACTGTTCTCAGCAGATGGACAGTCACAGCATCTGAACAGTGCCTCACGCTGCAAACACTAAAACCATAAACATTAAAACCCAGCAGGGTTTACAAACTTTACAAAAGACAGAAAAGGATCAATTAAAGGAACAATAACCATGTAGGGAAGAAAAACTTTAGGTTACTTGCGTAACCTCAGTTCTCAGAGTAGCGTAAGTGAGACCTCTTACTATGGGATGACCCTCCCTGCACATTCCTCAGAAGCATTTATCTAATTGGCCAAGGTGACCACCAGCCAATCCTGTTAGGTTGGTGGTCAGGAACAGCCATCCACGTTTAAATAAATTGCGCTATTTAATAGCAGTTATTCAAGATAAGCACCTCTTCTCGCTTAGCAACAGCAAGAAGGGCTGTCTGGGTCATGCTACTCTGAAAACTGGAGTTTAGTCACCATCTAGGTATTGAAGTTTATAATTTGCAGGAGAAAGACACTGATTTGGTCCTGGTTTTGTTCAAGGGGTTTAACAAATATATATATATTTTTAACTGTTCAGGAATCACAGCCATTTTTATATTAAGTCCTCAGGTGACTGACTTGGCCACTAAAAAAATCTCTATCTTTGCAGAAACTCTTGGGTTACTCAAACAGGATGCTTTGGGTCAATCAGTTGTGCAGCATTCGGCTAATCTGAGCAGAGGATAGCCCCACACACTTCATAATTCATCCTGCTCCTTCTGTCAGCAGAGACATCACCAGTAAACACCAGTGATCTACAGTAGTTCCACTGGCAGTCATACATACCCATAACCAGTGTTGGTCAAGTTACTTACTGATTACTTCCCCCCAAAAATAATCGTGTTACTTTAATGATTAATTATTTTCAAAAGTAATTAATTACTTAGTTACTTAATTACTTTTTAAAAACATGATTTACAACCTGAACAGGTGATAAAGCAAAAGATCTTTCAGCTCAATTCTACTTTCTCTGCATACATACATACAAAATGTAATCAAATGGAAAAGTCTCTTTAAAACTCGTTTTACTAGTTTTAATCTTTTAACTTTATGCATCAAGCAAAAATTTAATTATATGCAACATTCTCTGACTGGAAGAAATTTGTTTAACATTTAAACCTATTTTCTGCACATTCCAGCACATAAAATAAAATATTTTTTGTGTTTTCACTCAGTCTTTCAAATAAATGCAAGTGAAACACAGCAGAAAAATAAAATAAAATTAAAGACTCAGCGATCCTGTTGCTCTACTTTCACCTGTATAGCAGGCGGAGGTTTGCCCTGGTGCAGGTGTGCCGCGGCGGTCAGTGGAAGAATCCGCGAGTGTCTCTGTGAATTTCCCATTATGTCGTAGTGCACTCAGTGCTTGCTCAGAAGTTAAGGGTTTTTTTCGCTGTAAAAAGAAGTTTTCTTCCCACGCAGTGAACAGCGGACACTAATGTTTTTGTCACTTTTTATGGAATCAAACTCAAAGTAAGGTCAGTACTTCCACGCTTTAAGTAAGAAGCTATGAAATTGGACTGGAATCAACTTCAGATATTTTATCTGCTTCATTTGTCATGGAAGAAGGGAACAGGCCTAATCTGGCCATCAAACTGCCTGTCAGTCAATTGTCTAATTGATTTAGAGCTTCTGCAAATGGGATAGTGTACAAAAATGACTGCAATTCTTAACTCATACATACATTTTTGTTAACCCTCTTGAATTAAAAGCTGCAGTGGTGTACAGAAGCAAGTCTGCAAAAATTGCATTTATCCCACTATAACTTTCATTAGAGCCCAGAAAAGAAATGCTTCTCTAGTAAGCTAAAGAAATATGTCATCGCGCTTCGTTGAGCATAAACTAAAACATATTAATGTTTAAAATTACAGAAAAAATTCATGTAATAATAAAACTGAATGTTTTTGTTAATTCACGAAAAATGTCTGTTTTTAAATCACTGTTTTGCCAAACTAACAAACTCATTAAGTTAAAAAAAAAATGTGTGTAGTAATGAAAAAAGGGAAAGGTTGCTGTTATTTAATTGTTTATCTATCACTTAATTACTTTGTTGTTCTTTGGCACAGTATGAACAACTGTGGAGGTGTTTAAACAGAAAGAAAAGCTACAAAATCTGTGAAAATATAGTCAAAATTCCAAAGTTTATCCTCTCCTTCACATTTCCCAAAGCTGTCCACAGGGCCGATGTTTGTTGGGTCGATTCTGGCCCCCATGCCTTATGTTTTACCCGCCATTACCAACTTTATGCAGAACTATAGAAAATTATAACAGGTTTTAAAGCGTTTGTCTGTCAAATATACAAACTTCAAATGACTACAGTAAAGCCAGCAATGCCTCCTGTTTAATGAATAATAATGACATTTTTGTTTAGCCTTCAAAACACGTGCTGATGATAACCAAACAGGCACGCCACACATGCAGGTTGACGTGTTTTTCACAAAAAGACGAGTATTTTCAAAGAATTGATCCACAAGACTCGAATGAACCAGTTTTTTTATTTCTTTTATTTCTTTATTTTTGTTGTTGCCATCATCCTGTAGGAGCATTTTGTCATCAGTACGTCTCAAACACCGGAAAGTGTGCACACATCTACAATTTTTTTAAATCTTTTTTTTTTAAATACACATACACAGGCAAAGAGGGGGAGCACAGAAAAACACTGGAAGGGTAGGTGACATCAGGAGGGGAGGTGCGGGGGGGGGGGGGGGGGGTCTCATAATGGTGAGCAGAGAATATGCTAGAACATTTTTTTATTCTTTTTAAAAAAAAACTTCTAAAAGCTGCAGGTTTGTGGGGTATTATTCCCATTCTTTACCTTCTTTATCTCTGCAAACGTTCAAAAACTTCTTTCAAATGGAATGTTTTCATATAAAGCTTCACACTTAACACTTTTTAAAACAAAATTCGGGGCTTTTACCCACTCAAATACACTACACAACCCAGTCTTTGCAAAAGGAGCAAGGTCACAGGGGCCCGTGTGCTAGAATGCACCCGGGCCATTTTACACCCACACAGAAAAGTCGAAGATCGCTCCAAATAGATCTAATTTATTTATCATTTATTTGCCATGCCAGCATAACAGCATTGTTGTAGCCTAATAAAAACCACAGCGCTAATGTAAAACCAGAAAATAAAAAGAAGAGAGGGTGGAAGGGGCGGCGCAGCCCGACGGCTGACGAGAGAAGAAACTAAAACACAAAAATCTATTGGAAAGCTAGCCTTTTAGCGCCCGACTCGACAGAGCTGCAATGGTTATCCACATTTAAATGCTAATAAGCCAGAGCAGCCACAGGGAACGTACAAAACTGTAAATACTTCCAACTACAGTGACATATATTTTTTATATATTTATATATAAAAAGAAAACAAGAGAACACAAGTTTGTCCAACAATTCAGCACAATTCAGGAAATCCAACAAACGCAACAAAGAAAAGTTCATGTCACACACTTTTCTTTTTTATGTTGTTTTTTTGCAGACATGCTCATCAGCCATTCTTTTGCAGGTCAGTTAAGTCTCTCGCTTATCTTTAAGACTAGCACCTACTGTCTAGTAGCTATATCTTGCATTCAGTACCGTATAAATTCTGAATGGACGTCACGGTCCAACTTGAAATTTTTAGCCCCGTGCGAGTGGGAATGTGTTGGTGTTTTTCAACGCACCAAAGAAAAAGAAGTAAAGATGAACAGAAAAAGGACCAAAGAAAAATCCTGTACAATCGTAAAACCACCTTCTTGAACCACTTGAACCTTGGCATTCAGCTTATCTAAAACAGAAAAGTCCACGTTTGAGTGAATGAGAGGATAAAAAGCAGACCGACAGACGGGGAGTGTCGATGAAGATTTATGAAGAATTCAGTTTTTTTAAATCCCGCTTGGAAGGGCCGGAGGGATCGTTGATTGGATGAGACGGTCAACCAGCTACAACTGTGGGGGTTAGGTTAAACACTGGAAGCTTGTGATGGGAACGATGGGAAAAGGAGGGGTGATGGTGTGGATTTGTATTTTTCCTAAGCAGAGGCAGCTGGCTCATAAGCCCTGCTTGGCCAGGGCAGCGGTGACATCCTGGGCCAGCGTGGAGAGCTGGGGCGACTCCAGGAGGTTGATGCTGCCGGAGGAAGACAGGCGAGGAGAGGTGCCTCCCGTCTCGATGCCAGGGGAGTGGGTGACGATGATTTCCGCACCGTGGTCCACCCGAGCTTTGGCCGAATCCCGGAAATTCAGCTTGTGGCTCTCGATCTGGTGAGCAGGGGAAGACGGTTTAGGTCAGCGCTCTTTTTCCTCTTTAACGTGAACTGACAGTGACATTTGGTATAAAAAGAGGCTTCCTTTTACCATTATGTTCCCGCCTCCAGGAGTGTGGCTGGTGTTCTCCAGAGAGTTGACCTTGGCGTGGGCCTTCTCTTTGAAGTCCAGCTTCACATTGTCGATACGCACATGTCCTCCCCCTGGGAACAGGACAGCAAGGAGGAGAAGAGAAGTGTTAAACCCACGAGGAATCGCTCGCCTGCAGGACATCACTTCTCCTAGGCAATGCTCAGGGCAAAAAAAATCTCAGTCTGCACACTGCACAGCCTGAAAAAGGCACAAGTGCCAGCTTTGACCTGATTTATACAGTTTATATAGTACCATGTAAGACTGGATGCAATATTCAATTTCCTGCTTTGACACTTTCTTGTAAATATCATTGAAATGGTGACATTATGGGGGCAAAACTGAAGCTGTAAGTGGACAGATGACAGATGAAATTAAGAAATATCAATCAGATTATTGCTAAGATTAAAGGAAATACATATGCTTTTACTAAATCAAAACTAATTTGACCAGAACAGACTTTCGCTCACTGGTGTTATTGGGCCTTGTTTTAAAAAAAAAAAAAGACAAACAGTTTGACATCTTTATGTTGATCTACGTGGAATTTCTGACTCCTTTTGTGCAACCCACAGCCACTGAACTGTGTTGCACTGTAAGTTAAAGACAAGCATGTAATATAAAATAACAATATGTGGATCTGCCTCTATTATAAAATGGATGGTGACCAACTGCATTCTCCAACTGCTAAAAGAGAAAAATTTAAACTTTCATGCTGTGTGACAGTGGCTTAAATGGTCTTATAATTGTGTAATGTGGTAAAAGACGTTTGGGATCATTTAGAAATCGTCACAGTTTGTCCAGCAGAGCAGCTCTGACTCCATCCGGGCTGCCTGCAGCACATGTAGCAGAGCAGCAGCACAGCTGATAGTTGTGTGGAATCAAGCAGCGTCTTCACATTAAGTTCCTAATAGGATTGGGCAACATGATAAAACCTTCCAACCACCTTCAGTCAGCCCAGAAACCGGCTATTTGTGGAGGAGTATGTGTGCTGCACAAACATTTGTAGCGTTTCAGTGAAAAACTACCAAAATAGAAGAAACTCTAATCCTGGTGCTTTGTTCTACATCAGTTGGACAACAAACTCCATCGGTATTTCTCTACAACTCCCCACAGAATTGACAACAACATTTGATTCTTAAGACTTCAAATTTCCTAAATCAAGAAAATAAAAGCACAAAAGAAATTAGCATCCAGATCTGATGTACTCGACGAGTTGTCAATGTCTCATCAAATTTAGTTATGGAGTACTTTGCTGGTTGCCCTTTTTTAAAAATGTTACAGCATTGTTTGGGATTTTAGTTTGTTGCTTGGTGGTTGTTAGGCAACAAAGACATTAGTATATACCATGCATAATCCAACTCCTGTGGATATATATGAGAGCGCACAGTCCTGAAATTAAAATGATACAATGCTTTTATAAGGCGTTTTAGTTGCATACTACAAATGGGCCATTTTAGCTTGCTGGTCGGAGGTTGCTAGGCAATGTGATGATGTGCTATAGATAAGAACAATCAGGGACCGGGTTTGTTTGCTCAGCTGGAGGTTTCATGGATTACAGTGGATATACATAAAGAGAATTGGAACATATATCAATACTGGAAGGTTTTAATGATCCAACATTTACTATAAAACACAGCATTTGTTACGCTCTAAATGGCACAAAAATCATTTATATCCATAAGGACAAATCAAAATCAGCTAATAGCAACTAGTCTTAGCATTCCTTTAAGAAGAGAGCCTTACATACTTTGTACAAGTAGGTTGCCTTCCTTTTTTCCATACATCATATATACTAGTTAAATGCATGCTGGAGTATTGTTTGGTCTGTGATTTTAGTGTGTTGTTAGATAGTTGCAAAGCAGCATTTAGACATCATAAGTTGCATGCATAATTCAACTGCTGTGGATATAAATTAGATGTTTTTGCCACCAAATTAAAATGATACGAAGCTTTTATAAGGAGTCATAGGTGCATAAATGCTGCAAATGGGCCATTTTAACTCGTTGGTAGTAGAGATGGACCGATCCGATATTAGGTATCGGTATCGGTCCGATACTGACCTAAATTACTGGATCGGATATTGGAGAGAAATAAAAAAATGTAATCCGATCCATTAAATATCAAAAAAGCACTTCACAAAACTTGCGACATGGCATAACTCGGCCCATAACCTTAGCACGTCGGAGCAGTGATCGCGTGATAGAGCGGCTATGGCATGCGAGACCTGTCCGTGGTCTGGTTGAATATTTGTAGCTTTGCTACCAAACCGGCATTTCATCTCTGAGGAAGTGATCCCCGAGAGAAGTAAAGCAAGTGTGTAAGTTCATCTCTGAATGTTTATAAAGCATTCCAGCATTAAGCTTAACAACTGATATATGGAGCGACTGCCTCTTCTTGCTGCTACTTCAATCGTGAAACTGCTTAATGATCAGCTGATCGGCTTTTCTGTCGTGACTCCGTCTCTCTTGTTTGTTTTTGGCCCACTTCGTGCCAGAAAGAGGAAACCAGCGGCTGAACAACAGCAGCACGTTTAAGCTTGATAAGCTGTTGTTATAATTTATTTAATATTACTTTCTACACCAGGATCTTTTTCTATGTAGCTGACGCTGGTAACTGTGCAGGGGCGGATCTAGCAAAGTTTAGCCAGGGGGGCCGATAGGGCATTAACGGGGAAAAGGGGGCACAAAGACATACTTTTCTTTCTTATTCTCATTTAAAATGTCGAGCTTTTAATAATTAATTATCTGAATCTTACACCCAAAGTTTTAATATGATGTAAAATGTATAGAAGTCCATTATTGTATAAAGTAACTGTTAAGTCTAATATACACTAGTAAGCTATAGTACTTTTTCCTTTGGGAAGGTACCATCTGTGCAGTCTGCAGTTCTGTTGAAGAAAGATGTTGAATCTATTTAATTATTCTTGAAAAATAATTTATTTCGGTGCGTTTTTTTTCACACTGCATCAAATTAAAGTTGATTACGTCGATTAAGCATCATGAGGTGGAGGGTGGGGGATGGTTCCCTTTTTTTTTTTTGTGCTGGGAGTTTGCAACCCTATTAGTTAGGTTGCTTACTCTTTAAAATACCAGAATAGGGAGGATGGAGTAGGTTTAAGTTTATTAGATTGATCAGTATTGCTGAACTAGGAAATATTTTGGGTGCAGTGTATTTTTTCCATACAGGTATAACAGAATAGCTTTAGTGTTTTATTTTTTTAAACTTGAGTTTGAACTTATACAAAATGCAGCAAGATATTAAAAAACAGTTTTATTGATTAAAAACACACTATATCGGATTCATATCGGTATCGGCCAATATCCAAATTTATGATATTGGTATCGGTATCGGACATAAAAAAGTGGTATCGTGCCAACTGTAGTTGGTAGGTGGTTGCTAGGCAACATGATGATGGTCATTGTCTGAGATATAGATAAGAACCATTGGGGGCCTAAGGATTTTTTGCTCAACTGGAGATTTCGTGGATTACAGTGAGATATACATGAAGAATATATATCACCAATGTTTTTAAAAGTTTATAGTACGAGTAACTTCTTTCAACAAGGACAATTAAAGATGTGGTAATGACAACTAGTCTCAGAATTCCTTTAAGAAAAGGCCCTTAAACACATTGTACAATAATGTAATTCTCTAAGTTTTTCTAAAAGGCCAGCTGTGGCTGTACAGTACCTGGTCTGTGGTGGATGTTGGAAAAGGAGCCACATTTAGCGGTGACATGGCTCAGGTCGATCTTCTTGGTCTGGATTTGGATCTGCGAGCAGTGGCACATTGCACAAATTCACCTTTAATTGCTTTGAATGTGAATAAAACACAAATAACAGGCATGAAATGCAATGAAATGAAAGCGACAGGTTTCAAAAAGAGAGAAAATGAATGTGGTGAGATGACATGAATCTCTAGACAAAGGCGGTGTGAGTCAATCAACCGCAGTCCACAGAAAAGCCACAGAGAGGCTGATGTCAGATCCCTGGAGGGGAGGTTAACATGAACGCAAGCAGTGACGGTGCAGACATCAAACAAACACAGAACACGGGCGCTACTGTGTGACGCTACGGGGAGCAGGTGCTTCAATTAAACTTTATTGTCCATGGGTGATGTGAATTAGTGCGAGCATTGTAAACAAGAGAAACTGACAGCCTTGCAGGCTGCAGAGGGAAGTGGTTTATGTTATGAAATATATGCACTATGCAGACATGCTGTATGTTGTGGCCCAGGTGAATGCACAAAGATTATACAATTGTAAATGTTTTTGTTTCTGAGACACAAAATACAGCTAATGAAGACGAACACACTCCACGAGGACGGCTCACACACACATCTTAATGTGAAGTGTTATCAAGAACGACAGATCTTGGATGAGATGATTTTCTGCTAAGTCACTCACGTTTCCCCCGCCTGCCGCGTGCTGGATTTTGTCCAGGGAGCCACATTTAGACTTAACGTGGCTAAAGTCCAGCTTAACGCTTGGAATCATGACCTGTGGATGACAGGTTGACTTTTTTCTTTAAAAAAAAAACCCAAACAGACAGAACACACAGGGTCTCTCACACAGCCGTGGAGTCGAGGGGCTTAATAAAAAAAAACCCTTCCTACTTCCCTGCTTAAAATAATCCTGTAGAGGCGTCCCAGGTTTACATCAGTCTGTCGATGCCCACTTTAACTCGAGTGCGCTTGAATTCAGACTGCATGAAATGGGCTGAAGCCTATGCAGAAATCAAGGCCCTGTTTAGCACCAAGTCTCAAACGTGAAGCGCACGAAAGAGTTTACTTCCCAGTGTGCAACATCCACAATTTTTAAAAATTAAAGAAAAATCAAATCTACCAACAGCTAGCTCTGCAAGCTGCTTTGCAACCCACCTCCACCCCAGTTTCCAGTCTATGCTAACTTTCCTGTTATACACTAAACAGTAAACAGTGCTAACTGAAAAAAAGTAACATAGGCGTGCTACACCTTTGGAAATAAACCCCTTCTCTTTTGCTTGTCCGAAACAACGTATTGGCAGACGGACAGATGACAGACGCGTGAACACATAATAGTAGCATGACAGAGTGCCACGACAGCCCCAGCTGAGAAAAAAGAGAAAGAGAAATAAGAGAAAGAGAGAAAAAAGAGAGAGAGAAAGGCGTACATACATTGCCTCCTTTGGGCGAGTGCTTCAGATTATCCTTGGAGCCACACTTTGGCTGAATATGACTGAAGTCCAGCTTCTCGTGTAAAATGTGAACCTAAAATAAAATTGGATAATTATGATAATAATAAAAAAGAAAAAGAAAACACTGTATGTGCCTCATTTAGATAAGTGCGCAGTGAGGGGTCGGGGTCTGTTTGCGTGCATCATTAGAACTAACAATGCTTTTCTTCGTGGTGGTGTATACAGCTCTGAGAATAGCAGTGATACGAATGTTTAATTCCCACTTTAGTGTCTCTCGCTTTGTCCCTTTGTCACTATAGACTTATAATAGACAATAGTCTTCTAGGTTTCTTTACAATCTGACTTCCTTCTAATCGTCCCCTGCTGGTCATTAGAAGGAATGCAGTCTGGCTTCAGTTTCAGAGTCGGCCTTTTATATACAGTCTATAATGACCAGGATAAAAAAGGTGCAAGAACCCCAAACAGTGGTGCTACAAACTGCTCGACTCTTATGTTGTAACTGAGACTGCAGTCACGCCCAAGAAATGACCTTCCAAGAATCTTTTACAGAGGACAAATTTGTGTTATTCTCAGAGCTGACCTGGAGGCAGAAATAATCTCACTGGTCAAGTTAAGCCTCACTGTGAGTAAGAAAAACTGAAAGATTGAGTTTCTTTCCTGAGAGATGCTCAGACTGATGCTCAATAAAAAGATCAAGATGTTATAAATATGATGAGGATCAAATCTGCAAATAGAAAACAAGAAAACGTATTTTTCCCCTGCATTAGTAAAAACCCAGCAAACAGTAGTTTTGCTTGTACAGCAAAAATAATATAAAGTAATAAAAAGGGGGACTGTCTCCACTGAACTGACCTGGATTCTTCCGACAGCTCTGATGTTGATTTATTCCCACGTATAACAACATGTGCTGTGTTTAGAGGTTATCTTTCTCATTCCTTCTGTGGCTGTTTCAGCTCAGAGGTTTCAGCCTTTCTGCAAGGTCGACCAATGACAGAGCGAATGAACTGAACTCAATGACGGCCCTGTTTGGTTTATTTTAAAAACATGAACTAATTATGTAAACTCGGAAAATCACAATACTGAAAACAGAAATACCACATTTACTGTTTTCAGGTCTCTTAAAGTGTTTCTTTAGTTTTGAGTCCAGTCCTTGTACCGGACCATTTTCAGAGGAATGAGCCACTTAACACTGACCCAAGAGTCATTCTAGCTCCTGTAGACTTCAGTCTAAATAGAGTGATTTTGTGTGGAAGAAAAGCTTCTCTGTGAGCAGAAGCTAATATGAAAAGATAGAAAATGGTCCTCTAATGTTTCTGGTCTATATATCTGTCTGCGCTCCTGTGCCGCTCCGCTAAGCCGTGCGTCACCGAGCCTCATTAAAAATTTCTGTCCCTCTGTCAGTTTTCTCCCCAAAGAAGTAAGGAGAGCTGGCAGTGAATCGACTCCACCTCCATATATCACAGGGTTAATGACCTCACCAACACAGCACTGTGGGGACATTAAAATGATCAGTTACACCCCAAAGATTAACAAGGAGATGGTTTCTGTCTCCTATCTGCATGCAGTCCATGTGTTATTTTACGTGTGAGGTACGTCATTGCAAAGGAACATCTCTCAGTTATTCTAACAGCTTGGCCACCTTGAGATCCTCTAAAATTTTTATCTCGTAGGTTCCTAAAAGACATCTTTTTCTGAAAGTCAAGGGTGGATAAAAGGAAGAGAGATGATATATTTTTATGCTGTGACCTTGATGTGACTCCTCCATAGGTAATTCTGCACGCTTGAAATTATTAATACCCAGAGCTGGAAGGGAAAATCCTGCACAGTGACGAAAGCAGCTCCCTCAGGGGCAAATGCTTTTGCAGGCTGGCTGCTCCTTGGAGGCGGTGTTTTCTTAGGAGGAAGGCTTTATGTTACAAAAACAAAACAAAAAAACTTTGGGAGAGCTGAAGGTCACCGGGGAGAAAATTGTTGGGAAAGAAAGAGGAGGAAGACGGAGGAAGAGGGGAAAGGATGCAGCTGATGACGATTCATCCAGACTGATGGAGATGACGGTGGACAGGGAGAGGGCAGAGGACAGTCGGAGGGAGGCAGACACACAGACGGTGGGTTAGAGGCACACCAGACAGTGAGCGAGAGCAAACGCAGAGCATGAGGAGACTATTTGAGCATTTTATGACATCTCTAGAGAGAAAAAGGAGATAAAAACCCATCCTTTTAAAGCTGCCTATTTTTTTTTACTGGTTTGCAGGAGCTGTTTAAGATTTTTCTAAACTCTGATACTCACAGAGCATCCAGTAATACTGAGTCATGATAATAGACAAAAGGATGGATTTAAAAAATCTCTTAAAAATAGTCAAATGTTTTGACTGAGGGAAATAATACAAAGAACGGACAATAATTCAAGTTAAAAACAGCTGTGAAATCGTGATTGGTTTGCAGTTTAAAGTCTTGTGCAGCCTATTTTATTTTAAAATGTGTACTTTACTGCCCCCATGTGGCAGAATTATGTACACACATAATACTTATAAGGACAGAAATCATTAATCTATGGAAATCTGTGCTTTTTCTACCTGCAGATGTTTTCCTGTATTTCTGTGTGCTGCAAAGACAAAAGTCACTCTGTGTCTCAGGGCTGCTTGTTACCTGTCCGCCCTTCGGCTGATGCTTAATGTTGGAGGTGGAGCCGATCTTGGACTTCACATTCTTCAGGTCAGGCAGAGGCTGATTGATGACCTTCAGCTGCCGCTGGACAGAGGATGGAGATTTGGGTGGGGTTCGGATCACTGCCACCTTCTTCTCCTGGAGGACGCTGAAGGACTTGGGCGTGTGGCTGCCCGGGGTGCGCGAGCCGGGCGTGCGGCAGGAGTAGCTAGGGGGCGTGCCGGGTGTGACGGCGGAGGAGCCTGGGGTGGAGGCGCCACTGTGGACTGATCGGGAACGCGCCGAGTCTGTACCTTAAGAGAAGAGAGGGCAGTAATGAGAAGACGAAGGAGGAGGAATGAAAAGAAAACCTTCAAACTATTGGATAGAAAGGAGTGATCCTTCATCTGCTTCTTATGATGATGATGATGGAGGAGAAACACAGCACTGAAAAAGACCTGCTCAGTTTCCACCTAAGCAAACAGCCAAGATCACACACAAGTGTTTGCCCAGGAGCCTGAAAGCACAAACACAGGCAGCTGAATTCATTTAGCTACTGGTGGCTTGTTGCTGCGTTACCGGGGAAGAACCAATAAGATTTTATCCTACATGAGAACAAGGAACACACCTGTTGCTGTGATCCACACCTGCTTTTCTGATAAGATAACTGCAGGGTGGATAAAGCCTATTTAGACACGCTTTATAAATACCTGTTTCCAATGGAAACTAAAGCTTTTTCCCAATTTGTATCACCCTGACCTTTGAACTATGACCTTGAAGCACTAAAATTGGCTTCTATAAGCTGTAAAAACCTGAGATTTTTGGATACATTCATGCAGTGTGTGGTTTTGCACATCTTTATGGCACCATTGTGATGTCATCGTTTGAAAAAATAAAAAGCGTGTCTAATGTCCAAGAGCTTAGGAAAGCCTGGAGGACTATTGCTCAAGAGCACTTTAAAAGAATTACAAAAAAGTCTGGCACCTTGGAAGTAAAATATAAAGAAATGAGGGGTGGCTCAAGACTTTTGCACAGACCTGCAAAGTGTTGTGCTAACATATGAGGTCAATCGATCAGTCTCATGTTCCAGCGGTCCATTGTGGAAGGCACAAACATACTAAATTTACCTTCTTACAAGCAGTTTTTCTGGTCTTAAGGATCACCTGTATCAAACATTACTTCAGCTGCTGTTCTGTGTGATTACCCTCTTTGAATTTCTTGGGGAAATAAATAAATAAAATAAAATCTATTTACTTTTTTGGTACAGTAGAGCTACTCAAAATATGGGACACTGTCTCGATGCATGTGGACGAGAAGTCAAGTCTCACATAAAGGGGGACATCTTCGACCCTTCTCGGAACAGGGCAAGATGGCTTTGTACCAGAGGAGGAGAAAGAGGAGATCCTGGTACAAAACCAGGCAATAAGACAAGTGCATCCACAGACCTGACAAGTTTTCAGCTGGTTGAGCGGTTTGATTAAATGATACCCAGAACAGCTGAATTGTGCTTGTTTATGAAAAGGGTAGTACACACTGCTGAATGAAAACCTCTTTCCGGACACCCAAAAGGCCAGATCCATCGCATTTTAACCATTTGGGTGAGAGTTTTCTGATGATCCAGCCCCATTAAACTTGCATGAGGTAAACAAGGCTGGCCACTGAGAAAGAAACAGAGATATCTGTTGCCATTTGCAACATTTCCAATCCAGTTCATGTTTGTTACACAAAAACAAATATGCTTTTCTTTCAAAATCAAGTGACCCTAAACTTTTGTGCAGATTACTGTCCCTCCCTGAGCCAAGCTCTGCCTGAGGTTTCTTCCTGTTAAAAGAGAGTTTTCCTTCCCACTGTTGCCAAAACCTTTCTCATAGGGGTTCATCTGATCGTTGGGGTTTTCTCTGTATTACTGCAGGGATGAAGGGATGATGCTCTCTTCTATGGAAAATATAAGTCCTTATCTTATAGTTATTAAAGCAAACAAGCATAAATAAACTGTATAAACTAATAAACAGATGTCGATGAAGATGGTGTGAAAGGTCTAAAAGGATCTACTAGGTGTTCTACCTGCCATACTAGGGGCTCTTCCAGACCTGGTGTCCGCTGTTCGGAACGCTTTACAGAAGAAGGGAATAAAAAGGGAAAATCAGGGGTAAAACAGCAGGTGGGAAGTGGAAGGTGTTGGGAGTTAAAGTATAATACAAATAATCTGGTGAGTAAAGAAGCAATTAATCTGGGAAGCAAACAATCTGAAGGTTTTGGACCGTGGAGATTCTTACAGGTTGGCCTGGAGGGGGTGCTGTTGTCCTCCTGTTCAGCAGCCGGGATGTGGCGTGTCAGAGACTTGGCCGGCCTGGGGAGGGATGACTTCTTCTCGGGGCTCCGGTACGCTCTCTCCTGGATTAACAGACACACAGCAGAGTTGAGATGCAGGCTGAGGCATGCACATGCTGGTCACAGCCACCCCTCAACCCTTGCTTTTATCCCCCACCCTCACTTTACCTTCTCCACCCATTTCTTAGACAGAGGTGATGGGCGTGAGCACGCGGAGGAGGGACGGGCCTCGCAGAGCTCCGCCTGTACGAGGGGGCTCCGTTTAAGGCTACAGGCAGAGCTGGGCCGGGGGGGCTCGCGATCAAACCCCCGACGCTGCACTGCCATCTTTAATACAACCGCCCTCGTGGGGCTCTTGACCGTGACCATGACAACAGGGAGGAAAGGCATGCAGGGTAGGTGGAAGATGTTCAGGATGGAAAACAGGCATGACAAGCAGATGGAGAAATGAAAAGTTGAGACAGGATGGAGTAAAAATGCAATGTGTTTATTTGTGGCTCATACACAAACAGTCTGTTTGTGTACGTGTGTGTTTTGATCTAACCGAACATATCTAAGAACATTGTTGTCTTTATAAATATGCCAAATGAACCACATGAACATTGGATTATTATTATTTCTGTTTGGTTTAATAATCTTTAGGAATGAAATGAAAGGAACAAGAAACAGAATTTGGCTGAAATCGTTTGAATGAGCTGCGTCGCTCGTTGCTGCACATCATAAGTGTGTTTTTAATGGTAAAATGTAAAATAATTTTGCACTTTTGATGTCTATACTCACAGATTTTCTCTGTCGAGACTGACACAAGGACAGAAGCAAGCATGCAAGACAAAATGATTATGGAGAGAGAGAAAAGCAGACATGCAAAAAAAGAGAAGAAAGCCCAAAAACAAAACAGAAAATATGAAGACGCCATGGCCTAAAGTCGTACAGAAAATGCACTCACCAGCCACTTTGTTAGATAGAACTTTTCAACTGTTTGTTAATGCAAAAGCAGCAAATTACATTGGAGCAACTCAGTGCATTTAGGTCTGTAGATATGATCAAGCTGCTGAAGCTCAAACTGGGCATCAGAATGGGGATGAAAAGTGATTTAAGTGACTCTAAATGAGGCATGGTTGCTGATTCGATCTAATTTTCCAAGCAACCATCAGTAGTGTTTACAGAGAATGGTCTGAAAAAAGAAAATATCCAGCAAGTGGGTAAAGATGCCTTGTTGATGTTAGAGGTCAGAGGAGAATAGCCAGCCATTTGAGCTTATAGGAAGGCAGTAACCCCAAAATAAAAAGGCACACATGGGAATCACACGGGAATCCAGGTGAGGGGTAGCCAATAAGAAGAAAGCGGTCTTTTAGGGATCAATATTACTGAGAGATGATGAAAACACTCTTGGAATAACCTTAACTTTGTGAGGATTTCAATTGAAAGACAAAAAATAATAAACGTTGACTTGTTATACTTACAGTGGTCCTCTCCCTGGACTGGTGGGCCACACTGAGGGGCTGATGGTGCTCCACACCTGTGAAGCAAACATGTTCATCAGTGTGACACACACAAATGCACATTTGCTGAATACAAGGTGAAAAAGTGGACATATGAGCACATTCATATTACAGAAGCACCTTCTGTACACGTATCACGACATTTCACGTCACCCTCACTTCGCTTGTTGACAGAACACACAACCTTCAAACATGCAGCCATTTTCAGGAGACATACACACGCACACAAGTGTTAAACCAGAGTTATTCAATACCAGTCACAATGAATAACATCATCACTGAGCAGAAAAAAATAAAAGCATGAATTTGAAGCAGAGCGGGAACAAATACTCCATGTTTGACAAAATGAGAAAAAACAAAGCATGTTTAAAGCTTTTAGAAAAATAAAACTGAAAAAGAAACCCAAAGCAGACCAGACATGACAGAACTTTAAAAAATAAATCAGCAGCACATGATGTTTGCCAGCTACACTGCACCTTGCTTGATTCCTCAATGAGCCATCAATGGAGAGAGAGCAAAGACATCAAACGCCACATATCCAAAACTGATTTACATTTGAAAAAATGCTTTAATTATTTGGGTGTTGCTCTCTCTCTATCCACGGCACTGACTCCGGGTGAAAAGTGTTCACCTGTGGCCTTGCGTCTAGCAGAGCCGTGAAGCAGAGCAGGCCTAGGATGTCTGGCCGCCGCTTTGGCTACACCCTTTCGAGACGGGGAATGACTTTGGAGGGCTGACACCTTACTCTGGTCAGCCCTCCTGATGCCTACTAGCAGAGAGGAGAGACAAGGTTATACCGACATGCATACCTCGGTTAGATGACAAGGATTATAAATTTCAGGCGTAAATACAGAATTGGAACCTTTTTTCTTCTTTATCTCCTCTCTTGGTGGATGGTGGCTCAGTACTTTGCGGGATACTTTAGACTCAGTGGTGGCCCTTGATCTGCCGGGGCCCCGTTTAGCGGGTCTGTCCACCACCACAGGCTTATTGGTCGAGCTCTGGGGCTGAGGAAGGGCTTCGATTTGCTCAGTCATAATACTTTTGTCATCATCTGCAGTGGAGAAGGATCAACAGAGGGCTAATTCTCCACGCTCCTTGCTAGCTAGGAGCTAGCTTAGCACAAAAGACACATTTCCAAACAAGTTTTCTGGTGCTAGCAAGTTTTTAAACCAAAATTATTAAACTAAATAAACATTTAAAGGCTTTTAATCTTTTTTTAAACAAGTGATTTATTAACAGGTTTACTCTGGGTACCTTGTGAATCCATCCAGCCACTGTCTGTATCTAGGATGGACACGTCCATGGTGGTTTCATCGTTAGGTGCTTGATTGGTCTGGCTAAGAACATCCGAGGTCTCCTCCTCCACCTTCCTCACCTTCTTTCCATCCTCTTCTTCTATCATTTTATGATCTTCCATTCCTTCCTTTTCCTCCTTTGTTTCCTCTTTCTTCACCCCTTCGTACTCGTCTGTCTTCCCTTTCACCTTATCTGTGTCTAAGTCCTCTTCTATTTTATCTGCCTCCATGTCTTCTCTGCCTCCTTCCTCTGTTTGCTGTGTCAGCTCGTGGTCAGAGCAGGGAGACAAGTGCGAACTGTCTGTTGCAGGTTCGTCACTGTTTTGGGCGCTGTGACTCCATTCTTCTGCTCCAGACTTTGGATCTTCTTCCAACATCTGGTCATCCACCATCAGTCTCACTTGTTCTGTCTTTTGCTCTTCCTTCCCAGCTTCTTCAGTTTGACTCTTCCTTGTTTCATCCGGCTCTTGGGCTTCTTCCATTATCTCTTGAGGCTCCTCTGCAATCTCAATATCATCTTCCTCCTCTGCTTCTTCATCTATTTGTGCTTGAGGGATAATGATGATCGGAGAAGATATTTGGAGCTTCGGTGAGCCTTTCACCAGACTGCTTTTTTGCTGCTGGTTTTGGTCATTTTTCTCATCTGTGTGCTTTGTAGTAATTAAATCCTGAGCAGTGTTTGAGGTCTGTTGCCCACTTTGGATTGTCTTAGCTTTGTCTGTGCTCTCTTCTAAAGACTGAGATAATCCTGAAGCCAAGTCTTTGTTTGGCATTTCTGGTTCATCACTTCTTTCTTCAGATTCTTTCTGCTCAGGCTTCAGATTTTCTTTGTCTAACTCTGACTGTTTATTATCAACGTTTTCAGATGCTTTTAGCTCTGATGGGTCATCTTTCTGTGCTTTCTCTCCTGCAGTTTGGGTTTCTGATGATGTGTCATCTGGGGACTTGGGGGTTGTTGGAGTTGGAGGAACCTTGGTTCCAGTTTCTGTAGGCGCGAAAGTGAACGAACTGTCTGGTGGGATAGGTGAAGCTTCTCTTGATGGGTCTTTTTCAACATCTACCTCAGGGATAGCTTGAATCTTTATGTTCCCTGGCAACCCAGTTTCCAAACGAAATTCACTCAGTCTGTCTTTTGAAGTAGTCATTGGGATTCTTAGCCGATCCGGTTTTATTCCACTGGTTACAGCTTTTTCAAGGATCAGGTTAGACTTTACTGGTGAGCCTTTCTTTTCTACCACTGGTATTTGAGAGATCACAGGGGTAACCTCTTTGTAATCTTGTTGTTGTATTCCTTTTGAAACATCTTTTGCTTTCAAATCCCCTAGATCCTCCTCTACTTCCCCCTCTACAGAAGGGAAACGCTGGTGTGGAGAATCCCCGGGACTGGGTACATCAGCGGGAGAAGGCATGGGCCCTGAATACTCACTGAAGACACAGTAGCCCACCTCCTCCAGCTGGTTTTCTTGTGAGAAAACACTTGGGGCTTGATCTGTCAAGGCAAGCTTGGCTAAAGAACTTCCCACAAGGGCAGATACATTGGCGGGCACTGACTTTCTTCTCATGTAGTCAACCTCCATCCTCTCCAGGGATGGACGAGGTAGGGCACCAGCCAGGTCCAACATCTCAGAGAGGCTTCCTGATTGTTTAGAACTATCTGTGTGCTTATCATAAGGTAAGGGCTCATCTGCCACGGTGGGGATATTTTCAGGTGTTTCAGTGTTAGTTGGGGTAATGGAGACAGCTGGTGGAAATGTAGGTGGATGGCTCACCACAGATGGAGTTGACGGATAAACCTCTGATTCATCATAGCTTCCACTGATTGGATACAAGCTTCCCATGAAGATCCTTGATTTCTCTTCCTTCACCGTCTGTCCGGCTGAAGACCCAACAGTAATGTTCAAGGAAAGACTTCTTTGTTCCAGTCCCAGTTTACCAGAAGATGTGTTGACATTTTGCTTTTGTTGTTTCTCCATATTCTGCACAATGTTTTCATCATCTCCACTTAATTTTGTCTTTGCCGTTGTGCTGAGCTCATAATAGCTCTGGGTTTGTGGCAACTCTTCTTCTCGACCCTCCATGGATGTGTCAAAGTAGGTTTTTGATCCTGACACGTGTTCTACAAAAACATCCGATCTGTCAAGTTCTGGACTTGACG
Organism: Diplotaxodon limnothrissa; assembly: GCF_057381915.1. Taxonomy (NCBI): domain Eukaryota; kingdom Metazoa; phylum Chordata; class Actinopteri; order Cichliformes; family Cichlidae; genus Diplotaxodon; species Diplotaxodon limnothrissa. Next base: position 24,210,843 of record NC_140617.1, on the reverse strand, counting down.
TCAGAGTTTCTTGCGAAAGGTCTGTTTTTTGAATATCAGTGAGCAGTGGTGTGTCATGCAATCTACAGTCATTTGCACCATGCTGGTCCTCCTTATTAACCGCCTCAAAAACATCAGTTTTTTCTTTGCTTTCATTCATATTTGACCCTGACTCACTTGGTAAGATAATTCCTGCTTCTTCTTTTTCTTCTGCCATAAGTTCTGATGAGGCCTCTGTCACAACAACTTCTTTTGCTTCTTTTTCTTTAGACTCTGAAAGTAATCTTCTGTCAGTGACCTCTTCCTTCCCACCCTCTCTGTCTTGATTACCCTGCTCTGTTGAGGAAGTGCAGGGGAGAGGTTTCTCTCTATCAGAAAGAAGGGGAGGGCCAGTCGAGGCAGGTTCTTCTCCTTCTGCCTTTGCTCTTTGTTTCTCAGGAGCGGATGGTTCATCTTCCTTCATAGTGGACTCACAAGATGGTTTACTGACTCTCTCTTCTGGCTGGGCTGCGAGTTTGAAGGATACTGTACAACTTTGTGTCGGGTCATGTTAGCTAAAAGCTTTGCTTGCAGCATCCACAAAAGCTAGCCAATACAGTCAAGCCGGCGCCGTCTGCACATAGATACAGTAGCTCTCCATCAAGCAATACACACAGCACAGTGTATTTTGTGGCAGGCCACAACAGCACAGAGGGGGGATCACAGCACCTAATATAGCGTGCAGAACTGGAATGAAGGAATGAGTTGCATGATGTTAGATGACAAGAAGAAAATGATACCCGAACACACTGAATTCCTATTGCAATACAGGAGGATTTATAAAATATGGTCATCAACATGGTGATCAAAATAAGTTACTTTTATTTGATGTATAAATGGTGTTACTGCAATTTCTACTGCAAACATTGGCATACTGTGGATATGAATGAATTGTTACAGTGCACAAATTATAAAACTAATATTTGCAATATAATCTTTATTAAGTTTCACAATAGTGATGAGCAATGAGGGTGAATCTTATTATCCTAAGTGTGTTTTTAGCAACAATAGGAAATTAACTTTTGCTCTGGGATGAAATGAAAACAACAGTGAAACTGAAAGCAGTGATACAACAGACTCAAAATACATTCAGGACTGATTTGTGAGGCACCCATACATGTGGGTACTCTCAGAAACAGCTGCTTCACACACAATTATTCCAGCAAAACCCACATAAAAAATATAAAGAGCGATAATTCTAGCAACAATTACATCTACAAGGCTTTACAGTTTAGACAATGATATTTGCATTTGCAATGTAGCTGGCAATACAAAGGTGCAGAAATGGATTGACTGTAATGTGGTTGATCGGGCGTTCTGATGTCGCTCCGATGGAAAGCAAATGGTAATGTTTTGGATGAAAAAGCACAAACTCAAAATGCTGCCACGTCATTTTGCAACTTCAGGTATTGAAGCGGAAGCTTAAGGATTTCAGAGCAACAAAGCTGCAGGAAGGCTGGCAGCAAAGCCTCAGTTGCATTACAGTTCATTAAGAGTTTTTGAACCCGCTACAGAACACAAGAGGAGCATGCAAAATAGGTTACGGGCAGACGTACACTCACGCTGTACCCTCACACAAACTGTATGCACACACAGAAAACCACACACACCTTTTTGTGATGGGTTGTGATCACCTTGATGACTTCCTCCATTGAGGGCCTCAGGGGTTTGGGCTTGCTGGAAGCCCAAAGCCTGGGGCTCTGTTAAATAATTTGTTTGTTCTAAGAGCAAATCTCTTGGCTGCTCATATGTCACATCCTCTTGGTGACTGTTGAGCTCCTCTGGAGCCTCCTCCTTCTCATCCTGCTGTTGACTGACAACCTCTACTTTATCATCTTTGGGCGGGGAAGGAAGACGCATAGATGAGACATGGAGGATGACAAAACTGGGATTACATAGTTTACAAGATACTTTCAGCTCTGATGGAGATGCATGGGATGCAATCGACAAGACTTCTAGCTTGGTCTTTATAATTAAATACATAATATTTAATGGTTTGCATACTAGATGTAGAAGCGGTTACAGCATCTTACTACAATAGTATATAACAGTATATAACAGGGGTCCCCAATCCCAGTCCACGAGGGCCGGTGTCCCTGCAGGTTTTAGATGTGTCCTTGATCCAGCACAGCTGATTTAAATGGATAAATGACCTCCTCAACATGTCTTGAAGTTCTCCAGAGGCCTGGTAATGAACTAATCGTGTGATTCAGGTGTGTTGACCCAGGGTGAGATCTAAAACCTGCAGGGACACCGGCCCTCGTGGACTGGGACCCCTGCTCTAAGCCATCTGTCTTTTTATTCATAGACTGTACGTAAAAGATGGGCATAGCCTCTGTGTCGGAAAAGTGCCTTAAAGTTAAGTCGGTATTTGTATTTTGAGGTTATTTAATATAAAAAAAGGGATATTGTACTTATAAATATACATAGATAAGTTATTATTAAGCTATTAAAAGTACATATGAGTGGGTGCTGGTTTGTGGAAGCTGCCATGTCACCCTGCCATCTTGAATGCAGTTGCTAGGAAGAACGGTTTATATATTTGCCCATAACTGACAATGAGCTGGCTAAAAATAACAACAGCTGGTTATAGGCTAATAAAACTCACACTTTACTTCTGATTAACAGTTTGATTAGGTTCTTACATGGTATGAGAGTTTATTCACTAAATGTCTGAGTCCAACAATGTTACATTCACTTCAAAGAAAGTTTCACTAACAGCAGGTAACAGAGGCTAATAGCAGCTAAGTGAGGCTAACAGCAGCACTCACTAACATAAAATTTCAGGATAGCCTCAATAACTGACCTCAGTATCACTGTCATTGGAGAGAAATGAGCTTCCTTGATTCACTGACCTGTATTGACCTCCTTTCACAAAGTTTTACAGCCTCCTTCTAAGTAAATAAAGCACGATGCCTCTCACCCAGCATTGACAGCTGAGGTAAACAGTGGCCTAACTGCCTACACCATCGGGCGATCTGGTCCGGAGTTGCTTTTGCCGTGTGAGAGCACTTACTACAGGTGAATAGTGCCCAAAGCTTTTGAGGTGACTACAAAATATTAAACTGATTGTTAATTGACTGTATTAGATTTCCTTCTTTTTCCTTATTTATTGCTAAGTGTTGATATTATTCAAGTATCTTAAAATATAGTGTGTACAACATTGCACTTCTTACACACACAGAAGCAGAAACATATCGACCAGCCTCGTCGGTTATGGGGTACAGTCTAATTTTAATATTTTTTATCTGTCTTTGATGACTAAAACATGTTTGTCCTATATCAATCCTTGATTGCAATCTACAATTTACTGAGATCTAGCGGTACAAAGTTTAGATAGTATAACTTTAAACCTGTTGGCCAGAACGGGGCGACTCGTCTAGCAGATGGAACAATAACAACCTTATTTGTCACGTCTTTTACAACCCCAACAGACATTTTCCTGAAGAGTGTACTAGCTTCAATTCTTATTGAGTAGAAAAGCCATTTAAAGTCAACATTACACGAAATCAGTGTATGATTAAGCGCGCGACCTCAGAGTCAGATTCATTCTCTCCCACCTCAGGTTTCAAAAAGCTAAGATGGCAATGACTGAAAAAAAAGCATTACTTCACAAACCAGCTGTCAAAGTAGCTATTTCAATCTTTTTAATACGGTCTATGAGCATATCTCATTATCCCACAGATCTAAATTTCAGACACTGAGTAAAGAAACTAACCCTAAACCATGCAGTGAGACTATACAACGCTACACTTTTGTAATTGCATGCCACATGTCAAGAAGAAACACGCAGATATGTTAAATAGCTGAAAGTCAGACTTGGAAAAAATCAATACACAGAGTGAGATAGGGAACAACAGAGGAGATGCTGAGGGGTGGAAAGCAGACTAATGAAATGAAGGACTCCAGTGGCTGGTAATGTACCATTGCCTGAATGGAGGAAGAGTGTTTGTGTTGCCTAGTCCTTGTGTGCAGGGTTCACGACTCAACTAACTGTTATGTGTTTTAAACCAATGCAGGAGTGTGGACAGGACAGGGCGGCATGCTATGCATGCTCCAAACTCCTTAAAGGTGATATGACGATCAGCTGGCATGCAGACAGAGCACCGTGAAATTAAACGGTAGGGGGAAAAGGAAAGAGAGAGAGGAGGAAGAGGGTGCCCCATCTTTAAATCCTAGGGACAAGTGTGCTTGGGTGTCTTTTAGAGACTTTTGTGCCACTCTCACAGCCATTCACACCGTCAACCTGGATAGCCTGGATTGGCTTTAAGTGTGTATAGGTGTACCTTGTGCCACGGGCCCAATCTGCTCAGCGGATGGAGAGGGGGGAGGGGAGGGAGGCAAATTGGCTGAGTCATCCACTGCGAAGGAGAGAGAGAGAGAGAGACACACACACACACCGGGAAGACAAGACATGGATGGGAGGAAGGAAATGAAGACGATTCACTCTGCTGACCTTATCTCTTTGTAAGGTCTCCCTTTGAATTCAGAGCTTGGCAGGTTGTGTGTGCTTCATGAATGGTAAGTGCTCAGCACAAGACTGGACGCTTTCTCTGAGATTTAATAAGTTGGGCCTTTTGTTTGCTGCCCGTTGAGGATAAATGCAAACAGACTCACTAACTTACCCAAATGATGCAGAGAAACTCTTTTTTTTAAAAACATTTTATTAAGCTTTATAAGGCAGAATACACCCAAGATCAACACATCATAAACTTTCCAAATGTACCTGTTAGACGGTGGCACAAATATCATTGGTTCTCATTTAAATTCTAACATGGTGTTGTAGCACTGCATTATCTAAATTACAAGCTTATTTCTTGCCTAGTTTTTCTCTGTCTGTTTTAAGGGTTTATTCATTCAGTTTTCTTGGTATTTATTTATTCAGCTCAACTTTTTATGAATGCTTTTAGTAAACAATTTAATTGTTTATTGGCAGCAAACATTGCTGGAACCCTTATATCATGCAGGCGCTGGACCGCAGAGAAGTGGATCTTGATGCTGTTTCCATGTAGATGTAATGCTGTCTGTTTAATGTTGTCTTTTTTTTTTTTTGCAGGCAACTAATTTGGTTGAGAATAGACTTTAAACAATGTATAGTGCTTTGCAAAAGTCTTAAAGCCACCCCTTGTTTCTTTATATTTTGCTCGAATGGAGCCAGACTTAATTTTTATTTTTAAAGGGCTCTTGAACAATAGTTCTCCAGGTTTTCTGAAGGACTTTCAAGTGATTAGTTGGACATTGGCATTTTCAGTCCAGCCGTTGTACCTGACCATTTTAAGAGGAATGTTTTTGTTTGCTAGCCACTTACACTGACCTGTGAATCATTCAAGTATAAAACACTCAAGGAATGAACCAGTTGTATTGTGTCTACATATAACAGACAACTTGGCAAAGAGCCAATTTTAAATTGTATCTTTAGACACTTTGTTACTAGCAGCCTGTCATAAAAACACATAATTTGTTCTCATTTCTTTAGTTGAAACTCTGAAAAATACCAAAGATAACACAGTTTCACATAAAATAGTATTTTTGCACCAACAATGTGATTTCCAAAGAGATTTTGAAAAATTTGCATATCTCATCATGGTGTGCAGTGTGTCCTTAAAAATAATTGAAGAAACTGGGCAAAACAAGAAGTATCAGGCTTAAAAAAACCCAAACCCTAAAATATTGACTATGTTTGGAGGAGGTCAGTAGAGAGGAACGAGAGTGACAGCCGTCTACAGCCATCTGTGAAACACGGTGGAGGCTCTGTCACGGTTTGAGCTGCATGTCAGCCAGTGGTGTTGGAAGTCTTGTCAAAATGTAGACACAGAAAAGTAGCATCAGATTTTGACTGTGCAATACAATCTGGAAACGATCTGATTGGCAGCAGCTTCATCGTTTGATTGACTGGCCTCTCCACAGCCTGGAACTTAACATCATTGAAGCAGTCGATTGGCAAGAGCTTCATTTTCAGCATGACAATGATCTTAAACTCACTGCCAAAATCATAAATGTTAGAAAAGAATAAAGCTGAAGAATAAAGCTGGTCACACCAATATCGACTTTCAAGCTCATTAGAAACTTTACTGCATTTCCATGGATGTTTGGACATTTCAATAATCACTGCACCTATTTCCCATTCTCCTAGTAAAATATAAAGAAAAGAGGCTGGCTCAAGACTTTTTCACAGTATAATAATATACTGCAATTATATAATAATTTAACCCTCCAGTTTTGTGCATTTGCTGATTGCTGATGATGATTATAACTGTTCGAGACAGTTTATCTATAGCCTAGTAGGTTTATAATCATAACTTTTTTGATAACTTTTTTCCCCTTTTTGGCTACTTTCATTTTTTGCTATTTGTTAACTTTTGTGCTCAATTTCAATCCGGTCCACTGCGCTCTTAAATCTTATTGTAATTCTACTTTGTCAGACGAGTTGAGCTGATCCTTCCACTTAACACCGTTTGGGAATCACCAATTTTACACCCACCAAAGAGCCATCACTGTACCTTCCCCAATGTCCTTCTGCCTTTGTTAACACAGCTACAGCAGACTGTCCATGTTCAGCACTCATTCAATCAAAACACTTTCATTTGTTCAAGTGCCTTCATGGGATTGACTGCTCTTGCCCAGCATGATGGAGCCAATCACAATCCTCACAGCTGTAGACCCATCTGGTGGTGTGTGCAGGCACTCCAATCAATGCCATTGATACAACTTTGCATGCACATGCTTTTGCACACACTCGCAAACACACCGCACGCCTACCTGACGTCCCAGGATGCGCAGCCGCCCCGCCCCCGTGGTATCCATTCTCTCTATAGGCTGAGCTGTAGGCGGAGTAGCCATTCTCGCCATTCTCCTGGCCGTTGGAGGCCCAGTGCCCCTCTGGCTGCTGACCGTCTGCCATACCTGCCTGCTGGGAATCCGGGGAGGGGAAGGGTCACCTGTTGTGTCTAAGGGTGGGGGGCGGGAGAAAAGACAACGTATTATATAACAATAATAATAATAAACAGATGAGTCTTGGCAGAGATGAGTCTTTGCTGCAACAATAAGAGGGAGAAAACCCCCTGCGTGGTGAAGGTTACAGAATTGGCCACTAGGGGGAGCACTGTGCTACGCTGATGCTTTACCGGCCGGCCTTTGTCTCAGCATCCACGTGCTGAGACAGGAGGGAGAATATGTGCATCTCATTTGTCATGATTCATTAGTTTCTTTGTTTGGTCTTGCTTTTATCATAAAGGTGTATATGGCAACACCGCCTGATAAAATACATGCCTTCATTGTACGATTATTTGGATTAACCCCCCCTGCCTCCCCCACAGAGTGCAGGGATGGAAAAAAAGCAGGTGATTAGTAAAAAACAAACAAATTCTCTCAATTTTTAATCCAAAATATGTGACACTCTGCTGTAGAGAGGCTATGACACCGTGGTTGAACACACCCTTGATATCCCATAAGGAGGCTGTTACCATGGCAACCACAACGGGCCTTAAGGGTAGTGGGGAGGGGGGGGGGGCGTCCGGCAGATGGGTTTGACAGGCTCACCCTTTCAGTAGCAAACAAGTGCTCAATATGCACACAAATCTCGGAATATAACACAGCGACCACATTTCCACCAATTACAATAACAAAAAGCTTTGTTGCATTCAAGTACGTGCTGCTGAAGTATCTACGTTTTAATCAAGCCTCACTTAAAGCTATGTTTTACCCTCCAGAGCAAACACATAATGTTGCCTCCCGTGTCTGCCATTCTCCCTAAACAGGATCATTATAAACAAGCAGCTGCAAATTATTTCATCATAACAAACCATCAAGAAGACTCCTTTCTTCTTCCTCTCCCTTCTGAGGCACAACCTTCATGCAGGCAGGGGCCGGTCAGTCAGACTTTCAGCAGAATGTTAATACATCTATTATACCCCCAAACTATGGAATAAAAATAACCATCACGCCAGCGATTGTGTCGCCTCATCCTTACACTCCTTTCCTGTCTCCTTTCCCACCCTGCAGCGTCGCATGATGACAGGTCCGCAGTGATCGGGGCTAATGTCTGCTGCAGTGTGAGGCTCAGACAGAGAGGGAGAGAGAGAGATGAAGAAGGAGTAGAAGGAAGACCTACTGACACTCAAAGATACTAGGCCAAACTGTCTGAGACTGAAAATCTCAGCCCAGGGCTCAGTCTAGTCCCAGCTGTTGCTAAGGAAGAAAACTGGTGCGCTGACAGCCACATGGTGCTCATGGTGGTTCAGAACCGCTCTGACCTGCTTTTAGCTTCTTTTTCAGCAATATTGTGCCACACTTGGCATTCACACATTGTCCCTGCAAAGGATGTCATAAACCCTGGCTGTTTAAATAAAGACGTTGAGTAAAAAAACAGGTTAATTTACAGAGTTTTGGGCCAATTAAAATCTTCAATTAAAGAGTACTGCCTGTTTACAGTACTATTAAATTACACATTGACCTTAGGAGCAGAACATGTATTTTTTCCATACTTCTTAAGGATACTGATAAATAAAATTAAAGCAAAGACATTCAAGAAACGCGTGTGGATTGGTGTGCTTCTAAACAGCATCCAGACATGATCAGGACGACCTGCTGAAGTTTAAACTGAACATCAAAATGAGGAAGAAAGGTGATTTGTTCTCCATTCTGCATCCTCCATTCAACAGTGATCAGTATACAGAGAATGATATGAAAGAGCAAATATCCTGAGGAGAATAGCCAGACTCCTTTCAACGGATAGGATGGTAACAGTAACTCAAGTAATCTCAAGAAGACCACACTGAGTGCCACTCCTGTCAGCTAAGCAGGAAACTGAGGCTACAGTTCACACAGATTTGCCAAAACTACACAACAGAAAATTGGAAAATTGTTGCCTGGTCTGGTGAGTCTCAATTTTTGTGACATTCAGATGTAACTTGATTTAAACAACATAAAAGCATGGATCCATCTTGCCTTATCACGATTCAGGCTGGTGGTGTAATGATGTGGTGGATATTTTCTTGGCACCTTTTGGCCTCCTTATGGCCTCCTTAGTACCAACTGAGCATCCTTTAATTACCACACCCTACCTGAGTATTGTTGCTGACTATGTCCATCCATTTATGTCCACAGTGTACCCATAACACACCCATCAGGTGTCAGAAAGTTCACCGAGTTCACTGTACTCAAATGGCCTCTGCAGTCAGCAGATCTCAGTCTGGTAGAGCACCTTTGGGATGTGGTGGAGATGGAGATTCTCATCATGGATGAGTAGTTGGAAATAACAACTCTGTGATGCTATTACTTTAATATGGTCTTAATATGGTGTTTGGTGAGTGTATAAACAAGCAAATTCTGATTTTTTTAAATCCCCAGATTAGAATTATACTTAATTTATTCTGTGACCTTTGGACTTAAGTAACACTTTATACTGAAGTCACGCCAAATTGTCTATTTTTTTCTGTTGTTTGGCTTTGCCAACTCTCCAGACCTTGCTTTCCAGGCACACCCTGTCATCCTCGCACACTTAACATGATTCGACATTGCCCTCTCGCACCGGTTCCCCTTGGTTGTTTACCAGTCTTAGTGTGTTAGAAAGGGATAAAGTCTGCAGTGGCTATTTTCCAACCACAACACCAAAAAATTAGAAGATTAAATGAGGCGTATTCTGCAGTGATGAAAAGCCCTATAACGGTTTTCCTCTCATGTTTCCCACAGCAATCCCTCTCTTTTAAGACACAAGATACTTTAAGAAATACACTCTGCAGGGTTGAACAGACAAAGTGCAACAAAATGAAGTTTGATCTTTATATTTTTAGGCATTTTTTAGATACAATCCTAACAGCAATAGCACAGCATGAGGACCATCACATTTTTCTAATGCTTAGAGGGTTAGCTCAACAGCACTAGGAGTCAAAAGTGATCCGTCAAATTCCATCACATCTCGAGTTTGATGCCTTAAATGAAACGTTCCAGCGTGATCGCTCGCAGAGAAGAAGAAGAGAAGGTGTGGCAGCAAGCCTGAGGCTAATCGGACATGAGTGGGTTTCTCTTCTTCGTCTTTCTTTCCTCTTTTACTGTCATCGTCTCGCGCTCTCATGACCCCCTGCTGCGCTCCTCTCTACCTTCCACCCCCAGCATCTCATCGCACCACCCAAGCTCTAATCCCACCACATTTCCCTCCCTGTCTGCACCTCATCCCCCCTTCCAACCCCACCCCAATCTGGGTCACCCATCATGCCTCCGTAGAGCGCCACTCACATCGGAATGTCACCATCCATTTAGGATGGAGGATGGAATCTCTGGCAGCCTGTCTCAGTAGGCCAACCTGGCCTTAATCCTCTGTGGGAGAGGCCGAGTGTGTGTTTGAATGTGTGTGTGTGTTGGAGAACCTTTGTGTTTGCAGCTAGGATCAGCACGGTCACTAGGTAAGATTTTCTACACCACACTACAGATTAACAGTATCATTTAATCTCTTCTATTTGCTTTTGAGCAGACTAATCTCACGATAGTATCTACTGAATATCTGTATGAAATGAACGTGTTATAGAGATATAGATATTTTATTTATTGTTCGTGTCTTTTTTCAAGCAAATCAGCTTGTTACACGCGCATTGGTGCACTGAATGATGGCTGACTGTCACACTGAACAGAAGAACTGTGAAGTACTAAAGGACAAAAAAGTTTCCCGTGACCTGTAATCAACCCAGAATCCAGTGGCTTCCTCCTCTGGCAGCAGATGGACAGATTATGTTTTGCTGACTCAGCAGAACATGTGGCGGGGGGCTGGGGGGGTATGAAGCGTAATGAGTGCCTTCAGCGAAGTGTGAATGAACTGTGTAAATGCTGGAGAGCAGCACGATGAGCGAGGCACGCGCACACACAAACTCACAGCCGTGAACACGAGGCAGGGGTGATATCCACTCCTTACAGATTAAGTGCCGTAATAACTGGGGTAGAGGTGCCCTGAGATTATATTAGCACCTCTTTCAAAAGCACTGTTTTCTAGATAATGTTGATATTACTCAGTAAAAATACATTAAATATTTTAAATCACGTGATAATAAAACTGTAAAAAAGCTCAAGGTTGTTTGTGTCCTCCTTTTTATTTATTAATACTTTAAACAATAACCTGAGTATCAAAAACTAATGTCACCAGCCTTTCTTTTTGCTGTGTTTACATCACTATGTATCTGCATTCCTATCAAATAACTGCTTCAAGAGATCTAAGTGACTGTATCCGGGTCTCCTTCCCTTTCTTTGGTCACAGTCCAGATCTGTCCATGTATCTCCTGCCAAGAAGATGAGCTAGACTCATACATGGTAAAATAAGATTTTTATCGACTCATAAAACTTGACGATTGATGATTACTTAGTTTTTTAAAATGTCTTTTATGTTGCTGCCTCGTGTCTCGGTGCTCTATTTTTTCTCTTCTCTTCTCCATCACACTCTTCCAGTCATGGTGGATGGCTGCCTCTCCCCGAGCTCTTGGGTTTCATGAAGGACTCTTACCTGTTAAAAGGGAGTTCTTCCTCCCCACCGCTGATAAGTTGTTCCTCAAAAGGGATCGTAAAATTGTGGGACTGTGGAATATAACCTCCTTAAACCTCTTTAATTTGTCAGTAATGATTGGGGTTCATATATACAGTTTTACTAATAAACTTTTCAACATGTCCACATACATGTCCCTAAAGAGGACAATATAACAACACTGGATGACTGATTTGACTGATAAGTCCTGTAAGTTTTGAGTTGGAGGCTCCATGGATCAGACTTTTGTCCAGCACGTCATAGATGCTGGATTAGATTGCGATCTGGGGAATTTTGAGGCCATTCCTGAACCATTTTTACTTTGTGGCAGGGTGCATTATCCTGCAGAAAGAGTCCACAGCCAGCAGGGAGTACTTTTTCCATGAACTGGTGCACATGGTCTTCAGTGCTTAGATACATAGTTTGTTTTCAAACCATGACACTTGCCGGTCATGTGAGCAATGCACATGAACCCAACTATCCACATGATGTAAAAGAAAACCTGATTCATCAGACGAGGCCATCTTCTTCCATCGTTCATGGTCCGGTTCTGCTGCTCATGTACCCATTGTGGGAACTTGTGGATAGAGGTTAGCATGGGCACTCTGACTGATTTGTGGCTATGCACGTTCTTCTGCAACAAGCTGTGATGAACAATTTGATATGCAGTAGCTTGTGTGCTGGATCAGACCATACGGGCCAGCCTTAGCTGCCCATGTGCATCATTGACCTGTGGCCACCCATGACCCTGTCTCTGGTTCAGTGCTGTTCCTTCCTTGTATCACTTTCAACAGAAACTGATCACTGCAGACTGGGAACACCCAGAGGAGCTGCAGGTTCGGAGATGCTCGGAACGATTCATCTAGCTATCACAATCTGGCCAGTTTGTCAAACTTGCTCAAATCCTTATGCTTGTCGTAATGGTCATAATGTGATGTCTAACTGGTGTATGTAAGTTATACTTGGTAGGTTTTAACTTAACTTTAACTTATTATTACTGTTAGTAATTTCTGAGCTAATTTCCTTGACCCTTCCAAAATTTCTCCAAGCTTGAAAAAAATCCTTTAAATTTGTACATATGTGCATTAGTTAAACACATTGCCTGCTGCAGCTGTCACCAAAACACGATGTAGGCTGAACTGATATGTGTTCATCACACAAACAAACCCATACAGGTGCTTAGTCATCATCATAGTAACCATGACAATATATTCACTTTATGTAATCTAAATGCTCCTCACTCGAAAACAATGACAACAGTAAGTTCATTAATGTGTGCTATGCAGTTCATTTTAAGTAACCCACACCTGCAAACTGATGTTCCCCCTTTTAAGGCAATTCAGGGTTGAGTTTAACTGAAAGCAACTGCTGGCTTTCTGCACCCTTTATTTTCAGCCCCCAACCTCATCATAGCAGTAGATGTTCCCTGGCATGCATCAGCCCCATCCTGCAGTGATGTCATTGTTTCCATGGTGATATAACAGCCAGTGCAACCAGTAGAGGAGTGTGACTTTGACCACGTTATGGATCCACAAAGAGGTCAGCAGAGCCTGCAGGATCCGGGGGGGGGGGGGGGGGGGGGGGGGGGGGGGTCACAAATGGGAGCGGAGCCGTTTAACTCATCAATATCCTGATAGCTGGTTACAGGTTGGGCTCTAGATGTCATTTTAGGCTTTTATGCTGCTGGTGGTGCTAATGGGGGCGGTATTAATTATATATTTTTGCATGTAGACTCTTTAGTTGCTATGACAGTAAGAAAAATACCACACAGCAGGATTTAAAAGAGAAATAAATCAAGAATGTATGCCTTTCATGCTTTGATTACAAAAATAATCAATAAAAGAAAAAGAAAACTTGAGAAAACTCCTAATTTTGTTAATCATCTTGCAACCCTTCCAGTTTAGTCTTGGCTCCTATTGTCGTTTCCCACACCTTTTGCTTTTCAAAAAAGGTTACAGCCAGATTGTTTAGATACATAAGGAACACACATCGAAAGAAAAACAACACAGTCAAGCATAATAAACTGCATGATCAAAAACTGTTTGCTTCTGCAGTATCTTCCCCGGCACATCTGTGTCAGGTGAACCTGTGCATTCAATGGTGTCAGCGTAATTGGCAGAATCACTGCTCCCCCTGGTGGAGCCCCTGTTCCAAAATCGACACCTATACTGTATGTTCAACTAAAATTTGCAGCTGCCCAAATGGACAAGCCAGATGCCTTCTGGAGAAAGGTTTTATGGAGAGATGAGACAAAGACTGAGATGCTTGGTCACAATGACCAGAGGTATGTTTGGAGGAGTAAAGGTGAGGCTTTCAAACCCAAGAGATGACTCAGTTCATCTCGGCTGGAGATGGTTTGCTCTGCGCCGAGTCAAACTGGGATATCAGAGAGGAATCGCTGACCTGACGTCAACTGAAATGAAGTTACTGCTCAGAGACATGTAGACGGGGTCTACAGTATAGATGGTGTAAAAGAAATGAATTCAGCGTCTGAACACCATACAGGTGTTTTTTTTTCTTGTTTTTATGCCACTTCATTTTTTAGTTCTTTTACTTGTTTTTTTTACACTACTTTTTGACTGTTTGTATGTGAAAAGTATTTAATAAATAAATAAACTTACTTAATTACTTACAACACTTGGAGGCTGAGGTACAGCTTTGCCAGGATCCTCAGATACGCACATATCGACAGACAGTTAAAGAAAAGAAAACTATGTGAATTAAAGACAGCGTAACGAAGCCCTATAGCTGTGAAATACATCAAAGCTCGTTTTGGATGTATCTCCTGAAGGCTCAGTGCTAATAATTTCGGGTTTTTTTAGCTTATTATTTCGTTTTTATTATGGTATTAAAGAGTGGAGGCAAATCTCTACCAGCCTACCGTGCCCACCAAGTAGACAGTGGACCATTCATGATCATGAAGAGCTGGAATTACACTTGTGAACTGAATAACTTTCTATTATTGACACATCAAACAAACGGCTGCCAGGACAAACAGGACAACTGTGACATGTTTACACAGCACGAGCTCGCCGCCGTGTTTCTCAAAACTTCCTGTCTGTCAGCCCAAGCCCTCTCTTTATTACCCAAACTGAAGTGAATTTTGATGCCAATTACTGCACTACCGCACTTGTATACACCTACACCTACGCACACAATCTGCTAGAAATCAACTGACACGTACACAAACACCCACCGGCTCACGCAAACAAACACAGCTCAAATGCATCCAGAAGTCGTTGCTTAGGAGCGAGCGCGTTGTTAACACAAGCTAGATATAGAAACAGATGGTTGTGAAATCTCCGTCCTGCCGCTCGCTCTGTCATTTCTCTCTCTGTGACGCCACTCAAACACATATCAGCGGGAAAACACAAGATTAGACTTTCAGCTTAATGACTCCTTTTTGGCATACAAAAATATCCGTCATGACACCAACGCAAACAATCATTTCTCTTCTTTGTGAGCATAATTCCCCCTCTATTATATTTAAATATATATATATATATATATATATATATATATATATATATTTGACAATAGTCAAGCTGATCCTCTGGCTGAGTGCAGTCACTTAGAGCCGGCTCCCTGGGCCCCATGAGTCATGGGAAAACTGAGTGTGAAATGTCATGGGGGCATTTGAGCAGAAGTAGTGAATCTGGCAGCAGGTTTCCTGCTTTTGCTTTTTCTTTTCTTTATGTCACTTTAAAAGCTCTCATTAAGCCAGAGTTTATCAGCGATGTCTCTAGTAGGTTTATATGTATATAAGGTGGCTCTGCAGATGGCAGCGATGGTGCGTCATTTTATCTCATGGAGGTAAAATCGGATGGAGCACATTTATTAAGTTGTTCAAGACCAGAGTAGAAAACAACTCATCGCTCTCCGCTGACTTTGTTTTGCATGAAACTGCATCCTTGTCAAACTGAAACATGCTTAGCTGCAGCGTGACATGCAAAAATGAGTTTCATATAAGTTGCTGAACATTATTTCTGTAATATTGTAGGGTCTACACCTACTTCTAAATTGCATTGAGATGCCACTTATAAATTTAAATATCCACTTTTTAAATAAGTGGATAAAGTTCTTTTTAAGTAAAGTTTTTTTTGTTGTTGCTGTAGTTCAGGTTGTATTAGCATGGTATTTATATCATTGAGCCAGCTGTGGGTAACATTATTATGTTCACAAGGGCCCTAGCTGTGTCCTGTATGGAAAAATGTTATGTTTGTAGCCGACTGTTCCCCTATGCCATGCTTTTCAGAGCATGAGTCACTGTGTCTATGTTCTTTGTTCTGGAGTGAAATAACTCATCAGCCATTCATGAATTTATTCAATGTTGTTACTGTAACACCTTTGAAGCTGTGTTTTTAACTAAAATACTGAGAAGAATTCATGTTAAAACTGTGTTGGCTTACCGAAGTTGAAAAGCTGTCGTCGGTGATCAATGAGATAGGAAAGCGACGAGCTGAGGCGTCTTCTCTGTGAGGGAAAAAAAGAATACATGTTAGGACATCATTAAACTGTGGAAAAAAATGTTTAACTTGTAACATCCTTCTCTCTAAAAGAGGAGCTGTGTGTCACTGGGTCAGAAACAAGCCTAAGCTGCTTTAATTCACCAACATCTTTACATTTAAACCTCTGAATCATGTCTAGCTAGTCCTGAATCAAATGAGGGGCGTTTTCTACATGACAGCTTTCATTTTGGACTGTGCTTGAAGCAGCCGGGCGGGAGACATGCATGCGCGCAGCAGCTTAGCTCTGTCACCTGGAGTCTGCCGGCAGCGTTAATCCGATCGTCAGCGTGGCCTTTCCTCTCTTTTAAGCTGCCGCTGATGCACAACAACAAAGCCAGAGATGATCTAATCTATTCACAGTGTCAGCACGTGTGAATATTTTTTGCCTGTCTGGGTGTTTTATTTTCTCATTATGGGCTTGAGTGTCATTGCAAGCATTGTTTTATTGTTGTTGTTATTGCACATGCTTTCTTTTGCAAAACCATATGAAACAAATGGTTTTGTTCTCTAACAAGATCGTACTGTTTGGTTTTCCTTCAAAAAAGCAAGATTTCCTTTTAATCTGTAACTGACTTTGTACGGTAAGTGGGTTAAGGTGTAGGTTAGCATACGTTAAAAGTGATAATGGGGAAATTTTAGCTAGCTTGGCTCTGGTAAAAGTTGACAAAAACCAACTATCAGCACTTCTAAAGCACAACTCTCATTTCTTGAGAGAAGCAGATGTGGATCAAAAGCACCAAAACTGCAGTTCCTCTAATGGCCACTTGAGGGTGCCCCCAAAGGCGATCAATATCCATTGACGCCCATGTTAAAACTTTACAGCAGAAACAAACATGTTTGGAGACTGACATGAAAAACTCTTTTGGTATCTACTACGAATTTCCCCAAGTACTTTGATACATTTTCACTATGTAAAGTTCTACAACGTGGTCGCAGTTTTTATGTGGCCAAAAAAATAAAAAATAGAAACAGAAGTCATTAGGATAGCTTCCAATTCAATTGTAGGGATGATAATATTCTAAAGAATAAATCAAAAATAATTATCTTCCACAAACAAGTGATTACAAGAGTGTGCATGCCAAACAGACGCACTCCATGGCGAGCTGCTTTTAAGATTTATCAAATTCTTGGATCGGACCGCTGGGGCTGAGCCAGGGGATGAGTTAAAGCTTAAGTCGGCCATGAAGAAACACAGATTTGCACGTTTGCTCTGCTTTGGGACTGTAAGGAGGCAGAACACAGAGCATCCTGTTAACATTAAAACAGTGTGAAAGGACCGTGGGGGAGTTCTGGAGCCAAAAACAGGCATTCGGAGAGAGACACCGAATGCAACAGAGGGCTGAATGAAGGAGAGAGAGGAGGGGAGAAGAGATTTTCCAAACAGGAAAGGGGGGGGGGGGGGGGGGGGTGAGTTATTAGAGTAGAAAGAATAAGAGGGGAAAAAGTGGGGAAAAGATAACTCACAGAGGAGGAAAGTCAAATATTTCCTTCTTTTTTTTTTTTTTTTTTTTTAAAAGAATGAACATCTCTGCAAGTGACAGAACAATGCCACTGTTATTAATGTTGTCTTGCTCGACAGTAATTTTTTGTGCTTATGCTATTAACCCATGTGGTCATGCTTAACTTATCAGCTTTAGCCTTTAGCTATTAAATTAAACCACAAGGTCTCTTGTAATTTAAGACATTTTCATTCGTCTACTCAGTTGATGCACAGAGTAGGAAATGTATTTACTAATGCCGCTAATGCTTGCTGAAAACTATACTACTATTTTAGCAGTTTAAGGTTATAACCACATGTAAATTGTACAGAAAGCAGATTTTTATTATGAATGTTTAAAGTTTCTGAGTTACAGGTGAACTTTCAGTATTTCCCACGCAAAGACTTTATACTTTCAATTATATGGAAACTCATTTCTGTATGTTTGTTTATATGTCTTTAATGGTTCATCACCATATGCAATCAGATTACTAGTGGATAATCTCCTGGCCCTTATTTTGAAAACCCAGCCCTTGTGATATCCCACCAGTCTGCTTGCTGGACAGGTTCCTGTTGTGGCTGTCCTCTTTATTATTCAGCTGCTTTCCAAGAACCTGGAACTAGCAGAAAACAGTTTTCACACGACTCTTTGTCCTTCCTCTATAGCAGGGGTGGGCAACTCCAGGCCTCAAGGGCTGGTGTCCTGCAGGTTTTAGATGTGTCCTTGATCCAACACAGCTGATTCAAATGGCTAAATTACCTCCTCAACATGTCTTTCATTCTCCACAGGCCTGGTCTGTTGACCCAGGGTGATATCTAAAACCTGCAGGACACCGGCCCTCGAGGCCTGAAGTTGCCCACCCCTGCTCTATAGGAACCTCCTGGATACACCCTTACTAACATCAGAGGTTAAGAATTAAGAGGTTAAGCGTACTGATGATTGATAAGTCTGAGCATCTCTATAAAAGCATTAGTTTTGGCAGTTTGCAGGTCAGTAGCATTCAGGTGTGTGCTAACACAATGCCACAATATTCCCAGGAGTGGACATTTCAGTAAATTCACCATAACATCATAAATTCATAAATTCACCCTCAGCTTTCAATTCTGCTCCAGTCAGACCCAGAGATGCTTAAACTCCTCCACTTTGGGCAGCAACTCAGCTATAAATCAGGCGGAAATCCTTGGGCTACAATCCCCGGCTTCCAAAACTACCCTCTGGTACAATGAACATTAAAATTTTAAATATTTTCGCTTATTTTGCTTCAGTTCTATTTTTCTTTAATTAGTTATCCATCTGCATACAGACAGAACCAGATAAAAGGCAGGCAGGCTCTCTGAAGAAAGGCAGAGAAAGAAAAAAAAAACTAAGATCATACAGGAAGTAATGTCTCTTACAGAGGAGAGCTGCCCAGCCAGGGAGGCTTAGCCAGAAAGAGAAAGGGATGAAGGGAAAGAAAGAAACTGAGAGACGTATAGTTACAGCTCCGTCCAAAAATATCGGGAGCGTGACAGGAATAGAACCGCTGGACTGAGCACCACATGTTTTTAATGGTTACAGTAAATGATCCTGTCTCTCACACAGCAGCTGCCCTGTTTATGAAACCCAAATGTTCCTCAGCACAGTTCGTCATTCTTTTATTTTCAAAAGTGCATCCATCTTCATTACTCATGAGTAATTCATTATTAAGTGCAACTTTTCCTCACTGTAGGATGAAACCAATTAACAGGAGTTGCTTAACTGAGTAAAAAAGTATGTTTTTGGCCTTCTCATGACTGTCTCTTTGTCTCTGCAAAGCACCAGAATCAGCAAACACCCACTGATTTCCCCAGACTGCTTTTTAACAAAAACGATATATCTAAAGAGTTTCTTATCTTATCACCAAACTCATTAATTCAAGCTTTTACAGGATGATAATTTGACATCTTCACAATCTTATCAGTCATCCAAAGCGACTGTCAACCCACCAGCGCATCATCTTCATCGGTTTAAAAACAAACAAAAGAACAAAGTGCAAGGTGGAACAAACACGTCATTACTCATCAGCCCTTGGAAAGGTCGAACACAGATGACTAGATACTTTTTGTGCATCCTGACATCCAACTTGACCCGCATACGCCTCCCTGGAGGAGGGATTCCAAGTGGGTCAAACAGGGGGCAAACTGAGAGAAGACGGAGGAAGGATGGAGGAAGGCGGAGATGGAGGTCAGAGGGCGACATAATCCACAGATTTTCCCTCTTCATCAGAAATGAGGCAAACAGGAAATTAATACTCATCTTAGTGTCGTGTGAAAGGCCCCGACAAAACCTCGCTCAACTTCTCTGAAATGAGAAGAGGCAAAAAAAATGGCAGAAAGACACTTCCAGAATTATCTGGTTGTGTTTTAATTGAGCAGCCTCTCTGCATTATTGGCAGTTTCTAACTCTGGCAAATGACCTGCAGAGTCTTGGAGATCCAAATCCGAATTTCACACTGAAGCCTTTACAAACATACATTAACTAAAAATCAGTGGAGAAGACACTTGATCTGTCTCACTTGATCAGGTCAATTTCGACATTTCTTCAAAGGCAATTAACTGATCTTAATGCTGAAACCCTGAGAGAAAGCTCACAATGAGCCATACTCTTATCCTATCCTTTGGATGCCAAGAAAACTCATAAATAAGCAGTTTTCCCCATCACAGCGTTCCCCCCTGAGCACAACATTAGCTCCAACCCCTCAACACGAAACCATGGCTCAGCCTGTACACTTCGTCATTTGCAAATCTCAGATAGGCTGCTTAAATTGCATCACTGTGCAAACAGTTGCTGCTGACTCTGCAAGCTTCTTTGCAACCCACTGTCACTTCAGTTCTTTTACTTTTGAAGATGTCTATTGTATTTGCTGATGTAGCTTGTCAGTAATGCTTTACCCACCACCAGGTGGTCCAAGAACAGCATTTCTGCCCCATATAAATTACTGCAGCTGGCACGACCATCCAAAACTAAAGTGGCCTTCATAGAACTCATACATTTTTTGCTTTCTCAACAATGTCACAGATTATGATTAAGTTTAAAGGTTTGGCTGTGGCTCAGAAGGTAAAGCAGGCTATCCACCAATCAGAAGGTTGGAGGGTCGATCCTTGGCCCCTCTAAGTTATGTATCTTTGGGCACCCTGAGTTGCCCCTGATGCATTCGTATGTGAACATTAGATTAAAAGTGCATTAGAGGTGGGAATCACCATACATCCCATGATACGATATTATCACAATACTTAACGCACGATACGATATTATTGCAATTTTTTTTAAATATTTTGCGATATTCAGATTCTGTACATAAAGGTAAACTTTATCAATATTCATTTTATCTAATATCAAAGTCTCACACTCAGTCTTTCTCTCATTTCAGTCAGTTTTATTGTTGACAAACTGAACGGCTTGTATTATAGTCTAGTCCAACTTAACTGAATGCAACCATCTGGTACAATTATAGCTATTCTGAACTATGCAACTTATGAAAACTATGCAGCCCATTCAGCAACTGAATAATTTGAAAGTAAATTAAAACAAAATATAATTTTACATTAAATAAAAAAGTTTTAAACTTAATTAAAATAAAACATGTCTTAAATTAAAATAAGTAAACTGTCATGTTTATTGCTGCCAAAAAAAAGTTAAACACATTTGGACAGTGAAGGAATGTCAGGATTCTTGCTCAGAAAAAGGATCAACATGCTCTGAAGACAGAGTTCTAGTCCCCAAAAACCTTGTTTGCAACAAAATATCGATTTCTGCTGTCCCTGTATCGATACATTATTAGCAAACAAAATATCACGATACTACACAGTATCGATTTCCCCCCCCCACCCCTATTATGTATAGAAAAAAGCACTTGTATAATGACTGGGTAGCAAACGCTTTATTTTTGAAGCAGGGTTGTTTTAGAGGCAGGTTTTTATTTCTAATCCCTTGTGTTTGAAAAGTACCATCCACTGCAGCAAGATGTTTACTATAATTTCTGCTTCAGAGTTGGACATTTTCACACTGACGTCCATGGGGATTGACTCACTTTCGGAGCTGGCCCCTAGTGGCCATTGGCGGAACTGAAGTTCTTGGAACTTCAGCACTGGCAGATGTGAACACATCACTTAGTAGGTGAAAGGGCAGAATTGTCAGTCCTGTGATGAGTAGATGATCTCACAACATCCACAGAGGTGTCTTTAGAAGAAACACTGACAAGGATTACTTCTATTTTGAAACCACCTCTAATCATTTTCACTCTAGTTTTAAGAACAATCTCAGACAGTTTTTTTATGCAAAGCATCCATAAAGCACCTACAGGCCTGTATTTAGTGCCAAGGTTACTGAGGATAATGAGTATGGCTGCCACCTGATGACTTAGTAGCTTCTGCTAAACAGACTCCTACCTCCTCGAGCAAGTGCTAAAGGCTAAATAAAGACTGCACGTTCGTGTTGCTTAGCAATGCTGCTGTACTTTAAATCACTAAAGTGCCACTCGATTCTCCGGTTTTATTTTCAAAACCCACACAAAGATTTTCCTGAAATAATAATGAAAACATGCTGCAGGAAACGTGTTGCTCTATGGTAACAACGTGAGCGCTGAAGCTGCGGTCTGTGTTTGTGGCGTGTTATGGTTCAAGCTGGTGATCCAGACAGATAATTTGACAGAGACTCTCCTCCAAGGTTTTTGCTTCCTCCCTTTTAACTTGGCCATCACCCCCGCTTCCTCATCTATAATTCACACAGGCAACCTACCTCCCTCCCCCCCACACACACAAACCTGTTCATACACAATCCCTCAGGCCACACGCAAACACGGGTATGTTTAATGCATCAAAGTCGCTATAGGAGTTCAAGGTGAAATCCATTCTGTAATATGCGCGGATACTGCACAAAGAAATAATTCAAGACAACTTTACAGGGAGTCTTTAATCCCCAATAAGTACTGCAAACTATGAGATTAGGCTTTGCACTTCTTTAACGTTCCTCTACATCATGTTGGTGTCGATAACCATTTCACATTTGGCATTAAACGCTTACGACTTGTCATTATCTTTCCATCGCCGCTGTGTAATTACCTCAGTGATTCATTTCGCCTTATTCCAATCACGACTCTCCATCTAGTCCTGAATTCTTTTATTCTGCAGGAGACTTGTAATCAGTGCAATCACACAGTGGTAAAGAGAGAGAAGGAAGGTGGCAGTTTTCGAAACTACAGAAGAGGTGAGCATCAGTGATCCCTGTGAAAACTATTAATGACTGTAGCACCAGTTTGGAGATGAAAAGGTGTACCTGAATGTTTTTTCTTTGTTAAGCCACTTAACACTGACCTGTGAATCGTCCAAGCATAAAAAGCCCCTTTTGTTAAAGAAACCATTTCTTTTGTTGAATTTATGAAAAAAAAATGTCAAAGATTACACAGTTTGACAGGTAAAATAGTATTTTTGCACCAACAAGATGATTCCCAAAGAGCTATTAGTTGAAAACCTGACATATCTCAGCATGGTGTGCAGTGTGTCCTTAAAAATATTTGAGTAAACTGGATGAAATAAGTATTGGACCTAATAAACTATCTATAGCAGATGATCAGTAGCTAAAAGTTATACCCTGGTGAAACAGGAAAAAAAATCCAACAATGACCTGACACAGGACCTGAGAGATGCATCTGGACTTCCAGGTCTGATGGAGTGATGAATCCACATTTTTTGGTTCAAATCATTGGCAGTATGTACAGAGGAGGACAGGAGAGCGGTACAACAGTGAGCGTCTACAGCCATCTGTAAAACATGTTGGAGGGGCTGTCATGGTTTGATGTGCATTTCAGCCAGCGGTGTTGGAGATCTTGTCAAAATTGGTGGAATTATGAACACAGAAAAGTACCATCACTTTTTGATCCACTGTTAAATACAATCTGAAAATCATCTGATTGTCAGCAGCTCAACTTTTCAGCATGACAATGATTGCAAACACACAAATACAGTAAAAGCATGGAACACTATAATGGATCGGCCTCCCCAGAGCCCAAATCTCAACATTATTGAAGCAGTGTGGGATCTTGTTGACAGAGAACAGAACAAAAGGCAGAAACATCCAAAGAAGAGCTTTGAATGTCCTTCAAGAAGCCTGGAGAACTATTCCTGAAGACGACTTAAAGAAATGACAAGAAAGCTGCCTAAGAGAGTTCAGACTGTGCTGAAGAATAAAGGTGGTCCCACCAAATATTGACTTTCAGGCACATTAGAGTTGTACAAACTCTGTTTTTTGCCTTATATATTGTATTTGCATGTATGTTTGCACATGTTCACAAAATATGAAGAGCACATTACTGCTGTCTTAACTTTATTAATATCAGAGAGAAAAGAAACATAGGCGATGACAGGGAATAAACCAAACAACTGTAGATGGTATCTGTCTTCTACATAAGTCTGCAAACTTGTTTTAGCTTATGACGGTTGGACCAAAGCTTCATTACAAGTTTCACATGACTGTGAATTATGAGGTGTGAAAATACAGCATTAGTTTGGCTCTAATTTTAGCATAGGGGGTGTCACAGATAAATTTGTGGGTCATACTATAATTTAGAAAGGCCTTTCTTTTTCTAGTTCACAATTTCATCAGAAATTAATTATTTATCCTGAGACTCTGAATTCCCATTATTCCCAGTAGTGTTTTTTTTACTCTAAATGAGTACTTAAAGTTATTTTTATTAAGAGCCACATACATTAACAAAGTAGTTTATTACGTGCTTTTTAGTGCTTTCAAATGGTCATAAACACAGTCACACAGTCATGTCTAAAGGTGCAATAAGGTGTATTTTTATCCACACTTTTAACTTTGGGTAGATTTTTGTGGGAAATGGTAAAAAGTAAACAGTGAGTGAGAACGAAACTTAAAGGGAGGTCTTAGATGAGTATCCCAGTCAAATTTGTGTATTGTTTGGTTGTTTTCCTGGAATGAATTGCATAATGTGACGTTAGTTATCATCTGACAGCAAAACTTACAGTTATTTGATCTCAGTTAGCTGCTAATGTAACCCAGTGAAACCTGAAATCCACAGCAGGTAGGCTGAAATGTAAAATTTGCTTTAGCTCACACTTAATTAACTTATCAATTTCCTTTGACTTCCCCTACAGTTGTGGTATATCTGCAAACCACTCTGCAACCCACCTTCACCCCAGTTCCTCCTTTTACGCTGCATGACTCAGTGTTCTGTCTTACGTCACTGATGCCTGTTTTGTGTTGTACCCGGGATGTTTGTGTTGCTTCCTGCACAGAGCCAAGCTGCTAAATAAAAATTGCAGAAGGAAATACCGATCTACTTTTGACAGTTCCTGACTGAAACATTTATCTTAAGACGGCAACACAGCCAAAACTCTGTTCTCTCCACTTTCCCTGTGGCTAAACAACAGACTTGTTTTACAGGAAACCAGTAGGAAAGTGTAGACCTGTAAAATCCATGCAAATCTCTCTTTGTCATAATTTGAAATGTTAAAAAGTCACACAGGGAGGTATCACTGTACAGTGTGTGCAGGAGTCAGCCAGAAGAGGACTCAGTGGACCCAAGAGAAGATGCTTCGGAGCAAATTTCACTGGAAAAATAGGGCATCGTGGAATCCAGCTCTTTAAATGCATCCATTAAGTCTGATCCTTGAGTCAGGAGCCCCAGAGAAAAGTAATATCCTGTTTATGACAAGAAACAACAGGAAATGTGGTTTTGATTATTGGATTTAGTTGCTGCAATAGCATGCTATTAGCATGAAAAAGAAGCTAGAAAATTTCCCATGTTTAGACTGACTACAACAAGTAACCACACAGTAACATGAGCTTTATAATGGATTGGCTCTTTTACTCACTGTTGAAGTACAGCAGAGAAGAGCATAAACATACATGCTTCCTACGTGTAATGCTCTCTGCCCTTCACATGACCTAAAAGCTTAAACATGTGCTCGTAGCACTTTCTCCTCTGTAAAGCAGGAAGGACCAGGTGCGGGTCTTCGTGTCTCCAAGACGACAGCTGCAGTTAACAGCGAGGACAGGTGGCTGAACTGATCTATATGCATTCACAGTATGTATATATGGAGGTTTTTAGTGGCCTTGGAGCATTACAAGCACATTCATCAATCAACACGTTAGCACAGCGCCACCCGAAATGGTGCCCGGAGGCTGCGATTTCATTACTTTCACCCTGAGGAATGCAAAGAGAGTGAAAAACATTTAGGAAGAAGACTGCAGTTGTTACGCAGACATTTCTGGTTAATCCTTGAAGCTTTTTAAAGTTTCCTTGATGGAAATATGCAGCTGAGACATAAGCTAGCCGCCAATGTGAACCTCTGCGATGATAATATACAGGAACTATTTAGTTCTTAGTTTGTGTTATAAAAGCTACTCTGAACATCTTAAATGTCTTAAATGTCGCCCATGACAAATATATATCTACATTACTGTGCAAAAGTCTTGAGCGACACCTAATGTCTTTATATTTTCTTGCACTTGTTTGGGTAAATCACACTTTTATAGCAAAATATAAAGAATATAAAGTGAATTTATAAGTATAAACTAAAACTAAAATAACAAATAAAAAGTGAAATGAGCAAACACAATCTAAAAGTTAACAGAAACTGAATAAAACTGAAAATGATCATGTAAAGAGTTACATTACAAAACTATTAAACTTTAAACTAATGACTTACGCTGCTTTCTAAATCTGAGCGCATCTGAGGTTAAAAGGAAACTTTAATCTAAGTAAGATTCTGCTCAAGTCACTGAAATGGTCAGAAATTACAAAGCACACGCACACCTGACACCGTTTGAAGCTCAATGCTGTACACATTTAGTCTCTGGGTTTTATTACCTGTTGTTACTAAGCAGCTACCTCACCTTGCTCCTTTTTATCTGCACCCAGACACGTGTCAGAAAAACCTATATGTCCTGTGCTGTCTCGACTGTCTCAGGCTTTCAAATGAGACGTCCTTTTCTCCTGTAATCATCTCATGAGGAGAAGATGAAACTGTCGGAGGTGGTTATTGTTGGGAATAACACTTCTGGTCAATCTGATTGCCCTAAAACTTCAACTAAAGCTGATTAAAAACTGCACCTCTTGAAGCTTCTGTTATTTTTAGCCTTTAACCTCATGCGAACTGAGATGAATTTTGCAAATACATCAAGTTCTGTTTTCTTTAAATCGTCCACCCAACACCCAAACTGACGGGATGCTACCTCATGTCATTGGCCTCCTCTGGGTGTTTTCCACTATGCAGCATCATCCCGCATTCCTCAAATACACTACCAGTCAGTTCACCGGCTCTGCTGCAGTCTTCCCCCCTCCTGCCCCTGAAATGACAAACTGTCTCCTGTGGCTCACCTCCTCTTACAGCTTTGGCATCTAGCGTCATGCACATCAAGTATCACTTGTCAACACTCACTTCAGGGCTTCCTGTCAAAGTCAAGGGACTCCCGTGTTCCTGTCTCCAACACTTTGCCTCTTCAAATTATCCACAGCACGCATTAATCTCTGACAGGGAGGTATAAAAACACTGCAGCCTGAGAGGCAGATGTTGAGAAACGCTGGGCGACTACAGCAGCTCCTGTGCCAGCTGGATAATCAGCCTAGAATTTATCTCCCCCCCTAATGATTAAGAACCTGATTAAGAAGTTCGGAAAAAGTTGCATTTTGTATTGTTAAATACCCGGGCTCAATATCCCTGCAATTTCGGATTAAATCTACAGTTTAGGCATATTTTTTTTGCAGTTGAAGATGTCATGAAGAGAAAACAGTGCCTTTCTTTTCTGCGCTTGACTTCGCTGTGGCACCTACATTTATCTCCGCTGACTAACAGCAGCGAGAAGCAGGGTGGTGTTGACTCTTTCTCTCTCCCACTCATTTTGCCCTTCAAGCATGGCAACAGTTGGTTAACTGCCTGCTGCGCCCTATTCCGAAGGCACGGGCTTGGCAGAACCGGAAGAGGGATGCAGGAGGAGGGAGGAGGGGAAAAAAAGGGAAAGAGAGGAGAGGAGGTGCTGGGTGATTGGGGGACAAGCTGTGACCCCAACAACAAGGACAGAAAGAGGGCGCATCCGCCCCCCTCGTCCTGCCCGCCTCAGCCCTGGCTTGTCATCCCAAGTTGGTCCCAGAAAGCAGACAGCTCGCCTGAGAGCTGCCCAGCAACCGTGCGAGCAGACGGAGACAGAGATAGGCGGAGAGAAAAGGGGATTCAGGGAGGGGAGCGAGGGGGCGTCATGCCACTATAGATATGACAGACATTGCGGTGACTTCTAGCACGCAGTTATACATGCGTAACGTTGGCGAGACGGCAGAAACAAAAGTAGGAGGGTGGCACAGCGGTGTGGTGGTTAGCAGCGTTGCCTCACAGCGAGAAGGTTCTGAGTTGCTGTGTGTTTGCCCTGTGATGGACTGGAGACCTGTCCAAGGACTACATACATATAAATATATATACATAAATATGTGAGTCACAGGCCTACGTCCATCTTTCATTTACAGTGAATACTGCAACCTGCCCGAGGCCAACTGTCCACTATAAAAAGTAAGGGAGGAAAAGGCTTCTTACATATAAACACCGGTGCATGCCGTTACACGCCCATGTTACAGTACTGTCTGCCCTGTTGGTGCTGCTGGCAAGAAATGCATAGTAGATGTTGTTTAGTTTTAAAAAATACCAGTTCATTTTTGTCAGTTGCTGTTGCTCAACGACAGGATGGCTTCATTTTATCTGATATAGATAAGAACCTTCTTGGTCTTAAGATGAACCTGTGTGCCAAGATCGGTTGCTCAACTCTTAATGATATGGGAGGAGTTTGTGGACAAAGAAACAAACCAACACACAGAGAAACAGCGATTTGGTGCATTACGGTGAGATTAAGACTATTAGAAGTTTGTTTAACTACTAAGTGAATATGGAGTGGTTTATTGTCCCCTCGGATGGTGCCACAACACGAAAGAACAAAACAGATAAAAGCAGGAGGCGGAGGAATAAATAGTAGAAAGGACAAAAAGAAAGGAAAAAGAAACAGAAAAGATAGAGTGGGAGAAAAAAAAGGGCGCTACATCGCCACCTGCTCCAAAAGTCGATCGAGCCGTCAGCAAACTTGTGACAGCCAGCTCAGCCGGCGCTGACAGGCAGCGTAATGCATCCCGCGGTCTCGCTCGGCTTGGTGTCGCTCGCACTGAGAAACCACCAACAATCTGTTGGCTATGAGTCGCTAACCGCCAACGGCCGCATGCCATCACAGCTACAGCCTCTAAATAGAACCCAATCAGCATTGTTTCCAAGTGAAATAAAGTATAAAAAAATCAGGAGATCAGGCTTTTATCTCGGTTTCGCACACACAGGCACACAGCAGCAGCAGCAGCTCACCCTGAGTGAACCGTGGTGGCTGAATAATCAGGGGTGTCTAGACGGAGCACGTCACAAAGACTAAAGGTCATCAAACCAGAGGAACAACAGCCCCTGGCTTATCACAGCATCACTTTTTTCATATTCGCCGTCCTTCGAATATGTCAGCAGCAAATATTCTCAATCTGTGCCAAACAAAAGAGAATGATACCCAGGGAGATGCTGATTAGAGATCATACACACAATCAGACAAGGAAGAGGAGAAGAAGAAAGAAAGAAAGCCGGCACTTTTTCTCTTGAGAATTTTCCTTTTTTCCCCCAGCCTGTATAATACTGAGCATGCACATCATATTTGTAGCTGTAAAAGCAGCTAGAAAGGGACTATATAATATAATACACAGCATCTTACCTGGTGGGGCAGTTATTCCAGCTTTTTGTCTGCAAAGAGGACACAAGGGGGAGGGGGCAAGGCAGCGGCTTCTGCAGAGAAAGAGAGAGGAAAAAGAAAAGAGATGAAGAGGTGAGAAGAGGAGAGAGCAGGAGTCAGAGGGGCAGCGCCACGCAGACGAAGAGATGCCTTATTGTCAGCAAGCGGAGCTGGCGAGCACGCCGCTGCAGATTACGCACTCCCTCTCATCCACACACACAGAGGACCGGCACACTGCCTCACAAAGATCTCCCCTTCACCAGCACGCACACACACACACATACAGATAGTGCTGCAGACAAGCCAGTGTCTGCATTACATTGGGGTTGGGTGGAGAAAAGGGGAGGGTGGAGATGTACACAAGAAATGTGTGTGTGTCAGGGCTACATTAATTCATCTTTGAAAGGGATATGAAGCTCATCAAACCCCCAGAGGGAATTAAGTTCCAACATAAAAGACCATCTCCATCCAAGAAATTTCCAGAAGTGCGTTTCATTCTCTTCCCTGTTTATCTCAGCCCTACACATTACAAATGCATGAAACATTTTAACATGACAGTATCTCTGTGTGTGTGTGTGTGTGTGTGTGTGTGTGTGTGTGTGTGTGTGTGTGTGTGTGTGTGTGTGTGTGTGTGTGTATCGTATGTACAAAGGAGGGGTGCAGGGTTTGCCCCTGTGGTGAATAATTGCTCTGTCCTGGTGCTCATTTGCAGGCATGGCCAAGTGCAGCAGCAGCAGCACCGAAACAAAGACAGCGAAGGGGAACCGGAGGGTGAGGGGGGGGATGTCTGTAGACTGCAGAGGCCGGACCAGCAGAGCAGAAGCACACACAGCCCGGTTTCACCAGGCCTCCGACCTCAAACCACATGAAATGAAATATATTTAGAGTGCAGAGGCTAACAATGGTCTCGGGCCAGTAATCCATCACGTGAGCTACTAGAGATGTCAAAGATGTTAATAAATACAGGGATTATGAGCCGAGCGCTGGAGTGGCTAAAAGACTGAGTGAGTGCAAATTTGAATAATTGGAAGGGTGAGTGGATTTAATGAAACAAACGACAGGTTCAGATTTTTTTCTTGGTCAGAATTTGTCTCACTCAGGTCACCGCAAAAAGAACCAATGACTTCCCATTTATAACGTGACTCTGATATGCGTCATAATTAGGAATTAGCCTCAACCACACACACCTAGAGACTGGTTGGCAACCCCTGGACAACCCCTGGTTGCTAGGGAGTGATGCTTATTCCCTGACCTGAGTGCAGCCAGAACCTCGTAGATTTGAAACAGAAATTTAGGAATTCCTTGACAATGTCACGGTTCTGGGTCAGTTTGACCCAGTATTTTGAGTTTATGTTTTGGTTTAATTTTGCATCAGGGATTGTTCTCTTGTGTTAATGATTATGATGTTTATTATTAGAGTTTCATGTTTCTGTTTATTTGTGTTAAGGATTTGTTCTCGGTTGTATCTCACGTTTAGTTTAGTTCAGGTTCCATGTGTCATTCTCTGTCTGTCTCTCAGTGTCAGGTCTGCGTCTTGGTGTAGTGTTCTCGTTTCCTGTTTTATTGTGAAGGTCTGCGCCTCATGTGAGTGTGTTCAGTTTTACCTCTGTCTCGTCTTGTTGATTATTCCCAGCTGTGTCCACCACCTGTGTGTAATTCCCCTGTGTTTCTCTGTGTGTATTTAAGTTTGTGTCCTCTGTCTTTGTAGTTGCTGGTCCGTCTGCGTATCCACCATGTTTCATCCGTGTGTTCCCTGTTGTCATCATCATGTACCATCGTCTTCCTTCCTTCCTTCCTTCCTTCCTTCCTTCCTTCCTTTATGTTCAGGTTCGTGTTCTTGTTCTTGCTCTGTAGTTTAGTTGTCCCAGTATAGTTTAGTTCTCCATTTTGCCGTTTGCCTCTCCATATTTTTGTGTTCAATAAATCACCTTCACACCTTCACGACTGCCTGCACTTGGATCCTCTTTTTCCTTTTCCACATGGCTCTTCTCACTCGCTGTGACAGACAAATAGTTACAGACTTGCTGCAGTGCAGCAGTTTAAGTACAAAATGACAGCCTTGCTATTCAGCCTTTAATAAAGGAACATAACCCAAATACAACCAGTTGCCAACCAGTTGAATTGAGTGTCAAAGACGAGTAACGCTCACCTGCGTAGACAAACTCACACTGACTGCAACAACGTGACAGCCTGTGTTCATAAATTACGTGGCAATTATGTGTGAACCTTCATCAGTGTGAGAGCGACTGCAGTCACTTTGAATCAGACTGTGATTGTTGCCTTCCTCAAGGTAATCTGTGCAATCACCATCCATCCAAAGTGGTTGCCCAGAGGCCAAGAGTGGTTTAACTCTGGGCAGCCAGGCGGTTGCTGGTTTCTGATAGCAAAATATTCAGTTTAATAACGAGGTAGCCACCAGTTGCAAGGAGGTTGCTGCCCCATTTTTACTATAGCGTGACCGAGTCTTTAGCTAGTAATCATGGGAGCGCATTCAAAGACTAAAGACTTGTTCTCATAATATCCAACCGCACATCCATTGCTTCTAATCGCAGACGATAACGTTAGCAACTTGCTAGCAAATATAGGAGCATTTACTGTCTAATGATCTGGAGTTTGTGGAGACCAAGCCTGAGCTAAGCTTACAGTAAACAGTAAACAGTCAATCTTTGATACAGGGTCTTGACTTTGCAATATAAAATCTAAAATGTACAAGTTTACAGTTTCTATAAGATGACCAAAAAAAAAATGCTATAAAAAGTTGATGGTCTTTATTCTGAACATAAGCATTTTTAAAGGACCTGCCCTTTAAGGAGCCAATAAATTAAGCCATTAAAGTAAAACCAGTACAACCACATTGATGTCAAGAGACACTCCCTGACATGATCGCCAAACCTTGGAGGCCAGTGAGGTTGATGTGAAGCTGAATCACAAAGGACAGAGTCATTACGGTTTCCAAAACCACTTTAGAAGTTAGAGGCTGTGCTCCTTCCACATCCTCTCTTAGTCTCCAATGTGAAAAATTATGATATCAGCAATACATACTGGCCACCCTGCTCTCTGAAGATTTTCTATTGGTAATTGAAAAACCAATATCGGTCGACCACAAGCAGAAAGAGCCATCAGCATGAGGCTATAATCAACCTGTCAGCATCGAGGTCTGGATCAAGTTTAAAGAAAACAAATGAGACATTTAAAATGACAGCTGAAAAATAATCTCAGTGTCAAATTAAAATATGAGCTCATATTCAGATTTCACCTCTTCGGGAGGGTTCGGTGCTCATCATGAGCCGAGCAACAAAGCAGATCCGTCAGAGTCTGAAGTCCAGAGAGACGGAAGAGATAAGGAGAAAACTGGATGGATGGAGAGACGAACAGAAGGAATGAAAGATTGGGGGAGGGAGGCTCAGACGTCCCTGTCAACGCCTCCAGCCTTTAAGGAGGTCGTGCCAGCACCGATTAGAGACCAAGCCTGGACCGAAGCTGCAGAGCCAGCTAGCACAGTCCGGTAACATCTAATCTCCCAGAAAGCAGATGTCGGTTGCGCTAACGCCAATATGCCACAGCCGAACTGTCAACAAGACACAGCGACAGGCAGATCACTCGTCATGTTGTTCACCCTGTGTTTAAGCCGCACACGTGGTTGGTAAAACAAATCAGTGCAAACAGACCTCAAATCTGCAGACTGATCCAACATTATGTCGATCTCACTGCACTGTTGGAAGCACAGGTTGGTCAATGAAGGTTGTGTTTGGCTTCTGTAAGGGCAGGGATAGCTCAGTAGGTAGAGTGGTGGC
Source organism: Diplotaxodon limnothrissa (assembly GCF_057381915.1). Lineage (NCBI taxonomy): Eukaryota > Metazoa > Chordata > Actinopteri > Cichliformes > Cichlidae > Diplotaxodon > Diplotaxodon limnothrissa. The sequence continues at coordinate 24,177,764 of NC_140617.1, read as the reverse complement.
CCCATGATCGGAAGGTCGGGGGTTCGATTCCCCTGAACGGCTACCCTGAGGTACCCCTGAGCAAGGTACCGTCCCTACACACTGCTCCCCGGGTGCCCAGTGGGTGCCCAGTGGCTGCCCACTGCTTCACTGAGTGAATGGGTTAAATGCAGAGAGGGATTTTCCCCACGGGGACCAATAAAGTACACCTTCTTCTTCTTCTTCTTCTGTAAGACTGGGACAGAGCCAAGTCATCATGATCTGGCTTGGCCGAACTGATCACCGTGACTTCTGTGCAATCACCCCGGGCTCCTTCAGCTAGACGTGGATGATTTGGTCCTGTATGAAGAGCTGCTGGATATCCCTGGACAACACCCAAATCATCACAAGAATAAGGCTGGAAGAAAAGTCTTTTAAATAATGTAATTTCAAGATGTACCTCCTCTGATCGAGTCTCTAACTCTTGCCTTTAAAGCAAACACCTGCCAGATTGGAAGCTGAACGCACACATACACAGACAGGGATGGATTAGCACTTGAGGGAGGTTCTAAAGCAAATCACTGCAGTGTGAACTAATTCAGCATCATCTGCTTCTCCAGGATAGCAACCAGCTGCTGACTATTACTGGAACTGATATATATACAGACTTGCCTGAGTACCATCATAAGATACCCAAAAGATGACAACTCATCTTCTGAAAGCATGAGGAAAAACAAAATGCAGCACTAGCACAAATTACGTTTGGCTGAGCGAGCAAATTTACTGCAGGTGCTTCGAGGACAAAACAGCAGCGATGGCAGCCTCGGTGCTTCAGTGTCATTAGGGCTGTGATTGCAGCTCCATTTTATTTTGTATAACTCGGACTGCTGTAGCTTATGAGAGTGCTGAGAGGAGTTAATATGAATGCAGATATCGATTAAAGATTACAGCGAGTGCTTTGGGAAAATAAGGTCAAACAAGTGTGAGATAAAGGGAATGTGGAAAGCTAATCTTAGGTTTAGATGTTCCATCGATGTTTTCTGACATTTTAAAGGTTATGAGATGAATCAGGATAACAAATGGCAGCTTAAAGAGGCAGAGAAATTTTTTATTACGGCACATCTATAAAGCTGTGTAATGCAACAGCTAAGATGTCTGATGCAACTTGGTCAGACAGATTACATCCATCAAGGCGAGGCTATAATCTCCTGTGATTGGTTGTTTCACTGTCCGGAAACGTTGGAAAGAGGTGGCATAGCAGCTACATGGGTCAGTTTGGAAAATGTTATTTTATTAATCAGGAGTCCTGAAACTGCAATTTTACACCCATGAAATTGCAAGTGGTTCCAACAAGCATCTACTGTAAGGACTGGTTTGTAAAAAAAAAAAAAAAATCAAACAACAGTCTCAAAGCTCTTTGTCCAAGCAAGAGCTCAAACCTCAAAGTCATCAACATTACTTACAAAAAAATGTAACAAACCCACACACTCCAAGGTATTTGTAAAGGCTTTTCAGCTTTGCTTCAACACAAACCTGCACGTTCACTGACTAATGACTGACGCTTTATTAGCAAGTGAGCATATGGTTTGATACTACAGTTAATCCTCTATTTTGAAACGTATAAACTAGTACGATTAAGATGTAAATTACTGAATATGATCCAAAATGAGGGAGTGCACCTATAAACTCAGCAGGATAGTGTTTAGAGAGGTCAAGACAAAAAGTCGTTTGACCATTTTTATTAATTTATCTTTTTTACAGCCACAGCTATCGCCATCTGGTGGCCTTGAGATAAAATGAATCTACATCTACAATATGTTTTATAAGGTCTATGGAGGCAGTTGACACTTGTTCTGTTATTTGTTCTTACAAAATTTATACAAACAGCATTATTTATTCATTGATAAAAATTTCCTCTAGAATGAATGGGAATAGAAGAGTTAAAAATGAAATAGTGGAAATACTTAAGTAAAATCCCAGTAGAGACGAACTCTTATCACAAAGAGAGTCACACTGGGTAAAAGAGTGCAAATTCCTCAATCAGGAGGGGAACTTCAGAGTGAAAGAATTTATTTCAATACGAGAGCAGTGATAATGATTTAGAGACTCTTTTATAGCCTGCCTGGCTCTGGAAGATGATCAGGTAAGTCTTCAGTCAATAACTAATCATAGCAGACACAACAATGCTAAAACCCTCAAGCCCAATCTAAGAGTCCAAGTCTTTTTAGTATTTTGGCCTGCTTTATAAAAAAACATAAAGGTTGCATTCATATGTTTCCTTGTTTCCTCTTACCATGTTAACTCCACGCTAATACTTTCACCCAGACGTGGACCTAATAATCGCCTGTGCTGGCACAGTAATGGCTGAGGATTGGATCACCGCTAGCATCAGCAGGACGGCGGGAGCAATCTCTTTCCAGCATGAGGCTGACGTCCAATTCAAACAACAACAACCAGAGATCACCAGTAACTTCGTCCACTGAGGATAATTATGATTATTACATTAAAGTCTCTCCTTTTAGTACAATATCAATTTGATTAACTTGCTCAAAGGTTTCTCTGGTTTTGAGTCTCACTCTGCTTCAAATTTGCCTATTGGACAAAAATTTTCTCTCCTATGTTTCTGCCAAGGCATTCACTTATTGATGTTTGCTCTAGGACGCTTTGATGTTAAGAGGTCAAAGGTGACTCTGTTCAGACCAAACATATGAGCTGATCCGCTCCATCCCTTAAGAGCCTTCTGTATATAGACACAACAGCGTGACTCACACAAACACCACTGCGTGACATCTTATCCGAGCCGTGTGCGCTGCAGACAGCATAAGAAGTCATTAGACATCCACTGATTTACCACAAAGACAATTATTCTGCACAATCCTATAGCTCACAAATGTTCCTTGCTTTATATTCATGTCTGGTAACATCCTAATTTCAGATTCCAACTATCTGCACTTCAGTTAAGATTTTTAGGTTACTCTGTTGCTGGTTCACACCATCCATCCATGTTCTGCCATTTCTCTGGGCCTGATATGGAGGGGCATCAGTGTTAGTACAAATGCTAAGACTTCCCTCTTCCCAGCAATAGTTTTCCACCAAGCTCCCTAGCCAGTCGAGAGACATAATCATAGCATGTCCTTGGTCTTCCCCATTCTCTTAGTGTTTGGACATACATTGAAAAAAATCACTCGGAAAGTGTTGAGGACCCAGCCTAGTCAGATACCAAACTACCTTTCCTGGGTGGCCTTCTTTTGCTGTATCTAAGGGTAAGCCTGGAGTCCCTTGAGACGCAGATCATTTCCATCACAACTCTTACCAGTTAGTGAGAGTAGGAAAGTACAGTATGAGTAAAAAATTAAACTTAAAAAAGGGGTTTTCTAAAATTCAGCACAAATTCATGTCTCTATCAGCATGCTTTGTGGACTTTCCAGTCAGCCTAGGAAACATAATAACATGGTTAAGCTTACAATGACAGCTTCAGTCATCAGCAAAGGTAACTCTACACTTAAAAGCCACAGATTCTGTCAGCAAAATGTTCAATTCAGCTGTTTAAACCTTTAAAACTTCAATCTCAAATTCCAATGCCCTGTTCAGGTCTCCTTGAGGAGCTTGACGTTTGCTCCCCACCTTATTCGCTTAGTCTAAACTCTGCAGTGAAGTACACCAGACACCAGTCAACACTTTAAGGGAAAAAAAGAAAAAAAATCTTGTCCTTCTGTTGAATTTAAGCCTTGACTGCCTAAAAGCTACTTCTGTCACCATCTATGCTTCTATGTAGTCATATATTGCTTTCTGACCTGCAGGAACATTTTCGTAGTTTCAGTGATTTTAATAGCTCTAGTACGGTCTCAACTCGCTGTAGGAGCAGAATGTCTCAGAAAACTGTTCTTTTGTGGTGTTTTTTAGCTGCTACTATAAAGTAGATACTTTATTATCATGAGAAGAGTCAAGCACATAAATACAAGAAACTATCACAGTCAAACAAATGTTTGCTTTTCCTTATATACTGCAGATAGCGGATACTCATATTAAATACCCAAATAACCACATGAGTTTTTAAGACAATGAATTAATTAATAAAACAAATTAATCTCTGTGAGTCAAAAGCTCAGGATGCAGACAGTGTTTTCTACTTTGAATCTGTGACACAAAGGGAAACCAGTGTCTTCATGCATTATTGTATGGAGACGGTGATAAATAGGATGGACACAGTCTGCTAATCAGTTTGTGATTGGATGTAGTCACAGTGGCAGTTACATGCAATCTGTTTGTGATATTACAGTGATGAACTGTGATGAAACAGTGAAAAACAAAAGTCTGTTGTTGTTTATATGCAAAGATATTCACATTAACTTCTTACATTCAGAGTCCAGCCACAAACTCATAGATTTTAACCAGAAATACTAAAAATAGTGACTATAAATAGTGACATAGTTGCTGCAGGATGCCAATTTATCTGCAAATTCAAAAAGGGGCTTGGGAGTCTTGTTTCTTTATTCCAAAGAGATGGGTCACAGACAAGCTGTACTCATCTGAACTGACTGACTCAGATTAATTGCAGCATGCTGGCAATTTGTCTGCATTTATAAATTAGACCAGTCCAATTCAGACCACAGCTGTCTGGACACTGGTTGCCTCTCGCCAGGTGATCTATGCATTCGCCCTGTGAAAGTGATACCCCAGAGGTTGAGGGTGTTGAATGTTCACTCTCTGACCAACCAGTTGATGGCTGCAACTACTTGCAGTTGGCTGCCAAATGCAAAAAAGTCACATCCAATCACCCAGCCATCACTGATTTTTTTCCAAGTCGTGAGGAGGTTGGCGTCCTATTTTTACTCTGTTGTGACCGAATTGTTTAAGGAAGGTGGCAGGGAGTTAAAATGTGACCCGAAGCATCAAGGAATAAGATAAATAAGGATTCTTTTGAATTGCGACTCTATTAGGGTCCAAAAATAGAAAGAGCTGGTGATAAGCAAAATCAATCCCCTTTCACATCTGCCTTAAATAATAAAATAAAACATAAAAAATGACCAACAGTGAAGACCAGGCCTTATTGAGCCAATATGAGGGTGAAAATAAAACATATTGACTTGTCAGAGCCAATTATAAAAATCATTATGAACCAAAGACTGACTATCGTCCCAGAGTTGCTAATATAATGTGAAAGCTAGGAGGAACAAAACATGAATAAACGAAGGCATGTCGTTCCCAGAGGACCTGTCTAATGGATGGTTACTTCCTGAATGCCTGTTTCATGCTCTGCAACATCAGTTATTCAGTCTAACAAGCTAAATGCTTTAATGGTTGGCATGAAAGCAGATTATTTTTCCCCTTGACAAACAGTAGAACATATCTTCCTCCACAAAGAGGGTGCCATACTCCTTTTACATCCACACACCAGATGAACTGTGATCCATTAATGTCTTAGGAAACTGTTTATTATATTGACACAGTCACCCTATCATTATTCAAAAGGCACAATTGCAAGAAGGTTGGTGAAAAGCTCTTGAGAGCATAAAAGCCTGAGTGGCTTGTCAAAGTGCAGCCGTACTTGTTTGCCGCTGCCAAGAGTAAATAGCAGGCGGTCCATTTGCCAAAAGAGAGCGTCAGACCATCTCAATGACTGGCTTGCCATTCATAACAAAAACCTCAAAATGTGTCCTGTAACTTACAGTGAGTGCGTGGGAATGTCCAGTCCTGTGCAACAGTTGGACCACCACAGGATAACATATCGAGTGTGATGGATTTTTCCCTTTACCACCCAGCAGGAAGGCCTCAGGGGGGTATATATTGTTCCATCATTCACATAATACATGCACACACACACACTGGCAGGCTAAAGATGGCCTGAGTGCGCTACTCTCGGACTGTCATTCCTCTCAGATATGAGCAGAGCACAGGAAATGCCTCAAATGTGAAATATGCCTCAGAGAGGCCAGTTTAAAACAGAGACGTGATTTGAGGAGAAAGAAAAGAGAGGAAGTGGAGGGGTGGGTGAAGGAGGCTGATGCTAAGACTGTGGGGGGAATTTAGGGGTTACACGCAGTCAAGTGTTTTTATGGACTTAAATAAATTTGTGCCTGTCTGAGGGCGTGTGCCTGCCTTACAATAAATGCTGTATATATTAACTGTCTGCAAGGTTTGTGCGAACACTCTAGCTTGCATGTGCCTGGCTTTACACTAACCACAGGGTGTAGCCGAAGGCTTTGAAGTAGTTCCTACACCCTGGGCTGAACTCTAACACAGGCTACTGTACAAGATCCTGTATTACCCCATGGAAAAATCACAACATGCTCTCTATATTCCCCTTGTAAAACTTCACTAGGCAGAAAAGGCTGAAAAAAGGGCAAAAAATAAAGTATAGGAAAACTGTGCATTTTTAAAAGAAGAGCCAATCACATTTATTTCCAAGCTTGAGATGGTAAATGGACTGTTATGGACTGTAGCTCCTTTCTACTCAGCTGAAAACTTAAAGCACTTTATACTACAAGTCTCATTCACCTTAATTGTATAGTGCTTTGATCTATGCCTAAGCTCTCAGCCTAAGTCACACACTCTCTCACACTCTGATGGAGGCATCAGGGGCAAGTCCGGATTCAATATCTTGCCCAAGGATGCTTCAGCGTGAGGACTGAAGGAGGCAGGGTTTGACTTTACCAATTAATTTTTTGTCTGACCAGAACAGCCGAACCCAAAGATATTTAATTGACTTTATATAAATCATACACTGTTATAAAGAGAGTAAACCTTGTGCATGCTAACAATAGCCAGAATGGCTTCAGGAGGTAAATCTGGATTTCTTCAAATTCAAATTCAAATTTTATTTTTCACACACACACAACCATACACAGTATGACATGGGGGTGAAATGCTTGTAGCTGTACAATGCCCGACCATTAAATGACAGAAGAAAAGTTTTACAATATTTACAAGTTAGTTTACTACAAAATTTACAAATTAACTTAGGAATTTACAGTAAAGAATGTGCAAATAGCAGAAGAGATTATAAAGATTAGAAATTATAGGAATTCTTCTTCTTCTGGTGAGTATTAGGTATGGAGCCTGGCCAGCGACACCCAGCAACCTTTGTGCGTATTACCCGACTGGCTGGCAAGTGATTTCTTGAGGTTACAGTTAGTAGCTACCGTGAAACTTGTCACAAAGAGGTATTCAGTGTTACACCGAGAACATTCTCAGAATATCTTTGATTGCACATTGTTGCAGTTTCCTGTATTGTATAAAGGCAACTTCTTTGATGCTATTCATCATCCAAGCTGAAGTGAAACTTGAAAACATGTGCTGTAGCCCGAAAACGATGAAGGTTCAAGGTTCAAGGTTCAAGGTTCTTTATTTGTCACATGCATAGTTATACAAGTATAACACACAGTGAAATGTAGCCTGACACACTCCTCGACATGTGCAAAAAAATGGGGGGTGGGGGGGGGGGGGGGGGGTGTAGAGGAAGAACATTATATATATAGTATATACATTGGGTGAATGTGCAGTAGTAGCATGAATGTTCATCTTTAAATTAAAAGCTGTGCCTTGATGTTGCAACAGATTGATTTGAAAGAGAATGTTCTTTGTTTCTAGTTTGCGTTGCACTTTTCATGGTTTCAATATCATTAGTTTGTAATTATTTAGAGACAAACTGGCATCTTCCATGAAACTACTGGTGACTGTTCGACCTGGAAAGCAATCCCAAAATTTTTAGTGCAGAATCGTATGCTGCTTTGTGACCACTTGTAGCGGAAGGCCACAACCTCCAGTGACTACTCGCCATCTGTTTGGTCTCCTTGCAAACGGTGGTTGCCAGATGGTCACCAACAGTTTTCTATGTCTGTTTGACTGAGCCCATAGCTTATCTGGAAACACAGGCAAATAAGTGACTATGGAATGTAGAAGCAGCTGGCTAACCTTGGCTGGCTTTCTAGCCAATCCTGTCAGAAACCAGATCAGTTTTCGTTTTTCGTCTTTCTGTGATGTGGTAGGAGCTGGTTGTTTGCTAACATTAGCATTAGCCAATGTGGAAGTGCCTTAAACCTGCATTTTAAGCTAATGACGGGGAAGCTTCACTGCTTTCCCAACCCTTTGCTGATGACTTTGGGGGATCAGTCGCTAGTTTGAGGTCAGTTTCAGGAGTTAATTTGATAAATGATGGCCCTTCTTTTGATTAGAAAAAAGTGAATCCACTGCTACTCATATTGGACAGATGACTGTTGAGCACTCAAAAGGCTTTCTTACTGCAAGTTTCATTCTTCCAGTCACACACACACACATTCATACAACATTGTTTATCTATGCTTTGGTTTGCCGTCCTGTTTCTAAACCCTGAGATAACTGACTTCAGGACTCGACTGACAAATAATTGATATCACACTGGCTAGAGCCATCTTGTATCGAGCCAATACTGCTGCATGCTGTTATTAGCAATGCTGTAGGGGAAGAATGGCATTTAGGCAAAATGCTTACGAGCAAGCATAAATGTCACATCTTTTTGATTTTGCAACAAATTCCACTTGAGTGACATGCCTCACAGAAATCAGTCGATCCGTGAAAGTCTAATCTTTTTTGGCACATTGGCAATTAAAAAGCACTCGGAGAAATGCTACAAACTGCACCTTAAAGAACTAAACTGCCTGTCACAGCAACCGTGCTACCTCAAAGCTCCAAACGTCTCTTGGAGAACATCGGCCTCAGGTGCTCATTTTCCAACTGAAGCCGTCTCTCTCTTCTGCTTTACCTGCAGGGTGTCTGAATGCAGCAAAGCAAGCAAATAATCAAGCAAACAGAACAAAGGTCAGAGATTTTGCACAAGACTTAAAGCGCGCACAGCAAAGGCAAACTAAATGGAAATGTGGGTGGCACAATGAATCAAACGTGCCAAAAGAGGGAAAAGTAACTTCCACTGTTGCTTCCCTTTGTTGCTCTGCATATGCCTTGAGTCTTTTACTAATAATGCAAACTCTCTGTGGATCATTTCAGGGGCAGATTACTAGCAAAGAAAAGTAGACAGAGGTAATTTGTAGCAGGGATGTCCCCATTTCAGAGCCTTTTACTGCTCAGGGGAGATCTAAACCTTGGCTTCCACATGCCATCTGTTCTAAATTAGCACCTACGCAGGGAGCGCTCAGATCTGGGCACCAGTGGTCAGACGCTGAGGTTTAGAGTCCTGAAGCTCCAACAGCACAGGACAGCACTAAGCTACTGGCAGAGAAAGAGTGAGCTCTTCTTTTTTCATGGTTTATATGCAAATAAGCAAGAGCAAATGAGCAGCAGAGGTCGCACAGTTGTTTGGACAACGTACCAAATGACTTCCTGAACAAGTTGCAGTTGAGTGCTGAGCAAGAATAATAAGGCAGATTAAGCACAAACACATAAAATTAAGTACACCAATAATCGATTCAGGAATGACTATTAGCAAGGCTTTTGGTGGACTGAATTATATTTAAGTCCAGATGTTGGCTTGTTTCTTCAGAGAGAAGTATGAGGGAGAGACGATAAGCCCTGCAGAGCTGCTGTGGCGTCCAGGCTTGGAGGAGAGAGGACACATGTGTCACTGAGACTGAGTGAAGAGCGGAAGTTTCTGGAAGTCATCAGGCAGGGCGGAGGGGGCCAGCTGCACAGGGCTTTTACTGCAGTGGAGGAGGATGTCACAGCACAAAAACATCCACACACTTAGCATGGATGCAAGGTCCAATGATATACCGTGTGCATTCAAATATAGCAAATGAACACTCACACGTGCAAAATACTACTTGCTGAAAAACATAAAAATACGTTCTGGGCGAGAGAAAAAACACAGCCCATATCCTGGGCTGGCAGGTCAGCCGCCTGACATGCAAACACGCAGCCATGGTTAACACCAATAAATGACAAACACGTGGAAACACATCTCGGAGTTGGTGTCAACAGCTGTCACGTCTTATGGGGCAACTCTGTCATTCAGGCCGTGCGCAGGGAAACCGCCCTGTCAGTAAAGCGTCCAAGCCTCCCTCCTCCCATCCCCCGCAACAAGAATGAGTCATGGTAGGCGACTCAGGAATTGAGATGATGTTGATTTTTTGGCTGTACTGTATGGGGGGGAAATGCAAGCAACACCCTCATGATAAATGAATAACAATGTGTTATGTTTCGACATCTATTTTTATTGAGAGTAAATCCTGGCGTCTGCCGTGGGGCCATACATGTGGTTTTGCATGTTTTAACCCATTTACTATAAAACAGACCATTTTGAAAACCACTCTGTTCCATTTTAGTGTTGCGGATGCAGCTTTCCCATTGTTCCCAGCAGCTGGTTGTTTTTATGTATATCTGTATGGTATGAAAACTGGTTACTATTTCAAGTGAATGTAATTCTGAATTTATTTTTGCATCAAAAAAACCCTAAAACTCATATTTTACTACAAATTAGCATCCACATTACTGATGGTTCTTTTGTGCTTCTTTTGCTTAAAAAGCACTATGCTTATTTACAGCTCCATATTTTTATTCTGGTACTCTAATAGAGTGGTTTTGTATGATTTACGGTTCAAAATAATCATTTATTGGACTTTGGTGCAACCACTCAGTGCACCCTGAGTTGAACAAGCTGGTTGGAAACATGTTGGAACCAGTGCGGAAACCTGGAAGCTGATATATATTTTGGTCATGTTCCAAAATAAAGTTATTCTGGGAAAGAATTTGTCTGAAACTGAGTAAAATATCAAGATCCAAAATTCCAAGTCCCACTGAAGCTTTTTATTTCTGCTTTTATAAAGAAGACGTGGTTAAAAACAGAGGACTGGTATTAGTATTAAATACTGTTAATAGCCAAAAGAGTAATAATATTAGCAAAAATACAGTTACAAAAAACAAAAAATAACAGATGGACAGTGTTCATGTCATCTATGAAATGGAAAAGTTGGCCTTTAGTCTGAGATCCAGAAGAAACCCGTATACACTAAATAACATTAATGATATATGATGTACCCGATTTTTTCTTTTTGCGCATTAAAAATAATAAATAAAAAGAAAAAAATCCAACTTAGCTTCTGCCCCTTTAGGAACACTGTCTTGTGATTGTCTGCTCCTCCTAAACAGCAGCTGGTTGGGGCTTATGTGCCTGGGATGACCACATAAAGGCTGTCTGGTCTCTATGACATCACAAAGAGCTAAGAGTAAGAAAAAAAAGGCCCAAAACTGAGCGTTTCTAGTAGTCTGAAGCCTGAACCTTTGGCTCTCTGGGCTGTGGCAATTCTAGTCTGCTAGGACGCTGAGCAAAACCTCTGCAACCAGCATATATCACCATTAAATCATAAATAATGTGACATCAACAACACGCCCACTTATGTAATACTGTCCAAAGTGTTAACTGCTAGCTTCTATGCTCTTTGAAGCCTGCTAGCTCTGCTAAGAAATTGTCCCCTCATATCCCAATTTACTAACTCCACACTCGACTGTCATGTCACAGCCTGCAGACAGAAAACTTGTGGAAGCTATTCAAATATCTCTTCCCCTATATTTAAGCCGGTATGCGCAGCATTTAATTATTGAGCATTTTATTTAATCATTTTTATCTACTCCACTCACCACAAACTTTCCTTTTTTTTATAACACTCCTCTTTCTCTTTTTTCCTTTTTTTTTGTCACTCCCAAAAGGATAACACGTCTTTGTTTTCATGAGACGAGTCCTTATTGTTGTCATTTAAACAGAGTCACGCATGCCACTTGCAGTGGGAGTACATGGAGTCGGGCAGGGAGGTCACGTCTCTCCAACTGACTTTGCAAACTTTGCACAATGTCGCTGCTGTAGTTTAAAGATGATCAGCCCTTAGAGTCCCCCACCAATGTAAGCACCAATGCCAGTGTATTCATATGAGAAAGTCTGGAAAAGCGTGTGCTATTAAATGAGAAGATATGCAAGGGTTTAGTTGGGGTGTGATTCGAAAAGAGGTTCCAGAATCGTATGCCTGCAGGATTATCGAATCATTTCATCAATGTTGGCACGTTTTATCGACAGCAACAAAGTGCATAACATTGATGTCTAACTCATAGCAGTGAGCTTTCCTATGCTTCACTTCCACTCTGTGCTCAGGACTCGGCGACAGTCACAGTTGCGGTGAAACTGAAAACACGAGCAAGCCTTCACCTGGTTTTAATATTGTGATTGATTGATGTAGTACACCTGAAACTGTGCAGCATGTAAAGTAAAAGCAGCCAGGGAGCTTAACCTTACACTGCAGGCACTTCCACTCTGTCAACATCAACGGCATCGATGTTGACATGGACTGGATGACAACCAACTCAAACGGGTTCTCTTTAAAACTGCATTTTAATAGCAAACATGAGTAGTCAAATTTGTGCTCCCCGTGCGCATTTCCTGTCATCGGGAAGCATCGCAGCAAAGCCTTTCACCTTGAGGTCCTCTAAGTGCACACTATTAGTGTAAGTGATACAAGCAATATTGTGGTTAGAGTGAGAGGAGAAGCAGGGGGAGGTGGTAACATGTTCAGCCCCTTGAGGCTGGAGAAGCAGCCAGATGAGTTGGGGGGTGGGGATGTTGTTGAATGGGAATCAGTTATGAGTTTCCATTAACAAAATAGGATGGAGTGAATACTGAAGATAGAGTTATTAAGATAAAAGAGCACAGGTATAATACACCAGCAGGGTGGGAAGCCAATAATGACTTCCTGCACTTAAGGGGCTCAAGGCTGAGGTCATTCACCATTAACTTTACTTGACATTTGCATGCTTGGAGCCGGCCGTGGCTCAGGATATGTCTCTCTGATTACTTCTGCGGTCTCTGTAGACTCTGATTTGCGAAAGTGTCGAATAACAGAACGTGAAAAGTGGTCTAGTTCATGCCCAGTGAGGGTGTATCTGTCAGGGTTACATCTGAAGTCAAATCCAAGACTCAATCAAGAGTTCTGAATGACCCTTCAAAAATACTGAAAATTGAGTTGACCGGTCTCTTACATTGATCAGACAATAGGTTATGGTACTAAATTTGATTCAAGCAAAGGCTCCACAGTTTAATCTAGACATTATTCTAGTGCACAGCTGGGGACGCTGTGTGGGCTCCGTGTTTGTGTGGGGTTCAGGAGGCTGCCGTTATTATTGCAAAGATAGTACTTTGTTTCCATGACACTGAGATGAGTCACTATGGCTACGGCTCCATTGGGGAACAAAGTCAAATGAATAAGGAAGACCCAAGGACGGCGGTGGTGCTCTTATTGACAGAGAGGTGATGTGTTGGGAAATAAAAGCTTGGTACTCTATGAACTTACAGACGGTGTTAAAATGATGGTGCTTTATCTTTTTGAAGGAAGCTGATACTATTAACCCAGTACTTTTGAATTCTCGCTTATAGCCAAGGTCATAATGAAAAGGCCTGAGTCATTCCCAAGAAATCCGATAACAAAAAAGAAATGAAAATATCATGAAAACAACTGCGAGGTAAAGATTTACCAGTTGTCAACGATGCTTCTGTTTTAAACACAACTGAACACAAACTACAGTAACAATACAATTTATTTACCACACCTATTGTTCGTTTACTTCGGTTGAAGTCAGTTGACAAGTTTGCAAACTTGTAGACTTTCCTGCTGTTTTGTTTCTTTTCACACAGTAAAATCCAAGCGAACTCCAATCGAAACAGTATGTTCTGTCTGTTTACTGACCAGATGTTTGAGGAAGGAGCACAATTAAATACTTTTATATAAATATTTTGAGAACATGGAGAATTTAGATTTCTCAGATAGTTGCTAACCCATGCTTACCCTTGAACATCTATGGTGCCTTGTTGGATCCCAGAATGCAAAGGATACGTTAGCTCAAACTTGCAACTTACACCAGGTGTTGGGTTGGACTTGAACCGCACACAATTTAAACTGACTAAATGTCACAGGTGTGAACCCCCCCTAAATATGCATATAGGTGATATCTGTACATGCATATAGGTCTCCCAACTGAAGACTAGAATTATTAAGCCAATAGTCTATAGTTATATTTAAAATATTTCATCATCAAATATTTTCATTCAAAATGGTGATTTCCTATTTTTTGTTTAAAAATGATCTAAATGAGTTTCAATTTAAGTGTATGTACCAAATAAAGAATAAGAACAACAAGAAACAGTAACACCATGACAGAAATCACACGCTAAGCTTGAACTCCTGAGTCGCACACAATGCTGTGCAACAGCTGAGTTAATTTATTATTTATTTGCAACAAAAGTGATGATACAATCTTCTGCAGGTGAGTCCATCTGTCAGAAAGAGACACCGAGCACTCGTGTCAGTGCATCATCAGCATTCAGAGCGCCGCAATCGCCGGCTCTGCAGCAGAGTGACATCGTCTCCAATGCAGCTGACTGAGTGTCACTTTGGCTTTGCACAGCTAGACACACACATATGCATACCCACACCCACAGTGGCTGGAATTCACACACACACAATCAGCACTGCCACGTGCAGACAGAATGATGCAGGGCAGCATTAGCCAGACCGGGTGTTGTGTTTTCATTACACAGATGTGGATGCAGATTAAAGCGTCTTGTATCTCCAGCTTTGTGGTTCCCAGCACAACTGGTTCACATGTCTTTTGATGGGATGCCACCCAGCACAGGAAATAGCTGGGCCTGAGAACATACGAGCTAAAATAAAGTAAAAATGCACTCCGCGTCTCCCCCAGTTTGAAAAGCACAGAGCTGTGCTGAATTTGTGGTGGGAATACGACAGATAAAGGCTGGTGGAACCAGGACGTTGTGCGTCAACGATCTGAAGGGTTTACTTTCCTGTTTGTATTGGCTAGTTCAGTTTTCATCTGATCTCAGGCTGGGGGAGGCATGAGAGGGGCAGGGTACTCTGTGTGTACTTTCAGAGGCGTTTATCACAGCAGTTATCAGGGCAGCAATGCTTTCAATCATCGCTTATTTACATTTTTTATTTTTATCTGGGGTTCAACGGCTTTTATTGAACTGCACCACCCATTGTTAGTGTGCATTACAGTGGGACAACATGGCTAAGTCGTTTCACTATCTGCCTTCTGAGCAAATGCGTTTTGGCTTAGTTCCGGATGGGGAGTTGGTTCATGCAAAAATAGATGGCCATATAATGTTGAACACAGAATTGCCTTCTAAACACAGGCTACAATCACAAGGAGGAACTTCCAGCCGCGAGTGCCAAAATACACTCTATTATGTCATCCTGGAGATGCAAAATCCAAGCACAGTCCCACACACAGCACCAAGCCGGAGAACTGTTCCCACTCAAACAAGTGGGAGCTAAACTTGAGGCGCTCTAAACTTACGTGTAAATCACATCTGCTTCATTTGATCGGCTAAAAGACCAGCAGCTCTAAGCGGGCCGCGACGGCGCACCGGTGGTGATTAACTCATCAGGCTGGAAGGCTCTTTGATTGAACTTACCAGGGGTAACGCAGAAAATGAGGTCTTTTATCCTAGGGTCCAATGGCCCTGCACAGAATCTGCACACAGGGATCTCTATAGATGATCCCCATGTGGGGAGAAACGGGGTGGGGGGTGGGGGGTTTATAATGCTGCGCCTAGATTAGGGTGAAAGGGAGGCAATCAGCCTGGCAGCCCCTGAGGACACATCAAGCTTGTGGTTTTTCTCTTGGACAGTAAGGCATCATCATGGTAGAAAGCAGATGGCGGAGGATTAGCATCTGAATGTGGGCATGAAGATCCACAGGGGTCCCCCCCCCCACACCGCTACTCCTCCTCCTCCTGCATCCCCGCAGGGGATAGGTGAGCTGAGAAAAAGACGAGCTCTGGAAGGACAAAATCAATAATTGGAGACCCGTGGTGCGCAGACAAAGGAACCGATGGAAAGCTGGTGGATTTACACAGAGAAGCAGCTAATTACGTTGTCTTCCTCAGAATATTTTTACTGCGGGCTTCCTATAACAATTTCTGGGTGCAGAATCAGAAGGATGCGCAATACAAAAACAAAGCCAGAGATGGCGATCGAGCTCAAAGCTGCCGTAGACATGGTAAAAAAAGAGATAACATCAGGACACATCCCACGTAAAGCTGCTTTTGAAGTTCACGCCTGTGCTGTTTGGACTTGGTCTGAGGGAAAACATGCTGGTATCATCAATGAGCTCTATTTGTAATAAAGCGTTTAAGCTTCACGGCAAGGTAAGCCTACTGAAAGTCATTTTGGCACAACAGAAACAAAAAGAAATGGTAGAAGAAAAGCAGATATGTCTAAAAACATTGTGCAATCTATACCGACTCCATGCACAGCGGGATTTCCCCCCTAAGCTTCAGTAACATAGTAAAATACTACCTCTCAGGCCTCTGCCTGAAAAAATGGCAGGCAGTTTAGATGCAGAGGTAAAACACAGAAGACAGGTTTGCTGCTCCCAATAGACCCAGAACCTGAATGGATTTGCTATAAAACCTTAAAAAAACACAGTGAATGTAAGTTTTACAAGAAAACAGGGGCTATATATGATGTAGAAGGCAAACTATATAAGTATGACTCAAATAATAAATAAAAGGATTGGAAATATGGAAAACCTTTGCAGCCAGTTGCATCATGTACAAATGCTGAATTTCCCCAAAACCTTCTGCCTTCTTCTTTTTCTATGTTCTTAGCTACAAGTTTCAAGCACTGCAGACGTGCCATGTGAAAGCATGCGGCTCCGATTCTCCAGTTTATTGCCCGTTTATCACCAGATACTGTCAGCAGGCACACTGAGTCAATGGCACCCAGGAATACAAATCTCTCCTTAAGAAAAAAAAAAGTCACCCAGCTCATTGTGGTGGAAAACAACAGTCTCCTTCCCGCGAGGGGGGGGCATTCGCAAACATCTGTTGACGCTCCTAAATAAAGCTTAAGTCTCCTTTTTCTGTAGAGATTTATGTTGTTTGATTTAATGAGGTGACCCGAAGTAGTGAAGTCTCCCCATCCCACCTTCAGTAGACGGCACCTTGGGGACAACTCAATGCAGCTGGGCCATTCAAAGTTCAAGATTAGCTGGAATTATGAGGAATTACAATACAAAAAAACAAACAAACAAGCAGATATTCTTAATTTTATTGATGGTACTGCTTGTAGACCAATCAGCGGATTCCCAGATCCAGTTGAAGGTGTGTGGAGGAAAAGAAAGGAACAGCGAGGAAAGGGAACATTATGCTGTGATAAAAAGGACAGAAAGGCTTTTTTCTAGGCTTCTGTCTGTATCTTTTTTTTTTACAAGTCGAGGCAGAGACGCACAGAGGGGCTACACACTCAAAGAGGGTCATTCCTTTGAGGGGCTGGTTTCCATGGCAGGGGTTGCCCTGGTGAGTGGGAAGGGCCTTGATGGTCCCAGTGGAGCAATAGGCCCCTGTCAACAATTCAAATCAATAGAGAGAGTCCAGGTTGGAGGATACATGTGAATAAGGCTACGTTCACACTGCAGGTCTTAATGCTCAATTCCGATTTTTTGATCAAATCCGATTTTTTCGTCTGCTTGTTCACACTACAACTAAAATGCGACAGCAAACACGCTCTAGTGTGAACGCTCAAAGCGGCCCGCATGCGCAAAAGAAGACTTCACACACAACGCGCTCTGTTTAGACCCAGAGCAAACAATATTGTTTGACTGATGGCCCTTAATATAAAGACTTCAAACTTTACGTTTCCCAATTTTTTCTTTAAGTTATTTTGTTATTTACATAATAATGTAGATAACCTAATAATGATCCTTATTGCTGTTTTAGAGAGGAGCGGTGCTTCAAAGGATAGTTACAGATTTCTGTCAGAATCTGCAGATTATGCAGTACAAATAAAATGTTAACGTTTCTCCAACGTTGTCTTCCCAGCAGTTTCACCGATGGCCAGGAAGCGTTCGCGATGTCGTATCGGGCGCTTCTCCGGAGCTGATAATTGGCTTCTGTCTTGTGTCAGTGACGTAAAAGACAGATTTAATGCGACATGACCGTTCAAACAGCAGTCGCTTTCTAAAACATCGGATATGTATCGGATTCAGTACCACATACGAAAGTGACCCAGATCGGATTTGAAAATATCGGATTTGTGCCGTTCACACTGTCATACCATGATCGGATATGGGTCGCATAGGGTCAAAAAAGTCAGATTTGATGCGCTTTCGCCTGGGGTGTGAACGTAGCCTAAGTGTTGCACTAGAGCCTACAGCTTCACTATTAATTGATCTGTCATGTCATATATAGTCAATTTCTTGCCTACAAACATCAGAAAATTTTTACTTTATTTAGTCATTGTGGCTCTAATGCTTTCATTATCTGTTACTGATTTTGACTTTGTCTACAATTGGAAAAACAATATATGTAAATGACTGCTATTGGAGACATTTCCTAAGTGATCCCCTACATGACCTCCTAATAGGTTATTCCTGTCTTTGGTGGGGAGAACAAATAAACACAACTAAGGCTGCATTAACTCTATACCCCTTTAAAGCCTTCCAGGAGTCATGTAACCTTGAACAACTTTTCTGATCTGACCAATATCTGTCATATTTCAGGGCTGCTTATAGGACAAAATGACTAGGAAGTTATTGAGGCCGGTCTCTCCCTATGGAGTTACCTTGGAAACGAATCTAATGGTTGTCAAACCCCGTCTTTTAATTTTTACTGAGGTCTCAAAACTTGCCATTAAGGGTACAGGAGAGATTGTCAAATGCCATTATGGGGGAAAGACTTAAGGTAGTACAAGACTTCCAGGACAATAATGAACTGTACATCAGCGGTCCCCAACCGTTATTGCGCCACGGACTGGTTTATGCCCGACAATATTTTCACGGACCGGCCTGTAAGGTATCGCGGATAAATACAACAAAATAAAACTAGTACCGGTACCGAAAACAAAGAAGATTTATTCATAACACACGTGAAAAGACCCAGGAAAACCGAGTTAACGATAAAAACGATAACAAAATAATGCTGAAAACTGATAAAAACCCTGAAAACCATACATTTCACACCTGAGCCTCAACTCTCGCAGCCCGGTACCAAACGACTCACGGACCGGCACCGGTCCGAGGCCCAGGGGTTGGGGACCGCTGCTGTACATAACACTTTTTAGCCTTTATTATGATAGGACACTAAGGAGTGGTTAAGAAAGCTTGGAGAGAGAGCAGGTTAGGGAGAGACAGAACAAAAAGCCTTGGGCAGATCCAAACCTGGACTTCTGAAATGGTCTTACAGCATATGGTTCACCTGCTCAACCAAATAAGCTATAGTGAAAGACCCCCCCAAAATATTTCTGACCTGAGGAAACCAATCACATGTTTACTAACTAAAAATGCTACAGCTGCGATTACAGCTGCAACTCTAAACTGCGACTCAAGACCCCTCACTTTTCTGAAACGTTAAAAAATGTGCACAATGTTCCTGTTATGAATTCTGTCTCTGTGTTGGGAATTATAACAATAACAGTTATGATTCATTGATGATGTTGTGCTAAATGTGTAAAATAACAAAACTCTTGGTTTCTGCTGCTACCTGATATTCCAAGAATGCAATAAACTGAGATTAGAGACACCTACAAACAGCTGCAAGCGACAAACAAAACGTCAGTTCCAGTAAACGTTTTGTCAAATTATATTTGGTTGACTTGAGTGTCTTATTATTCTGAATCATTAGAGTTGAGCTGTCATTTCACAGACATTTAAATGTATGAAAGATGTGAAAACATAGGAAATCTAACAAAGCCAATGACCATAATGGTGCAATTTCTTTGGCATTATCAGCTTTTCAGGTATTATTGTAATGCATTAATTGACACACAGAGAAGGAAAATGTGATTAGAATTACAAAGTAGCTACCAGGCATCCTGAGGCGGACATGTAAGGCATTATTCATTAAATTATGTACTCCAAAATGTCAAAACAGTGAAAGAAGACGTTAAAATGAGACATAAAAAAGACAAAACCAGTTGTTTTGTCTTGCCAATGGCATAAATTATGTAGTAAAGTAACAAATCTTCATATTCAAGAACAAGAACCAGAGGGTCCTTTTGATTTGGCGTGAAAGCAATTAACAAATTATTAAAATTGCTGATTAATTAATTAATTCAAATACCTGCTTCTAGGGTAAAACTGAGTTATGTGAAGCCAAAGTGGGTTTGCAGAGTCTGATGATTTCATCCTGCATATTTTTCCATCGTCTCTCTGTGGCATGTGTGAGAGAGAGGATGTTAGATATGCTTTTAAGCCTCTCTTCAGACACATTCGGCAGCGGTCACAGTAAAACCCCTTCCTGGATGCTGGCCAGGACGTCCACTACACGCAGTCAGCTGCCCCTTGTTCCAGCAGACTAGTTAAAAACAAGACTCACAAGGAACGAAATGTGCTATCGCCGTAATCATGTCTTCCATCTGTTTTTATGTTTCACACTGGCTTCACAGAGCTCCTCTGTGTGATGCTTCTATGAACTAGGGGGTTTCCATTCATCCAAAATACGACCCTGACAAGCAGACGCACTCAAGCGTGTGCACGCTAACACAGTGAAGAGATGTTCTGGTTTACTTAAGAAGCTTCAAACCCAGAGAAGCAATTTACCCCGAATCCTTGGGGACTTTATTTCCACTACATTACCATCCAATCTTTTCCCTTAATGGATGAACTAAAAAAGAAGAAAAAAAAACACAAAAGAGAAAACATGTTCAAAAAACCTCGAGAAACCCAATAGATTTGGTATGTTCTAACAATACTCTAACAATGAGCTTCATTCAGTCCTCTAGCACACTTCACTCAGTGTATTAGCCTCCAACTGCAGTCAGTTGGCTGTTTGCAAAAGAATGAGGAGAAAACAATTGAGCTGTTTAGCTTGCACATCTGGAAATCATAAAGGCTCAGCACTAAGTAGCTTAGCTACTACGCTAGGCTAACAAGAGGTCCCCAGCCTATTCGGTAAAAAGCTAAGGCTCATTAGTGGTTTGTTCCCAGTCCGAAAAATCAGACCAGCCTCACATGTAAGCACTGCTGCTCCAGCTGCATCGTTCAGACTACCATTAAGTCCTAAAATAAGTTCTGGTTTTGAAGTGACATAAAATAACCTCACATTGAAAGGCAAAATCCCGCCAATGCTTTTTCAAGACCTTCAAACATGTAAGAAACCAGCAAAGACTCGAGCAGCTTTTCGATCTCTCCAGCAATACTGTAGTCCACTACAATCTGAAGGCTAATATTTGCGTGTAGAATTCTCCAGGTTTAATCTAAAGGGTTGTACAATGTAGCTTCATTAATGTTTTGCATCACTTTCCTCATTTGCTCTTTGTTGTGCTTCAATAAAAAATGTAATTCATTACAGTAGTACATTATATTGTTTTTAAACTGCAAAACCCATAAAAATCCAGCCAAATATTAGCACTTTACTAAAATACAGTGGCAGGACTCAGCTGGTTACATATAGCTGACCTAACATCATCCAGAATATGTCAGCAGGCCAGTTGTGTGCAATTTTGTTTGCCAATTAAGGGTGTAAAACCACAAACAGCAGGTTAAATGTCATAACCCTGTTAACACAGAAACACATAAACGTCCCTTGACGGCTTTTTGGGAACATGCAACAAGTTTTTGCCTGGAATGTGTTGTTGTCTACAGAAACTGCTCAAAAAAAGACATTTTTACAGTGGATGACCAAGGATCAGGCCTGGTAGGCAGGTTGTATACTTCGTCTTTCAAAAATTCTGAAGAATGTTTTTTTCTGTTTTCTTTACCCAGTCCTTATGTCCTCCTCACAGATTAGCTAACACAAGATCAGAGGGTAGAGCGGCAGCAAATATTAGAGATGCCAATATCTGGGGGAGCAGCCCCTGACTGTAAGAATGCCCTGCATGAGTGTCCTCTCTGTTGAGGGGCAACGTCCGTGAGGAATGAAATATGACACTGGCTGTCAGGGCTCGTTTGGGAAACTAGCGGTGAGCCAGCCATGGTTGGAGCTCCGGGTAGAAGGGCGAACAGGGTGGATGAGTGATTAGAGAGACTATCTTGTAACAAGGAGGTCACAAGATGAAGAATCTGTGTGGTTAAGCTCAATTAACACACACTAGTTTAGACTTTACCAGCTCTTCCTACTACAACTAGACAGCAGATTCTGCATTATTGTTGAATCCAAAAAGCTGTAGGCCTTTTTCTAGGACTGATCACCTCTGCTCCTATCCCACAGCCTAGGTACCCGCTACATCCATCTGTCCTCTGTTGTTACAGCATGCTTCCTGTGCATACAAAGTGTCTCTGACAGCTGTATCTTCTTTTAAAGAGCGGGATACTAGAAACGGCCTTGGTGGACAAGTGCCTACGTCAATGATAAGTTCATTCATTACTGAAAAAAGAATGACGTTCACAATGCTCTTCATCCATGCCTAACAAAAGACTTGTAGGTCCTAATTAACATGGCACACTGCTGAGTGGCAGCCTGTTGAAGCTTTCGTGTGTTTTTCTTGCTTTTTTCAGCATTTCCTTAATCACTTACTCAATTATTCTTAATTACTAATTACTTTACTACTTTACAAATCTTTTTTTCTTGCTTTTGGATTTTTAAACAATTTATATTTGCCAGCTGTGCCAGTTGACAGCACTGAGTACATGCGTGATGCTAATGCTAGAGAAGAAGCAACAGGGCTGCAGAGCTGAAGCTATCATCATGTGGAGTTTAAGGCTACAAGTTGCAAAGTCAATTGACTCCCAGCCTATTCAAAGTATCGTTGGACAGGAAGACTTTGTATAGTGAAAAAAGATGGAGTTCACAGTGATGATGAATAGTAATACCGGAAACGTTCTCTTCATCTCCGAGCATGAAGTAAGGAGAGCCTTCAAAAGAGTGAACACCAGGAAAGCAGCAGGACCAGACGGCATCCCAGGTCGTATCCTCAGAGACTGCGCATACCAGCTAGCTCCTGTGTTCACTGAGATATTCAACATCTCTTTATCTCAGTCGGTGATCCCCACATGCTTCAAAGAGTCCATCATTGTTCCTGTCCCGAAGAAACCCCACCCTGCTTCTCTCAATGACTATCGCCCTGTAGCCCTCACCTCAGTAGTGATGAAGTGCTTTGAACGCCTGGTCAGAGACTTCATCATTTCTTCACTACCAGACACACTGGACCCACTACAGTTCGCTTACCGTCCAAATCGTTCCACAGATGATGCCATCTCTCATCTCCTCCACACATCACTCACTCACTTGGACACTAGAAGGGGGAATTATGTTAAAATGCTCTTCATAGACTACAGCTCTGCATTTAACACCATAATTCCCTCCACACTCACCACCAAGCTGGAGCATCTGGGACTCATCTATGTGTCAGTGGATCTCCAACTTCCTAACTGGCAGACCACAGGCAGTAAGGATGGGCGGACATGTCTCAGCCTCCACCACTCTCAGCACTGGAGCCCCCCAGGGGTGTGTTCTGAGCCCCCTGCTGTACTCTTTGTACACATATGACTGTGTGGCCACTACCAGCTCCACCACCATCATCAAGTTTGCTGACGACACCGTCGTGGTGGGCCTGATCTCTGATAACAACGAGACGGCCTACCTGAAGGAGATTAGGAATCTGGAGAACTGGTGCCAGAGGAACAACCTCCTTCTAAACGTCAGTAAGACAAAGGAGCTGATAGTGGACTTCAGCACTAAGCAGGAGAGGAACTACCAGACCCCCGTCATCAACGAGTGCCCAGTGGAGAGAGTGGACAGCTTCAAATACCTCAGAGTTCACATCACGCAGGACCTGTCATGGTCCTGTCACATCAACACCGTGGTGAAAAAGGCCCGTCAGCGTCTCTACCACCTCAGACGCTTGAGAGGCTTCCAACTGCGTTCCAAGGTGCTCAGGAACTTTTACTCGTGCACCATAGAGAGCATCCTGACGGGAAAAATCTTAACCTGGTTCGGGAACAGCACCATGCAGGACAGACGAGCTCTACAGAGGGTTGTGCGGTCAGCTGAGCGCACCATCCGCTCCGAGCTCCCTGACCTGCACTCAATCTACAGCAGGCGGTGCTGGACCAAGGCCAGGAAGATCATGAAGGACCTCAGCCATCCCAACAACAGACTGTTCTCTCTGTTGAGGTCAGGAAAGCGATTCCGCTCCCTGAAGACCAACACAGAGAGACTGAGGAGGAGCTTCTTCCCGCAGGCGATACGGTCTCTCAATCACACCACCACACAGTACTGACCCACACATATGGTTCTTACACACACACTGGACTTTCTGGACATTGTTTTCACTTCATCACTTAAATCACTTTAAGCATATTTGCACTGCAGAAGACATAATGTGGATTGCACATCACTGGACATTATATTCTTCATTTCCAGTTAATACTTGTACAGCTGCTGGTATTGTGTATTGTGTTTTAAATGGCACTGCACCTTCTTACCTGTCAGAACTCCTTAGTACTTATCGCCCCAGGAGATCTTTGAGGTCAGCCGATCTGATGCTTTTAGATGTTCCCAGGTATAAATTAAAGACAAAGGGAGAGAGGGCGTTTGCTGTGGCTGCACCCAGACTGTGGAACAGTTTACCTCCTCACGTCAGATTCTCCAAAAGCCTAGAAACTTTTAAAACTGCTCTTAAAACTCACCTCTTTTCATTGGCTTTTAGAAAGGTTTAATTTATTTGTTTATTTATTTTTTATTTGATCAGCGAGGTGTTTTACGAAATTGTGTTCTATTGTATTTTTATCTGTATTTACTGTACAGCACTTTGGTCAGCCTTGGTTGTTTTTAAATGTGCTCTATAAATAAACTTGACTTGACTTGACTTGACTATATATTTATTTATATTTCTTCATACATTCTTATATAGTTCTATATTGTGTATTTTGTTGTACAGTTATTTTATTTTCAACTTTAATTTATATATGTTATCTTATTCTTTCCCAGTTAAATTTACCCTTCATTCTAATTTGTGTTGTACAGTTATTTCATTTTTAACCTTAATTTATATTTTATTCCTTCCTAGTTAAATTTAACCTTTTTAATTTTTCATATTTATTTCCTATCTTATTCATAGCCTTTTCCTTTTTTGTTTTCTTTAGGTCACGAGCAGTTGTCCAAGCATTTCACTACATATCGTACTGTGTATGACTGTGTACGTGACAAATAAAATTTGAATTTGAATTTGATTTGATTTAATAATACTATAAACTTCATGGAAATGTGGCTGAACTTACACTTTACTATAATCATTTACATTATATTAAAGTATACAATACTATTATTATTATTACCATTTTTCCACTTGCTGTAAAAAATAAATTCCCAGATATGGGGAATAAATTAAATATTTTTGTCTCATTTCTATGATCTTTTCTATCACTTGAGTATGTCAAGAAGCTGCATATCAAGTGTGTGTGCACTTGATATGCAGGTCAGTGGGCCGTTTGGTTCTTCTGACGTAGGCGAATTAGATTAGGTCCCTCTCACAGTTGAGACTTAATCACGTACTAAAGCACAGCTCAGCCATCTCCCATTAGACACCTGTGGAACAAAAGGAGCCTCAGACGGGAGCAACAGATATGTCCTGAGACCTTAAACACCTGTGTCTGAGGCACTGAGGTGTACTGCAGTAATCTACTTCACCAACAAGCTAGAATGCACATAAATTCTTGAATAATGAGCAATATCAGAGACTGATCGTGATTCCAGACACAACTCTAATGCAATCGCTTGTCATCAGGAAGGGCCAACGAAGATGATGTGTCTAAATTCCAGTGGAGTGGATGACAGGTCTGTGGTTCCAGGACCTAACCAGAATCAACGATGGGAGATTTACTTAAGGTCACCCAAAGTGGTGCAGGGAGGCGGCTCAGGTTTCCTGGTGGTTATATGAGCAAGAAATGGCTAGATATGGCTTACACACACACACACACACACACACACACACACACACACACTACAACTGAAATTTAAAGACGTTAAGAGTGAGCACACACACAAAACCCCAACCTGTCGTGCCCTGATTAAGGTCATTTCTGTCAGTGATTAGACTCAGCCCAATCTGGTCTGACAGAGGCTTGTCCTTACAGGAGAAGCAGGCGAAACTTGATTCACATCTCACCTGCTGTGCTAATGCACTTTGTCAACCTTCATTCGGCCTGAGCCAAGAAACACCTATTCTGTGTCAAACAGGCAAATATGTTTTGCATGTTTATCTGAATCTGCCATTAATGTGAACCTGAATTACACGGGGCTTTAGGAAAAACTCTCGTGAAAACAATCAGTCCATTTCTACTACGTTCCTCTGGCTCATTACTGCTGGTAAAACAAATTCCACTTTTCGTGATCAAATCGAATCTGACTGAACAAGCAACCACAATGCATTAAGCTGAACTTTGGGGGGATCTCAGGTTACCAAGCTTGGACATCCCCAACATGCCAAGGCACTGATTTCCCTCTACATCTCGTCTACAGCCAGGATCTTCTGAGGCAGGAACTGGAATGTCCAAACACACAAACTCTTGAATTCCTTTCCATAAAAGACTGTTTTCACACTTAAAATTCTACAGAGTTCCTGCTTCTCCTCACTGCACTGAGGCTCGGGAGATGCTGAAAGGATGCAGAACTGAAACAGACCCTTTTAGCCTGCAGATTTTCAGATCACTATCTGTGACTGAGCACTAGGGCTGAACGATATTTCGCATTTGCGATAATATCGGGACATGATCAAGTGCAATTTTCTAACCGCAAAGGCTGCAATTATACTGCGATTATATTATACAATTCATGGGCTGCATCCTCCTGAGGCCGCATTTGTAGACCGATTACGTCACAGCGACGCGCCGAAGGCTGTCCAAATTACTACCATATCCCAGAATTCATAGCGCGGCCCAGCCAAACTCCAGTTTCCAGCAATGGCGGCCGCTACTAAGTTTTAAAATTACTCATACTAATCTTTCTGGGTCACAAAATAAACTTTTAACATATTTTCAGGCGAGAAAGTAGTTGTGTAAACATCAAATATCTGCTCGGTTTATCAAGATATCCCATATTTGCAAAAGTGCTTCGACGTTTTCAGAGGCGTCTGCTACCCACCAGCTCGACAGCTAGCCGGGAGCTCGAGGGTTACTGATGCGGCCGAGAACGGCACAACTCCCGGCACATCATTTTCAGATCACCGCGGAGTTTCGCTGCTCGGGTTAAACGTAATATATAAGTCACTTAGACAACCTAAAAATGTTATTGTTGGGCTTTTTTCAGTGTTTTGTTTGTTCGTGAGTAAATCGGTTTGGCTGAGATTAAAGTTATTAGATTAGATAAAATAAAACTTTATTAATCCCCCGGGTGGGTTCCTCCTTGGTTTTCACACAGCTGACTAAACGTCAAACAGAAAACTTATTAAACAGAAGTATGAGACAGTCGAGAATTTACACCAGTGTCTGGTTATATTTTAGATAGCAAGAAGCAGACGGCCGAGTTTATTAAACTCCACCGAGACAGCGGTGACGCTAATCAGAACTAGACCGTCCAATTTCACGCCTTTAAACTTTAAAGGCGTGTTTGTGTGTGTGTTTATACAATTGCTATTATGTTTGCACTTTATGTGTAATGTTACTGACTGCAGAGATCAGTAAGATGTGTGTATTTTTTATTTATTAGTTTTATTTATTTAATATTATTTTTTAATTGAATGACTGTCTAGTAGTTCACAGATGTCGAAAAACTGAGTGTGGTAAAGCCACTGATTTTTTTTATGTATATTTCTGCAATCTGCACATTGTACTGACTTTCATTTTAATGTTTACACCAGGGTTCCTTGTCAGCACTTTATGCTCAGATGTTTGTAAGCTAAAAATAAACTATTGTGTATGTTCAAATATACTGTTGTGATTGAAGAAGTTAAATAAAAATGTCAGTCATCAATTCATGCATCACCTCATGTCATCATAACAGAGGTCTGTCTTCCAGGAAAGAACAGTTTAAAATTAATGTAATATAGTATTGGCCATACTATATGATGTATTGCTTGTCTTTGTTTAATAATACAGAAGACAAATACCTTAAAAAATAATCGCATATCGCATCGCAATCGCAATATTGGGGCAAAAAATCGCAATTAGATTATTTTCCATAATCGTTCAGCCCTACTGAGCACATATATTTAAGGCTGTAAAACGATATTAGAGTCCGTCAGGGAAGATCCCAGAATATGGTTTTGGCTTTCAGCTGTCATAACAAGGACATTGTTATTAATTTGAGTCACATAAAAGGCTTCCTTCAAACTACATTTTGCTGGTGAGAGGTGGTGGTGGTGCCTATAATGCCAAGTAGACGCTGGGCTACTCCCATCATAACGCATTGACAAATCGGTAATAGCCCGAAAAAGGGGGGGGGGGGGGGGGGAGATGGGGATAACTATAATAATCCACAATTATATTGCACTTATATTTACAGTTTTCCTTTTAAATATCCACTGCAGAAATAGGGGGATCCTTTCCTGCAGTGGATGGCTGCGAGCGGCGCCGGTTTCAGCACCATGCAGGCGTGGACCAGAACAAAAGGCGCAGGATGCAGCAGCGCAGAGAGCCTCGCAGGGACGCAGCGAGACGGTGACAAATGCCGCAAATTAATACCCAGGTTAACACATCTGCCTAACAGCATTTTAAATACAAGTCTCCACTGAAAAGCGACTTTAAAAGGCACGCATTTCAATCCGCCACACTCGCAGATATCCCCCATTCTCTCTAAGAATCACGCACATAACCATAATTAACACCATAACCACACACAGCAGCAGAGGATTAGTGGACAGCGACATTGATGTGCAGACTCTGATTTTTTGTCAAACTTTCCCAGCAGCCGGTGTCGCAATCCTACATCTTAAATTTGCGCATCCGCGCTGCTTTGCGCCATCGTAAAGTCTAATTTCCCCGCACATGACGAAGCAAAGCGATTTGGGTCTTACCTGGAGGTTCAGGCTGCTGAGCGGCACTAATGCCCTTGGATAGGAAGAGAGCTGTGGTGACAATGAGAGCGGTATGGGGCCCTGTGGCCCCTCCCCGTTGCAAATGAAGCTACCGTAAATGCAGAAGTCTGCGCGCAAGGAGGATTATGTGGCTTCAGTATGCGATGATGTAGAATCTGTGCAACATCTTTGTAGTGTAAAAACACAAAAATAAAGAAAACACAACGCAGCTCCTGTAAATACTGACACACGCACATATAGGTATAAAGGTTTGATGTCAGGTCATTGCTAAAGGGCTTTGAGTGATTTGATGCAAAGGGGTCAGCTCTCTGTCTGCAGTGGATGTGAGCGCGGAGCTGAAGCACCGGGGTGTGGCTGTTGCTGAGGGAAGATGGAGAAGAAAAAGGAGAGGCGGGGGTTAGACGAGTGGGGCTATGGGGGGAAATGGGAAGGAGGCAGAGGAGATGGACCAGTGAACACGAGAGCTGTGCAGTAGTATTGCTATACTAATACAGATACCAATAGGCTCAACTTACAAAGGCAGCTTATGTTGATCTCATAAAGCCCACGATTTATCTGACGAATAATCAGCGTTTAACGTAATCGAAACATCTATTTTAGACCTGGAACCTAAATGTGCCTGGCTATAAAGAACTTTGGGTCAACCTCTACTGTTTAAATGCGTTACAGGCTTTAAACGAAACAGTAAAAAAAACAGACTGACTGACAGTTAACACAAAAAGGTGGGGACATCTTTCATAATGAATGTTTGAGGTCTATTTTTTAGTTTTCAAAAACAATAACTTATTTAGAACAATTAAGCAGGATACATATTGAACTTGGAGGACAGAAACAAAGTATCCAGCGATACCAATTATTGGTACAGCATTACCCATATATTTGGATCAATTTGAGCCACCTCTAGTCAACAGCAGATACTCTCACAGTGCCCTCGAGGTGAGGCGTGATGGTCACAGACAATGACATGACTCCATATTTACAAATATACACAAGCTCTGAAACACTGATGCTCCAAAATTCTGAATAAATGTGCAGAAAACGTGGTCACCAGCAAGCCTAAGGTGCAAAAAAACCGAGCTTCAAACTTTGAAGGGATGCTTTGAATCATCAGGTCTAATTCAACAGCCTGCTTTTTTCCACTGCACTGTCATGGGCTCCTCCAGGTTTGAGCAGTCCTTTACTGCCACCTACTGATGGAAGTAAGTCAATGCACTGAAGATGCTGACGCTGCCATATTATTAAGCATAGTATATGCAGCATAAATCAGTGTGGCACTTAAAGCAGACATCTTTATTTTGATGTTTAACTAAAACAACCCATAACTGATGAATTAAGAATGCAAGTATGCACAAATCTGAGTTAATTATAATTAACACTTGCCAGTAATTCATAATTCATGTTTATGTAATGATGCAGACAGTTCCACCCCATTGATCTTAAACCTGCTACAGTCTGTGCTGTATGTAGAGAGACTTGCAGAGTGACATAACTTTCAATAAGCTGTCACTAGATGTTCCCTGAAGCTAACACATCAGGGAACCGTATCCGAAAGATGTTTCTGAAACTTCAGAGGATCTTCGAGAGGTAAAACACCTCCCTGCTTATCTGACCTGCCAGTCTTGAATTCTTAAACTTGGAACATGTGAAAATTTTGTCTTGATTGTAGCTTTTAAGACCTGAAATATATTTTCAGGCCTGAAAATTTCAAAAAGATATATCCTATTTTTAAGAAGTTACGAGGGCTCAAAAATGTTAAAAAAGCTAGGACTTTTTCCAAAAATCTGGGGGATTTTCCATGTACAGAATCTAAAATTGGCATTTAGAGGAGTCTCCCTTCTCAGTCACACTCCATGTCATTTATTTAATTACATTCATGACACTCACAAACAAGAGCTGAGAACCACTGGCACAAAGTTAGTGCTTCATGCACTTTGAATGGCAAATAAATCAATTTACAACAAGTGTCTAGTGTTAAACATTGTTCATGCCGCTTGTAAATTAACTAAGAGTGGCAGATTATGAAAGCAGGCATTTAAGTGCATATTAAAAAACACTGATTTTGAAAAAGAAAACCTCCTATAAGGGAAATTATGTCAGATATCTTTAATCTGATGCAGACTGGCCACATTATCAATGCTAAAACAAGGCATTGCTGACAAACTTAAAGAAAATTCTCTGTATTTCCTGTCATATGTGTACTGTAGCAATGCTGAATGCTAAAATTATTATTATTATGTCCAAAGATTCAACTCATGAGGTCAGTGTATGTCCATCCTTAATATTACATATACAGTCGTGTGAGTGCAGAAGCTCCGCCCACCTGCTGCTCAAAACTTCTCTTTAAAAGGGGCATAAAGGGGAATACAGTGGTTGAACATTTACAGAATTAGAGCAAAGAGCAAACAGTGTTCTTTTATTCCCTTTATCGATCTGAAAATTTCAAGTATAATTAAACCAGTGGACGTACTGGTGTTCACATTCACACTTCCACTGCACGGCTATCACAGCCGAAATAATTCACGTAACGATATGAGTGTAATACCTACAGAAAAAAAACTAAACTGGAGATCTTTATTGACAGTTTTGTGGGTTTTGTTTTTAAAAAAAAAAAAAAAAAAAAAAAAAAAAAGGTTACAAAAAACGACAACCCAGTTTCACTTCTGGCTGACGATGGTACGGGCGATGAGCTCCTTCATGATCTCGTTGGTTCCTCCGTAGATAGGCTGAACTCGTGAGTCCACAAATGCCCTGAAAACGCAAACATGTTGATGAGCTGGAAAAAAACCCAAAACAATCAAAGCTCTCTGTTGCAATGTTTACGTGATACTAACTTGGCGATGGGGTATTCCCACATGTACCCCCAGCCTCCGTGGAGCTGCAGGCACTGAGTGGCCACTCTGTTCTGGAGGTCAGACGCCCTTCAGATAAGATGAAGTACATCAGCGCGTGACAACAACACAGCTTAGCCTTTAGATCATGAGGTGGTAAACTCCAAAAACTCACCAATACTTGGCCATGGAGGCCGTGGCAGGATCCAGGCTTTTCTCAGCATGGAGCTGAAGGCAGCTATCCAGGAAGGCTCGAACCACACAGATCTCGGTCTTTAGCTCTGCTAGCTTGTGCTGCACAGTCTGTGGAGCGCAAAGACAAAAAACAGATAGTATGATGACTGGAAGGATGATTTGATAAACTGGTCCTCTTTTAATAGGAACTCATCAGGACAGACTATATCCTTACATGAAATATCCTAAAAATATTCACCAAAAGAATTACTATAAAGACCTGAAGGTGAGCGACTGTTTTGCTGAAAGCCTTCCGCTGCATTACATAATTTCTGGTTTCCTCAAACATGAACTCACAGCTCGCTATGGCCATGTCAGCAATCAGCAGACGCTCCTAGAGAAGGGAAAAGGTTGTTTGACGTCAAATGAACCCATGTGAGACGTTATATGCAGATGATGTGTACAAGCACGTGATAAAACATATTTAGGAGTGCCAAAGTACAAAGACGATGAGGCTAAAAATCCAAAGATACATGTCTGTAGGTTCAAGTTATGAATATAAAGATGTTTTAGGCATTTCATTTTGTAAAAATATGGGTGCAGCCAGACTGGATCTCCACCCAGGTTCAAGGTACGGAGAGTTACTCCTTCAGTGGAGGCATTAAATGTTTCTGATATGAACATGCCATAAATGTTGTGTTCACCTGAGGGAGTTCATTCATCAGGTAATAGAAACCTTTGTTGAGTTCTCCTAAGAGGGCATCAGCTGGGAGGCGCACATCCTCGAAGAATAACTCAGCTGTGTCCTTTGAAAGAAGCAGAAACACAAGTGAGAGGATGTAATGAAGTATAAATCCTTAGTAGCACAAATGACAAAGTTCTGTTGTCACTTTTTAGCCTCATGCATTTGTATAAACTGTAATTTACAGTAAAGGTTTGAAATTTAAAGTGCTAAGAGAGTTATATGTGCAATCAAAATTGCCTTTGTTTCTTCAGCTGAACAATCAGAGCAGTCTGATCGTCCCACAGACACAAAAGCTGTTTCAGACAGATACTTCTTTTTGATTTTGAAACACTGAACCAGTTAAACCTACACTTGTAGACCACAAAAAATGATGTAGGGGCACTTCATATATTTCCATGACCCTGGTACCTGGGCTTTCAGGCCAATCTTCTCCAGCTTCCGCCCTTTGTGAAAGCCCTTCATGCCCTCCTCCACCAGGAACAGACTGATCCCGTGTGCTGCCGTCTTCGCCTCTCGGTTGGTCACGGTCACTACCACCACCAGATCTGCCATCCAACCATTTGTAATAAATACCTGAAGAGGTCAGATGGAGTAATATCTATACTGGACTTTAAATGTAATTGAGTGGATACTTTTGAAGTCTTGACTCAGTACCTTGTTGCCGTTGAGGATCCAGTCACTGCCATCCTTCTTGGCATACGTCCTCACACCCTGAAGGTCACTGGAAAAAAATAGAGGAGCTGAGTCGCTGAAGCTACCTGACATTATGTGTGCTGATTTCTTGATGTTACAATCTGTGATTGAGTCCTGACCTGCCTGCTCCTGGCTCAGTCATGGCGATGGCAGCGATACATTTCCCAGCGGTCATCTTTGGGATGAAGTGTTTGATCTGTTCCTTGCTGCCGTAGTTGACGATGTAGGGCATGACGATGTCAGAGTGCAGCGCAAAACCTGGGCCTGTGCAGTTGCAATACATTCTGTAGTGGTGCAGACAGCAGAGATGAGATGAAGGATGAAGAGATAGCTGACTATAAGATCTGGCAAATACACTGGTCATCATCACTAAAGCTACTTTCTTGTGATTGTTTTTTTAAAATGGTATTGAGCAACAGTTCTCCAAGCTTTCTGAAGTGGTAAAATCATACCTGGATAAAAAAACAAACAACTGCAGCAATGGATCGATCACATGTCCTCACTTGGAAAAAGCTTAATTCTCTTTCTTGTGTTTTTAAAATCACATCTCAGCTGGAACTCATTGCTAAAATATTTCAGTCTCTCTGAATGTCGGTGAATAGCTTCAGATATAGAACAGTGGTTTGAAGGACAACTCACTGCTCCTCCCATGTGACAGCTGCAGAAAACAGGTCTCCTCCTATGCCACCATGCTCTTCTGCTGTCATTACTCCCAGCAGACCTTGCTCACCAGCCTTTTCCCACACCTCCCTGCTCACCTGACCTGCCTTCTCCCACCTGCAACAAAAAACAGTTGAAGTAAAGCTATTAAAGGCTTATTTTAATAATTCTTGGTAGGTCATCAAACTTCCACCTACTCTTTGTGGTAAGGCACTACTTCCTCTTGGAAGAAGCGCCGCACATTTTGTCTGAAGAGGTCATGGTCCTCATTGAAGATCCGACGGGTCCCGATGTCCATCAGGGATTTGGCGCTAGAGGTCTCAGGTCGGCCTGAGGATGCGGGCTGCCTGAACTCCTCAGACTTATTGTGCTGAAATCTGTGGGGACAGAAATTCAACCATCCGTCACTATACAGCCAGCAAGTGCCTGACCTGGGAGCTCCATGACAAATTAACTCACTCAGCGGTCAGTTTTTGAGGTGACTCGTGGGTAAAAAATGTGAAATCCTGCAAAATAATTAATTGATGCAAATCAATTGCTAAGTGTTAACATTATTCAAATATTTAAAAATATAGAGTGCACAAAAATGAGCGCTTAGCTTACTACAATATGGTTGTCTTATAGAGGTGGGAATCACCATACATCCCACGATATGATATTATCACAATATTTAACTCACGATACGATATTATTGCAATTTTTTAAAATATTTTGCGATATTCAGATTCTGTACATAAAGGTAAACGTTATCAATATTCATTTTATCTAATATCAAAGTCTCGCACTCAGTCTTTCTCTCATTTCAGTCAGTTTTATTGTTGACAAACTGAACGGTTTGTATTACAGTCTAGTCCAACTTAACTGAATGCAACCATCTGGTACAAGTATAGCTATTTATAAAAACTATGCAGCCCATTCAGCAACTGAAGAATTTGAAAGTAAATTAAAACAAAATATAATTTTACATTAAATAAAAAAGTTTTAAACTTAATTAAAATAAAACATGTCTTAAATTAAAATAAGTAAACTGTCATGTTTATTGCTGCCAAAAAAAAAGTTAAACACATTTGGACAGTGTCAGGATTCTTGCTCAGAAAAAGGATCAACATGCTCTGAAGTCAGAGTTCCAGTCCACAAAAACTTTTTTTGTAACAAAATATCGATTTCTGCTGTCCCTGTATCGATACATTATTAGCAAACAAAATATCACGATACTACACAGTATCGATTCCCCCCCACCCCCACCCACCTCTATTGTCTTATAGTGACTTGAATTGGAAGAGGTAAGAAAACAAACTCCGTTGACTACAATCTACAACCCACTGACATTTACTGGTGAGATTTTACACTTTAACTACCTCTGCTTTGCTTTTCTTCCCTCGTTGCCACTGTAAATAAGAATGATTTCTTAATGACGCCTTAAATAAAGGTTACACCAACTTTACATGGAATTACATGGATGTACAGCCTTGTCAGATCAGCTTCAGTTGACATCTCTTCAGCACACAGACAGTTTATTTAATATGGGAAGCTTTCAAACTACCTTTAGGCACACTTCAATGTGTGGAGACTTCAATACGATTTAAACAACAACAACTCTCAACCATAACATGTTTTATTTAGATAAAAATGGCCAAACTCGTGTATCTTCATTTTTAGACTGCTGTAATTTTAAAACGTTCACTAAATTTTGAGATTCTGGTTTCGATTTTCACATTAAAGGTCTCCATGTAAACAATAGGTCACAATAAAGTGTGTCAAAGGTAACCGCACACACACATCATACAGTCCGACCTTCTTCTGTACTATAAAAATGCTCCGCGACTTCTACAGTGAAATATAAAAAATATTACTAATATCATGCAAAGTAAAACTATTTCCTAAAAAAGCGTAAATGTTCCGCTCACAGCTTTGAATGCATTTCTTTGCGCTGATATCGACAGATGCGGCTCCAGCTCACCAGAAACAGCTTTAACTGCGCATTTTTACCTCGCAGAAACTGCAGCGAGCGGCCGTCCTCTTCCAGACACATTTCTCAGTCCGAAAACACAAGTTCCGATTATTCTGTTCGCCAACATATTCGAATCAAAGTACAACTTCACAGGAAAAAGACGAAAAGAGAAAAGATCATTTGAGCGACACTAGATGCGTCACCGCGTCGTCTTCTTCTTCTACATTTTTATTGGCGGTTGGCAAACAACTGAAAGGTGCATTACCGCCACCAACTGGTATGGAGTGTGGGCTGGAACGTCGCTCAAAACAAACAACCCCCCAAATCCTTTCAAACAATTTCCCCTCTTTTAAAAACTGAAACAAGGTCTGATAACTTTTACTTCCAGATTCCTTTTGCAATAAATCAATAAGATCCAGCATCACTCGGTTCGTTTCACGGGTGCCTTTAAATGTGAACGCCTGAGAAGTATGGTTGTTATGTGAGGTGGGTCTCGCTTATGATTGAGTCCAAATAAAGCGGGAATTTGCTTTAAACTACGTTAATATCACAAATACAAACGATTTGTTTAGTCCATAAAATAGGGCGACCAACTGTCCTCTTCTTTTTGCACTTGTTGACTTGTAAAAGCCTGTATGACATTTTTTATTTCACCATTCATTAACCGCACCGAGAAGACATCATTTAAATATGTTCACGTTTTCTTTAAGCAAACGGTATTATTAAAATTATTCATGACTGGGCCAAGTGTCCTCTTTTTTGGAAATCAAAATATGGTCACCCTACCATAAAAACACCAGCAGAATGAGACCGCTAACTTTTGTCTTCTAGTGATGGGTCGGTCGCGAACGAAATGGCTCTTAGAGCCGACTCTTTGACATGAACGACGCGAGCCGGCTCCTTATCGCCAGTAGTGATGTGTGGATCGATCCTGAAATATCAATTCCTCCGATACCAGTCATTTATGTTCTAGAATTGATCCTCACATTAAAATATCGATATTTTTAGTAATTTAGGGTTAATTTGTAGTTTATCATTAACAGCAACACAGTGGAAAGACCCAGAAAGAGAAATAAGAGTAATATTAAAACTAAGTAGCTGCCGCCATTGTTGGAAACTGGAATTGGCTCGGCTATGAATTCTGAGATATGGTTTTTCAATTTTGTTGTCCAGGTGGAAATTCGGGAGAATGGTGGCTCCGGGATTCTCCCGGAAAAATCAGCAGGGTTGGCATGTATGGTTGTGGCAACATCACTAACCTTGTCAAACACCTCAGAGTAAATCATATCACAGAATATGAGGCGCGTATGTTGAGATGAACTGAAGAGGAGGAGAGGGACAGGTGCTGCTAGGGCGAGACAGACGTTTGTCATGGAGTCCTTTAGTGCTGCAGGCAGGCAAGGTGTTCAAATAGACTTGAGGTTTTTTATTTCTATATGATGAACTCTGCATTATTAAGTGATAAGAACAAGTAATCTGATGTCCTGTAATCATTATGACGCTATAATTTGAGATACAATAAATAAAATACGTTTTTGTACAAAGTATCGTATTGGATCAGTATCGTCGATACCACCCTGAATATTACTTGGTATCGGATCGGAAAGGAAATCAGTGGCATCGCACATCACTAATCGCCAGCTGTGTTTTTTTGTTTTTGTTTTTCTCTCACCCTCTCTCTCGCACTTTTTTCCGCTTCATTCAGCATGTGAGCCTTGTGCTTTATGCTGGGAAGAGGGGGGGAGGGACGGTAGTTACACTCAGTAGCACAGGAACAGAGCAGGAGGGAGAGAAAGACAGCCAGGGACAACAAGGTCACATTAGAAAGGTATAGTAATCATCCACAACTATTTTCAGTTGCAGATGATAAAGGATTCAGAAAGTTTATTCATGCAGGTCCATATGACAGAGAATATGCATCTTCTTTTTGTTTTCATATTTTAATTTATATTTAATTGTGTTGTGATTTGCAGTGTTTTGTGTTGTTTCACTTTAAATTTGTAAAAGGAAAAAGCTGAAAATTTAAATAGTTAAAAGTTGAAATGTGAATAGTTGATTTTTGTATTATATGATTTATTTATTACATTTTATGTGGAGTGAATAAATAAAAGTATATTTACGGTGGCCTCTACAGACAAAGCACATACAAACTTCAAATCACGTACGAACCCTGAAGCACGTACAAACTCCAAAACACGTAAACACGTACAAACTCCGAAGCACATAAAAACTCAAAACACGTACAAAAGACAACAGAAGTGCTCCAGGATGGGCAGTGTTGAGCTTTTGTTACGTAGTGGCTACACAAGCCAGCAAGTACCAACGACCGGATTTGGTGTGTGGCAGTACCAGGTAAATGAACTTTTTTTTTTTTTAATTATTTGACTATATATGAATGCTTGTGTATAAATACACAAACAATACACATATGCTTTCATGCTTTCAATTGTGTAATTTAAGTGATCTAGGTAGCTCTGTTTTGGAAGTTCAGTACTTGCTAGAAATGTGTTTTGGAGTATGTAAGTGCCTTTTGGAGTTTATACGTGTTTTCTCTCTAGGGGCCACCGCATATATTTATATATAAACATATATAAATAAAACCACTTTTTTTTTACATTAGTAATTCCTTTTGTGCATAATTTTATATTGTTGTTAATAATAAATTAATTAAAGCAACAAAACAACCTGAAGAGCCGGTTCTTTTTAGTGAGCCGAACTGAAAGAGCCGGTTCTCTAAAAAGAGCCGGAAATCCCATCACTATTGTCTTCTGTTGATTTGTTGCTCAGCATTTCCACCTATTGCTGGGGGTTATCCTATTGCGAACACACTCATTGCAGTAATTTAGAGTTTAAGGCAATTTTCTGACATTTATGGGCCAAAAAAAGCACGCCAACAGCAGATGGGTTTTAATTAAATAATTGCACGATTTTTTGTGTTATTTCAGAGTAACAAGGCGATTCACACTTTGTGCCCAACAAAAATGTTCCAGGCAAGCGCATCAGCTGCTTTAAGAAACCAAAGACAAACCAAATGATGGAAATCTGGTGGTTTATTTGTCTTTATTTGTTTATTGCATTCTTCCTGTCACATGGTGAAATATAATAAAGAGATAAAATAGCATCTCTAACACCAGCTTCTCATTTAAACACTGTGAAAGATATGGAGTGATCTGTAAAGCACACAGGCAAAAATAGATCAGTTTAAGTTTAATATATCAAAATTTGGTTGACCTAGTTCAAACAGTCCCACAGTAACTGATAATAAAATGCATATAGTTTTCCAATGATAGAGCTTTAACATAATTTGGCTAGCTATATAGCTAGCTACATTTAATTGTTCAATCAGTCTTTTTTCACTGGACCCTAATCATCTGTTTTGAAACATTATTCCATAATTTTAACAAATATTATTTGAGCAGAATAATATTTTTTTTAAAAAATTTCTTAATTTTATGTTTATAGCTGCTTAAAGCTATTTTTCTCTCCTTTTTCATCTTTCAGACACACAAAACATAAACCAGATTACTTTAACATTTCTTGTGTGGTTACTTATTTTCTCATTTATTCTCTAACCAGTTCAGCTGGTTGATCTTTGTGACAAACATACCAAACAATGCTGTCAGGTAAACAAACTATGCAGAGCCAGCACTCGTCATTTTTATTTATCTTGGTCTTGGTCGTATTGTTGGACTAGTTAATGGGTATGCCCTCATTGTCATCTGTTGGGATTTTATTTTGAAAGGACATGTCGTGTCATTTTGCAGCGCATCT
The DNA here is from genome assembly GCF_057381915.1 of Diplotaxodon limnothrissa. Taxonomy (NCBI): domain Eukaryota; kingdom Metazoa; phylum Chordata; class Actinopteri; order Cichliformes; family Cichlidae; genus Diplotaxodon; species Diplotaxodon limnothrissa. Next base: position 24,138,080 of record NC_140617.1, on the reverse strand, counting down.
GTGAGAGTTTAATAAAGTCATGTTGGTGTGTGTATTCCTGTGAAAGCTGATGCCCCACATGTGTTTATTCCTCCGTTTACATCAATAACTAACTCTTATTATCAGGGACTAAAAGTAGTCCTGTTTTTGCCAGAATATAATTGGCGAGCCAGCCAGGGGAGCAGACAGCAATCCAGAAGCTGAGGACCTGGGGGGACTGGGAAGTTGCATATATGAGTGATAAGACACCAAAGAAAAATAAAAGTAAGGAAGAGCTGTTTCTGCTAATTTTTGTTGCATCTGGGTGAAATCAGGCTGGATCTCTACACACGTCAAAGGTACAGAGAGCTGGTCCTTCTGCAGAGGAGGCATTAAGTGTTACTGATATGAACATGCCATAGATATTGTGTTCACCTAAGGGAGTTCATTCATCAGGTAATAGAAATCTTTGTTGAGTTCTCCAAAGAGGGCATCAGCTGGGAGGCGCACATCCTCGAAGAATAACTCAGCTGTGTCCTTTGAAAGAACCAGAAACACAAGTGAGAGGATGTAATGAAACGAGCACGAAACGAACACTATTAAGCAGTAAACTAGTCAAAACGTAGTAAACTAGTAAACCTAGTAAACTAGTCATTACCACGACCTTATTCTATCCCTGATAAATAAAAAAAGATGCCAAGAAAACCATTCAGAGATGCAGATGAGGACCTGGGCTTTCAGGCCAATCTTCTCCAGCTTCCGCCCTTTGTGAAAGCCCTTTGGAGGAGGCCATGAAATAGAGGAGCTCAGTTGCTGAAGCTACCTGACATTATGTGTGCTGATTTCTTGATGTTATATTTGTGCTTTAGTCCTGACCTGCCTGCTCCTGGCTCAGTCATGGCGATGGCAGCGATACATTTCCCAGCGGTCATCTTTGGGATGAAGTGTTTGATCTGTTCCTTGCTGCCGTAGTTGACGATGTAGGGAATGACGATGTCAGAGTGCATCGCAAAACCTGGGCAGAGATGGACAGGAGGACGCTGCTAATAAAGTTACACAATTACACAGTGAATTCACGTTATTCGCGTGTATTATTATATTTACAAAATACCACAGTTTTTGTCTTGGACGTATCATTTTATTTTTGTTGTATTTATCCGCGACACCTTAAATATATAGATAGATATAAATATAATCATACAAAGTAAAACTATTTCCCAAAACTGCGTAAATGTTCCGCTCACAGCTCTGAATGCATTTCTTCACACTGATATGGACAGATGCGTCTCCAGCTGACTAGAAACAACTTTAACAGCGCATTTTTACCTCGCAGTAACCGCAGAGACATGCAAACATATTTCTTAGTCCGAAAACAGAAGATCAGATTATTCTGTTTGCCAACATCTTCGAATCAATTAGTCAGTGAATTATTAACAAATACAAATCAACAGTTTCGTCCATTAAAACAGTAGCAGAGTGAGACCTCCAACTCATCATTTATGGGTAGTTTTCTTCTTCTATTGAAGTGTAAGCAAGTGTGTTTGCACAGCATTTCCACCTATTGGTTGGAGTTACAAAACACTACCTGCAGAATTTATCATCTTAAAGGCAATTTTAAGCATAAAGTTTAGTAAAAAATTATAGGCCAAAAAAGTGTTGATGTATGTCTTTTGTCTGAGAAAACATAAAGCATAAAAAAGGCTCCTGCCAGTCATAACACAGTATGGAAGCTTTTTTTTTTTTTTTTTTTTTTTTTAATGTTTTTTAATTAAACCCAAATGCAAAAAACCAAAAACACTATCAGCAGCTTCATGTATGCACCTTTACTACTACATCACACCACACGGGGGCAGGACTTACACAGGTTAAAACTTGTCTTACTGCACTGAAACACAAGCACCAGAGGCACTGTACATCCTGAGGGATTGTTAACATTAGGAAACATCTAATGCACAGTCCAGAATGGAGATGTTTCATTCAATAATCACACACTTTTTTATGTTATTTCAGTTTAACTAGATGATTCACACTTTTTTGCCCAACAGAAAATGGTCCAGACAAGTGGGCTGGTTTAAGAAACCAAAAACAAACAAGTGAAATCTGGTGGTTTATTGAGCTTTATTGATCTTCTGCAGTACCAGTATGTTCTCAGTATGCTCTTTGACATTAAAAAGGAAAATTGTTGCTGGATGACTGAGAACCTTCACAGACAAAATTGTTACTGTTTCAAAACGACTCAGGTATACCTTCCTCTTAAAAAGTGGAGAAAATCTCATTCAGCTCTCATGAAGTTTCATTTTACAGTCACTGGAAAGATCTTTCAGTGAATGTACAACAACTACATATTAGGACAAGTTTACAATGTAAATTGTTCCATTTTTCCTGTCACATGGTGCAATATAGAGAGATAGAAAAGAACATTTACTCTTTGACTCAAATTAGGCTGATGTCATAGGCACATACAAACAAATATTAATGATCATTCTGTTATAGCATGAATATTGAAAAATAAATCAACAATAATTTTTACTCTAATAAAGAAAAAAATATTTTTAGTGGGGCAAAAGTCAACAATGGCTGAATGGCTTCTTATTTAAATACTGCAAATTATATGTAGCGATCTTTAAAATGCATCGGCAAAAACAGAGCACTTTAACTTTAATATATCAAAATTTGGTTGATCTCTTTTGGGGGAGCATTTGGTGTTTCTGTTCTTTTGTGAGTAATTTATTCAGTTTTACACACACACACACACACACACACACACACACACACACACACACACACACACACACACACACACACAATGTTATGGTTCATTTTTTTCCCCCCACTTTGTTTTTTTCTCTCCCTTTGTATGATTTTTAATGTTTTATGTCCACTTTTAGTGTTGGATCTACATGGACTCTCTATGATTTTTCGTGCTGGCTGGATCCTTTGAACGTAAAAACAAATGAAGGAACCACTTTGGATCAAATCCAGCTGAAGTCTCAGTTTTAACTGTTACAGTCCATAACCGTTACTTTCTGTGTAACATTCATTTGAATATTAAATAAATTGTATGAATATCTTTCAATATGTAGATATCTAGGAATATCTTATTTTTAGAGAGAACCAATATGACAGAAATATATTTTTGTAAAATTTCAATTTAAAATCTCATATATTGTATGTGTGTTTGGTAAGTAATCTACAGTTAGATTAACCAAATTAACCTTAAATGAGTGCCAATAAAATTAGAATTTTTGTTTTTTTTTAAATAGCTGATAGACACTATTTTATTATTCTTCATTCTGTCTTATTGACTTTATTGTTTTAATGGACTAAAATTATGTTTTATTATATATTGCTAACAATTTTGCTTGTACTGTTAGCTAATAATGTAAATTCTAGTTTTTGTTTCCAATTCAGTAGCTAGCTGCTATAGTATAACTACTATTGAAATCCAATTTATTTAGCTAAATTTTTTTTTAACTGTGTCCAAACTGTTATGTGTTTCCACTATAATGTTAGCTAACAATAGAACTGCTAGCTACATGGAAGTATCCCATAGCTTTTTCATAATTTTAGCTAGCTACCATATTACAGCGATCACCCCAGTATATCTAGGATAGATTTTTAGCTGTTTAATCATTCTTTGCTCACTGTACCCTAATTGTTAAAAAATTGAACAGTTGAACAATTAGACTGTTGTATTGTTATTCCATAATTTTAGCTAATATACATTTTTGCAGAATTATTTACAAACTGATTATTTTAGCTACACATCGGTGTCCATTATTGTTTCATTATGTATATTTAACAATTTTATTGTTTATAGTTACTTGGCTATACTTAAAGCTAATTCTTCAGTTCTTAATTCACTTTCTGACCCTTTTCCTTTTTAAATGTATTTAATAATCTATGCTTTCTTTTTTGGCTCTATCTTATTCATAGCCTTTTGTTAAGCATCAACTTTTTTACATAAATTTCTTCAATCTGAGACCTGCAGTCTACAAAAGCATGTGGGCAATGAAAGATCAAGAATCAACCCAGATGGGATGTACGTTGGAAAAGTTTATTCTCAAATGAAGAGAGTGAAAATAAATACAACTTTTCAGGGAAGGAGGGAGCTCTGGCGCTCTGACCACAACCATTCTCCAGCACCTTTGGCATTGCTGGGCCAGTGATGGCGTGACTGAATGAGGTGGCGGTGGGAATGGAGGGATCTACCCTCACTTGATGAGTGGTCACCCCTTTTCCCCCGTTCCTCACCCCATGTGGTGAGTGGAGACGCGCCCCAGTGGGGGGAAGTAGAGGCCGGGTGATGGAGGTCTACAATGGAGAGGTGATGGCGATGTCCCAAGAGAGGAGGGTGAGAGACGAAATGAAAAAGAAAACAAAATAAACAAAATGAAAAAATGGGCGTGCTTCAACATCCCTTGTACATAGTCCTTGTCTTTCCGTGGTTGGTCTTTGAAACAGTGTAGATGTCACGAACACTGTGGGGCTGTCTGTAGGCGAGCTACAGTTTCTTCAGCACTCTCGCTGCTGGCCTCTTACACAGACATGATGTGCTTGACGAAAGCTGCAGGAAGAAGTTCAAATATTTAGCTTCCTGGAAATTCAAAAAAAAAAAAAAAAAAGGAAGTGGAATGGTTTGAAGTCCGGTCTTACCCTCATAGTGCACACTGCCGTTCTCGTCCTCCTGGCCGGCCATAAGGGCATCAATCTCTGGCTCACTCATCTTCTCTCCTGTGGATGCACAACGATCCATGTCAGGGATATGTTTCCCATTTCACTCACTATTGCATGCTAAGCAAACTATATGTGTGTGCTTCTAAATTTAGGAGGCTCACCCAGAGTGGACAGCACAATACGCAGCTCAGCACCCATAACTGTGCCATTGCCCTCCTTGTCGAAGACGCGCAGACCCTCAACGTAGTCATCATAGGTTCCCTTGGGTTGAGCGTCGACCTCCTTCAGCATAGGCAAGAAAGCGTCGAAGTTGAGCCTCTTGTTGGCCAAGTCTGTTGATAGCACACCAAATTATTACACATACCATGACACAGACTGCTCTTTTGTGTTAGAAAAAACAGTTTATGTCTCACCGTCAGCAGTTGGGTTGCCCAGAATCTTATTAACGGACCCGTTGGTGGGATTCTGGCCCAGAGCACGCATGATGTCAGCCACCTGGTTGTAGGCCACCTGGCTGTCACCAACTCTGTCAAAGAGACCAAAAGCCTCCTTGAAGTCTGGCCAGGAGGAGAGAAACAAAGTTGAGTACAAGTTCTTCAGGACTTATAGTTAAGACTTCAACAATAAGGAAGAATTAAAACAAAAAAGTCTGCCAGAGTCTTTTTTCTTGTTCCATACAAATGGTATAATTGATATTATTTTTATGGCATGACATCCATGTTTTCTTTGCTGTGTTAGATCCATCCCCTTTGGATTTCCTACTCTATCTATTACAGTGTTACTACTAGTCATCTATGTCAGTTGCACAGTGCCACAACGTAGAGGAAGATTAAAGACAGTAAAAGCCACATAATTCTGTCATTGTTCTCAGCTAATTGAGAGGGACAGCTGTGAAGAGGAAGGCACCAACTGGGGGCCCAGACAATGGTTGGCTATGTCTGTGAATCCCACCAGGAACTCAAAGTGACCTTTTTGACAGATTAATGTGTTCGTGTGGCTTCTGAACAGCAGTTGTACCCTTCCACCACACTCGACCCACCCCGTCCTTCTACATTCCTGCCTCCACTTGCATTTACAGCAACATTGCGTGCAAACTGATACACCCTGACAGAGAAACGCAGGCCATTTAGAGACATAGCGACATGGCCCCCCGTGCAGTCAAAGCCAAGAATGCTGACTGGGCCGTAATTAACACCGTAACTTGGAAAGGAACTTAATGTTAGACATATAGTATAGCTGTACCAGAATGTGCAGAAGCAGCACTAAACAAATAAGCCTGATTGAAAACGTGTTAAAGGTTTGCCTGCAAGTCTAGGATACACAACTGGAAGAGTTTTAACTACACAAAAGTATCCATGTCCAAATGGGGACCCCAATATATCCCATAGGGCATGTTTATAGAGGACATGTCTTTCGGCAGTTAAACAAAAAAGGTATGGGGTGATTCAGATTCTTGTGTAAGCTGATGCCACCAGCACTGCATCTTAAACCCTGACCTAAGGATTAACGCCCCTTCTGAATAAGGACAATGGCGACTTGCAAGACAAGGCTGAGAATAGACATGTCTGAAATCTTTCCCGACAGCTGGAGAAGTTGGTAGAATGGCATGGCGCTCTTCATCCTCTGCTTCCACTTTTCTAGCACTTTAATCAGATTAAAAGTTCATCTAAGTAAGCCTGGAGCTACTCTGAGAGTTTGGTTCGTGTGACAATTGCAAAAGCTAGACGTAAATACCTACCAGCACATTGATTGAGAGGTTGGTGCCTTCATATATGAGGCAAAATTTCTCTTTTTCTTTTTCTTCACTTACCCTCAATCTGGTCCGGTGTGAACTCAGTCTGTCACATTTGAAAAGGCACATTAACAAATACACAAACACACAGAATACAGAGAAATAAAGAAAAACAAAATGAGTATATCCAGCTTATGTAACTGTCCAAAGGATTCTGAACACATGATGGATGCTGAAACTCTAAAACGGCCTCTTTGCATTAGAATATTAGCCTTTTTAGACATTAAACATAGACATGTGAATGCATTCCAAGACTCTAGTCCTGGGTGCCAGTCTTCATTTTGCCTCACTAGCAAAAGTCTCAGTTTTGGGGTCATTATCGAGCTCATATCCAAACCAATTAAAAGGAAAAAAAGGTAACTCCATCAGCAATGCCCCACCCAAAAGGTCCAAAACAGAAGTTCGTACACACCATTTTGGAGAGCAGGAGCTGGAGGAGATGAGAAGCTGAAGTCCCAAGACAGTGTGGTCCTTAGCCATGGTCAAAGCACCCCTCTTATTTATTCCGGGCATGTGATGTCACGTATGCTAATGGGCAGATCAGATGACACATTGGAACATCTTTAACTTTCTTAGGGCAAACGGAAAGGAGAGCTGTACGCCCTCGGAGCAGTGGGAGTAGGCCTTTAGAAGGGGACAGGGCTATTTTTAGAAGGCTGAAAGAACGGTTGCAAGATTTCAAAGAGTCTGTGAATGCATTACAATTTCAACCGAAATGCTTTTGGCAGCATTGACACTTAAGACTTCTCTCCTCTGGAAAGAGATGTACAGCTGGTGAGTGAAAATGCAGAAAACTCAGCTTCCTTGAGGCTCACTTGAGGAGGGCTCCAGGTGTGAGGAGCTCATTTACAGGGTGGTATTTTTAAACAGCCCCACTGCTCCTCCTCTTATGGTTAAATAACAGAACCGGGCAAAAAATCGTTTGAAAAGTTCACTCCATTCAGGCATGTGTTAAAAACATTGACACTGAGTGGCAGATAACCTGAAAACAACAGGTTTTATAACAATTCTAAAGACCTTAAAAAGATCTGCTCTCACAGCGCTACCCTCAGAATAGGACAAGTAACAAATAAATTCATAATGTGCAGATTTGCTGGCTTCAACTAACTAAAAATTGATCAGTTTGTCCATTAATAAATAGGCAAATACACTGGAGCAAAGTTAAGCTTACATAATGTAGGTTATGTTATTAAGAACTACATTCATAGCACAATAAATGACGTTTTTAAAAGTCAATTTCATTTCCATCTTCAGCAGAGCTCTCCATGGTGCTGACAGCGGAACAGAAAGAACCAATAAGATTAATCTTAATAAATGAATTTCTTGATGCATTTTTTGATGTAACAAACTTAATTTAAAAAACTGGAAAAAAATCTAAAATCATTACCTGCGATTCTGCGAAGTGCAGTTTCATTTTTCAAGTTATTTATAGCCCACCTATTACAAATCACAATTTCAAAGCATCAAGGTTATCCTTACTTTATGTAAGTAATAGTAACTAATCCTCATATACAATTATTACCCAACAGTTTAGATTCATAGATGCATAGAGATTCTTTTTAATCGTTTATCTGTAGAAAGCATTTTAAAATTTTCTTTTATTGTCTGGTGTTTCCACTCTCTGTAGTTTATAAGACCAAACTCGGTTGGCTTTGTAAACATGGGCAGTAAGAGGTCAGCAACAGCATAGTATGTGCCAACTTTGGGAGTCATGAGTGATGGGACGGGGCGAGACATTCACAGAGACGTAACACACAGTCATCATAGTCAAGACAGCAGTACACCAGCTTTGTGAGGACCTCGCGCCCCGAGGTCGTTTATACCTTGTACAACTCTGCTGAACACATCCAGGTGATATTTGTTATGATGTGGGATGACATAGATGTCTTTAATGTCTGTAACTGTGATATTGTTGTTGTGGTTATTTGTCTGACAGTCGCCCCGAAGCACAAATTTCTGAAAGGATAAATAATAAATCTAATTGAATCAATCCATCCATCCTCCCAACTCTAAGTTGTGCTGACATCTGTCCGTCCATCCGTCCGTCCGTCCGTCCGTCCATCCATCCAATCCAATCAGTTCAGTTTGGGTAGAATTTGACTCTTGGTTCGAATTAGATAATTAGTTTGGTATCACAGGGCAGAACCACAAATGAAGGTAGGAGATAGTGACCAGACCCTAAAAGTAAACAGTTGGATAGTAGGTAATATAGCATCATAGCAGCTACATGAAACAGGCACAAAGAAGGCAACAAAAAAAAAAACCAATTGAGAAAAGGAGGCAGAAATAGAGACAAGACAGGGAAAATAGAGATAACAGGAGTCTTTGATTGGTTAGAGGCTGTCAGATTCATACGAATCTTTCATTTTTTAAAATAATTTGTTCATTGCTGTCTGTTTAGAGGGACGCCAGTATTGACAGAGTCCTGATATTCTTTGATTTCAGCTGCTCTGCTTTTCTCTTTAAAAAGGCGATTATTGGATTCAAGTCTGACAACATACTAGGACAGGTTGTAGTGTGATTCTGGCAGTTTCCTCATTGTTCTGTTAGGCATCTGCAGACTGGGAGCCATCCTGTCAACCAGCATTTTGGTATATACACAATCTACCAGTCTTCCCAAAACCTTTCACATGGTAATCGTCTGTGGACCGCGTGCGCCCAACTTTCAGAAGTCTTCTTTTGGAATTCTTTAGCAAAATTCAATCTTGTAGTTTTCCTTTAAAAAGCCAGCAGTGTTTTTTCGCTTAGGGTGCCGTCCATAGAGGATGGCATTATGCTATGTGTTGTGAGCCATTTCCATTTATAAACCCTGTGCCAAATCTGAAGCGCTAGCTTTCTTAGAGCTAGACTGTGCAAGTAATGCACTGCCCATGGTGTCATTTTAGGAGGTCAGTTGCTGGTTAGCACGATTATTGCTGCAGCTGTGCTTTGACTGACTTTCTGTCGGTGCCCAGTCTTCTTGTATCCTTTTTCCATCCTTAATTTAGATTGTTCAGTTCCTCTGGCAGTTCTTTTTCTATTTGGAACAACACATAGGTCCAAACAACAAGGAGGCTCTGGTGTTCACAGGTCATTTTATAGTCATGTTCATTGGTTCAAATTATGTCAGTGATAACTGGTGTGCTTATTGCTGGTTTGGTTTCTGCCTCAGGGCCTGTATTGTCAGTACAGTCTTTCTGGTATAGTATTGTTCTTATGAAAGTCTACTTGTCAACTTGACAGTACCATTGATACAAACTATTATTTCAAATATAAAATGTTCTGAAAATTTAGAAAGCTGTGAATTTCATAGAAGAAATCTGTTTTGGTTTTTTTTTAGGTTAAATTTATGCTCATCTCTGCTGTCACATACATGTGACTCCACGTGGGTAACAGCCTAGAAGCAGTGATCCCTGTGTGTTAACACTGAGTGTTGTAGAAGGCTCAGGGCAGATTGGTTTAGGTGAGGGAGACTATATATGCCTGCGTGTTTCATTAATATAAACTTATTAATGAAAAATATGCCAATTATGTATAAATACCAGCTACAGTACTGTGCAAAAGTCATTTATAATACTTTGCTTCCAAGGAGCGAGACTTTCTTGCTGTCAGTTGGTGTTGAGCAATAGGTCTCCAGTGCATATGGTGTGCAGGATATCCTTAAAAGATTTGAGGAAACTGGAGTCGAGGACCAAAGCAGAAGTGTCAGGCCTGAAAAATCAACTACAGATGGACAAGATTTAAAAGTCATGTCCTTAAACATCCAAAGAAGAGCTTTGAATGTCCTTCAAGAAGTCTGGAGAACTATTCCTGAAGACGACTTAAAGAAATAACAAGAAAGCCTGCCTAAAATAGTTCAGACTGTACTGAAGAATAAAGGTGGTCACACCAAATATTGACTTTCAAGCTCGATAGAATTGTACAAACTCTGTTTTTGCCTTAAACACCGGGAATTGAGGGATGGAACAAGACTTTTGCACATTACTACATGCTTATGATCTTCCTTAAGTACAACCAGTTGTAAGAATACAGCAGATTTCCATAAACATTTTTTGGCCTTTTGGACAAGTATATATATATATATATATATATATACACGATTGTTAAAATAGAATAAATGTTTTCTCTAAAGTAGGTCCAAAAGGAAGGAAAGACACTTATAGTGCTGCTAGGCTGCCTAAGTTGTCATCGTCTATGTAACACAAAGCAATCAGCTGCTGAGCATCAGAACGGACACGTTGGAAGATACTTGTAGGAGCGCGTGAACCACAGTGAAGCACATGCCTTTGGAGACCACTCCCCTCCTGGACAGATGAGCTCTATTTTTACTCTCATTCCCACTGGTGGTATTGAGTTTCTCCTACGCTGCGTTTGCTCTGCGAAGACTGAGGTCTCAAGACTCCCTGGTACAGTAGCCACCTCCCCCTTCACCACCTCCTCCTACCAAGCTGGCCGTGGGTCATAAAGAAGCTCTGGCAGGGAGCTTAAAAAAGAGAGATGGCATTGTGTTGCTGCTTGGTACATGAGCCTTATATGGAAAAGACTGGATTAGATGAGCTAATGGTCCCACAGAGGAAGAAAAAGAGAAAATTCAACTCATTGCAATACAATATTTATCACTTAAAGCCAGTTTAAACCCAAACTTTGCTTGCATACACCAAATGATAATGAAAAAACAAACAAACATCTGATGAGATATAAATACACTGCTAATGAAGTCACCACTGAGTGAACTTTGTGGCTCTCTGCTGCCCCTCTGTGCTTTTTCTTCACCGCTGCACAACATCGACAAACTAGGCAGCTGCGTTACGTCTGGTGCAACGCAACGGAGCATTGCACCAGACATTTCTACACCCAAAAAAGACAATAGAAAACAAAAGCATTTAAACTTACAGAGAGCAGACAGATATATACAGCTAAGTGCTAAAAAAAAATTACAGTCAGCTTTCCCATGTTTTCATTTTAAAATTAGTTCCCTTCCTTTTAGTTCACAGAGCAGGAGTTGCTGGGGCATGCTAGGGAAGCTCACAACCTTGACACGTTTCCAAAACATTACAGGAAATGTATTGTTAATAACACATGACGTTTCCAGGTGGGAAAAGCAGGAAAAACATGGCACAATGTCTGAATGTTGAATTAAAAGCCAGCCGTCATGACTGCGGTGCCCATGTGTGACAAAGAGCAGAGCGGTGTGGGTCTTCTTATTCAATGATTTCCAGTGTGGGTCTGGGATCATTACCCGCAGACACTTTCTACACCTCAAAGGCCGGGAAGCGGGCGCTCATTGGATGCAGAAGGTCAGCCAGGAAGTAGATGGTTCCTGCCATGCCTGATAAGAAGAAGGGACACTGTTTAGTTAGTTTAGTTTCCGTAGATACACGACCAATAATATGGCCTCCCCAGTCAGCTAGCTGTGGTCTCATGCATGTATCACTTATTCCTATCAGATGAATTATATACTTTACTTATGAGTCATTATGGGTTTTTTTATACAGTTATATTTGAATGATTACCAAAGCAGGACTTTGAATCGTCTCTAAAACAGACTACCCAGACAGCTGGAGCTGACTGCTGTTGCTAGAGACTGAACTGAACCTCTCCACCACGTTTCTGCTGTTGGGGCAGAAATCCAAAGACTGAAGATTCTGGTATTTTATTTATATGTTTCTCTAATAAAAACACATTCGTCTGTGTGTTGTACACAAATATAACTATAGCATTATCTCATAATTTAATATTGCAGTGGATACATCCACTACCACTGAAAACTGACCTTGGTAAGGCAGCTTATCAGTTTTCTACATTCACTTAGTAACAGAGAATCAGTTTGGTTGATGTAATTATTAGAAAGCTGATATTTGTACCCTTTTTGTTAAACCTGCAACCCTGGCTGCTTTAACACTGCACTGCAGAAAGTATTCACTCACCCATTCAAAATCAGGTGTTCCAAAAGTAACAGTAACAGTAATCTAACCATAGGCAAAGGGCAGACAAAAGGCATCTTTGTACATTTAAAAGAAGGTAAAGAAACATAGAATCATTTTTCCTGTAACACCATGGCAACAGGTGTATAAAATCAAACACCTAGGCCTGCAGACTGCTTCTAGCAGCTCAGTGACTTCCAGAGTGGTACTGTGATAAGATGGCATGTGTGCAACAAGTCCAGTCGTGAAAGTTCCTCACTACTAAATATTCCACAGTCAGCTGTTAGTGGGATTATAGCAAAATGGAAGCAATTGGGAATGCTAACAACTCAGACATCGAGTGGTAGATGGTAGAGTGCGTTGAAGTGGATGGTGCGCAGAGGTCACCAACGTTTTGCACAGTCAATCGCTACAGACCTCCAAACTTCATGTGGCTTCTGATTAGTTCAAGAACAGTATGGAGAGAGCTTTATGGAATTGGTTTCCACGCTGAGACGTGTTCTCTGGAGTGACGAATCACACTTCTCCATCCACTCTTGGTTGGGCGGTTGCCAGGGGAATGGTACTCCATGAACTTCACTGTGCCAAGTGTAAAGTTTGGTGGAGGGGGGGCCAAGGTGTGGGCTTGTCTTTCAGAAGTTGAGCTTGGCCCCTTGGTTCCCATAAAAAGAAATCTTAATGCTTCAGACTACAAAGACATTTTGACCATGTCATGCTCCTAACTTTGTGGGAACAATTTGGGGATGGACCCTTCCTGTTCCAACGTGACTGCACACCAGTGAACAAAGCAAGGTCCATAAAGACATGGATGTGCACGTTTGGTGTGGAAGAAGTTGACTGGCCTTCACAGAGTGCTGACCTTAACCCGACAGAACAGCTTTGGGATGAATTAGAGCGGAGACTGTGAGCCAGGCCTTCTAGTCCAACATCAGTGTCTGACCTCACAAATGTGCTTCTGGAAGAACGGTCAGTAATTCCCATAAACACTCCTAAACCTGTGGAAAGACTTCCAGGAAGAGTTGAAACTGTTATAGCTGCGAAAGCATGATCTGACATCATATTAAACCCGATGGGTTAAGAATGGGATGTCGCTCAAGTTCATGTGTTTGTGAAGGCAGACGAGTGAATACTTCTGGCAGTACATTGTGCATTTATGTGTGAGGGACAGATGAACATGTGTGAAGCAGCTGGCTGTGATTACAAGTTCATATTTCTTACCACAGAAGCCAATTTAGCTCCTTTCAAAATAATCTTATTCAATTTCCACTGCACTACTCCTGTAATCTCACAGCATGACTCATTTATTTGCACTTGTAATTCTTACTACAATGTAAGCCATGCCTGCAACCTGGCAACAGCAAGTCTTAAATATCTAACAATGTACCAAACCCAGAAAAATGGCATCACTAAAAATGTAGTGCTTAGTTTACCTTGTAATCTGTGACACATGTAACAAAAACTTAAAAAATGCCCTTTTGTGCATAACATGATATTTTTGGAAGGTTGGATCTGCCATTATGCATTACCTTCAAAGAGAGAGAAGGGAGTGTCTGGTGTCCGACATCCATGTTTGCCGTAGTTCATACACCAGTCTGCAAACTGCAGCGAAAGAGAAAGTAATGTTACAACAGTAATGACACTGGACCGCTGATCCGTCTCCGGAGAACAGCGAGCAAATGTCAACAAGTCCTAAAAATCGGGCCCTTCTCTGTGAAATCCGAGCATCTGTCGATGTATCGGATTACGACCACAATGTTGTGCTTGGAGGCAGGCAACACATCTGAAGAGTCTATTTCCATCTATGAATAGATTCATATTAATGAAAGCACATGTGGAACTCTCGCCATCTGGAGTGCATCCAAGACCAGCTCGCTAGCGGCTAGCGAGCCACGCTTTGACGCCAACTCGCACAGACAGCGACCGACCTGCTGTCAATAAACATAAAAGGCCCTGCCTCTCACATGCCCATCGTTTCTGGAATAATTTTCAATTTTAGGGCTGGCGAGTGACCAACTACGTTCTGATTGGTTAAGCTTTGAACTGAAGTTCAATATGACTTTTGCGTCTCACATCAAAGTCGTTGAGCGTCGAGGGAGGACGCGACAGAGACTCAAAAATGGAATTATAAAAGGACTTCTCGTGGCTTTCTACAAACACATTAAAATTTCAGGGATAAAAAACATCCTGCTCTTATGAGGAACCCCTAGTCATAACTCTACAGCGTCAGACAGTGGAGGCATTAATCAAGCCTTTGGACACTAATTATGATGGATGCACTGCTGGTGCGACGCAATTAATATTTGCGGTTATTTGATCAGACGACTGGCCGCTGCAGCCCAGGAGTGATTACATTATTAAAGAGCTTTTATGTCCTCTCACCATGCAGGCTCTGTACAGGTGCTTCGGATCCTGCGTATGCCGGTACAACGCCAAGAAAGTGTAGGCGTTACCAGCCGCGCCGTGGCACAGGCCGTAGCCCTTTTTCAGCAGGCCGTACCACCACACCACCTCCCCGCACTGCAGAGCATCGCCCAGGTACTGAGGAACTCTGAAAGCCTGGAATGAGGGACATGTCATCATCTTAACTGTGATAAGCATAAAGCAGATCTTGATTTCTGTGAGATCTGAATTAAAAAAAACCTCCAAGTTAAAAAGAGAACCTCAGCGGTACTGTATAAACGATACCCTCTGTCTCATGTAGCACGATAAGTTAAGAAATACTACAAATAAACTGTTCTGTGGATATGTTCTGTGAGGACTGTTTGTCCTTTAAATGTCATTCATTGGCAATATTATTCAATTTAGACAGAAAAGGGAGAATTTTATGAGATTAAAACATGACTCTACTTCACCACAAGATGGCACTATGAGTCTTTCGATGACCCCTGTGTTTCTCAGACAGTGGTTTTTAACAAAGTACCCCACAGAACCCCTTTAATTTGTCAGTTAGGCTTAGCTAACTGTTTATAACCATCCATAAGTAACAACTTATTTCAACCCTTTACCCGCAGCTTTTAGTGACTATTCCAGTTAACAGCTGCCCACAATGTTTAGTGACTGGTATGAATAGAATAGAATAGAATAGAATAGAATAGCCTTTATTGTCATTGTACAGAGTACAACGAAATTGGAGTGCCACTCCCTTGGTGCAAGTTTCAATAATAAATATAAATGTAAAATATAAAAAGTACAAAAAAACAATCGTAAGTACTCAAACAATAGTATGTACAATATATACAGGATAGCAGCATTAATATAATGACAGTATGACAGGTGAACTGCTTATCCACCAGTTCACCTAGCTAAAGTACTGTGCAAAAGTCTTGAGCCACCCCTCATTTCATTATATGTTGCTAGGAAATCTGGAAATAGGTGCCGACAAGGAGCAAAATATAATGAGCTGAAAGATGGCTCAAAACTTTTGCACAGTTATGCATTTTAACTATTTAATTTTATGGACAGTTAACAAAAATATTAATGCAGTTTAATCTTTAAATTCATACTTACAGCTAACACATTGTGGGGATTAGAGAAATATTTTGCTGCTATTGTTAATAATCATCATCATTACCATTGCATTAATAATTAATATTGATATTGTATTCAGATGTTTAAACATATTGGTACCCAATTAGCCTTTATTACAGGTGCAGCTATAACCACTTTAAACTGTTGAGTTAAATCAATAATCTTAAATGCTTTTGAATGCTTGTTATAATCTTAAATGTGTATGTGCTGATTCTGTTGGGTTATAAAAGAAAGGCCTAACTCTGAGTACACTCTGTGCCAAAGTAGACAGGAAGCGCAGGCTTTTGCAGAGTGTGCTTGTGAAAGTGGAACTAAAGCAGAGTCTAAGTGTAAGTTACTTTGAGGAGCTGTTGGGAGGATGCTATTTGAATAACCAGGTTATTCATTATTGTCTTTTATACATTTATATCTTTTGATTAAGCTTTTAGTAGAAGTTCTTGATTAAAACATTTATTCAACATATTACAAATATAGTTTCAGTTAGGTTATTATGCACATGAGAATTGGCCTCTCTTCTCATAAGACAAAGTTCGTGTGAGGTCGAGCCACACACGCACACGCACACACACACACACACGTACACATACACACACTTACACAGCAGTTAGACTCAGGGGTAGGTGAAGGTTCAAATAATATTTTGTAAAAGCTTGCAACTGCAAAATTGTGCCTGCAAAAGAACAGTTTGTTGCAGAATGTGTGCCTGATGTTCCAGACGATAAGCGAGCGTCCGGCAGCGACAGGAAGACACCTGGGATGGAGACAAGGCGATGTTGTTTTGCAAACTGTGTTAAAAGTCATTGTGGTTTTGATTTGACGTATGCATATATTGTATCTGCTTAACGCATGAGGGGGCGTTATAAATTTCCCTGATGGTATAAAAACAACTGATTGTGTATTGTTCGAGAGAGATCGATGCTGATTGTGTAACAGTGTTCATGTCTCCACGCGTGTTCAGTAAAATCATCGTTTGACTCCACCCGGCTGGATCAGTGTTGTTATTTTGGAATTCCTCCTGTATCCCTCCTCAATATTTGAACCCTAACAACATCCATACAACTGCACTTTTATGCATTACTTTTAGCCAACTGCTGACTTTTCTGCTTAACACTGTTCCGGTGAACAGACTAACTAAATGCAGTTTCATGTAGGACCTGGTACACAAACAGACTGAACAGACTCACTGTTTCTTTCTGCAAATGAGTAATCAAATTTTCAAGCTCTCAGTCTTTACCTTGTAGGCCTGCAGGAGCATGTACACGACCCCCGGAGATCCGTGGCACCAGTGCACCAGCAGGTCTCGATCGTCCCCCATGCAGGGAGGGTAGTTTCCCGAGGGGAACTTAAGACGGCAGACGTGGTCGACGCTGGGTTTCACCAGCCTGTGCACGAGCTCCTCCGAGAACACAAAGCCAGGCTGTGAAGGAGGGGTAAGATCAAGTTCAGCGGAGGGAAAAAAAGGTGACAGGTGGCAACTTTGGTAGAGCGTGAGGTACCCTGGAAACAGACAGATTAGCTTCTGCACAAGAGCACTTATTAGAAAGTTAACTTTGGAGCTAGCATAATTAACTTTTTAGATGGCATAACAAATATTTGCAGGCTTGGCTTCTTAAACGAGGAGAGGGATTTGTATGTTTTCTTTGATTCTTAGAACTGAAAATTTAATAACTTCAGCTTTCAGAGTTCTTGGTGCAGCCATAGATCCCTTCGAATGAAAGTGCATACACCGAATTACTGCAAAACCACAGAAAATTATTTCCCATACGGCCTGCACAAGCACAAGACTACTCCACTTGCATCTAAAACCAGGATCCTGTTCCACCTGCATGAGGAAGTAGTAGATGCCAGCCAGGCCGTGGGCGGCCCCCACATACTGCTCCTGGTACCACTCGTACATCAGGGGGCTCTGGTTCTGGACCCGGAACTTCCTACTGAGGTGCTCACCCGATTCCAGCACAGCCTGGGTGATCTGCGGAAAGAAGCAAAAATATAAATTAGTGGAGATAAATGAGAGAAAATGGTTTAAACCTAGAGGTTTCTATGGCAACTGTCGCTCTCACAAAGAAAATACAACAAAATAAAAAACTTTGGACTGAGCGCACTGTTTCTGAATCACCTGTTGGATGTATCCATCTGGAATCCTGTCTTTTCCAAGCTGCTGGTTGATGAAGACCAGTGAGTAGAGGTAGCCCACCCGCCCATACAGCAGCTCGTCTGGCAGCCCGCCCGAACCCTTCACCACCGTCTGGTGGTACTGCATCAGCCTGGTGGAGAGGCACAGGAAGTTTGTGACAGATTTTTTGCACCACTGAACCACATCTTAAAATAGACCTTCTATTTATGACGACCTATAAGCGCGTACAATTAATTATATCATAAATGCGATTCCTGCTCCGGCAGTTAAATGAACTAGATCCGGACCATTAAGCTGGAAATTAAACTGGTCCAATCAGCTCCATTCGAGTGCATTTGATTCATACTGCAGATACTTAATAAAGCTGTAATAGCCTCAATAATACTAAGTGCAGTTGTATTGAAGAAAACATGCTGGCACGCAACACAATGATGTAGGCTATACAAACTGCATATTTTAATGGCTACGGAGGGGGGGTGGGGGTCTAAATTATTAACAGGGACAAAATGTTTCTTTTTGCAGCTCACAGGCTCAGACTGGTGCTCTACGTGTTTCACAACATCATGGAGGAGATCCCCACAGAGGCAGACGTGCCTCTAACCTGTAACAGAAGACTCTCAAGGAGAAGTCTTTCACAGGAGGTGAGGTTTTGCAGGGAAACAATGCTGCAAATGTGAGTGCTAAAGAGCGTTTCAGTAACAGTGGAGTGACGTTACACAGCAAATCCATAAAATAAAAAGCCTTTTTCAGTATTTTCTTTAGTGCATTTGACATTTTTTGGGCCAGGAAAACTATCGCCTGTCAAACAGGAGAAGAAATCTGGCATCAAAACACATTTTCCTAAAGAGAAACCTCCCAAGAAAGGAGAAAACTGCTGCAGACACAGTGGTGGTTACGTAGTACACTTTAATGTACACCTAAATTCATTACTTATACCGACTTATATGAGGCTGACCTGTTGATGCACTCGTCGCTCTCTTGCACTCTCTGAAGGCGATAGAAGACGACAGCAGCCACGGCCAGCGGCCCCGCATCCCCACACAGGAAGGTGACGTCATGGCGCCGGGTCAGGCACTTGAGGCTCTGGGTGACATGCTCGAGAGCTTTGTGAAGGAACGAGGGCTCCCTGAACACATCATGGAGGTGCAGATAGAGCAGGGCGATGCCTTTTAAGACACAATGTTGAAAGTTTGGAAAGCGCCCCAAAATTTTTTCTTAATTTAAAGGTATACTGTATCTTGCAATTAGATGCTAGTAGATTTCAGTCAACTGAGTTTTGTTTTCTTAGCCCTCCCATTTCAATTGCATAATCCTAGCTACCATCGCTGCTTTAGGACAAACAACTCTGGCTGCCATTTATTTGTACTGAATGTATTTGTACTGTTTACCTCAGCTGTCAATGCTATTCAAGACGAAGAACAAGTGTCCACCTTTATTTACTCTGAGAGGCTGTAAAAGTCTAATATGAGTCCATTAAGCCCCCTTCTGTCTAATGACAGTGATACTGAGGTGAGTTGTTGAGGATATCCTGAACTTTTCCAAGCACTGCTGTTTTTGCTGCTGTTAGCCTCTGCTAGCTGCTGTTAGCAAGCCTTACCAAAATGTTCTTTAAAGCAGCTCTAACATTGTTGTACCTGGACACTTAAACAACTCTTATAAAACTACTGTTTATTGGAGACAAAGTATGATTTTTAGGACACTCAAGCCTAACATTAGCTGGCTTAATGTTGGCTTAGCAAGAAGGTCCAGGGTTTGAATCCACCATCTGGCCGGAGACTTTCTGTGTGGAGTTTGGATGTTCTCTCTGTGTATGCGTGGTCAAAAGACAAGACTGCCCACAGTCCAAAGACATGCAGTTAGTGGAGTTAAGTTAGTGGAGGTTAAAGGTTATGCTAAATGGCACCACGGCACTCGCTCATATGTATTATTAATTAATTAATTACGTTTAGAAGAAGGTATCAGTCTGTTGGAAGACATAATTACACAATAATTCATGTTCATTAGTAGTCCACATTAAAAAAAAGAAGGTCTCACTGAAGTAAAGCTGCATACAGGTAAACGGCAGAACAGTCTCACAGCATGTGCACAGTTACGTGCATTTCCCTGCTACTTGACTTATTTATCCAGCTGTGTAATGCTATCATCACCTGCCCAGCCAGTGTAAGCAGTGCAGTCTCTGGGATCAGCAGACCTAAGCCCATTCTCCATGACACCTAACAGCTCGCTGATCTTGCTGCTCAGCCGCTGGGCAAACTCTGGTGTGAGCTAAGGGTTTAAAAAAATACAAAACAAAAACTGTAAATATCATGGTGGACATGAAAGACATGCTCGCACACTTCTTTTTAATGCATTACCTTTCCCTGAAAGTCAAAAAACGCCTGTGTGGATGCGAGGCTCCCATCATAGTCGGGGTAGGGATTCTTCAAGGCTCTTGTGTCCATTTTCAGAGCCTTGTTACTGCTGCTGCGCTGTTTTTTATTTTATCTGGGTCAGAAAATAATCTGCAGGGAAAAGAGGCAATGTAAAAGCCGCAAGAAGCACAGACGAAGATCGTGTAATAGAAGCAAGACTAAAAATAGCAAATTATCGATCCTGTAACATAGAATATAAAACAACACGGAGCATCGAGCCTGCTAGGCAGAGCTCCACACCCCCACACACCAACTCATGACAGCTAAGCTCAACTACGCTGCTTCTGATTACGCAGCTGAAGCTAGCTGCTAACATTAGCCGCTAGCTGCAAGGTTATGTTGTTATAAAGTAATGAACGACTTTATACCTTCAAATTATGACAGGGTGAGAAAATAAAATAGAAATTTGCACCTTGGTACCTTTGCAAGCGCTGCACTGTTG
Organism: Diplotaxodon limnothrissa; assembly: GCF_057381915.1. Lineage (NCBI taxonomy): Eukaryota > Metazoa > Chordata > Actinopteri > Cichliformes > Cichlidae > Diplotaxodon > Diplotaxodon limnothrissa. The sequence continues at coordinate 24,117,235 of NC_140617.1, read as the reverse complement.
GTGTTTACTCTTCTTTGTCTTCACTTTTAGCTGACGGTACATCCGCACTGCTTTGCTCACTACTGACACCTCCTGCGGCAGGAGTGGTACTGCAGCTCAGAAACTCAGGGACGTCAAACTCATTTTGTATCGTGGCGTGAGCCACCTACACAGCGCAGTTTGATCTGAAGTGTGCCAGAAACTCCCCTTTCTGTCAGTGTACATGAGGTTAAGTACACATATAATCCCGGAGATATCTTAATATACGAAAAAGAAGTGCAGTTTCAACTCAGTTTCTCAGTTTTTCAACTGATAAAGCTGATCTACTCTATCAGCATGACTCTTTGGGCTTAAATTGTATGAAAGAAATTTGTAAAATTACAAAAAGAAGAAGAAGAAAGCCTCTGGTTGCTCATTGCCTAGACTGTCCTGTAAATATAAAAATATTTTTGTTGATTCATTGAAAATGTCCTACTTTTTAAACAGTCTAAAACAGGACTACCAACACTAACAAGGACACTAGCAATAAGCAGAACTAGAAAAAGATGAATCAGGAGGAATAAGGAGGGAGAAATGGTCTCTTCCTGTAACACCATTACCCTTCTGGGGGTTGTGTTGTTGCCTGTCCAGTGCACCAGCTGTCAGATTCATTTTCACCAAAGCTGCTGAAATTGGTTCACAACACTGTGCACTTCCTAACTGGACACACTGAGATCCCTGGAGTTCTTGTGCAGTTTAAATGTACCATAATCCTAGGAGGATCTAACATGCCATGGTGCGTTTATTAAAGGAAAATGATACAGTGAGTTGTGCAGCCTACTTCCACTCCTCGCTTTTAGTTTTAATTACCTCTGCTAAGCTGTGTCCCAGTGCCATTAGATACAGTTTAACTTCACCATGAATTAAGTGGTGATTTATGGCCTGATAAACATCAGTGTTTCCGCAGTCAGAAAACTGCACCAACAACCTTATTTAGGAGTTTAGAGTGACTGTCACACAGGTGTCTAATCCCAGGCATTTCAGCCCATCATCAGATCTTTATGGTAATTGCTCAGTCACAGTCGCCTACGTCAGTGAACCCGCCTCAGCTAATCTTGTCACCTTTTTTGTAATTTTATGATTAAAGACTCCACACTGGTGAGTCTAATGACTTCCAATATAAATAGAAAGGCCTAAATGCATGGGCACGAGGTGTAGCGCAGGTCACACAAACTGCTACCATGGAAACATCATGTGCCACCAATCTGCTCTTGACCTTCTGCAGAGCTCAAACCACATGGTATTATTCCTGTGGATGGTGATGATAATTACTGTAGTCACAGGGAAGTGATATTGATTGGCATTCTGCTGAGCTTCCTAGCATATTCTGACTTATTGCAGAGATAGAAGTTGCCCCCAGATCTGCAGTCTTCTTTTTGTGAGAAGAGGACATTGTTATGGCACGGCGATATTAGAGATTGCAATGGGATGCATCCTCTGAAGGGCTTTGATCGTTCTCGGGTTTAAGACTTTAAAATACATCAAAACTGAATCCTAATTAAACTATAAACCAGCTATGCTAGTCTTACTTCAATAGGTTCCCACAAGAGTACAGGCGAATGTTCGTACCAACAGTCCTTTGTGACTAAATTTTCAGCCTATTTGATGTTTTTTGATTATGATGCAAATGCTTTTAAGATAACATCAAAGTTTTGCAAGCCTTGAATTGCAGAGTTTTTAGCACTCATCTTAACTTGATGTAACATTTTTTTTCCCGAGTCGCTTATGAGCAGGATTGTTTGTTGTCCTTCCCCACCCCCCATCTTGATGACTCATGTGACCTTGTCTTTGAAAAGTGCAAATGAAGCTGACGATTAGATTAGCGCCCGATTTGCTTCAGTCATCACTGTCATTCTTTTGTTTTTCTGTTTACCGCTCTGCTTTTTATGTCTGTGTATGCTCCATTATTTCCTTTCAGTTAGAGAAACTTGGCTCTCCCAGTCATTTCCATATCAATTGACCGGGCTGCAGGTGAAGGCTACTCATGCAGTACAAAGTACAGAGCCTTTGCCCATATACCTCGGGACTGTTTTACCTTGCCTTCGGGGACAAGGAATGGAAATGAGGTTCCGAAATGCGACAAGATTCAGAAGGAGACCTTGGGGCTTGATTAGAGCTTCGCGATGAAAGACACATTATTGAACCGAGTCTCCCTCCCACTGTGCTGCCAGGAGAAATGGCTTCATGGAGGAAAACATTAAATAGATGTGAGATTGATCATTTGTTTGTGTTTCTAGGCCAGAATAACATTCGAGCTGACACCAAATCAGGCACTTAAACCTAATTTTACTGTATCATAATGCTAACATTATTGCTGTGAGCAAGATTTTTCAAGGATAAAGATGATGGAACTGTATATTAGTTCTCATTGGCGGAAAATGTCATTTAAAAAAGAACAAAACCAGCAATATGTTGATTATTGTGTATTTGTATGTGTAGTCAAAGCTGTTATCTCCTTGCCAAAGACTTCAGTGTTCAGCAAGCAACTCGTCAACACTGTCATTGCCAACATCAGCTTTGTAGGATGCTCACTGTGATTTTGATCCCTGTAAACAGATAGCTGTATATGAGTAATGCAGCATCTTTAGCTAAGGGACAGGATTTTAGTAGCAGAAGCTGTTTTTTTCTGCTTGTAGGCTGAGGCTTGTTTGAGCAGGATTTAGCTTCATGCAGGTAAACAGACTATACTTTTTATACAGGAAATTTGGGCATTCTTCTTAGATTCCTATATTGGCTAGTTGGTGCATTAAGTACTTATTTACCAAATAAGTTTAGTGAATTAGCATGCTAACATTAGCTAAATTAGCATAAAGTAGAGAGGAGCTAAATGAGGAGCAAATAACAAACTGCTGTTTTATATAAAAAACCTATTTTTAACAAATAACAGTTTTCATAAATAGAGAATACTGTAAATGTTGGTAAAAAACTTTAACAGCAAATTAAAAGGTAAAATTTAGGCCTTTTTTTTTTAGGTCAATGCTGCAGGGCAACAATTTTACTGCAAAATGACACTGACACTCAGGAACCTTGCTTTAGTACAGGAATATAGCCAGAATACAACAACTTGAGTCAAGTTCCCTATTGCAAGGAGACACATCGCTCATGAGGGCTCATCCCAAACATGAATGTTAATGAGAAAGCCTGGCAGTCTGCACTCTAATTCATACCAAAGGTTTTCTCTTGGGTTGAGTTTGGGATTCTGTGCAGGCCTGTCAAGTTCTCCCACCCAAACCTCACTCATCCATGTCTTTATGGACTGTGTTTTGTGCACAGGTTTGCATTCATGTTGGAACTGGACTTGTTGCACAGGTGGCATCCTTTCATGGACCATGCTGGAATTCACTGAGATCTTGAGAGCGACCCATTCTTTCATAAATGTTTGTAGAAGCAGTCTACATGCCGAGGTGCTTTTATACACCCATGGCCATGGAAGTGATTGGAACACCTGAAATAAATGACTTGGATGAGTGACTGAATACTTTTGGTAGTGTAGTGCATTTAATGTTTTGCTTTACATATACTTGACAAGACAAGCAGTATACACTTATTGCTATTTGTCTAGGACTTGGAGGCAAAACACTTTTAAATAGTGTGTTTTTTTTATCTAGTATGTCTATTTTACTGAGACACACTAGAAGTAATACCTTAGCTCTTTGTTCACAGCTGCTGAATACAATCCAAGTGACCTCGACACAACGTGACAGCCCGACAAACTGAACTTTGGATAATTTCTGATTGATTTACCCAGTCACCCATCACCTCCCTCTCTCACTGCCTCTCTCGGTTTCCCGCCACTCCTTTATATTCACGTGGACGGCCGGCCTGCTGCTACAGTGAGTGAACGCTGCCAGAGGAGAGTCTCTGCAGACTCCAAACTGTGATGCACAAAGTCAACCACTTGATCCCCGGCTGTAGCCTGCAGCGTATTCCTCTACTCGCTCTCCAAAAGAGAGGAAAAAACAAAGATCTTCAGAGACACAAAGAGGCGCTTTCTGTTCTCTGTTGTCCAGCACTGCGGCTAGAGGTTGTGGGTGAATTAAATTCTACTATTCACAATCACTGCTATGCCAGGGGGTGTATTGTGTTAATGCAGAGATGCACAAAGCTTGCTTTAGACATTTATTTTGCCTTTTAAGAGCAGGTTTGGTCACAGTAACAAACACAGCTGTGTGATTATAGGACACTAGCAAAGCTGGATCTTCTTTCCACTCAGTCTGTTGGAAAACATCTTTTTATCACAAAGCCTGGCGGCGATATCTGCTGCACTCGGTCCTTTCAGTGAGCCCGCCTTTGTGATAAATCTTTTTTTGACCCGCAATTTCACCTCCTCTCGATCATAGGTTTAGATACAGCTCCCACAAAGGGGCTGACACAGCACCTGAGAGTATTTCCTTTCACCACCTTCCATTCGCACCTTCCTCATGCAGCAGAAGTTATTTAACCATAGCAAAAGACATGACTAAAACCCTCAATTTGAGGAGTGGTACAAACAGAGGAGGGAAAGCTAGTAGTCCTCCTTTCTCCCTTTTTCCCTCTCTAAGTGGTCGGGATCCATTTCGATCCCGGAGAACGGCCTGACAGCTGAGATAAAGAACATTCTGGTCTCTGACATGCTGCCATGGCCCCATCTGTGGCGGCGCTAAAAATACACGCAGTCTGGTGTCGCCATACCAGTCAACTGTCTAGGAGAGGGAAGGAGGTAAAGGGGGGAGGAAAGAACTGAGAGAAAGAGAGGTGCAGACAGATACAAGTCGAATCATTTGAGATGGAGCAGAGGGAAAAGAGGAACGACTGAAACGAGCGAGAGAAAGATAGAGAGGATGAATGAAAGCAATAGAGAAGAAATAGATAAGGGAGCACAAAGGAGAGCGAGGAGGGTGCTGTGTGCTCACTGTAATATTGCTATCTCAGGAAAGAGACATGAGCAGTGTACACGAGTTATACCACAGTGCTAAACCTCCTGGGCTCATCCAGTACATGACAAGCAAACACAGAGCGGCGAACAGGCAGATATGAAACTCTGTGGATTTGATCCCATTTGAAGAAATATGTAATATAGAACGACTGTGCAGGTCGCAGAGCACCGAGGCACAAGACATAATTAGATAAATTGTGAATGTGTGTGCAGAAATATATGGTCAAGATATGTCTATGACCAAAATTTATCATCATAAACTTGATTTAAATGATAGATGTAGTAATGTGATGTCACTCACTGGTTTCTGGATTACTCATTTTGAAGCTTCGGTGTCTTTTTGTCTTTTGGTGTCACAAGTCACTACATCTGGGCAACTGGCATTCTCGGTTAGGCCCCACACAAGTCTAGAGACCAATTGGAGACTGATTGGCAACCAAAGGTCAAATCGACCAGTTGATGAGTGGTTGCTTGCAGTCGCTAGGAGAATTTGGTAAAAACTATGCTATCAACTAAAGGAAACACGAGGAGAGTTTTTGTGCAGCATGTTCTTAAAAAAAAGTATCTGTATTTTATTTATACAAGGACGACACATATTACCATTGCTACATTCAAGCAAAAGGCAGCTGATGTAATGTACACAGGTTTTTCAGATTTGCAGACTCTTTGCGACTGATTTCACTCAGCAACAGCCTCCAGCAGCCGCTCGCCAGTTGGTTAGGGAATGAAGATTTTTCCCGGTGGACAGGGTGATGATTGCAGAACTGAATTTGAAAGCACTGCAAAGTGGAATTGATGTAAAGGAAAAGGAGTGACTGCAGATCTTTCTTATTGGATGTACCCGTTAACAGTTACACAAACCAACAAACCAACAAGACCTACCTGGCAAACTCTGGTTGCTAGGTAGTGTGTGGTCCTCAACCGCTTGATGAGTGGTTCCTGGAGGTTGCTGTAAGCTGTTGCTGGGTGAAATCGGTCGCAAAGAGTCTGCAAATCTTTGACATTGAAGAATTTGCAAACATGACACAAACTGGAAACCAAGAACAATCGCCTTCAGAGTAAAAGTTGTGCCTTACCTTTGCAACCAACATGATTTACAAGACTTCTACTTTGAAGACAAAATTCCTCTAGTTCTGGCTTTTGCTGCACTTGGTACGTTTTTGCAGACAAGTCTTCCTCTTTTACTCCAAATACTTCAACATCCAAATGAGAGCGACCAAAGAAATCGCAAGGATTTCAGTGTAGCACTGTCGACATCTTTGTGACCAATTTCTTCTTGTAACAGCAAGCAACCACTTGCCTACTGGTCAGGGAATCCCTAAAGACCAGCGAGTTACCAAATGGTCTCTAGTCCTGTTTGACTGGGGCCTAACTTACTTATTATTTACATAGCCAGCCAGGGTTGTTGGGCTAAAATCTAGCCCAGCCACCATGCACCACGGACATGGAAAACCCACACAGAGACACATATCCACAGAGAAAAGCCCCAGCAGATTGGCATGAACCCAGAAGGCAAGAGTTGAAGAGTTGAAGTCTGACCATTGCATCACCAATAGCCTATGATGTAGAAACAGAAATTCAGAAATGGTACTATCACACAGTTTGTTGAGTATAGTGCCTCCAACTGAAGCAGCTTCAATGTTTACTTCCACTTAAACGTAAGAGGAGAATAAAACTTTATGAAGTTTGCTTGCTAACTGAAAAGGTTTTGCAAATTAAAAAGCAGCAACTTTAATGCAACAACCAAGCGAAACTATCAGCTTCAGCTCTTTTCAACTAATACAAACATTATCATCAGTGACACAGTTTTAATCAAAATGAAATGAATGCAGACAAAGAAAGCTGATTACAGTCCACGCACACAGTTTTACATCCACCCCTCCCTGCCCCCTCTGAAAGTGAGTTATGAAAATTTGATCAGGGTCTTAATCTAAACAGCGCTTGTCTCTGCTTGCACTTTAACGGCAGCCTGCGTGACGAGGGAACAGGCTAATCAGAGAGGCATTTAATGTGTGGATGAAAAGGAGCTGTGGCAGAATGCTGCTGTTTTCCCTGTCAACATCCTCATCGTGGCTCTGCCAGTGTTGCACGTGGAAAGCATGTTTCCCACCTCAGCTTGCTCTTTTACACGCTCATAAAAGGTGCAGCTGTCTTTGGTTGATAGTTGGGGACACGGACAGCTTGTGGTCAGTGTCCACAGTGATACCACCCCACAAACAAACAAACAAACAAACAAACAAACAAACAAACAAACAAACAAACAAACAGTGTTCATCAACAATTTACACCACTAGGTGGAGTCCTTGCAGCGATTTGGCCTTCTTTGATGTATTTACCCTCATATACTGTAGTCCCTGCTGGTGCTTAGTGTGTGATTGCTTACTTCATCATTGCTATGACCATGGATATCAATTTCCTTCCTTTAAAGAAAATTTGAGCCTATTGTCTGCAGTGACATTAACTCTGTATTTGATTGTTTCTTTTGCCCTCCTCCTTCTTCAGTATTTGGCTGTGCAGGCTAAACCCCATGTACAGCCATGCCGAGTGCCCTCCCTCCCCCCTGATGGTTGATCCTCAGCAACTGGGACTGTTTAGCTTTCCTAATTAGAGAGCAAATGCTAAGCACTTGCACAGCCTCCCTGAGTGGACTTAATAAACAGGATCCTCATTAAAAGGCACCACACTGATGCACAAAAAGACGAGGGCATCCTGAACAACATCCATCGCACCATTGCCATACCACCCACATCCACCCGTGCTCTCTATACTTCTTTTTCTTTGGTTACATACAGGACAAGTAATGGGTGGGGGGAGGGTAAAGAAGGGTTTCGATTCTTGATTTGTGGACAACCTGTTGGTAGCTCAGAGCTGGAGTGATAAAAGCCGTTACACAATAGCTGTAGAAAAAGTACAAGTGAGTGAAACAGGTTGAAGAGGAAAGCAACAGCAGATTCTGACAAAAGCAGCTGATGAGTCACCAGATTTAAAATGAGTGTTTGATGTGTTTTTGTTATACAGGTGAATGCATCATTGTACTTGCAAAAGAGACAAACAGTATGCACTTGAAACCACTGAAGGCTTGGATGTAATTTCAGCGTATTTACAGGTGACATTAAATGTGAACTTATGATAAAATTAACAATATTCATCTACCTCTTGCTGCTCTGTGAGCAGTTAGGCACAGCGCTGCTTTTGAGTTATCCACACTGATGTTCAGCACGTAGCATGTTTATCTATTGTATGCACCACCACCATGCACCTGCCGTTAGCTCTGCAGGTATAATTATCAGATTCTGGTTTGATGACAGTGCTAGAAGTCACATGAAATTTATTATGGCTTCATAATAGGCAGCAAAATCTGGGACTAAACAATGAAGTCAAAATCGGAAAATTGCAATGCCGCAAGTGGCCACTGTAAGCTGAAATAACTTGACTGTGAATGACTTAATCAGTGTAACACACTGTTGTGGAAATGTTTTAGACCACTCTTTTATACAGTGTTTCTTCAGTTTATTGAGATTTGCAGGCATTCGTTCATGCAAAGCTCTCTTAAGGTCCCACTGCATCTGTCAGGTTGAGGAGTTTGACTGGGCCATTGCACTTCTTTTCTTTTCCAGCTATTTGTTTAGAGTTTTGCTGCTGTGCTTGGGATCATTGTCCTGCTGGATGACTAAGTTTGGTCCACGCTTTATCTGTTAAACAGATGGCCTCACACTTGATTCTAGTATACAGAGGAGATTATGGTCAATTCAAGGATTTCCACCCAGGTCCTGTGGCTGCTAAACAAACTCTAATCATCACTCTTCCACTACCGTGCTGGTATGAGGTGTTTGTGCTAATATGTTGTGTTTGGTTTTGGTGCATTATGGCCACACAGCTCCACTTTGGCCTCGTCTATCCAAAATACATTGTTCCTGAAGTCTTGTGGTTTGTTGAGATGTAACTTTGCAAACCTTAGTTGTGCTTCAATTCAGGTTTTTTATTTTGTATGTTAATAAAATGCAACTGTACAACTAATGAAAGCACCATGCTAATAAAGCCAGAGGTACTTGATAACGGCATTCAGCCCTTTGACCAAATATGGTCAGTTAAGGCTCCAAAAGACCTGAGACTAATAGGTGATTCCGGTGGCCACTTTCATGTTCAATACAAACTCTATTACTTCATGACACTAGTTTAAATAATGACGAATGCCTATAAGCTTGTTCCACCTATGACCCACTGACTTCAAGTCACTACAAAGATCAGAGAGATACCTGAGAATACAATCAAAACTCCACCTTTAGCAGAAAATGTTGCAGTTTCTTTGGATAAAATATCCAAAGAAACTGATGAAGGTTTTAATTTCAGTTGTGTTCATTTCAGGCATGCAGATACTGTAGTTTTGCCGACTTTTGCAGAGAGTCACCCACTTACAAAACTTATGAGAGCAATGACATGATTGGGAAGCGGCACACGATTCTCATCGTTCTCCACCTCCCTTCTCTTTCGCCCCCCTGCAGAGAAGTTCTTGCTTCTCTGCAGGGTGGCAGGCTCAGACGCTCAGGCTAACCGTCGGTTAACAGGTAGAACTACCCGGAACCCCCTCAGAGAGTTAGAAGACACGCTGAGCTCGTCTCATCACTCAAAATCACATTAGTCCACTGCGCCTGAAAGCATCACAGCAAAAGAAGGGGGGGAGAAAACATCAAAGGCTGTTTACCTTTCTTATTCTCTGAGTTAATTTAGATGCACAACCTATGGGGAAACAGTTTTTATGTTAAATGAGGAACTTTAACATACAGTAGGTTGTGCACAAGCTAGAAACATTGTTTAACAGACAGACTAGAGACAGGATAACTGTATCACTGTAAGGCAAATGTGCATATTTATTGGCCAGTCTCTTGGGATGTACAAGGAGGAAAATACCAGCCATCCCTTTAACCACCCAATATACCAGCTACTATATCAGGTTAAACCACTTGTTAACACAAATATCAACCAATCACATGGCAGCAACTTAATGCATTTTGGTATATGGAAACGTTCAAACTGAGCATCAGAATGGGGAAGCATGGTGACTTAAGTGACTTTGAATGTTACATAGCTGACGTCAGAAACTGCTGATCTCCTGGGGTTTTGGACTTCCAACACTATGCCAGATGCCTAATTCTTTGAGTATTCGCAGCTTTTCATTTCAGCCAACACCTCATAATATTTAACTGTAAAAGCATTATTTTTGAGCAATGTGAGTACTGCATGCCACAGATTGACAATAAAAATGTAGAATAGAGTAAAAACAGCTGATTGGAGACTTTGGCAGAAACCTCTGAAGGAACCTTCTACTTCCTTGACTTTGAAAAATGTTTGTGGGACTAAATACTCCAGGTGCTGTGAATGTGACTAGTAACAGGTCATCTTCACAGTTGGTGAATGCAGAAGGTTTGAGAATGTGACACATCAAAGAAAAAAAAGAAAAAAAATCCGGATTAACTGTGGAGAAGACAGCAAAATCTTTGATGTGGAAAACAGATAACCAGCTTGTGGGGAACAAGCCGCAACTGAACATCACTACAGATGATCCGGCACCCAAAGAAAAGAGATAAAAACAAAACAAACCAATTCAGCAGACAGTATTGTGAAAGATGTCTGTCTTAAGGCTTCAGCTGGACCAGGGATGTTAACAGCTTTCAGCGCGATTGAGTCACTGGTGGGGAAAAGTTGTCAAATGCATCAATCATTTGAAGGACTAACATCCTGTGTTTTTCTCAACTTCCTGTAAGCATGAACAGAAGCTACAGCTTGCTTATACGTTCTTATGTGATAGTGTTGATGTGCTCATGTGTGAACTCTTTTTTTCTTTTGCACATTTCTTGTATTGTGGCCTATATCCAATCCAACCGGGACGGCCGATTTCTCGACTAGAAACAGATGTGAAGACTAGGAAAAATGATTTGAAAGTGGACATAGAGCTCTGTGCCTCGAATCCCTATTTTGATATTTGTCAGCAAACCAGCGACAAGGCCATAGTAACCGAAGCGTGTTTTCTGAAAAAGCCTGTGTCTTGTTATAGCTGCATGACTCATGCTGAGCTGCCATGCAGACTGCCCTTTGCCTCCCCCCCTCTCTTCTGTGCCTCCTCTCATCTCTGGTCCATCTCTCTCTGCATCCCCACCACCCTCTCCCGCCTCCCCTCTCCTCCCAACCGTGCTTAAATCTTTTGAAGCGCAGATGTGGGCTGACAGTGGTTATTTCTTATCACGCCACGACAGTTTTATGTGTCACAAGCGCTCAATACACATTGGATAGAAGCAGTACAGGGTCATTATGAATCCCAACACCTTGGCGGGGCGTTCGAGACCTGGCCATCCCGGGACCTGCCAATACTGTCATGTTTTATACTCATCCCTCCCACAACCCCACACACTTGGGGTTTGTGTGCTCACGAAGCCTTGTCTGTCCAGGGGAGGTTTCACGGGGTTACAGCCACCAGCTATAGCCATTCCCAGCACATTGCCCTCTCCAAAGCTGGAGGGTCAGCGTCAGAGCCCTTGGCGTAAACAACACAAAAGGGGCAAAGTAGTAATGCATAGAGAGCACAGCCTTCTGTGCTACCCAATGATCTTTTGGCTGACTGAACATTCAAAATCACAGAGAATCTTAATAGTAAACACTTTCTGGAAGTGCTGATAAAGCAAGGGAAGGGCCATTATACAAGAAAGTTAACAGCACAGCTTACCGGCTGAATGCTTTAATTTTGTTTAAAACACACTACAAAATTAAAGGCTTGGAGGTCTAATGCTGTTTAAGCAGGCCTGTTGAGGCTCTGCAAATCCCAGCTGGCCACAACAGGCTGCAACTCACAAATGAGCATTTCCTCGACTCGTAGACAGAAATACAACTGTGTATGAAATACTTTCTAAGCTGATCTGTTCAGCAAAGCATTTAGCATTACAAACAGTGTTTACTTTCTGCTCTGTGCTTAAACATGGACACCATTAAAATGTTTACATGTGCTGCAAAAGCTAAAAAATGAGGATTTTGGAAGGGAACTTTGGAGTGGAAAACCAAATTGAGCGAGTAATTAGATCAATTAAGACCTCAGTCAAGTGGAACTAAAGCAGCAAAAAGAAGTGGATACACAATGGTTTGGAAAAATCGATGAATATTTCTTGTCTATATTCTATGCAATGACTCGCTGTGCTCTTCTTTTTTCTCTTTTCTTTAATTTCACTCTCTGACATGGTTCCCCCCTGTCTGAACATCATTCTCCTGGAGATCTTTTCCTTCTTAAAGGGCGTTCTTCCACCCCACCATCACCAGGTGCTGGCTCACATAGAATTGTCTAATTTCTGGTATTTTCTCTTTAATACTTCAAGGTCTTTACCTGACAATATTATGTGAAGGACTAAAATATCATGCTTTTCTCAACTTCAAATAGGCATAAATGGAAGCTGGAGCTTGTTTATTTGGTATTATGTTATGTTGTTTTCTTGTTAAAGTGTATCATTTTGAGAAAAATACTAACTCATTTAGAATTAAAAGACAGCAACATGTCTTAAAAACTTAGAACAGTGGCAGCAAAAAGGCTGGAAAAGTGGTACCTAAAAGGAAAGAGCTGGAGGAACATCTGGCAGCTAATGAGGAACTGGCTGCAGATCACTAACATGATTTGGTATAAAAAGAGCATCTTAGACAGGCAGCATTTAACAAAGCTGACAATGGGCAGACGTTCTACAGAAAACTACACATAGTCTACACACTGTAGAACAATTTCATAAAAGTATTTCTCAGCTTTTTTTTTCATCATCTACAGTAAACAAAAATTAAAACATCCTAAAATTGTGTAGAAACCTCTGTGCGAAAAACGAAAAGGGCAAAAATCAGTGTTGGGTGCGAGCTCATTCAAAACGGACTGAAGCAAGGTGGAAAACTGTTATGTGCTCTGAAAAATGTAAATTTGAAACATGGACACCATGACTCTATTCAACACTCCCCATGACTCTATTCAACACTCCCCATGACTCTATGACTCTATTCACACCTCTGATGCTTTGGGGTGCATTTGTGACTATGGAATTTGCAGCTTTTTCACTGAAGGCCTTGCATGTTTCAGCAAGACAATGCTAAAGTGCATCCTGCATCTATTAGCAGCTTGGCTTCAGAGTAGAAAAGTCCGGATGCTGAACTGTCTTGCTTGTCGTTCAGACCTTCCACCACCTGAAAACGTTCGGAGCATCGTGAAATGAAAACTGCAACAAAGAAGACCCAGGACCGTTGTGCAGCTGGAATCTTATATCAGATGTGTTTTCCATAAAATGAAGTACGTAAATCATTGCCTTCTGCTTTTCTTTACACTCTACGCAGCATCCTGATGCTTGTGGAATCTTTTTCCACATCTGTCCACATGAAAATGCAGTCTGATGTAGGCACTCACTTTTGACACTGCAAGAGAAAATTTTTACTTTTCAATGGTGAAAATATTCACAAACACACACACATGTACACACTTCCTGCTCCATATTAAGCAGACAATTCCTTCCCAGTAAAAGAAACGATCCATCCACTGAGCCCCAAACCCAGCCAGGGCACATAAGTGCACTCAATGTCCCTGATTCCAATTTGGAGCCGCTTCGGCACACAAAGAGACACTACTTATGATACATGTCGGCCTCTCCGACTGTGGAGAGCTAATATCCACTGCGAGTCATCATCTGTGGAGGGAAAAACAGCAACCGTTTTCTTTCTATTTGGCTGCAGGTACATTGAAGTGCATTAAATTCCCATTAGAGGACCTTAGCTCTGTGTTTTCACCCGTGGTGGCTGACTAATGGGAGAACGAGGCCGGGATGAATCCGTCATGGTTTAGCTGCACCAATGGTGGCGATAGCTTGGCCCCGGTGAGCGCATCCACAATAGGGCCTCTGCTTTGCTCAAAGACTGCTATTGATCTGCTAGTGGCTGGGAATCAGAGCGACGTGGAGGGAATCATAAGGCTGGCGGTTCGCTCTTTGCCTAGGCTCCACACAACCTCCCACCTGCAGAGAGAGGGATCCCCGCTAGCAGTCCAGCCCCCAGCCAGAGGTGCTTCATCTACACATTGTCCTGAAGTCTGCCCGTTTTTCTCACATAATTTACTCCTGCTGTTGCTTTTCTCCCAGATTAGGTCGAAAGGAACAGTAGAGGAAGAAGTGTGATCGGTATAGGTTGTTAAATCAAAATAATGCTGTTGTGTTGTTGTGTTTTTTTTCCACATTAAATGCAATCAAGTTTGCTAAAAATGTGACCTTTTTTTACACAGACTGCGTATAAAAGATGGATGTCGCCAGCAGCATAAGGAACCATATTTAGATGGGACTGTGGTGTGCTAGGTAATCTATAGACTTTATAGGTCACAGACACACATGGTGGGTAATTACTGTGCACAAACTCACAGTTGCACTAATTTCCCAAATTATTTGTTGACTAATTAAAAAGTGCTACAAAAAGGTAGCAAGACAACAAATGTCCAGTCTAGTGACTCAAAGCAGTCATGGTCAGGATTTGGCTATAGTCACCTGTGTCTTTAAGCCCTGGCAATCAAAATAGTTCTGAAAAAGATTCACCCCAGTTGTTCTAAAAAATGAAATTATCATGCTACCAACACTTTTCTTTGTAGCACATAGCATGCTGTAAATGTGGTTATTTCTTCTGCAAAGCTCCGTACTTTAACAGGGAATCCTATGGGGGTTGAGTCACTTTTGAACCCAGTTTTTAAGGTACTGCAGTTTATGGCAAATGTGTACTGGCCTACATTTTCAGGTGGTCTTTCATTTTTTGTGGATCTTCAATATGTTTAAAAGTGTTTTTATACTTTTTCGCAGAGAACACAACAAACTTGAATTATTAAATCAACAGTAAAAAAAAGCTCAATCACTTCTGGACTTTGACTGGAGACGAAGAAGGGGTGGAGATTAAAAGATCGGAGAGGTTTGAAGGACCTCGGAGAAATGGCTTTAAAATCAATGCTGCGTTTGACCGTTAACCTCTGGAGAGACCTGCAGGCACACAGAGAGAGAGAGAGAGAGATGTAGCAATGAAAATGTGTGGGAGAAGATACTGCTAATGACAGAATTTATTGTACAGAACGGTGCAAAAGTCTTGAGCCACCCTCGTTTCTTTTCATTTTGCTTACAAGGAGCCAGACTTTCTTATAATGTTTTAAAGTCCTCAATACAATGCGTTCAAGGTGCAGATGTCAATAGCGTTTTGTTCTTGATAGTCAAAATCTGGCTTGTACTACAAGAAAAAAGCCAGTGTTCCTGGAGGTTTTTTTTAAGTGGCAGGTAATTTCAAATGCAACTTTTGAATCGTTGTTTAGCGTTTCAGATCAGATTATATATATCAGGTGTCAGATCTAGTTGAATTATGTTTTCCTGATGTTTTGCAAGAGAAGCTGAAGGATACTAATTCTTGGCTGTGTTGTTCCTGGCCAGTGTTTGATTACATAAAGGGCAGCAGACATCAGTTTATATTTAAGTGATACTGATTCACTTCATAGTGTTAAGGGGTCACACGGATTGTGCAACATCTTCCTGTAAGTTGTTGGATTCATTTGGCTAAATCCACAAAGAGCCATGAATATCAGAGCAGCAGTAGCTTATCACAGCATGTACGCAAAGGAAAATCTATTGTGGCTCATGGAACCAGCTCCCAGTTTGGATTCAGGAGAAAGATACCGTCTCTACTTTTAAGCTTCGGCTCAAAACGTTCCTTTTTGATAAAGAATATAGTTAGGGCTGGTTCAGGTGACCGGGAATCCTCCCTTAGTCACGCTTTCTTCACCTAACCCCAGCCGGTCACAGCAGATGGCCGCCCCTCCCTGAGTCTGGTTCTGCTGTGCTATGCTGTAACACCTGATCTTGGGCCTCCAATTCCTTTAACCCTCCTTTAACCCTTGACTGTGTGTCAGGGCTTAAAACCAGCAATAACACCAGAGACCCCCAAGACTTTTTTTGCCTAGTGTCAGTGGGAGGCACTGACATGAGATGGTGATATTCTCGATGACCAGCAGAAGCATTCATCACTTTTCATATTTGGAAATTATGTCCTAAAATATTCTGTACTATGCTGTAGTTAACACTAATACATTGAAAAACATATATAAAGTGAGTCAGTGGTGAAAAAGGGAAACGTTGTCTACTCCTATGCAACAAATAAAGGATATATAAAATGAAGATTACTGTTTTCCTTGCTGCTACTACCAATTTACTCCCAGTAGCACCTTTAGGAAAAAGGTACACGTAAATATCTGCTTTCCAGGAGAGCATGAACACATATATCACGTACCACAGACGCTTTGAATGCCAACAATGATTTAACACAGATTTTCGAGATGTATTAATAGGAATAAGTGGCTTGGGGTTTTGCTCTCACGAAAGGAGCTCTCACAGCTCGGCTCTGTGGGAGCTCCTTTCGTCACAAGCACCAGCTCACCCAATTATGCCTTTTTCATGCAAGCTGACCAAACGCACATCACAGCATGGGAAACGGTGATGTTACAGCAACACAGATCTACTCATTAGTCATTGTGTCTCAGCGCAGCCTGCTTTGTCCACTCTGTTTTCTTTCTTTCTTTCATTTTTTTTTTAAATCACCTCATGTTTCCAGCTTAGTGCTGAGTCCAACCTGACCCCTTCATTAATAATGAGCAAGAATGGGGTGCGGTCCTGCCAAGCGCTCCTGGCTGTCGGCATGTATGTGTGTGCGTGCTGCCGACTGCTCGCTTGAAATGCAGAAATGGGTCCTGAGGATGTCTACGGACTCGAGCAGAGAGTGAGGGTCCAGCATCATTAGAGGAAGGGATTAGCAAACAGGAGAAGAAATATTTCAAAGAGGCAGAAAGAGCCTTGCATTTCACAAAGCCTTTTGAAGAGCCTCGCAATTGTGTAAAAGAACATAATCCAGGGTAACAGGTGGAAAAAGAGAGGGGCTTTGTTTTTTTGCTAAGAGTTAAATGAAATACCCCCTCATTTGTGTGTGCTACATGTTACCCATGTCATAATAATTTTAACAAGGTTGCTATAATTCGGACTTTGAATCTCATGTAGATAATTATAACGTAAAGAATGAATGTTTAGAAAGTAGCATGGCGGTGGATTTTATTATAATTAGCTGCACAACGGTATAATATAGATCAGTGGCTCTATGTTATATTGCTATATTATAATGTATTGGCTTCTTGCTGTTTGAATGACTGCCATCTTGTGGTCACAGTTGGTCGGACGCAGGTTTAAGTCTGAGTGTGATTAATATTATTGTGTCTGTGGATTAACCGCTCGTCTCTGGTGGGAAACTGATGGGAGATAAGCAGTTTATAGTTCTGCTTTCACTGGTCTTAGATCAGTTAGGATCTGAGTTTTGTGTGGAAACAGCAAGTAAACGAACACTCTTTGATTTATCATCCTAACAGACGTTCTCAACTATGTTGGCCAACATGTAGGATGAAGGACACCTGTCATAACTCCTTTAGGATGCTAGCAAAGTGAACATTCAGAACCACCACCTTCAGAGTAGCATCTATGAGAAATCATGAGGTTCAACCAGCAGTTTTGCTGGCAAACCACACTTTTAATATCCCTGTAGATACTGAAAGGGAACCACATCACAAATTAAAGCCTTTTTATTTAACTGTGTTTTCCTCTATTAATACATTTTAATATACAATTCAATCCAATATACTTTATGTAACACCAAATCACAACAGTCACCTCAAGGCACTTAATATTGTGAGGTAAAGACACTACAGTAATACAGAGAAAACCCCAACAATCATACAAACATGAGTAAGCACTTTGGTGACAGTGGGAAGAAAAACCTCCCTTTTAAGAGGAAGAAACCTGCATCAGAACCAGGCTCAGGGAAATGGAAACATGTTCTATTTTTGTTGTTCTATTTTTCTGAGCTCATTGAAGACTTTGTTTATGTTTCTTTTACAAATATATGTTCCCTGAAGATGATTGAAGATGACAATTAAATAATAATTAAGATTATTAATATTAATCTAATAATTGAAAATCGATTACTAAATAAATGTGTGTTTCTTATTGTCTTATAGTGTTTCTTATTATTATGAGTATCTACCTGAAACCCACCCTAAAAACAGTGACAGGGCACTGAAAGAATAATTTTTCTCCAGTTGGTTTAACTTGTTTTTCTGATAAAACCTGATACTATATTTACCTTTTAAAATATAAAGACTTTACTGTCGGAAAAACGTGACTAAATATACAGAAAGAATACAAGAGCTGAGGAGACTGTAGCTCATGCTCTTGTCCCTCCTCGACTCTTTTGTCAAAGCACGGCAGCTGACATCCCGTCTCCCACGTGGGGACACAGACAACGAAGTGCCAATGAAAGCGAGGCATGTTGATACAAAAGCCTCTCGACCTCGAGAAGCCTCGTTCCTTCTCTCAGAGGGAGCCATTGTCCACAGATGTGCGTGTCCATCACAAGCCTCTGCAAGCTATTCTTTTCCTCCCATAATGATAATCATATTGCAAGAAAAGTTGCACCGAACCACAGCTTGCTTTTGGATAGAAGCTTCTGAAATGGGATTGGGATAGATCTTGGATTATTCATAGACCACTTCTTTCTTAATCGTACTTATCGGTTTTTAAAAATGTATTTTTCAGGAATAAGCAATAAGAAAATCCATGGATGGTGCTAAAAAAAAGTTAAAATGTATACACAGAGGCACTAAATAAAGCAATGAATTAGTATTTAAATTTGGACCTGTTTAAAGTCCTCGCATCCATAAACTGATGGGAGGGGGAAAAGCCTTTGCAGACACTTCATGAATTCTGATGATCTGTTTTTCATTTCAGACGTATTGATGCTGCCAGACAGGATAATAATCCAGTTCTGTGTTAAGTTAAAACTGATTTGCCAGAAAAGAATGGGACAAAAACCTTGTTGCTGCAGAGAAAGCAAGTTTATAGATAGATAGATAATAGTGTTTAACCCTAACCCTGATTCTGAATATAATCTCTTCTAAGGTGTAAACCTCAATGGGAAATCACAAAAGTGTGCACACAAACAGAAAACTCAAAATAACAAATGTCTAAAGAATAACAGCCCCCCACAAACTATCTCACTCAAGCTATAATCTGCCTTTGGAGAGCCGTGGTCCAGTGTACTCTGACTCCGTCAGCTGTGATTGTCCCTGCTTATCTAATTGAGGACACTCTAAAATATTTTTCACCCCTCTCAAAGACTTTACCTCTCCTCCCAGTAATTCTGTCAGTTGGGCTGCACAGACGCTTCACTGACTTAAACCCGCAATGCTTTTAGAGCTCAACAATAAAATCCATCACAATAGAAATACCCTTCTGTATATTTTCGCTCAGACCTGATGCTCAATTAAATTTCGGCTCACATCGCTGCACCGTGAGTCCTACAGGTGTTTTCAGATATCTTTCAATTTAATCAGGAACATCAGCAGCTGCAGCCGAAAATTATATTTTCAAGGTAATTCATTTCAAAACAAATTTAGATGTGTGATGGTGACTAACAAATATAGAGCACCGGAGAATTTATAAGTACGAGGTGCTTGCAGGGTATTCCAGATTAAGAATGGCCATGTAGCCCCAAAATGCAGTATTCCTGAAAAATAAAAAACATTTAAAATGTTGTAAGTTTTTTATTTTTGTCATTAAGACAGGATGTCTCAGGATGACCGAGGGGTCTACTTGTGTGTGTTCAAGGACAGGCAGCATTACCTCAATGTTTTGTAAAATGATGCTTCTGTCGTCCCCCCCATGACTTGAATACGTAATAAAAACAAAAACAGTTTTAACAATATACACATTCACTAATTCTCTGGCTGTCTTTACGTTTGTTTGTCCGCATACTCCCCCTACACGATCAGGAACTGAGCAGCAAAATTTAGCCCACAGAGACATCTTAGCTTTTTGTCTAGATCAGAAATTGTGATGTCACTGGGTTACTTAGCAACCACCTACCAATGGACTAAAATGACCCACCTATATAACCCTGTAAAAGAACTGTGTCATTTTCAGTTCACGACAATAACATCTAATTTATTTCCACTAAATGTGAATTTTATTGTGCTTATTTTTATCACTTATGACTAACTTTGCTCCTCCCCTTTGTGAGTGTGGACGCTTCATCTCTTTGCTCTTGAATGCTTTGCTTCTTATATTGATTTTTATGCTGATTTTTTCCCTTTTTTCCGTGTGAGCTTACCTGCGATAACTTCTGGACACTTGTAGATCATTAGGACTAGAGTGTTCTTAACAGAAACAGCAACATTTTATGGTTACCTTGTCCTCAGCGCTCCGTGTGTCTGTGGCCTAGACACAGCTGAAGCCTGATTACAGCGTCTGGGCACCGAGCAGCCTCAATAGCCTGGAAAGGTGCTAACCGCTAGGCTAACTAGCAACAAGATGCCTTCCCTCTCCACAGATGACTACCACAGCCTCCTGCAGAAGATTGCAGTACTGGAGACAAAAATTCATCGCTTAGAAGTAAACGTGGAGGTAAATGGACTTTGTGGAAATGAAACAACCTTGCCTTTGATTCAAAACAATGGCGATGAGCAAGCTAGTACACAGCTAAGGAGCACAGATAACATGACCAAGAAAGTAGACTCTGTGCATTATTATAAATCCTCAAGTGATAATCCCCCCTTAGACTGTCTTGGTGCAAAACCAAGACATAAATCATGTCTCCTGGAAGGGGGAGGACGTATCACAGGCAGGGCACAGCGAGCTGAAATCTCTGAAACCGACTGGCCTTCACTTCCTACGAGACAGAGAAGCTCTTCTACCCCTGTATACGGGAGGAAACAGGACTGGACAACCGTGAATAGGAAGGTTAACAACAAACCTCCAAAACAACTGAATGTGAAACTGCAGAACAGATTTGCTCCACTATCAAAGGACCCTGGATCTATATCGGACAACCATCCATCTAAAAGCAGCGAAATAAGGTCTGAAAATCTGTTGAAAAGTGAAAGGCCACAGGGAAAGCTAAAGGCTAGGCCTGAAACTCTGATTGTGGGTGACTCTGCCGTAAAGGATGTACAAAAGATGTGCGGTAAGAACACTAAAGTCCTCTGCTTTCCTAACGATATGGTCAACAACCTGAAGGAGAGAATTCTTCAAATTGCAGATGAATATCCAACTGTGACAAACATTGTTCTGCATACAGGGTCAAACGATGTGTCCAAACAACAGTCGGAGGTTCTGAAACGGGACTTTACTGGATTATTAAATACTGTAAACTCTCTGAATGCAGCTGTATTCATCAGTGGACCTGTACCGCCGGTCAGAGGAGGAGACAAGAGATTCAGCAGGTTGTTTACACTGAATAAATGGCTTATATCAGCATGTGCTGACCACTCAGTGCATTTTATCGACAACTTTAATATTTTTTGGGAACGCAGGCATCTGTTCAAAGCAAATGGATTTAATTTTAACAAGTCAGGGGTGAAACTGTTCACCTCCAACTTGTTTTATTCCATACGTCATCCATCCGTGCTTGGTGCCAAGGCTGAGATAAACGAGGAGTTATCTCATAAAGAGGAACAAACAGTACTCCAAGAACAGACAAAGCCCAGCAGAAACCTTGAGGAGGAGCTCCATTTGCCCCCACCCGGGAAGAGCCTCAGAAAGGAGAGACATCCATGGCATCTGAGGAAGAGCCTCAGAAAGGAGAGACATCTAAGGCAAGAAGAGGGGTCCCTATTTGCCTCCAACTCTCTCAACAACACCAACGACCAGGACAAGGGACCACGACCTTCCCCAGTCCCCCAAACCCCTGACAGGCCATAACCCTCCTCCCCCTCCCTTTCTCCCTCCTCCCCACACCTGAAATTCACTGAGGAGATGATGGAGCGGGTCAATGCTGGGCTCAGATCTACCCCCCGTCCCAATCCCTTTTTGTCCCCCATAAACCCCCCACCAGAGCGGCCAAAGGTTCGCCATCGAGCCCCACCCTCAACAGAGCAATCGAAGTCACATTGCCCAGCCTCGCCCCCCTTAGTTCCTCTTCATGCCCTGTCTCCGCAGTCTGATGCGTGATGTGTGAAGGGTCCGGGCTGTGAGGATTATGGCAGTGATGACTTTTCCCAGGAGAAGCTGGGACCCTGTTTACTAGAAGGTTTTAAAATTTCTGTACTTTTAGGTGACAGGAGACATGTGGCCTGGTCAAAACACAGAGAGCTGCACTCTAAAAGATCTTTAAACATAGTAAACATACCTTGTGTGCCACAGACTGCTCCCAAACACGAGGGGACAAGTAATACCTCTAAAACACTTAAGTTGGCTTTATTAAACATTAGATCTCTAGCTGGGAAAACATTTTTAATTAATGATTTAATCACTGAGCACAGCCTTGATTTTATGTTTTTAACTTAAACTTGGTTGGACCAAAGTAACAGTGGAGCTGTTCTCATCGAGACGACCCCTCCTAACTACAGTTTTATCAGTGAGGTCAGGGCGAGCAGGAGAGGAGGAGGGGTTGCTGTCTTATTTAATGAATCATTTCAATGTAAGCAGCTATCTCCTGGAAGTTTTCAGTCTTTTGAATATGTGGCTTTACAGCTGAAGGCCCCATCCAAAGTTGTGTTTCTTAATGTTTACAGGCCTCCCAAATACTGCACAGACTTTTTTAATGACCTCAGTGAACTGCTGTCTGTGATCTGTGTTGATTTTGACTGTGTAATTATTGCTGGGGATTTTAACATTCATGTGGACAACCCTCAGGACAAAGGGACTAAAGACCTGAGTAACACTCTGGGCAACTTTGGGCTGACTCAGCATGTAACAGAGGCCACACATAATAGAGGACACACTCTTGACCTACTGATCTCCAAAGGCCTGAGCATTTCAAAGGTTACTGTGTCTGATGTGGGCCTGTCTGATCATTACTGTGTTTTCTTTGAAAGTAAAATCTCAGCCCACACAAATATATCAACAACAGTGATCACAAAACGGTGTATAACTGAACACAGTAGTGCAATTTTTAACCAGGTCTTCCCATTAACACCTGACCTGTCCAGAGGGTCAGTCAATGAGCTCGTCAATAGCTTCAATGCTAACATGTTAAATGTAATGGACACTATTGCTCCCATTAAGGTGAAGGTTATCTCTGGAAGGAAAAAGTCTCCATGGAGAAACTCCACACTGGTGAAAAATGAAAAAAGAGAGTGTAGGAAAGCTGAGCGCAGATGGAGAAAAACAAACCTCCAGGTTCATTATGACATTTATAAAGAGAAACTTCACAATTATAATTTACAACTGAGGAATGCAAGGAGGTCCTACTTCTCTGACATCATCACTAAAAACAGCCATAATGCTCGGGTCTTATTTTCTACAGTTGACAGGCTAACAAACCCCCCTGTGTCAGTGGCAGCTGAACTTCATTCGACCATGGCCTTCAATGACTTTGCCAAATTCTTCACTGAAAAAATCCAAAAAATTAGACAAGCAATTGGTACATCAACAGCAGATCCAGGATATGTACTGTGTCCACCAAAAAACTGTTTAAACACCATGAAACAGTTTCAACCTATTAATAGCAAAGACCTGGAGGACATCTTAGGTCAACTGAACTCCTCCTCCTGCTGTTTAGATGTCCTGCCAACAAGTTTTTTCAAAAAGGTCTCAAAGACTTTAGAGTCAGACCTGTTACAGATCGTCAACTTTTCTTTATTATCAGGTGTGTTTCCAGAATCACTAAAAACTGCTGTAATCAAACCTATACTGAAAAAGGACAATCTTGACAAGACACAAATGAACAACTACAGGCCGATCTCAAATCTCCCGTTTTTAAGTAAGATCATTGAAAAAGCAGTTTCTCAACAGCTCAGTTACTTCTTAAAACAGAATAATTGCTACGATGCCTTCCAGTCAGGTTTTAGACAGAACCACAGCACTGAAACCGCTCTGACCAAAGTGTTTAATGACATATGTCTGAATACAGACAGTGGAAAAATGTCAGTCCTAGTTTTACTGGATCTCAGTGCAGCATTTGATACAGTTGACCACAACATATTACTCAAACGACTGGAGAACTGGACAGGTCTTTCAGGAACTGTACTAAACTGGTTCAAAACATACGTAGAAAACAGGAAATACTTTGTATCAATAGGTAACTTCACATCTGAGCAGACAAGTATCACATGTGGAGTTCCCCAAGGTTCCATCTTGGGACCCCTTCTGTTTAACATCTACATGCTCCCACTGGCACAGATTATAAACAACAACAAAATAAACTATCACAGCTATGCAGATGACACACAAATATATATCACAATGTCACCAGGAGACCGAGGCCCTGTACAGGCTCTTGGTAAATGCATTGAGGAAATCAATGACTGGTTGTGCCACAATTTTCTCCAGCTAAACAAAAACAAAACTGAGGTAATAGTCTTTGGCGCCAAAGAAAAACGATTACAGGTCACCAGAGAACTTCAATCTATACATCTAAAAACCACAAACCAGGCGAGAAATTTGGGTGTAGTGATGGATGCAGACCTAAACTTAGAAAAACACATTAAGACAATAACAAAGTCAGCTTACTATCACCTCAAGAATATATCAAGGATAAAAGATCTGATGTCTCAACAGGACCTGGAAAAACTAGTCCATGCATTCATCTTTAGTAGGCTTGATTACTGTAACAGCATCTTTACAGGTCTACCTAAAAAATCAGTCAGACAACTACAGCTCATTCAGAACTCTGCTGCTCAAGTCCTCACTAAGACCAAAAAAGTGGACCACATCAGTCCAGCTCTGAGGTCCTTACACTGGCTGCCTGTCCGTCAGAGGATAGACTTTAAAGTTCTGATGCTGGCCTATAAAGCTCTGAATGGTTTAGGACCAAAATACATCAATGACCTCCTGACCCAGTATGAACCATCCAGATCCCTCAGGTCATCTGGATCCGGTCTTTTATCAGTTCCCAGAGTCAGAACCAGACACGGAGAAGCTGCATTCAGCTTTTATGCTCCTTATATCTGGAACAAACTCCCAGAAAGCCTCAGATCAGCTGAAACACTCAGTTTATTTAAATCCAGGTTGAAGACTCACCTGTTCTCAGCTGCATTTGAATAAAGCACCAAATCCACACTTTAAGCTTAAATTTCAAAACTTACATTTAACTACTGATTTTATCTACTGTTCTGATTTTATCTGTGTGCTGGTGTAGTTCTTCTTCCCACCAGCAAGAGTCGCTACAGTTCTTTCATGCCAAGATTTGTTTGTTATTAGCTGTAGAGTTAGTAATGCAGCACACTTTGAGAAAAGACTGACTCAGCATGTTGTTCAGATAAACATCTGCATCCATCCTCTTCGTTGTTTTACAGAAAGCATCGCTTGTGAGTATTTAAGTTGAACAAGAGTTAATGCAACTATATTGGCTATTATTTATGCACTTTTATGGTTAAAGGTGTACTGTATTCAGATTTACTTTCTTTCCAATGTTAGCTAGTTTAGCCAACTGATTTGCATTATCGTGTGAATATATAGGCTGAATATTGCTTATTTCTTCTGTTTGTAGTTTCACTCTGTTGATAATTGAAGGCAGCGTCAATAAAAGGGACGATACACCTGTCAGTTGTCGAGGAGTTTATCTATCTGCATAACTGTATCCAGTGTAGCAGTGAGGGCAGAATAGTGAAAAAGCGTCCTTCTACAAGACAACCTTTGGATGTTATGTCAACTCAGCTACATCAACCATGTCTGAAGCAAGACACGATAAAGCATCATCTGTCCGTTCAGAGAAATCATATGGGTCAAAAGGTACAAGTAGGTCATCTGCCAGTATGGCCGCCCTAAACGCTCGAGCCAAAGCTGAAGCAGCACGCAAAAGAGCTGAATACGCTAAAAAGGAAATCGAAATGCAAGTTAAGAAAGCAGAGCTTAAAGTAGAGGAAACCCGTCTAGAGGCCACATTACAAGCCCTCCAACAAGAACGTGACGCGGAAGCGGCACACGCCGAAGCAATAGTTTTTGAAACAGCAGTCAATGATCTTGAAGAAGAACGCGTGAGTGTACCTCAAAGGGTTGACACTTTGGAACGCACCTTTAACTATGTGAAAGACCAGCTCATCATCAAAGACAGCACAAGCCCAATTGGCCATACCGAGTATAATTCAATGCCTGCACCAAATGTCACATTCCTCACGCCAAAACAAGAGCCAACCAGGTCGGACACCTTAAAGGAATATGTCCTTCAACCTCTGAGTACTGACAAAGGAGAAAACGTTTCCCAGTCTCCGAAATTAATGCAGAAAATGTCACCAGGTACTTCACCGAGATTTGAACATAAGGTGAGCATGCAACAAGGAAACATTTCTGACATAGCCAGGTTTCTTGCAAGACGCGACTTACTCACCGGTGGCCTCCGAAGGTTCAGTGACAAGGCAGGAGATTACTGGGGATGGAAATCTTCGTTTGAGAATGCAATTTGTGACTTAAACCTAACGGCCAGTGAGGAACTGGATTTGCTGATTAAATGGCTTGGCACAGAATCAGTGCAATATGCATATCGTTTAAGAGCTGTGCATATTAACAATCCCTCTGAAGGACTTGCTAAGGTGTGGGAAAGATTAAATGAGTGCTACGGCTCCCCCGAAGCTATAGAGAACGCACTGCTCGACAGATTGGACCGTTTCCCAAAAATCTCATACAAAGATCCACAACTGTTGAGAGAACTACAGGACCTGCTCCTAGAAATAGATGCCGCAAAGAGTGAAGGTTACATTCCAGGTCTACTCTACCTCGATACAGCGAGAGGCATTAATCCAGTGGTGGAAAAACTCCCCTATGCTATGCAAGAAAAATGGATGAACTATGGTTCTAAATACAAAGAGGACCATTGCGTGTCATTTCCACCATTCTCTGCATTTGTGGCCTTCATCAGTAGAGAAGCAAAAATGCGCAACGACCCCAGCTTTAGGCAGTCTGTGCCGCCTCCTCCTGCCCTTTCAAAGACGAATAAACTTTACGAAAAACACGCTAAAAGAGAACCTATCTCAGTCATCAGAACCGAAGTTGTCAGTACGGAGCCGAAATCAACTCCTACAAACATTGAGGACCCAAATAAGGAATGTCCTATCCACAAAAGACCTCATGCTCTCAAAAAATGCAGAGCATTCAGGGAAATGCCACTGGAGGAGCGAAAGGCCTATCTCAAGAAAAACATGATATGCTTCAGATGCTGTGCTTCTACAAACCACCAGGCAAAGACATGTAAGTCAGAAATACATTGTACAGAATGTGATTCAAAATTACACATTACAGCTCTTCATCCGGGACTGGCATCAACGACTACTGCGACAGCTACTATTGCAGAGCCGGTAACAGTTGACGGCGGGGAGCGCAATGCAGCACGGCCCACAGCTATCTCGACATGCACACAAGTATGTGGAAGTGAATTTGAAAGTCACTCATGTGCCAAGATCTGCCTTGTGTTCATTTACCCAAAGAACTCACCTGAAAAGAAACTTAAGGCCTATGCCATCCTAGACGACCAAAGCAACAGGTCACTCGCAAAATCATCGGTTTTTGACACATTTGGCATCACAAGAAACTCATTTCCATATAAATTGAGAACCTGTGCTGGATTGGAGGAAGTGACAGGGAGGAGAGCTTTTAACTTCATTGTGGAATCGGCAGATTGCACGTCACGTCTTGAGCTCCAGACACTTATCGAGTGTGATATGCTACCCGACAATCGCAGTGAGATTCCCACAGCTGAAGCTGCTCGAAACCACACCCACCTTCAGGAAATCGCAACCGAAATCCCGGCTCTCGACCAGAGTGCTCAGATCCTGCTGCTCATTGGAAGGGACGTTATTCAAGCACACAAAGTTCTCGACCAGCGCAATGGACCTCCAAATGCGCCATTTGCACAGAAGCTAGCTCTTGGATGGGTGATCATTGGCAACGTTTGCCTGGGTGGAGCTCACAAACCCGTGCGTGCTAACATTTTCAAAACGAACATCTTAGACAATGGTCGTCCAAGTCACTTCCTTCCATGCAAAAATGCCATTCAGGTAAAGGAAAGTTTCAACTCGCAAGGCTACAGCAAGGTCAACACCCCAATGCGAAGAAAGCACTCTTCGATTGGAGAAACAGTTTTCAAACAAACAAGTTTGGACGAGAGCCTCGGCTACTCACAGGAGGAAAGGGCCTTTTTACAGATAATGGATAAGGAAGTCTACCAGGACAGTGCTAACAGTTGGGTCGCGCCACTACCTTTTCGTTCACCCAGGCCACAGCTGCCGAACAATAAGCGGCAGGCTATGCAACGCCTTACATCGGTACGCCACATGCTGAACAAATGCCCTCAGGTAAAAGGTCAGTTTACAGACTTTATGCAAACTTTGTTTGACAATGGCCACGCTGAGATAGTGCCACCACTCACTAAAGAAGAAGAGTGCTGGTACCTCCCCTTCTTCGGCGTGTACCACCCGCGCAAACCGGAACAAATACGCATTGTCTTCGACTCAAGCGCACAACACAATGGAGTATCCCTCAACGATGTTCTTCTTACTGGGCCCAACCTCAACAATAGCTTGTTGGGTGTGTTGATGCGACTCCGTGAAGAAAAGGTGGCAGTCACAGCCGATATCAAACAAATGTTCCATTGCTTCGTGGTCAGGGAGGACCACCGGAACTTTTTGAGATTCCTCTGGCACCAAAACAATGACATGGATCAACCGATCGTGGAATACAGAATGACTGTACATGTCTTTGGCAACAGCCCGTCGCCCGCGGTTGCAACTTACGGACTCAGAAGGGCATCAGAGGACCGAGACAAGCAAGACATCACTACACAACATCTGGTGGAACGACATTTTTACGTAGATGATTGTCTTGCCTCCTTCCAATCAAGTACTGATGCCATTGTTGTTATGCAAAACACTCAAGACACTATGGCTTCATCTAATCTGAGGCTACACAAGATTGCATCCAATGACGTGGACGTAATGAAGGCATTCCACAAAAACGATCTAGCCAAAGGTCTAAAAGACCTCGACTTAGGAGCTGACATTCCACCTATGCAAAGAAGCCTTGGAATAAGCTGGGACATTGCAACAGACAAATTCACGTTTCAAGTGTCCACTGCTGAGAAGCCCTATACCCGCAGAGGGGTACTTTCAGTTGTCAACAGTCTGTTTGACCCTCTCGGGTTTGCAGCTCCGGTCAGCATCAAAGGCAGAGCTCTCCTTAGAGAACTTTCCACAGACATATGTCAATGGGATGATCCACTCCCAGAAAAGTTGCTCCAAGAGTGGAGTGCATGGAAAGAGTCCCTGAAACTTCTCGAAGAAGTCAGAATACCGAGAATGTACACCTCTATATCCTTCAATGGTGCAGAAAAAAGGGAGCTCTGTATATTCTGTGACACGTCTACAAAAGCTATCGCTGCAGTAGCCTATGTCAAGCTAACAGACTCAGAAGGCAACAATGAACTGGGATTCATGTTTGGCAAAGCAAAACTCGCACCGCAGCAAGAAATAACAATCCCCAGGCTCGAGCTATGTGCAGCTGTTCTTGCTGTCGAGATTGCTGACATTATCACAGAGGAAATTGATGTTCCCTTCCATTCTACAAGATTTTTCACAGACAGCAGAGTGGTACTTGGATACATACAGAATGAATCCAGACGATTCTACGTCTATGTATGCAATCGCGTACAGAGGATTCGAAAATCGTCCAACCCAGAGCAGTGGAACTACGTTCCAACAGAGCTTAACCCGGCCGACATAGCTTCAAGATTAATCCCAGCTAGTGCACTCTCATCAAGCACATGGCTCAAAGGACCAGATTACCTACTGAGATCAACCCCTGAAGTGACTAAACATACCTTTGAACTAGTCAATCCTGAATCAGATCCTGAGATCCGTCCAACAGTGACATCACTTTCAACCAATGTCGTGGCTTCTTTCCTCGAAACGAGACGATTTGCGTCTTTCTCTACTTGGGGGTCACTGTTGAGAGCAATAGCAAGGCTCATTCATATTGCAAGGTGTTACAGGAATAGCACTCCCCCAAAAGGGTGTCATGGCTGGCATATCTGCAAAAGTCTTAGTCCAGAAGATTACAGTAAGGCAAAGAGCGTTGTTCTGAGTGGTCTTCAACACGAGGTTTACCCTGACATCTTCACATGTCTTCAAGCCCAAAAAGACATTCCAAAACAGAGCCTTCTCAGAAAACTCTCTCCTTTCAAAGACAATGCAGACTGTCTCAGGGTTGGTGGTCGCCTTTCACAAGCCAGCATGGAAAGCGACGAAGCACACCCCATTATCATCCCAGGCAACCACCATTTAACTACTTTACTAATCCGACACTACCACCAACAGGTGCAGCACCAGGGGCGCCATTTCACAGAGGGAGCCATGAGATCCGCTGGCTTCTGGATTGTTGGTGGGAAACGGAGCATCAGTTCAGTCATCCACCACTGTGTAATTTGCCGCAAGCTCAGGTGGAACACAGAAACGCAAAAAATGTTAGACTTACCCATCGATCGTGTGACAGTCTGCCCCCCGTTCACTTACGTCGGAGTTGACGTCTTTGGACCGTGGACAATAAGCTCTCGGAGAACAAGAGGAGGCCTTGCTAGCAGCAAACGCTGGGCCGTCATCTTCACCTGCTTGGGCATCAGGGCCATTCATGTTGAGGTCATCGAGACGATGGAGTCGTCTAGTTTTATCAATGCTCTGAGACGATTCATCTCTATCCGAGGACCAGTAAAGCAGCTGAGGTCCGACTGTGGGACCAACTTTCTGGGAGCGTGCAAGGAGCTCGGAATAACTTCAAAACACTGCGGCAACCAGGAAATTCAAGACTTTTTATCCAAGAATGAATGCACATGGATCTTCAACCCTCCTCATAGTTCTCATATGGGAGGAAGTTGGGAGCGCATGATCGGCATCGTGAAGCGCATACTGGACTCTATGCTAACTGTCAACTCAGTTCGCCTGTTGACCCATGAGGTTCTCGTTACCCTTCTAGCAGAGGTAACCGCTATTGTAAACTCTCGACCGCTACTACCAGTCTCATCAGATCCAGATTGCCCCCTTCTTCTTACGCCTGCTACCCTCCTTACGCAGAAAACTGGATTACCACCTACACCACCCGGACACTTTGACAATAAAGATATGTTCGGACGCCAATGGAGACAAGTGCAACATCTTTCAAATGTCTTCTGGCACCGTTGGAAAACACAGTACCTGCCGACACTCCAAGAGCGAAGAAAATGGCAATCTGTGAGTCAAAAC
This sequence comes from Diplotaxodon limnothrissa, assembly GCF_057381915.1. Lineage (NCBI taxonomy): Eukaryota > Metazoa > Chordata > Actinopteri > Cichliformes > Cichlidae > Diplotaxodon > Diplotaxodon limnothrissa. Next base: position 24,086,027 of record NC_140617.1, on the reverse strand, counting down.
CTTCAAAAGGGAGATCTAGTTCTTCTAAAGGACAGTCGAGCTAAAAGAAACCACTGGCCCATGGGGGTGGTTGTTGAGACCTTTCCTAGCCAAGACGGACATGTCAGAAAGATTGAGGTAAAGGTCACTTCTGGAGGAATATCTAAAACCTTCTTAAGACCAGTGACAGAGACTGTACTCCTGCTGCGAAATACTAATAGAGACATTGATCTTAAAGATGGTGATGACATCCAATAGATGTCAGACGGGGAGTGTGCTGGTGTAGTTCTTCTTCCCACCAGCAAGAGTCGCTACAGTTCTTTCATGCCAAGATTTGTTTGTTATTAGCTGTAGAGTTAGTAATGCAGCACACTTTGAGAAAAGACTGACTCAGCATGTTGTTCAGATAAACATCTGCATCCATCCTCTTCGTTGTTTTACAGAAAGCATCGCTTGTGAGTATTTAAGTTGAACAAGAGTTAATGCAACTATATTGGCTATTATTTATGCACTTTTATGGTTAAAGGTGTACTGTATTCAGATTTACTTTCTTTCCAATGTTAGCTAGTTTAGCCAACTGATTTGCATTATCGTGTGAATATATAGGCTGAATATTGCTTATTTCTTCTGTTTGTAGTTTCACTCTGTTGATAATTGAAGGCAGCGTCAATAAAAGGGACGATACACCTGTCAGTTGTCGAGGAGTTTATCTATCTGCATAACTGTATCCAGTGTAGCAGTGAGGGCAGAATAATCTGTTTTGATTTTATATACTGTTGTTTGTTTGTTTGTTAATTAGTTAGTTAGTTCATTTGCTTGTTTTAATCAATTTTAAATCATGCTTTTTATTTGTTCTTGTTTCTAATGTCTCTGTAAAGCACTTTGAATCACCTTGTTGTTGAATTGTGCTACACAAATAAACTTGCCTTGCCTTGCCTTGCCTAAGGGTCTAAAATTAAACAATTTTTGAATTTATACACCTATAACACCTTAGAAAAACATTCTACTGTTTTCATTTCACGACCATATTGTCTCATTTATATCCAAAAACGTTGAATATTACATAATGATGTCATCACGCTGCCTAGCAATGGCCTATTAGTGGACATTTATGTAGTAGAGCAGGACATGTGCGTGGTCATGCAGTGGTAATAGGAAACAAACTGATGGGAGATGTTCCCATACTCTTCTATTCATAATTATTTATTAATAAATATAATGTACTGTAAGTACCTAAAGTATTCATACAGACACAAACATACGGCTCCATTTACACTTACGCTTGATGTAGACTAAAGATAAACACCATCACCCCCCCTCCACCATCGCACATAAAGTGAACAATAATAATAATAAAATAAACAGTCACTTGTCTACCAGAGTATGCCGAGGCACTAAATAACTTTTTCTCTCAGGAACTTAACTTGATACAAAGCACGGCGACAATGACTGTCATCGTCTGTTGAATTAAAGTGTAATTAAAGTGTAATTTAAAATGACCCCATCACTTTCCTGCCTGGTCACCCCTGAGATGGAAACACCATTCCTCCATCTCTTCTGTGAAGCTACTAAAGACTCCATTGTGTTTCTGTGACAATCAGTGAACAGGGGGCTATCGACTGCCTGTAATTTCGCCTCGTGCATCCAAGTCCATCGCTTTAGCGCATCAGCGTTCTTTTCAAAAGGATGTTAATGGGACTTGTAATTGTACGTTTGGCAGTTACCATAACAAAACCGCTCTCATTGTGTGCATTCATCCGTGTAGAGCAATGCAATTAGGTACATTAAATGAAAAAAAAACCTTTTGTGCTGATGATATCAATGCACATCTCAGAGGTAAAATAACATTTATTATGTATGGGCAAAACTCCAAATTAGCAAATTATCTCAAATCTGATGAGTAGGACAGGTAGCTGGGAATGAGAGCCTAACAGAGAGTTTAACAATATTTATAATACAGACAAACTATCAAAACTCAACTTATTGCAGAAAAATTATTTAATCACTTTTATTCTCGCAAAACTTTCTCTTCACATGATGCCAATTTTTAAATTAATCTAATACTTTCATCCAATCACTGATACCCTGTGCCATTTGGAGAGAGAGAACTACTCATTGTGCACAGCATCTCAACTATCAAATGTATAATAACAGGAGAAAGTAACAGGAACAGAGAAAGCAGGCAGGAACTAATAACACAAATAGAAAATTTGTTTATCGCCGGCAGAACCGCACGCACATCTATGGCAGGACTCATAATAATAATTGTGACCGTGGTTGCATTGGGCTGTAGCTCTATTTTTTGTTAAATGGAGCAAGATTAACTTGTAATGGAAAAGAGGAAAATAAAAATGTTTTCAACATTCACTCATCATTTGCCTGTAATATCTTCTGTCTTCTCTGCAGACATGAATAATGCTAGAGCCACTGCTGGTACTGCCATTTCCTTATGTGCAAGTGTTTTGCCTATAGTGTAGATACACAGTTATTAACATTGTAGTGCAGCTGTTTCCTAAACAGCTTGGCCACTCTCTCAGCTGACTAATCATAAACAAATTTAGATTAAAGAGATGCTGCTGTCTGGGGGAAAAATGAGGAGGAGGAGTGAAGAGTGAAGATGGGCACAATAATAATAACCCAATGAAAAACTGAATCTAGCATCTTGCTAATGCTACAGAGTACACAAACACATTATTTGTATTTCTCTACTTATGCTTGCTATTTTGAGCACCCAAACATGTTCACTATGGCAAGTATGGCTACAGTACACAAAGTACTGAGTAACAGCAGTTGCTGTCCACGAACCACGGAGAATCCAAAAAAGAGGCTGTTTAAAGTTTTAAAGACTACGACAAAGGGAAAACCCAGTGACAGGTGACCTCTATAATTTATCCGACATTGTTGACAGGTAACGCTGTATGGTCGGTGAATAAGGCCCCAGTTACATAGGCCTAGAGACCACATAGTGATCACCTAGTGTGAGGGAAAAATGACCAGTTGGCAAGTGGTTGCTGGAGGTCGATAGCAGTCTCAAGGTGAATCTGCCTGTAAACAGATATATAATTCTACACCAACCTCCTTGTGAATAATTTGGTCACTAACACGGTTGCCCCTGGGTTGCATGGAAAGTGCCGAGTTATGTATAAAGACATGCCAACTTTCTGAGCCGTAGTCAAACTGTGAAAAGTGTAACAAAAACCAGAAATATGGACTGTTTGTCTCCAAAGTAAGAGGCATGAAGCACTGAGGCACAACAGTAACTTTAAATCTGACTATTCAGAGTTTAGATTTTCACTACCAATTGGTATGTAGTTTGCGAGTGCTTGCAAGTTGGGTTCTTAAACACAAAGTACAGACAACCACAGCATTCTACAGGAAGTTTTTGGTGCAGCAAACGTTTTGCTACTATTTTAATCTAGTGACAGCCAGCAACCCCCATAATGGTTGGAGGGTTGCTGGGAGAAACAAAGAATCAATATGGCGGACATCTCTTAAGGAATCATCACATTATATACCACTGGCAGAGGACTAAAATCATACTCAGTGATTTCCCTTCTGGTTATGTTGTATCAAGTTCAGAACCACCAGACAATTTCAGCCAGCGTGAGGAAGGTACTTTGCCAGCACCAATGAGAATGCCAACGCTAATGGTAGCTAGCTAGCTAGCTAGGAGCAGCAGATTATTTTTAAATATCGGTGAAACATTTATACAATTAGAGGAGACACAGACAGTTAGCAAGACTAATGCTAACTGCTAGTTTGACTTCTTTTAATTTGCCTTGTGAATTTATACATTGTGACTGATTGATGACAGCAGCAGCATAGACAACATTTCCCCAAAATGTAAGTGCTGTCTCATGATGCTTCACTGCACATACAAGCTATATGGCTTGTATGCTAATTAGGTTTTGACCTTTAAATAACTAAGTAACTAAAATGTTTGGAGAAAATTTCATTTTCTTCAATTTTTTGGATTTATTTATTTATACACCCTTTTAAGATGTAAGTCTAATTATTTCATAATATACTGTGTAAATTAGCTAATACTTCACTTTTTGTGGTGCATATATTGGACACTTATCCATCCATCCATTCTTGTAATCACTTACCCAGCTCAGGGTTGCTGGGAGGCTGGAGCCTGTAGCAGCTAACATATGGTTTTCTTTTCTTAATAGCTTAATAAGTGTTGATTGTAAAGAAAAAAAAACCCAAAACAACAATTTTAGCTTTTAACATTTTGCTATTGTGGAAAAAATATTATCTTCTGATTCACACCTTCATGCTGATTTCAAGTACCCGAATCTTCCAGCTTATTCAGTAACTTCATTTATGCCTTTCCCAAACAGAAGTGTGTCTATCAGACAGAAAAGCAGGTACCGCTGTGTCTTTTTGTTTCCTTATTTTTGATGGGCCTCCGTCTCCGTGATTGCACTCAGTAATAGCTGGTTTGCGGACAGGCTATGGGGCTCACGGTGGGCTGTGATTATCACATCTCACGCTGGGTCTGCTGATGGCAAGAGAACCCCCTACTCCCTACTCAACCCTGTCACCTTGCTCGCCCTCAGCCAACCGTTCCGCGTTACCTGCTCCGATGTAATCCCGACTCTGGCTGCACACTGATTATCCCACACTGAGTCACCAGCAGTGGGGCCACCGTCCCGCTGACTCCGGCCTCAGCAACGGACAGAGAGGAGAGCACAAGGCATAGCTCTACCTGGTTACGTTTTTCTGCTCACGTTGAGTGTTTTGACGTGGGGCTGTGCTTCCGAGGCTCTGTTGCTGATTACATTCCGATCTGGCCTCCATGGCGGGAAAGTTGTTTGGCTGGACTTGCAGACACGGCCTCACAAGGGAGGTGAAGGGAGACTGAAATAAAAATATGGTGTTCTGCAGCTGCACCAATCAGACGAAGGTTATAAGAGACAGCTGTGATTTTTGGAGTTTGCAAGAAAATGTCAAATAGGAGATTAAAGTGGGCTCCACATTAAAGATGAAAAATTGCAGGCTCAAGAGTCTCTCAGTTCATCAAAACTCAAACACTGTCCTAAGCAGGACCCTATTTATGGTAATTCAAAACTGCCACAAAAAATAAGGAACAAATATAAAATTCTCTTATTAGGAACAGAATGGTGGAAGCATGTCCTTAATTCTTTTATTTTTCACTCACAAATGTTTTTGGGATCATTTTTCAGTCCCATGTTTTCGAATAACTGGATATAATTAAAGGTATGAACTGGGTTCATCCAGATTAATATGTCATTTAAGGGTGAACGTAAGAATGGCAGTTAGGCAGGGGCGATTCTAGGATCAGAGCTTTTGGGGTGCTGAGCACCCAGAAAGTTGCTCAGCCAGGCAAGATAAACCTGTCTCTGTCAGTCCCTGCATCCTTAAATGTTGTCCCGAGTTCTCTCGGTTCTCTTTGGTGCATTTAAACCCCTGTTCCTCCCTGTCCTCATCGTCTGTTGTCTTCGTCTCCGTTATCAGTCATCATAATTTTACCATCTCTGTGCAAGTCTGCAAATTTCTTTACTAAATCATAAGATTCTTAAATTCATCAAGTCTCTCTGTGCCTGGGTCCTCGTCACAAAACATGACATCACTGTTTTGTACATTTTAACACAATTTAATCCCACATTTATGAAAGAAAAGCAAAACACTTTTTTGAAAAGTCTGTAACAAAATCATCAAATCTGATTAAGATTATTTAAATGCTGCCAAAGAAGAATGGATTGGAATAGAAAAAATCCTAACCTTAATTACTGGGCAAGAATAATGAATGATGCTCATAGTGAGTAAAAAGTAAACAGTGCATTTTTTGGACAGAGATTCACTTTTAATGTGTATGTATAATATAATACAGATACATAAAAATACACTCCCAAAACAGAAGAAATTATTACAAATAAATTATTACAAAATATTAATAAAAACTATAAAAATGGAGGCAACTTTGCCTGTGGTAGAATGTATACAATGTATGAAAAAATCTTTATTACAGATACTAATTTTACTAATTTAATAATACTAATTTTGTGTTGCAAGATTTATGAGTTTCATGCTTTCATAGTGGTACTTAGGAGAGCTTGACCTTTTTATCAGGTGGTACACACTGTAAGAAGTTTGAGAAACACTGATAAGTGTATGTGTGCTTTTGGAAAACATTTAAAGCTGCAGTACAGAATCTTTGAAACAAGCTTAAAACATTTTTAGAATATAAACAGAGCACTCTGCTTCTCTTTACAGCTCCTCACTCCACCAGGGCTGTCTGGCACTTTCTGATAGTGTGCAAATGTGATGTACGTACTGTGGCAGTCATACAGACAACTGGACGGTCCAAAATTTAGCAAGACTTTAGAGTTGTGGCTGAACCACATAAAAATATATCATTAATTTTAATCTCCCCAAGCCATTATAATGTTATGTTGGAATGTTGTTAAAGAGGGTCAAAAATGTTTCAACCCAGTTTGTTTTGCAGATTCTGTATAACATGTATATAGGGAGAACACAACCTCCAGATTGTATGAGTAAAATTAGTTTTTTTTTTTCTCTTTGTAAGTTTAACAGTTTCTGTTGTGCCTGTCACTGTTCCCTGTCTGTTTTCTTACCTGGTTCTTCCTGACCTTGTACTTTCTCCTCATGTTCTCCTCTTTCCTCTCTCCCTCTTCAGACTGACAATCATACACAAACAGATTGTATTCAATTAGATGAAAAATTACATTAATATGAAAAAAATTCTATTAAGATCACTAACAAAAAGTCCTCTCAGTGTACTTTCAACCAAAAGGCAAATAACCAAACCACACGAAAATCTAATAAAAGATATAAATATTGAAACACTGATCCAACATTATTCTTGATTGATGGATCATTTGATTTTACACTTTTACCTGAATGTGGCTCCTTTTTTTGAAAAAAATTCCTTATATCCATTATGAACCTGGCTGTCTCTCTGTACACACACACACACACACACACACACACACAACAGGAGTTATAAGGTTAATAGGCATTCAGTCAGTTAGCTAGTTAGTATCCATTTCAAACAGGACAGTGGTAACAACAGTAGGCTGCCGACAACTTAAAGTTTTAGATTTTAAATAGGTTATATACATTTCAATGGGAGCAACAGGACGGTCAAATGTCGCTGAATTTACTACAGAGCAGGACGGATTGTAGAGCAGCAAACATCGTCGGAAAACACGCTTTCAACACTGCAGGTTACCTGGGTGTAATGTTTTTCAGCTAAAAAGAAACATGGTCTGACTCCTACCTAACTATATAAAGAGTAACTGAAGGTTAAATGCAGCTAATATGTCCTGTTTTAAGCCAACCACTTACACCTCCGCTCTGCTGCGTCTCAGCCACCATCGCTCTGGCAGCAACGGTGCTAGAGCCAGAGTAGGGGAGAGGCGAGCTGGAACAAACCATTTTGGGAGGAGGGGGGGGGTTATCTATACTTTTGGTGTTAAAATGTTACGTCTCAAACAAGTACAGTACTGTATGCTGAAGCACCCCCGAAAATGGGCTAAAATCGCCCCTGCAGTTAGGTTTCAGCAACTTTCATTTAAATGTGATCATCAGCACAAGCTTTTAAAACATATTAATAAGCTACGCAGGTGCATGTATTCCCATTCTGCTTATGAACACACATAATGAATGTTTATACATCTCCCTGCTGCTAGAAATTTGTAGACTAATCTTCTGGAGCTGAAAATGCTGTTTGACAAAATTACTTAATCTTCTCTAAAGATTTTATTTGAGAAACATTCATAGAGTTACGTCCTCCTTCAGAATGATTGTTGCCCAATTTGAGCATGAATGAAACCTGCCACTTCTACCAAGGTGAATGTCACTTTAACTTTTGAATGCTGAAATCTATTTTTATGAAATAGTTTGTCTACCTTCAAGACATTTTTACCGCTTTATGGGAAAAAAAATTTCTGCAAAAGTTCACGCCTCTCACTTTTTATAGTAGATAAGGCCTGTTGGAAAGCGCATCTATAGACTGTATAGAACACTCAGTGTTCATGTACCGCCGTTACGTATTTAAAATACAAAATATGAGTAACTGTATTCCGTTACAGTTACCGTTTAAAAAGGTGGTATTCAGAATACAGTTACTTTGTTGAAATAAATGGATTACACTGCGGTACTTTCCTGTTTCATTTCGTCGCGGGTCAGGACTGTTTGGGTTTTGTTTGACAGCTACGTTCTGTTGTTCCAGGCGGCAGCGTTACGGTTGCCATGGTTACAGGGTGACGCTCTCTCTCTCTGCGACTGTGTGTTTCCTGGGTGAGAGAGCGCCTTTTCGTTGTTGTTGTGCTAAGCTAACAGGCAGAATGCTACAAGCATAGCTCTAAAGAATGTAGCATCATGGGCAGTGTAGTCCGTGCTGCTGGGAGAATGGACTGCCATACACGTTATGTGTCTGTGAGCGCGAGGAGGGAGAAAAAGGAGAGTGGAAAGGTAGGAGTTGTCATCGAGCAAAAACGGGAGCTGGAAGCATGTAAATATAATAATAACCACTGCAGCCAAGAAGAGTGCCTGACGAGCCCAATTGTAAGTAAGCTATTAAGACTCGACTGTACACCGTGTTCGTGTTTTCCTCCGAAAACAATAAGTTCCGTTGGAGCAGTCTTTCAACGCCTCTCTCTGTCTCTCGCAAGAAAAGTTGACCCACACAACAAAGTAAAGCTATTTTTCGGCTACGAGCCGACAGGGACCCCGCCGTATTAGTCAGAGGTCCCTTTACTACAGTTCGGAGTCGCGGACCTTCAGTAACAGTAATAAATCACACAGCAATAGTACATTCACGTTGTTGTAAAAAGCATGATAATATATTAAGTAATCCAAAGTATTCAGAATACGTTACTGTCATTGAGTAACGTAACGGAATACGTTACAGAATACATTTTGGGGCATGTATTCTGTATTCTGTAATGGAATACATTTTAAAAGTAACCTTCCCAACACTGAGAACACTACATGTTCATATGTAAACAGCTATTTAATCAAAGTTGCCATGGACTAAAGCACATGCTGTTTTGTCATCTAGTTTACTCCAAAGAGAATAGCTGCCACATTAATAGCGTGCTGTATTAAAGAAGTCCTCAAACTAGCTGCTGTGACCTTTCAAAACAGTCAAGGACTTCTAATAAGCAAAGAAATAACAAAATCACAGTATGGATAAAATAACAGTTGAAGACATCAGAGAGTTAAAAGTCAAAAAGTCTTAAAATTAGAATCAACGAGAGGAGGGAAACTTAAAAAGATGTGCTTTAAGACTTTTTTTGAGCTGTTTTCTTTAGGAGTTGCGAAAGTGGATCATCAGCCTCCATCTCGTTGTATCCCTTGCATCGTCGTCTGTCCCACCTTCCTCCAAACAAGCAATCCTCACAATTTATCCAGAACTGGGAGTACACTGGCTTGTGGCCTCCACTGTGGTTGAAGAAAATGACATCTTCTCATTGTATTTAAAGACGACACCAATATGTGACAAGTTGGGAATGTAAGACCCAGCGTTTGGCTTTCATTTTGGTTTTAAACCCCCCCCCCCCCCCCAGCATAACAAGATTGATGGGTCTGACTGGCTAAGGACTAGACAATGAGCTGAACATGAGTAATCCTCAGTGTTAAAACATGGTATGACCAAGAATTACATTTTTTTATTTTCTAAATTGTTATTCAGTGTGATCTGAAATTAGTGACAGAGCCCATGATCCCAGCATAAAAATGTTTACAGAGGTAAATGTTCTGGTTCTTATAAGGCACTTTTCTACTCTGAGCACTCAAAGCTCTTTACACAACTTGCCTCATTCAACCATTCACACTCCAGTGCATGCATCAGAGAGCAACTTGGGGTTAGTATCTTGCCCAAGGATATTTGGCATACAGATCGGAGCAGCCAGGGAGCAAACCACCAACCTTCTAATTAACAGATGACCTGCTCTACCTTCTGAGCTACAGCCACCCAGGCAAATCCTCTGGAGGCAGAGATATTTACCTGCCCAGCTTTCGGTCACCTGCTCGACTCCACAGTGCGTCACTTTACATAATAACTTAATGTTTTTCTGACTCATAAACTACGTAAGCTAAGATTTATAGGATCCATCGGATGTATCCTTCATAGGACAAAGTCCTCTTTCATCCTCACAATCAGTAACTAATTACTGATTACTTCCCCCCAAAAGTAATCCCGTTACTTTACTGATTACTTATTTTCAAAAGTAATTAATTACTTAGTTACTTAGTTACTTTTCCAAAACACGATTTACAACCTGAATAGGTAATAAAGCCATAGATCTTTCAGCCCAATTCTACTTTTTCTACATAATATAAAATGTAATCAAATGGAAAAGTCTCCTTTTAAAACTTGTTTTATTAGTTTTAATCTTTTAACTTTATGCATCAAGCAAAAATTTACTTATATGCAGCATTCTGTGACTGGAAGAAATTTGTTTAATATTTAAACCTATTTTCTGCACATTCCAGCACATATAATATTTTTTTTGTGTTTACACTCACTCTTTCAAATAGATGCAAGTAAAACACAGCAGAAAATAAATAAAGCCAAAGACTAGCGGTCCTTTTGCTCTATTTTCATCTGTAAAGCAGGAGTAGGGTAGGCGGAGGTTTACCCTGGTGCAGGTGTGCCCAGAGGTGTGGACTCGAGTCACATGACTTGGACTCGAGTCAGACTCGAGTCATTAATTTTATGACTTTAGACTTGACTTGAAAAAATGTTCTAAGACTTGTGACTTGACTTGGACTTTTACACCAATGACTTGGGACTTGAATTGGACTTGAACCGGTTTACTTGAAAAGACTTGATATTTTACCCCAAATATAAAATTTAACATGCATATTATATAGAGATTGAAAATGTGACGTCATTCACGGGTAGAACCGCAAAGGATTCTGGGAACTCGTGGCAAGCGGTACTAGCGCACGCAGGCTTTCAATTAAAATCAGTTATACAGCGATAAAAAGAAACACAAAAATGTCAAGAAGCTGTTGTATTATTAACTGCAATAGCCGGTCGCATGACAGCCACGGGAAGCCGACGGGTAAAGAGATCGGTTGTTATCGGATTACGTCGTTGAAGAGAAATTGTTCGAGCCATGTTTCCGAAGTAACAAAGACGCGACGGGTGGCCTGGATTGCAGCCATTCAAAGATCAAATATAACGTCCCAGAACACTCCAGCTCACAGGTTAGTCTGCTCCAAGCATTTACACGAAGGTCAGTGTTTTTAGTAGTTAATACGTCATTTTCATAACATAATTGGTGATATAGGTTACAAGCAAGTCTGGCGCTGAACAGAAATTGTGGCGCTATGCTCCTTTATTTATTGTGCATAAATAGTGAATTGTCCTGACACAATATTGCGTTTCGCTTCTGTTATTATGGTACATTGACAAAAACATATACGTTTATTCACAGGATAAAACAGGTTTTTTTGTATCACTAATTGCCCAGTACGATTACAGCATACAATATTATTGTCACTGCTACATTTCTGTGATGCTACCAGAAATTATTTCCACTACTAATTAATTACCGTTGAGCTCAAAGGTTATATTAATAAACGGTTAAGGAATGTGTATTTATGACGACGATTTGTGAGATTGGTAAACTTATGATACGTACGATGGTCTTTCGTTCTACACGGTGCATTTCAAGGTCCTGCACCCATCCGTCGGTAAACTGTACCTGGACTTGTTGCAGTGACCGGAAGTTACTAAACTTCATGAGTGTATGCACTCACTCCAAGAACCGTATGATTATTAATATGCATATAAATAAAGAAGCTATTTTGTGCAAAGATGTCAACTGTAAGAATGCTGTGCATAAACATTTACTCTGCTCCATGTATGATGATATAGTGACTGCTCTGTATAAAAGTGGCACACTGCTTGATAAACAATATAAGCATAAGAAACCTAACATCAGACCTGGCTGGAAAGAACATGTATCCATGTACCATGATGAAGCTCGCATAGCTTATAAATGTTGGGCCATGGCTGGAAGACCTAAACAAGGCCCAGAATTTGAACAGAAAAAATGTGCGAATGCCAGATATAAGTACGCTGTTCGCTTTATAACTAAAAATGAGCAAATGCTAAGAGCAGATTCTTTGGCCAGGAAAATGCTGTGTAATAATACGGCAGATTTTTGGAAAGAGGTGAAAGCTCTTAATAACTGTAAACCATCTCTACCATCAACTGTTGAAGGTGTTTCTGGGGCAGATAACATTGCAGCATTATGGAGACAGCATTACAGTGCGTTGTTTAACTGTATAAAAAGTGAACCATATGAGGACAATCTTGACATGAGTAATGACACAATAAGTGTAAGGACACATGAAGTATATGAAGCCATTCATAGGTTGTCTGATAATAAATCCTCTGGTTTGGATCACATCACTGCAGAACATTTAAAACATGCTAGTGTAAGGCTAGCTCCTCTTTTAGCACTCTGTTTCACTGGGTTTATGATTCATGGCATATTACCAGACTCAATGCTGTGTATTTTACTGGTACCAGTTATGAAGGACAAAGCTGCAAAAGTGAGCTGCTTGGATAATTACAGGCCGATTGCACTAGCCAGTATTTTATCTAAGGTGTTAGAAAGAATCTTGTTTGACAGAGTTAGTGTGTTCATCTCTTCTCTGGATAATCAGTTTGGCTTCAAAGCACGGCACTGACATGTGCATATATGCACTCAAGGAAATAGTCAGTTTGTACAGGGCTAAAAATTCATCTGTCCTCATGTCTTTCATTGATGCCTCTAAGGCTTTTGATCGAGTGAACCACAGAAAACTTTTTGATAAAATGAAGAGTACATCGTGAGGATTCTCTCTTACTGGTACGCTCATCAGAACATGCAGGTTAAATGGGGAAGCAGTATTTCTGCCCCCTTTGGTGTCAGCAATGGTGTTAGACAGGGTGGGATTTTGTCTCCAATTTTATTTAATTTGTATGTTGATGATTTGTCCATACAACTGAGAGCCTGTAACACTGGGTGTATATTAGGTAAAGCACTGATAAATCATCTTATGTATGCAGATGACCTGGTTGTTTTTAGTCCAAGCAGTGCTGGGTTACAGGATCTTCTTAATGTCTGTACTGAATATGGTGTGCAATATGACATTGAGTACAATGCTGCTAAAAGTGCTGTTTTGATATGTAGAACCAAGCAGGATAAACAGCTAAATTTCCCTTTGTTTAAACTGGCACAAAAAACTCTTGAAGTTCATAAAAAGGTGAAATACCTCGGTCACTTTATTACTGAGCAAATGAATGATGATGATGACATATACAGACAACGGTGTAAGCTCTATGTGCAGGCAAATACTATTGCACGCAAATTCAGCTTTTGTTCACTTCCAGTTAAAGTGGCTTTGTTTAAAGCGTATTGCACACCGCTATATACTGCCCCCTTGTGGTCATCCTACAAACAATGTAGCATGCAGAAGCTGCATGTTGCATATAATGATGCGATGAGAATCCTTTGCAGGATACCTAGAAGTGGTAGTGCCAGCCAGATGTTTGTAGCTGTGGGTGTTTGGACTTTTAAAGCACTTTTAAGGAAGCTAATGTTCAATTTTAGAGAACGACTGGATGGTTCGAGTAACAGTATAATTTTAGCACTCACAGATCCGACAGTGAGTGGTTCCCGTTACTCATCCAGTCTCAGAAAGCACTGGTTAAAGTGTTTGTGTATTTATTGATTTATTTTAAGTAATTGTGTTTTATGTATATTATGGTTTTATGTTTTTACAAATGTTTTAGATACTTATTTATATACATATATATATTTAATGGTGTATACCTTGTGTTGGGGGGGGGGGGGGGGGGAGTGTTGTGTGTGTGTGTTTTTTTTTTTTTTTTTTGTCTTGTTTTTATGGACATGAAGTCTGCCAATTAAGATTGAATTGAATTATAAAGATCCATTAGAGTGTTCATCATATCGTCCTATATCACTCTTAAATGTAGATTTAAAAATACTGTCAAAAACACTTGCTCTCAGGCTAGAGCAACATCTACCATTGTTAATTTCTCCAGATCAGACAGGTTTCGTGAAGGGTAGGCATGGTTTTTTCAACCTGCGCAGGTTTTTGAACATATTACACACCAAGTCAACTACAACCCCTGAAATTGCCTTATTACTCGATGCTGAGAAGGCATTTGACCGGGTGGAGTGGGATTATCTGTTTTATACTCTGCATAAATTTGGATTTGGCCCTAATTTCATTTCATGGATTCAGTTACTTTACTCCTCACCTATGGCACGTGTTAGAACAAATTCGTTATTCTCTTCTTATTTCCCACTTCTCCGTGGTACGAGACAAGGTTGTCCCTTATCCCCTCTTCTTTTTGCATTATCAATTGAACCACTGGCGATTAAACTGCGAGCTGACAGTTGCATTAAGGGCATCTTCAGAGGTGACCAGGAGCACAAAATATCCTTATATGCTGACGACCTCCTGCTGTATATGTCAGAGCCTTTATGCTCTCTTCCCCGTGCTCTTGCCATTTTTGAATGTTTTGGTAATATTTCAGGTTACAAGTTAAATCTGCATAAAAGTGAACTTCTCTGTGTCAACTCTATAGCCAGAAAGATTTCATTTTCAGGTTTTCAATTTAGCGTTAAATCAGGGTATGTGACCTATCTGGGGGTTAAGGTTACCCACTCATACAAAGATCTTTATGAAAGAAACTTTGTCCCGCTGCTTAAAAATACTGAGACAGATCTTCAGAGGTGGAACAATTTACCACTGTCATTAATTGGCCGCGTCAATTCTATCAAAATGAACATACTTCCCAAGTTCCTTTACTTATTTCAATGTATCCCATGCTACTTACCCAATAAGTATTTTATAACACTGAATAAGCATATCTCTGCATTTATTTGGAATGGCAAAAGTCCACGAATTCGTAAAGATTTCATGCAGAGGACTAGGCCAATGGGTGGATTAGCCTTGCCAAACTTTCAGTCTTATTATTGGGCAGCAAATATTCGTAATATGCTGTACTGGATGAGTAATGTTACTACAGAGACTCCAGCTTGGCTCCAAATTGAGTCATCCAATTGTGGCAAAATTTGCCTATCAGCTTTGTTGAGTTCAGCTCTCCCATTAGAACTATACACCTATAAACGTAACCCTTTGTTGTATGACTCGCTCAGAATCTGGGTGCAATGTAGGAAAAGGTTGGGGTTACACTTAATGTCAATTAAAGCACCTATCTGCTCAAACCATATGTTCCCACCCTCCATGATGGACTCTGCCTTTAAAATATGGGAAAGTAATGGCCTTAGAAATATCAAAGACCTTTTTGTAGATGGGATTTTTGCCTCATTCACGCAGCTCCTGAAGCAGTTTAATGTTCCTCGGCAACATTTTTTCCGCTATTTACAAATTCGTCACTTTGTAAAGAGTCGATTTCCTTCATTTCCGGAACTACCTGAGGAAACTTCTTTGGATAAAATTATTAATATAAACGTTCATAAGAGAGGGGCGATTAAAGAAATCTATGCTATACTATTAGATCTTCAATCTCCTTCTCTCTTCATCCTTAAAGCACAGTGGGAGAAAGACCTTGGGATGACTATAACAGATGAGCTCTGGCAATCTTTTCTCCAGAGGGTACACTCTTCTTCGATATGTGCCAGGCATGGGCTCCTTCAATTTAAGGTCCTACACCGATTACATATCTCCAAGGAAAAGTTAGCCAAGTTCTATCCAGGAGCTGACCCTCTGTGTAACAGATGTAAAGCAGAAACAGGTTCGCTCCTTCATACCTTTTGGACATGCCCCAATCTTCATACCTATTGGGTGTCTATATTTAACACTCTGTCAGAGATGTATAACGTTAAATATGAGCCTTCTGCTCTAACGGCTATCTTTGGGGTGATACCTCAAGACATCACTTTGCCAAAATGCTATTCGAATTCTATTGCCTTTGCTTCACTTATCGCAAAACGCCTTATACTTTTAAGATGGAAGCAGGAAGCTCCTCCCACACATGAACAGTGGCTTGCGGAGCTCATGAGGTTTTTACATTTAGAAAAGATGAGATATACACTGGCAGGTTCAACCACCAAATTTCTTAGGGCATGGCAGCCATTCTTGATGTACATGGAAACATTTAAAATGACCACCTTATCATGACCAGATACCATATCTCTATATCGCTATCATAGCTAACTGTACGCTGAATGTCCCTTATACATTTTATTTTTCTATTTGTTTGTTGTTGTTTGTTTGTTTTTTGTTGTTTTGTAGGGGTTTCTTTGGTTTGTTTGTTTGTTTTTTCCTTCTCTATTTCTGTTATCTTTTGGGGTATTGTAAATACTGAACAGCAAACTACTGTATGTTCAATGTTTTGTTGTTAACATGCTGCTGTGACTGAAAATAAAATTTATTAAAAAAAAAAAAAAAGATTGAATTGAATTGAATTGAAATAAATATGCTAAGATGAGATAGCTGACTTCATCTAACTAGCAAATGTTGTCCAGGCTACGTTGGTGATACAGTTTTTTTTAATGTGTATGATATTTTTGTCATGCGATTTTTAAAGCTGGTCCTACAACCGCATCCAAGAATAACATGCAGCGTATCTCAGAACTGTCGGTGAAAATTATTCTTGGAGCTAGGTTTAATTGAGCTGCATTTTAAAGAGGTGCAATTTCACAATTTGTGTATATTTTCTAAGTTCACTATTTTGTCATGTGTTGAGAAAAACACAGATTTTAAAATTACATGGTCTAATATTTACATTTAGCATAACTGCAACATTATTTTTTCGTTTTTTTTTTTAAAGACTCGAAAGGACTTGAAATTCAAAGTTTCAGACTTGTGACTTGACTCGGACTTTTACACCAGTGACTTGAGACTCGACTCTGACTTGCCTGACATTACTTGAGACTTGACTTGAGACTTGAGGATAAAGACTTGAGACTTACTTGAGACTTGCAAGACAATGACTTGGTCCCACCTCTGGGTGTGCCGCAGCGGTCAGTGGAAGAATCCGCGAGTTTCTCTGTGCTTGCTTGGAAGTTTAGGGGGTTTTTTTCGCTGTAAAAAGTTTTCTTCCCACCACAACAGACACTAATGTTTTTGTCACTTTTTATGGAATCAAACTCAAAGTAAGGTCAGTACTTCCACGCTTTAAACGCTGCACGCTCATACTCTCTCCCGCACTCGATATATTATCCATTGTTTATCTGCACACAGCTGTTGTCACGAACGTCGCACTTGCTTACGTCACTGTCATGAGACATTCTGGCAAAAAAATCACGGTTTTAGTAACGCAGTAACGCAGCGTTCCTACGGGAAAGTAAAGGTAATCTAATTACCGTTTTTGCAATAGTAATCCCTTACTTTACTCGTTACTTGAAAAAAGTAATCGGATTACAGTAACGCGTTATGCATTACTGCCCATCTCTGTATATCACATGTTGATGAAACATCTCAACAAGCAAATAAAGCGAGAACATAGACAGTACAAACAATACAAAGTAAAACAAATTAGGTAAAATAAAGATTTGCCAATCCATCTTTGTCAAACACCTACTGTCATGGTTGCTAGGCAACAGGGGCAGCGCGTCACAGGATTTAATTGGCAGTCGATTCTGGCCTTCGTGGTCTATGAAGGACGCAGCATGCGTAGGTTGCGTTCTTCGAAGGAAACAGCCCACGAACTGGGACACAGCTTATTAGTGAGAATTGGTCACTTCCTCATAGATTTCTACACAGTTGCAACCAACCAGCACTCGCCCCCTGCTGGCCACAAGAAAGAATGCCAGCTCAAAGTGCTGGCTTCACGTTTCTGGAGGTTATGTACAGTTTTTAGATGTTGTCTGTGTTTGGTGGTTTGTCATTTTTAAAAAGTGGGTCGCTAAAAGACAACCATCCAAACCCCCAAAAAATCCCCAAACCTAATCATAAAAATGAAACACAATAGCATAAATGGAATTATTTTATAGCGTTTGTGCTCACTCTGCCGTTTAAGAAACATCTTAACACTTCTTAGCCTTCTTGAGCTAAGAAGTGTAAATACTGGAATTGAATTTAGGAAAAGAGCATAAATCCACAACCCGTGGCTGACAAAAGCACCACCTTTAAATAAAAGCCTGAAATAGTGCCGCTGAGAGGAGAGACGCACAAAAAAACCAAAACAAATATAGTGAGTTAATTCAGTCAGTCAGAGCCGCAGGCAGTGGGCTTCTCCCTACAGCTGTGACACCAGTATTAGGCAGACAGAGTGGAGGCTTGCCGCCCCACTGGGCCCATATGACAGGGCTCTAACTCCTCCATCCCATTCCGGGCAGGCCCCACTGTTAGGCAGTCTAATTGAATCCCAGCACAGAGAGCACAGGGCCCTATACATTAGAGTTTTGTCAGCAAGACCGCAGATAGGGCCTGAGTCGCTTCACTGCTTCATAATAGGGCCGTTACCTATACAAGCCACATAGATGAGTGCATATGGAAGACTTAGGAACGGCCACATATTGAGAACAGTGTGAAAAAATGCTTTTCCCTGCCTTTTACTCCATCTGCATTGCCCATTTTTCTCCTGCGTCACCTCTATTTTATCTCAGCTCTATTTCACCTTACTGCTCCCTCTCTCTGCATGAGTCCACACTGTTCTGTGCCACACACGCACACCATTTTGATTCTGCTGAAAGGGTTACATCTTATTTTCTTCTCTGTTACACTTTTCTAAAGGTAGGTCCAATCACTGTTGCTCCGGCGCAGACGCCCGTGGGTGATCCCCCCCCCCGAAACCTGTGGAAGCGGCATTTTCCAGACCTGCGCCGAGAGGTATGAGGGGTACTTTAGAGCGCAGAAGCATGTATTTAAATTAGACATGGCTTTTAATTATTTTTGTGGCAGTGTAATTTCCTAGCTGAGGGCAGTCGATTCCTTTGCTGAAGTTGCATTTCCATAATTCCCCAGCTTCTCCGAGACGGCACACTTTCAAACTCTTCAGATGATAGGCCGCATATATTAATTGAAACTGAAATGTCAGCCTTAAAGGTCCCACCTGTGTTTTCTTGTAATGTACAGCACTTTTACATTTTCCCACATTAGAAAGAACACTTTCAAATTCAAATAATGATGCAATTAAACCGAGAACTGCCAATAAACATAAAAGCAGATGGCTCCAGGCAAAAACTGTCAATAAAATATTACCAAAACTGGTGAACCTTTAAAATGCAAAGAGGACACCGAGTGGTTGTTTTATGCACTGTGATTGTACTCTTCTCTTTAGAGAGGTGCAGCCTAGAGGAATTTCCTACCTCCTGTCCTCGGGGATTTAGAGAAACTTGTTCCTTTTGTGTTGATTGGAAAAAAGGAGTTGGAAACCCCAGGGTCCTCCTTAATTCCCCCCTTCATTGATTTCAGCTGTTCTACTTATCTCACCTCCACAATTAGGGGAGAGACGCCATTAGCTTTTTCCATAAGCAATGATGACAAATTAAGACAGCTTTAAAGACAACGAAGAAAAAGTCAGCGGTGCTTGGATACAATTTTACTTGCAGAAACAAAAGAGGATGCTTAATGTTGGGGCTACCGAAGGCTCGAAGCGTGAACAACTTAAAAGCAGTTAAACTTTCTGGCTGGTTAAATCACACAGCTCCCTTCAAAGTGGCTCAAATTTAGGACATCCATTTCTACAGCCATATATTTTTTTGGCGAGGCCTCAACCTTTACCTCATCATTTTCTGTGAATCACAAGCCTGACCAAGCATGCTGGCAGTAAACCACAGCTCTAAAATGGAAGACACACTGCCAGCAAGACCCTGGCTAATGGAGCATGCACATTGATGGAAGGGGGGGAAAATGACACAAAAGAAAGACGCTGTCTTTCAGCTACAAGGCATCTATTGAAAATCAAATGGACGGAAACTATGTGTGTTCTGTATATTTTATATTGTCGTTCATCTAGGCTTCCTTAAAGTAATCATATGCTATCATTTGAGTCCAAAAGAGGACTTGATGAGGGTCCTCCATGAGTGTTCTGTATATAGACGAGATGTGGACAAGGACAAGAGCAGAGATGACCAAAACGGTAGGGCCTAGTCATTTTAACAGAAATCCAACCCAAAATTCATTATGAATCAACATCAACTACTGTAAGTTACTCTCAGACCAGGATATAAAGTTAACAGTACTAATAATGGGACAATGGCACATGATGGACAGAGATACTCTCGATGGTCTAGAGTTGCATTCATCCTTTTTCTGCTGCATCCATTTTCCAAGTCCAGGTAACAGGGTCACACCAGTCTAAGCAGAGGAACCCATCCCCATCTCCCTCAGCTCTTCTGGGGTAGCACATAAATATTCAGTCTTTTTTAGCAAATCCTGGGTCTGCCAGAAGACCCTCACCTGTCGGAGGCACTCGTTGGACATTCAAGTCAGATACCCACAACAGTCTTAACTGGCTCATTTCAATGTGAAGGAGTGGAGACTGTACACCGGCTCAGAGCCCAGCCACCTTTGGAGAAATCTCTTTCTTTTGGTCACAAACTAAACTTCATGTCCATAGTTGAGGGTGGCAATACAGGAACCAGTATACAGTGTTGGGAAGGTTACTTTTAAAATGTATTCCACTACAGATTACAGAATACATGCCCCAAAATGTATTCTGTAACGTATTCCGTTACGCTACTCAATGACAGTAACGTATTCTGAATACTTTGGATTACTTAATATATTATCATGCTTTTTACAACTACGTGAATGTACTATTGCTGTGATTTATTACTGTTACTGAAGGTCCGAACCGTAGTAAAGGGACCTCTGACTAATACGTCGGGTTCCGTGTAGGGCTGTAGCCGAAAAATAGCTTTACTTTGTTGTGTGGAGAGGCGTTGAAAGGCTGCTCCAACGGAACTTATTGTTTCGGAGGAAAACACGAACACGGTGTACAGTCGAGTCTTAATAGCTTACTTACAACTGGGCTCGTCAGGCACTCTTCTTGGCTGCAGTGGTTATTATTATATTTACATGCTCCCAGCTCCCGTTTCTGCTCAATGACAACTCTACTTTTCCACTCGCCTTTTTCTCCCTCCTCGCGCTCACAGACACATAACGAGTATGGCAGTCCATTCTCCCTGCAACACGGACTACACTGCCCATGATGCTACATTCTTTAGAGCTATGCTTGTAGCATTCTGTCAGCATTCAGTTTAGCACAATAACAACAACAACAAAAAGACGCTCTCTCACCCAGGAAACACGCAGAGAGAGAGCGTCACCCTGTAACCATGGCAACCGTAACGCTACCGCCTGGAACAACAGAGCATAGCTGTCAAACAAAACCCAAACAGTCCTGACCCGCGACGAAATGAAACAGGAAAGTACCGCCGTGTAATCATTTATTTCAACAAAGTAACTGTATTCTGAATACCACCTTTTTAAACGGTAACTGTAACGGAATACACTTACTCATATTTTGTATTTTAAATACGTAACGGCGGTACATGTATTCCGTTACTCCCCAACACTGCCAGTATATCATTGGCTTTGCTTACAGTACAATACAGCATCCGTGACAGTGTGAACAAACCCCTGGAAATACTTAAACGCCTTCACGGCAGCAAATTGTTCTTGACCTGGAGATCGTACTGCATAGCCCCACCAAAGTGAATAAAATCTTTAGAAAGCGGCCGCTAGAGTGCATGAACTGAACGATAGCTGCTCGTCATCATGTGCACACTGTGACTATGATGGTGCACGAAATTGTTGTTGAGCATGTTTAAAGGTGAAAACCCCAATCAATTACAAGTAGCCGAAGATCCTTGAGGCAACTGTTGTTGTTATTTGGTTATATATAAATAAAACTTAATCGAGTTGAATTAAATCACAAGTGTATATTGAGGTGCACTGTGCAAAGCTTAATTCAGACTCTGAACAGGTGGTGCTTCAATGTTGAATATGTGAAATTTATGGCCACACATTAAAAAAGTAGGCATTTCTAGTGTGTACTTTCTCATCCTGATCGTGTAACAGATTACATTTTTCATTATTTCTAAATCAGAGTTAAACAGACTCTCACACCATTCTGCTGATAAAAGAGAACATGTGCTGATGCCTTTTCCCTCCCGTCGTCTAATCTATTGTAGAACGTAATGTGGGGATGTGTGTTGAAACAGATCAAATTGGCTGAAAGATTTCACCTTCTGATTGGATCCAATAGACTGCGCGGACACCGAGCTGCATTTTAATGCGAGTCCGTTTAGACTGCCGTCGGTCGCGCTCGCCGCGGCAGTTCGCTTCATGAGGAGGAGGTAATCAACCAAATAATGGATTTCCTAAGGCAAAGAGAGACTTCAAGAGATCTGTATGTTTTAAATCTATCTAGAGTCTGCCTTTTTTTTCACATGATATCCCATCTTTTTCACTATCTTATCAGAATCCGCTTTTTTAACAGATGATAGGAGAAGTTGAAGAAGTGATTAAAAAAAGGTGAATCCGGAAAATTGCCCAAGTGCAGCAGCAGCAACAGTGAAAAGAGGGAAAACGGCACAAAAACACTGTGACACTGTGGTTTTGTTGCATTTTCTTGACTGTCAATATGAAATAGGGCAGCCTGAATCATTTGGGAACACAAGAAGCAGTTGAAACACTGTCTATTAAATATTTAGCTTTAGCTCTGGCAAATAAGTGCTTAAAATGAATGCAATTAGTTTTGCAAGTCCTGTTTTTCCTTCTATATATATATTTTTTTCTCCCATATATATATATATATATTAGGGGTGCAACGATATTCGTATCGATATTGAACCGTTCGGTTCGGTACGCATATGTATCGAACAATACAAAATTTTTTATTTATTTTATCAACTTTTCTTCTGACGATGCTGTCTGTGTTGAGAGCTCAGTGGATCTGCGTTCGACTACTCCGCCTAGGCTGCATTGTCAAGTGCAGATCCACTGAGCGCAGGGCAAGCTAGCGAGACAGAAGTTAAGCTCTCGTTGCAACATGGCAAATTGAACCTCCCCCACCCTCATTCAGATCTGGCCTTTGGAACTATTTTGGTTTTCATGTGAAGTATGACCCTGATGGTAAGCGCGTCATGGACAAAAGTAAAACAGTATGTCGGAAGTGCCACGCAATGCTCAATTACATGGGTGGGAATTATTGCGTTAGCGCAGTTTGCTCGTTAATGTGTTGGCCGTCCAGCCCCACGCACGCTGACAGCACTACTGGGAACACAACAAATATGACTGCACATTTACGCCGACATCATCCTAGTGCAAAGACAAGTGTAAGCAGACAAAAACAACAAGCACGCATGCTACAAACTTTACCTGAGTCATTTAGACAGCCGTTAGCACATGATTCTCCTTATGGAGACCTGATATGTTTAATATGCTGCTGAGAATATAGCCCAGAAGAAGCGGATAGTATAGCTTTTATTTTGGAAAGAGACATTTCTCTGTAATAAACTCTCTTTTCCAAAGATGAGTGATTCCTCGATCAGATAGATTTATTTTTTTATTACGTTGTTGTTGTAGCAACATTAAATTTAAAAACTGTACTTTTGAGTTAAAATATATATTTATAATTTTAATAAATGACAAATTAAAAAGGCATGGACATTTTTTTGTATCGAAAAAAAAAAAAAATCGAACCGTGACACCAAAGTATCGAACCGAACCGAACCGTGAATTTTGTGTATCGTTGCACCCCTAATATATATATATATATATATAAAACCTCCTAAGACCCGAACTCTTCCACAGCACTCTTCCAAAAACAAAGAATTACCAGATCTTTTTTTTTTTTTACCTTACTTTAGTTTTTAAGAAAAATAAGAGCCACATATGAGGATATTCGTTTAAAATTTTGATAGAACAGTAGCAGTATAATGTCCTTGTAAGTGGATTTCAGCCCATGTAGAGCAAAATTGAGTATTTTAGTCTAAATAACCCAAAATGTGATTTCCACATTTGTGGACGCCAGGTCCTAGGAGGTTAAGGGAGAAAAATGGTCTTTAATGTAATTAAAGTAATTGTAGCACCATTCAAGAATATATATCTCACACATGCAGTTTCTTTAGTGTATCCTTTCCACATGTGTCCCTATCTCTACGTCTTCCTCTGTGAGCCTCACTCCGATCAGAATCAAGCTCACTAATAGAAATGCCAGCAACAAACAGTGCAGACCCAGAAATGCCTTGAAGTCAGCGGAGTCAGTGTAGAGAGAAGCTCGAAGAAGCCACTCTGATCATCCTTAATTCCTGTTTTTATTGGCCGTGGTACTGAAGGAAGCCTTTGTTACACACAGGCTGAGAATCATCACATGGGGAGAGTAAGGCTCTGCACACAACAGACAGGGACACTAAATGAGAAATACTACAAAACAAGCTCAGCTGCAAACCCCTCTGTCCTCCCCACTCTTTTTCATCTTTGTTTGCCACTCCTGGCAAAACAATTTAAATGAGAAAACAGACTAAAACTTTCCACATTTGCATTTTATTTGAGAGGAAAAAAGAAAAACCTCAATGCCTTAAAATTTAAAAGGCATTTTTATGGTTGGGCTCTGTGAGATTTTTTTTTGAGGCTGTAGTTTTAGCTCGAGGAATATGTTGGACAACTATTTTGGTTGACCATTTTTTCCAGAGTAAACAGCGGTGGTGCTCCTAAACTGTTCATTTTTACTTTGGAATTTTTTGTTTTCATCTCAGTTTAGTTTTATTTCTTTCCATACGGTTTTACGTTAGATTCCATTTGTTTCTCTGTGAGTTTATGAAGGGTGTTTGTCAGTTCCTCTCATTATGTAATGCAAGACAAACACAACAATATGTGAAAGCTGCTGACTCACCATCCAAAGTCTCAATAAACAAGATGCATTAAAGGCTCATTAGACTGACAATGTTGACAAATCTGAGCAAGAGGTGAAGCCTAAATGGATCAAAACTGGTTTAACTGGGTATGACATAACATTATTTTCTAATGAATATTAATATATTTATAATTATGAAAGCATAAAGTTGGTCCTAGTGATGAAAATCACTCAGATTTCGGTTGTAAATCATTGAAATTTTTTTTTTTCTTCAAGGTTCTCTATCTGTCACATGCATAGTTATACAAGTATAACACACAGTGAAATGTAGCCTGACACGCTCCTCGACATGTGCAAAAATTGTGTGTGTGTGTGGGGGGGAGGGGGGGGTAGAGGAAGAACATTATATATATATATATATATATATATATATATATATATATATATATATTAGTATATACATTGGGTGAATGTGCAGTAGTAGCAGCAAGCAGGTGAGTTCTGTACATTAATATGAATAGACATCTGACTATTTTACAGGATAGACAATATTAACATATTTAAAATTAAAGGAATTGAAATGTACATTGTGCCTTGGTTTAGTGTCTGGAAGAGTCCTGTCTCAGTCAATTATAGATGATGTGAGAGGGCGGGTGTGTGTGTTTAGGGTCCGGATGGCTTGGGGATAGAAGCTCCTCTTGAGTCTTTCTGTCCTTGCCCGGAAGATGCGGAACCTTGATTGCAGAAGTTGGAACAGTTTGTTGCCAGGATGGGACGGGTCCTTCAGTATCTGCGCTGCTTTAGTCCGGCATCTCCTGGTGTAGGTGTCCTGAAGCGGGGGGAGAGCAATCCTGCAGCAGCGTTCTGCTGTACGGATCACTCTCTGGAGAGCTTTTTGGTCCTTCACACAGCTGTTCCCAAACCACGATGTGATGTTCTGTGTGAGGATGCTCTCCACAGCGCCTGTATAGAAAATCCTGAGGATCTTTGGAGAGACCCTGAACTTCCTCAGTTGTCGTAGGTGATACAGGCGCTGCCTAGCCTTTTTGGTCTGGGCCTGAATGTGGGCAGCCCATGTCAGGTCTGAGGAGATGTGGACACCAAGATACTTGAAGGACTGCACCCTCTCCACTGGAGCTCCATTGATGATGATGGGCTTGTAGTCTCTGTGCTGACCCCTTCTGAAGTCCACCACCAGCTCCTTGGTCTTGCTGACGTTCAGCTGGAGGTGGTTGTCCTGGCACCACGATGCCAGATTCTTCACTTCATCCATGTAGGCCGCCTCATCGTTGTTGGAGATGGCACCCAACACCACTGTGTCGTCAGCAAACTTCACAATGGTGTTGGAGCCATGGGTGGCCACACAGTCTGAAGTGTAGAGGGAGTAGAGCAGTGGCGAGAGGACACATCCCTGAGGTGCTTCTGTGTTGATGGTGATGCTGTTGGAGAAGCACCTGCCCACCCTCACCACCTGAGTTCTGCCAGTGAGGAAGTCCAACACCCATGCACACAGACGGCTGTTAAGTCCCAGATCCCTGAGCTTTGTGAACAGTCTGCAGGGCACTATTGTGTTAAACGCTGAACTGTAATCAACAAACAGCATTCGCTGTTACCCTGTTTCTTGTCCACGTGGCTGAGAGTGGTGTGTAGGACGTGGGCGATGGCATCCTCTGTGGATCTGTTGGATCTGTAGGCGAACTGCAGCGGATCTGTGGTGTCTGGGATGGAGGAGGAGATGATGTTCTTCAGCAGCCTCTCAAACACCTTCATTACTACCGAGGTCAGTGCAACTGGCCGGTAATCGTTCAGGGATGAGGGTTTGCTGTTCTTGGGCACAGGGATGATGGTGGATCTTTTGAAGCATGTGGGGACCACAGACTTCACCAGGGACTCATTGAAGATGTAAGTGAACACACCTGCTAGCTGGTCAGCACAGCAGCGCAGCAGACGGCCAGTGATGCCGTCTGGCCCCGCCGCTTTCCATGTGTTCACTCTCCTCAATGCCGCTCGGACGTCATGCTCCGCGATGCTGGTTTTCTTGATTGTTTGTTCATTTTATTGATTGCTTATGAGTACAAATAGCCTCCAAACTGTCGTTATATTGCACATTTTAAGATAAATATCACAAAAAGTTGCCCAAAAGCAAGTTTTAAAGATGATCTTCGATCTGGTTTTTGGAGGGGGCCACCAGGTCCACAGAACTCAAACTTACATCACATTTATCTGTACATGAAAATAATTACATTTCCCAAATTTGCCAAAAGAAAATACATTTCCAGGGTAAACAGTTCATAATTGTAACAACCATTCTGTAGTGTCCATACCAGGAATAACATTCAAGTTGTGCAGCTATTTTTCTTTAATTTAACCTTTTCACTGTATTTCGTGAGACAGATAAGACGTACAAACAAAAAACTAGCATATAACTAATATTGTAGCTTGTGTTGGACGCTGGTCTTATGTTTCACTGAGACTTGGTTCTGAGTTCCGTGTAGATTCCTTCCGTAGTAAGTACTTAGTATTTACTAGGTATTTACAAGGTAATAATTAGGTACTGCGGCACTTCAGTATTTTAATTTCATTTTCTGCTTCTGCACCTGAGAGAAATATTGCTGTTGTTACTTTGTGCATTCAGCAAATTAAGATTTTAAACACAATCTGAGGCATTTTTATACACTCGTGTCATTGCCTCCCCGTCCTCCAGGTGTGAATTCCATCTTTTTGCTCTTCTAATTACTCTGTCTGTCTCTCTGTAAGTAGTACATGTGTACATCGCTGTGTCCATGTGTGTGTTTACCTCTTACCAGCAGTGGGCGTGGATTCAAGCAGATGCACCTGTTTTCCATTCCCACTCACTGGCACGGCTTTTCTCTGGTACTACAGCCCAGGCCTCATTGCTACTTTGAAATGTATCTGCTTATGTATTAATCTGCTTGTAGCACCTACCTGTCTGTCTTCCCATTGGCCTGCGTGGAAAACCTACCTGCCTGACCCATTATCTAGAACATTATCTAGAACTCCCTGGGATCTGGGAACTGAAAGCTCACCCCGGAGGGAAAGTTGAAGGACTTACCTGAATCTAAGCTCCTGCACACTGAGTTTATGGTTTGGCACTCTGAGAAGATCTTGGTGAACATTCATTATTCTTGTAAACTCCTGAACTTGTTCACTGAATTCTTTAGATGCACTTGCAGCTGTGTCATGCTATTGAATCTCTCTGGGGAAAGCAGGATAGTTAATTTCACTAAAACAGAAACATTTGGTGTTACTACATTTTGCTGTAAATGTTTCCCCTTCAGAATATCTGCTCTGAAGTAAAACTCTGTTTTCCAAGGCCTTTGAGTTTGTTTTTGCATCTTTGTGGTGGGCGCAGCAGGTTCCTGTTTGTTTACACACAGTATGGAAGGAGCTCACAGCCAAATTTGTGTCCTTTTCATTTCTTTGTTTAAAGTGCATCGTGCCAATGCAAATTGATTTTAATACCACCGAGAGTATGCAAACCAGCAGCTGCACTGAAGGTTTATTAGAATGCAGACGGCAGACTTTAACATTGAATCTGCAGTTGTAAAAGTGAAAAATATGTGAAACGATGACCTTTAACCCGCTCCACCTCCCGCCAAACAGCCTCCCTTTATGTTTGTACTTCACTAGCTACAGTAAGTTGTTAAATGCATGTATCAATGCACTCTTATCTCACAGTTTCATTTATACAATCTTCCGATTTAGATTCCAACGCTTCACTGAAGCTACAGTATGTAATATATATGTTAAGGTCTATCTGATATCCTCGTGTTTGTGTTGTGTTGTTTGTGTTGTTCCTGTATCAACACTGCATCTGACCAATCACGTTCCTGTGGTGTCATAGCTTTGAGAAAAACCTGCTGATGTCCACTCAGGAAAAAAGGGGGCGTGTGGGGTCAGGGTTAGAGTTGGGGGGCATTTCTCCCCCCCTCTCTCTCTCATTCATTCCCCCTGTCCTATTTATTAAAAAAAAAAAAAAAAAAAAAAAAAAAAAATGACAAAGGATGAACTGAAGCTCTGCCATCACGTAATGTCGCATACTGCTGTTTCTGATGTCATTTAGAAGAAAAAAAAAAAAAAAAAAAAAAAAAAGGGTTAGAGTTGGGGGTTAGGATGTGATCATGGATAGAGTTAGGGTTACAGGGCTGTAATTAGAGTTAAGGTGTTGGGGTTAGGGTTTGTTGTGTGGCTTCATAGTGTTTCCATGTTGTAAAACTATGACATCATTACAACGTGACTGGTCACTTGAACCTAGACCCACATTAGTTTTGTTGATCTAGGAAGTACAGCAATGCAATGATATCGGATCGTGCTATGTGTTCAACCCAATGCTTAACACCTAATGCTTCTATGGCTGCATTGCTCATCAAACAGAAATATTATAATTTCCTACAAAAATATCCAGAAAATATCTTCACACATCTGACATTTTTGGTTTTCCACTCAAACAACTGCGGTTTTGTAAAAACGTCTGCCTCCGCAGCACAAGTTTGCAACATCTGGGACATCCACTGCTGCTTGTTAACAGGTAAAATAACATGCCAGATTTGGAGAGGGTAATGAAGTTTTTATTGTTTGATTTGCAATATGCTGTGGTCGAAATACAGAGGTAAAAAACAAACAGTAAGCTTGGGATTGGTTACATGTTTCTGTTATTTTGTCAGCTCCCCTGAACTACACAATAAATATTACACCTTCTTCTCCTTTCCCACACAGTGTGGTTATCTCTCCCTCCTCTCAAGTCTGGTCACGACTCCCTCAACCCAACCCTCCCTCTCATCCTGCCTTGGGCCGCCATTGTGTATTCATTACCATTAAAGAGTCCCGGGCTAGTCTCACCATTAGGCCGCATTACTATGCTCTCGGCTTTCTGACATTGGTCACACTCTGATCGGTAATCTGGTCTGAACTGATGCAGGATTTTCTTGCGGGGGCTCTCCTCGAGTTGGCTGAGAGGTAGAAACAGACATACTCACATAGCTGCACACACATAGAGATTACATTTCTAGTGGATGTCTACGCCTCATTCAGATGTGTCCGGAACCAATGGCTGAGGCTTCTGATGACTTTCCCACCGTGGCTGGAAAATCGGTGCAGACCAGATTTTCTCCCAGTTCAGAGCTGGAGGATTGGGGAGAGCGATGGGCAACACAGTGACGAATAGTGATCCTGTGTTGCACTTGTGATGAAAAGGGAAATGTAAAAGACAAATAACCTGAGTCGTCATGACTATAAATCACCCTAGAATTATACATATCACACCAGATGACAAATTAATGTCCCTATACTTTGGTTTTATGCTGTATCCTTGCCCCGAAACTTAGATCCACCATTTATTTGACTTTATTGTGGTAGATTTTTATTTGGAAATAGTTTGATGTATTTTAAAATAAAATAAAAAAGTAGAGCTAAGACTTCTTTCTGAAAAACATAAAGTCATTTTGGTGTCAGAACAAAAGATCTTTGGGTTATTGCACCAAGGTTTATTTTAGGATGTGTCTGAAACAGTGTCATGAAAAACTCAATGAGAAAGTTTCTTTTCACACAATTACAAATGAAACAAATACACAAAAATAAAGTATTAGCAGAAACATCAATAAGAGATGTCAGTGTCCTATGGCAGGAGTGTACTGAGGACATTTAGCAGCCACTACACTTTCCCCAACACCTTTAAATATCCCCATCACTACAAAACCCTTATTTAGAAGAACATAAGTACAACAAAAGCAACAAATTTGTGCAGGTGAAACCTTGAACCATCAAATGTTTTGTAGTTCTTCTG
This sequence comes from Diplotaxodon limnothrissa, assembly GCF_057381915.1. NCBI lineage: Eukaryota > Metazoa > Chordata > Actinopteri > Cichliformes > Cichlidae > Diplotaxodon > Diplotaxodon limnothrissa. The sequence goes on along the minus strand of NC_140617.1, from coordinate 24,055,440 downwards.
GATTTTGTTTTTAAAAGGCTGTTTATCTTCTAACAGTGGTGCACATGAAAGGTCACGATTGAAAATGCCTGTTTGTTCTTGTTGCGTTGAACCTCTCTGTAGCCAAGCAACTACACTGAAATTTTCATTTAGGAGTCAATTTGGGAGCATGCCTCAGTGGTGGTGCTGCTGTAGCTGTCATTAGCGGGAGTTGTGAGGTTACGCAGATCATTTTTGAACATCTACATCTCTGTGAACTTCCGAGCGCACAATTTGCTGTATTCACTTTTTCAGTTCACATGCCAGTTTTGAATGTTTCTAATATTAGAGTGTTTAATAAGATTGTGTTGACACTATTCTTATCAAAGCATAATAATTCTAATTTCTTTTGTAACAGTGACTGATGACAGTAAGTACAGTTGTTGTTTTTTTTAACCTTTCTATATGTTGTTACTGTTGTTGGTCTTAAATTACACTGACCATGGCTGTACATGGGGACAGAGCCTTTCAGTCTGTTGCACCAAGGCTGTGTCATTACAAATACAAATTACGATGACTACAGCTTCTAGGAAATAAAGAATCTGCTGCTAATGCCGATAGAATAAGGAAACTTCATAGGTTTGGTGCAGTGTAAAATTCAACAAGTTGGCATAACTTGAAAGACGTCAACTTAAGAGGGTAAGTTATAGAGCTCTACAGTAACCATACACTCCACTTTTCTCCACAGGTGCTTTACCAATAATTTTTCCATCAACCTTACCGTCACGTGTCTACAAAACCACAAGAGACAAAACCGTCTCTTCTCCCCTTTGGTTTTCTTTCTCTCCCTCTCTTTCTTTCATTCTTTCTCGCTGTCCTATCCCCCAGTCATGTCTGTCCCGTTTGTAGCAACCGAAAATAAAATAAATTCATAATTATAATAAAGGTCAATCAAATGGACCAATATGGCAAGGCCATGATGATCCACTTGGTAAAATAAATCCGCTTGGCATCTTTCTTGGCCTTAAGACAACAATTCTGATGGCTAAAGATCCAAACGGGACACAAAAAAAAAAGAAAAAAAAAAGTCAACGTTCGCTACAAAAACAAAACAAAACAAAAATCTGTGGTCCTGGTGGATAAAGTGGTTCCGTTCCACAGCATTGCCAGTAAATCACATTATTTTCTTAAAACAAGGTTTTTATACAGACTTTTCTAGAGAAGTACATACCACTGTTTCACTGTCGTACCTCCTCGTGACTCTGCTTTTGAGGCTTACAATATTATGGCTCATAATCAAAACCCCTGTGGTGAATATAAATGGGATTTTTACTTCCGTTGACCTCCAAATCAACTGCCTTGTTAGAGTGTGCAGTACGTAAGGAATTTTATTATAGTACACAGAAGCAGGAGAGGTTAGTTAAGCAAATTTTTGGATGAATATAACTAAAGAACAAATGCCTTCATAAAGGGTCTAGATTTCTTTTTTGTTGTTTTTCCACAAAGAGTCCACCTACACAATATTTCTGTTACGTGTTAAGAAACAGTGATCTCACTGTTGCATCCCTGTGCCCCATACACCGCACTGTTACACGAACACTGGGTTTATTAACATTTGAACAATAGCCGGGAACAAAAACACTGACAGGAGCCACTAATTGGTACAGGAGTCTGAGTCATGGTGGCCTGTTGATAACTAAACCTTTACACTGTTCTTGGCCTCACAAACACCGACAATAACATTACACAGCCTCACAGCACAAACAAGACATAAATGAAGTGAGCACAACTGAATTAACGATGTGAAGTGTTTTGCATTTTCCATCACAGAGGTCTTTCTTATCCATCTATCCATCCATGTTCTTATGGTTGTCTAACTCAGGATTGCAAGGTGGGGCTGAAGCCTATCCCATCTGTCATGGGGCAAAAAGCAGTGTACATCCTGGATATTTCTCCAGTCTACCACAGGACATAAAGTACAGTGCTAAATGCTGCACCACTGTGCCACACATAAGTTAATAAAGTGAGTCCAAAAGGGTTGATTCTGTTCATCTGGACGTAGCGTTTTCAGTGGGAGAAACGTTTCGTCACTCATCCAAGTGACCTCTTCAGTCTCAGCTGACTGCAGGTTTCCAACCTTATAAACAGTACATTTGCATAATGACTGAAACCAGCCCACTGAATGAACAATGGGCTGTGGGGTCAGTTCCTTGATTATAAAGTGAGTAAATTATAAGAAAAAACACTATTAAAAAAAAGTTAAATTGTTTGCATTCAGTGTCAGTGCCTCTGCTGGTCGAGGCCGGTTTAGTGGACAGTGAAGACCAGCTGTATATGAGGCAGGGTCACTCAGAATGTTTTCACTCATCTGTACTCATCAAACAGCCCATTGCCACAGGCTTCGTTCACTGGCTCCCCTTGAAGCAAGGTTCAGCATGTTTTGAATTAGTGCATGTTGCCAGCACACTGATAGACCGATAGACAGTGAGTTATGTTGGGATTCGTCCCCACCTGGGAAACGATCCTCTACTATTATACATTAGTTGTAAAATACAAAATGAAATGAAGACCCCAATTTCAAAAATAACTGTCTTTCTATCTATCTATCTATCTATCTATCTATCTATATATATATATATATATATATATATATATATATATATATATATATATATATATATGAATGACGGTGTGGAATTACAAAGCAGTGACTGGCAAGATCTTTGTAACTGTTATAACTGCACCCTATTTTTGCTTGAGGCAAGAGGCTTAGGGCTACAATCGCATCACAACTGACTCCCTGACCTGTCGGCAATTGAGCTGCAATGTATGCACAGTGGGCTGCAGGTTCTGAAGAGGTGGAGGTTGGAGGGAATGGAAAAAGACAGTATCTGTGGCTCACTCTCTCCACAGTGAGATCAGTGAAGCTCTCTTGACTCCTGCAAATGGGGAGTGCCGCCATGAAGGTCAATGCATTTGTTCACCCCTGCATTTTGCATTCACTTAAATAGCAACAAACCAGCGTGGCACATGCACACAGAAGCCCTAATTAATAATTCAAATCTGCCCTGAAATGACTAACCAGAAACGTACCCACTAAAAAACTGATGTCTTCAAGAAGCTCGCTGCCAACTTATTCATTGTCCAATAACAGCATTATCTCCTTCATCATCCCATTACAGTATATGCGACTAGATGTTGCGCACCAATTCATTATGAGGGCTATGAGCTGACATTTCCCCTCCAGAATGGATCATTTATTTGGAGCACCTTGATGGCAGCAGCAGCAGAAGCTGTTAAAAGCGGTGAGCCAATTCGCAGACGGGTTAGCAAGTTATTGTGACAGCCAGCCGCCTAATTGTTCATTTGAGGTAATCACCCGACAAGTCAGAGCAATTTCGAGCACAATGCCAGAGACTAATGGAGGCGGACGTGCTCGCTTGATGAGATCAGAATCACGGGGCCGCCCGTCTGCTGAGTGCCAGGGGCTCCTGCGAGGGCATCTTCTTTGGTACTCAGGGGATTATCTTCACCTCTGCGCCATGACTGAGCGCTCACTCGGAGGATATTAGCAGGAAAACTGCAGGGTAGTGATAATATTACCGTATACGTGTCATCAAAACCGCATCAAAAGGTCTCGTCCGATCTCTCAAAGGGGGAAGCCAGAAATGGTGAAGCGTTTTATTCTTTTTTATCTTGGGGTGAAAATCCGCTTAAGACGAGCAGCATATTGTGGGCTGATTGAGGCTGAAAATTTATTTTCACACCCCAATCAAGATGCTTTGTGGAGCTGCGAGCATGAGATGCAAACCTCCCTCTTAGCATGCAGGAAGACACTCCTGCCACTGCTCTCTCTCTCTCCCTCTGATCTGTGTGTGTGTTTGGGACCGGTGGGTGCGTGTGATGGATGACCGTGCAGTGCCGGGGCGTTCTCGGTTTAATTGTGATGTCAGCGCATGTCTGCGGCAACCCCGGTGGTAAGCGGTGACAGACAGGAGTGTGTAGATGTGAGTGTGCATGGGCCAGCGTCTCTGTCTGCAGCGCGTATGGGGAGGAAAGGAACTCTTGACATGATGTTGCTGGGGATTTTCAGCCGGTCCCAGAACGTCCGTGGGCTCTTGGGAGACGGGTTTGAAGAGTTTAGAATACCGACTGATGGGAGAGGTGGACAAGTGAGACAAGTGTCAGATTAGCTCAGCGACTTGGTGGAAGTTGTCAAGGCAAGGAAACAAACTAGTGAAAGTGCTTACTCGGTGTGTATTTGTGGTTTTTTTTTTTTCACATCTTGCTCCTGCAGAAAGCTGTCAAAGCGCCTCAGATGCTGGGAAGGATTTGAACACCATTCGCACTACATTATATATATATATATATATATATATATATATATATATATATATAGTATAAATCTTGTTGATGTGCTTGTATTTGCTAGTATTCAGAGATGATACATTTTCCAATTGCATGATTTGTAATCATGAAGGCTGAAGGACCTTCTGTAGTCCCTCAGGATGATCAGAGGGTGGTGCTGTTGGACCTGATCTTCCAAACGATCCACACTGTTCCTCAATAATGCATATGGCATTACATTCAGACAGGACAGATTTAACTGTGAGTCAAACAGAGGCGCACAGGGGAATCACTGTTTACTCTGAGGCGTGTTGGGAAGGAAGTAATTTAAGAAAATCTTCCATTTGGGCATGATGCATTTGATTAATATAGCCCGAGCTGATCTTGTGTCATGCAGGAGGCTGGAATCGCTGCTGTAACGACTATTGATGACTTATGTCAGAAATCTGATCGTGCCTCATTAATTTTTCTTGTTTTAGAAATAAAAAAACAAAAAACAAACAAACTACGTTTTCCAATAGTTACAGGAGCATGCGACAGTTTAAAGACTTGGTTGTTTGCAGCAATGAGACAAAGCGGTTACATAAAACACCCAACTACAGTATGCTACAGTATTCTCACTTTCAGATCTCCTCCCTTCTTGCGATTCAGCTCAGGTTTGGAAAACCAGGAGTCATGTTTATTTGTAAGAGAGCGAGAGTCAGCCAGTCTGTCTCGGGAGCCAGAGTTTTCAGTGAACATAGTGTGGAGTTCTTCAGGGAGAATATGTAATGAGAAGCATCTCTGCAACCTCTCCTCCTTTCTGGGGACTAACTTGTAGACACACAGATAAACAGGCAGACTGGATGAAAATAGCGCTGACCAACTGTGCTCATCCGGTGCCAGTTAAAGCTGATGGACATGAAAACAGCAGATGATACCAGATGTGGAGATGAGAAAACATCCTTGATTCCTCCCAGACTGAAAGCAAAACTGTAGGAGCAGAACAGACGGCTAAATATTACTTCTGAGCGCGTAGCGATTCGGGGGCTGTTCGGGCTTTTGTGTAGCAGCAGCAACAACAAAGTGAATCGAGAATATTTCAAATGTGATTACAATGAACTGCCGCAACCTCCAAAAATTGCTCCCCGAACTAAACATTTATTGGCCTGGACTTTCAGTTTTGATGTTATCCTCTGTCTTTTTCAGACAGCTATTGAGAGGTGATTTGAAAAACATAAGAGCCGCAATGACCTTACCGTGCTGATGCAGCTGTGCCTTTGCAGGAGTGCCTGTTTCTATTTCATTTCAATTCAAGACTCTGAATTGGAGATTGCTCCAAAAGGCCAATGGACTGTAATGTAATTTGAATAAAAAGGCCAAACATAAGAGCCTGATGTGGCCAGCAACGAGGTTAGAGCGCACCGGCAAAGGTTTTTCTACTGTGAATTGGTTGCCTCAATCTATTTATCGCCACTACAATCCAGGAGCTGTGACAAAGCGAGGTGTTTGAAAATCCCTCATGAAGGACTGTGTGCTCCGTATGGATTTGTTTTGGTGTGCAGCGACAAAGTGTGTTTACACACAGTTAGTTTAGCTCAAGGTAGTTTCATTTCCTGAATCAATGACTCGTTTTCAGGGATCTTCACCACAAGGCTAAGTGATAATCGTTCACTGGTGAAGGGGGCCTTGCACTCGGGTGACTGACAGAGAATCTTTCAAAAGGAAGTGACACAGGAAATGTTGGGCCCCGCGTCCGACGAGCGTGGACCTCCTTATGCCAGCCTGCTAATGAATTCTGCCACACAGTGCCTGCGTCCAGAGTGGCAGCATGGCACTGGTCGCTGAGTGGGCTCAGGGGACAGCGAGGGTGTGAGATGCAATCTGTTGTGGTGCTGGGCTCTCCATTTCTCTTTGCACAAATGCAACAGGACAGAAAAAAGAACCACGATGAAAGATCCGTTCGGGGGCGGCTGTGGGCTGTGGATGGTTACTAAGTTGCACAATAACCACAAGGGAGCCAGGACATCTGAAAACTTTCATAACAAATTACAGCTGTCGCTCCTGCTGCACCTCTTTTTACAGAGGATCGATATGAGCTGTGGACGTCCAGTGATTTGCAATAATTATAGAGACCGGTTATAACTCAGCCTGTCATGTCTGCTGTTTATAAAGCCTCCAGGAGAAATGTGCAGCTTTTTTAAAGTCTCCTTAAAAATACACATTAACCCCACTGATTTGTTTGTGGTAATTCTTCATCTTTTGAACAAGGAATCTTCATTATTCTTCTGTCGTTAGACGTATAACTCGGTGACATTTTTAATTTTTTTCTTCTCCTTTAAATGACAGATATAAAGAGACTCTTAATTATATTAAAACAAGCATTAGTCTGCGTTAGGATGAGCTAACTTATTTTCATTAATCTATTCAGACAACAGTGGTCAGCAGGGTTAAATTAGGAGTTAATTACCAAAAGTGTTCACTGACCCATCCTAATTATTGAATTCAGGCATTCCAGTCACTTTCATGGCCACAGGTGTATAAAACCAAGAAGCTAGGCGTGGAGGCTGGTCCTGCAAACATTTGTGAAAGGATGGGTCGCTCTGAGGAGCTCGGTGAAATCCTGCGTGGTACCGACGTGGATGAAGCTTGCACAAAAGCAAAATAAACATTAAGTACCAGTCCATTTGCTTGAGCATATTTATTATGTGTTAGAGTTTTAAGTATATTTTCATTTTAAAGAGTTTCTGGCATTGCTTTCACAGGATGCATGCGTCGGCTTTTGTTTCAGGGTTAGGTTGTCATTACATATTAAAAGCATTCACGTGGTGAAACATGGTTGGATTTAATTTTTATATGCACAATAACGCAGACTGTAACTGATCTGAAAGCAGTGAAACCAGAGCCAGGAGCAGCTTTTCGAGCTCACTGGTGTTCCGTCAGTCTCCCATCAGACCAGCGCCCTAACAAGGGTTCAGGGCGCTGTTACAGCTCACCTGGTTGAGCAAGCATTTCACATGCTGAAGACCATTGCAGGGAAGACTCTGTCTTTTGACACACTGTCTTCTCCCTACTAACCCATCAAATAAAGGTTGAATGCCTAAAATAAATCTGAAGAACAAACCACCACAGGTGTATCCATAATGCACGTGTAAACAACCCCAAAACTGCAGATGTCTCAGCTTGCCCTGCTTTATTAAAGCGACACAGGTATGCTAATGAAAACAAGTAAAGTTCATTTATAAAGCACTTTCCACAGACAAAGTCACAAAGTGCAAACCAATAAAACAGATACACAAAGTTACCCAGACACATAATTACCAAACGCCTGTCTGAATATTTGTCTTTAGCTGAGCCCGATCTCTGCATGTTTTAAAAACCAGTGTGGGGCATCAGCTAAGTTGTTAGGAAGTTTATTTAAAATAAAATAAAACACAAAAGCAAAATACATCAATGAGGATGCTACCAAACATGCACAAACTCATGTGTGAATCAATGTTTTTTGTCCCAAAGAGTAGAAGTTTAAGACCTAACCCTTCATGTAAAAATGAACAAAAAACGCAAACTAAATATTTACCGAGTCAAATCATCCTCATGTTCATTTTTTACAATTTTTATATAGTTGTGTGAAATTAAGCAATGATAAACTGGTTTTCATTTCCACTGTGTAGTTATTCCACATTGTTACTCTCTTGAGTGTATTACTGTAATATTCACTATTAGTTGTTGCAGGTGGTTTATTAAACTTCTTAAAGTTTCCGCTCAGTGGATGGTTTCTTTGTCTAACTTGAAACAAATTTTGCATATTTAGGTTCAGTGTATGAAGTCTTGCACTGTACATAATCCAGACTACTTTAAGATCATCCAGGTCATTAAATGTAAGTGCTTTTAATTGAAGAGTGAGTGAGCAAGAATCTCTGCTCGGAAGACCAAAAGGACCAGTTGAAAGTATAGGTCAATAAAAGATCCAGGATATAACGGGGGCCTTAAAGATTGAACAAACTTAAAATTGGTGGAAACAGAGAATCTGTTAATAATATAAAAACTTGAGCATTCGTGACAGTCTAAAGACAGGGAACTGTCCAGAATAATCCCAAAGAGGCTAGATTTTGCAGAGGAACTTTGAGAACACAGTCAAACAGGTTTTTGAAAAGCTCATTAAGTTTGAAAAAGTGGGACAGCTGGATCTCATCTGCATACAAATGGCGAGGGTTTTTTTTTTGATAAAAATGACAATTATCTGTCCAAGAGGCAGGGAGATGTTTGTGAGATGAGATTTAAACCAGTCTGATGCTGCTTCAAACAAATCCACCACCTGGTGTCATTTATTTAATAAGATCATCTGATGTACAGCACTGAAAGCTGGACTCAGATTTAACAGAGTAAATGAAAACATTATAAATAGTATAGTATAGCATAATTTTCAGGATCCACTGGTATTAGAATGTCCCTTTAGCCCACCAAATACGCAACTGCTGCCCTGAGACAGCAATAATGTTGATGTAAACAGGCAATGGAATCAACTGGGCCCAATCACTGGGCAAGCAGTGCTGCCTGGCCTGCCCAATAGAAATGTTTTATTGTAAGGAAAACCAGTGATTGAAAGTGCAATAACAAATAAATAAAATACATACATACAAACAGATATATAACTTTTAATTTGTTTATTCTATTTTAATCATTTAATTTATTGATAAATGGATGCAGACAGAAATAAACAGAAGCCATTAGTTACACCATGAAAAAAGACACTAACCTTATATACAGTCTAATGCTAAGCTAGTATTTGATAAAACTCCCTCCAAATTACAAAAATGGCCTGAAAACAAAGTGGAGTATAAAAAACACATTTGCTGATAAATAAAAAGCTGATTTTTCAGTGAAGAATTAACTCACTAAACACTGAAATTCTAATATTTTCTTGTATGGAGGATACATGGCAGCCAGCAGGAACACTTATTTTCACGGCTGTGTCATTTTGTTTGAGAGTTATCGCCAAACCACAGCTTAAACTGAAGCAGACCTGTCTGTTGCTGTTGTGCCGCATGACTCAAAGAAAATTCTCAAAACAAATAGATGTGGTCCCACTGAAACTGTGACAACCCACTGACAGAGTCCATCATTAAAACTAAAATGAAAACACTCTGGATTGACAGGATGGTGTCCTTATTATCCAGTTTTATGTCTCTGACAGTCATTTTCTTGTTCTGGTAAGCCTTTCAAGGCATGTTCTGACTCTCGCCCAATTACTGTAAAACTCGAAACCAGTGAAAGGAGAGCATTTAGCATTCCTCAATAACACAGAGTCGAACGCGCCCGAGGATATATACAAGAAAATAGGCGTTATCCTTCATCATTAAACTCTAATCATATAATTATTAAGTCTACTCCCTGTTTGAGGCACAAGGTACAAGCCCTCATGAAATGAGTACACAGATCAACTTTTTTTTCATTTGCTGTAATGCTTCTTTTCATTTCAAACCCTTTTACGGGAATATTACAACACTATGCTACAGCATCTTCTGTGAAATGTGATTTTTGTTACACATTTCAAAGCAGCTTTGCATCAAAACCCTACAAGCATTTCCACCTTGTGCCGTCTCTCACCAGCTTTAGCTGGAGGAACTGAAGCTTATTGTGTCCCATGTAGCAATCCAATTATGAAGCAGGGCTCTGTTACAAGGTTGCCATGACAGAATCAATGAAAACAATATAAAAGAGTCCCATTCTATACGCATTTTACTGAGAAAGAACCAAAGACCTCAGTTTGGAGGGAAGTAACAGTGAATCCCCCTCACAACATTCAAAATGAAGCCCAGAGTAACAACTCAATGATTTATGGACTTAAAGAATTGAAAACTTAGTAAAGAAGTTCAGTCATTAGGAACACTCTTTACATTACAATCATTAACATCATAAATAAAAGAGACACCTTGCAAAGATTTTGCACACGTTATGGAAAAATATATACAACGCAGTAATTGGACGTAGCCCCTGCAAAGTCAATGAATTTTTCACGTATATTGCCCACACATTGATCATAGCACTAATTCTTGTTTTTACATAAATACATAAATCACATAATCAATTCCACTCATTTCAACACCTTATTTTGCCGACTACCAGAGAAGCCCACACTTCTGTTCCACGTCACGGAGCAGGATGCAGCCTCTGAACTTCTTGTAAGTGCTGCACGGGGTGGGTCGCGGCTGCCTCGCTGAACTTGGCTGCGTTTCAGACTAGTGTGGAGGAGGATGAAGGCTCGCTTCCTTGGTTCTCTCTATGAGAGAGCAAAGGCCTTGCAACACTCTCAACCCACATCTGTGGAAGAAGACGAAGGGAGATGGAAGAGAGGCTGAAGCGAGCCGCCCACACGGCGAACGGGGATGGCAGAGGGGGCACCAGACACGCTACTCCAAAACATTTGTTGGAGGTATTTGTTTTCCTGCCAGATACTATTTTCAGAGAGACAGAAAAACAAGAACAAGGTTTTGTTTCCCAGTGATGATTATACATGCAAAGACGATTTGAATCTTTAACAGGCCTTCTAGTCTTTTAAAGCTTTTAAAACCAACTGTAAACGTTGTCTCTTGCGGCAAACTTTTACATAAATAAATACATTTAAAAAAAATCAATAGTTCCAATTTACACAAGGTCTTCATATGAATCTACACCTGTACCCCACGCAGGAACACCTCCCATTTAAACACTCTGCAATATTGACATTTGTGTCTACCGACTTGCGGGGTAAATATCTGCCAGTGTAGTTGCCAAATGTTCTAATTTATTCACTGGTTAGTTAGCTTCAAACTCTTTACCATCTGCCGTTTGGTGGTTTAATTGATTAAAGCGGCTGTAAGTGTCTGCCAGACCTCAAAGTTGAACATTTAAAATATCCTATCGCTGGGTGGCTGTTCCCCAGCTCTAAATACGCTTCCTAAAGTGGTTCTGCTCCCTAAAATATCAACCCTGTCACAACCTCTTACTTCCAATCAAGCATTTGATTAAATATGTTCGAATGGGACCATACATTTTTTTTTCTTTTACATTTTATGTACAGGCTTCTTCGATAGGTTGTTAATAAAAGTTCACTAAAGAGCATTTTAGCTGTTTTAGTAGCCAACCTCAGGTGGCCACTAGAGGAACTGCAGGTTTAGGCATACTGGCTCCAGTTTTCATCCCATGAGGATGTTACTTGGTGCAGCACTACTCTCAGTGAAAAAAACCCAGGTAAAAAAAGGTTAAAAAAGCTGTCTAAGTTTGTTTTGTGTTCTTTAGGAACAAAAGAACAACCGTAATTGATTGACCATGAGCCAGCTTGGTTCTACTTCCCCAACCTTCCTCCCCTTTCCTGCTTTTTATCTCCTGGCGGTGTTTACTGGCAGTAATTAGGCCATTAATCAAGTTAATGGAACATCTGAGAATGGACTAACTGTACTCTTTCCCACAGAGCCACCGCACATTGCCCTGGGACTCCCTCTGAGGATGAGACTTCCTGGTTCACGACCGAGGACAGTTGAGCTGCCCTGCCCATCTGTCACATGCCACCTCCTGAGCCACTGGCTCTGACATCCACATATGTGTGCACAATGGGAAGGTTGTGCATCATATATGACCACTGTCAGCACCCTCTGCCACACCCCTACAGTTCACTAAAGTGATACAAGCTTTGATGACAGAATGGCTGTGAAGGCTGTAGCCTTGGCGAGACGCCATGCCATAAAGCTGACCTAAGGAGAAACCGCCCTCAGGTTTGTTTTTTTAATGGTTAAGAAAATTAATGGATGCAGGGTTTTTTTCTCGTTATTGAACACCAGTGATGTGTCCAATTTAAACATAGCCTGCACTTTGTAAGACTGTGTACAGCAGACATTTCTGCCAGCTGGCATATGCTAAAAATATCAGATTCCAGCAAAGTCATCGATTAATCATCACATCCAGTAAAATCCTAAGTCCTGTCTAAAACTCCAGCAGTGTTAGTGCTAGCTGGTTTAAAGAACTGAAGCGTACGTTTCTGTTAGGGACAGTTTCATGTTTATGTGAGTGGATGTTTCAGTTTGACTGTTTTGGCTGCTCAGATGTCTACCTTCTCTTGAATATGATGATTTGATTTACTCTTGTCTCGAGGAGCTCAAAGCACTAAACAAAAAAAAATCTGAAAAACTCAGCAGCGATGTTTCTTCCAGATATCACGACCCAGCAGTTTCATCGAGGAATTATTTTCTTTTCACTGCCTACATCTGCCAAACAATCAGAGTTTGCAGCTACAGTAGACCTCTTGTCATGAACACAATGTTTTCTTCTGCAGAGTGATATGACTGAAGGAAAAAAAACAAGTTCCAAGGAGAAATCTGCTTTTTTGAGTAACTGTAATTATTTAAAGAAAGAAACATTATTTCTGAATATTTGCATAAAGAGAGTGTCACGTAGTTACATTATGTTCAAGAGAAAGCAACATCTCAACGCACACCAAAGTGGTCAAGGTAGATAAGACTATTAAAAAAATGATTGTCAGCGTTTTTCACCATTATCGCCATTTGTCACTAAATGCAACCAAGAAGCCAAGAATTTGGAGTCAGGTTGGTGTAAATCAAATCAACCGATCACATAGAAGCAACTCAACACACTTAGGCATGTAGACATGGTTAAGACGCCTAGCTTAAATTCAAAGCGAGCGTCAGAATGTGGAAGAAAGAAGATTTATGTGACTTTTTTAAGTGACAAAGCAGCATTGTTGGTGCCAGAGGAGCTGATCTGAGTATTTCAGAACCTGCTGATCTGCTGGGATTTTCCCGCACAATCATCTCCAAATTTTACAGAAAATCATCCAAAATAAAGAAAATATCCTCTTGGACAAAATGCCTTCAGAGGAGAATGGCTAGATTGCTTTGAGATGATATGAACAGTAAATAAAATAACCACTCTTTACAACTAAGGTATGCAGAAGAGCATCTCTGAATAGAAAACATGTCACACCTTGAAGCAGATGGGCTACAGCAGCAGAAGACCACACCTGGTGCCACTCCTGTCAGCCAAGAACAGGAAATGAGGCTATAGTTCACAAGGGTTCACTAAAACTGAAGACTGGAATAACATTGCCTGTTCAGATGAGTATTTATTTAGCCTGGATCCATCCCAACAAAGCTTACCTGTGTGTTGTTGCTGATCATGTCCATCCCTTTGTGACCAAAGTGTACTATGTTCTGATAAAAGCTCAGATCATCTCAAACCAGTTTCTCAAACATAACAACGTGTTTGCTGTACTCAAATAGTCTCCACAGCACCTTTGGGATGTGGTGGAACAGGAGATTCTCATTATGGATGTGCAGCCGACAAACATGCAGCAACTGTGTGACGCTATCATGTCAACATAGACCAAAATTTCTAAAGAGTGTTTCCAGCACTCTGTTGAATCTGTGCAATGAAGAATTAAAGTAGCTCTTAAGGCAAAATAGAGACAAACCATCTACTAGTAAGTCGTACCTAATGAAGTGTCCAGTGGGTTTATATTCACCCAAAGACAACTTGACTCCTCAGTCATTATGTAAATTTCCTGAAAACTGGAAAACTATAAAACCTCCAGTATGAAAGCAGGTACACGGACAGACACAGAAACTAGTAAACAAAACAATAAAATAAAATAATCATAACTCTTTAGATCTACAATTTGAATCTATCTGTTACCACAAGGCTGCTGTGCTTTTCTCACCAAAATATACTATTGACAAAACCTTTTGAAATATAATTTTATGTGAAGTTTAGTCAAACTACCAATTGAGGCGTCCTGCTGAGGGCTTATTTGCTTGCCCTTTCCCAGACAATCTCCTCCCACAACTCCGGCTATGTTCAGTCAACAAAGGGAATTAGAATAAAATAAAAGCCAGGGCTGTGCTCGTGGTTTCCTCACCACTGTTCTCCCTATGGCCATTTTCTCCTCTGGAGTATTGAATCCTCTGCCCTGCCAGCAGACCAGAGCTCATCCCGATCTGCCTCCCAAACAAGCTGTGGTGTAATTGCTTGTCAGAGCTGTCTGTGTGCCTGTTTTTCTTCTTGCCGCCACATACCTGACAAGAAACACATATTTAAACACAAAAATGAAATTACAGGCAATTTGAGAGCAGGAGCTCTGGAAGCGACGCTTGCTATCGAGCTGTCCAAGTCGATGAACTCCTCTCCGCCTTGGAGCTGTATCAAGTCGAAACAAAAGAGAGAGAAAACACAAGAGGAGGAGAACAAAGAGAAGAAATAGTCTGGGAATGCAGAGTTGGCCTCCTGACCACCTGCCATTCACGGCATTCTTTAAGCACTATACTTCCCATTCTGCTCCAGGTTTCTTTGCTCCTTTGACAGTTACTTAGCTTCTCTTAAACAAGCCACTAGTTATTATATCACAGTATGGAAATGCATCTATTCAGCTATAAGCCAGGAGGGCTAAATGAATAAAGCTACGCAGGTTTAACTGAACCTGCTGCATTAATGCAAAAAGGAATTAATACATTACCGGTGCAAGATTTACAGTAATAATTAAGTAATTATTGTGACTCATTTAGATGATCTGGCTTTCTCCATGACATTTACTATAATAACTAATTACATCTAAACTGGGAGAAATCAAAGGATAACCATGTAAAAAGCTTTCTCATGAAAAGCCCCTAACTTTCACCATTGATTCTTATTATGTTTGTTTAATTGCTTCAGAAACCAATTAAAGTGATTACACAAGAGACACTTTTAATTCCTAAATGAATGTTTTCATTCAGATGAACGCAGGTGTGATTAAGTGGTGGAAGCCATTATTTGAATAAACACCAGGCATTTTTTTAAAACTAATTTCGCTCACAAATCAGCTTTTTGTAAGCTAAGATCTGCTTCCTGGTACACTGGCAAATAACATTGCAATGACACGTGAGAAATAAAAAAGAAGCTGGACAAATGTTTTGCTCGAGGCCTCTTTTTCTGAAAGTTTGTTCAAAAAGTTTTTGTTTTGTTTTGTTTTTAATAACGGCCTCGAAACAACCCTCATTTGTCACTCATACAGTCTCCACATAGGCTATGTGTTTTTGGGGCAACAGAAAGAGTTGTTCGACTCTTTGTTGAGCAGAGTGTTCAGCTTGCATTTGCTGTTTTTTTCTGCCTTCCCTTTTAGGTAAAGTGAAGCTGAGGTGTGGCTAAAACTCAAAGCACACATACACCTGAAAAACACCTTCAAAGCTACCCAAGCAGAGATGCTGAAATCTTAGTGTTGGTTCCTCTACAAGTGCACTCACTGTGTGCTAAGTGGTGTTTGTCTCAGATCGGCTGTGAAAAATTAAGGTTTCAGTCGCTTAGTTTAGAGACTGGTCAGGGATCCTTTTGCAGCCTCGTGTAGTGAAAAATGTGTATTCAGATTCAATTCAATTTATTTTATTTATACAGTGCCAAATCAAAACAACAGTCACCTCCAGGCACTTAATGTTGTAAGGTAGAGCCTACAATAATACATAAAGAGAAAAACCCAACAATCATATGACTCCCTATGAGCAAGCACTTTGGCAACAGTGGGAAGGAAAAACTCCCTTTCAACAGGAAGAAATCTCCAGCAGAACCAGGCTCAGGGTTGGGCGGCCATCTGCTGCTACTGGTTGGAGTGATTGCGATTTGTCTGCAAACATTCACATCCTACTCTCTTGGTGTTTGCCTTCAAAGTAAAAATTGAAAAGACTTTTATTTTGATGGTGAATGGTCTCCATTTCTGGTTTACATTGAGTTTCACTATCAGTTGACGACTAGTTAGCAAGTGTTTGGAGACATGTCTGTGTCTTCCATGCAACTTATAGTCAAAGGAGCTTGCAAAGAAAAGCGTCTGGACTTCTTTAAGTTGCTTTTATAGACGTCTCACCTCTCATCCGAGAAGCTTCTTCAGTTCTAAGGTCAAATGGTGGGGAGTCCCAGATTTAAACCTAGTGGGAGTATCCCCCCACAGAGGGATTTTAGAACTGAAGAAGCTTCTCGGATGAGAGGTGAAACATCTTCAAGCAAAGAAGTCCAGATGCTTTTCTTTGCAAGCTCCTTTGACTACAATGACCTGGATGACTGAGAACCTTCACAGACACATGCAACTTATAGGCGACCAAAACAATCACTAGGTTTTTGGTGCAGCACCATATACCTCTTTGCAACTAACTTCCACTATTTTCACTTAGCAACCTCCTGCAACCATTCGCCAACCAGTTTACAAGCGTTTGCAGACAATTTAGTGTTTTCCAAGAAAAACATTGGCAACCATGGTCATTTGTAAGCAATCAAAGCAAATAAGGAAGTTTTTGGTTCAGCATCCTCAGCATTCCTCAGCTGGTCAGGGAATGTGCATTTTTCTCTAGCAACTGGGGGTTCCCTACAAATTCCTGGGGCTGTGTGACTGAGATTTAACATTGTTGTGTCTTTTTTAATCTTATGACACTATTATTTTTGAATTAAAATAAATGAATAAGATTTAAATTAAACTAAATGCTTTAATAAAAATTGATTTCATACCCTTTTAAAAAGGTTTTCCAAAATTACTTATATTCAAAACTTTTTAAAATAACTTAAATAATTCAAATTAATTAATATATTTTTATCAATTACATTTAAAAATGAACCTCGTTTGTGTCTGATGTTTCTTATCTCATCCTATTCTGTTCTTCATGTTCCGTATGACTCTGAGCACTTATTTTCTTATGTCTGTAAGCACTTCCAAAGTTCATCACTTGTCCACAAAACCATCATGGCAAACACATTGTATCTGTGCATAACAGCTGGGTAACATCTGTAAAACAACAGCAGCGGGCACCTCTGAGGTGTAAGAAGAAGAACCGCACTCGGTATGTCAGCCATGTTTGTGGGTGTTTACTCCTGAGCCGAATTGTGTTTGACATTTGTTCCAGACAGATCTGTTTGGGCCTGGTGGTATTTGAGGATAAGAAGTCAACAGAGGCAAGATGTGAAGCAAAGATGTGAGAAGGGTCGTGATGGGGAAGCCTATGATTGATATTCCCATTAGCCACCTGACAAGGTGAGGACAAGGCTCTGATAATGAATTGTGACACATTAATGAGCTTGTCTAGTGCAGACAATACCTGATCAGCCCTCTTACCATTTAACCTTTGATACCAGTGAGGGAAATTGCAGACTTATAAGGCTTTTGTGTCACTTGCAAAGACAGAACATGACTTTAAAAACTGTGAATTAGATAGCGGTTTGTAGATAATATGCCTGAAAGCTTCTGGAAAATGGAATGTTAAACTTTCTTGGACTTAAAACATTTGATGATGTAAAAACAACTGACTTTATTTTTGCTTTTTAAATCTAATTAGGCACAAATATACAGGCTGTGAGTGAGGTTTATCCTCCAATGGATAACTGTTTTAATTATAGTTACATCAGCTTCAACAGTAAAGGTAGTCTGGAGAGAAAACGACGATAGTCTTGCATTCAAAACTTTAACATTTCTTTTAAGTCTTTTTAAACAAATCTTTACAATTTTCAATCTCACCACTCTTATCTGACAAATCAAAGAAAATGAAAGAGTATAAAATCAAACCTAATCATGTTATGAAAAACTCTTACACTGTGTCTCCTTAGATTTCAGGTAAGTGGCGGAAGTGTCATTGCAGCCAGAAGCATTTGAGTCCTTAGCTAACAGGCTAGCAAAGAAACTAGGTTTTATGCTGCTAGCAAGCTCTTCTTGAATTTTGAGCTTTTACACTGTTAGAAACTTCCTGTGTGGGGCAACATAGAACCCACACTGACACATTCATTACACGTATTAGCTAAATATGCGTGTAATGAATGTAGCTATATAATTAGCTATATTAGCTAATTATATAGCTATTTATACATTTTTTTCTTTTATTCGAGGTCACTTGTAGTCCAGCTTAGTGCAAGTTTACCATAAATGTCATGTCAAGTACTTTATGTTACAACATTACATATTATAAAATTACACAAGTGACACACTCACAGCCATTAGCTACCTCTTAGGTGTATTTTAACATCATTTAGCTAGTGGATATCGGGGTTAAGATACAGCACCATGTTCAGCAGTTGGTAAAGACAGCCATTGGTGAAAAAAAAACAGGTCTTAAAGAAAGTATATACAGGACCTACATTTGCCTGTTGGTGACAAACAAGATGCAAAATGAATGCTAATGTTTAGTGTACCTACACTGCCCCCTATTGGCTCTAAAGCAAAACATTTATGAGTTCATAGAACCTGCTAGAACTTGAAATTCATTAAAGAAGTGTGTGTGTGTGTGTGTGTGGGGGGGGGGGGGGGGGGGGGGGATATGTGTTTTTTAATGGTAAAGTGTGTTTCTGAGTTTAAGATCTTATGATGATATAGTCCTGGGAATAACTAAGTCAGCCCTTACTGCTTCCATAGAGCCAGGTGCTGCTAGTCAAATACAGTTGATTACATGTTCATCAGCAAGTGCAGTTCTATAAAACCAGAGGTTTTGGTAGTTTGCTGGTCTGACCTCAAGTTCAGACTGTGCAATAGCCAGATAAAACTACATAAAAACATAAGAGTTACATCTCAGACCGTACAAGCCCCAGTTAGCATTTTAAGTGTTAAAGTTCATGACAGTACAGATAGAAAAAAATAATGAACAGTGGTGGCTTGTTTGACAGTGGCAGGAGAAAGCCTCTTGTCTCTAAGAATAACATGGCTGTACAACTTAGAATTGCAAATTTGAACCTTCTGGAACAATGTCCTTTGGATAAACAAGAACAAGGTGGAGATGTTTGGTCAGCACTACTTTTGAAGAAAACCAAACACAGCACATCAGCACAAGGACCCAATACCAATGGTCGAGCACAATGATGGAGTGGTGATGAAATGAGCTTGTTTTGCAGCCCCAGGACCTGGCAACTTACACTCATGAACTCCTCTGTATACCAAAGTATTCTGGAGCCAAATGTGAGTCCATCTGTCTAACAGCTAAAGCTTGGTTCAAATTGGGTCATGCAACAGGAAAGTTATCCCAGCACAGCAGTAAATCTACAACAGAATGGCTGAAAAAATAACAATAGACCAATTAAAGTGAGGACCTCAATCTTATTGAGCTACTCTTGCAGGAGCTTAAGAGAGCTGTGCATAAATGGATGAACTGAAGCAACGAAGGGGTAATAGGATATACAAACGATGTAAGAGAATGATAAAATCATACAGAAAATGATTACTATTGCTGCTAAAGTTGGTTCTAAAAGCCACTGAATCATGGGGTGTATGTACCATGTGTGTGTGACTGTATATGATAGTCAGACTTTCAGCACTGACAAAGACAAAACAATAGGAATTTTAAATTGATTTTAAAATGATAATTAAATTAATTGCTGATCACATCCACAGAAAGCACTGATACAGTATATATGTGGGTATACTTGTAAAAATCACCTGCATACCTGGATGGATGTGCTAAAAATTGATTTTTACAGTATGTCGCTGATACATGAAATTCCAGCACTCCCCCTCTAAAACAAGTTTGTATTTTTGTGTCGAGGTGTGTGTACTGTTTTGTGTGGGCGTATTGATGTTGTCCCTCTGCCCGTCCCCACACCACCCGCCCCCCTCTTGTGCCTCATTGGGACGCTGGCCGCCAAAGTCTAATCCCCGGGGAGCTCATTAGAATCAGCGGAGAGGAGACGGCCCCAGACAGGGTCAGGACAAACTGCACCGCTGAGCTGCATAGTGATGCCTTCCGCTCTGTCTTTATGTCGGTTTGGTTTGGCTGTATGTCAGTTCATCTGAGTGTATGGCAGATGAGAGATTGGCCCGCTCAAGCACTTGACAACTATGTTGGAACGACCACACACATGTAGACACACATGGAGCCAGCGTGGAACTGTTGATGTTACCCACACCATCCCTGTCGCTACACGTGGTTCCACATATCTTATTCACATGCCCCCCCCACCCCCTTTTTTTCATTTCACATGTGATCAGGCTCACATGTGAAGAGCTGTCACTCATCTCCCTGTCATGCTCAAGTCCGCAGGGTTCTGTGTGATGTATGGCAATAAGAGAGGGGTATGAGCAAGGTCAGACACACTGCCACCCACTAGACACTCATTAAATGCTTATGAATCTCAAGTGGAATCCTGCAGGCTTGCATGGTGTGTGTGTGCACGTATGCGCTGGTGCTTTTTAATTCATAAAACATTTCTGTGTTATTGTGTTTGAGTGTTGTGTGATCTGTGTGTCAGTGGTTTAACTGCATAGGAAGCATAAAAAAAGATGCATGAAGTGGAGGAAGTATTTTACATTCTTGACTAAGATAAAAGTAAAAATACGATGCTGTAAAAATACGGCTACAAGTGGAGACCCTTTGGGGTAAAAAAAACCCCCAAAATAAAAACCTGCAGTTTCTCTAGTGGCCACTGGAGGCTGGCTCCAAACGTGAGTCACTCCCCATAGACTCCCATATTATCGTGGCCAGCTTTACAGCACTATAAACCACGCTGACAGCCTGGTATTAAAAAATGATTTTTGACTTCTTTTACCGTCATGAGGCCTGTAGAGGGGCAATATTGTTATATAGCATTTGTATTAAGACATTAAGTCGTGAATTATAAAAACCCATGGCTGCTATAGATGAAAGACAAGTTATGTTGTTCAGCATTTGTCTGTACTAAAAGAATATTTAAAAAGTCAGCTCTTTTGTTTCCTGAATAAATTCATTTTAATGATTTGGCATTAATCTCATAGTGAATTATGGATGCTGTTTGCTATTTAAACTAATTAGCATGTTCTAACTATTAAGGTTGAATAGTAATGTGATTGCTAATCATGTGGCATTTACTTGTTAACTTTTGGATGTGTGACAGTGTGGGGACAAGTGAATAAGGCCCCAGTCACACCAGTATAGAGACTGTGCTGGCAGTTATGGAAAAAAGTTTATTCTACAACTGGTTGCCAAAAATCTTCTTGGAATTGCTTTAGTCAGTAGCTGATTTCTGCAGTCGCCTGTAGTTTGCATTGAACATGCAGATTTGTCTGCAAGAACTTACTAACTAGTCTCTGAGCAGTTGTAAAACTATGAAAGTATATTCACCTTCAAAGTAACAAAGTCATTCAGCATTGCATCCAGCATGTTTCAAAAGGTGCAGCTTTTAGATTGAAGGCAAATTTTCTCCGTTTCTGGTATGTGCTGACTTTTTCTAGTTTTACTACCTCTTGGTGATTAGTTGGTGAGTGTTTGCAGACAAGTTGTCATCTTCCATGCAAACTACAGGCAGCTGTCAATCTTCTAACACCATAACAATTACAAGGGTTTGTTTTTTTAACAGCAGTGTCTTTGTGACCAGTTTCACCTAGTGACAGGAAGCAAAAGACCATTTGCCAACTCGTCAGGGAGCACATGTTTTTCCTACCAAATGGGGGTTGTACCAAATCCAATATGATGGACCATTCTTAAGCAATGTGCACGTGACATCACATGACAAACCTCTATAGCTAATACTCTGCATAAGAGATGGCCTCCTGTTAGTTAGTGAAGTCCATAAAAGCTGAATCTTTTGGCTGTTGGCATCATTTTTTTTGATGAGCGACTGATGGATCTTTGTAACACCTCATTAATCACTGAGTAGGTCCACCGTAAAGCCTACCCAACTTTATTCTCCCTTTTGACTCCAGTTGGGGCCGAAAATTACAAAATCACGATCTCATCAGGAAAATGGAGCCGAGAGACGTTTTCACAGCGACTTGTATAAAATCTTGCTTCTTCTGAACTCGCACCCTGCAGGTCGTTAGAAATAATGTTTAAGGTCATTCCACACTGACTTGTCAGAAGTTGTAGTTTGGTTTGAATATGTTATTTGATAGTCTTTAAAATGTTATGTAAGTAAAAGCACAAAAATGTTTAGTGAAATGTCTAAGATTTCAAGATGGCGGCGCACGTAGTTGCAGCAGCTCAGTGTTCTACCGATCGATGCTATGTTTGGATAATTTTGTACGCCTTATGTTTGTTTTTGTGTTCTACCAGCCAAGCGAATAACATCTATAGCCGACATGATCTCCTCAAGATTGGAGTAAGCTACCGTGAGAGCGTGACTAGCAAATTTGTCCGCTTACACAAGATACCGGTGGAAATAGCGAGGAGTCCGGGCTCCCCATGGATTGTTATCCCTTCGGGGTGGAGGCGCAGGCGGCGTCGAGAGAGAAGGAGACGGCGAGGCTGCAGGGCCGGCGCGCTAGCCAGGCTACGGAGGCAGCCACTCAAACCACCGCTCCCCAGCCTATTCATCACAAATGCCAGATCCCTCGCGAACAAGTTGGACGAATTGAGATTGCAAATAGCAGTGAATAACTTCATCAAAGACTCATGCATCCTTCTTATCACTGAATCCTGGCTACATCAATCCATTCCAGACTCTGCTAGCAGGCTATACCACACAGCGACATGACCGAACAGTGGACTCCGGTAAGCGCAAAGGAGGGGGGCTCTGTATGTATGTGAACAACAGCTGGTGTACCAACACAGTGATAATAGACCGTCACTGTTCACCGGACATTGAATATCTGACTGTTAAATGCAGGCCCATCTACCTACCTAGGGAGTTCACCGTTGTCATAATAACAGCTGTTTACATACCACCAGATGCTAATGCTAACTCTGCGATCGCACTCCTGCATACAAACATCAATAATAAACAGAGCACTTACCCTGACGCTGTACATATTGTAGCAGGGGACTTCAATCACGCAGACTTAAAAAGAGCAATCCCCAAATTCCACCAGCACGTCAAGTGTGCCACTAGGGGTGACAAGATTCTGGACAAAGTTTATTCCAACATCAAAATGGGCTACAGGGCCAGACCTTTGCCACATCTGGGTCAGTCTGACCACTTGTCACTGTTTCTAATCCCTGCATATGCCCCCCTCAAGAAAACTGCTCTTACCATCACAAAGAATATTACCATATGGCCAGAGGGTGCCTCTCAGCAGCTGCAGGACTGTTTTGACAGGACTAACTGGGATATCTTTGAACATCAGGACTTGGAAATGTTCACAGACGGTGTCCTCTGCTATATAAAA
Source organism: Diplotaxodon limnothrissa (assembly GCF_057381915.1). Classification (NCBI taxonomy): domain Eukaryota; kingdom Metazoa; phylum Chordata; class Actinopteri; order Cichliformes; family Cichlidae; genus Diplotaxodon; species Diplotaxodon limnothrissa. The sequence continues at coordinate 24,032,102 of NC_140617.1, read as the reverse complement.
CACTGCATAGACACTGTTACAGCAGTCAAACGGATCCGGGCTTATCCCAACCAAAAGCCCTGGATGACCCGGGAGGTCAGGCAGCTGCTGAAGGAGAGGAACATTGCGTTCAGGTCTGGCAACAGGGATTACTACACCACAGCCCGATCCAACCTGAAGAGAGGCATCAGAGAGGCAAAGGGGGACTATAGGAGGAGGATCGAGGACCATTTGAAGAGTAATACCAGCCGGCAGGTGTGGCAAGGCATCCAGCACCTAACCAACTATAAGATCAATCTCGGAGCTGCGGACGGTGACCTGGAGCTGGCAGAGGAGCTGAATATCTTCTTTGCCTGCTTTGAGACCAGGGTACCGGAGGTATTGGAGCCACAGCAGCAACACGCCACCCATAGCAGCACCACCCTCACCCTGGAAGAGCACGAGGTGAGGCGCATGCTGCAGGCTGTTAACCCGAGGAAGGCGGCGGGTCCTGATGGTGTGCCAGGTCGAATATTGAGGGATTGTGCAGGACAGCTGGCTGGGATCTTCACCAGGATTTTCAACAAATCCCTCGCACAGGCGACTGTCCCACTCTGCCTGAAGTCCTCCACCATAGTCCCCTTGCCTAAGAAGCCCCACATCACCGGCCTGAATGACTACAGACCGGTGGCACTCACCCCAGTGGTAATGAAATGCTTTGAGAAGCTGGTCCGCAGACACATCACAGCAGCCCTGCCCCGCAGCCTGGATCCACACCAGTTTGCCTACAGAGCAAACCGATCCACGGAAGACGCTGTAGCCACAGCACTCCATGCTGCATTAACTCACCTGGAAGAGCATGGTAGCTATGTGCGGATGCTCTTCGTGGATTACTGCTCAGCTTTTAACACCATCCTTCCACACAAACTGGTGGCCAAGCTACAAGACCTGGGGCTTCCATACAGCACCTGCATGTGGATCAATAGCTTCCTCTCGGGCCGTAGACAGAGAGTCAGAGTTGGCCATCACACATCCTCAGCCCTGAGTCTCAGCACTGGCTCACCCCAGGGCTGTGTGCTCAGTCCACTGCTCTACTCTCTCTACACACACGACTGCACTCCTCGCCACCACAGCAACATCTTTGTGAAATTTGCAGATGACACCACAGTGGTGGGGCTCATTTCCAAGGGAGACGAGTCTACGTACAGAGACGAGGTGGAGCAGCTGACGTCATGGTGTAAGGCCAATAACCTCCTCCTCAACACTTCAAAAACCAAAGAACTCATAATAGACTTCAGAAGGAAAAAGGCAGAGATCCAACCACTATTCATAAATGGGGACTGTGTAGAAAGGGTGGCAAGCTTCCGCTTCCTGGGAGTCAATATAGAGGAGAACCTTTCCTGGAGTGTGAACACCTCCGAGCTGCTGAAAAAGGCCCAACAGAGACTGTACTTCCTGAGAATTCTCAGGAGGAATAACATCACACAGAGACTGCTGGTGTCCTTCTACAGAGCCACCATTGAGAGTGTTCTAACTTACTGCATATACATCTGGTACACTAGCTGCACAGGGGCTCAGAGGAAAGCACTCCAAGGGATCATTAACACCGCCCAAAAGATCACTGGCTGCCCTCTCCCCACACTGGAAGTTCTACACAACGCCCACTGTTTTAAAAAGGCCCAAAACATCATAAAAGACACCTCACATCCTGGCCACTCCCTGTTCGAACTGTTGCCCTCAGGCAGACGGTACAGGGCAATCAGAGCAAGGACTAATAGACTCAAACACAGCTGTTATCCAACTGCAATAACACATCTGAATACTACAAAAAAATGTCCATCACGCCACTCTTGTGTTAATCTATGCACGGTCTGAAGCATGTGTGTGGGAATGTATGTGAATGTTTTACTGTTATATCTTATTAGTATTTTAAGTATTCTATCTATTTTATTTATTGAATTTTATTGTTTTATTTATATTTTGATATTGCTAGGGATGATGCAATGATCGGGGACCATTCTTAATTTCGTTGTTCTCATGACAATGACAATAAAGTTTCTGATTCTGATTCTTATAGCATCAAAAGCCTAAAATGTTGCTGTTTTGGTTGGTCAAAGTATTGCTATAGTTAGCCAGTGAAATTAGAGTCATGTTTTGTAAGCCCAACAAAGCTTTGAGTACTCCAAATGTGAAATATTCATTTATAACTGTACCGTTAAAAAAAACTATGCTTTCTTCTAATTGTAATAAAGTAGAATTATACAATAGTAGTACTCATATCGAGCACAAGTGCCTCAAATATGTGTTTTTGTACAGCGACTGAATAAAGTGCTGAATCATACAGGAGCTAATCTTTTTACTGCCACTCCTTAAAAAAAGGCCACAACAAAGCATCTGTTTGCAGGCCCTGATAATGGCTAAAAGATTTTAAACATTCACAAGAGGGTGCTTATGCACTCATGGAGATTATTGTAGAATGGTACTAGAGCCAAGGTGAGATCTCGAAATGAAAACACTGCAGCGAACGCCTTATCAGTCCTGTAAACACTTTCACTGCCCGTCTACACCTTTCTTTGCTTTGCAATTGCCCTTCTTGCATTTGTTTGATGGTTAGAATATACTTTCATACACAGACTCCTGTATAATATGCATTACTCAAATGGGTTTTTGGGCTCCTGTGCTGGAAGTGTGCATGACTGGGCTGTGAAGGCTGTCAAGAATGGTTCCTGTTTTGTAGCTTAGATATGGACTTGGTGTTGTCCAATCAACGAGTTTCTTGAAACATTTCTCAGAGATTTTGGTCCATATTGGCATGCCTCCAGGGGCCAAAAGGTGCTTCGGTATCCTAAGCTCTGGTGTCTAATTTGGAGAAAAGAATTACTTAGAAATTAGTCACAGAATAACTTGTTTTGTGGGCTTGATCTGTATATTCACTGCTCTTTGTGGATTAAACCAACAGAATCAACAAGATACTAGCAGATGTTTCTGTCATGGTTTGGCAAGAAACAACCCCCAAAAGCAGACTCAGGCAATAGTTGGCAGATTTGTTAGATTTATTAAAGAATGGCGCAGTTAGCAACTTCCCAGAAGAAGATGTTAGTTTACATAGTGAAGTTTGTCAAGCAGAGGTCTTACATTGGCTCAGCAGAACAGAACAGGAAGGTGAGTGGATGAGTCTTTCCTTGAACAGGTTACACCAAAGGGCAAAACAGAATAACCTTCAAAAAGAGTGGGTGAATGTATTTGCATACTATGAGTAGACAGTGGTCAGACATGTTGTTAAAACCAAATTATGACCCTCCCACCTGAACGTTGTGGCAGAAATTGAGACTCAACAGACCAGGCCAACTTTTCCAATCTACTGTTGTCCAAAGTTTGTTGAGTCTGTGTGAATTGTAGCCTCAATTTAACTGACAGGAGTGACAGCTGGTGTGGTCTTCTGCTACTGTAGCAGGGTATCTGCTTCAAGAGATGTTCTTTTACACATCTTATCTGTAACGAGTGGTTAATTGAGTTACTTTTTCCCCCCATCAGCAGTCAGGTCATTCTCCCCTGACCTCCTCTGGGGTCATCAAGGCATTTTCACCCAGTGAACTTCCGCTCACTGGATATTTTTATCGTTTTCGGTCCATTTTTTGTAAACCATAGAGGTGATTGTATCAGAAAGTACCTGCAGATCAGCAGTTTCACATACTCAGATCAGCCCATGTGGAAGCAACAACCATGCTACATTCAAAGTCACTTAAATCTTCTTCTAAATCTTCAGCAGGTCGTCTTGACCATGTCTACATGCCTGAGCGCTATCAATATGCTGAACTGGATGGTGAAGAGTGAGGAAGGCCAGCGATACTGTTATTACTCCAAAAGCCTGTAGACACATAAAGAGTTTATCGTGTGGGTGAGCAGAGAGCAGCCCTGTTGATATCCCGAGGCTATCACAGCACTGTCCAATGAGGTCTGATTGACTCCATACATCAAAGGGATTGTGTGCATGTCAGTACATTTCTATATGTGCGTGTGTGCGCTCCAGAGAAAGAGCGAGACACACACAGGAAGATGCTTTTTCGAATCACACACGGAAGCTCGCGACTTGGTATAATTGTGAAAGATGCCAGCTTGAGAGAGTCGGGTGGGGGAAGCAGTGTGGTCACAGAGAGCAGGAAGACAGTGGGGGTGTTGGCTGCTTCTCTACCCACCAGTGGGGGGGCAGCCATTATGAATGGACGAAACAGCGGGACGGGAGGCTTGATTGGAAGCAACCGGAACCTGTTTGTTGTTTAAAAAGTCTCCCTCTCTCACTTTCTCCCTGCTCCTCCTCCCTTCCCTCGTTCCATCTCTGTGTAATTAGGGTGCTGGCTGGAAGAATGATCAGCTGTCATCCCCAATGGTGGCCTTCCACCGCCTGAATGTCAACACTGTCTGAGACCTCCTGTCTGAGTGAGCTGCACACTCAATTAGAGCCACTCAGTCACCGCAGGAGCCGATAGGACAAACACACTGACGCGTTTACAAAAGAAACAAATGCGCACACATACCTATGAGACAACGTTTATGCTCCAGCGGTACCATATAACCGAGAACCATCACATGCTCATTTTGATTCATCACAGCGGCAGCACCCCCGCCCGTTTCCCTCGGTGGTTACATTAATTAAATCACAGCTCTTCAGGATATAAAAGTAAGTATTGCTTACTGTGACTTTCTTGCATTTGTGGGAATCCCTCTGCAGGCTATTAGGCTTACTCCTGGATGAAAGTAGAGGCAGGTAGGCGGCGGTTAGATGCCCCCTCTGCTCCATTTGGCCACATCAAAGTGTTCAGAGTTAAGGGGAGAGACAGCGAAGAGGCCTTTTTTTAAAAAAAAGAAAGAAAGAAAATAAATGTTCATGAGTTTTTGTATTGGGAATATCTGTGGTGTTTTCTGCATTTCTTAATAAGTGATTCATCAGCATGATGTCATTCAAAATGTATGTCCAGGCTTCAGCTTGCTAAAGAGGACTAAAGGCTCTACAGAAGGCAAAACTATTGCTTTTTGGACTCTTACAAAGGTTCAAAGACACCAGTTTTCCCGATTATAGGCTGTATAATGCACACTTAGTGTGAAGATAAATTAACCGTTGGCTCTATTTTTCATGGGACCGCACATTAAAACAAAACCTAAAGCCGTGCCAGCCTCATCTTTAAACAGCATTTGCCATCAACTAAAGAGAAAGAATGCTTTCTGCCTGTATTTGCTGAATTTCTTACACTGTTCAGCATCATTTTCTTTGACAAATTACTGAGCAGCCACAGACCATCTGGACGTCTCCAAGCCTCTTTACATGCTAGGGATTTAGCTGATGCTCTTATCCACAGCGACATGTGATTGAGTCGGCAGGTAATAAAAGAAAAGAACAAAGATAGTCAGAGTTGGATAGGATGCAAAGGATAAAAATGTATATTTTGCTTCATAAACTGTGCTCGGTAAAGATAATGTAGTATTGGGTAGAAAACAGTAAAGAGATGTTTTTTTGTTGGCGTACATGGCCAGACTGCACACATTTGCAAAATATGTGTGTCTGTGTGTGGGTGTGTGATTATTTTGCCAGTGTGTGTAGTTTTGTGAGGGAGAAAGAGATGAGATTGAGTTTAGAGGGATGAAGGGACTTTGTGGGCCCTGTGGAAATTAGAGCTCTCCATCTCTGTCCTCAGGCCACTGTGTGTGTGTGTGTGTGTGTGTGTGTGTGTGTGTGTGTGTGTGTGTGTGTGTGTGTGTGTGTGTGTGTGTGTGCGCGCGCGTGTGTGTGCGCGTGTGTGTGTTGTTATGGGTCACCGCAGGAAAGAGGAAGTTAAAGTCAGAAACCTCTCACTGTGAAAATCTTCAGTAAGCGGTAAAAGGGGAGAAAAAAGGTGTGTGGAGGAGTACATGTGCAGTTTTACCTGTAATCTTGTCTGTATTGTGTTTGCGAGGAAGCTGCAGGAAAAAGAAGTTAACCAATGTTCTGCTATATGGAAGTCCAGATGTGCCAAAGTTAAAATTACTAAAAAAAAAAAATCACTCTGTGTGTTCATTATTTTCAGGAGCAGTCTGGAAAAGTGATCACTAATTTGCCTTTAAGTCGGCTGCCAACTTGGGAATGGCTTCCTTTGGTTGGTAGATTTGATGCTATAGTGAAATTGTTTAAAGAGGACCCCCAAAAAACATAAACATGAATTAATAAAATAATGTAATGCTAGAAATGCTCTCTTTTCTACATTTATAAAAATTTTATTCAGATGCAGTGCGACTTATATTTCAACTAAAAAAGGCAGTTTTCAGCTTGAGGGTCCTGCGCAGTGTCTTAGCTGTTCCTACGACTGCTCTCTTCTGGACAGAGATCTCCGATGTTTCTCCTGAGATCCGCTGGAGCCACTCGCCCAGTTTGGAGGTCACTCCACCCACCGCTCCGATTACCCCAGGGGCCACTGTGACCTTCACCCTCGACATCTTCTTAAGCTCCTCTCTCAGCCCTTGGTACTTCTCCAGCTTCTCATGTTCCTTCTTCCTCACTTTGTAAAGCTGTGTCTTCCTCTGCTTATCCACCACTACTATGTCCGGTTGGTGAGCCATCGCTAGTTTATCTTAGCTCGGTCATTCTCAGCCATCCTTGGACGTCTATACTCAGTGCTGATTGCGCCAAAAATATTGGGCCTCATTCACTATGAAATGTTCTTGTCATGTGCATAAACTAAGCACGCACACAAAATTACAGTCAGATTCATGAAATTAACACACTGACTGGTTTTGTTCATACCACCATGGTGAATCAAAATGAAGGAGGCTTTTTGTCATCTACATCTGCATGCTATCTGCATACTTCTGTGGCTTCTTTACTCTATAGCCTTTAAAGAAGCATGTTTGCCTTGAGGTAAATGGCAGAAAGATATAACGATGCTTTAAGAGAGAATCCTGCGACTCTAAGGCAAAAAAGCAGCACAAAGAAATGGAAGCAGGAAAAGCGCACCTTTCCCGAGGGTTTCCACAGGATGACAATGCTTTAAAAAAATCCTTGAGCTGAAGTAATGGAGGTGCTGAATATCGATCCTTGCAAGACTCTCCCTGAGCCATGAGTTAAAAAAAAGAAAAGGTTTGACATCAAAGGTAATATGAAAAAAGATGAACAGACCATAAGAAAAAGAAGAAAAAAGGTGGAGGACAAGGAGTACCTGACCTACCAGCCAGAGATGAGAAACTCAAGGCAGCTATTGATTGTACATGAAATTAGTCTGTAAGAGGTGACGTCCAGCAAAACACATGATGAGATAACATGTTTCATATGTAAGTTAAAAATCAGAGCATTTTAAGTTAATTGTGTTCTGGCAAATAACAATAAACAGAAACAGACAAACACCCACAGCAATATTTGGTTAAATGTTCCTCAGCAATTTACACCTAGACCAGATGCTTTGGTAGCCATCAACAAGCTTGTGGTATTTATTCCATCCACTTTGTGTAATGTACCACTACCACTAGCAGCAGAAAAGCCCCAGAGCATGATGCTACCACCACCATGCTTAACAGCTGCTACAGTGTTCTTGGGTTTGAAAGCCTCACCTTTACTCCTCCAAATATACCTCTTGTCCCTGTGGCCAAACAACTCAATTTTTGTCTCATCTGACCATAAAACCTCATTTTATCATGTCTGTGTGAGCAGCTGCAAATTTCAGTCGAGCTTGAAGTCATCGATTTTGGACAAGGGCATCCTTTCTTGGTCACCACCCTCTCAGTCCATGATGATGTAAAACTCTGAGCCTCAGGTTTTGCGCCTCAGCAGATTCTGAGTTGTTCCTGAATATCCAAACCACTTTCCTCTAATCTAAGAGTGACAGTTCAGGTCTTCCTCAAGTCTTCTGCAAAGCGTTCACGCATTGGAATAACTTAAGTACAGTTCTTTAAACTGTTTGATCTTGCAATCTGCAGTTGTTTAGAAATAGCTCCATAAGAACTCCCAAATTATCAAGAGTGGATCAACAGCTGACTGAGTGCACAATATGCATTTCCATTTGTTTTGCAATTTTCAAACAGCTGAAGAATGACCTCTTTTTAGTTTACAGAGACATGAGGGATACTTCCCAAAGTCTGACCTGCATGGGCTCATCCACCCAGTGGTTACCACCAGGTCTCCAGAAGCACTACTGTGTGAACCAAAACTGAACTTGCACTGCTATAAATTATCAGTGATAATTTGGTAGTTATATAATAATAATAACTACCAACTTGCATTAATTTGTTTGTAACTTCTAGCCAAAGTATATCGATAGAATTGGGCTGAGTGGGCATAGTGCCTTCAGCGAGAGGACATGGATCCCTGAGGTCTATCCATAAGGGCGAATTTGTGCTCGCTGTTCAGCTGTACAATTGTGTCGATTTTTAATATATAAGTACCAAAGATCCGAGTCTGTCAGATTATACAGAGGGCTGCCGACAGGCCTCAGAAGCTCGAGCACCACTTACTAAAAGATTTATGTCAGTGTATGTATATATTTGAGCTTCTGTGTAGACATCTGAGCATGTGTGGATTAGAGAAAAACCGAAATGAATTTAAGCTTGTACACTCAGTTTTTATATTTATAGTCATCAAAGATGTTTTCTGTACAATCGTTCAACCCGAGATAAAAGAACAGTTCAAAGAAACCATTAAAAGCCCCAAATTACCACGGCATTCAGGCTGATTAATGGATTAATGATGACTCTAGCTGCTTGAGCCGTAGTTTTCACCGTAAAACAGGTCTTCGCACTAATCAGCACGTATAAATTTGTGTAGAAGGAATAGCAAGCACACATTCTGTTTACTGCACTTTTAGTTTACCTCACAAGTTTTTCTTCCTAAAATATTTTATAAAATCAAGCCTCTCACAGTATTGCTATGATTTCAGTCAACAGCAGCTCCAGCTACCCTTTCAGAGGTGATTTTATGCAGCTCTCTGCCCCCGACAGTGTGCCTCAGGCTGTTGTGCCCAACCTTTACCTCCATTTGGCCTCTCCTCTCTAACTCTCCTTCTCTTGTTTTCTGCTCTCTCCTCTGCTGCCGTCTCTGCTCTGATTACTATGTTGTGTGGAAAAGTTGCCTCACAGGAAGTTGCTGTCTCACGTTCCTCCTCCTGCGTTCCACACGATAATCCTCAGCTGCAGACTGGACTGAGCGTCTTCAGTGGGAGGCAGCAGATAGGTCTCTTTGGTTCTGTTTTTCCCCCAGACTTTTGCATAAGCCTCAGGCATGGAGCTAGCATGTCCCCCCGGTTTCCAATCTGGTTGGTGAAAAACAAAAGGGATGATCTAACAACAACAGCAGCCTGGAGTTTTAAAGAAATATTCAATTATAAACAGGAAACTTTTATTTGAGTTTGAAAATGACAGATCCCAGGATTTAAAACCTCAGGTTGCAGCTGAGTCAGTAATAAACATTTCACCTAGCTTTAGGTGGGGGGGTTGAAGGGTAGATAACTTTTCCTCAAATTAGCAAAAAAGGTGTAATACCAAAGCTATTTTCTAAACGATTAGACTAAATAACCACTTACTGGAACTGCGTGGCTTTGGAGGGATTGCTGAGGAATACTAATGATGCTTACCATAGCTTCATATTTAAAGCTGCAAAACGTCCTTTGAAATCTCTGATAGCTATGAAACGACATGCATGCATTTGAAAGATTAACCGCAGGATCACGCTCACATTTATCCTGAGTTCATTCGTTGAAATCATACACAGTCTATATATTTGATGCCGTCACGATTGGTTTGGCCGGCCTGAGGTTAAACGGAGGGGAAAGAGTCAATCTTTTACAGCTTTGTGAAGACTTAACGATCACGTAGGTTAATTATGCTGGCAAAACTCGTGGCTTTGCCCCTGATTCTGTGCTTGCTTCAGCCCTGGATCGCGCTGGATATAACTCATGAAAATTGCCAGCTAACATTAACCATGTGCAGCCGTGGCGCGGCAGGAGAGATATGGCCCCATGATGGGAGATAACTGTGATTTATGCTTCATATCTTTAACCGCGTAACCCACACGTTCTGAATTTAATTGCACATTACATTAATTGCACAACACCACAAGCGGTTTTCCCTGTGTTATTACAATGTAAATATGCCATCTGAAGTTAAAAAGGTGCGATATGTTAGAGTAATGATGTCAGATTAGCACTAACATGACGAAGAGGAGCGCTGTAACGACACAGATTAACAGAGAAACAGATTTATGATTCAATTCTAGCAGCTTTTTCGGTGGCAGTTTGAATCCTACGGAATCCAGATGTTTCGGAGAGAGGATAATATCATAACATCAGCAGAGCAAATAATACCCAACCGTCTCACACTCCCATGTAGCTTCACAACTGTAACCAAGCAACAGCTGGTATGGCAAGCTATGAACGTCTCCACATGTTGAAGTGATGTGCATACGGCTGTGTAAATAAAGAGTTCGGATGGTGGTGTCTGTGTGGATGTCCCTTTTCTTTCCTTCTCCAAAATCGAACTCATAAGCACAAGTGTGAGAAATGAATTAAACGCTGTGTTTATCTGTAAACATGTCCGGACAACTAATAGTAGTAACTCTAAAGAGAAAACATCCATCTGGGTGAAAATGCCTTGTTGATGTCAGAGGTCAGAGGTGAACAGTCAGATGGCTCTGAGCTAACAGGAAGGTAACAGTATAACCAAGGCATGCAGAAGAGCATCTCTAAATGAACAAGACATTGAACCTCGATGGACTAAAGCAGCAGAAGACCACACTGGGTGTCATTCCTGTCAGCTAAGAACAGGAAACACCAATTTTGGCTGCACCAAAATTGGAAAAATGTTGCCAAGTCTCAATTTCTGCTGCAACATTCAAATGGTAGGTTCAGAATTGGGTGTAAACAACATGAAAGCATGGATCCATCCTGCCTGGTTGTGGTGTTAATGGTTTGGGGGATATTTGCTTGTATTGTTGTTGAACATGTCCATCCCATGTCACAAAGTGTAGATCATCTGAAACTGGTTTGCTGAACATGACAAATCTGCAGCAACAGTGTACTGCTAATCGCCTTGTTGAATGTATGCATCTCTGAAAACAACAAGTTAAGCCTGATACTAGCAAAATGTACCCAATAAAGTGGCGTGTGAGTATGTTTCTCTGTTCGTTTCTTTTTTTAAAACACAATTCCACTTCAGTATGCCTTTTGGCTGATGCAAAAAAGACATGCTCTATGGTACACTTTGAACAGTATTGACATATATCCACTTTTCCAGCACATCAGCAGCACATAGACTAAGTAAGGTCTTGGTAATGTGTCAGCATTAATTCAAAAACGCGTTATCTGCATCCTAATAAGTACACTAAAATGGAAAAACAGCCATTTTAATCTTTAGAGAAAGTAGCTCATTGACATAAAGCTGTCTTCCTGAATTTATATGGGCAATAAGTGCATATAAGTACAGCAATGAATTTGTATAAGTAGAGCAATTGTTCTTTATTTCAAGAGAGCCTTCCTAATTCATGGAATAATTCTTTTTACACTTGGGGTCCACATCCTGCTGAGAGTACTTCTGACCACAATAAATGAAACTCTGGTGGAAAACAAACAAAAAAACAAGCACTAGTCAAACCCCAGGCTGCTATATTAAAGGGTCATCAATCTTGTGGCTCCATTTCAAAAAGCTGTCTCTCCTTGGTGCGAGGAGATGTGGGCAAAACACCCCGTCAAGGTGACACGCTGCAATTAAACAGTGGCAGTCTGTTGGCGATGAGCTGTCATCGTCGAGCTATGTCACAGGTGTACAGGGCAGCTGTAAGTATAATTGCTACAGGCCTCCGGGATGGAGCTGAACCCTCGTCTCCTGGCGGCGATAGCAGGCTTCAATGGAAGAATGGCTTTAAAGGAGACTTGTAATACACTGACAAATGGTTATACAGCAGTTGCCAAATTAACAGTGACCTCTCCCCCCTTTGCTGTCTGGTGTGGGTGATAATGTGCAAAGTCTTGTCGGCAAGTGTGCTTAATGTTCAAGATAATCTGTCTATTATGTGAGTTCGGTGCTAGGAAGGGAATGAGTATCAATTAAATTTCCTTTTTATGCAGCGAATGGGAAACGTCATTTTTCTGGACAGTCATTGAAGAAGCCAGACCTAATATAGATTTTAAATAAGCAGCTTTATAAGAATATATAACAGGAGATAGTTCAAATACTGTTCATCCGCAGTAGAAGCCCACCTCTCTAAATTACTGTGGTGGAACTCGATGTGCTTACTAATCGAGTCTCGGTGCTCTGAGGAAACTAACAGAGAGAGAGGGGAGAGGGGCAGAAGGAGGACGAGAAAGGAGGGGGAGGATTTTAGTTCATAAACACTGTTTACTTAAAGCACCCCATTGCCTTATTAGTATTAATAGCAGTGACTTCAGAAAGCTCATATTCTGCCATTGGACAGTTTTGTATTATTTATGATTGAAATGAAAGCCTCGGAGTGGAATGAAGGAGCACTTGCATAGCAAAGATGTTGCCTATGCCAGTTTACATAACCAACACTTGGGTAAACAGTGTATTAAGCGCAGCGCGGGGCGAGAGTAAAACGACAGCAAAATGTTGTATCCACACATTATCTGATTTGAGGCGAGGTTTTGGAGGAAGCTAGGCGAGCACACTGCGGACCTTTTTGATGCAGCTGGTCTTCATCTGCAAGTCCTTTTGAGCATGAAAGCGTGTAGCGGTGCAGCATCTCGTCTCCAGTGCAAGTTTCTGAAATGTTCAGATATAACTGTAACTTGAGAGCTTCCTTGCCTTAATTAAAGACACCATCTGCTAAATTTTATTATTGAAGCTGTTAGCATGTGGATTAGAGCATCTGAAAGCAGCTTTCGTTTTCCATTCTATTTATAGGCAGCAGGGTGGCGTGTCGAGCAAGGAAACCTATGATCTGGGCTGAGGACTTCCCCACTGAGGGGTATTTGAAAAAGATACAGAATTCCTAATAAGGTTAGCAATCCCTGATTTGGCTGATTTTGAAGATACACAACTCATAACAAGAATAAAAACTTTAAAGTGGTGCTTTCCCAAGTAAATATCAAGTAAAGAAAGCCCCCCCAACACTTACTAAACACACGTGCACAAACGACCACACCATATATCGAATCAATCTTTATTTATATTAAATTAAAAATATACTTTTGACAGATTCATGTAACAAACATGAGGAACGGTATTTCTATGATATAAAGCTTTGGGTATGGTTTCAAAGTACTCAAAGAGAAAGTCAGCAATGACGGTGTTGGGTAAAGGGACAAGGGGAAAGTATTGAAAACCAACAGTACGCAAAGAGGAGCAAGCGATGACGCCTTCTCTCCACTATGTCTCCTTTTGAAAGCATGCAAAACAAATTAAATGAAATCAGGGCCTATTGTGAAGGCTGTGCAGAAAAGAGGAGTAAGAGGGTGGACTTGGCTCAGTAATATTTCGAGTTGAAAGTAAGCAGAGAAGGTAACACTGACTCTCAAACACAGTTTATATAGGTTAGTTGGGACCACAGGTTTCAGTTTTATGACATTTAGAAAGATGGCATTGAGTTCTCTTGGTTGACTGACATGGTAGGCATTGGAAAAGTAAATCAGATGTGTCTCAGTTTGCGTACTACCACCCCTACCGTTATTTTGTGAATAGTGTTGATCATTCACCTGACTGTTTGTTAACTGTAAATCTCTGACACATGCACTATTCTGAATGTTGCTCAGGACCTATTCACCCAGGCTTAGAGACCAGCTGGGAATAATCTGATTATGACCGGTTGCTAGGGAAAAATGTTCATCGCCCAACTGGTTGATGAGTGGTTGCTGGTTGTTGCGAGCAATGACTGTGAAATTGATTGCTAAAACCTTCACTCACTTAGGCCTAGAGTGAGTGGGGTTACCCTAACAGCTAGTGAACACCATGGCAAAAGAGTGTATATTCCACAAACAGTATGCAAATGGCTGCTGGAGGTTGTTGGCGGTTGCTAGTATGACATTGGTTGCCAACAGGTATACAGAGTTGTACCAAAAATCGACTTATGATTGTTTTAGCCACTGTTAGACTGGCACAGTCTCCAGTTTGCATGGAAGCGTCCAACTTGCCTGCAAATGCTCGCAAACTACTCATTAAGCTGTAGTGAAACTGTCAAAAGTGTGGCACAATTGGCAAATATTCACCTTAATTGTAAAAGTTGCACCTTTTGAAATGTCTTAGTTCCAATGATAAGGCACTGCTTTTATTTTGAAGGTGAATGTTCTCCGTTTCGAGTTACAGAGAGCATAGTTGAAAAGTGGCTGCTTTTCATGCAAACTACAGGCAAAAGCAACAATATGCAAGCAAACAAAACGATCCCAAGGAGGCTGTCTGATGCAGCACCCCATTTGTGACAGACAGCAATCTCCAGCAACCACTTGTTAACTGGTGGGGGACCATACATCTTTCCTTAGTGATCAGATATTGCAAGGAGAATGATGAACCCGTCGCACAGCCTGTCTGACTTTGGCCTTAAGTAGTGGAAACTAAGGCATTAACAGCTGATCTTCAAATTAGAGCCAGATATTGAGCTAATACTAGCTAGTTAGTTGTTTTTGTGTTGTTGGCATGTTGTCTGCACTGTGGTATTGTCTGGTAGTTTTCTGTGACTTCATAGAGATTTTAGTGTAAGATATCTGACCAGAGGCTCAACAACTTGATAAATTCACTAAATGCGCCATCTAGTGTGAGACTTGCAGTCTGCGCTATCTAGCTAGCTACCGCCAGCAGATGCTTAGCAACCCGGGATTGATATTTCACGCATTATGGCATCGACTGATATTTATGCATGTTAAACTTACATCTGCAATGACAGAAAAGTGTTATACATGGTAAGAAGCTCATTTTGTCATATGTTTATAAAATGTTGCAGCTAGCGCAACAATCCTTGTTATTGCTAGCTATCTGGAAAGCTAAAAGCAAGAGATTTTTCAATCTGGGACTGATGTTGCTGTGTTTACATTACTTCAGAAGAATTTAGTATTACATTTAGTAAGTAACTTGACAAATGTAAACATGAACAAAATGTGCCAGCTAACATAACAGCCATGGTAAAATGCTCCAATAGTCCAGCCTCTTGTCGTGCCTGATTTCAGACAACACTACACTATCAAGCTAATATGCTACTATTATGGAAGTATTCAAAGTGAGACACCACCCATTGTTATTTGTGTAGTGTTTAACAGTGTTCACTTAAACTGAAACGTTACACGTGAACAGCCACAAAGGTCTGAAGCAGGGCCACTGAACAGAGTTTCACATGAGAAGGGAACAACAAGAACTTTTAAAATGAAATACCCATTAGTAAAAAGGGTACACTTACATAAAGCAAATATGTACGGCTCTTTTTGTACAAGTCGATATAAGCAGGAGAAAAAAGCAGTAGGAGAGAAGACCAATATAAATTCAAAGCATCGCCTCCTTATTTACAAATTCACCAAGTCGGCCATTTCGGTGCTTTATAAAAATATTATTCACATTTGTTGTTGAAGTGTGTTAGATAAATCTGGGAGGAAATCCCAAAGATTCTGTACAGTTATACTGATACAATGATTTGAATACAGAAAATGAATGACTTTCTTTTATGAGGGACAATGGTATAGTGGTTTATACATTCGCCTAACAAGCGAAAGATTCCTGGTTTGATTTCCGGTAGGAGACGCAAATCCCTTCGGGGCTGTATCAGGAAGGGCATCCGGCGTAAAAATCTAGCAAACCGAATATGTGGAGCTACCCGCTATGGCAACCCCTTGTGAATAAGGGAGTAGCTAAGAGTAGCTTTTTCTTCTTTTGTGCAATTAAAATGTCAAGAAACCGAAAAACGTGGCTAGAATAACAAACATGTTGAAGAATGTACAGTAGCCAACACAATAGTGGGAAAAAGAAGTTACATCGTTGATACTAAGGATAAAACTCAATATTAAAAAGACACTGTAGGGAGGGGGTGGGGGTGTACTACACTCACACACAAAAATTCCCATGAAACATCGCAGAAATAAGGATTCCCAGTTTGTGCTACTAAACTCGATAAAAAATATCTGATTAATTTTTCCCACACTGGACAGAAATTTGAGTATAATGTTGTCATAAATGAGATACGAAGGTGGAGGGCAGTAAAACACTCACTTTGGGAACCATGCAATGTAATATTTAGTATACAATAGACTTTGTTGAAGCCTGTATGGTGTTTGAGGATAAAATATTGAAGGATTCGGTTCAGGACATGGCTACATGCCTTTGCACCTTGGCTTTGAGGAGGCAGTAAAAAACAAAAAACAAAAACCTAAACCCAGAAAATAATATAAAAAGGATCAGCCTAACCAGCAGTGTTTCCCCCTGGCATGCTTTTGAACTGCCACGAACACAAGCCTGTTAAGGACTGAGACAAATAGCAGCAGGTAACACCAAGGCAAAATTAGTTTGAAACAAGACACAAGATATTAGTCTTCAGAGAGGAAAAAAATGCTTCCACATAGACGCAACACATTTTGGTACTCTAAAAGGATAACCAAGGTCTTAGGATGGGAAAAAACACGACTTAACAGAAGGGGAACTTCAGGTGCTTTTTCCTACCTTTCTGTCAACAAACAAGTCAATGACTCAGATCAAAAATGGGAGAGTGGGGATGCCTCGGATTCTCTTAAGTGCTCTTGAGAACATTTGAAACCATTTGTATCATCAGTCCTTCAATCTGTTCTTGATTCAAACACACATTTTGCCTGGGTCTGCAGTGTAATTTAGGGCAAAACAGGCATAAACCAAGGCGTGTGTTTTTCTTTCGACCACCATCATATTTTTGTTCATTTTTCTTGAAACCCAGATTTGGCAGTCGCTTCCATCGCTCAGTATAAACAAGCTCAAACGCGCCATAAATATTTCACATTGATATTAAATGCTGTCTCTATTTCACTGAATTAGAGCTCGAAAAAGGACTACAAAATACTCCTTCATCAATTAATCATGACAGCATCAAAGCACTACTATAAATACTGTTTGAAGTCAGCGAAAAAACATGGAAACAAGGACATTCTTGAAGCTGGTCAAGTACCATGTAAAATGTGTTTTCCTTATGACCTCTTGGCCCCAGTTCCTTCCTTGTACTTTTGCTAAAGCTATTGCTTTCTGAAGTGGTAAACGGCTGGATAAACAAGTTGAATATTTCAGTAACGAAGAGTGGAAATCCTTTCTTTATACCCGCGACTTTGATCAAAGTGCTCCATGGGGAGGATAAACACATACAGCGTTACATGTGCATAGACTGAGACAAGCACACTTTCACACACTTTTAAATACACAAAATAAATAACCTACGCAAGAACACAGCTTAGGCAGGGCTGGGCTCTGGCAGAGCAGAATGATGAAAGGTTGTTGAAACTATGACAAAGCAATATTTATGCTCCACAAATAATGAAAAATACCGTTGTTGTTAAAGGTTCAAGAACTACAAGTTTTTCTTCATATTCATTCAACTAAATAAAGGAGATATTGCAAAAGGACCTCTGAGAAAACCCAACATTACACAAGTTTTATCTTGAACTTCTAAGTTTGGCAAGCGTTGCAGTGTTTTCCCCTACCCACAGGTGTTGTGTATGGCTTGGTGGAAGAAATAACGGCTGTAATACAGTCCTTTCAGCAGCATTGACTGGCAAGTTGCCTACACAGGCATCAGTAGTCAGGGTTAGAACTATTTTCTTGAGATTTCTTGAGAGTGACGATATCACTCTGGGCTAAGAACAGATGTGAAGCCTTTATAGATTAGAGGCTTCGTTAAACAGTGGCTAGACTAATTAATTTAAAACTCAGTGGTGCTGAAAGTGCAAATTACATCAAACAAAACAAGAAATGACTTTCTTAGGTATGTTAAAAATTGGCACAGTTATTAATACTGGTAACAGTAGTTGACTGTCTGGTGATTCACCAAGAAACTAATGAAAACTATATTAACTTAATATTGGAAAACATAACATTATAGTTTTAACTGAAAAAAAATGTCATATAGTATAGTACTAATTTCGTTTACCAGTTACCCTGTGCTGCATTAAAAAAAATTACATGTATTCAAAACAGAACTTGCTTTATGAACTTGGTTTGGCCAGTTGTTAACATACACTCATCATGGGCATGAATGTCGTGCTATTTTTCAGCTTAGAATTTTTTTCTTTTACTTTTTACATTTTCAATGCATGCCAAGAAGAGTGGCCAAATATCCAGCCAGAATTATGCCAGATACTTTTTAAAACTTTAAAGCCCAATTTTTTGTTTTTAAAGCCATTAAATATGTATACTATACAGTCATTTCACCATGGAAAAAAGACAGTTTCAAAGAATTCATTAGAAGCCCAAAATGATCATGATATTTGTGATGAGTGGATATAAACTTCTGACCACAACTGGAGCAAAGGCCAAGTTCAGCTAGGTGACAAAGTCAAGCTCCACCACAGTCCCAGTGGATAAGCTAATGTCTCAGCTAGTACCCTTCTACACATCCTTATGACAGTTTTTTGGAAGCAGCCAACCCCACATCCAGCTAACTCTTCCTTTTCACATTTGTTGTTATTTCTGCTCTGTGAAATCTTAAACTTCATTTAGACTACTGTGGGAAATCTCAACATCCCAACTAACTACGTAATTGGAAAATCCTTGTATCCCTACACTGAGGTCTTCCACACCATCAAGTTGTTGTGGTATGCATTGGCCCGACATGTAGTTACATTTCTAGGGAAGTGCACGACATGTTACTTAGAAGGTTGCGGCATAGGGTTAAAATGGGGTCTGGTTATGGTATAAGTTACGGCGTAGAGCTGAAACAGAAGTATAGTTTACGTGAAAGGAGTCTTCCTGCTTTGTGCTTTCTACATTAGCCCAGAATAGAACCATACCTCCAAACAGAAATTACTAAAACAACAGTCTTCTGACTATAGTTGTCCTGGTTGAAATATAAATAAAATATACACTTCAAGCTACTGTCAAGTTTTCTGTATTTAGCCACAATCTATGGCCACATATTCGTTGGCAAGATCAGAGATCTATGTTGCCACAAGGTGTAGTTACAATTCTATGGAGGTGCATGTGAGGCTTAAGTTAGCTTTAATGCTAAAGAATAAATTTAGCTTTGAAACATCTGACTTATTTGAAAGCATCATTTTTTTCTTGCTCTTTAAAATACATTTTCTAGCAGACAAGGTTAGCTTATCGACTTCTGCCTTGTGAACAATTTGGGTAGGAACCACTGACACTTCTAGTAGCCAAAATGAAATTAGCTACCAATTAACAGTCTAATAAGAATATGGGTGGGGTCTGGAAAAAACATGATTCTGTAAAAAAAAAGAAGCAAAAAACATCTAGATCAGATGTGGACAAAAATAATCAAGAATTATGTGGCCAAAAGTAGTCTAGAGTTGTACTTTTTCTCGGACCAAGCAATCGAGAATATAACAAACACCATGACCGAGACAAGCTCCAGTTCCAGTTACTAAAATGATAAATCCTCACATTCTTGATTTTGATCAACTCAAAGAAAGTAACGTTAGCTAAGGACACCCTAAATCTATAAAACCCTTCCAGAGATTTGGTGCCATTTGGTGCAGTTTGGGGCTTTTAATGATCTTTTGATTTGAGCTTGGTTTGTTTTATACTTAACATAGGAAAAAAAAGCCTTGATAGAGTCGATCGTTGGTTAGTACTGAAGATCTTTAGCTTTCGACTCCATTAACACTGACTTTTACCCCCCAGTGGGATCATCTGTAGCTTGCTAAAATATGAACATACACGCACACACTAATCCCAATCACACTAACATAAAGACAGATAGACATATAAAGTAGTCTGTTTAACTGTGCTCTGCTGGTGCTGTCTTGTTCCTTCCTTGAGGTCTTCATTAGTCAGTTTGTATAAACTTTCATGAACTTTTCCTCCCCTTTCTGTAGTTTTTTCTCTCTCTTTGAACACCATTTTGAGTTCAGCTGCTTTACTGGAGTACTCTACAGCTCATAGCAGGTTTTCTCATCCGAGTTAGCTTGAATGGGAAAACCAGTGTATAAAAATCTTTTCAGCACTGAAACCCGTGATTATAAAAGTGTTTACAGTGTGGTTTCCCTTTTACCATTTGCCCTGGGAAAGCTGTTTTAGTCAGCTTCTCCAAACAGACAGCAGCCAAGCAAAACCAACAGAACAGCAGTTGCCCTGCAGATTCTCGAGCAATTTAAAAAGTCCATGGTTGAACTACAAATGTGAAAGAAAAGATCACTGTAGTTTTGTCCATCACAGTATCACAGTTACAGTAGAAGGATGAGATGAGATTCACATATTTCATATAAAAGAACACACGGTGGGTATAATCCTATAGGCAAAATCACTGAATATGATTGATGAGTGCTCCATCTTTTGTTGTCCACTCTATATTGTCTTTTCTTCCTCCATATTTTGCTTTTGTTGCCTGGCTACCTCACTCTAATGTCATTCAGAAAACCAGGCATCTTGACATCTAACAGACTGTATTTGTTCTATGTGATTGTGTCTTTCAGAAACCCTTTGCAGAATATTGTTCCTCCTCAGAACTTTATAATAGAAAGCAAAAAGATTAGTAAAACTTCTTGTTCCTCTCACAAATCTGAAACCCAAGTGGCTGGCAGTGAGTTCAGATACCCCCAGATACAGTCCATCCACTGCTGTGTGATAATTAAGCATCTGTTCTTTACTGAAAACTACCATAACCTTGACATTCTGAATGACATGGAGCACAGTCTCTATCTACAGAACAGAGATGGACGAGATTGTCTATAGTGACAGTTCAGGGGTCTGAGTTGCTTCTGCTTGGTTCGGTCCACCTCCTCCAGATGTTGCTACAATCTACAGCAGATGGCCTGTTATCTGGGCAGGGCTGAGAGCAGCCTTGGTTGGTGCTACTCTCTCTTTGTGTAGGACCGTGGAACTGGAGAGGATGTTGGGCTTGTTGGAGGCTAGAGGAAGATTGGGGAACGTTTGTTAAATGGAATAATCTAGACCACAGTGTTTCGCTGCCGGTAAGGTGGAGGTGGCAAGATGGTTCCAGCTTTCAGGGAAAACTCAGACATGTATTCAGGGTTTTCAGCTACTGCCGGCCGTATGTGTCCATTCTGCTTATAGAAGAGCTTGGCGTTGGTGGAACCTCCCTGGGCACCATCTGAGGCTGCCTGGTTAGATGATTTGGGAGGCAAGCTGTGCTGCCAGTATTCTGGATTGTCAAAGGTCACCTTCAGCTTCTTTCCGCTGGCTTTACCTGATGTTTGCCCTCCATGCTTCAGCAAACTGGCAGGGTGTGTGGTGGCGTAGCTCTGGTAGGCTGGCAGGCTGCCATGCCCAATGGTGGCTGAAGTGGACAGGGCGCCCGACTGGCTCACCTGAGCCTGAGCAGTAGTTCCTGCTTGACTCTGAGCAACAGAGCTGCCACCTGGATTGCCAGGTTGCCCTGCAGGTTTGACGGTGTGGTGGGCATGGAGGATGTGAGTCGGTGGACCATGATGGCAAGGAATACCAGATGGAGATGGTTGGGCTGTGGGGAGGGGGTAGTGGGGCAGGCTAGTCTGGATGGTAAGCGGGAGATGGGAGCCTGAGGTTGTGGCTGAGATAGAAGAAGGAGGTTGGGTGGGTAGGGGCAGACCATTTCTCCTCAGGGCTTCCAGGCCCAGCTCAGCGGGGGTATGGAAGGTGTTGAGGTAGAGGGGCTCATTGATGTACTCGTCCTCTCCTTTGGGCTGACTGTTGGGTGTGCTGTGGTAGCCTGGGTTATCCAGGGCGTGGATCTCGCCGTTTTTACGTCGCGTGACAAACGGGTTCTCCTCAATGGGATTCAGATATTCTGTACCACAGAAAATGAATGAGAAGGAGAGTGAATTAGAAGAAGAGAAAAACAGTTCAGACAGCAATAACAAAAAATCTGGAGAAATTAAATCAAGAGGTGAGAAAACAAAGGAAATAGAGAATGAAATGGAGTAAAAGAAAGAGATCACTCGGTAATGAGGAGAGAAGATGGAGATGATAATGGCGTTAATGGCAGGCACTCAGGACAAGACGGGCATCTTGCCAGCAGTTCTTTGGCACTGGAAACTCCATCTGCCGGGGTTGAAAATGCCAACAAATGACCCCTCTTCACTGCTTCCAAGCGCTATAATAGTGGGGTGAGAAACCTATTGATTTTGCCCACTTTTCCGCTCCTTGACATTGCATCAGATGCATTTTGCTGCAGGCTTTGTTATATTTTGAGCTGCTCAAAAAAAAAAAAATCAAAGACGGTAGTGCAAGAGCAGGGCTGATGGACTGAATTATGATCAAAGGCAAAACATGACTCTGTAGTAGTAGCTGACATACACCGCCGTCGAAGGAAACTCAGTAGGAATTTTAATCAATGGAATGAGATGAAATGAACAGGAAAACTGACAGGCCGACTATCGTACAAAGGATCGTATTTACTCTGTGAATGAACAAAGAGATGACAAGACAGAGAGAAAGGTGCACATATATTATGTACTTGTTTATAATTTTAATTATGTTTCTGTTTGTGGAGCTGCATAGATGATTGTAGCGCAATCAATCTTTAACTTCCTCTACACAGTTTTGTTTTTAGATTAGTAAGAAATTATTTTAATTAGGTAAGGTTATTTTAAAGTTTAATATTATCTACTATGTGCTGTGGATTAAATACAGCTCCTAAAATGCATTTACGCATCATTACTATTAAATACCCTGCAGGACTGCAGAATTCCTACCTGAACTTATTTTTAGCTTCTTTAGAGCAATTCTGCTTCTAATGTATACTCTGGAAAATTAAACTGGATTAACTATCTTCTAAATGATTCAAGAGGCCACAACAGTCTCATAAGGCTTTACTATGAGTACCTGAGGAGCTCTTGTCCTTCATTGCCGTCATGTATCCGTCCTCATCAGTGTCCCCTCTCAATGCTCTCTCTCCCAGAAAGATGGTTGGATCAGCACTGTACCTCTGACCCCCACTGTCTTCCCCTCCAGCCTGGCTCAGGCTCTTCTTATGCAGGCTTCCATTACAACGCTGGTCCTCCAGGACTGGGCTCGGGCCACCTGTGGCATCCTGGTTCACACAAGCTTGTGTGCCTGCCAAGGGTCCTTCTGCAGCATTTGGACCACCATCTCGATAGCCAAATTGATTCTGCAGTAAAGAGAGGCAGGGATTGGGGTTAAGATAAGAAAAACTGAGCATAGCATGAGTTCAAGAGGGGCCATGAAGTCCAAGTCGGAGCAAATAAGTGTATGACACAGCTGATTCTCTGCTAAAGAAGTGCAAGTAAGGCTATTTTGCCCTGCTTGATTGTTAAATCACGAATTAACTGTGATTAACCACATGTTTTTGTAAAGTTACATTCAATTTCAAAAGCCACAACCAAGCCTGCTTACTACCAGACCTACTGAATCAAAAACTCACTTAACAAGAACCTGTATGGCAAAGTGAAGTAGGCCAAAGTATCTCAAATATCAATTCATCATGCTAAGATTTAACAAACTGACATCTATCTGTCTTGAAATTGTTATAAAAAACATTTCTGAGGCTTTGGTAAACCACGGTGAGAGCCATTATTAGGGGTGGGTATAAAAAAAATCAATTTTCCGTTTCAAATTGATTTTAGTTTGAATAATGTGATATTGATTCTTAAAAATTCTGAATCAATTTTTAAATGTGAATGTATTTTGCCAGAAATGCCAGAATCTCAGCTCAGGCTCACGAAACTATTTCAAAAACTGCCAAAGAGTTAAAACACTAAACGATTAAAAAGCAGGTGAACGGATTCCACAGAAAGATGTTAACACCTCTGTAACTTTGCTCTGCTTCACTTCAGCAGCAGCAGGTAATACGTTCATAGGTTGATTCATGGTTTGCTTCAGTTTTTGTTCTACTGCAGAATCTGCTATAAAAAGCCAGGGCAGGAAAATCTCCTTCATGTTTTTCTGCGTTTTATCCTCAGTTACTTTGACACATAGGCATCTGCTGTGATGCTTAAACCTCTGATGAAGTCTCAAGTATCAGCTTTGTTTTTATACATAGACATAAAAAATATGGATATGTACTGATAAATGATCAGAATTAAAATATTTCTGACTGTCTGAGTCAAAATTGAATCAAATCGAATCAGGACCTTGTGAATCGGAATTGAATCGGTTATAGAACCTTCCCAGGAGTGAATGGCCTACCAAAAGTGGACTGAACAAGATCTAAAGAACTGCAGTCAAAGTTTATGATTCAACAATAAGACAGAGACTGGGCAAAAATGGCATCCAAGGGAGAGTTCAAGGAGAAAACCTCTGCTGACCAAAAACAAAAACACAAAGTCTCACATTGACCAGAAAACATCTTGATGATGCCCCACAATTTTGGAAAATATTCTGTGGACTGATGAAACAACATCTGAACTTTGTGGAAGGTTTGAGTTCCACTACATCTGCATAAAACTAACACAACACTTCATAAAAAGAACATCATACCGTACAATGTAGTGGCAGTTTGCTGCTTCAGTTCAATTACTTGCTGTAATTGATGGAACCATGAATTCTGCTCTCTGCCAGAAATTCTGATTAAGATACTTTCTGAATTAACTTAGCTGTAAATATCTTTGGTCTGAGGTACTCTGGGTACTGTCTAACTCTTTGATGATATAATATCTATGGCAAATAAGCTAATAACAACAAAGTTTAAGCTAGCGTACACAACTTTTGTTCCAACTGCGGCAAAGCAGTGAGGCTTTAACCCATGCTGCTGCCTTTTGAAGTAAAATTCTCAGACAAAGTTCTGCTGGTGTAGTCATCAGCCACCAGGGACTGTGAGGGGCAGCCAGGCAAAGCTATGATACAAACACCTGAACCTTAAAAAAAAAAAAGGCCCATACAAACATGACAAATGAAGCAAAGGGCTTCTTGTGGAGCTGTGTTGGCTTGCTGCAGGCTATTTAATCCAGGCCAACTTCTCTGCACTCTTGCCAGCTGCTAGCGCTACAGCAGCAATTACGGGAAGCAGATCTACAAAACACAACAGAAAAGAGGGAAATGTCCCGGGGTTATATTCGTCCACCTACTCCTACGGTTTTCCCTCTACTGCAATCAGCATCCTCCTCCTCCAAACTTCTCTGTTCATCCCTTCTTCAAAGCAAGTCATTATCGGCTCGTCTTTTCAAGTGTGAGCGAGTGAGAGCAAATCAGCACAGATAAGATAACCGTCTGTATCGGACTGTGTCTGAGGCGGCACAACCTTCCCTGCTTGGGCACGCGGCAGCTTCTGATTGTAAAATCAAAAGATCTTCAATTGCCAATCTGGTTGTTGACCTTAAACAAGTAGGACTTTGACTCGATTATCATGTGTGGGTTTTTTTGGCGTATGTGAGCGGCTGTCAGGGAACAAAGAGCCACTGGCAAATGGATAGGTCGTGGGGCTAAAGTTGTATAAGATGCAGAGCCATGGGCTGGCCAGCAGCGCATGGTGCATGCTGCAAAGCAAGCAGCCCAGCCTGTGCTCATTGTCTATTTGTAAACGACTCCAGCATTTTAAGATAGCGGCTTGTTATTTGCCTATGGCGCTCTGAGTAATGAAACCTGGGGCCTGGGGAGCTACTGCATAAAGAGTCCAGGTTTAAGACACACACACTGTGATGGAAATGATGGAGGCAGGTTATTAGTAGAGGGAAATCATCAGTGTATTGCAGGTTCTTAACCACCTTGAGCATTTATATACTGTAGGACAGTAAAAGAGAAGAGGCACGTACACAAAATTAAAGATGTTTTTTGCTGGAGATCATCTATGATGCTTAACAACTTTGGAGTGTTTGGCACACAAATGCTTCCAAAATGCAGTATAACACAGTCTTCGTCAGTGGTCTTACCCTGTTGGGGTCAACACGAGGCCTGGTCGTGCATGACTGAGTGGCCATGTTGAAACCTCGAGGCACCAGATACTCCTCGGCATCCATCAAGTCATCAAGGTCCTGTTCGTCCAGCAGGCTCTGGAAGAACTTGCTGTCATTGGGACTGGGAAGCTTCATACGGTCGTCTCCCTGAATTATACACGTGTAACAGTTTTAATTGCCGAGCACCAAATTAATTCCAGCAGCATACAGATTGCAGCGAGAGATGCATCAGATAATACTTTTGTGTCTGCACGATATGTAAATGTTTGCAGAGAAAAGAAACAAAGGAAAGTTTTTATCAAAGGACACACCTGAATCACCAGATATCGCTGTGGGTCACGGGCCATTCTGCAGAACTCGGCGGCCAGCTCTTTGAACTTCGGCCTGCTGTCTGCATCAATCATCCAGCCTGGGGAAGAGAAAGAGGGCAAAGGAAGAATGCCGTGGAGTTAGAAAAAGAAGCAGAGAAATATACAGAGAGAAGTTTATTAATTGTCTACAATTCCTTAACCTTTATCCCAGCTGTCTCCTTTTTCTTTGCTCATTTTTCAGAAGGACTACTCTTGAGCCTCTTACTGCATTTGCAGCTTCCTGTCAGCCCTGTGTATTACTCTAAGAGGGGGATAGTTGCTAAAGAAATAGGAACAACAAATCAGGAACAGTCTGATAGTTAATGAGTTGTTCTTTAGTACTTCCCTAATAACTCTTGACCCAGGGCTATTAAATACTTAAGAGCCAGCTGCTAAACACACTATTAGTGAATCATAAGGTAATGATTAGCTCATAATCATCCGTAAATCCGGAAAGGTCCATTTTTTTTTCATATGTAGAGTTCATTCTCAATAAATCAAACACAGCAGAACAAAACACTAATTGCTTCTTTATTGCTGCTTAGTCATTCTTTTTTATTACCTCAAGTAATTAAGTATATCACTCAGCAGTTACTCACTAGTTACAAAGTAGTTGCTCATAACTTCAGAACTACTTTACCTGTTGTTTCTTTATCTGCTCAGTTGATGTATCATTATAGTTCCTCAGCAGTTTCTCTTTGCTTTGTCATCCTTAGCAGTCATTCCTCCACACTCCATTGTAAACACATACTTGCTCAGTAGTTACTCAGTAATTAATCAGTAGTTATGTAGCCATTCATCATGACTTTAGGACTACGTTGCTATTACATTCCCCTTCTTCTTCTTCTTTTGGCTGGTCCATTTATGTGTAGGAACACCAGATAATCTGCCCACATCCTACCCAACCTTTATCAACCTCTTCTGGCACACCAACCCTCTGCATGTCCTCCTTCGCTACATCCACGAACCTCCTCTGTGGTACCCCCCCACCTTCCTCCATCTCCATATTCTACACCCTTTGTCCAATAAAAACTATCTCAGCCTTGCCTCTCTAACGTTATCTTTGAACCCTGAGCTGTCCTTCTGATGTACTCATTTATAATGAATACCATTCTGGTCACTCCCAGTAAAAATCTTAGCATTTTCCACTCTTCCACCGCTCTGACTCCTGTCTTTTTGTTAGTGCTACCCTCTCCTGTATGATTTATCATTAGAGGTCCTCAATAATTTCTCAATGCTTCAGGATTACGTCACACTTGCCAATAACGTCTTTATCCCCAGTGTAAAAGCATATTTACTCAGTAGTTCCTGTTCCCCACTTTTGAATCTCTTATTGCAAAGTGTTACTCAAACCAAAATAATATTTGACAAACAGCTGGCATATCACAGAATACAGCCAGGGGTGCAGTGATGTGTCTCTAAATACCGGAGGACACTGATGATGCATGAGCATGGCAGGGTTGCGACTGGTTTCTAAGGTAACCATGGTGGTTTTCATACATTAGCCATGATCAAATGCTAGACAGGCGTTATGAATAGATCATAAATCTCCATCTCAGCCTGCCCGACCATCTTCATCAGCCGCTGCTCTCCCTAGACGTGTCTTCTTCCCTCTGTTCCATTACTTTCCTACAGGATGGTTGCCCTCTCTCTCCCCAGTTATTCTTTTTAATTTGGTAGAATCAAATTATACTGACATCCATGCAATAATATTAATAACCAACTGTCAGGGTATGAGTGTCTTTCATTGTGTTGTTTGAATGCAACCGGCATCTACCGACAGCGATTAGGGTGGAATGTTTCCTTGCGTGTTATTCAGTGCACGACTTGATATTGTGAATCAATCAAAAACGCTTTAAACATCAATATGAGAGCTGTGAGTATTTAATTTGTCTTTATTAGCTCTCTTGCATGAAATACCATTTAATAATAATAATTGAATTTCAGCTAGATCGCACTAAATGTGAATATTCTGTTTCTTCAGTTGGATAAAAACAAAAAAAGTGTCATTTTGGTGCAATCCAACAGCTCCATGAATACACTTCAGTAAGAAATGGTAAAAGGGGACATTTCCAGCTATCACTTTATACTGGATAATGTAGTGCTTTGTTAAACTTTTATCTGTGCGCGGTTTATCTAAGAGAAAGCACTCAATGAAAGCTGTGCCACTGTGTACCTTCAACCTTCATTTATTTCAGGAATGTTGAATGAGCAACAGTGCCGTTCACTTTGACTTAATTCTACTGCTTTGCTCAAGGGCAACTCAGAGGTTGTAATAAAAAAAGTTTTTTTTATTTTACTTTGTAAACCACATTTCTCTCCTTCAGGCTACTGCAGCAGTAAACACAGCAAACCCCTGAAGGTAAAATGCCAGGTGGTGTATTAGCTCGGATTAGATCGTAAGCAAGGAGAGCTGCTGATTTCACTGTCGACATCTCCATAACACACTCTGCAGCATCGATGGCTAAAGTGAGGTGTCTCCAGCAGTCCAGTAGGGGGTTTATTGTATGTTATTGTTTGCTTTTTCATGTATTTATGTTACAAAAAACTTGCATATACCTTGCTATACTCTAATGGCATTTATCGAATTAAAAATTTGCAGTCTTATGTGCATTTCTTACATTCTGGGCACCACTTTTAATCTAGCTCCTCTTAAATAAAGCCTGACCCTTTCAGCTGTCACTTCGCCTGTTTGACTTTGTTCAAATTTCCACTTGTAACGCCCCACGCAGGCACATTACCTAAATGAGGTGTAATTACTCCAGCGATCAAACTCTATTTCATTTTTATTGGGGTGGTGCAGAAGCGGTGGGGCACGCAGTGTGACGGCCCATGAGATCACAAACAAACGGCTCGCAGTCAACATGCAATTAGAATTAATGTGGCCGATTGCTGAGCCTGCTTCCGGCTTCTGACTGGGCAGTGTGACTCTCCCGCTACTTGGACTCTGTGCCTGACCTGTTTGGGTTATTTTTGATCACGACGCTCACTGTTAGTTTTTGCTAATTGGTGGGTAAAAAATAGTCCGTTTCTGAAGATTTTAAACCTGCTGGGATGATAAGCAGTAATATAAAATTACTAATTAAAAGGTAATGCCAAAAAACAAGAAGACAAGGAGCCCTACCCCTGATTAAGTGTGGGATCACATAAAGTCAGAATCACTTATTCTATGATTTTTCCTCCATGGTGTTAAAACAGCCACTCACTAATGTAAACTACATTAATAAGGGTGAAATATAGTGAGTAGGATAAGTGGAACGACATTTGTGTCAGCTGCACAATGACTACGAGTGACAAACACACCACGCACAACCAAGAATAAAAAAGTGCTTGTTGTTACTACAAATCACGGAATTTAAAAGATAGTTCTACAGCATCCGGTCACTACTTGGGTGAAATATGATAGTATTGCTTTAACTGTTCAGGAATCACAGCTCTTTTTACACACAGTTCCTCTTTTTCTGAGGTTCAAAAGTAATCAGACATACAATCTTAAATATAGGGACTGTTTTTAATATGTGAATGAAAATCTGCTGCAGTCAGTGGCTGCATGAAGTCTAGAATCCATGGATATCAGCAAATCCTGTTTCCTCCCTTGAGATGCTCTGCCAGGCCTTTACTGCAGCCTTCAGCTGCTGCTTGTTTGTGGGTCTCTCTGCCTTCAGGTTTGCATTTAATAACTGAGAAGTATGCTCTTTTGGGTTATGATCAGGTCACTGACTTGGCCATTGTGGAATATCCCATTCTTTGCCTTGAGAAACTATTGTTTACCTCAGCTGTCAATATGCCAAGTGAGAAGTGTCCACATCTATTTGCTCTGGAGGAGGCTTAAAACTTTGAGAAAGTCAGCAAAGCTTACTTTGACAGTAATACTGAGGTGAGTTGTTGAGTATATCCTAAACTTTTCCATCAGTAAGTGCTGCTGTTTTTGCCGCTGTTAGCAGGAGTTAGCCTCTGTTAGCTGATGTATGTCAAACTTTCTTTGAAGTGGATCTAACATTGTTGGACTCTGATACTTAGCAAATCGACTCATTTGATATGAGGATGTGAGAGGGTCAAAAGTCTAATCTGCTGACAATAAGTATCGGTGACAATACCAGGGATAAATAATAATGTTTTCATGTGCTAGAGCCCTGATGTCAGCTCAGGAAACGAGGTTCGTGGTGAGGAGGAAGAAGATGAGGTGGAGATGACGAGGAGAGAGCAGTGGTGGTGCAGCAGAAACACATAATTAGAAAGCATTGATAAAAATGTTACACGATTATATATAGTTTGAAAGAGCTATTTGTGATCTTTAAATTAAAAGTAAAATTATAAGGTGGTTCTCTAATTTGTCATGTAATTATGAGGGAACAGCACTTTCCTGACCACGAAACTGCTTGTCATTCAGTTGTCCAGTTACTTATGGGCAGGGATGGGCAGTAACGTGTTAAAAGTAGTGTGTTACTGTAATCCGATTACTTTTTCAAGTAACAAGTAAAGTAAGGGATTACTATTTGGAAAAATCGTCTTTCTACAGCGTAAATATTAAACTTCAAATCTGAGCAAGCACCTAGCACGCTGCCACAGGAATGTGGAATTCACAGATTTTATATGATTGATTATGAAAAAAAAAGAATTGGGCTGAAAGGTCTATTGCTTTATATGGTTTTATGTATCATGTTTTTAAAAAGTAACTAAGTAGTAAGGTAACTAATTACTTTTGAAAATAAGTAACCTGTAAAGTAACGGGATTACTTTATTGGAAAAGTAATCTGCAATTAGTAACTAATTACTATTTTCAATTAACTTGACCAACACCGGTTATGGAACTTGTGAGACAATGTATAAAAATGAATGTAATTCCTAAACAGTTAAAGCAACACTTTTGTTTAATCCTGTGAACTGTAGCTTAAATTCAGTAGTTCGATCATATGTTGATGGTGTACAGAGGCAAAACTACAGAAATGTAACTGACAAAGGGTACTCATACTACAGCTGACTTCAAACTCATCAGCTTTGAAAGCATTCTCCCTTTACTTTTAGCATTCAAAGCTTCTGTGGTGTACTGTGTATCAGACATCTACCCTAATAAATCAGGTGTAGATAAGCATTTTTGCTGCTTGTTAAGCTGAATGAACCTCTCTGACCTCAGCATTTACAACATTAGTGTCCAGACACGTCCAGACAAATTAGCATAGCACATAAAAATTACATTTCTCCACCAGGAGGAAAGAGAGGATAAGTTGGCATTATTAGGCTAAATGGCTGCAGGGCTTTCATGGTTTGCTTCTGTGCTGTCAAAAGCCATTGGCAACTATTAGATATTATGACATTTCGGTTGGATTAACATTTTTGTCATGGGAATATGTTTTGATATCAAGCTCTAAGCTGGATCACATTATTCTCTTTCAACACATTTGCCATTTTAAGCTTTTGCAGAGTGAATTACAATGAGTGGAACAGTAGACTAAGCTTAAATTCACTGCGCTACAAGCAGCCATAAGAATGTATTGAGATACAACACTGGTACAAAAGATTAGATAATTAAAAATAACTGAGAATCACAAGTAAAGAGGGAAAACAAGAAAGTCAGTGGGGAGGAGTGGAAGTGAGGTCATTTTTGGGGAGATTTTCAGACAACAGAAGACTGAGTGACAGAAAAGTCACTCCGACATACTTGAGTTCAGACAGGGCGGCGTGAATACCAGACTGGTGCGTGGATGGACAGCCAACTAGCCAAAGGCTGGCACAGCTCAGAGCATGGTTTGGCATACAAGTCTGGACAGTTTCCTGGAAATATGGGAGGGAGGGTCCCTCCACAGCCATGGACACCAGCAACAGGGTACAGAATTCAGCCAGGGGAACGATTGCAAGATGGGAAAGACATGGGAGAATTTGGGGAGGATGGGAGAAGGCGGATTTTTGGATGAGCTGTACTGGCTTGAGGGAGCGTTTGGGGAGATGTGGTTGTCCAGATGGAGGATGACACCAACAAGGATGTGGGCATTATCCCCAGTGAGGGCTGGGCTGTATGCTGCAGACCATAAACCAGCATCTCATCACAGTTTCATGACAACAGCTCATCTACTTTCCTTCTTTCCATATACCAGCTTTTCTTCTAGCCTTGAAATGAAGCCCCAGAGCCCAACTAACATCTCACCAGATGAATATTTAACATCTGAGCCTTATTATTAAACTACAACTCATGCGTGACACTTTAAGCCGAATTACAGTAGTGAATAAACATGGCATAAAAATAAATTTGATCATGTTCTCCACGAGGCGTGCTTTATTGGAGTGCTACTCTATAACATTGTTTCATGCTGCTATGTGTTACTTAGACAACAACAATATTTGAATGACTGCTATAAGGAATTTGCTAAAACTTATATACTAATATATAATATGGATCTAGAGTTTTGTAACACCAAGCAGCAAACTTTGGGGCCGAGGCAGTAGCTCCTCTAATGACTACTCGAGGAAGGCTCCAAAAACAGTACAGAGCCCATAGACTTTAGAGCAGAAATAAACAGGTTTACATGCTGGTACAAAAATGCATTTGGTCTCTAAAGCTCCCTTCATTTCATTTATGACATCTTTACAGTAGGTGCCATTTCATATAACTCAGCCATTTCTATTAAGGTTTAAAAATCCGCTTTTTGTAGAGGTGAGACTACTTTGATTGTGGATGATCTTGTTTGGCATTCATTAGATTAATAGCAGCATACTGAGACATACTCCAAGGAGTTGGTTAATTTACTCCAGTAGTACAGTTTCACATCTGTTTTCAGCCTGACAAAATTTGCACATTACTCAGTATCACACAATGTGCAAAACATGCTATTGGCCAAGTTTGCTAGCTTATTAGCTTCATATGCTATAAACACCAAAAGCTTCAAAACAGCAGTCATATTAGAGTAAAAATAAGACAGCAATCTTCTTGGAAATGGAAAATAATCAATGTTGAATCAGTGACATTTATTCTGTTTTGCATTTGTTGATTGATTGCAAGGAGTTACTGTAACCACTTTTGACCACATTGCACAGCTCTCCTGGTGGGAGGCAACCTGACTCCAAATAGCTAGGGTTTAAACATAATTACCATCTAATTTATAAACACGGATAGCTTTCCAACAGGTTGCAATAAATCTGAGTCATTCTACACTCGTCTCTTTGTAGTAGGAGAATCGACCGAGCTGTTTGCCCGCTGGTTGTATTCTGGTTAAATTCCAATATAAAAGCTAGGACCTATGCCATTTAACAGTAAAATGGCTGTTTAGCAAACACGTCACTGTTTGCAGAGGACTTATTTATTTCAAACGTATTAATTTCAGGCTGGATTCTAAATTTAAGTAGTTAATGTGAATTTCTGAGTACATAGATGGCAAAAGTGAAGCAGATAGCAACAGATCACAGTTAATTGATGCAGTTGCAAACTTGACCCCATTCTGCCAGTCTTAACGCACCAAAGTCAACTCAGAGATGACCACCAACTGGGAGTGATCATAGATCTGGTCTCAATTTTTGAAAGCAAGCTTTTCAAAGGAAACAAGAGTGCAAGTTCATTGCACACAGTTGCAGTAAAATTGGTCATTCCATGGTCTCCATCCACTGTTTTCCCTGATATTACTGTAGCATATCCAGTAACTGATATCATGAAGGTTTACATCTTTTATATGCTGTCTCTAGAGGATACCTACCATGATATGTGTCCAAACCCCAATAAGATCCATGGAATGATTAAGCCATCACATATAACTTTTAATATTTCTGACGCTCTTCTATCAGGAGGATCTATGTGTTAATTTCAATTCATTCTGTTCACATGTCAAATTAATCTACAAGCCTAACTTGTAGAGTGGAGAAAGCATGGTTAAATAAACTCTTTATATCTAAAAATAAAAAGTTTTGGGTTTCTGATCAGTTATGAGCTATTTTTCTAGTTTAGTAACTTCATGCTAGTTTCCAAAGAACTTGCAGCTCTCGAGAGCCAAGCAAATTTAACGCTGTTGTGTGTTTACGTGTTAATTAGTAAATATTACAGGTTCTGCTGTTATGTCATTGTCATTGCTTTTAGCTTCAGACAGTTTTATTGTAAGCTGGTGGCCTGTTGACACCAGATACATATTAAGAAAATGAAAAGCAGGGAAGCCATGTTTATTGTCAAAGCAGCAATAAACTTAAACTAAATTGTAAATGCGTAAATAGACTTTCACATGTGGTTATTATTTATAGATATGTTTATCAGAAGCAAGCTTATCTATGCCATTTCTTTTCACATGTAAAATTATACCCCGCTCATCACTTTGCTTCAGACACAGGAAGAAGTCTGACATGTGTGTGTGCGTGTGTGTGTGTGTGTGTTCTTACATTTGACCATGACCATGTAGACGTCTATGGTGCAAATTGGCGGCTGGGGCAGGCGCTCGCCTTTTTCCAGGATGTCTGGGATTTCTCGCGTGGGGATCCCATCGTAAGGCTTGCCTCCAAATGTCATCAGCTCCCAGATGGTCACTCCTGGAGTGTGTTGTGCGGAAGAGGAGTAGAAAAACAAAAATATTAATAAGATAGACGGAGAAAGATGGGAAAGGTGACGCAGAGGGACCCAGAGAACGACAGGAGACAGGGAGCGGGTGAAAATGCAAATGCAGATACACTAAACAGGATTTGAGGTCGCTGGAGCACGAGGAACATTGACGCCTACAAGAAATACACTCACCGTAGCTCCACACGTCACTCTGATGGGTGAACTTCCTGTAGTGGATGCACTCCAGAGCCATCCACTTAATGGGCATCTGAGGAGAGACATTAAAAATAAAACAACTAAAATCTGAACTATTAGCTTCTCATTCATCTGATCCATTTATACCTGAATTGCAGACAACTTTCCATTATGCTGGTTTGCTCAAAAGCAGCCATTTCTTTTACTCCAGCATTCAAAAGCTATTGGGCAATCGACAGCGCCTTCAACCATAGTTTTGCTTTGCTCAATATTACTCAAGTATTGTGATTGATTGGACTCAGAAATCATCAATAGCGAGTGCGCTTTTTAAGATGCTAAATGAGATTGTATCGGCCATTTGTCTCACTTTATCCGAGCAGCCTAAAGAGAGCGGGAAGGGGTGCGAAACAGTAATAACAGCAGATCTCTCGACATTCCCGACAAGGACGACGGCAGACGTCGCGCCAAATCCCGACCACTGTGTGATTTCCATATTGACTGGATTTTCAGCATGTCTACTGAGCAAGGCAATTATGTGTCCTTTTGCATGTGAGGTCATTTAAAATCCAGCCCCTCCCTTCGTTTGGTAGCCTGACACACACACACACACACACACACACACACACACACACACACACACACACACACACACACACACACACACACACACACACTCATTCTTTGGGGAAATGAGCAGGAAGGGAGGAAATGAAACTGCTTCAGGTTGGAAATGTGGTATGGCACCTCCACTTTCATCTCTGTTGATTTATCTCCCACGGCACGTCTATTTTTATGGCATACGTGTAGATGTGCTGACAACAGCCCCCACCCTTCTTTCTTTTTCTTTTTTCTTCCAGGCATCAGTGAATACCAACATGGAGCCAATCACTCAGAATGGCTGAATCAAACTCGCCTGGTTTATGAAAATACTGCCCCCCCACCCCGCAACCACACTCCCACTCCCACCACCCTTTTCGTGTCCAGAGATAACTGCTCCAACTCAAGATGCAGTGGCTACCTACGGGCCTCCAACTGAATGGGTGTAGCGATGAATGAGCCAATTTAATAAAGGGAGTTGATCAGGACATTTGCATAGGAAGTCTCGAGTGGGGTGGGGAAAAAGAGAAGGCGATTCTAATTAATGCAGACTGGTTCCCCAAACAAAACAAACTGATTGGGAGCTGCGGCTACGTTATTTGTTTGCATGAAGTGCTTCTAAATTATATTGTGCTAAAGTTCACCACTGTTTTTTCTGACCAAATGTGCTCAACATAACACATTCCTTGGGGTTTTTGTTGTACGTCCATGCTACTTCAGGTGCTCATGAACCAAAAAGCGTTAATTTTTCTAAATTTGAAACTGTAATCACAGTGCTTTTGTTTTGCTCTTGTAAAGATAACTACTTGCGTCTAAATGACTGAAATATGAAAACGACAGCCTTTCTTCTTATTTTTCTCCCTTTTTTGGGTTGATAAACAGCAAAATTAAGCTTGGCAATTAATATCTGGCCAGATGGAGCCAACACGGTGCTGTAACCCCGCTGACGTTCCTCCTTATCTCCATCGTTACCTCTGCTGTGATTAAACAAAGCCACACTTATGATTTTGTTGTTCTCATTTACACGTGTGTCTGTTTTTGTTCCGCTAAACGGGCACAAAACAGTGATTTGATCGCGGGGTACGGATACTACCTGCTAAGTGACATGAAAAGTAATTCTCCGCTATTGCTCTGACGCCGATAAGATCATTATTTGATCTTCACAAAGTTGTCTGACAAAAGAAAAACACACTGAGATTAATCACTGCAACTCTGCCGTGTGTGTGACTGGCTGTGCTGACATTTGAAATGAGTGATGATAGAGTAACAGAGGTTGTGTCTTCTTTACTTTACAGCTATGCAGCCCCTGACTGTCTGAGCCGGCTTTTGACTGGAGTTTTCAAAGCTCTCTATGGTAACACTTTTAATTGTTCCATAGTCTGGTAGTGAGGTCCCAGGTGCCTCTTTCCAGAAGGCAGCAGGGTAAAGAGTGTGTGTGGGGTCCTCCACGATGCTGGTGGCTTTGTGGATGGAGCGGGTGCTATAAGTGTCCGCGATGGAGGGGAGAGGGGCTCCAACGATCTTCTCAGCTGCTCTCACTATCTGTTATAGGGTATTGCGAACCGATACGGTGCAGTTACCATACCAGACAGTGATGCAGCTGCTCACGATGCTCTCAATAATCCCACTTTAGAACGTGGTAAGAATAGATGGAGGGAGATGGGCTTTTCTCAGCTTCCGCAAGAAGTACAGATGCTGTAACCTTCTTGGTTATGGAGCGAGTCTTGAGGGACCAGGAGAGGTTGTCTGCCAGGTGGACAGCAAGGAATTAGGTGCTCTTGATGACCTCCAGAGATGATCCATCAATGGTAAGTGGACAGTGATCTCTCCGTGCTCTCCTGAAGTCAACAATCATCGCTTTTGTGTTATCCACATTCAGAGACAGGTTGTTAACTCTACACCAGTCCGTTAGCTGTTGCACCTCCTCTCTGTATGCTGACTCGTCGTTCTTGAGATGAGACCCATCCCAAGTAGAAGTAGAAAAACACTGAACAAGTGTGACTTGTGCCTTTCTTCTCCTCTTTAAAAAGAACATGGCAGCACGATTTAGATTTTCTCCACAATGATGTGAGAGACTGAAAATCCTTCCGTCAAGTTTTTGGTTCTACAATCTACCGAATCGTGAGGTGTCATTTTTGAAGCTCGGGGTCTTTTTTTCATATGACTGTATCTTTAAATGCTTTGCCTTATTGATTGAACAGACAAAAACCAATAAGTGACAGTCCCTAGGAAATAAGTAACTAATAAGTATTCTTTACTCATGGTGATACAGAAAAGGTAGTTAATGGTAAAGTATTCCTTATCCAACAAGGAAGTAGTAGTATGCATCTAGTATGGTGCTTCCTTCCAAAACAAAAACAGTTACTGAGTGATTAATCTGTAATCAATCAATCAATCAATCAATCAATCAATCAATCAATCAATCAAAGCTTTATTCGTCACATGCAGGTTGCCCTGCAGTGAAATGGGACTAATTACTGATTTGTGCACTCAGATAATTATGATCCAATCAATATTTAAAGAATCGCACAGCTGGTTCCTTTTTAACTGTAAAGCCACTGATTGGGAGGTAATAAGGAAGCTCTCGTGAATCAACGAGCTGTCAGGTTGTTTCTGATTTGCTCCACTGTTGTCTTCTTTTAACGCTGTAAGTGCTCTAAGTGCTTGTATTTTAATATACAAGAGCTGCGCACAGATGTATTATGAAACTAATCAGGCTGTGCTAACAAGGCCAGTGTGGAGCTAGAAATAAAACTAAGGATGGAAAAAAGAAATGTAACAAATATCATCAATTCAAACACTTTAAAAACTAATTACATATAATTATATAATGAATATACAGGGAGTGCAGAATTATTAGGCAAGTTGTATTTTTGAGGAATAATTTTATTATTGAACAACAACCATGTTCTCAATGAACCCAAAAAACTCATTAATATCAAAGCTGAATGTTTTTGGAAGTAGTTTTTAGTTTGTTTTTAGTTTTAGCTATTTTAGGGGGGTATCTGTGTGTGCAGGTGACTATTACTGTGCATAATTATTAGGCAACTTAACAAAAAACAAATATATACCCATTTCAATTATTTATTTTTACCAGTGAAACCAATATAACATCTCCACATTCACCAATATACATTTCTGACATTCAAAAACAAAACAAAAACAAATCAGCAACCAATATAGCCACCTTTCTTTGCAAGGACACTCAAAAGCCTGCCATCCATGGGTTCTGTCAGTGTTTTGATCTGTTCACCATCAACATTGCGTGCAGCAGCAACCACAGCCTCCCAGACACTGTTCAGAGAGGTGTACTGTTTTCCCTCCTTGTAAATCTCACATTTGATGATGGACCACAGGTTCTCAATGGGGTTCAGATCAGGTGAATAAGGTGGCCATGTCATTAGTTTTTCTTCTTTTATACCCTTTCTTGCCAGCCACGCTGTGGAGTACTTGGACGCGTGTGATGGAGCATTGTCCTGCATGAAAATCATGTTTTTCTTGAAGGATGCAGACTTCTTCCTGTACCACTGCTTGAAGAAGGTGTCTTCCAGAAACTGGCAGTAGGACTGGGAGTTGAGCTTGACTCCATCCTCAACCCGAAAAGGCCCCACAAGCTCATCTTTGATGATACCAGCCCAAACCAGTACTCCACCTCCACCTCTCTGGCGTCTGAGTCGGACTGGAGCTCTCTGCCCTTTACCAATCCAGCCACGGGCCCATCCATCTGGCCCATCAAGACTCACTCTCATGTCATCAGTCCATAAAACCTTAGAAAAACCAGTCTTGAGATATTTCTTGGCCCAGTCTTGACGTTTCAGCTCGTGTGTCTTGTTCAGTGGTGGTCGTCTTTCAGCCTTTCTTACCTTGGCCATGTCTCTGAGTATTGCACACCTTGTGCTTTTGGGCACTCCAGTGATGTTGCAGCTCTGAAATATGGCCAAACTGGTGGCAAGTGGCATCTTGGCAGCTGCACACTTGACTTTTCTCAGTTCATGGGCAGTTATTTTGCGCCTTGGTTTTTCCACACGCTTCTTGCGACCCTGTTGACTATTTTGAATGAAACGCTTGATTGTTCGATGATCACGCTTCAGAAGCTTTGCAGTTTTGAGACTGCTGCATCCCTCTGCAAGATATCTCACTATTTTTGACTTTTCTGAGCCTGTCAAGTCCTTCTTTTGACCCATTTTGCCAAAGGAAAGGACGTTGCCTAATAATTATGCACACCTGATATAGGGTGACAGTTGGCTGCCTCTCACTGAGCCTGGTTCTGCCGGAGGTTTCTTCCTGTTAAAAGGGAGTTTTTCCTTCCCACCATCACCAAGTGATTGCTTGTAGTGGTTTGTTTGATTGTTTGGGATTTCTCTGTATTCTTGTAGGATCTTTACCTTACAATATAAAGCGCCTCGAGTCAACAGTTACTGTGATTTTGCTCAGATAAAGTGAGACAAGTTTATATAAATAAAACTGAATTGAAATGAACTGAATTTAATGTATATTATTGTGAAAAGTGTCATTTATGTACGGTTTTCCCTGTCACAAGTCTTGTAGTTTTAGTACTTTCATATCAATTGTCCCGCATGTGAAATTGCGCTGTACACACATAAAGATTAACACTCTTCCACTTACACCGACCTTTCCCCCGTCTGCGTTGTATTCTTTCTCATCGCCGTCCAGCAGTCGGGCTAGGCCGAAGTCGGTGATCTTGATGTGATTGGGAGACTTTACCAGCACGTTCCGAGCTGCCAGGTCCCTGTGGACCAGCCTCCTCTCCTCCAGGTACATCATTCCCTGAGACAGAGAGAGAAAGAGTTGACTGCGAATCCTCTCATGAAGTCATTCATCATTTTAAATTTCAAGACTGAAGCAGTCTGAGATCGGTGATGTGGCAAATGTCAGCACTAACATAAAATTATTGTCATAATTGTCATTGTCATTAACTGCACATCCAAGCAGACATTTAGACTCAGTCATTCATTGTTAGCACTTCTCATATACATGACTCAAAGAGATGGAGACTCCAAGTCGGCTTTTATAGCATTTCAGAGATGTCAGTTTTTTGGCGCAGACGATCTGCCTGTCAGAGTCCAAAAACAAAACTCAACATTTCTCAGTCTAAAATTTCCCAAACTGTGAGCACTCATATGACAGTGATGGCACCACAGATTTGTGGTTAGAGAACATTGAATTGTTGATATTCATGGCCACTGAGTCAATGATGACACACATTTTAAACGTAGAAGCTGTAAACGCCAGAGACCTTATAAGAAAGAGAGATGTGCTCAGTGGAAACCTTAATAGAAACATATAACAGAATCCAGTAAATGCAAAAATGGCAACAAACAGCAAATAACTAACTTAGCTGGAGTATAGTTTCACGACATTTATAACTATTTGGTGGCATCCACTGCTGTGCAAAAGTCTTGAGCTGCCTCTCATGTCTTTATATTTTGCAAGGGAATGGGAAAGAGGTGCAGTGTTTTATTGAAACATTTGAAAACGCACATGTAAATACAGTAAATAAGGCAAAAACAGAGTTTGTACAATCATAACGAGCTTGAAAGTCAATATTTGGTGTGACCACTTTTATTCTTCAGCACAGTCTGAACTCTCTTAGGCAGCTTTCTTGTCATTTCTTTAAGTCGTCTTCAGGAATAGTTCTCCAGGCTTCTTGAAGGACACTCAAAGCTCTTCTTTTGGTGTTTCTGCGTTTTGTTCTGTTCTCTGTCAATGTGATCCCACACTGCTTCAATAATGATGAGATCCGGGCTCTGGGGAGGCCAATCCGAGACTGATGTGGTTGCCTGTGTTCCACAGTTTCCTTAGATAGTCAGGTCTGGACTCAAAATGAGTGAAAAAGCAGCCAATGTCCAAAGAAAAACTTTGATACCCTACAAAAATTACAAGAAAGCTGTTTTGAAGCAGCAAAACATAAAGAAACGAGGGGTCGCTCAAGATATTTCTATCTTCTCGTTTTGATAGTAACAAATATGTGAATAAAAGATGAATGCATGGAGTTTTTCATTATGAATGGTGTGACGTCACCAATACTGATTGACCTCTTAATGAAGTCATAGAGTTG
Organism: Diplotaxodon limnothrissa; assembly: GCF_057381915.1. NCBI lineage: Eukaryota > Metazoa > Chordata > Actinopteri > Cichliformes > Cichlidae > Diplotaxodon > Diplotaxodon limnothrissa. The sequence goes on along the minus strand of NC_140617.1, from coordinate 23,990,489 downwards.
TTTAATGGCGAGCATGCGTAGAAGAAGTGTGACCTGAAAAAGCTTCAAAAGCCAATTTTTTCAGGAAGAATACCCATTTTTAAAAGTTATTTCTGTCACATTAGACTGGTGGCTTTATACAGTTTTTATGCCCCGATGATAACAGAAAAGCTCTTTCCATATTCATTTTGACAGTGGATTTAAAATAAGAGCCCCGAAGCACTACCGAAATGACTGCCAGGTGGAGAAACTTCCTTCTAGAAGCTCTTTGACATTCACAATATATTGTTAAAAAAACAAAAACAGGTGCTGGCTTTGTACCGAAGTGTGCAACATCAGTACCTACGTCTTGTAACGCGTCCAAGTCAAATGCAATCTTGTTCACTCATAACTGACACGTCGCCTTGGTGTCCTCAGTAATTGGGGCCATTTTCAAGATGGCTGGGCAGGGAGAACAATGGATGCCCTGCTGATTTGTTAACGTTGATTATGAACACCTGATGAGCAAAGCGAGTAAGGGGAAAAACAACAAAGCTTAGACTGGAGACAACTTTGCTTTGCGGCCCTAATTTGTTGCTCAATGGGCTGGACGGAGCAGCGGCTCTGTGACAGTCGCACAAAAACCCATTTGTGGCTGTGCAAGCGCACGCATGGACACACGTGAAGTCAAGCAGAGAATGCCAGACACACGCAAACAGGCACGTCTTATCATGCATGTGTGAGCACAAACACTCACTCTTCTCCTGTCTTGTGCAGTCATATCTGAAGAAAACTGCCAGATGAACAGGTAGACGGGCGAGGCTGGGCCAGCTGAAGCATTATTACTCTGGATGTTAAACAAGTGGATGCCATTTTGCAGGCGGATCAATGAAAACACCTTGGTGGTCATTATGGTCAGCGCACAATGAGGAATTCAAACCACGGCTCACGCATCCACTGGTGCGAGAGAATCATTGCCCATTTGAAATGCTTACTATGAAAATACAGTATATGCCTGTGTGTTCGTGGACACGCGGGCACATATCGAGGAACATTGTGTTGAAATGTTCACCGTGGCGAGCCGCCGCACGCCTCCTCCTCCCAGACGAATGTGAGGATAAATCGATCGCTCCAACGTCTGGCTCGCTGGTAGCTGAGTCCTCATCCATCATCCGCTGGTCTCGGGGAGACAGATGTGTAGAAACACATATGCACACGCACTCACACTGACAGTGACCACCCAGAGACCACCACCTACACGCAAAAGCAAGCGATATTTCACCACGGTGCCCAGCTCCTCGTGAAACGCATCCATCGGCCAGTTTGCATGTCTCTCACCGTTATCTCCCAGTTCAGGACTTCCTACTTGTATTTCCTGTCTCCCTTTTTCTACATCTGTGGCTTTCCTCTCTAATATGAAGACAATGTGTCCTGACTAGGCAATGAGCACCCCTCTTTTACTGAAAGTGTATTTAAAATAGATTACTTCGGGGGGGTCGGGCAGGCGATCAATAACAATGCTGATTACAATAAGCCAGAAGACGACCGACTTCGGGCGTATTTATCCCGCCTGTTGACGTCGAGAGAAATTAGGAATCAATGGCCCACACAGTCCATTAATACACTTCGACTTAAAGTGACAGGGCAATGAGGGGAGGCCATCGCACTGACGGGGAACGTAGAGCAGCTCAAGGAGCCAATTAATTTTCAGCCACCCTGGGCAATAAACAGCAGCGTCCCGGGGGGAGGGACGTTGGGGGCAGCCAGCGTTTCAGGTCGAGAGGGTCCGTCTGCCAGTGCACAGTTTAAGACTTTCAATCAAGACCCGAGTCCTGAGTCATGGAGCATAATAAAGAAATAAAAGGGTGATTAGATCATTAGAGATGATTGAAAAGATACGTGGATTACGTGATTTTTTTTGGTATTGAGAGAACAGCGTGTCATGGTTGGCTGTGTGGCAGGCGTGCAAGCAGGAGTGGTGGATCCAAAATGCAGGACTCAGACACAGAAGTTCAACTTAAAGCGCAGCTTTATTGCTGGAAACCCTCTTACTAACTAAAGGCATCAAAAGACAAACAAAAACGCTGGTGGACTAAAACACTGAAGCAGAAAACACTGAACTGGAACTGGAAACAAAACACTGGTAACACGGAGGCAAAACACACACAGCTTGTTGAGGGTACGACGCAACACTGACTCAGAGAAACACAGGGACTAAATACACTGGGAAGTAACGAGGAGAATGAGACACAGAAGGAGAGCACAGCTGGGGGAAATTAGAACTGACGAGACAAGCAAAGCAGGACACATTCACATAAGACACGGACCTTCAACGTAAAACAGGAAGGATCACACAGAGACGCGAACTTGACACAGTGGAGACAGCAACTAAGAAACACAGAGACATAAACCATAAGGCAGAGGACTCTAAGAACCGAGAGACACAGAGGGGAAATCAAACATGCAGACACAGACTTACACAGAACAGAGGGGACATAGAGAAACATGAAGGGCAAGGGATCGAAACTAGAAACTCACACCAAGTACAATAATACAAAAATCACAAAGAACTAAAACGCTGGGTCAGGAGACCCAGGACCCTGACACAGCGGTCTTTTCATGCTCCCTGAACTGTACACGGTGAAGATGGTTCCTGTGACCTCTTGAAGAACTTGTTTGGTTTAATACATCATTTAACAAAGGTGCTTACTGCACAACTGGTAAGCCAGACAATTAAGCATTGATACCATCACAACTAGTCACCAGAAATACCAGATGAACTAATTATTCATAATTATTCATATAGTCTTAAGATCTAACACAATCTTGTGATTTTTAAATCACGACTGAACTTTGATTAACCCCAGTTGATTACTGTTGAATTAAGAAATCACTTAATAAGAACCCGTTTGACATTCTCAAAAAGTACAACATCATGCCACAAGAAACAGCAGAGAAACAATTTCACTGAGGTCGATCAGTCTTGAAAGTGTTAAAAAAAATTCTTAGGGACTCCAGTGAACCACGATCAGAGCCGTTATCCACACATGGAGAAAACTTGGAACAGCCTTCTCAGGAGTGACAGGAAGCTAGCATTTATCCACTCAACTAGAATAGCACATAACCATGTTCAGTTAACCTGAAACACATTAAATGCTAACAATGCTAAAGTTAGTGCCACTTGACATTCTGTTGAAGAGTCACACTTTGGTGCTGGTTTATCTCGCTGGCAACTAATACGCTGTAAGCTCAATGCAGCAGCTTGGCTTTGAATCTGCCTTGAAGTCATCTTTTCTTTTTCTCTCCACTTTCCTATTGCAGTAAAGGCTAAAATGCCACACTTGGAGCTACATTTAAAATATGATTGCTTTTAAATGGCTATTAAATACACAAGCAATATTCAGACAGGCAATTTTTTACCATAGTCATTAAACTGCTGTTTGTTGAGAGTTTTCTGGGTGTCTTTGGACTTTTGGATGATCAGTCTGATTATTAGTTGGCTTTGGGTCCCGCATCTTAAGAAGTTGGATTTAAGGTGAATGATAACAATAACATTTAACATAAACTCTACAATAAGCAAAACTGAAGAAATTACAAAATGAGTTCGGTGTTTGATTTCTGTGGTTTGGTTCAGTCGTTCCCTGAGCTTAAACAAGCTGATGTGAGATGTAACGGGCAGGTCAAGCAGTGTGGTAGGCGGCTTTAGCTGAACTGCAAGGAAAAGGGCGTATACAGCTTGGCAGCACTGCAGGATTTCACTGCCTTAAATCCCTTAAAAGAGTTTGCAACACTTCCTGCACATAATACATCTCGCCTTATGTGGTACCAGCCTCAGCTGTGCCTCAGAAACTGCCTGTTTTCATTGAAATTGTCGATCCCCCACATCGTTTGCTTTGAACATCTCCTCAGAGCAAAGTAGTTTGGTTCTTCTATAAATGTGAGGGAAGATGATATGAATTCTTTTCAGATTTTAACTGACAGATTACATCAGAAAACATTTGTGTCTCCTAGCATTTTTCAGGATCTGCAGGAACCCCAGAACAGCTTGAAGAAACAGCAGATGAGTAAAGTACCTGTCTATGTGCCCAAAAGGCAAAATCGCTTTGTTCTCTCTCTGTCAGCCATTATTTTTCTGTGGCAAAAAGCAAAGCTGTCGGCGTCAGAAGAAGAGCTACATTTGGCACCGTGCGTCACTCCAAACCTCCCACCGTGCCGATGCACTCAAAGTTCAAAGTAAATGTTTACGGCTGACCTTTGAAGGAAAGATGATGATGCTCAGGCTGATGTAGATAAATAGAGAGAAGATGCAGTTTGCCTGTGAGTTTTCTAACAAGTAACGAATGACATGCTACACCTCCCAATATGTAACTTTATCAGTTTTTGATATAAGTAAAGGTAAAAAAGGGCTCTTGTGGACTAAGTGCATTTTAAAGTCAGTTTTATCATGAGAACCGATAATGAAGTTGAAAAAAATATAAGGTGGTGGTGAGCATGCAAACATTTCAAGGACATTTGGTAACATTCACTCATATGTTGGATGTAGAATGACCCCAAGTTACTGAAGCTAAATGAAAAAAGGAGCTGAAATACAAATACAGTGATTCACACTGAAGCTAGAAGAGGGACAGACGTGAATCCTCTGTATTTGCTCATCTCATTTCATTTAAATGGCAAGTCAGCTTTCTCATTGTGTAACACAATTTCGCTGTTAATGTTGACACTGGGGCACAACTGGATGAATGGTCACTGTGAACAGCAGCAGCTCATTTGAATACGTCTGTCCAATTCAGGCAAAGCCACAGTTTCCGGACAACATGTGCTTGAACCGTATATGAAAGGTCCCGCTGAGCATGTTCACTGCAGCTTTCCCCCGCCTCCCAGCAGCAAGGTTAAGGGCCTAACATCCTTGCTGCTAATCCCAGATGACACCGGGGGTATGTTTGAAGCCCTCTGAGCATGAAGTGCTGCTATAGCAGTTTGAAATAATTTTACTTTTTTTTTTTGTCTGCCAAAAACATTTACTCTGTGTAACTTTTCAATAGCTGTTTTGCAAAGACCTTTGTAAAAGTCAGGATGTGCTTTGGGACGTTGGCATGGTCAGCCGTGGTCTACTGTCTGTGCATACACTGGCAAAACACCAGTTATTAATGCACTATATATATCCAAGTCATACACAACTACTTTTTTTTGACTGCAGATGAAAAAAGTAAGCGAGTATGACTCTTTAAAAATTACAAAAATGGTGTAAAAGAAAAAAAAATCACATATGATTTGATTGGCTGGCGGGTATTCAGCTGTTCAAATGCTACCAGTTGATGACACACAGCTCTATGAAGGTATTAAACACTGTCCATTTTATTGGTTCCTCTGCACACGTAAACTCAGGCAACGAACTATGTGGACTCACAGGCCACTTTATTAGAAAATGACACCTGTTCAACTGCGCATTGATTCAAATATTTAGTCAGCCAATCACACGGCAGCAGTTTATTGCATTTATGCTTTTGAATGCATGTTGAACCTCGAAGCAGATGAACTACAGCAGCAGAGGACCACACTGGGTGGCACTCCTGTCAGCTAAGAAAAGGAAACTGAGGCTATGATTCACACAGATTTACCAAAATTGGGTCGATCCTACCTTGTATCAAGTGTATCAAGTACCAGTGCTGTGTTAGCAATATAATGTAGTTCTTTATCTCCTAGATGCAGTTTGCATTTCCCCCTTTTTTCGTGCTCTTGTTCTTTAAATCAATATAAATAAAAATAACATCCATATCACCAGACATGAAAAGCTGCACACTGCTCTGCTATTTTTCTCCTCCCTGCATAGGAACCCAAAACTCAGCCTGTCCTCCCATCGCGCAGATAACTGAGGAACCTCACCGAACACTCCTTAAGAGGCTTTAGGAAATAGAAAAAAAACACCCTCAATGTATTTCTCATGTACTAATATGGAAACATGGTGGATTGTGATGTAAAGTTGAGGATTTTAACAGGGAAGTCTGTGGGGCCTGACTTGTTCTTGGCACTTCCACATTGTCTTTCAGCTTTGTACAGTGTGTTAGACCTTGAGGTGCCAGTGGGTCTTATGGAGTAGCTGTAAATGTAAATGCCAATGATCATGGACTGATTCTTACATAGCACTTTTCTACTCTCCCGGAGCACCCAAAGCACTTTATACAACATTCTTCATTCACACAAGCACTTTTTTTCCTACGCAGAAGTGCATAGGAAACATTCACACATTAACATTTACACACATTCATGCTCTGATGGATGCATCGGAGAGCAACACGGGGTTAGTATCTTGCCCAAGGCAGGTAGACGGCCTACTATACCTGGTGAGCTAATGTTAACATGATTGCCTGTAGCTAACCCACAGAAACGGTACAAATGCCTCATGTTGCTTCACCCATCAACTCTTAAAGCCACGACCTAAACTCACTCATATCACTACGTTTGAGTTCACCGCAGCTTTATCAGAGCTGGATGTGTTGGCTGAAAGGTGACGAGTAATTGCGGCACAAAAGCTGTGTAATTAACAACTTTAAACAGTGTTTAGTCAGCTATTTAAACTTTGCTTTAGCTATTCTAATGTCACTTAATAGACTCGGCAGAGGAATGCTTCTTCTTGTCATAGCTGTCTTTACCTTTTTATGTTTCCACTTACTGAGTGAGCTGCGTTGGAATAAAATATGCAGACCTTTTCTCATATTTTACACCACTTGCTTCAGTTTTTGTTCTATATAGAGAAGAAAAAGGTCAGAAATCTGAACTAATATGCAAGATAGAAGGGAATGAATGTTTCCTTGTTGTTTTGTTAAGTGTTCGTTAAATAGCTTGTGAAAGCAGAGGGATTTATTGTGAATAGTTTATCCTTTTTCTGACCTGGTGTAGGGCTAGCAAGTGGGATAAAATCTCATTTTTAAACAGCACCGAAGGTCTTTTTCACCTCCGCGGGCTCATGAATTGCTTACAGGGGCTAAAAGTCTTCCAAAGCATGCAACAGACGAGGTCACGGCTGGTCGGCAACCCATTAGCACCTCCTATCTAACAGGAAGAAAAGAAGAAGGAAGATCTGAGTCTTCGGTAATGTAGAAAAACAAGCGCATGAAAAAAAAAGGGAGTGGAGTGGAGGAGTAACTGCAGGGAGCGGTGCACCTCAGCAGTGGTGCTGCAGAATAACAGATGCTGGGCATAAAGGAGAGCAGCTGGAAGGTAAGAGGAGAAAGAGGAGGATGGACACGGTGGTAATATCCAAGTCAAGTCAGCAGATCCAGTTTTTGCTGAATTATTACCAATGTGCGGCAGTTTCAATGGGGACTCTCAGCAGTTAAATAGCTTTAATGATCCAATTCTCAGGTAGAAACACGTGCACCGACTCCCTGGACTTCACTTTATTTGGGAATTCATGTTAAGAAAGGCTAAAAGAAAAAATTCCAAGGAACCAAAAGGTGATGTGTCTGTTTCCAGAGGGAGTGATAAGAGCACCGCATGTGGTGCACCCCCCTTCCACCACCACCCATCTCCCACCCAGAAAAAAATGAAAATAAAAAAAATCCAGCCGCCCCACAGAAAGGGTGAGGAGGCAGCAACAATATGAGCAATATGGAACTGTCCACACGCCGGGAACTGGGACCAGTGCGATAAGGAGCATGCACAATGGCTCCGCTCAGGTGGCGCAGGTGGTCGTCTGTCATGCGCTGTGTGCTGAGCTGGAGATAGAATGGAAGGCCTTCCCACAGAGCTGGCAGTCTCCAAAGCATGTGTGTGAAAAAGACCTCGCTGTGCGCTTGTGTGGGAGCGAGGGAAAATAGACGGGAGTGAGAGTGAGCCAGTCTCTTCAATTGAGAGCGCATAACAAATTCAAATTTTATTCTGAAATGCTGTTACAGAAAGTTGAGTCAAATTTGTTCCCCAAAGAAGAGATTATATGCGTAAAAAGTAGCATTCTGTTTGAATTACCCTCGCATCGTCGCCGGATGGTTTGGATGGCTAATGAACGATGCAGGTGAATGTGGCATAGCGGGACATATGTAACGACGGCTAAGCGGCGGCGCAGCACGCCGGGTGTGGGCCCATTTACTCCGCATTCAGCCATTCTGGTTTCACAAAGCAGGAGAAACTGTAGCTATCTATCAAGCAGAGCTGCTGATCTGTGCGTCTGTGTGCACAAAGGGTATGGTGGCACTGGGGTGCAAAACATGACAACTAAAGACAAAGAGTAACATTTCTAGATTGGCAGCATCTTTGCAATGGTCCTGGGCTTTTGTGTTGCAATGATACGCTTTAGTTCTGTTGTATTATACGATTTCAGGTTCCTCTTTTGTAACTTTCTGTTTGGATTGCTTTGCTTTTGATTGTCTTAAGGTTGTAACTCCAGCTTCTTATATTTTTTTGTTTTAGCTTTGACTCTTCATGGCGCAGATTCAACCAGGTGCTGGAAACACTCCTCAGAGATCTTGGTCCATGTTGACATGACAGTGTCAAACAGTACAGTGAACTCATTGTTATGTTCAAGAAACCAGTTTAAGATGATTTCAGCTTTGTGACATGTGTGCTGACCTGCTAGAAATAGCCATCAGAAGATGGTTCATTGTGGTCATAAAGGGATGGACATGGTCAGCAACAATACTCAATACTAAGTGGGCTATGGTGTTTAAACGATACTCAGTTGGCGCTCAAGGGCCCAAAGTGTGCCAAGAAACCCTCCTCCACACCATTAAACTACCAGCAGACTGAACCATTGATACAAAACAGGATGGATCCATGTTTTCATGCTGATTATGCTAAATCTCAACCCAGCCATTTATGCCACCAAATTTGGTGGCATAAATCAAGACTCATCAGACTGTGCAGCAGTTCTCCAGTTATCTATTATAAAGTCTGGTGAGCCTGTATGAATTATAGATAAAGTTTCCTGTTCTTAGCTGAAGGGAGTGGGACCTGGTGAGATGCTCTTCTGCACACCGTGGTAGTAAAGACTTACTTACTTTTGCCTTATCAGCTTGGAACAGTCTGACCATTCTCCTCTGACATCTGACATCAACAAAAGCATTTTCATGTAGAGAACAGCTGCTCACTGGATATTTTGTCTTTTTCAGACGATCTGTACTCTTCTAGCAGAAGCCTATCTCAGCTACCAAGGGTGAGAGAAAGGGTACATCCTATACAGGTCTCCAGTCTCTTGCAGGACTAACACAGAAACAGAGACAGCCAACCATTCACACTCACGTTCCTATGGGCAATTTAAATTCACCAATTAGCATAACTCTACTAACTGCATGTTTTTGGACTATGGGAGGTACCTGGAGAGGACAACATGCAAACTCCAAACTGAAAGGCCAGATGGTGGATTCAAATCCAGGTTAACCGCTGTGCTGTCGCGCTGCCTCACAGTATTTTTCAAACCATTCTCTGTTAACCTTAGAGATGGCTGTGTGAGAAAATCCCAGTAGGATCAGCAGATTCTGAAATACTCAGAACAGCCGATCTGGCATCAACAACCATGATGATCAGTTCAAAAGTGTGTTGTCTCGACCATAATCTTGTCTTGGATAAGTAGATATCTGTGTTAGCAAGTGGTTGAACATGCATAACTAATAAAGTGGCTGGTGAGTGTGTAGTCATGTTCTTGCTTTGTTTTTCTCCGACCATCTGATGCGTTCTCTAGTTTAGTTCTCTTGTTGTTTTTGATCTCTAGTTGTTTTCTCTGCTCTCTAGGAAAGTTTCACTTTTGGGTTTTGTTGTTACAAGTAACTAACTTCATAATGCTAAATAAACCTCACATTTTGTTTCTTTACAGATTTCTACATCAGTATTTGGATGATGATGCAAGAACATTTAAGTTGTTGCATTTATGCTAACTGTTCTGTTTTCTGGTAGCTTTTAAGCTTTGGTAATCCATTTTTTTGTTTGTTGGCATCCATCCATCATCATACTTTTATTAAACACTTTCTATTTGTGTCAGATATTTAAAATGTTTCTATGATTTCTTGTATTTTGCAGCTCAGGGCCACCGTACGCAGGTAAGACAGAGCACGTAAAAGCAAACCCCTCAGTGGGAGGGAACAATGTCAGAACTTATCAGCGCTTGTTGTCTTCCTCCTTCCTTTCTTAATTATATCTTTCCTCAAGAGAGGGAACCAAAGGTAAAAATATCTAAGCTTCGTTGCCATGATCTCAACTCCCCTGTGGGACAGAGAGATCCCTCCAAAATGTCACTGTGCAGGCAATAACAGACCGCTGCTGGCGAATTTACACGAGCAAATGTCAATAATTTTTTTTGGCTTCTGCAACGGAATTAAAAGGAAGATTTTTTTCCCCCTTTCAGTGCGATGAATTTCATCTCTCCTGAGGAAATACGGGTAATATATACCGTAGCGTAAAGCTGCAGAAACATGGAAGTTCGAGTAAAATTTAAATAAAACCCTCCTGCTTCAGCTGCAACAAAAGATGACATTTTCAGCCATGTAACTAAATGTCCTTGTGGGGGTGACGGTGCTATCCAAGCATCAATTAACAGCACTCAAGTGAGATCCTGTGAAGTTTAGGATGGCCTGCGGGCAGCCGAGAGGACGGTAATGATGGGTTTCATCAGCAGCTCAGCGGCCTCGTGACTTCGACAGGTGAAGCGGACAGAAAGGAAGAGAGAAAGCAAACAGAAGGAGAAGAGGGGGAAAAAAAAGAACAATGAGGACATCTGATCCTGATTTGAATCAGCTGAGCACCAAGCCATACACTCACACAGTCCAGCGTTCACAGTAATGCCTGTAATTTGTCTGCTGCTCGCTGTGACACTGAGAAGTTATAATTTTTAATCACAGAGGGTAATTATCTCGGTGAGAAGCTGACAGACTATTCTGCCCACTGGCTACTTTTCATACGGGAAAGGGGACACTTTACTGTTGACATTGCACGCATGCACACAAATAAGTAACAAAAATGCTTTAATTTCAGCACACCGTTTCATCCCGTTTGTTTGTAATAAGGCTGCTCGTAGCAAAGAAAATGAAATCCTGATTGCACGAAATTGATTCACAGAGCAACCTGGCAGAATCGTTTATGCTTGTTTTGTTAAAATGACATGTTTAGGACTCCATAATAAGTACAGAAGAAAGTTGTTTCTTGTTTGCAGCCATTTCAGAAAGGCACGGTTATGAAGTGTTTGTCGGAGAATCCCTGCGAATTTCCACCTGCCGCCATTCATCTGCATGCGTGCGGACGTCTGTGTCTAATGAGTCTCGGTTCCAGGCATTGTGAGTAATCGGGATGTATGGTAAGAGGTGACCGATCCAATCAGGCCTTCCTACCAGTGGATCTGGCAGTCAAATCCCTCCCCTTATGCATCCTTGAGCACTGCTGATCCTTACAGATAATTAGAAAGACCCAAGAGGCTTATCTCTCCGCCGCCCGTTCCACTCATCACCTCATACTCTTCCTCTGCGGTCTTCCCCCGCCCTGTTTCCTCATTTTGTTGCATCAGCAGGGACATGTGCGTCCTCCTGGGGACCGGCTGGTGTGTGTGTGAAAGAATTTGAGAATGTGTTTGCGTTGGAGGAAAACACATCACTTGGTTTGGTTTTTGTTTCTTATCATAAAAGATAGTATTATGGGTTGTTTGGTAATCATGGCGTGATGTGGCTCCCGACAAGCTCTCAGATGCAAAGAATTGTGGGACTGCATTATTAATGAAGCCCCGGGGAAATAAAGAGCTGAACATGGATCACTACCATATAGCCTGCTGACAGTAATAAATTCACTATAACTTTATATAATGTGTTTTTAGTGGAAAATATAGACTAAAAGGAATTCATCAATCATTTGGCTTACGTGCTAAAATATATGATATCCTCCTTTGGTGTGAAGGATTTTAAAATGTGCTATTTTCACTGCTAGAGCTGGCATCCAGTGACAATTTGTCATATCTGGATTCGGAAAAAAAAAAGCTTTAGAAAGTGCTCAAATCTGTTTAAGCAGTTTGTTTGGAGGGACACTTGAATGGATGTGGAATAAAAACCTGCTGACATCAAAAATAGAGTGTTAAAAATGAATGTCACCACTTGTAGTATAACATATTTTGGAAACAGCATTGTTTTTTTACAGCAAGTAGTGCCCATATCTTGGACAAGAGGGTTGAGTGAAGTTTTCAGCCAATGCCCAGCAGCTTGGCTGTCAAGGAGCATTTTGCAAATTTGAACACTCAGAGAACTTTCTACTACAAGTCTTATTCACCCAATCACACCCCGGCTAAGATTCACACTCCGATGGATGCGCTTGGGATAACTTGGGGGTTATTTTGACACACAGACTGGAGGATCAGGGAGCGAACCACCAACCTTTTAATTGGTCGACACCCCACTCTACCTCTGGATCTACAGCCAGCAGTTGGCTAGTTGTTGGTCGTGGTTGTTGGCTGTCTGTTAAATCCATTCCTGCAGTCATACAAGCACTCAGTGACCCCCTGGTACCCTCTGATTACTGTGGAAAGATCTGTATTCCCTGAATGGTTGTTGAGTGGTTGCTACCAACTGCTAGGTGAAAAGTGGTTGCAAAGAGGTTTACCCCCTCATGATTGGTTTGTTTGCTATCCGGTTGCTGCAGTCATTGAAACACCCACACGTCTGCAAGCTAACTGCCTACAGAGCAGCAGTGAAAAGGATCTTCAAAAAGCTTGTTGATTTTACTTTTACGTTTTAATACCAATCGGCAAGTAGATGACCAATACTTGCAGACAAGATGCAGACAAGTCAGCATCTTCCATGCAAACAGCATTTGACTATGCGAATCAGTTAGAGACCAAACAAACTGCAGTTTTGGCTCACCTTTTTAGGCCAAGAAGTTGCCACATTTCAAGCTCAGCCACTTCTGATTTCATAGATATCAGAACATTAGCAACAGTAGAGACATAACAGGGTTGAAGTTAGTAAGCTTTTTAAAATCTGCACATTAAAATCATGTTTCTCCGCTTCCCTGACATACACCACGCGTGTACTAGTTTCTGCTTATGTTCAACATGCCAGTGATGAACACACGCACGTGGAAAAACATGTTTCACCTCCTGGCTGTATTAGATTTGCTCATCAGATGTTAACAGGAATTTAAATGGACATTGTTGACAGGAATCATGCTACTCTTCAGTTCGTAATTGCTTTTCAGTGCACAGTGAAACATTTTCATCACTCTGTGGTTAATTGCTTCCGCTGCAGCGCCTTTTATTCCCAGCTAAAGGACGCCAATGGGGAGAGATATCTGGTGTGTAAACTAAAAGGTGTTGCTGTTAATTAATAATGTATTATATTTTAAACATGAGACCTGAAAATGAGCATTCTGAGGAAGGTGACACACTTGGTCAAAATGAAGGTAATTCCTCAGTGGTTATTATAACATCTTTGACAAACCTACTGCATTATTTTAAGGGTCCAAATACTGAGTGTATTAAAAAATCACAGCAGAACTGTGTAGTTATTCACATAAACGGCTGTGCTTTTACTAGCACATTGTGTAAGCATAACTCTCAGAAGATGCTTGATGACTATCTTTTGGGGTTTTCTGAGTCTGCTCAGACTGTTATCTTCACCAGACCCCGGCAGGCAGTTGGCTGTAGTAGTTTCAATAACGGCTAAAGAGAGATTTAAGATCTGTGAGGGAACTCTATACAAGAGAACAAACCCTGCACTGGAGGATTTTTCGGGTATCACGGCACTACAGAGAGAAATCAAAGACATCTTTGTACACCAAACCAACTGCTCAACTTAAACATTTATATTGACATCGGCTTTGTTCCTATTCACAGTACTACAACCGTAGATGTGATTGTAACAGCAGAGGCACAATGTAGAAATGAGATGTCAATAGCAGTAAACTGAGATTTCTATTTCTTCTTCTGCTTGTTGAAAAATGTACTGGGTCTATGATACGGCAACCAAACAATGACTGAAAAAATAGTAATCGATACAGTGAGTTTACCGCATAACTGAGCATTTTTACAGTCGTTTGGTCTCATTTACTTATCAGCTACACGACAATGGGAGTCAACACTGTGATAAGCGAATAGGGCAGGGACAAGCTATTGATACCACAATATAAACACATTGTATAATGACACCAGACTTAAGAGGAAAGCTAATCGAGAGCTAACAGAATACAGAACAGAATAGATGCATCAACACACTCGATCAATATGATACACGTACACGGCGGCCATTTTTTCTTCTTCTATACAAATATTGCCATGAATCTTAGATAACTGTCTTACTCGCGATCGTGGCTCAAGAGTTGGGTGTTCGTCCTGTAATCGGAAGGTTGTCGGTTCGAGCCCCGGCTCGGACAGTCTCGGTCGTTGTGTCCTTGGGCAAGACACTTCACCTGCCGCCTACTGGTGATGGCCAGAGGGGCCGATGGCGTGATATGGCAGCCTCGCCTCTGTAGCTTGCCTCCACCAGTGTGTGAATGTGAGAGTGAATGAATAGTGGCATTGTAAAGCGCTTTGAGGGGTCCCGAAAAGCGCTATATAAATGCAATCCATTATTATTATTATTACTATATAACGAGTCTATCATATATCACATGATGACTGATTTGTGATATCATTGTTACCATGGGTAACCTCTGGAGCTGAGAAGAGGTAAAAACTACAGTTCCTCTAGTGGCCACTTGAGGAACTGCAATGTGGTCAGTTCCCAAAGTCTCCCATGTTTAAAATAATGTTTACAGCCTGGTACAAATAAAGGTCGCAGCTTCTTTGATCCATGTGGGTGACTGAGTAACTCGATTTCTCTGTTTGTGCCCTTGGAGCCTTCTGGAGGGTTTTTAATGGAGTGTCTGACTAATATAATTTCTTGCTATGTAGTTTTTTTCCTTTCCTAGTATCTTGTATGTATTCATTGTGCTTCCTTTGCTTCCTTTTTTTTTTAAACATACTGTATTGCAGTAAAAACAAATGCAAAGCGCAGGCTTTTGTTATTAGCCCTGCTGAAACTCATTTTAATACACCTGACATAATTTTGAGCACAATTATTATTTTATTCATGCGGCTACACCAATTTAGTAAAATTAGTTTAAATGTTTAGTTATAAATATCAAGCGTTTTGATCACAAGTTCACTTACTTTTCCAAAAACAGTGATACTTATTTCAGGAACCTTGAACATGTTGTTATCTATTTAAACTGTTATATCCTGGCATAAAAAAATGTTGCCAATAAAAAAGGAAGCAGAAATTTAAACGCAGTTTTAAAGATAAGATTTTATGAAAGTTTGACCTTATTTGACCTTGAAGGAGAGGTCAGAGGTCCAGAGTAACATGATATTTACAACCCCATATATCACCCCCTACATGCCTGCACGTTGTCAGTACAAACCATACCAGTAAGAAACAGTATTAGCATCACTACATCATTCAAAAAGTGAATTCCAAAAATCTTGCTGTTTATGTAACATGTGAAAATACATGTTAAAGATGTTTTTGATTCACTCCAAAAGGCCCAGCCTCAGGGTTTTTGTCCTTTGTGCCCTGAAAAGTGACTCCTTCTTTTTCACTTTTCCAGCAGGAAACTTAACTGTGTAACGGGAGGGAAACAAAACCATCAAATCAGGGCAATCTCATCTCAGAAAACACACCTGTCCAGGTCCACATCTGCATGCTGAGAGTATTGAGACATTTCACTGACATGCGATGGCATGATAGACACACGAGCGCAGGAGGGAGATGATTTGATTCCAAGCAAAAGATTGACTCCGTTATTTTAGCGAGGGAGGGTAATATGAGGGGAAACGTGTTGGGAGGGAAAAGAGAACAAGCAGCAGAAGGAGGAAGAAGAAGTGTTAAGGCTGGGCTAATAAGTGCAGGCGAGATGTGTTTGCTCAGCACCGAGAGGCGTTTCACAGGGAAGTGAGTGACACAGAGGGCTCCACGCTAAGCTTGACCAGATTGGATCTCGTGCCATTGGGGTGGCATCTCCGGGGAGCCGCCGCAGGATGCAACTCTAACTGCACGTGGAAGAGCACACACGCATGAACAAAAAAGTCCCTGCTGATTTTGCCTTATTTTACAGTTTGTTGGTGTGTGTGTGAAGGGGTTTGTGTCATTGCTTGTTCCCACACACACACACACACACACACACACACACACACACACACACACACACACACCTTCTTGCATATTTTAACAGTGTGCAGAAATGCTACGAGGTCAGTGTTAGCACGGAGCCACAGTGACAGCAGAGTCCAAAATCTGACTGCAAGGTGTTTCCTGCAGGGCGTCACGTGCACTGGTACAAATACAAATGACCCCACTGTCTCACTGTTCACTCGCTGACAGTGGCCGAGATACAACCCCCTCGTTCCTACAGCCGTCCCACCTCTACCCCCCCACCATAAAAAAAAACCCCAGTGGAGACCGTTGTCCAGCCAGAGCTTCCCTGCCAAAGCCAATCATTTTAGTGGCAGGACAGCTACTCGCTGAATGTATTCTGCTTTCATTATACCGAGCCTGAGGAGAGAGACCGTGAATGGAAGACAGAGAGGGAAAGGGGAGAGGGGAGCCAAATTAAAAGACTACTGTAGCCCCGCATACATTCAGTTTCAAACCCATATTTAATTCAGTGATTGATTTGTTCATTAAAATACATCCCATTACTAATTATTCCATTAATAATCCAATACCTAATGAAAAAAAATGCTCCTAATATGAGTGTGAGAGGGAGCGGGAAAAAGAGGGAGGAGAGAGATTCACTGAGTGAGATATAGAGGAGATGCAGAAACAGATAGGAGGACACGTGTAAATATGAGCACAGGGGGGTCATCTAAGGATCTGAGGGCTGAAGTGGGAAATGTAGGACATGATATAGAGACACAGGACCACACAAAATAAGAAAACAAATGATAACATAGGCACAAATGAGGAAAGACAGGAGATGTGGGGGGTAACAAGAGAATTAAAGAAGGAATTTAAAATTAAAAAAGAAGATTGAACGTACTGTAAAACAAATGGCAAAAAACAGAACAGGAAAATACAGAAATATAGAAAACAAGCAAGAAACTATAAGAAAAGAAAATGTCAAAATTAAGTCAGAAGGAAGGAAGGATGGGAAGACGTGTAAAAAGGATATGGGAAGAAAAGAATTAGTTAAGAAAAAACTGAAACAGATGAAAGGAAAGAAAAGAAAAAGGAAGTAAGAGACAATGACATGGAAACAAAATAAGAAGAAGAATGAAAATATTGTGGAAATGAAAGAGAAAGAAGAAGGAAAAAGAAATGATGTGGAAAGAAAAGCAGAAAGGAAGGAAATAAATGGAAATGGAGCAAAGAAAGGGGAAAGGGAAGGATAAATGAAAGGAAGACAGGATGGGGTTATGATGAAAAAACAAAATCGAATGTGAAGAGAAAAGGAAGAAGGGTGACAAAAAGAAAAGAAGAGGAAAATGAATGAGTGTAATAAAAATAGAAAAAAGAAAGAAAGGACATAAAGAGGAAGTCCTGGAAAAAAAACGAGGAAAAGAAACAACAGATGAGTGAGGAAAACCGGCAGAGGGATAAAGGAAAGAGCATAAAAAGGAAAGGAAAGATCGAGACTTATAATTTAGAGGCTATTCACACACATCTAAAGAGACCTCTGTGTGGGTTATGTGTGCAAGTGCATGTGAGTGTCAGTCATTGTGTGTGTGTGTGTGTGTGTGTGTGTGTGTGTGTGTGTTCGTGTGTGGCAGTGGGAGTGAAACAGCCCTGAGTGTGGCTCTAGATTAATGGGGGCCATTATCTCAATGCCCAAAACACTCAGTGATGAAGAGTCACTGCCTGGCGACAGGCCTCGGCCAATCAATTTGTGGCACAGCAGTCACCTGCCCGGGTCAGAGCCCACATACGGCGGGTGTTTGTGTAGTTGTTGTGGTAGCGGTGCTGGGGGGGACTGGCAAGTTGCCACCACGTTACAGTATGGTGAAAAATGAAAAACAGCCTTCCTGTGCCAGGGTTTCATGGTTTTGGCAGCATGCACAGATAGCTCCATAACTGTTCTGGGAACTAAATTATATTTATATTTTATTCAAAATAATATGCTTGTTCAGGTAGTTGTACTTTAGAATTCCCAATTAGTTTTTTACGGCCTTAAAGCTACACTACACTGGATGTTATGGACAATTCTTAAGCAGGACTGCATGAAACAATTAAGGAGCAGGACCCACAAAGTCCAAACTGTTAACACCTTCAGGAAGATCATCATATGTGATGATAAACTTAGTATTCAGCTATGACCCAGACCCCCAAAAAACATCTGTTAGTCTAAAAGCAAAACAAGGCGCACTGGGTCAACAGCACACTCGCCATGAGTTCTAGAAGTTATGTCCAGATGCTTCTGAGGGGAAAACCACCTGACCCAAGTGCACCTGTCCACAAAGCACCAGAAATAGCATTTTAAAGCAATACTAACACAATCTTTCCTATTTGGGAAGGGGACAGTGGCTACATGTGTATCAGGGATGTGTTGTTAACTTTTAGAGGCAGATTTATGAAATGCCGTTCAGGCTGTTGTATTGCTTTGATTGCACTTTATACACATTAAGATAGTGAAGCCAGAACCTCATAGATTTTAAACAGATTCAGCAATTCCTTAACAGATAACAACAAATTTGGTGCAGATAGTGAAGTAACTGTAAAATGATACAGGTGCTTGGAAACCTTCCTTTTTATAGGAATATAACCAGAATACAACCAGTTGGCAGCCAGCTTTGAGTCCCCTATGGCAAAGGGACATGCTGCAAAAGAGTTAAGCCCATCAGTGCAGAGTGACTCAGACTGATTCCAGTGTATTGGCCCTGTCTGCACTCATAAAGTAGACAGAAATTATTTGCAAAACAGAGAATGAATGCAACTGGTGCCATTTGGAATTTGGTCACTTAAAGACAGGCTCCCTCCCACCAGCCTACCTGTGTAATTGTGTCCACAGTGTTTCAAACCCCAAATATTTATATAATAATGGATTGGATTTATATGGCGCTTTTCAAGGCACCCAAAGCGCTTTACAATGCCACTATTCATTCACTCTCGCATTCACACACTGGTGGAGGCAAGCTACAGTTGTAGCCACAGCTGCCCTGGGGCAGACTGACAGAGGCGAGGCTGCCATATCGCGCCATCGGCCCCTCTGGCCATCACCAGTAGGCGGTAGGGTAAAGTGTCTTGCCCAAGGACACAACGACCAGGACAGAGAGCCCAGGGATCGAACCGGCGACCTTCCGGTTACAGATACGCTTCCCAACCCCCTGAGCCACGGTCGCAACCACTGATTTTTCCTAGAAATGTCATGATAAGATTCCTCAAGTTGCTCCACCGGCACTGCAAACTTGTTACAATCAGACTAAATTGCATTTTTTTGGTCTGCATGTTGCATGTAATACTTTCACCACTGATAATAGAGTGTACTGGTAAAACTTCTGCAATAATCTTGAAATTTCTGAATTTGTTATTAAATAACTGTGGCAGTTGTACTTTAGCTAAAAAAAAAAAGCTTGACATTTTCCTGAAATCTGCTTGTAGGCAGTTTAGATGAGAAAGCCGGTAACACACTCATGTCTGTTCATTAAATGTGAAGTTGGAGCCACTGGTAGTTGAGCTTAGTTGAAGGGTAACACCAGGCTCTCGCCAGTGTCTGAAAAACAACCGGACATACATGAGTGCTATCAGTCATCCAGTCCAACTCTTACCAAGTAGTTGAAGCAGGTGATTTCACAAAATGTCAAAGTGTTTCTCTGTAAAGACCTGACTATCACTGCTAGTACTCATGATACAATGGGGTGCGTTTGATGAATGCGTATGCAGCAGTTCACAGTGGATGCTTGGTCTGGTGCCATATGTCGAGCGACCTTTTGTATGCTGTTTCTTGAACTCTGTTTTTTGTGTTTTTTTTATATACCTTTTCCTCCCACCTCTTTCAAAGCTAACTGAAGAGCAAGGGGAAATTATTTTCCCCTTTGCTAGAAAATTGTGCGTCTTCTGAAGGATGCTCTTTCTCCTGGAGAAGAGGTTCCTCGTCATTACCTTGAGAGTGCCAAGATCACTCAGAGAAGAGGGCTCTGAGTTATTTATTCGGCTCACATGCCCAAACACACACAAGCACGTGTGCAGATAGACAGGGATGCAAAAACATACACCACAGAGAAATTCAGTCTTTTTCTGGCTTGAAAAATATCTTAGAGCTATGTGATGGAGGACCTGTGAGGAGGATCCAAGAGGCTAACTTAACACAAAAGAACCACGCTACCTGGGTCCCCCGCTGTGAGCATTTTTAACTCCGTGCACTGGGCTTGTGTGGCTTAGAAAACCCATGCTGCTAAATGGGCTCCCTGCAGTACCTGGCAACACCTTACTGTAAGAAGGGGGTGGGGCTCATAAGAAGTCAAATTGATTCTCTTCTATTGGCTGAATACCACACCAGGTCATACACGTGACTATACCTTTGAAAGGCAACCATTTTTTTGTGTGTTCCAGCATGAGCTTTCTGGTTCAAACCCAACACAACACATCAATTTTTCCCCCATACAAAAAAACACAGCTATGTTCACAGTCACTCATGTGAGATTTCCTAAAAATCACTGATTTTCAAAAGTACCTGTATATGTACCTTTTAATTAGAGAACATCAAACATGGGTTTCTGGGATCAGTTCTGATACTTCTCGAATAAAAAGTATTCAGGTAGCAATATATGGACCTATATTCTTCACATTTCTTACAAATCCATGTAGTATGCTAGAGATACGCTGAAAAGGGAAAATAATGGGATCACTCTGAATATATTTGGTTATAGTGGGCATATACAGGAGTTAGAGTAGGTCATCTTTTAACTGGAAGGTTGGTGGTTTGATCCCTGACTTCTCCATTATGCATGCCAGTTATCCTTGGGCAAGATACTGAACCCCAAGTTGCATCCATTGGTGGGTGAATGTTTGAAGGAAAGCACTTAAGCATAGCAAAAAGTGCATGTTTGACTGGGTGACTGTGGCATGTTTTAACTGCTTTGAGTGTTCAGGAACAGAAGAAAAGGACTATATATAAGGACCAGCCCATTAATTGTGCAACTAGCAGCTCGGATTATAAATACTAGCCTCTCAGCAACTCGGGTTGACAAGCTATTTGATTTTTATTTCTAGACTGCACCAGGCTTTTTCATTTTTTTAATCAGGCTGTTGAAAAGACAAATTGGAAGCTGAATTCATTAAACAGCTTGGTAGAAAGATGTGTTCATTTTTGATTAAGTGTGCTTCAAGCTGATATTGGCAACACTGTTTCAACCGAAGTTTGCATAAGAGCATCTCTGAACGCACAACACAGCGAACCTTAAAACAGAAGACCACACCGAGAGCCACTCCTGCCAAATAAGAACAGGAAACTGAAGGGAAGGAAAAGGGAGTCAACTCTGGAAGTAGCAAGCTGCAACTAATAAAGTCTTTCTTCTAAATGCTTATCTTAAAAAAGATTATTTTAAACTCGGAATCACACAAAGCTAAATGAAAAAGAAGCTGGAAATAAAGACTACAGGTCCCCTACATCCTCTGACGAAAGTTAAAAGTTCCAGTGCCTTCGACGATTAGAACTCGTCTGAGAGTCACCCCTGAGTCAGGACTCTTTACTCTTTGTTAGATTTTTGTTTTTGTTGATACTCTACCTTGGAAACAAAATAAGCCTTTCAAACAACACACTGAGATGCTGCCACTGCAAATGTAGTTCTCAGTGATGAGTCATTTTAACATTGCAAATCATGGCCTGTCATTAAGCCCCAGGTGGTGACAATCCAGCCAGCACGCTGATAGCTGCTAGTTATTGATAATAATGGAAACAATAAAGGGAAATACAAGCCTGTTTAGGGCTAACAGGAACAGTTTGTCTCTATTCCTCCACTATGCCGATTCACTAATTCACTCAATAAAAACAAATTATCCAAATACGATTTTCAATCAGACGAGCAGCTTCATTCCAACCCTACATCAAGACTGAACAGCTGTTATTGGTACTGGTCACAATCAGTTGAATGCCACAGTACAGGAAGGGTAGAGGATGGTTTTGAATAGTCTCCCCTTGCTCTCCATCGCCTTCAAAACTACCACAACCTGACATTTCCCCTCCTGCTACCACAGGTGAAACTAAATCCAATTACAGCAATAAGTACCTCCTTAAGTAACCTGTTCCTCAGGCTCTTGGGAATCATCTATCATTGGAGAGGGTTAAGCCCTCTCACGCTAACCCACCTCCCACTAACCCTGTGAACCCGATGCTCTCATCGCTGACTCAGAGTGATGAAACAAGAGAATACTTTGCCAATACAAATCAATTCTGATAAAAAGTGCTTTAGAAACAGGCAATTATCTGAAGAATACTCTGTGAATCGCTTTTCATACACATTCTGAACACACAGTTTTGTCATGCTATCGCACCAGTTTTCAGGGGTTAATGTTAACATTAGTGTGGTGTTAGTGTGTTTATAGCTGAAAACAGGGCCTGCGTGTATAAGAACAGTGTTTGGTGCAGTAGGCATTTCTTACTGTGGTTTTATTTACTACACAAACATTGCTTTAAAGTGCACATGTACGTTATTTGATGAAAACTTAAACAGAACCAGTTTTTGAGAACAAAAACCAGCACTGCCTGTGTACAGTAAGGTCCATGTTTGACAGCTTTATCAGTTTAGCAGCAGATACAATAAAAGATTAGCAAGTCATCAAAGTAATGATAAGCAAAAATGATAGACCTGCTGGAACAGATGAAGAGCCATTCAGGCTCTCACTCACTACATATGAAAATCAGATCACTGCATAATAAACGTAATATATTATATGGTAGGTGAAGAACCAGAATCTGGTTTCAGTTTGCAATCCAAAGTGTATTTACCTAACTACAGTTGGCTGAACTTTGACTGCGTACGGGTTAAAACTCAGATTGGATATTTTTAAAAAAATGAACACGTTGGCTACAAAGCTAATTTACAACCACAGGTTCTTATCTGATGTCCTCTGTTTGATGTTTTTAGTTTCTCCTCTTTCATTCCCAGACTGTAGACAAGCATGTTACATGTCTGTCTGATGACCCTAACTGGTGGGTTCCCATATTGCTAGCACTTTATCTAGCAAAGCGTTGCTAAAGAAAAAATAAAAATAAAACACTACTCAAATACTATTTTATACTAAGAGTTATCATCAGATTAGATACTCATTTGCAACAGTATCGATACGAACAGTGCCACCTTCAGTTGAAACACAACTTCAAACAGCACCGCTGGTAGCAGCCCCTCTCCTCACTAGCAGCTGAACGCATGAAAAGTAGTTAATATCAACAGACTGAACTACACTTTAAGATGAATTACAAAAGGTCAGGAAAGTTCCTGTTTGAAAAGTACTAAATGTCAACCTGGCCGGTGCACACATTAACATTGGCTGTTTAACAATTAGCAGTTACCTGCTAACCACATTAGTCGATTTATTAAGTTATTTTTACAGTAGAGGCTATGGCTGTGGCTAATTATGTCCTCTGTTTGATGTTTTTAATTTCTCCTCATTCATCGCTAGACTGCAATGAATGACCATTGAACGCGACAGGAGGTCATATTTGTCTGATAAATGGCCCCAGCTAATGGGTTCCAATGTTGCTCCTCCTTTTCTAGACCAGGGTCCAAAAATCAATACTAGGAATTATTATTGGATCAACATTATCAACATTATCGATATGAACAGTGTCAACTTTGCCTCCTTCAACTGACACAACTTCCCACAGAACCGTTGCAGACCGTCAGGTCACAGCCCCTCCCCTCACTAGCAGCTGAACACGTGAATAGTAGCTGATGTCAAAACTAAACAATTTATGAGGTATGTTAGATGTCAGTAAATCTTCTGTTTCAATATTAAAATATTAAACAGTTATATCATAAATGTTGACATAGCTGGTGCACATGCTAATGTTAGCCATTAAACTATTAGCAATTATCAGATAGCAACACTGGCTGATCTATTAAGTTATTATAATGGTAGGAGCTAGTGGCCATGGCTTATAACAAAAAGATAATATTAATATTGGACCTAGTCAGCAAACATTATTAGTGCTTCCTATTGGTAACATTAGTAATGTTAACAGAATACATTATTCCCACTATTCCTAAATCCAGAGATTAAAAAGATATTAAGTATAAAAAAAAATGATTTTTAGAAATTGTACCAGCAAGAGCATCTTAAGATATAGTTGTCATATATCAATTCACTGTTACATCAGAAAAAAAGAAAACAGTGATGTGATTGATGTATTATTCTCATCTTTACAAAAAACAAAGACTGTGAATTTTTCTCCTCTTGCGGAGTAGAAAATGGTATGAATTGTTGGGTATTTTCCTGAGTATTATATTTCGTTTGAAATTTCAGCGATAATCCTAATCTAAAGAGTTTGTTAGCATAATGAAGTATGTAAACTTTACAACTATACTGAGATATTTTTTATAATCCCCCCGTTTTTCCCCCTTATTTGCTTCATGAGACTTTTTCCACTTCAGATTCTGACACATTTTATATTAGGGGTTGCGTCAGAAAGGGTAACAGGTGTAAAAATCTGCCAAATCAAATATGCAGAGCTACCTGCTGTGGCAACCCCTTGGGAAAATGGGGCGCTGCCAAAATGGAAACGGAAAGCTTGCTCACTTCCTTTTGAAGTTGGATTAATGGCATAAATGAAGCTGTGTTTTTCGGACCATCCCGACTGGTTTAGCGCAGATACGATGGAGTTGTTCACTTTGTCCAAAACCTCTGATGTATATCCAGACCAACCAGCTAGCGAAACAGCTACGATTTTAAATTACAAAAACATTTCCTGGAGGCACAGTCGAGCTGGTTCCTTTGTCTCTTTGCTCGACTTAAACCTCGACGGGCAGAAGCGCTCAGAATCCAAAACTTTAACAGCATTAAAGTCAAAAGTTGTTCCCTTGTCTTAACTGCGATCAGTGTGA
Source organism: Diplotaxodon limnothrissa (assembly GCF_057381915.1). NCBI lineage: Eukaryota > Metazoa > Chordata > Actinopteri > Cichliformes > Cichlidae > Diplotaxodon > Diplotaxodon limnothrissa. Next base: position 23,965,558 of record NC_140617.1, on the reverse strand, counting down.
TCAGCGGTAAGTCAGACTTCTGTCAGATCCTCTTTTGCATGTACCGCTTCCAAAACTGATGGGGGGATGCCTCTGTATCACAGCAGATGTCTGCCTGCACAGCATGTAATTGCAGCCAGGCACCCCACTGCCATCCCAGAGTTATAACTCAGAGAAGTTAAATCTTACCAGGCAGTTACACTATCAAGCACTCTGGCTGCATCAACCTAATTTGCAAACAAAACACAAATGTTCTTTGGGTAAGCAAAAGCACGCACACAGTATTTCAAGCCTTACTGCTGTTTCAACGATTCTGAGTGCAGATTTTGTTTGGGCAGCAAAGAATGGGTCTGTAATTTAAATGTTTGTTATGACGCTGAAAGAATATGCTGGTCATGATCAGGGCCTCCATGTCGAATGCTTCAAGGACAAGCTCCAAGGCAAGCTAGGCCTCAGTCTTGCTCACCGTCAGTAACCTATCATGTCATTTAAAGGGCTGTGAAAACTGATTTACACCTGAATTTCAACAGCAACACACTGCGGCGCTCTATATTGTTTTTCAAATGCATGCAGCTGCTTTTTTGATTTTTGATTTTGTTATGACTGCTCTGGGTTTGCATAATGTAGATGTTTATACAGTTCCACAAAGCCTGGAAAACTACAACAGAAACCCGAGTAAGTAAAGCATCCAACTGAAAGGTCGGCAGCTTAGGGACATTTGTGTTTGTGATAGCAGCTCAAAAATTGTTTTGAAAGCTGTTTAAATACAAATTTGGAAAGTGCAATGAGATCATATTTTAGAAAAAAAATCACACTCGTTCGGTTTGACACTGCACTTGGCAAGCCTCTCCATGTCACCTTCAGCCAAATTTTTGGCTGGGGATGAAAAAAAATAAGGCAGACTCGTCCAACAAGAACACAAATCCATAAAATCCAATGCCGCCCTCACACCTGCCAGCAGTACAGTAATGCACAAACACCACAGCACAAACAGACGCCGTCCTCTTTCGACCTGATTATAGTCATTTACCTTTGCAATTTGGACACACCAGTTGAGCAGCAGCTGCGATCCAATGTTGTCCTTGTGCTCGTGCACATAGTCGAGGAGGCAGCCGTGGGGCATGAGCTGGGTGACCAGCTGGATGGTGGGGCTCAGGCAGACACCGAGGAGACGCACCAGGTGGGGGTGCTCCATGCTGGCCATGATCAGGGCCTCCTGGGTGAGAGGGGGGGAAGGAGGACAAAAATGGACTAAGAAGACTGCTGACTTACAGGGTTCAAGAAACTTCTCTTCAGATACTTTGGAGCTTCTTTGCTTTCTGTACTATATTTGTGTCGCATTGAACACAATTTTAAGCTTGCAGCTTCCCCCTTTGACCTTTTTGCGCAATTTCAATATCATTAAATTGTAGTCATATATATTTTTGTTATTTTTAGTTGGCACACTGAAATCTGAAAAAAAGAACCTGATTCAAAAGGTGGCAATGTGTGAAAATTTATTTGTAATCTAGTTCCTGAAAATTTGCTCATTTAGCGTGTGGAAACAACCCACACTGGGCTGTTTGTGACCTGGTTAAAAAGTTTAAGGAAAAACATGAAACTGAGACCAACATCTGAGACTATACGTCACAAATTCATGACCATTCAATAAAACCTCCACCAATTAAAATGACGGACAACAATGGAGAAACGTCCTGCTTCTTTTTCTATACTATTACTGTACCTGCCCACTCTGGAGTATTGTCTGATTAGTCTGTGTTTGGTGGTTGCTAGGCAATGTGATGACTTCATAATATATCATGCATAATTCAGGTTTAGTAGACATAAAATCCAAAATTAAAATGATCTGCTGCTTTTTTCAGGTGTTGTAGGTGCAAAACAAAAATCTGATATTTTGAAAAAAGTTAGCATCATCAAGACACACACAGGGAGCCGTTTGGCACTTTGGTACCTTGATGCACTAGCTGTGAAAATACTGATGCTGATTAAAGAGGGAAACAGTTCATTTTTAGATGTTGGAAAGATGGTGATGCAATGAGATGAGTTTATCAACCAGGAAACTGCCATGTTTTCACACACTCAACATTCACATTATCTCACTGAAGTCTTTGTGGTAAGATTTACGCAAACACTGAGGTTTATTTCAACTTAAATTTGATATCATAGGAAGTAGAGATTGGTGCACAACTGCACAATGATATTTATCTAGTGATATTGTGTGGATAAAGGCACACAAAATATCAATATTTTATTACATAAATAAAAATCTTACAAAGTACTCATCTTATGCACCGCCATCCTGACATAATATTAACTGAGAGGCCTTATATTAAATCAGCTCAACTAAAAACCATCACACACTAGACACAATTAGCCTGATAAAGCTACCTCGTACTTCAGAGCAAGGTAACGGCTCAGGAAGGCGAGTAAAAAAAAAAAATTGGACATTTAAAAGAAACATTAGTGACCCGTGACTAAATAGCTGCCCAGAGTTTGGGGGTGTTGAACACTCGTGACCACTTTTAATCTCAAGGCGACTGCACAGGTTGCCTGATAGGAGGCAACCTTTCTGCAAACAATTGCAGTCTGACTTGGACGGCTTGCAAACACTATCAGAGAGATTGTTAAAGGTCTGCAAATAATTGCTTTCTGATTTATAAAAGCAGACAGGCTGCAAACATGTTGGTATCAGTCTGATTGAATCTCAATGATTTTCCACGATTTATCACAGTTAATCGCTTATCAGAAACAAACTGCATTTAATTGCCAACTTGACCCCATCCAATCACAGACTGGTTGCAGACTGACTGTGTTACGTCAACATTTATGGCAGGTTTTAGTGTGCTTAACAAGCCTAATTTTGCAACACAACAATAACGGAGGCGAGGTAACCTCACTGAATAAAGCAGGTATTGACAACGTTTAACTCTAACTCAAGATACTGCAAAATGTTCAAAATCACAATAACATTGTTTTGTGTCGGGTGATTCCCGCCTCTAATGGGAACTCATACAAACAAAACTTGACGACTTTAACTCTTTAAAGTCATCAAGTTGTCAAGACATTCCTGTTTCAACATTTCCGTAAACCCAGTTTTTTAAGGCACTGACGCCAAAGGACACGTTGTCATAACATCTGACGCTCTGGGCTCAAAGTATGTTGGAATCTTTATTCTGGGTTTTTGTAGGAAAACAATCAACATTATAAATATTAAGTTTATTGAGCAGCATTAGGTTCTATTATCCTTTTTTTTCTATGACAGATCAAGCTGTTACCCTTGGATAACACTACAGTGTCTACCAAAGAATTCCTAATAGAAATGAAGTTAGATGCATAAATTAATATTTGTGAGATGATTACTATATCTGCATGCACAGCATCTGCCCTGAGTAAACTCATAGTGAGAGAAAACCCTGCAGAACCCTTCTTCAAAGCTGCACAAACACAGCCTTTTTAATCTATATTTTAGCATGCACAACACACAGAGGTTCTTAAATGATGCTCCAATTAAAAGAAAAAAAACACAGTGAAACGTGCATGCTTAGAATCCACGCTGCTGTCTAACACAAAGTTACTGCGCCTCTGATTCCAGAAGCTGCTTCAGAATTTCTCGCTCTTGTTGTCATTTTGGCGTGTAAATACATTTTCTGTCCTCCCTCTCCGTCTCTCTCTGCAGCAGATGGACGCAGGGGTCTGAACAGTTGGGAGTCAACGTTGGGTAATTGTTATTGCGGCGCTGCGAGCAGAAGGATGTGTGCCGGTGATGAAGTGTTATGATGGCGAGGACCGATACTTGTGGCCGGCGCGTATACGCATTACGGCTGAGCAGAAGCTGCACTTCAGTGCCATCGCTCAGAAACACTCACTTCACTCGTTCTCGTCTCCTATTGCCTCTCTCGGGCTCTCTCTCTCTCTCTCTCTCTCTCTCTCACTGACATGCAGACACACTCTCTTGGCAGCTCTCGAAAACACTCACGCCCTCAAGGACACACACGCACACTTTCTCTCTCTCCGTCTTTGCATACGGCAAGCGGTTGAGGAGGTGTATATCCAGGCTTGGCCCCGGGGCAGCCGATGGATAGATGAGGTGCCTTTTTAAATTTAGATGCTAAAGAATGAGCTGAGAGGGAGAGAGGTGGTGGCAGTGTGGGTGGTGCGCGAGTAGATTAATTCTAAACAGCAGCGGGGCCATAGGCCGTCGTGAGGCTTTTGGCACCATCAGTGGCCTGATTTAAGCAGAGCCTCGCAGCACTGAAGTTGTGCCACTACTTTTTCACTTCTTAAAACCACCTGCTCCCCCTCTGCCCCCAACCACTCGCCATCAGCCACCTCTGCACCAGGAATGCGCCTCGCCTCGGGATCCAGAGAGGAAGGGAAAAAAAGGGGGAAGAGCACTTTTATTCTCAGACTGTGATCTCAATAGAGACCTGGGAGTCGTAAACTGTGTCGGGCTAAACTCTTGCTCCTGCTTTCTACTCTCCGGGCAAATGTTACGAGGATTTGCCCGTGTGTGTGTGTGTGTGTGTGCGTGTGTTTTGGTTTCCCTCTCATCTCCCTGAGCGCCGACCTCCATTACTGCCGGCTGACCCTCCTTTTCCATCTCGCTCCCTTGCTCACTTGCCCCCCTCACACACACTTGCACAAACAAGAGTTGATAGACTGGCAGAGCCGTGTGAAACTTGCGCCTGTGCTAGTGCGTGTGGGTGTCTGCGCGCGAGTGCTACAAAAGTGGAGCAGATGTATTAAATGAATGTATTGTCAGGGCCTTTGCATTTCACACGTCACATAATCGAGTCAAATCCACATATTTGCAAACACGAGCAATTCACTCTGCATCTCTCGCAGGCAAGGCCACCCCACCCCGCCTCCCTCACCCCATGGGGAGGCTTATTTTTTGTTGCACAGAGCGTGTTTGGTTATGTGTGTGTGTGTGCGGACTTTCAGAGAGTGTTTGGAGCTGGCACTCCAGTGGCCAGTTTCTCAGTGGCGAAGCGTGAGCCTGCCTTTAGATTGCTGTTTAACAAGCCAGTAGGCAGAGCATATTGGCTCTGGATGGACAGGGACGCCCACTGGGAGAGACACCGAGAAAGAGGAAGAGAGGGACCGATGAAAAGGAGGGAGGAAAAAGATGCACAGATTAAAAAAAGTGCCCAGAAATGGGGAAACACAGGACGGAGCGCAGCTGTGTGTGCGACGGGAGAGAGAATAAAGTGGTTCGCACTGTGGTTGGTAGTCAGCTAGTTGTGAATAATGATTTTAGTGTTTGATTTTTGCATTAACATTCTTAGTATTGATCACTGTGTGTAGCCATCTGTCTCGCAGTTGTTAGCACTATGCTACGTGTAAGGATCACGGATGGTCTATGAGAACTGGATACCAGACTCCGGCATGATATCAGTCCAATTAGCGTTCATCCAGCGTGGACACCTTCCTCTGGGTTGTGTGTCCAAGTGCACATGTGAGTGGGAGTGTCGCTACTCTTTAAATAAGCTTCCTCTGGCTTAACTGTACTGACCCACTGGGTTCAAGGTTATAAAAGGCTGTTTTTTGACTACTTTCGATTTCACCTTTAGAAACAGTTTACCTTGCCTTGTTAGGTATCATTCTTTTCAGCACAACCTCACATGTCTGACTTTGCAGTTATTTTTCATACTGTATTAACACATTAAAGGGAACCCCGGCTATTAACACATGTTTGCGCTAAAATATGCACTGTGTTTTCAATAACATATATGTGGTATCCAAATACGCCAAATATTTTCCTTTTAAGCACATTTTATATAAAACCAGTTTACCAGTAGGTCACCATCGTTATTTACTTCTCAATGCACTCTAGGTAGTGACGTCACATGGTTGCACCACATCGAGTTCACAGTTAGAAGCGCACTGGAAATGGCTTCTGTTCAACCTCTCCAGTTTCAACCAGAGCAAACCGAGAGAGATGATGAAAATAGTCAACCAGTACTTACTTTAGATGAAGATGAAAACAATCCGTCACACGAGGACGCGAGAGTGAGGGAAAACTACTGGTGTCTATGCGGCTACTGCTTGCCAATGGCAACGGCGACTGAGAGCGTTTGGTGTAAAGAGCTTAATTTTATGGTAGCAGCTATCCATGGTATCGCATAACCGCATGATAAAAACATTAATAGAATTCTAATTTCTATTATACAGTGAAATTACGATATCGTTATTTTTACAGATTCTCCATGCAACACAGTGCAGCAAAACTTTGAAGCCGTTGTGCCAAACTAGGTAAAATTTGTTTCCCCTGCGTCGGGAGCATACACTGGCCTTTCGAAATCATGGACTAACAGTATCCCACGTTCGTGATTTTTAGTTCATAAACACTTCTTATAATGACTAACTAGTCCAGAAATGTTGGAGATGTTAGCTCTTTATACAGTAAAATTACAGTGGGATACAAATAATATCAAAATGTGCTTAAAAGGAAAACATTTGGCGTATTTTAATACCACATATGTGTTATTGAAAGCAAAATGCATATTTTAGTGCAAACATGTGTTAATAGCCGGGGTTCCCTTTAACACAATGGAACTAAAATCACCAAAAAAAAGCACAAAATCTGAGAAGCAAAAAGTTCGATGTTTTTACTGTAACAACCACAAACATGTTAAACAAAGCATTTTCATAACTTGAAATGCAAACATAAATTGCACATTTTAAAAGATTATGTACAAATGCAGCAAAGAGCAAAGGTACAACTGTTTGCATTAAATGCAGCCGATGTCTCAGGTGTGTTTTCCCCATCAGGTGCCACAATAAGATGCCACACAAAGTATTTGTGCCACTTCAAGCACCAGACAGAGCGGCACATTACTGCCCCGACACCTCCGGGGTGTATCACTCCTCCTTTTGTCCCCCTGGAGACACTGGTGGCATCTTTGACTACACTACACGCTAACTACACACTCCAAACACGCAAAAGATCACAAATCTCTCTCAAATTTTAAAATCTGCTATCGACATCACTCTCTCTCTTTCGCCGCCGTCCCTTCCCTCTCTTCCTAAGCAACCAAATGCCATGTGCCAGTGAGGCCTGTCGAGTCTGAGATGTAGCTACTGGGTTTTTTGCAGTGTCTCTGAACACTGCACGATCTGACCTTGGACTGAATTAGCAGAGATGTCAACTCCTGGGATGATTGGGGACTATCTTGAATGTTTTTCTGCCTGTGAATAATCTTTCTCACTGCAGACTGACGGACTTCAGATTTTTTGGAAATGACTTTATAACTCAAACTGACAAAAACGTCTGCTTTTATAGAGGTGCTCACACTTCCTGATGATCAGGTAATCAAGAGTATTTAATAATCTGCATCAAGCTGCTATCTACCCCCTTAAATCATGTGGAAGCGGTGAGAGTGGAATTAGTTTTTCACACTCTGATTCTGCATTTTTACTTATCTTTGCCTAAAATTAGTAACGCAGCGACTTATGGCATGTCTGCTTGGTCTGAGCTTGTATTTACAAACTTTTTAAAACCTTAAAACTGAAAGACGGGGTACTTTACTTGACTAATAATTACAACTGCGAGGCTTAATAACTTTTTTTTGCATGCTACTGATAACCTTTTATCCACATTGTTTTGCTAACAATTCAATTTCATTATTTTTTATGCTGTTCTCCAACATCTGCATATCACATACAGCTATTTCATTTACGTTCTCATTATAATCTATTCAAATCTTTATTCTGGCTGAATTAAAGGAAAGAAACAAAACACAGACCATGTTCGTCACATGCATAGAGTACAATAATGAGACATTAAGCTGACCTGTTTTTCCCAATCAGCAACCTGAAATGCAACAATACTCCATTTCAGTGCCACATAAGATCAAGAAGAGGCAAAAATCCCCCCAAATGAAAAGGTGGATTTGAAAACAACGGGATATTTGCTTTTAAAAAGACAGAAATGAACAGCTAGATGAAAGGGTTCATGATCCAGCATCCACAATTGTATAATGATGAGGTACCTTTTTGCACAACCTTGTGATAAATGAGACACAAAAGCTTGTGTATTTGAAAAAAAAGGAAAGAAAGAAAAAAATGGAAATTCCACCGCCTGCCCTTCCTCATCTTCCTCTCCCTTCCATCATTCCTGCATTGCTATAAAGCCATATCTCATAAACTAGTGCTGTTCTTTAATAGAGTCTTGTTCCATACATGGCTGGCTGTACAGCGTGGTGGAGTTCACTTTATTACAGGCTCCGACTGAGAAGGTGCTCTCGTAAGAATTTACCGCCAAATGCACGATTCCACAAAGCGACAGACCCGGCAGTCTCTGTGACAACGCTTTATGGCTCGCGCACGCACATTCACACACACACGGCCGAAAACAGATACAAATTGTTGAGATATAAATACTCACGTCCATGAACTCCACGTTGGCTTTAGGACCGGTGGTCTCATTGAGGATTTTAATAGCCACGGGGATCTTCACCGTCTCACCTTCTGGGACCCAGATGCCCTGAAATATACAAGCAATCACCATAAATGTACCCAATAAACAACCCCTGGCACACACTCACACACAGAGCTACCGCAGAACTGACTTTGAATGGTGGTTGTTGTGTTTAACTGTCTCCTGCAGCTCTAATAAATCCAACCCCATCTTCAAAAAATACCGTTGGCCTTCAACAATTAGCTCGTGCATAACTAAGTTTAAAACCCTTTGGATAAAGCGATTAGAAAAGACAAATATCACAATTTCAATTCACTTTATGAGGCTTAAATTCTGCTAAAAGCAAACTGCTGTGGGATTGTACTGCCATAAATTGCATGCAGATTAATTTAAATAAAATATGCCTTAAAACGGGCAGATGAGTAGAGGAATCCAGAGGAATTTGGAGCCAGCGGTAGAACGTGCAGTATTTATTTGATGGATTCTGCTGATTTTCGGGGTGCTATGAATAATTTTGCCAAGGGCAGCGAATTTGGCAAGCAAACAGCAACTTCTGTTCCAGGTCCTTGAGCCGCCCTCAGCTTGTGTCTGTCAGGAAACGCTGTGACAAAAGAAAAGGTTTGTGTTTGTTGTTCAGAGGTTGTTCTTCAACCGAGAGAGGTCTGACACCTATGCTGGTATTGGTATTGCCCTCCACACTTGCGTGATAAGGTCTATATTTTGTTTATTTTTGGAGACATTAGAAAAAATACCCCTCAAATATGACCTATGAAAGATATCTGAACATCAGGTGTTGATTGTCAACAACTGAATTTCTATTCAGTCACGTGACCACTTTACCATGCAGTCAAGCTCATTGTGACATCACTGGTGTAGTCCAGTCATCTTTCTGCCTGCCTCCTTCAGGCCCATCAGCCTCCACTCTGCAGACATTAAATATCACTGGTTATCTGTCATTCTAGTTTGCAGATGCTGTCACGCAACCCACCCGCCATTCTGGTCTAACCGGTAAATACCTGAAATTGAATTCCGTACATCAATAAATGATGTTCAATTCCTGCTAATGATCTCTCCTTATTTAAATCCCAAGTGGCGATTTCTAACTCAGAGCTCCACTTCAGTCACATCTACGTGTATCTTTTATAGAATCCTTCATCTTACCCTACTGCCAGGATGAAAGCTTTCAAAGGACGGTCAGCTACATGCGTTTTCACTCTGGACGGGTAAATAATGTCACCGTGTGGGAGAAGAGCAAGAAACTGATCATCATTAATACGTAGCTAGCTTAAAGAAGCTACTTAAATGATGTAAATCTTATGTTTTGTTGACTTGGACATTTACAGTGTAGGGCCATAAAAGTTCCAGTAGTGTTAATTTGTCAGTGTTGTGTCATAACAGTGAAGTTGACCAAATATTTTACCAATATCCAGCAAATCATCTACAGTTTAAATATGTTGCTGTGGAGAAGCAGGGACTGGTGTGATTCAGCCTATACGGCAGGGTTAAGAGAGATGTGCTCACAGGTTGGTGCCATACTCTATGTCTACGCCAATCAGAAAGCTGTAACTAAACAGTGATTAGTGCATCTGATAGCACAGCAACTATCTGGCATTTTGGCTTTCAAAATACATGAAAAGCTGAAAGATGTGTTTTATTGTGTTAACACAACACAACAAGTTGTGACACACTGCTGTCCCCTACATACTGTAAGCTGCCTTTACAACTTAAAGGTATCAGCAATACCCTGTATTTACTTGATATTGATCGGCACCAGAGTCTGCAGGATGGCTTTACCACACACTGACCTTGTAGACTGTTCCGAAAGCTCCCGAACCCAAAATCTTCACCCTCTTCAGCTCTGTCTCTTTCAGGATCCGCAGCTGGGCCTGGTTTGGAGCAGTTCCACTGGGGGTCAGGGGCTCCACCAGCTGAGGAAGCAAAACACACAGACACACTCATATTAAGACTATTTATCCCACTCTCTGTCTCATCTGGTGCCAAGAATGTGAAGAAAACCTCCTGGCAGCTATTGTTTTTATTGCAAAGCTATCGAAAACTAGAAGTGTGCCTTTCTTTTACATCAAATCCAAATATTTTTAACCTCCTGCTACTTGGCACTGTGAATGCTAAAACACATCTTCAGAGCCACCGGGAGCATGCAGCAGGGTGAGGCCGCTCCATTTAAAATAATAAGTAAAAAGCAAGTCTAGGAAAGAGCGGTGGAAGGTGAACACAAGGTTTTTATTTGCAGCAAATAAAAAAAGAAGCCAAAAAACTGAGACTGTACGGCCCTGATAGTTATGATTCTGCAACACACACACACATTTATGAAAGACAAATAATTCGGGGGTGTGAATGTGGAGTTCTGTCAGAACTGGCAGTTGCCAGAGTGGACCGCAGCGTGCCCACCACTAGGCAAATCACAGTCTGGTGTCAGCTGCTATCACAGTCGACAAAGAGCAGCAGCTCACCAGCTGTGCACATACAAAACAATTCCAATTCAAGGTTATGACAAGCCTCCTCCGCACGCCGCCTCCCTGCCAGTAACAGCTGACACTGAGCAGCATCCCAGCAGCTGGCCTGGCCACCCGCCTTCACCGCTAGCCGCTAAACAAAGCCTCGGCGACTAAGTATGAAAAAAGCAGGAGCTGGCACCTGTAACCGAGCCGTGAAAAGATCTGAGCCAGAGGCAAGAGAGAAAGCCACACACACATTTTCATCCAGGCAGCCTATAGTACACATCTCAGATCAAGCACACACACACACAAAGTCAATGCACCTGATCAATACGTGTCTTAATGAGCATATCGGGTCCCTCATTCGCTGCGGTTTATCAGCGGCATAATCACCCGGCTTGGCCACGACCATCAAACAATATAATGAGACCATATATCAGTCGGTCAGCCATACAAGCACTTACTCAATGTGATATAAAACCATCAGCACAATAGGACTGGCAATCGCAGCGCCGGTCCGGTCTGCAGAATAGATGACATTGCCCGCAGCTCGGCAATGACACGTCGTTTAATGGCTATCGTTATAGCCGGTCCTGAAGGCGCAGTGTAAAGCCCGCTGAGATGTCACTGCAGGTAGTGAGTTAGAGCAGGGGAAGGGAAATGACAAATTTCATAAGACGGGGGGAAGTGAGTGAGATGAAAGAGGGAAAGGAAGGAGCGATGAGAGGATGACTGAGTGGATCGAGTGACGGTAACGTGCTGTTTGAAACCTCGTTCGGTCTGTAGAGCACCAAAATCGCGTTTTTGTACAAGCGTTAAGATGAAGTGCGGAAACAAACGGCCACAGCTGTATCACATTGGGGCACATGTGAGATGTTTTAAAAGGTTTGGATCATAAATCTAACATGGAGAGAAACTGAATTTTCTTTCCAAGGTCAAGAAAATGGACCTATTTTTTTTTTAAACTCCAAACATCAATTTTCTTATTTTTCTTTGCAATGTACGTTGCAGTAACCCCGCCATTTAAAGTGCTGCCTTGATGACGTTTTTCAAATCGCTTCAAATGCTGATAGAAGCATTTGACATCTTACCTGACAGTTAACTGTGAACTATGCACACATTTAATGCAACTGTTTGGGCATACTTGCTGAATCTGTGCCATGAAGAATGAAAGTAGTTCTCAAGGCAAAAGGGAGTCTGCCAAGTACATTTATGTAGCTAATAAAACAGCTGATGCACACGTGGTTACATTGATATGTACTGTGTCATTTTGGCTGGGAGAACTCATGGGAATACAGTGCTGAGCCCAAGCTGCACTTCCTCACATGGCCACTTTGGGGGCTGGCACCAAAAACGGGAATCAACAACTGTCGAGTCCCATGGTAAAATGCCCAAGTTTACAGCAGAATAAGCATGTTTACTGCCTTCTGCGCATAAAAAGTTCTGAGTTCAATAATCAGATGTCATAATTTATTTCTAACATCCCTGTGCTTTGTTAAGGACCATTTTAGTGCAGTTGTTTTGATGATTAATATGGCTAACTCTGTGGTGATTACACTAACAGACTGTCAAAGACAGGTAATTTCTTTAGTTTTGGTGAGTGATATTCTAGCATGTTCCTTCACCCTGATTAGCAGGTACCTGTCTCTGAAGGTCACCCATAGAGTCTATGCCTGCATCTTGTTAATAAATCTTCCAAGTTCTACCTGATAACTTAGCTGTCTTTTCTCTTATGCTCACCTCCGACTCCAAACAGCCAAGACAGGCTTTACAAACAGTGGGTATATCACTGCGTCTATACAGTGTGCCTCTGAGGCTTTAAATGAAATATGAAATTTTCTAGCAATGACTGGTTGCTGACTGGATGTATTTACCTCAACAGAAAGGGCAAGCTTTGGTCACATCCATCATATCAGCATGGTATTTGTGCAAAGAGCATTTTTTGCATTTCGGTGTGTGTGCATACATTGCTAGAATAACAAAAAAAAAAAAATTGCCGCTGTGGGTGGAGAGAAATGGAGTGATTTGGAAAGAGAGAGCAGAGATGAGGCACAGGGAGGTGGTGATGGAGCAGTAATAAGAGCAGATGGTGACAGGCTGTAGTTGTTATTGTTTCATTAGGATGAGGCTGGACTGGACTGGAGAGGAGAGGGAGAGGAGAGGTCTATTAAATAAGACACAGACCCGTAGCCGACGAAGCTCTCTTGAGCTCGTTCTCACTCTCGCACACACTCACCACGCCACTTTATTTACCAGCTAATAATGCACCGTGCCTTTGCCAAATGAGCTTCACTGGTGGCGCGGTGGAGAGGATTGGGATGCTTCATTGGACAAATAAGCAGTATGTTCAAGCCTCGAGCTAGAATACATTCACAGAATTATTGTGTATTGAATAAGTAAACAGTGTCTTCAAACATGAACTTGCTCTGCAAACCCTCGGGTACATGCTTTAATGTTCGCATTACCCATTCAAAGAGCTACATTTGTTGTGTTGGCTGTAATTGAAACATATTGAGGTGAAACAACTTTGTCGTGCCACAAGCGTTTGCCCCGGAGCAGTCGCAGTAGGTGGTCTCGGGGCCTGTGTTGCTGCCTGGTCAATTTTCAGGTGAACTTTGTTGGCTTATTTTGATTCTTAGTGACTGATGTCGGACTTACGAAAGCACCAGTGATTTAATAGGGGTTAAAACTGGGTCACTGGAATTTATACCAGACAAACATGTTGTATAACAATAACCTCACAATTACAAATGTAAAAATGTGATAGCCATCTAACTATTAGACTCAAACACATGGACTGAGACATACAAGGTCACAAAAAAGGAATTTTCTTTGCACCTAACATTGTTTTATTAAACAACCAGCATCGTCTGCTCTTCATTCGAATGCGGGTTGTGTGTGTGTGTGTGTGTGTGTGTGTGTGTTTGTGTGTGTGGTGGGGGTGGTGGTGGGGGGGGGGGGGGGGGGGGGTTAGCGGCTTTGAATGTTAATAAGTTTGCCTCAGCCAGAAAGTACATTGGGTCAACCCTTGTTTTTTTTAATTTGCTATATTGACTTTGTTATTCAAATCTGGCGAGAGTGCTTAAACAAGAGTGCTATATTGGAGAAAGGCGAGCAGTAACTAATTCCTCCACTGCTGTATGGACTGAAACAGACTTTTTCTTACTCATCTCTCCTGTCACTTGAAAAAGACTCAGTAACTTTCACAGTTATCATTTAAAAAGAAAAAAGTTCTTTACTTTAGGCTAAGTTTGGAAAATATGGAGGACCTAATGTGCCAAAATTGATGAATTAATAAATATGACTTTAAATAAACCAAAGATAATATTATAACTAAATATAGGGATTGATTATGAAATAATTAAATCAATAATGTTTTTCTTTTTTTTACATTTACTTGTAAATTAATTGCCTGTGTTATTTACTTTCCTACTTAACTTCCCTGTTGTTGTTAGCATTGATTATACGGTATGTATTATACTGTCTGTTACTCCAAACGTTTCTGCTCTTCTTTGATATTTTACAGTACAATATTTATTTGGACATTGGTTCCTTTTTCACTCATTTTCAGTCCAGTCCTTGTGCCTGAACGTTTTTGTTTGTTAAACCATTTAGCACTGACATATGAATCAGTCAAGCACAGTAAAGGCTCCTAATTCAAGGGATGAACCAGTGTTTTTGTCTAGACATACAGTTAACTTAACAAAGAATCAATTTTAAATTGTATCTTTAGGCACTTTGTTACTAGCAGGCTGTCACAAAACAAAGTAATTCGCAAAGAGCTATTGCCAAACATTTGGCATTTCTCAGCATGGTGTGGAGTGTGTCCTTAAAAAATTTGAGGAAAAGTGGAGGACAAAAGAAGAAGTGTCAGGCCTAAAAGAATGATCTGAAGCACATCCTTAAGAAACAGGAAATAATCCAGCAAAGACCTGATACAGGAGATAAGAGATGCATCCGGACCTTCAGCTGATCATCTACTGAACACTGAAGTGTCATCAGAAATGGTCTTTGTGGAAGGGTGCTGTCAAAAATGCTTAAGGAAAGGAAACAGGGATAAAAAGCTGAGGGATGAAAATTACACAAAAACTGGACTGAAAATCAGTAACAATAGGTCTAAACGAGTGATGAATCCAGATTGGTGTTGGAGATCTTGCAAAAATTGATGAATTATGAACACAGAAAAGTGCCATCAGATTTTGATCCACAATGCAAAAATATCTGGAACACATCTGATTAACAACAGCTTCATTTTTCAGCATGACAATGCTCCCCAACCAAAATGCCAATGCAGTAAAATCATACCTGCATAGAAAAACACACAGTGGAGCACTATCAGTCATGGATCAGCCTTCCCAGAGTCCGGACCTCAACATTACTGAAGCAGTGTGAGATCATGTTGACAGAGAACAGAACAAAAGGCAGAAACATCCAAAGAAGAGCTTTGAATGTCCTTCAAGAAGCCTGGAGAACTATTCCTGAAGACGACTTAAAGAAATAGCAAGAAAGCTGCCTAAGAGAGTTCAGACTGTGCTGAAGAATAAAAGTGACCATAACAATTTAGACACAGTAATATAAAGAAACAACAAAAATGTAGATACATAGATATCTAAATGGACCGATGCCTTCAGTTGAGTATTTGTTTCTTTAATGAGTCCATTTATTTTTTGATTACGACTCTCGTTACAGAAGCGCAGTGCATGCCTATAAAAAGTCCACTGAGGAAAGAAATCAAATCACAGAAACAAACAGTCCTGGTCCTCAGAACCCACACCTGATTATTTCTTGATTAGCACAACACACCTGACACCTGATCCAGCTAATCAGCAAAAGAAAGAAAAAACGAGACCTCTGCAGAGCTGGGATTTCTGCCAGGCTATGTTGGGTTTTTTTTTATTTCCAGTCTTCAACTGTCCAGCTCTTTTGAGCCTGGTGCCCGCTACTGCCTCCGATTACTCTTGCTGGCTGACAGGAGTGGAACTCAGCTGTGTCTTCTGCCTCGTCTGCCTCAAGCTTTGACATGCTGGGCATTTCTGAGATGCTTTCCTGCTCACCACTGCTGTAAAGAGTGGTTTATCCAAGTTACCGTAACCTCTCTGTCAGCTCAAACCAGCCCAGACATTCTTCTCTGACCTCTCGAAAAAAGAAAACCCCAAAAAACAAGGCGCTTCGGTTTGCAGAAGTGCCTCTCATTGGATGATTTTGGGCTTCGGAGTATTTGGAGTATATCCCAGGTTATTAGCCCTTTCTAAAGAGGTTTATGTAATTTTATGCTATGTATCCTTATGTATGAGAAAACCGAGAGGCTGGATGTAATATAAAACACAAATTTGTACCTTAATCCTTTAATGCCAAGTATATCATATTTAATACATGGGGTTTTTTGAATTTTTGAGACTGCTACATCATCAGTGTAGTAAGCAATAAAACTGAACAAAAATGTCATCTGTAGCAAAAATGAAGCTCCAAATTAAACCTGATTTACGCAATGTGATATTTAATCTCTTTTTTTATTCGCCACAAGGTTTCACGGTTCAAGCCTCAGAGGGTTAACTTTCATACGTTCCACAATGCGTGTCATGTATATTCTCTTTGTTTAACATTTGCTGTGACATATTAGGTGTCATATTTGGTTTGAATTTCTCAGATCTTGGCTTAAATTTAACATAAACTTCAGTTGCATGCATTTCTGATGATTCCCCATGCCTCTGCTCAGTCAGCCTGCCTTGGGGTGAACAACAGGAGCTGTCCATGCTGAAACCCTTCATGTAAGAGAGCGTATGAGCAGCAGGGGAGCTGTCCTCACCTGTGGTGCTGAAACACTCACGCCTGTACAAAGGAGCTAGAAGAAGGACCTTGGGGGGAGGGGGGAGATGAGGGGGATCGAGGGGCGGGGCATCGGAGGATTCAAAGGCATTAGTCCTACTTCATTGAGCTGGGTTCAAAGGTCAAAACCCTGGGGTCACGCTGTAGCAGTGAGGGGACTGCTGCTGTTTGTGCCGCCTGTCCCCTGTGTGAAAGCAATCTGTTTTCAGGGGCTTCATCAAAAAGGCTCCACAGTATGTGAGGGGGTGAAGAGAGAGGTGAGGGAGAGCGAGACAGAAGGAGGAAAAACCAAAACCAAAACAAAAACAGGAAGTTAAGATGACAGAGGAATAAAGCGTCTGTTCACGAGGGAGGGAGACAGATAAGCAGAGATCAAAAATGGGGGAAAAAACGAGAAGGTGAGGACACGACGAGAGACAGACGGTGAATAGTAAAACAGAGAAAATACTGAAAGAAAGGGAGAACAGTGAAATGGCAGAGTGAGTGTGAGTGTTTCTTTCCTTTTTTTTTTGCAAGTCAACACAGTGCAACAGCCTTCACACGTGTCCTTGATATGGAAATGCGGAGTCGGGCGCTCAGATCACGTTCTGACAGCATGCACTGGAGGCATCTTTCCCTCCCGTCTGACGCAGGAGGTGAGCACTCTGTTTAAAAAAGCTATGGCAGATAAGGAGAGAGAGGGGGAGTCCCAGAGCCCGGCGCCGTCCCCCAAATCCCTCATCCAGACAAGCTTGATCTCCATTCACAGACACAGAGTCAGCTCCATTATTCGTTTGAATAGAGAATCTGCACTCGGCCGTCCAAAGCCTATCACGTAGTTTCATCAGCCAAAAAAAAAAAAAAAAAGCGTGATATAAACTGCAAAAGCGCATGGTCTTTTTTTTTTTAAAGGATGCCGGGAGGGCGAGAGCGCGGGAAAGCATTCAGATGGAGAGAGTAGTGCGTGCATGCACAATGAGATGATACATTTAAGGGAAAACGAAAATCAAATGGAGAACCTAATCCCTTCTAGAACCAGCAATAAATAACAGGAATCTGGACTGAAATTTTAATCTTTCTATTATTTTAAATTACAGTAGGGGAATTACATATTCAGGCACCGATCACAACTGTCAGGTAATGGCATCGATCCACTGCTTTTGTCCTTTCGCCGTTCGGCTGATGCTCTCGTACGCGGTAACCGCCAAAAGACTGAGGTTAAACGTCCAGCTCAGGACACTCCACGGCTGCTAATATGTGAGCATGTGGGCGGAACCTGTGACCTGCTCTTAATCTGTGTAGCCCCTGGGCCAGAGGCGTTTAAGATTTTATGTCTAATTACTTTTACACGTCCCCTCAGGGAATGAAGGGGAGGGGGAAAAAGGTTATGCTGGCCTTATTTCAGGCTTTCCTGCTGCAGCACTGAATGAACATTGAACAGAGAAATGCAAAAAAAACAAAGAAAAAAGGGTCAAGCGGATCCCCATCCCCCAACCTGAATCCTTCTCAGCCACCCCCTCCTGCTCCGTGACACTACATTAGCGAATCTGCACGGAGTGAAGACTTCCCTCCGGGTCAAGCGGCTGTCTGAGCAGGGCCTGCTTGATTAAGATGGATGTGCATGGCTGGGATGAGGCAGAAACTGCCCATGGCTGCCCTCCTCTAATTCCATCTCCTGCCTGGCAGCTGTCTATAACACTGCTGCCTCTACCTGTAAATTATCCTAATCCAGAATGACAAGCAGCCTACCCCACCTACGGGCACGGCCAACTCGGCGGACCTGCAGTGATGATATGACTGCTGGAGGAAACAGTGTGAGAGAGTCCTGTAGCACCATAAAAGGCATGGACCAAAGCATGGATGCTTATATAAACCCTGCACCCTTCCCGATCTTTGACTTTCACCTTTGATAATGAAGTCCGCTCCGCTCTCTAACGCTTCCCAGAAATGAACCTTCTTCAAGGCCAGATCGATGGGCAGCGGTGACCATGCATAATTTTCCAACCTTCCTTTGCGCTGGCTGCTTTGGCTAAGTACCTTAGCCAAGGTTTAATATTTCAAGGTTTCCTTAAAGGTTTAGTGCAATGAAACCTTTTAAGGAAACTTAATTCAGCTGAAAGCATTCAGAAAACACAGGTGAGGAGAAACCTCCCAATATGTTTGCTCTACCCTCTACTCTCTCACCTCTGTCTCCAGGAAACGCCGCAAGGCCCTCTTCTTTTTGATGCTTTTGCGGCGAACATAAACGGCCACGCTGAGCGCCAGAATGACGATGATGAATAGGCCGCCGATGACTCCAGCTGCTATCAGGGGTGTCCTGTAGAGACAGGGGAAGAGAGAAAAAAAACATGAACACTGCTGAAACATTAAGAAACTAACGAGCACACTGCAATAAAGTGCAAACCTCAGCCAGTGCTGACAAATTATCCAATCTGCTCCAACACCCTTTAGATTTAACCCCTGAAGGTCAAATTGAGTCTTCTGCCGGAAAAATGCGATGCTCGCTTCAAGATCGCCATAAAAGTTTATTAGTGGAGCGGCCCATTTCTGTTGGGCTAAGAGATCGTTTGATGTCAGTGGAGCCATGTGGAAAACAAACAATGTTCTGCTAAGAGCCTTTTTCAGCATCTGCTAGCAGCAATTAAATAGCTTGTTTGTGCCGTGTTTCGCACAGTTAAACTGTCGATTTTTAATCGGTCAAAATGCTTCTAATGTAAGGCTGACACACACTCATCACCGGGCATCTAATACTGAAGCCGCTGATGTTTCATAGACAAAGTGTCCCTTTAACTGCACACAGCAACACTGGATGATAACATAGTAGTCTTGTTTTAAATATTGAATTTTACTGATGCTCCAGTTTTCAACAACAGTCATCTTAAGCTGTTTTGTATTCTAAGGTAAAGGAAATGTGCCTGAGGTGCTTGGTGAAGACACCTATGACAGAACAAGGCAAATGTGACGGGATGCCATGATCGGTCTGGGTGAGGGGAAACAGAAGTCCAAAACAGTAGGACAGAAAATCGCACATTTATCAGACAGAAGCTGTGCATTGTTTTCTTCACTTTTTCTCCCTGCTAGGTTAGATTTACGTACCAAAAACTATTCAGTAAAGTCTAAATTATTAGATGTAGGGGGAAAAAAAGCTAAGATGAGGTTTAGATACCAAAAACTACTTGGCCGGCTTTACACTCCTATGTGTCTATGTCTAATGCGTCTAAAACTACTTTGTTCGGTTTATGCACCAAAATCTACTTGTCTAGGATTGGGCATTAAAAACTACTTCTCAGGCTTAATGCTTCTACAACTACTTAGTTGGGTTTATGCACCCAGAACTACTTGATTAGGTCTTTGGACTGAAAACTACTTGTTTTGGTTTACCCACTAAAGATTTGTCTGGCTTTGTGTTCTTTAAACTACTTTGTTGTTTTTACACACCAAAATCTACCTAGCTAGGTTTAGACACCAAAAACTACTTGGCGGACTTTACACTGCTAAAACTACTTAGTTGAGTTTATGCACCAAGAACTGCTTGATTAGGTTTTGATACCAAAATCTACTTGGCTAGGTTTAGGGATCAAAAACTACTTGTCATGCTTTGAGCTTCTAAAAGTACTTTGTAGGGTTTATGCACCAAGAACTACTTGATTAGGTTATTGGACCAAAAGCTGCTGGTTTGATTTGCACACTAAAATTTATTTGGTTTATGCACCAAACCTATTAAGATAATTGGGTTGGGTTTAGGTGAAAAACAATAACATACATAACAATAACACTGCGGATTTAAATGACATCAATGGGTCCATATGAGATGATTTGCGAGACCAGGGCTGTCTTCGCACAGATGCCAAAGGACACTTTGCACTAGGGGTGGGTTCTTATAATCGATTCATCGATTAAAATTGATTCTGGCTTGGATAACGTAAAATCGATTCATTAAAATCCTGAATCGATTTTTTAATATAAATTTATTTTGCCCAAAATGCCAGAATCTCAGGTGAAATCTCACAAAATTTCAAGAACCACCAAACAGTTAAGACAGTAAATGAGAGCAGGAACACGGATTCTGCACAAAGACTTAAACACACAGCGGGACCCGCGGATCAGAATCAGTTAGATGTCGCTTTTCTCACAGTCGGGGCTGAAAGCCGACAGCTCGCTGACTCTGATCTGTCGGCGGGTCTGCGCTTTGTGTGCACGCCCTTTATGCGCCGATTCTAAAGCTGTTAGTTTGATCTCTCTCCAAACAATATTGACCGAACCAGCAGCAAAAGAAGATCCAAACGCTTCACATAAACATCGTCATGAATTCACTCAGACTTTTACTGTTTTGCTTCCACTGCGATGCACAGCTCTCTCTCTGTACTTCAAGAACAGTTTCCCTTTCTTCATTATTCGCTTGCTTGTTACGCACAAGTCTACTGTTGTTTACAGGCTGTCGGCCGCTGTTTTTTCCCTTTTACATTCTTCCGAAAAGAAAACCTCATTTCTGCTGTTCAATACTGAACAAATTTAAACTTTTTAAAATTATTCAAAATGCAAAACGCTGTGTCTGTAATAAAACCGCTGCAACTTCAGAGGTGATGTTCATATGTTGATTAATGGTTTTCTTTTGTTTTTGATGTACTGCAGAATATTTTTATAAAATCCCAGGCCAGGAAAATCACCTTCATGTTTTTCTGTGTTTTATCCTCAGCTACTTTGACACAAAGGCCTCTGCTGTGATGCTCACACCTGTGATAAAGTCTTGCGTGTGTCAGCTTCCTTTTTATTGATACAAAAATATGTAAATGTACTGATCTGAATTATAATATTTCTGACTGTCAAAATTTCCCAGATTTAAATCGAATCGAATTAAATCGAATCGTGGATCGAATCGATTCGGGGCCTTGTGAATCGGAATTGAATCGATTCTAGAAATCAGTGACGATACCCAGCCCTACTTTGCACCTATCTCTGAGACACCAGCAGCTTCGACAGTGAGACAGTATTTGACGCCCCTGGAATGAAAACCGGGTTGGTTTAACTCTCCTTGCAAGTATTTTCCTTTTTTCTGCCCTTGCTGCATGGCTCATGACTTCTTAGATCACCTCCCCGACTCATGCCTTACTCTTCAAACAGTCCAATCTCCCACCAGCAACCACCCACAATCCTTAATGTGACTGTGGCCAGTCTTTCTCAAGTTGCTCACACCTTCCCTCATGTTGTTGCAGCGACATGCAATAATAAACAACCTCGGACACACACAGCTATTTTTACTACCTTCCCTAACCCATTTCACCAAACAGTCCCACCCTATAGAGCACAGAGCAATTTCTAATTGAAGGGTACTTCCATTTTCACAGGTCAGAAGATAAAAGCCTTTGAGGCTATGTGATCCTTTTACTTGCTTTATTAAAGGAGCCACAGCTTCTGCTACACCGCGCTGGATTTCCTTATAGTTAATCCAAGCCCAGCAACTCATACGAATTAGTTTTCACTGACTTTCAAATTTCGAACAAATGAGAAATTAACAGTACCTACCCTTCGCAAATTGCTTCTCCATCTTCTGAGGTGAATCTTGCTTAAGGCAAGCCTAAAGGTTGGAAGTTAAAAGCTATTTCTCTTCACTAATGATGGCACTAATGCATTTGCCATTTACATACCCCTTTCACTTGTGTCTAGTGTTACGCTACTACTCAATTCTTTTCTTAATAACACTCTTTTCTTTTGTTACCCTCATTCTTCTTCTCTTTCTTTCCAATCTGTATTCCATTTTCCCCTTCTTGCCGATGGCAGAATCAACACAACCGCATAGCATAAAATAACACCTGCTCCCACCTGATACCTGAAGTTGAAAACTCTATTAGTTGTGGAAGCCATTAGCGGCTAATGGAAGACTTGTGTACCACAGTGCTCTGGTAGAGGAAGGTGCCGCAGCATTTGCCATATCGATTGTGATGGACTTAAAGAAGGGGGAGCTTGGAATTTACAAAGAGGCTGTGGGCTTCGACATAATGAGATATACGGCCATGTGGTGAATAGTAATGCGGCAGTTTGAAATGATTAGGTCGAGAGGGGAAGACAGACAAGGAGAAACAACAAATAAAGGAAGTGTAAGGGGTGGGGGGAGCTGTAGATAGGAGGTGAGAAATAAGGAGAAGGCAGGAGGGGGGAGAAAAAAGAACAAACAAAAGAAGATGAGAAACTGGCAGTGACACAAATTACAGAGTGAGACAGCGCTAAACAAGGGAAAGGACTACTTTAATTAGGAGGATAGGTTTTATAGCAAGACAAGTGACACAGGGTCATCAGATGAGACAGGGGAATAACGCCGCTGTAAGAGCAGAAGAAGAACCCGGAGACTCAGCAAAAGACTCCCAGAGGAAAGTAAAAAGGTCTAATTTTCTGGGTTTAAGAGGACCTCGTGGCTTCTGTTTTTATTGGTATACTGGTTTGGTTAAATTCTAATGACTCCGTCTCTCTTTAGAATTTGCTCTAATTGTCTTTTATGGGTGTTTTAATAGAACTGTTGTCGTCCTCGGGCTGTTTAGGTTCACCACATGTTCTTAACCCTACTTGCTTGCTGTTGTTTTGCCCTTTTGTTAATAATAGTAATACGGTTCTCTGTGCCGTAGCTGGTAACGCAGCTGCTTTTATGTATTTTGGGGATTTCTTGCTGCCACCTGCTCTTTCAGCCTTTTGAACATTTAGTCTTGTATCTTAATAATAATAATAAAATTCTGTATTTTAAAAGTGTGATCTTTTTAATTTGTTTTTGTACTTTACTAAGCCAAGATATAATAGCAGCCAAGTCCCATTTCAATATCAGATCCTGGTTTTATAAAAAAGTTCAACAGTTTGGCAAATGCACCTATGTGTTTCCTTTTAGCACAAAAATCTGGGAGAGGATTAGCCAACAAAAGTAACACACAACATTGGGCATAACCAGCTATGAGTTAATTGATGTCTGGACCTCTGTAGGATGGTAAAAATTGGCACCTTCAACTTGTACTTTATTTGCATAGCACATTTAAAACAACTAAACCGAAAGCACTAAATTCTCTAAAAGCCAGGGAAAACAGGCGAGCTTTGGGTAACAACATGAAGGCCCCTAAATTATTATCAGATCTGGTGTTCAGGGGTAGCGGGTCCACAGTGTAGGGCCTACAAGTATTATAAGAACAGTAGAGGACCTTAGTGCCGTAGCAGAAGTCTGGATACTTAAAAGCTCAGATAAATAAGGGGAGGGGGGCCCATTCAAAGACTTAAAAACAAGCAACGGAATTTTAAAATCCATTCTTAAATAGACAGGAAGTCAGTGGAAAAAAGAGTAAAACTGGGGTAATGTGACGCTCTAGATCAGCGGTCCCCAACCGTTTTTGCGCCACGGACCGGTTTATGCCCAACAATATTTTCACGGACCGGCCTTTAAGGTGTCGCGGATAATTACAACAAAATAAAACTAGTACTGGTACCAAAAAAAAGAAGATTTATTCATAACACACGTGAAAAGACCCAGGAAAACCGAGTTAACGATAAAAACAATAACAAAATAACGCTGAAAACCGATAAAAACCCCGAAAAGCATACATTTCACACTTGAGCCTCTACTCTCGCGGCCCGGTACCAAACGACTCACGGACCGGTACCGGTCCAAGGCCCGGGGGTTGGTGATCGCTGCTCTAGATGGCTTTTACTTTGAAAAGACTCTGAAAAGGCCCTACTGTGCCTCTGACTGGGTTGCGTTTAGAGGTGTTAGGTCGAAGTGTGACTCATGACGAATGGTTTCTGCTGTTGTGTAGTAACTTTTTTTCCCAAATGCTTTTTTTTAACATTTCAAATGAAGGGATGATTCCATATTTCCACATACCAGAAAAGGAAAGCTGTTTTTTTTTTTAAGTTTTCCAAATTTGACTGTGTTGTAATGCTTTGATCTAGTTTATTTAGAAGTTTAGGCTACTGGTCAGTGGGGCAAACGTTTTACCCCTAAAATGTGATAGATTAAGTGAAAAAAAGCCTCACTATTTTCTAAACCCTGATTATGACCCTGCACGTAATGAAATCACTACTTGGTGCACTATATTTACCATCTGCCATTCTAATTCTGAGTGTTTAAATGATTCACCGTGCTGTGGATCAAAAAAAGGTAGCGTCTTTTACCCAATTTAACCTGAATGTTCTTAGATATGAAAAAACACTAACGTAGCAGATCAGTGATTGTAATTACAGAACTAGCTATTATGTCAGGAGTCTCTGGTGGTGGTCTGTCAACATAATAATCAAAATGGAGCTAAAACGTGCTGACAAGTTCATTTTTTCTTTACTCTTTCCCACAGCTTTCCATCTTCATACTTTACACAGCTACTTTACAGAAGTGGCTTCCCATCATCAGTTAGTTATTAAAGTGTTATCAGTTTTGCATCTTTTAATTATCAATGAAAAGATTCATTTAAAAGATTTACAATTCCTTTATACCCTCTCCAATGTGTTAAAAGGCCTAAAACTGATGTGTCACTATGACAAGTCCAAGTAAACAGATATATAAAAATAAATAAATAAATTAAGCCATTAAATGCACCATGACATTATTAAATAAACGTATAAACAAATTATTTGATAAAGTATTAGAAGAATACTCAATTCTGTTTTCATTTGCTTATGTGTATTATTTCCCCGTTATTAATTTGAAATTTTTTTGTGCATTTCTGCTTCATTACCAAACGAGGAGGGGGCTTTCAGCCTGATTAGAAATTAGCAATCATCTCACCGCAGGATGCCGTCTCTCTAAAGGATAAAAAACTGATACCACAGAACACTTCCAATGACAGACGGTCTTATTTAGAATGCTCAAAAGAATGTAAAAAGAAGAAAATAAAAATAAAAACGTGACCAAAAACGTATAAATATACTTAATATAAAGACTGGTGCTTTTAATGGCAGTTTCTTAATGTATATTTTTCTTTTGGCCACCCAAGTACTGCTTTTGCCATCACTGAAAAATAAATATAATAACAAAATTAAAATTAAAAAGTTAACTAAAAATGTAAAATTAAATTTTAAATAAGAAGGACAATATAAATATAAAATATAAATATAAAAATGTTGCTAATATCAGTTTTTCAAGCAAAAATTTACAACATACAAAGGACCAAAATCATCATTTATAATCAAATAAAAGAAACATTTTGTAAATATCTTTTGGCACTTTTGGTCCTCCATACACTCTATCCCACATCTGTTAAGGTTTTCAGAGGATTTTTGTTTTCTTTTTTTTCCCCTTGCTGGTTCCATCTACACATATCAGACACAGTCAAAGTAACATAATTGGACCAGACGAAGGCTTAGCACAAGCTTAGACAACAACATAAGATTCCCATGTTACCTGTCAGATGGACTACACTGTTGTTAATGAGCATCATAAGGTACGGGATTTAACAGAAACTTTAATGAGTTTTAGCAGGATCTGATGGTGGTCTCCCAGTCCCACATCACAAATGTATCCTGAGATGCCTTACCTGTCCATCATCCCAACACAATCTTGGAGTCTTGGCCCGACGCACCTGCAGGGCAGAGAAACCAGAGAGATCATCCATTAAATCAGGGACAGGTTATGAGTAAACCTCATGTTGCTTTTCTTCCACGTCAATCAGCTGTCACTGGGCAGGGACCTGTGAAATATTGAATCCCGAGCATGGCTGACCGCTTGTCAATATGACACGAAGAGGTGTGTGAGCTGGAAGGCTTGTTTGTTCTCATTTGGTTCACGTGCTATTTCAATGGATTTCTGGGCTGAGACAAAAAACCCAACAAACATCCCAACATACATCATTTAGTTCAAACCAAAGTGCTGTTTCAAACCTATGGGGAAATCAATGGGAAAGAGACAAATATCAATCTAAAAAGAAAACTTTCAATAGTTATAAAAGATTAATAACGGCAATTTAAAAAAGAGCACAATAAGGCCATTTCTGACTCCACTGAGCATTTCCTCATTTTAGCGACATACAACAGTAATGAGGTTGAGAAATGTTGGGTGTGAACTTGTGATCTAAAGTTTTAGAGAATGGAGGTCAAGATTCACATATTCTGGTATGACAGGATTTACTGTCGGGCCTTCTAGTGGTATTAACAGCCACCCTCATTCCTCACACAGCTTTATAAAGTGGCATTTACCTTAAATATGGAAGCTGCAGGGATATTTCTTAAAAGAATCTAAAGCCTTTTATGGCATACAGTTTTATTGCAGTGGTGTTATACTGTTTGCATGTCTGCTTGATAAACGGCTGAGCATAATGACAGCTTGTCAGTGAGGAAAAAGGAGCCGCCCAAGTGATGAATACACAGATAATAATCACCTAAATATGCAAATCTCCTCAGCTCTTTGGGGTTTTTCCGCTCTCTGTATTTACAAAAATTTACATTTACAAAAGCAGCTTTCAAAACCCACCGCACGCTACCTGCCCAGAGACACGTGGCAGATGGACAAGACTTCCTACTCCCTAAAAAACAAAGTAAAGCATTAGAATTGATCAAATTGATAGATAGCAGCATGTGTTTCCTTCAAGGATTGGTGGAGAGAGAAAAACAGAGGTAAAAGAGCAATGTGACTGTATACGTATGTGCGACAAGCTTTTTGGAGTTAACCATTTTATTGGGTAAGCTATCTGTATTTTGGGCGAGGCCTGTATGGGTCAACCCATGGTGGAGCCTTTCGAACGCATTGACCTCATTATACATTTCCTTGAAGATTCTTCCTGCCTTAGGAAAACCTGATGCCTACACTACAACGTAGAGTATTTGAGGGCTTAGTTCAGGGTTAATGCTGCGTTTTTATTGTTACAAAAATGTACTTTTCACAAGGGTGATGGTAACTTCTGCTGCAGACCTAACATTCATGTACAATATCACTACCTACTGATCAGCTAAGTTCCTAGATGATCTTGTGGACTACAGTGGATAGATACTCGGGGTATCTATGGTTTTAAGATAGTCTAAAGCAGGGGTGTCCAACTCCAGGCCTCAAGGGCCAGTGTCCTGTAGGTTTTAGATGTTGCCTTGATCCAACACAGCTGATTCAAATGGCTTGAAGTTCTCCAGATGCCTGGTAATGAACTAATCATTTGATTCAGGTGTGTTGACCCAGGGTGAGATCTAAAACCTGCCGGACACCGGCCCTTGAGGCCTGGAGTTGGACACCCTGGTCCACAGCTTCGCTATGACAACCATCAGTAAGTACTGCATATCTCATCTAGCTGTGAGCAATGTTATCAAAGTCTCAGTGTAGCCTCAATGTAACATGGCAGCTACATCTTATACCTTAAACGTTCTGAGCTTGTATACAATTTGCAGGTAAGCCTACTTTACTGCTTTTAATTATGCTTTATTCTTTCTTTGCACATCTTGTTTTTCAGTCCATTTAACATCAGTGAGGTTTCTGCTGAAAGAATTTAGTCTCTCCAATGTCTACAATACATGTTTCCATCACATTTATTAAATTATCAATCATTTCATTGTTAATTGGCCCTGGCGTGAAATGTTTGATGACTGAAAAGAAGAATGCTGTAGTGTTTCTTGTGAGATATCACTCTTTATCTTTCGAAGAATCACATTTATCTTTTTCTCCAAGAACAAGAAATACAAGTTTATCTTTGTTTCTTCCTATCGGAACAATCAAAGCAGGATGGTGGTGAAAGCACAGCGATCAGTAAGAAGTGTTGTTAACACTAGGTAAGCTGGAAGTGATTAGAGTAGACTCTTAGCTGCTCATTAATTCCAGATCCTTGAGTGCAGGACTTTTGAACAACAAGAAAGACACAGGAGAACAGGTTTTGAATGCTTCGGTGTGTGTGCACGCGAAGGCTGTGTGAGCACACACGACACAACAAATTGCTTAGCAAATTAGGAGAGCAGGCTAACTTTGGAATTAAATCGGTGACAACTGTGGCTCCTCAAAAGTCACTTGGTTGTCAATTAAATGGTGTACCAAATAGCTAATTAGCAAGTAATCAGTGTCTGTATCCAGTGTTGTGTTGTGTGTGTGTGTGTGTGTGTGTGTGTGTGTGTGTGTGTGTGTGTGTGTGTGTGTGTGTGTGTGTGTTTTCAATCAGTTTTCTTTCTGCATTAGCAGAGAACAAAGGACTTTTCTGACAACAGACACAACAAGCCAGGGATTATTTTTTGTCAGGAAAGTCGTCTAATGAGTGACCTGCCATGTGAACGTGTCCTTAAACAAGGTACCGATTCTATACAAGATAATATTAATATTAATATATATATAATATAATATTCTTAATATATATATATAATATTCTTGATCTTCAACTTGTGTATCTGTAAATAATTTGTACCTTTTCCATCCTTTGTCATCCCCTCTACTTCGAAAATTCTCCTTTCCATGTCTCTTTAAAGCTGCACTGATACTATCAACATTTACAGGCTAGCTGCAGTAAAATAAAATGACCTCCTGCCATGTTAGAGAATGAACATTAAGTTCCTTTCTACTGCACATCGTCTCGCCAGCCCTGTTGCTAGGATTCAGAAGTCTAACTTTGTTTGCAGAGACCACCGACAAGCTCCACCTCAGCACCTCACTCATCATCTTCTGTCTGTCTTACCAGTCCCCACTGTTCGGCTTCTTCCATAATAGTCTCCCCACTAGCAGAAAATCTAAAAAGGCCTGGGCTCAAGTTCAAAGCCAAAGCCATACTGGCTTCAAAAAACAAGCTTTAGAGGATGAAAACATAAACAGGTAAGAACGGTAAATTTTCCCCACAACCACAACTGCCATTCTTTTGAAGACTTATACTGCTTTGGCCTCAGTATTAAAGTATGTCGGGAGAGACGTGATGGCTAAACTATTATTTATAACTTTGATTGGCAGGCATTTTGTAGAACATTAAGAAACTCACATAAATTCACTGTGTGTTTAAATCTGCCACATTTTATTTAGTTATTTTATAGTTTAAAAAGGAACAGAACACATTTAAAACTAAGTGCACTGGTGATACCGAGCTGCTAATGTACATCTGTTGTCTCAGAGCACACAGACAGTACTCAACTTCAAGACAACAAAAACAGCACATAAATAATATATTATAATATATGATATATAAAAGTTAATCAGTGATAAAATTCAATCAATATGAACAGACAGATAAAAGGCTGCTGGTGGTTGCGCTAAACTTAGCAAAAAAAGTGATGTTATCACATCCTTCAGAGCATTAGGGCACAGGTTAACCTTTAGGGAAATAATACTTTTGGATTTGTTGGGTAGAATATGATAGGAAGGTTTACACCGTTTTCATTATTTTTATGAAAAAAATAAAGCTAAGGACTAGCTTAGTTTAATGCTAACTGGCTTAGTTTACTGCTAAGCTAAGACCATTAGCTTAGCAATAAACTAAGCCAAATAGCAAATAAGGCTAAAAAAAAAAATATATATATTTGGCTCTGTGCAAAATTATATACAACACAAACATCTGCCCAGTTTTTGGAGGTTGATGGGTTAGCTAATGGGGACATTTATAAACCTGTTTCCTGTCTCTATACATGGCTAAGCCGATTTCCAACTAGTTTTGGCTACTAGCTATCATGGTCTGGGTGCAGTGTTGCCAACTCCTCAGTAAGGAAAATTGCTATTGGCTGTCCTAAAACTCGCTAGAAGTCGCTAAATGACGTCATTGCCTAATTTGCATAATTGGTCATGCTAATCTAATTGTAACCTATGTTGTTGGAGAGAGAAATAACATCGTGGAAGAGACATAAAGTGAGTAAAAAACGTCCTAAATTGCATCTAGAGTTTATATAGAAATACAAATTAAATTTCTTTTAGCAATTATTGTTTTTTTTAATGTCACTATTCCAACCCTGCTCCTTTACCCGGGCTTGGACCGGCAAAAGTGACCCGAAATAGGCACTCTGGTGGAGTTACTTTGTGTGTGTGTGTTTATAAGTAGTTTTAAACCTTGTGATCCACAAAACAGCATAAGAGTAAAAGAGTAAAAGAAGAACTGACTGCGTTACAGCACCCGCTGCTTGTTGAGAGTAAAAGCAATACGCGCTTTCACGTCTTTTTTTTAGAAAAAAAGTCGCTAAGGGGTCTTTTTTTAGAAAAAAAGTCGCTAAGGGGTCTGAAAACTCGCTAAATATAGCGACAAAGTCGCTAAGTTGGCAACACTGTCTAGGTGTGGCTGGAAAATTCCGCTGAAGGTCTGGACCTCCCTGGTATCCACCCATGGGCAGGGCCTACAGCCTCCCTCACCTGAAGCTGATTGAGGCAATTAGGTTGGAGATTTAAGCTGCTTGCTGACACTGCTTCCTCGCCAGTTCGTCAACTACCCTATGTTGGTAACCAGGCCTCATGCGTCTTGTCTATGATTCTCAATGCTTTACTTACCTTGCAATCTTGTGTTCTAGTTACTCCTGGAAATTCCATCACACTGAACCACTCATCTTGGAAATCTGGTTAACCCGCCTGCTTTCAGAATCATCTCCTTGCCTCACCTGCCTGCCCTCCTGCCCTTACACCACCACAGGATCTTCACCGCTCAGTTACAGCTGACACACACCACCAAACCCACCCAGACCGCACTACCTCTCCTTCAACGCTTCCATCTCCCACCTGCACAGTAAGACGAAGATTTTCATAGCTTCCATCCTCTCCAGAACTCCTCATTGGCTACCGCTTTAACACTGCTCTCCTCTCTTCCAGTACGTAGCTAATCACCAGCCAGCTGCCGTTGCTTTCTTGGACCTGTCCCCTTGCTTTATCCCTTTCCCCTGGCCAAGACCCTCACGTCCCATGTGTCAAGCCTAAAGCCAAGTGCCATCGTAAACATCATTCTTGTGCTAGTTAATAAACCTTTGTTGAAACCTTTCCTCAGCCTCCGCTTTGGGTAATCTGCACGTGGGTTTGATTTTTGGTACTCGGCCTCCAGCCGTTTTGTGACACCAGCGTAATGTACTAATGAGGGTGCTGTCAATCTAACTGTTAGCAAGAGAGCAAATCTGTATATTTTCTGAAAGTTAAACTATTACTTTAGTCCAATTTTAAAACCCACTACTTATATGCAAAACAAGACACTACTAATAGCCACTTGAGGCTAACTTCAAAAGTGAGCCATGATACACCCCATGTTAAAATCCCCAACTTTACAGCAGAATTAATCATATTTATAGCTTAGTATAACAAAACAGTTTAGTCTCTAATGTCCTGTTCTGTGACAACTATATGATTATTTTTTAAATACGAAACTCAGCCTTTTAAATTACATTATGCCTTAAAGAAATACACGAGTAGCTAATTGGATATAAAGTGGCAAATTCAACTCAATTTAAGAATATTCGTGGTGTAGATGATTATGTACCCTCTCTCACTCATAATGCTAGAATTAAGGCTAAAAAACTTTAACAGCATAAAAGCACCAAAGCCAGAAGCTGCTCAGGGTAACTATGAAGGCGAGTGGACACTTGAAAGAAACGGATTAACTTTTATACATAGACACATCTTTATGTATCATCCCTCTCTTACCCCTGGGTGCAATTGGCATGGCAGGGATGACACTCGTTGTTGGCCTTGGCGTATTTGAAGATGAAACTGTTGGCTCCCTGCAGCCCATCGGGGCACTTCTCTACGCAGTTAGGGCCGTCTTTGAAGTGGAGGCATTTTACACACTGGTCTGGGCCCTGTGAGGAGAGCACAACAAGGAGGAGCGAGATGAGAAGATGGGTTACAAAGAGGGTGGTAGACAAGGGGTGAATAAAGAAGAAGGAGGTAAAGGTGGCAGTAAGAGGAGATAACATAAAACAAGAACAAAATAATGGGTGAAGAGCTAAAAGAAACCAGTGGAGAAAAATAAAGTTAAGAAAAAGTTCATGGAAATTCATACAGCGATAATCCCACATGAATCCCAAGCAATGATTTATACATTGTATTGCAAAAAGTATTTGCTCGTGTGCCTTAACACACACATGAACTTGAGTGACCTCCCATTCTTTATCCATGTGATGTTGGCCCACAATTTGCAGCAATAACAGCTTCAGCTCTTCTAGGAAAGCTTACCACAGGTTTAAGAGTGTTTATGAGAAGTTTTGACCGTTCTTTCAGAAGAAAATTTATGAGGTCAGACACAAAGGCCTGTCTCATAGGCTCTGCTTTAATTCATCCAAATTCATTTGTCCTTGCTTTGTGCACTGGTCATGTTGGAAGAGGAAGGTACCACCCCCAAACTGTTCCCACAGATGTCTTGGTATGCTGATGCATTAAGAGTTTCTTTCACTGGATCTAAGGTAATCCCCCCTCCACCAAACTTTACAATTGGCACAATGCAGTCAGACCAATACTGTTCCCCTGGCGA
Organism: Diplotaxodon limnothrissa; assembly: GCF_057381915.1. Lineage (NCBI taxonomy): Eukaryota > Metazoa > Chordata > Actinopteri > Cichliformes > Cichlidae > Diplotaxodon > Diplotaxodon limnothrissa. The sequence continues at coordinate 23,932,559 of NC_140617.1, read as the reverse complement.
CCATCAAACCCAGACTCTTCCATTTGATTTCCAGACAGAGAACTAAGATTCGTCACTCGAGGAAACATATCTTCACTACTCTAGAGTCCAGTGGTGGGGTGCTTTACACCACTGCATCCGACCCTTGGTGATCTAAGGCTTAGATGCAGCCATGCTGCCATGGAAACCTGCGCCATTAAGCTCTCTACGCACCGTTCTTGAGCTAATCTGAAGGCCACGTGGAGTTTGGAGTTGGTGACGTCTGTGCAATATGTGCCTCAGCATCCACAGACCCCAGTGTGATTTAGTGTAGCTTCTACTTTGTTCTAATCCCACTAACAGTTGACGATTGAATATTTAGTAGTGTGGAAATTTCACGTCTGGACTTGTTGCACAGGTTGCATCCTGTCACATTACCACACTGGAATTCACTGAGCTACTGAGAGTGATGCATTCCTTCACACATTTTTGTAGTAGCAGTCTGCATGTCTGGATGTTTGATTTTATACACCTGTGGCCATGAAAGTGATTGGAACACCTGAATTAAAAGATTTGGATGGGAGAGTGAACACTTTTGGCAGTATAATCCATGTTGAGCTAAAGTGCCTGGAATTTATTCCACTGTATCCCTGATAAAACTGGGAAAATGGTTAGGGAGTCAGGTTGTGCCAAAAAAAAGTGCACACTGAAAGTGATGGAGGAGACGACAAGAGGTAAGTGAACACGAGCTCAGCTGCAGCAGGAGCATGAATAAGTTAGAATGGGAGCGGAAAACTGACTGTACACTTTGTGTGAATGTCTATGTGCGTGTGCACGAAGTGCTGACAAAAGTGTAAGCTTAAAATTGCACAGAGGTGTGTGTATGTGTGTGTTGTGAAGAACAAGTTGCATTCTGGCGGCTGGGCTTTTCAGCTCCACGCTCTGCTGCTAACGACAGCCACGGCGACCTGATGGACAGCTTCTCACCACTTGACACATTTAGACACACACCATCAATAAACATTATGCTCACTTTGCGTAGTTGCGTGTCTGTGTGTGAGCAGGGCAGATGCATACAGATGTCCGAATGCATTTAAGTATGTCCGTGGACACTGCGCATGTGCGTCTGCGTGTGACTGAGCACCCGTGGATGATTGACTCTGGTGTTATTCACTGCTCAGCTGTGACCAGCATCCCAACGTCACCAGCCTTTGCGCATCCTTGAGGAGCTGCTCTCTCTCTCTTCATCTGTTATTCTCTCCCTCAGACAGTCATAAAAGGTTAGTCACACAGTCACTAGAATCCGTGAAACAAGTCATGCTGCACATTAGATGCAACTTTTTCGTAATGAAACATTGCGCTGTAAAATCAGCTTCCTGTACAGTTATAGATCGTACCCACATTTGTCCCACTACAGTATTTATGCCACCAGGATTCAGAATTCATCATAGTAAAGAAAAAAAACAACAAGCAGGTAATTTAATTAAATAACAGTATTGTAATGGATATTATTGGATGTAATCACTCTATACTGTATGTGAGCACAAGTAATTTAGTCCAGGGGTTTTGAAATAGCTCAGAAAAAGTTTCCAAGGATATTCTCATAACCACGTGGATGTACCTGGTTTCAAATTCGCACGTCTTGATAACGCAGAATAAGTCATATACACAATATGCACAAATGGCCATATCTTTGAATTCAGGTGTTTTCAATCCATTTGACGTATAATCCATTGGCGTATAAAAACAAGTACCTAACCATGCAGTCTGCCTTTATAAACATCTGTGAGAGAATGGGTCGTCCTACTGAGCTAACTGGAACAGAGTGCAGTGCTGTAATAGGATGTGGGACCAGCTCCCAGTTTGGATTCGGGAGACAGACACCCTCTCTACTTTTTCTTTTTCATAACGCTTATAGTTGAATCAGGTGACTCTGAATCCTCTCTTAGTTACAGTAGAATATGCCTAGGCTGCTGGGCGCTTGCCATGATGCACTGAGTGTTTCCTCTTCACTCAGTCATGTTTATCTCATTTCATCTCTGGCTCTCTTCCACAGTGTCTTTGTCCTGTCTTCCTCCCCTCACCCCAACAAATCGTGTTAGAAAGCTGTCCCTCTCTGAGCCTGGTTCTACTGGAAACTTGTTCCTCTTTAAAGGGAGTTTTTCCTTCCCACTGTTGCCTAGGACTTGCTCAAAGGGGATTGTTTAATTGTTGGTGTTTTCTCTGTACTATTGTAGGGTCTTTACCTTTTAACATAAAGCAGTTGAAGACAACTGCTGTTATGATTTGGTGCTAGATCTATAAAACTGAATTGAATCACGCTGAAATTGAATTCATGTCTTGCTCTTTCAGTATTTTTTCTGGCCCCTGGTGTCATCCATATGTATATTTAAAAATATTTATTTTGAAGGTGAGCTGTCTCACCTTCAAAATAAAAATTGCTGTAGTAAGGCACGCATTTTCCACTGAAGGGAAATGTTCTTTGTTTCTGGTTCGAACTTTCACCACACCTCGGGAATTCGTTGGTGATTGCTGCAATCACCTGTAGTTTTATATGAAGAATAGTAACTTGTCTGCAAACAATCTGCTGGTAACCAAACAAATCACAAGGAGGGTTTTGGTACAGCATCCTCATTGTGAAGGATTTCACCTGTCAACAGCCAGCAACCTCAAGGAACCGCTTAGCAAACGGTCAAGGAATACACATCGCTGACAGAGGGTCGTTGACCAGTCTCTAGACTTTAGTTGACAATAATTCTGATCATGTCCTGAGATCTGTATTCAGTTACAACATCTAGACTGATTTGTCAGCTTACTATATTTTCTTTTTATGCTTTTTACAAGTACAAAGTACAGAAAATATATAGTAATTCACAGGAATTTTAGCAAAAACTACCGCAGTTATGTTGTGGAGATTATTTTTGGCATATGTGGATTCTTCTGCTTTCCAATCCCTTTAATCATCCTGCAACTCCTGAGACGTTTGGCAACCTTTTCTGGGCGTCCCTGCAGGTTTGATACGAGCACTGGCGTATACCCTAGCATGATAATGATGCAGCTGCAGCCTTGCATGAGCAGATTTGTTTGCATTTGGTGTTGCTGCGTACAATTTCTGTGCACATGCATGCAGATGTGCATGTTCTCCACTGACATTTCAGCAAGGAAACATTTTGGAGAGTCGTATTGCGATCATTCTAAAAGTGACTTTACCGGAAGGTCAGAATCTAATCTCATTTTGCTTTTTTTTTGACTGTGTGCATGGGTGCTTGCCAAAAGCATGCCTCCAAAAGTAGCTACAGTACTTTATCATCCCTCCCATTAACCTACCATTCACCTTTGCAAACAGTACTTATATCTTCGGAAATCCTGTGTGCAAAACACAGCAAAATAAGTTGGAAATCCACTTTGGCACGTAGAAGATAGTCCCCTATCTCGCACAGAAAAATGAGGAGTGGTTTTAATCTAAACAGCTTATTTCCTGTATTTATAAAATGTATTCTTAAGTAAAAAGGAAGTTGAGACTGAGGGTCTTACCGGACCGAGACATGTCACAGTGTTTCCATCCATCTTCTCACATTGGCTATCGCACGCCAGGCACACGGATCCATTGGCAAATTCACGCTCTTCCCTGATAAATAAGAAAAATGAAAATAGGAATGCATGTATTATAGATTTGAGAGCACAGTGAAATATTGATTAAGAGCATGCCGCAAGTACGAGCTGTACATTGAGGCCTTTTTCAACAAAATCAAGTGTGATACAACAACCGGTTTATCTGGGTCATCTCCAAGATGCAGTGCCCTCTGCTGAAGGGGCATGCAGGGCAGCGAGCTACCTAAAACTATTTGACCAGGTTAACGGCTTAGTATGGTCAATATGCTTACAGAGAAAGTCCATGAATAATGAACGTCTTTTTAAATCATAGGCAAACATGAGGGGATGTGTGGAAGGTGGAGGAAGCAGGAGAAGAGATGGTGGGAGGGAAGGAGGAACGGGAAAGATGGTATGAAAGGCCACGGAGAGGGCATTTAGAGAGGGAGTTTGCTTTTGATAGGACCAGAGTGAAGAGACAGAGGGAGTGTGTGATAAAAGAAAAAGAAAAAAAAGCCAAACACATTTTCTTTTCATCCCGTTATCAAAGAATCACTGCGGTTCCTGCAACGTCTAAAACGCTTCAGTCAACCGGTTAATGTGTACTTTATGTTGGTTTTGTTTTTTCGCTTCTGAGGGGAAAGAAAGTAAACAATAGAGCTCGATATTGGGTTTATACACTGCAATTACCCTGGCAAGAGCTCCACATAGCCCCAGGCCTTACTGTTGAATCCTTATATGTGTATATTGGTGTGTTTCTGTGCGTGATTGTGTGTGTGTGTGTCTGTGTGTGTGCACTCGCATACTCTCAATCTAAAAATTCCTGTCTTGTTTGTGTCCGAATAAGCGCATTATCTTCACTTTTGAAGTGCGGCGTCTCGGGCGGGCGGAGGCAGGCTGCTGTCAATAACAACTGCTGCCGATCAAAACCACTTTTCACATCAGAGGGATCGATCAGCCAATGCAGAGGACAGACGCTCTCAGAGGAGGATTCGCCCAGTTACAAACAAACCTCTTTCTCACAGCAGCGGGATAATGAAAGGGACTGTATGTGTGCGCGCGTGCACGATTTTTGTTCATATTTGCATGTGATGCTATTGGGGTGGAATAAAGAGTCCACAGATTCCTCCTTGTGAGCTGTTTTTATAAGATGTGGCACTGAGAATTTTGGATCTCCTGCGGGTATGTGGGTTTTTATGCATTTTCATGTGGGTAATATTAGATGAAAACCTTTTAGACTCGGTAGTTTTAAAAGCAACAAAAAAAAGAGAAACTAAACATCCTGACACTCTAGTGTTCAGCTCACATTAAAAGGCAATAAAAATGAAGATAAAATCACAGATTTCCCTTTGCTGAGCCTTTATTTCAGGGTAGTTTTTCTTTAAATGGTCCTATTGATTCTTTATGATCACAGCAGTTTGTCTGACACATCCAAAAAGCAGAGTGTGTAAGCTACAGATGGTCCTTTTATTAATGATGTTTTCAGTGGGAAACTCCCATAGCTCTCTTTGCATTTCTCCCCCAGCTTTTTTTCCCTTGTTCCAAAATAAATTAGATTCCTCTCTCCGAGGCACTATGCAGGGGAATCCTTTAGGGGGAAAAAAGGCCCAGGCAGTGGAGAGATATCTCTTTTCTTGGTTGAGGTGGAAGAAAAGATACATGGAGCAGAATGGGTGAGAGACAAAGACCTCTGCAGTCATGCTCTCTGGGGTCATTTCCATTCCTTCAAAGCCGTTCTTCCTGATTGGCCTCCTTCACAGCTGGTAGTGCGCGCCAAAGCCCCACTGGGGGGATGACCTGATGGGGGATTAGTCCTGTTTTGGTGGAATTTAAGCAGGGCTGTGGCCGCTGTTCAGAAATCCAAACATCCAAATAGCCACAGCACGGTCAACCCACCAAAGCAACTTTTTAAATTTTTTTTAATTAAACCCATTCAGCTCCTCCCTCACTCACTCCCTCCCTCCCTCCTCCCCCAACCCCAGTGGGATTGCATTTCAGTCCTCCCTGCTCACCCCCAAACTCCTTTGCTCTCTCTTTGTTTTATTCAACAGACGTATAAACTGAAGGGAATTAGTGCCTCTTCTCATTAACAATGGAAACACAGAAGAAGAACGAGCTGAAGAATCTTAAGGTTTAAAATCACCATCCCGAGAACATTTTTAATGAGCTAACACTAAATTCTTGAGAGATATACAGTTCAGTAGCTTCAGAACAAAGTGAAATATTAAGCAAATCTATGCTGCATACAGCAAAAGTGCTGAAAATAAGCAGCGCTATGACAATCTGCTGTCCATATCCAGTCATTAAATTAGTGTACAGACTGTGGAAATAAGACTAAAATGATTTTTTTAAAGGTGAAAACTATATATAACTCACATACCGTAACAGAACAGTATTGGCTGTACCCACTTTTTTTTAAAAATCAATTTAGATATGCCATGATGTGGCTTTTTTATGCAGATGATATGACTTTCTTCAACAATTCAACAGTGTATTTGTATCTACTTCTACAATCTTCAAGACACATGCCATAGAATAAAGAAAATGTACATAGCAAGAATAATGATATTAAACACAGTGACCCCATGGCAAACTCCAGTCACTGGGGAAGATTCCTTGACCAGTATTCGAAGCGGTTGGTAAAAAGTTTGGTCAGTCGCATGTTGCTGCAGTCGTATTTTGAAATGAAGGGATGGACTCATCTACAAACACTGTGCACTTACTCTCTGAGCTGCAAACTGTGAAAAATGCAACACAAGCCAGAAATTTAAAAAAAGTTCACTTTTACAGAAAAAAGTGCCTCAGTGCCACAACTTTTACTTGGAAGGCAAACTGTCTACATTGTTTCGCACTTTATCAAGTTGTACTGCCCTGCGGATAGTAGTTGAAATAGATAGTACGGTAGTTTTCGACCAATTTCACCCAGCAGGAGCCAGAAACTGCCAGGAATCTTTGCCAACCAGTCAGGGACTACACCTAGCAGCTTTTAAGAAGTGTAACCAGAGGTACACTTCAACTGTGAGAGACAGAATGTGAAAAAAAAAATCCATGAATTCACATGGTAGGATTTGTAAAGAATTTATTCGTAAATTAGGGTGGAAAATAAATATTTGGTCACCTCAAACAAGGAAAATCTCTGGCTCTCACAGACCTGTAACGTCTTCTGTAAGAAGCTTTTCTGTCCCCCACTCGTTACCTGTATGAATGGCACCTGTTGGAACTCATCATCTGTATAAAAGACACCTGTCCACAGCCTCAAACAGTCAGACTCCAAACTCCGCCACGGCCAAGACCAAAGAGCTTTCGAAGGACACCAGGAAAAGTATTGTAGACCTGCACCAGACTGGGAAGAGTGAATCTACAATAGGCAAGCAGCTTGGTGTGAAAAAATCAACTGTGGGAGCAATCATCAGAAAATGGAAGACATACAAGACCACTGATAATCTCCCTCGATCTGGGGCTCCACGCAAGATCTCATCCCGTGGGGTCAAAATGATCATGAGAACGGTGAGCAAAGATCCCAGAACCACACGGGGGGACCTGGTGAATGACCTGCAGAGAGCTGGGACCAAAGTAACAAAGGTCACCATCAGTAACACACTACAACGGCAGGGAATTAAATCCCGCAGTGCCAGACGTGTTCCGCTGCTGAAGCCAGTGCATGTCCAGGCCCGTCTGAAGTTTGCCAGAGAGCACATGGATGATACAGCAGAGGATTGGGAGAATGTCATGTGGTCAGATGAAACCAAAGTAGAACTTTTTGGTATAAACTCAACTCGTCGTGTTTGGAGGAAGAAGAATACTGAGTTGCATCCCAAGAACACCATACCTACTGTGAAGCATGGGGGTGGAAACATCATGCTATGGGGCTGTTTTTCTGCCAAGGGGACAGGACGACTGATCCGTGTTAAGGACAGAATGAATGGGGCCATGTATCGTGAGATTTTGAGCCAAAACCTCCTTCCATCAGTGAGAACTTTGAAGATGAAACGAGGCTGGGTCTTCCAACATGACAATGATCCAAAACACACCGCCCGGGCAACAAAGGAGTGGCTCCGTAAGAAGCATTTGAAAGTCCTGGAGTGGCCTAGCCAGTCTCCAGACCTCAACCCCATAGAAAATCTGTGGCGGGAGTTGAAAGTCCGTGTTGCTCGGCGATAGCCCCAAAACATCACTGCTCTTGAGAAGATCTGCATGGAGGAATGGGCCAAAATACCAGCTACTGTGTGTGCAAACCTGGTAAAGACCTATAGTAAACGTTTGACCTCTGTTATTGCCAACAAAGGTTATGTTACAAAGTATTGAGTTGTATTTTTGTTATTGACCAAATACTTATTTTCCACCCTGATTTACGAATAAATTCTTTACAAATCCTACCATGTGGATTCATGGATTTTTTTTTCACATTCTGTCTCTCACAGTTGAAGTGTACCTCTGGTGCAAATTACTGACCTCTGTCATCATTTTAGGTGGGGGAACTTGCACAATCGGTGGCTGACTAAATACTTTTTTGCCCCACTGTAAAAGCAAGTAAATACCAACTCAGCACTCTTTGTTGGTAGGTAGACACTTCTTACACCAGGCCTTTGGGTTATGGATGTTCTGATTCCACAAGTCAGGCCAGTGACTCAAAACAAAAAGTGGGCCTGTTGAATATTGCTTGCATTTCCTCACTGTGACTGACTGTATTTACAGTATTGGAAACAAGTGTGGTTCAGCCGCTCCCTGCCATGCGCCTTTCCTCGTCTTCTTCAAAGCCTTCGCTATGAGCTGTTTTCACCGGCATCTTCAAAGCTTCCCTCCCACAAACGGCGCAGGAAAGGACCAGCAACAAGTCAACATGACCGAGGGTTGCTCGCTCTCATACACACTTACAAACGCGCTCTCCTCTTCCCCTGAGGAAAACACGAGCCTGACATCACACCGCTTGGAAGAAAAGTCATATTTATCTTGTGGCAGATGCTGCCGGTACAGTCTTATTTTAGATGGATGCTTTCAAGTGTTGCGATTCACAGCATCTCCCCGTTCATTCAAGAACAGCAAGAAAAAGGCTGGAAACTACGTCTACAAAGGAGGGTTTCTCCCCAGGTGAGTTGGCAGTGATCTTTTTGATGTGCCTCTTGGCAACATAGAGGGATGACCTGAATGCAATTACTCACAGCGAAGATCGGTGGATTGTGAGGACACTCGGAAACAGCTTGCTTCATTTTCCTGCTCAGTGCAGTAAACACTCATGTCTGTCAGTCCAAATGGGTGATTTGAAATGAAATGTGCTTCAACAATGGTGTATACTTAAATTGAGTTTGGACAGTGGGTGTAATATGCAGCCAAATGTTCCTCTGACTGTTCGCACTGTAAAATTCCTTATTGGTTCATCTCATTACATTCATGCCAATCAGCAATTAGACTCTCCTCCTCCAGAGCCCTTGAGGATGTTTTGACTTCATTTTCATGCATTAAAACAGTTTAAATTGATTTTATTTCTGCTGCTTGTCACGTATGGCTGTTTGCTGAGGAATTAATCCAGCTTCCTGGGACCACAATGATCAGAAATGTGTTGTATTTTTTTTATTCTTTCACAGTTTAAGTCAGATCTACTCAAAGATATTTCCAGACCCACGTACAACATTTGCTCAGAATGTGTCAGAGGAAGGAAAGGACTTTTACTGAATGAATCGACTACTCACCCATCAAAAAGGTTGCAGGACTGAACGCAGGTACGGCCTCGCTTGAAATATCGGCAAGAGAGGCACTGGTCTGGCCCTGGTCCCCAACAGCCATCGTCCGAACACATTCGGTCACACACCATTCGTTGTTGGACTGTGAGGAGAATGTTCAAATGGTCAAAATAGTATAATTTTCTTTTAAAGACAACAGGGAGGATGTTTGGTGTCAACACATTAAACAAGTGTTGGGGTACGATCACCTGTTAAGTGTGTATGTGGCTAATATCCAGCTTATATCTTTGATGATCCTTGGTCTGGCTATCAGCTATCAATTATATATCAGTTATATATTGTGGTTACGTAACACCTCGAAATGTCTGTGTCTTGGGATACGCCACAGTACGATCAGATACAGGCACTATATTTTGTCCTCTTGTACACAAAAATAACTTTAAAATTATCAAGTTCTACCAAAGTGCTTAACAGTTTTATTAAACATCTCTACACATATCAGTACTAAACAAATTAGGGTCCTGCAGCACAGACCTAGAAACTGGTTGGCAACTGGTTAGCAACCAGTGGACATGAAGGAAAAACATGTATTCCCCAATGATTGTTAAGTAGTTGGTGGCTTTTGCTAGTATTGTTGCAATAAACAGTGAGACTGTGAAAAGTGAAATGCAATTGCAAGAACTGGGTCCTAGGATCACCAATGTTTGGCTTGATAGAAGTGTTGCTCACGTCACTTCCTGTATGGCAACTCTGCCTCCTATTTTGATAGCAGGGACATATGTATACCTGAAGATCATTTGTGTTATTTTTTTAACAACATAAAATTGGTTGTACAGTCCTCTGAACTCGGTTTGTTCCAATAATTGATGCAATTGTCTTCTCAATCTAAAAATTAAGAATGGTGCAAAAGTTACAGACATTAACACATTTTCATCTTTGACCCCTTGGTGGCACAAGATGAAAAAAGTTGGCGAAATGGATCACAAGACTGTCGAAAGTCAGTGTTGATTCTTGGGGAACCCACAGACTTCATTGGCAGAATGTCTTTTCTTTAAGATGTCTATAACATTGCTGCCTGTCCCAAATTATAAGTGTATAAATGTAGCAATGTGTGTATATCTATTCTGTATTCATGCCTAGGAGATAAGTCAGTGCTTGTAAATGGACTGCATTTATATATTTTTTTCTACAGCTATCGGAAGCTCAAACTGCTTTATGTTTCTGCCCACCTGAGTGAGTAAACATTGGTATTCCCCACATCTCTGCCATTAAAGAACACATCCACTATAATTGTAACCCCCCCCACCCCACCCTTTCCTGTTGAACCACAACAATCAATAATGCTCATCACACTCAATCGCTGAGTGACACACATATCCCCCCGGGAGTGTCGCCTGGTGGGGGCCAAACCCTTTGTCAACAGGAGAACAGTCAATCGTAGACAGTGGGTTGAGCCTAATGAAGAGACCTGTGTAAGGTGCCATCGATCGATCTCTAATACACACACCGTACTCATTAACTGGCTAATGATATGAACCGCAGTGTGGCAGGACCGTGAAAAACTATGGCGGCTTAGTTATCTCCATCTCAGACACAGAAAGCTTTAGTGGCAACCACCTCTAACAAATCCTCACAAATATTATAAATAAGCTCATTACCCTGGGTATTGTGGAATCATATGAGCAATATGTCCCTTTATTTGCCTGTTGTTCATTCCATCACGCCTCCACTTCCCATTGCAAGCATTATACTTAACATACCTTTAAGGCATGACAGTTCCCATGAAATTGGCCAAGTCAGTGTGTAATACTGGGGTAGAGGTAATTAGAGTGCTAATGGTACCATGGCTATGGCTGTCGTTTAGTCTCATTCCTACTGTTTTCCCTTTTCTTGTGCCTCTGGCTGCTGTTTTTTTCTCTCTCTTTTAGTATATTGTGTGGCTGTGGTTAAATCATCCACTTTTTCAGTCACTCCCTCATCCATACATCTATCTTCTGCCTTTTGTCTGGGACTGGCTGAAACCCAAACCTCTCACCCCCCAGCCACCTTCTCCAGTTTATGTGGGGTTTATGCTGGTCAACAGAGAGAGATGTAATCTCTCCAGCATGTCCTTGGTCTACCTCAGGGCCTCCTCGTAGAATGGCATGTAACACCTCACCCAGGAGGCATCCTAGTCAGATGCCCAAACCACCTCAGCTGACACCTTTTGATGTGGATGAGTAGCAGTGATTTTATTACTGTACACTGATTTTTCATGCATCATAAGGATTTCTTAGAGCACTATATAGTGGATGAAATTTGCATTGCACTTGCACAACGGAGACGCATTCACTCTGACAGACTGCTCAGTTCATCTGTGTAGCATTAAAGAGTAACTTACACTAACTTTTAATGTTATAATGTTAGTGTGTGAATGTGTGTGTGAATGGGTGGATGACTGGATATGTAAAGCGCTTTGGGGTCCTTAGGGACTAGTAAAGCGCTATATAAATACAGGCCATTTACCATTTACCATTTATACTGTTAAAATCCAACCCACACTGAGAGTCAATCACTTTAAACTTCTAAAAGATACTCTAAACGTATCCTGTCTACTTTATTGCAGGTAACTTTCACATGAACTAGTCCAAAAAGCAGATGCTAGCAGCTAACAAAAACTAGCCAGCTAGCACATCACTTTTACCCAATCGGCTTTCATTGCAATTTAAATTTCGCATGGCCTTGTCCTCACATAGAACCGGTGCTCAGAAATTACTCCAGCAATTTATCCATCCAATCATCCTTTTAACTGACCCCTTTGTTATGAAATGTGTGTGTACCAGATGTGGTCATTGCTAACACTGAACACTGACCCAGCCAAGTTTGTCCCTTGTGTTGTTCGGCCTCTTCAGTAGCTCTTTGCTTCCACGTGACTCGGGTCCTTTATCTCATTTGCCACCACCACCCTGTCTCCTGCTGCCACATTTTCTTTTGCCACTCTCAGCTTCATGTCATTTTCCCGTCACCTCTCTCCTGTTTTTCCCAACCTGCCACGCGCTCTGTCCACCTCACCTGGAACCTTCCCTAGTTTTCCTGGCAGCCACAGCCTGTCTGTCACACTCTCTCAAACTTGAACACCAGCCAAACCCAAATTAGCAATAGTCAAAATGCAATAAAACTACAGTTTCTGAGTGGTGCTGCTCACACCCCTCCTGAAACACTCAGTACGATTACGTGGAGGAAAAAACAGGAGAGCAGGAGTTCTTGAAAGGTTTAAAAACTATTCAGAACCCTACTTTGGCATCAAAATTTGAACCATTTTGGATTAATTATGCAGCTAAGACACTGCGTAATGATGCAATATTGCTTAAACTCTGATTCCTCCCTCAGAAGGTGCAGAGGTCTGCAAAAGCTAAAAACTTTAATAGTCTTAACACCACATCTACTCACTGCACTCCTTTGGATCTTGGTTGTTACGGACGAGGACTTTTTGGCTCGGGGTCCTAAATAGCGACGTCCAGTTGATAGTGTTATAGAAGCAGAGGCGGCTGTTGTTGAAGATGTAGACGTTCCCGGCGCTGATCTCACTCAACGACTGGAACTGGAGTGAGGAGATCCAACGCTGCTTCAAGATCAAAAGAGAAATACCACTTCCACTGAAAGAGAAGAGAGAATAGAAAAGGAAATGAGTCATGGCAAAGGGAGAAGGGGTAGAGGGGACGAGTAGGGAGAAGAAAGGAAATCAGAGAGAAATAACAAATTTAAAAGAAATAGTTGGAAGCACACAAGAAGATTTGGAAAGCAATTTTAACAAGATGGAAGAAGAGAAAGTAGGATGAAGGAGTAATTGAGGGTTTAGGAGGGGGGGGGGAAGGAAAGGAAAAGACAAGGTTAGAGGGTGGGATGAAAATATATGATGGAGAGGAACAGTAATGAGGGGAGAAAGGGAAAATGGATTAAGAGTTAAGCTAAGAGTCAGACAAAAGAAGAACAAGAAGTCACGTAAAGCTAGAGAAAAAAAAACTCCTATTAAAAATGTAATGTTAGAAAAAAAAAGAAATACCAGACATAAAGAAACTTTTGCAGATGCAGAAGGTTTCTCCAGCTCGGACTTGTACTCGAGCACTGCTGAGCTACATGTACATCATGGGCATTTACAAAACACGACTGGACCTCCTTTGACTCTGCAGCACTATCTCTCTCGAATCTGTCACTTGCAAGCAAACACAGAACCTGTTATCAAAACAGGGCAAATCAAAGCTGTGTGACAACAGCGCTTCAAAGAGCTTCTGTGAGCAAAAACCTGCCGGTGGCTCACCAGCTCCAACGGCGAGCATCCGAAAAGAGGAAACAGCAGGAAATTAGATGATGCTCTCGGAAAAAAGACCATAAAATGCTCGAAATGGCCAATTTTGCCAACTTTTCTCTAAAGAATCCAGGAACCAGCTGAGCTAAGTCCTTCTTCTGGCAAATGCAAATCTGTGCATCACTATTTTGAGTAATTTTGCTAACAGACAGCCAGCACAAACCAATCACATAACCTCTTTGGCAAAGATAGAAATACTATAATTTAGCTGCAGGCTTCAAACATGGTTATTTCTGCAGAATTGTGACATCATTTTGCAGCCTACGAGGTCTCTCCTTGACAAGGGCAGCTGATAACACTGGTCTACAATTTTTGAAAAGTTGCATGCATCAAACAGCATATTAGATGCCATAGCAACTCAATTCAAGGTGTATCAAGGTGGGATGTTGTCACATACAGACGTTTCATCAATTATTCGGAATATTCTGACATGCAAATATGTTGATATCGTCCCGGAGTCTTATCATTTTAAGCATCTGTTTCATTTTCAACGATCAGAAAGGAAAGAAAAGTTTGACTACATTTATTTCACAAGCATTTTGTCTATAGACAAGTGTAATATGAACAATCCCTCTGGAGTTAAGTGAGTATAATGGCTTTATTTTAATTTATTTAAATGTATGCTGTATAGCTTTGTGGAATTTATTATTACTCCTCAGTAATGAATGAGCAGAAAGCGGTGATATTGCAGTGTTTCCTCTTTACTGATCTCGCTCAGACGCACGCATTTGCAAACCTGCAACATCCATCCAGTTTTGTTACGTGGGCAAACAGGATATTATAGACATCCTTGTTCTGTCTTAGACATTTTCCAGATGAGATGTAAACATGGGTCTTAAAAGGTGTCTTCCCACCTGGGCTTTGCTGGAAAACCTCTAAGAGCTTTTGTCCAGGATGCATCATGATTGGAAGCCCAAACCCAATACAGTTGGCTCCTTTCAATGCAAAAGAGGAGTGGCCCTACTCCCAGCTCCCTGTGGATGTCTGGGCTCCTCACTCTATTTCTAAGGTACAGCCAACCACCTTACAAAGGAAACTAATTCCAGCATTTAACAGATGTATTCTTTTAGTGACTACCCCAGACCATATGTGAGGGTTGGATATATATTGGCTGGTGATTTGGAAACTGTCTCTCTTCACCACAATAGTCCAGTACAATACCCACGTTACTGCTGACATCCCAACAATCCAACTTTTTACAATCCACCTGCTCCTCTGTTGTGAACAATACTCAGAGATAGTTAAATGCCTTCTTGGGGCAGCTACCGTAGTTTACTCACAGGGAAGCCTTCCAATGGTTAGAGGGAAAGTGTAAGTGCACCCAAATGATTTATCCTGCAATGGTCCAATTTTGGCAGCGTGGTATCGCGTCAGGTCATAGCAAGAAGGTCCTGCCTTCAAATTCTGGTTACACTGGCTGTAGGTTTAACTGTGAACAGGACTGGCTATCTGTCTTTATGTGTTAGCCCTGTAACAGCCTGGCAATCTGGTGAATCTAGTCTCTCGGCCCTGAAATGGATAAGTGGAAGAAAATCCATGGATGGACAGAAGAAAGTTAGTGTGGGCATGCCTGCAAACATACCTGTAAAGAGCTCTGCCTCCAATGGTAGCCAGGCTGGAAAAAACACTAAGATCTGTCATGTTTTCAGGCCAGGATTGGATGTTGAGGTAACCTAAAGAAGACATGTCAGGCAAAGTGGTTGAACATGTGCTAATTAGTATGTGGCGGTATTTGATGAAGGAGCACAAAAATAATGAGCAACGGATAAAAACCCTTCTGTTGCCTACATCCAAAGTTTCAGATCACGGAGCTGCTCTGAAGTTCAAGCAAGAAACCCTTTTCTTTGTAGGAAATGCGCTTGCAGAAGACAATATTTAATATTTAATATTGCTAATTAAAAGAATGGATTTAATATTCTGCACAATTTGTCTGGTTGCCTTTAATGACAGATTATATCAAATCAGCATCTGTGGAAATGACATTAAAAGGGATAGGAGCAGGAAATGGCTGGGATAGAATGGCCATTGCTCTTTCTTATTGCTTAGGTTTTCATTATGAAAATGCAGTTTCACTCCATTAGCTGTTTGGCTCAACTGCAAGTCGCGGTTTAATATGACAAAAGGGTTTGTATACGAGGTATTGCTCATCCCTTAAGGCCTCTAATAGCTAATGAATAAGTACACACACAAGGATGCACACAGCAGCAGCAGCACACAGTGAAAGAACTTAAAATATGGAGATATTGCACACACACAATAACATTATATGCACCAGAGCTCCTTTTTGAGCTTACTGGCAAAAATCTGCTGTCCTCTTAAAGCTTTCTTTCACTACTTTAGAGGCCAAATAATTCACACGGCCGCATGCACAAACACACCCTGTAATTCTTCTTGTATTCAGTGTTTCCAAGTGAGGCCGTCTTACCTGTGATCTCTTTCACGGTGCGGAACACGTTGAGGCGCTCAGGGTCCAAAGGCCCAATACCGTGATACATATCCCTGAAGAGAAGTATAAAGCATAATAAGTCTATGTTGCTAAAGCAAGGCTTTATAAATGAACGTTTCATTAAGGTTTTTAAGCCAACTAAAGCCGATAGCCAAATTATGATTTATAATCATTCTGTCCTCAGGATGCTGTTAAGAGTATCTGACAAGGTAAGAGCGCTCCCTGACCTTCACTGCTCTCTTTTTTTCTCCATGTGCAGTGGTTTTGTGTGTAAAGTTTTCATCCATGTAGTGAAGCCTATGTTGTCCTTCAGTAAAACTGCACATATTGCTGCTCCTACATAGTACCCCAACAGTGGGTTTATTAACTATGCATAATTAGAATGTGGTCACTTGTAGGGATCGACTTGAAGGCAAAAGTACAGTATGTCTGTACAGAGTCTCAGTCACTCAGTATGATGAGCTAAAGTTCAAGTTCAAGTGGCTTTTATAGTCATTTCAACCATGTACAGTGGCACAGTACAGAGTGAAATGAGACAGCGTTCCTCTGAGACCCTGGTGCTACATATGACATATAACGTGCGGAGGGCGGTGAAAGAGGCGAAGCAGCGCTACGGGAGGAAACTAGAGTCACAACTCCAACAGAGTGACTCTAGGAGCCTTTGGCGGGGACTAAGGACAATAACGGACTATAAAGCACCAACAACCGGTATGACGAACGCGGCCGTGACTCTGGCAGACGAGCTGAACACTTTCTATGCTCGCTTCGAGGCTGCAGCTAAGGTCTCCAACAATGCTAGTGTTAGCGGCGCTAACGGCTGCAGACAGGAAGATACTGCCAGCACCGGAAACGTGCTTGTCATCTCCGAGCATGAAGTAAGGAGAGCCTTCAAGAGAGTGAACACCAGGAAAGCAGCAGGACCAGACGGCATCCCAGGTCGTATCCTAAGAGACTGCGCATACCAGCTAGTTCCTGTGTTCACTGAGATATTCAACATCTCTTTATCTCAGTCGGTGATCCCCACATGCTTCAAAGAGTCCATCATTGTTCCTGTCCCGAAGAAACCCCACCCTGCTTCTCTCAATGACTATCGCCCTGTAGCCCTCACCTCAGTAGTGATGAAGTGCTTTGAACGCCTGGTCAGAGACTTCATCATTTCTTCACTACCAGACACACTGGACCCACTACAGTTCGCTTACCGTCCAAATCGTTCCACAGACGATGCCATCTCTCATCTCCTCCACACATCACTCACTCACTTGGACACTAGAAGGGGGAATTATGTTAAAATGCTCTTCATAGACTACAGCTCTGCATTTAACACCATAATTCCCTCCACACTCACCACCAAGCTGGAGCATCTGGGACTCAGCTCATCTATGTGTCAGTGGATCTCCAACTTCCTAACTGGCAGACCACAGGCAGTAAGGATGGGCGGACATGTCTCAGCCTCCACCACTCTCAGCACTGGAGCCCCCCAGGGGTGTGTTCTGAGCCCCCTGCTGTACTCTTTGTACACATATGACTGTGTGGCCACTACCAGCTCCACCACCATCATCAAGTTTGCTGACGACACCGTCGTGGTGGGCCTGATCTCTGATAACAACGAGACGGCCTACCTGAAGGAGATTAGGAATCTGGAGAACTGGTGCCAGAGGAACAACCTCCTTCTAAACGTCAGTAAGACAAAGGAGCTGATAGTGGACTTCAGCACTAAGCAGGAGAGGAACTACCAGACCCCCGTCATCAATGAGTGCCCAGTGGAGAGAGTGGACAGCTTCAAATACCTCGGAGTTCACATCACGCAGGACCTGTCATGGTCCTGTCACATCAACACCGTGGTGAAAAAGGCCCGACAGCGTCTCTACCACCTCAGATGCTTGAGAGACTTCCAACTGCCCTCCAAGGTGCTCAGGAACTTTTACTCCTGCACCATAGAGAGCATCCTGGCGGGAAACATCTTAACCTGGTTCGGGAACAGCACCATGCAGGACAGACGAGCTCTACAGAGGGTTGTGCGGTCAGCTGAGCGCACCGTCCGCTCCGAGCTCCCTGACCTGCACTCAATCTACAGCAGGCGGTGCTGGACCAAGGCCAGGAAGATCGTGAAGGACCTCAGCCATCCCAACAACAGACTGTTCTCTCTGTTGAGGTCAGGAAAGCGATTCCGCTCCCTGAAGACCAACACAGAGAGACTGAGGAGGAGCTTCTTCCCGCAGGCGATACGGTCTCTCAATCACACCACCACACAGTACTGACCCACACATATGGTTCTTACACACACACTGGACTTTCTGGACTTTGTTTTTGCACAACACTGGTCACTATATTCTTCATTTCCGGTTAATACTTGTACAGCTGCTGTTATTGTGTATATATTTATTTATATTTAGATTTCTTCATACATTCTTATATAGTTCTATATTGTGTATTGTGTATTTTGTTGTACAGTTATTTTATTTTCAACTTTAATTTATATATTTTATCTTATTCTTCCCAGTTAAATTTACCCTTCATTCTAATTTGTGTTGTACAGTTATTTCATTTTTAACCTTAATTTATATTTTATTCCTTCCTAGTTAAATTTACCCTTTTTATTTTTTCATATTTATTTCCTATCTTATTCATAGCCTTTTCCTTTTTTGTTTTCTTTAGGTCACGAGCAGTTGTCCAAGCATTTCACTACATATCGTACTGTGTATGACTGTGTACGTGACAAATAAAATTTGAATTTGAATTTGAATTTGAATTTGAACGGACAAACACAGGCCTACGCAAAGTGCAATATATAAAAACAGCAAAAATGAACAAGACAAGACAGTGCAACAATAGACAGAACAGGACGATACAGTGCAATGGAGATGTGTGTGTGTCTGCGTGTGTGTATATGAGTGTGAGATAAAGTGCTTGAGTCCAAGACAACTGGACTTCTTTTAGGCTCTTGAAGACATTTCAACTCTTGTCCATTCTTTTTCAGCTAATAACGCTTAACACGTGAAGTAAAATGTCTTCAAGAATCCCTAGTTGCCTTCAGCTCAAGCGCTTTAAAGCATCTATATGACTCGTCAGTAGACCAAACTGTGTACTAGACACCATCTTCACCGCACCCAATTTAAGAACCCAATGGGTATTGGGGCCGGCCGTGGTTCAGAAGGTGGAGCAGGTCATCTGCTAAAAACCTTGACTCTTCCAACCTGTATTTCAGAGCAAGACACTGAATCCCCAATACATCGAAAGGAGTATGAGCAAGTGAATGCTAGGTCAAAAGTGCGTAGGCATGGAAAAAAAGCACTTGCATGAACTTGTGTGGCTGGGTGAATGATGCTTATTGAAAGTGCTCTGAGTGGAAAAGCACTATATAAGTATCAGTCCAACCCATTCCATCACCAAGGTCATCAGTGGGGACAATGGGGATGCCAGAAGACATCTGGATCCAAACTTCTTGTTCTGTATGGCAGTTACTTTTTTGCCAAAGCAGATGAATTTCCCAGAAAAGAAAAACTGATTATCAAACCTCAGTAATTCAAAGAATGTACAGTTTGACACCTTCTAGTTTTAAAAAAAAATCATAGAAAAAAACCACATAGACAGATAAAATTTGTTTGTGCATGTTAATCTAGAAGTTCTGAAATTGTATGACACATAAAAAAGTAAAAACAAATCTTTTTTTTGTGTGTGCTCCATCAAATATGCTTAACAAAAACTTGTGTGAAATCACTGAGTGTGAGTGGCACTCACCCTTTAATGCCAGTAATGAGAAAGATGAGGTTGCCATTGATTTTGGTGCAGTTGACAAATTTATCAATATTGCTGGCGTCCACTGTTTGAGCTGACTGCAGGCTTCCTGTTCCTATACCGTCACACACTGAAACAACAAACATCGAAACACACAATTAGTTAAAAATACTACTTAAATGACCATTTTAGCTGCTTTAGCAATGGAGAATTTACCTACTTTAATGCATATCTGAAGTCCCTGTATATTGCAAAGGCCTAATTTTGAGAAATGACCACTGGCCATTTGTCACTGTAATGTTTCATACTCTTTTATGAAAATATGGTCCTGCTTTTGGGTGTGCATGAAAGGCCATGGCCCCTCTCCATGCATTGGAATTCCTTTGATGAAAGCATGGGCCAATCCACAGCCAATTCCTCCCTATAATGAATTCATTACATCTGCATTAATTAGACTTGCGGTCTAGTGTGAGCCAAGTATTTCTGACAGAGGCGGAGGGGATGATGAATAAGGCTGGCATTAAGTGGTGTAACCAGTTTTTGATAGTGATTTATACCAGCCAACGCGATATCTGAAATGTTAATTTGTTATCATTTCCCACAGTTCTTTGGGCTATCCCTCATTAACCCCTCCCTGCTATGTGACGATGTAATCAAGGGATTAGCCAATCAATGGATGCCACAGCCCATACATGGAACCTGAAGAAAAACACTGTTGCCTTGCCTCCGTAAGAGAGAGGTCAGATCAGTTACCTTTGTGAGAACAATGTGATGACGGGGCTAATCCTCTGTATTGAACTGAAGTAATGCTGTTTAATTTCACATTAGCCATTTTAGGCATTTAGCAGACGGTCTTCCAGCAAAATGACTTGTAATTACTGAGCAGGTAGGAGCAGTTTCTCATTATGAGACTATTTTGTGTTAATTACCATGTCGACTGTTGTGGGGATCAAACACGTGACCTTCATTTATGCCATATTTAACTTCCAACAGGATGTAATGAGTATGCACTGGATACACATTGCAGTGATAAGAGAAAATGAGTGTCATGTAGCCAAAGCCCCTTTAATGAAATGCGCAGAGATTAATTTTGCGTTAGGACCTAACTATTAATGTTTGAAATCAACAATATGGAAGGTTTAGAGAAGACTTCATTAATAAAATGAGATAAAGTTTACTGCATTGCTGAGAATGTTACAGATGTGAGCACTGCACGGCGTGGCTCATACAGGAAAGAAGATGTTGATTTTGGAAGGGTCGCTGGAATCAATATCTGAGCTGTAAGTACATTCACGGTAACATAAAAAAAGCTAAGCTGCCTCCCGTGAAAATAAATTACATTTCTTATATAAAGCTTTTTAAGTGATTCCTCTGGGCTCGTGTCGATTTGGTATCATCACTGTTAGCATAAAGCTATTAGATTAAAATGTTTTAACTGCATAAGCTCTTGTACATACAGTAAATGCAGTGCAGTGAGCCTGGTAGCCGTAGAAGCAGGGGGAAAAATGAGAATCAAACTGGATTATCACTTCACTTTGTTTGATTTGCACATTATACCTGTACATTATTGTTATGCTATCATAATAAATAGATAAAAATCTGCTCATTTTCATGGTTTATCCATTCAACAGCACAAATTTGACAGCCTAAACCAAAACTACCCAGGCCAACGGGCAATAAAACACCCCAGGGTGACTTATGAGTTACTCCAAGTGTCAATTAATATGAAACCATGAGAAACCATGAGACAGAAATATACCTTGGCCACACTTTTCAAACATCCATCTTAGGTCTCAGTCACACAGGCTTAGAGACCAGTTGGTGCACTCCTTGATGGCTTGGTGTGTGGTTGTTGGAGGGTGCGAAACCAAAGTCCTCCTTGGGATCACCTTTGTTGAAAGCAGATTGCTGCAGTTGACCATAGTTTGCATGGAAGTTGCAGCATTATATATAAAAACTGTCCAACTGCTGTCCAAGCATGAGCAAAACGAGATCCCCACAAGTAAATGGAAACCCTCTGAGGTCACAGTAAAAGTTGTGTTTCCCTGCTGCCATCAACACATTGCTAAAGCCACAACTTTTACTTTGAAGACAAATGTTCTCATTTTCTGGTTTGGATCAGTTTTCATAGTTTCACTGCTGCTGAGAGAGTAGTTGGTGAGTGTTTGCAGACAAGTTTGCATCTTCCATTGAAACTATGAGCAATCGCAGCATTTTGCTAGTGGTTTTCAGTGTGGTTGCATCACTGACTGGTCTCTATGGCTTCATGATTGGGACATTAGCAATCAGTTTCATAGCAACTGCCAATCTCAAGCAACTACTTGATTGGGGAATTTTTCCCTTGGGATAGAAATATGGTTATTATTTTTTTACTTCTGGCGACTGATTAGGGGAACAGTTGACAAATCATAGACCTGAACCTATTACAGAATAAGCTTTTGAGCAATTAACTGTGGTCGCTTTGCACAACAAAAGCTGAAAAATCTTGCATTACAAGTGCATAGAGAATTTATGACGAACAGCTGCTCTAGCTTCTGTTTTGACTGAAAATGACTGTGTAGGTCAGATCTTGCTCTGTCATTATTTACTCTATGGTCCCTCTTGTGTTTCTCCATACAGGAAATTAAAGATATTCTTGCTGAAATCACCTGGTTTATCCACAGATTTGTATATGCTTTATACCTATAACTTTAGAATTGCAGCTTTTGCTACCTTGTTTTTTTAGAGCCAGAGGGTGGTTTGCTAAGCTATAAGCTAATGTTAGCACTTTTGTCTCCAAAAGGCAATGCAAATTGTTTTGTAACTTTCCTGTTTATGTATTTCCTTTAGGTTTAAGTTTCATTTTGTTTAATTAGTAACTTCCCTGCTAGGTGTATGCTAGGCTTCTACTTCAGTAGTTTGACTCACAGAACTGGTCCACCGTGTTTAACAGGCATGAAACACTTTAATATGACATTCAGCACAAGTTGACTGAAGGAACTATATATTTCGCACTTTATTTTCAGAAATCGCTGCTTGGGTTTACCTTTTGGACAGATGTCTGTGCAAGGGATGCACATTTTAATCCGGTTCTCCTCCACTTCCATCTTGTTGCTGGGACATGCTCTCACACAGGAGCTGTGGTCCACGACAAAGTTATCTGATAGAAAAAGCAGCAAAAATCTGAATTAGAGGACTTCACCAGTCTTTTAGCATACCGCATACAACCCCCTACAGTAAATTTGAAATATAATACTATAAAAATCAAAGCACATTCCTGGAAGGACCCCTCTAATTGTATGAAACTGATTGTATTTTAATCACATTTGTGTAATGATCAAAACTAATGGTCTATATCAATGAGAAACAGTAATGAATTAGCTAAGTACTTGGTTGCAGAAACAGGAAAGCCATACTGTGGTATGATCATCTGATGATCAGTAGAAGTCGAACATGCAGTCTCTTCATGTCACTCAAATTTTAATGCACGTTCGCTGAAATATTTCACTACCATAACTGCACATCCATGACAGAACGAGCTAAGCTTTTTCAGCTGCCAGAAGCTGAAGCAGATGGCATAGCAACTAGCTGATTGAGATACACACTTTATTTATGTTTGATTTATGTTTGAGTAATCTATCTTGACTTGAAATAATTGCCTGGGGTCCAATTTCAGGATTGACAGGGGATAAATGACTCATCAACAGACGCCAGCACAGATTCTAAAAAACAAAAAACAAAGACTTATTTACGAGCGTTATTATCAGCATCTATGTTATTGCGGCGTAGCGTTGTGTAATGGCACACACACCAGATCATTTTGCAGCTGCTTGGATGTGCACTGCGTTCGCTGAGAACTAGGTGCAGACTTACGTGGACATTTCTTGACACAGAAGGCTCCATAGGTGTATTTCGCCCTGGGGTTGTGCTCTAACTGGAAGGACGTCGGGTTGTACACAAAGGGCTGAGGGCACTGGGTCACGCAGGCCCCGCTGTCGTTGAAATTGGTGCAAGCCTGCAGAGGGAATACAACCGCAGTGAGCTAGGTTGAAGGCAAATGGGGAGGGCTGTGATTTTCCTGCATAAGTCACCATGAGCGAAAGAGTATTACAGCAGCATTTCATTTTTACGTGGGATTGCGACATGCGAATCATGCGGCCCTCCTTTGTCTCTTTGAACACCAAATGGGAGAAAAATTGGAGCCATTGATCCACAGCCATGATGTAAATGGTGAAATGTTTTCCCATAAACCTCTTAAGTGATTTGTCGTCTGTGGCCACAGGCGGAAACAGCAGTAATTGAATTGGATGAGCCTTTCTGTGAATTACAACTACAATATCATCCCTGTCAGCATGTGCAGGGAAGTCATGCACCAGTTTGAGGAAAAAGGTAGAACTTGAGGTGATAAAAGGGATATTAATTATGACACAGAATCCCCAATTTGTCCTTTAAAGAGCGCCGCTGTGGAAGATGTTTACAGCACCATAAAATGACAAACAATTTATCAGCAGGTAAACAAAGTGGATCATTTTCGGGCGGGGAGGATGGCAAACAGATGTTGGACAAAAGATGTGGAATGGGAAGAAGGATGAGTGTAGATAGGATGATTTTCTTTCTTTCTTTTTTGGTCACTGTACGTGTGTGTTGAAGGCAGAAATAAAAGAAGTAAAGAGAGTTAAAGAGTGAGAAAGTGTGTGTGTGTGTGTGTGTGTGTGTGTGTGTGTGTGTGTGTGTGTGTGTGTGACGTACAAAGCAGTCCGTGTCCTTGGGGCCGGAGCAGCCGCCGGCGCATTCGCGATGGCAGCAGTCGCTGACGTAAGGCCCGAAGCATCGACCGTCACACTGCTCTGCACACACCGTTTTTGTCACTGCAACGGAAGTGGAAAGACTGAATTTTAAAGGTCTGGCACACACACACACAGACACGCACACACATCTACATACATTCACACTCATAAAGAGAGACAATACCACCACGCTCAACCTTCCTCTCTAGTCACAACTGCTCACAGTCGCATGTAGGCAGGAAGAAATTTGGGGCTTCAGCAACCTAAAGGTCAGCCAAGTTGGTTTGCGACCACAGAGTCACTGCCTAGAAAGCACAGACGTACTTTAAAAACATGAAGCACTGTCTTCTGTCTCAAGAACCTCCTTGGAAACCCTTGAAGAGGACTCTTCTCCTCTAACTGCTCCGAAGCTTCAGCTCAGAGACCGAACAGCTGAAAATAGTGTTTGACAGCGTCCAGGAATGAATCTAAGGGGGAGCTTTGCTTGTGGAAACCCAGTTGGTTTTCCCTAGATACATAAAGTTTGGAAAAAATTTACTGAATCTCACAGATTCGCCATATCAGTGTTTATACAATGGGTGCTTTCAGCCAAGCGAGTCAATTGGCCAAAGACGCCGTCCAACTGTTCTGATTCCCAGAAAGCCTGGCTTTACTCGCTGATATGCCAACTTTTGCAGTAACCAGGGAAATATTTACTGCCATTCCAGTTTCTTCTCTGTATTTTATTTCAACTAGTTTAACGGGAGCTGTGTAAGTATCATTAGTAATGTGTGGCTTGTCCCCATTTCATCAGCCAACATTTCTGATAAAGGACAGTCTCCCACACTGTATTGATAAAGAAGGATATAGACCAGCCAGAGAGTCAGCAGGAGCTTGAAGCCCAGGCATTAAAAACTGCTGTGCTCACTCTGTGCTGAGTTGCGAACATAATGATGCAGTAGTGGAAAAAAAACCCAAGCCTCTGTAATCTATTAGTCTGTTAGTTTAAGAAAAACAAGCCAGAGCCTCTGTAAGTCTTTCCATGAGGGGAACATCCTGTAATTATATGAACGACAAACATTTCTCTAGTTAAACTCCTTCCTTTGGTATCTCATTTTTTTCCTTTTATTTGTTATGTGCCAAGTATTGCTACACGGTGATGAACAGTTATTTCCTACCTATAATTAATAATACATTTTCTAGATATTGGCTATAAGCTTGGTGTCCAACTTTAATAAAAAATGAGAAGAAAAAGAAAAAAATAGGATAGTCCTCATGAAGCTTAAAAAGCAAATCTATCCCAAAGCAGATTACTGGAGATTACAGATTATTTTAAAGCAGATTTTACAGTATCATTAATTTTCTCCTGCCAGTCAGTAAAAACAAGGGGTCACTTGGCCTTAAACTAATAAGTGATTTAAAAGAATTTCATTAGCCTACTTCTCAGTGTTTATGTTGAGTTCTGCTATTGCACTTTGCATAAATAGATTTTGAAAAACTTTTTCAGTTGTAAAATGAATTATTGTTTGTGTGGGTTGTACTTTTTTTTTCTTTTTAAATGAAATGACTTATGCTAGGCAAATGAGTCGTAGGTTGGTTAGCATAGCTTACTGGCATAACACTAGACTGTCTATATCTGAAGTGAAAAGAATATCCTGGTTGTTCCTAGCTTAGCCCTGCAAAATCAGAGAGAAATAATGTCTTCAAACAACATTTCATAACTGTAAGATTAAGAACATCGATATTAGGCCCCAAGCCTTTGCATTGCAGGGTAAGGTTAGCCTAGCTTAGCCAATAAACTGCTAGATTTCACAGTCTAAATTTTCACTAAAATGAACATAACACATTTAAACTTCACAAACTGACCTTTTCACACTTCCACAAATCTAATGATATACTTTATATGTGTTTGAATGCATTGGATCTAGAACACTATTAGCCTGTCTTAGGGAATAACTAGCTTGGTTTTGTCCAAATTGCCAAAAATACATATAGGCACATCTAAAACACCATTACCATGATGAAACTTGGTTCACTAAAGGGCTCAGTTAACATCTAAAATGTTCAAGTTCATAAGAGTACAACTAGAAAAAGACTTGTTTGGAAGCATTTTCAGGAGAAAGCCTCTGCTTTCTAAAAAAAACAACAACATAGCAGTAAAGCTAAGTGCAAAGTTGCAAGTGAACAAACTACAAGACTTCTGGAACAATGTCCTTCGCACAGACGATAGCAAAATGGAGATGTTTGGTCATGACACACAAAACCAAATATAGCATATCAGCACAAACACATATCAGCTGATTGATGGTGGGGTAATGATTCAGGCTTATTTTGCAGCCACAGGACCTGGGCACCTTAAAGTCATTGAATCCACCATGTACTACCAAAGTACTCTTGAGTCAAATGTGAGTCCAACAACTTAAATTTACTTCAAACTGGCTCATATAACGGGAGAATGACCCAAAGCAAGGCAGCAAATTTACAACAGAATGGCTGAAAAAGATAAAAACTAAGGTGCTGCAACGGCCCCGTGAACTGAACTGAAGCAACATTGTAGAGAAGAGTGGGTCACAATTCATCCAAAATGATGAGACTGATAAAGTCATAGAGAAAAGTATTACTTCAAGTTACTGCAGCTAAAGGTGGTTCTGCGAGCTCCTGAATCATGAGATGTACCCCAGAGGGCCACGTAATGTGAAAACGTTCTTTTTCACATGACTGTCTCTCTCTGTGCATAGCTATTTGACACCACTCTTAACTTCAATACATGTAGCACTGGTCCACAGTGTTACCTTTACAATAAAGGGTGTAGCTTTGGAGTTGTGTTATCAGAGTGGGATTTATAACTTGGCACCATAGACAAATGGAAAATTGAGCTTTCAATATAAGTAATTATTGTGAAAAAGTTTTCCAGCCCAAAGGATGATGTTTGTCTAACCAGCAAGTTCAGGGATTGTTGGCCAAGTTGATCCACCCCTTATTTGCAGGGTAAAAGTCTTCTGATTGACATTAAACTACCCAACACCTAATGTGGATGTCCGCAAAGAAGTAAAGCTACACATGCATGTGATATCAGTAAAGGGCAATAGGATTAATTTTTAATTTTATACCGGGAAAGCAATACATTACATCACGTGTGAATCAGCGTTTTGAGGTGGGACTGCGGTAGTGCACTCACAAGTTTGACACTGGTCCTCCTGATGGCCCCAGCAGCGTCCGTTACATGAGCGATGACAGCGTCTGCCTGCAAAAGACACCGTACATCAGAGAACTCTCTGCAAACTTTAGACGTAGTTTTGACACAAACACACATTAAAGACACTGCCCCCACACACATCAAACACCTAATCGTTCGCTCGTGCATGCCCTTAAAACTGCTTGACTAATGACAGTGACAGAACTGTCGAATCTCCTCCGCTCATCCAACAATAGATTTCAAGTCACTGGCGACTCATGGCCTGTGAGAAACATGAGCATGAAAGACAGGCTTCTTCTCCCTTCCGTCAAGAGCTAGCAGGCAAAGTGGGACCTGACAGAGCATTCACAGCCTTCATCTGCCCGTGGCCCATCATCAAGACTTAATTGACTATGGGTTAATTACAGAGTAAGTGGAATAGTGAGGCAGATTGTCACCCGGCCCCTTCAACCACTCCCACTGTGGGGTTGTTAATGTTAAATACTAACTACAACTTGGCAAAGGGCCTCAATTTGGCAACCTCCACTCCCACAAACTCTCTTGTCATTTTTGGCCCACCTCCTCTGTTCTTTGTTTCTTTTCATCCCCTTCCTCCTACATCAGTGGCATCTCATCAACAAAATAGCAACGTTTCACGCACATTGTACTTGTACAGGGTCTTCCCCAACCTTTATTGTCTAGAAACAGGCTTTGCATGATGTCCTGATCCCTGCTCATGCTAGTCAGATTGTATTCTGTTCATTCTGCAAAGTGTAAAAAAAAGGTCATAACGCCTTTTCATTTGCCCCATTGTCTATGTCTTTGCTACCACTCGGTGCCACAGCTGTCCCCATTGTTCACCCTGACACGTTTTGATACAGAGACCCTGAAGAAACTGCTTTCCATCCCTCAAAATGAGCAAAAGGCTTGTCCATAAATGCGCAGAAAAGTTTGAAAGAGTTGTCTTTAGCAGCCAGTTCCTCTGACAGAATGTCCGCCGGATACTGACGCCTGTTATGGCCAAAGCAGAGGGAGCTGAGGGACAGCCGGGACCACAAAGGGGGTGAGGCGGTTGGGTAACAAGGGAAGTGGGCAGCTTCAAACCAGCTGTCAGATTCACTGAGATTTAAAAAGACCACAGCAGACAGCAGCTCCATGGGCCTTGCTGCAAAGTCGTTAACATACCACTACAATAGAAAGGTTCACGCGCTGATCTAACACTATGTGATTTTGCTTCCAAATGACCGCCAGGCAAACAGAATGAGGATAGGGCGTGATTGCTGCTGGATGTGTGTGTGTGTGTGTGTGTGTGTGTGTGTGTGTTTCTACAGTATGTTGGAATGTGCCACTTTAACATTTCACTGACGATACTTTAAAGGGCACCTATTACATTCATATCTTGCTCCACATTTTTATTCTTGGACTCTAGTAGAGAAGCTTTGCATGATTCACAGTTAAAATGAACCTTAGGTATCTTATACTGGGCCTTAGTGCAACTGCCTGTTAGTTCATTTACTGCTTGAAACAGTCCTATTTCATTCCTTTAACTTTTCCTTAAGCCAGCTTTCTTATAATTGGCTGCCCCATGCAAACAGAAGGTTTGAACAGCTGTGGATGTGGTTTCAGTGCCAGAGATGAAGTATTTCTGTCATATTAAACCTGTATATGACGTATATACAGTTGTGATCAGAAGGTTACATCCACTCATCATGGGCATGAATGTCATGGTAATTTTGTTCTATTTCCAGGGTGGAATGACACATATTTAATGACTGTATGATTTTGGAAACTGCAGTTGTTTAGAAATGGCGGGTAGAGACCTTCCAAAGCTGTGAAAATCTCCTATTATTCTTATTAGAGCTTCACTGAATTCATTGGACTTTCCCATTGCTTTGAATAGTGTTTAACCCCATTAGTGCTGTCAAACAAACCTTTTTTATGCTGGCAAAGAGAAACTACCAGTTGTAGTCTATCATGATCACTAATGAGAAGTTTACAGGGCTTGGTATTGTTGAGTTAAAAGACATTATTGAACTTTTAACACCAAACTTTTAAAAGATTTAAGTATATATTTGAGTCTGTATGTATACTTTTGGCTATGTGGATTAATAGCTTCTTGCCGGTTTGTTCCGAAACCTCCATCCTTCATTCATCCATCTTCTTCTATTTATCCACTTCAGGTCTACCGGGGTGCTTTTAGCCTATAAAATCCCATTGACCTCTTCTTTAAAACAAGAACTTAAGTGTTCATTGCTTGGGGGCATCACCAGTGACTTAGAGGTCAGAAGGTTAATCTAATCAAAAACTACTGGTTCTACCGGTTTGCACCCTCACTCTGTACTCACATCCATTGTTGCTGTTGTTGGACGGCACCACCAGCAGCTCAGCTTGGGGGTTCTTGATAATGTCACGCCAATGGATGGTGTCTGCGTGACACAGGAATTTGTTCTGGTCAACATAAACGCCCCCATTCAGTATCTCTGCACAAGGAAAAACAGAAAGGAGAGAGAAAGAGACAAATGAGCACATAGCCGTGGATATAGAGTACATGTGCACGATGGCAGAAAATCAATACTTCAAGGTTAACTCTTCTCTTTGTCTCAAAGTACCACGCTGCATATGCTGTTCCCTGAAGCGCATCTGAGCATGACGATAAATGCTATTGACAAATGCACACAGATATTCTATGCCAAGTCCAAAGATATTTGTATAGAAAGTACCTCATAAAAATAAGCAAATGGATTTTAAAGAAACTCCTACTATACGCCAGTCTGATTTCCTAATTATGCGCTGAGTATTATTAAGTAATTTCATTTATCTTCAGAGTTAATGAGTTTGAATGTCACAGGCAGACATGATACTTGTTGTGTTAATTAAAACTGGAGCAGAGAAAGCGCATAGCTTCGGAGTTTAGATGCACTTAAATCTTGAAACTTTTTTCTTTTTATTGTTGAATTATTAACTTCAAGACTCCTAAGCGGCCCAAACAATCAAACTGTCTCATAGAAAATAACTGGAACTGGAGCTTTTCGTGACCTACTCCACAGTGAGAGCCAACACACCAAAGACAAAGGCAGGCACTTCAACCAGCATTTGCTTAATAGCAAAAATATGTTTCCTTTCAAGGACCAGTGCCCTTAACAGATGCCTGGGCATGGATAGTGATAATACATTCTAATCCCTCTCCCTGTTACTAAT
Organism: Diplotaxodon limnothrissa; assembly: GCF_057381915.1. NCBI lineage: Eukaryota > Metazoa > Chordata > Actinopteri > Cichliformes > Cichlidae > Diplotaxodon > Diplotaxodon limnothrissa. The sequence goes on along the minus strand of NC_140617.1, from coordinate 23,901,688 downwards.
CCAGGTTTTGGATATAGAGACTGAATGAAATGATGCTGCAGTAATCCCCCCCTCCTGAGTTGTGACCCAAAGCAGAAGGGAAAAAACAGCCCCCATCTGTGTTTCTTTCTCTCTGGGATACCAGCAGACTATATAATTTAACCTATTTGGGGGATTTAGATACAATCATCTTGCATCTCCTTCTCCTTGAATATGATTCCATGAAAGTACTTGTCAAAATAAATGAAATTTAATAATGAAAAAAGAAGCAACAATGTGCTTCAGATTAGGGCTGGATTAGCTAAAGGTAAAGAAGGGCATTGTCTCTCCAGGCAGATTATTAACGGCGTGCGCTTATGATTCGACTGCTGAGAAGCACACACACACACACACACACACACACACACACACACACACACACACACACACACACACACACACACACACACACAGGAAGCTAATCATTACCATCCGACACCCTGATTAAAGAAGTGGGCCTTGGTGGAGACGGGGACATTTATTCAAAGCTCTCTTAGAGGTGACATGGCGCTCTGTCTGCCTGCTGAATGGCCTACAGCCGCAGCTTCATGTAATCATGTTCCCGTCACAATGGACGATTTATCTGGGCGTGTTTAACATTCATGTATGGCGGCTGGAGAGAAAAAAAAAAGGAAGAAGAAGCTTGTACAAATAGCACATGGACTGCACCATCAGCATGCTTTGATAGCATTCAAAAATAGCTGTGAAATGAACGGCCATCCATTACCGAACCCCGATTAATTATTTTTCAGACGGCAGATGTGTCCATATGTGCATTTCGTGTTTTCCCTTAAGTCTCCTTCATGTGATAGAGGGCTTTGTTGTTGAGCCGCTTCACGCCTCTAAAGATCCTTGAACAAACAACCCATTAGTTCAGACATACTGTGCACATAGACAAGGTCATCAGGGAGCACGTAACAGGTCAAGATTATAGGTTTTACACACACACAGGCTCATCGGACATTTGCTTGTGTCAGGCATCTTTCCACCACGACTGGGTGAGGGCCCTACTTTGCTTGAAAATGACCTCTTTTTACAACTGGCTAGAAGTGAGCATCCCTCGCTGGATTGTTACGTGTCTTGCCTATGAGATAAAAACACTGTAAAGCCTTGAAGTTTCTGAAGGATGTTTTAGTTTATGTCAAACTACAGACTCAGCAGATGTTGCCTCTCATATTTTGCAGCTGCAAGTGAGGATTTATAATGGTGTGCTATGCTAGGGTAACACCTTGAAAAGCTTTTGAAGGCTTTTTTGTCCAGTAACTGAAAAAAGACATAGTATTGGTTCGGCATTGTAAATAAAGGCCGACACACTAAAAAGCAGGTTTTGTGCAGTGTGTTTGACAGGCACATAAAGCACTCTTAATGCTGTGTAAATGTTGTGAAGCACAAACAAGCAAGGTTCAGCTAATTTTCCTTTAATTACATTTATTAATAATCTGTTTTCAAGCATGGGGCCATCGTTCAATTGCAAGAAATTGGAAAAGAAAGATTTGACAGAATATATGAATCTCTGGAAACATGCTGCACATTAAGCAATCTCATCTGATCTACAGATGTACCTTCCTACTCAACCCACATCAGACAATGGTTCACTTAATACCTGTCTGTGAAGGTTCTCAGTCATCCAGGTCATCGTAGTCAAAGGAGCTTGCAAAGAAAAGCGTCTGGACTTCTTTAAGTTGCTTGAAGACGTTTCACCTCTCATCCGAGAAGCTTCTTCAGTTCTAAGGTCAAATGGTGGAGAGTCCCAGATATAAACCTAGTGGGAGTAACCCCCCACAGAGGGACAAAAGGACCCCCTGATGATCCTCTAATCGCCTGAGCCAAGGTGTGAAACTGGTTGGGTCCCAATCAGCCAGAGTTTCGGGTGTGTTCATTGTGAAACCTGGCCCCACCTTATCATGCGAATTCCTGAGGTCATGCGAATTCCTGAGGTTCCCGATTCACTTAATACCCTTTCCACACAATGGTAAATGGCCTGTATTTGTATAGCGCTTTTACTAGTCCCCCCTAGGGACCCCAAAGCGCTTTACACACCCAGTCATCCACCCATTCACACACACACATTCACACACTGGTGGAGGCAAGCTACAGTTGTAGCCACAGCTGCCCTGTGGGGCGAGGCTGCCATATCTGCCATATATTGGCCCTTCTGGCCAACACCAGTATGCGGTAGGTGAAGTGTCTTGCCCAAGGACACAACGACCGAGACTATTCGAGGCGGGGCTCGAACCGGCAACCTTCCGATTACAAGGCGAACTCCCAACTCTTGAGCCACGATCGCCCCCCAATCAGTTCAGGAAACCCATATACACTGCATTGAAAACATTACTTTACACAACAGTGATTGTCCATCTGCAAGCTGCTTTGTAACCCACCTCCTCCCCAGGCCCTCCTCTTTTTATATACTATTTCTGACTCAACCATGAACCCTAGTCATGCATCTTCCCTTGGTTTTGCGGTATGCACCTTCAAACTCATTTTGTAAAACACTGCAGAAAAATTCTGTTCACTTTGATCATTTTGATCTTAGATATAGAAATATTTTATTTGATACAGGAAAACTGGTCCGGTCAGTGGTGGTCGTGAAATGAACTGGACATATTAAGCAAATGCAATGATAAATCATGGAATAGTTGTTCAGACAAGTCTTGACTAAGATTGTGGACCAAATCCTGGTTCATTTTGCTTTTTATTATCATTAGGGAAATGTGGTTAATAACACATGACCTACATGAAGCATGTCTTTCAGTTTCCCAACACCTGAGCACCTTTAATGACATCGGCTCACTCTTATTCTGCAGAATTACTGTGGTAGGTGGTACAGTCTATCCAATACCAATCGGAAAGTCATCAGATCGATCCCTGGCTAACCCAGTTCATGTGTCAAAGTTCAAGGTGAACCCTTGGTTGCCCCCAATACATCCACTGGAGTGAGTGTGCATATGAATGCTAGAGAGTGTGTAATTCTGAGTGTTCAAATGGACTAGCAAGGTGCCATTGCATCAATGCATTTACCAAACAGTAGTTTGATCATTCTTGGGCTACAGACTCAAAACTCACATTGATATCAGTGACAAAGGTCTGAAACGTGGCCTTAATTAACACTGTTTGCCTTGCAGTCTTGATGACACATTATACTTATGACAATTTGTGGGAGTCCAATCAAAAGGGTCAGTGGTCAAAGTTGGATGTAACCATCATTCTACAGTAAAAAAAAAAAAAGTGAGAAACTTCCAGTCATGACATGCATAACCAATCCAAGCAATTACAACGTATGAATCTGTAAATTGTGCAATAAAATGTCTTATTCTTTAAGAGATACGTTGGTTAGTAGCAGATTTCACCCATTGTAATGATAAAGAAAATGTCTGAATGAGTGGGATATTACTATAGGAGACTATGAAAGACACTTTCTTACATGAATTGAGCTCCAGCTAACCAAAGCAGGAAGGATTTGAGATGAAGTAATATTCATATCAATCACAAAGCTCCACATCACTTCTTTAATTTCAGCTCCATAGAAAAATACACTATGATCTACTATGCAGTCTCTAAAATAGGTACAAAAAAGAAAAAATCTCCTGTCTCCCTTTTGATTGTCTATATGTTCAACCAAAAGACTTCAGCTCCTCTGGGTGACACTTCCTAGTCATGCCGTTTTATGCATGTATACGGCCGCTGAGGCCTCTAATGCCATATGGTCAGGTCATGTTTGGTTCAAGACGGCTTCTGGTGCAGCATTTTGCTACAGCTCTCTTGGCAGTGAAATAAAGTGCCTCACTGTGATGGAGAAAAAAAGAATCACATAGCAAAAGTCGAAGTGTCATGCTGAATCAGAGATTAGATTTGATATAGAACTGTGCTGGGGAATAAGAGGAGGTCACTGGAGAAATTCCATCAAATGCAAAACTGAAAAATGGAATAAATGGCTTAATTTAATGACACCACCTTTATTGAATTCATTTACTTTCTTTCTTCTCCATCACTCAGTCCCATAAACCCCACATTTCTGACTCCCTCTAATGCTCCATCATAAAGGATGGTGCTTCATATTTAGCGCAGTCAAGCTCTAAAAAAGTGTTGCTGAACAATATAACAGTGCGGGCATTCAAGGAATAAAATGAGGGTTTGTTTCAAAGTGATAAACAGTGACTTAAATATCCACACTGTAAGCCTTATTTAAACCACCTGCTTGGGTTAAGGGTTATGGTCAGAAGAGACTTTAGGGGGGTTAAGAAAAATGAAGAAAATGAAGAATGGCTCCAAAACTCAGTCTTGCAGACTTGTCAAAATGCCTAATTTTACTTTAGGGGTTAAGGTTATGCATTATTTACAGCTTGACTGCTTTGAGCGACAGGGATCCAGTATTTGGTTTGATTAAACTTAACATTCAATATCAGTGCAAATTACAGATGTTCCTTCCTATCCAACCTTGTAAGCCAGTGTGAGTTAGTTAATAACTCTGCAGTTCTCTCTTCCTGTCCAAATATGACCAAATCACTATGAAAACCACTTTCTCACATGAGTTGAGCTCCAGCTGACCAAAGCAGGAAGGGCAGCTCCTGCTCTGAAGGCTCAAGCTGCTTTTGGCCTTTTTGGTGTTTCAAAACTGGATATGACAAGCGAAGGGCAGGACTGATGGTGAATCAGCACATTCGTTGGCCAATAATTTGTCGATTATAGGTTGTTAACCAATGAACATAACTCCTCCTTCTTTCTGAAACATCCATTAATTTTCTTCTGCTTATTCAATTTAGGGTCTTTTTGAAACAATGTTAGGATTTAAATTGATTAAATGAAGCTGTTTTTCTGATTTATATATACACATCGCGATGGGTTCATTATCGAGTTGATACACATGATGTAACTCAAGAAACCTCTATTGGTATTGTTAAGGTTCAAAATTGAGGAGGGAGAGTACAAACCACCCTTGGTCCAGAAGCTCTTGGTCAAACAATGATTTTTAATGAATACACACGTGTGGGAAGACACTCTGTACGCCGACAGCAAGTAGTCTTCAACTTAATCAAAGCATAGAGCTGATTATTAGCTCATGAGAACACAAAACAAAATCACCTGACAGGTTTTCTTTAAGTGCACTGTTACAAAATAATGGGCCCAATTTTAGACATGTCGATGTTTCCTAAAACTCCCTCTATTAAAAACAAAAACAACAACCCAAACCTAACTGACAGAATCAACCCATCACCACAACAACCTCAACAACCTTAAACACACAAAAGTTTTGCCACCACATAATTTCACCTCCTCAATACACCGAAAGTCTCATTAAAACCACACAATTTGCACACAAAAATCACCCCCTTATGCTCTGTAACATACTTACATTCAGCATAAGACCCCTTTACAACAACATATCACTAAACTATAAATTTCCTACCCAAATCTGCACTTCTCTTGTCTGCCATGCTTCCTCTTCTGAAAGTCACTTCCTCAGTCACACACACACTCCAGCTAATTTGCATACTGAGTCATATCTCAAGAAGTTGCTGTAACAAGAGAAACATATGTTTAAACATTATCTCCTTATTAAATTATTTTATTTCTTTCTACAGTGATCACTAGTGTTGATCACTCAGTACGAGAGCACTCCTAAGTCACTCTTTTAAAACTACCTTAAACACTTTTTTGTTTTCATAACTCACTCCCTTTGTCATATAACTTCTTTGAGTTATTCCTCAGCTTCAAACTCAAGTGTATTTCATTAACCATTCACACCATTCTACCACTCATACAAGTAGCAAACTGATCTTCATTGCGTATCTTTGTGTTCTAAGCCAGGTTTAATCAGTATCTATACAAATAATCATCATGAGCTTGTCTTGTCTTTATAAGGTTAATGCATTTTCTGTTTGTGTGTGTGAATTTGCATATGTTGCTTTTGCAGTGTGTCAGACTCCTTCATAATTTTGCCTTTAAACAGTCAATTTTCTCCTTCCCAAATTTACTAACCCAAATTTTGATTTCCTACCTTAAATAGCAGCATTCCTTGTCCTCAGCCAGAAGGTAGGGCTCCACTTGCCACTTTCCACCTCCGCCTTAGCCCAGCGGCTTTACCCTTGAGGTCCCATCTTCTTCACTTCATCTCACCAGTGAGTCTGAGCTCACAGGGACTGAGTGAGGCCGAGTAATCGTGACTGTGCCTGCCTTAGGTTGTCCCAGGGTTTCGAGGTGGGATCTTACCCGTCATGGGCTATCCAGCCTTCCATACTCGCCTGATACGGGGCCCAAGTGGGCAGGGGAGGGAACACACTGGCTCTGGAAATTAAAGGAGTGTAAGCTGCTTCCTTCATTGCATCTTATATTAAACTATCTCACTTCTGATTCCTTCCTAGAATAATTTCACATATGGCACTTTGTGTATGTGTGTTTTCTATTCATTAATGTAATTGTCAGTTATTTTCTCTCTTCATTTTACCTTCTTTTGTTTGTTTGTGACGTTCTACTTTAGTTCTACTAAACCTTGATGTAAAAACAATACTCCCTTATTTCACGCACACACTCTGCATTTTGCCTACGCACACACTTCTCTCTCAGACTTCCTCTGTTCACACACCGCCTTGCACTCACTCTACTATCAACTTTCATAGTGTTATTATTATTTAGTATTTTGTACACATCACACAGAATCATTCAAATCGAGTACTCACAGCATTCACATCACAACCTTCAACTTTCACTTTCAATCCTGCAAGACGCAGAGATGGACATCTCCTTCACCTAACATAAAACTAAATTACCATATCAACATACAATTACTGAAATTCAAACTCAAATACACCGTCTGTTTTAATAAAGTAAAAGAGTAAACGGGTGTACCAAGTGTATGTACTTATGCGTTCTTGAACTGAAAGAAAAAGAAACTCAAACTCTTATAACATCACTCATGCATCTCTTAAATTAAAAACACTTTCAAACTTTAAACATCCTACTTTACATCACCAAAGAAATACCTCTCACACCTTTATTCATCATTCAAAACCTTCTAGTCACCGCATTCACACACTTAAACTGTGACTAGAGTTGAGGAATATAACTCAAAACACACTTTCCTAAGAGTATTTTAGACATGCTTGTCATAATCAGAAAGAGCAAGTCAAAAACAAACAAACGAAAAATTGAAACCTCCATTAATTCTCACCGCACACACAAGAAATTGAAAAAATAAACCACACCAGCAACTAATGCTGGAGAAAAGTTACTACTGAAAGTAATGTGTTAGTCTTAAGTATATACAGTGCACTCAATATATTTATATATCTACATCCAAACTCAGTCAATTACTATACATCCACTACGGCAACTCAAAACTTTATTTATAGTCCTCTAATAAACATAAATGGCATTTGAAACACACACTCAACAATGTTTGCAGCAGTATTTGTAAAACCAACTGTGGTTTAAACAGTTCACTGCTTACTCATTTGCATTTTCACTCACACACACACCGTCTAAAAATAGCTCCAGCATTGCCTCAGACTCCTTTCACACAGAGATCTCTTATTTTATATTACAAAGACATCTTATATTTACAACCACTGTCAGATCTGTCAGCTTTAGCACCTACACAATTTAGACAAATTTAAAATAACCGCCCAGTGGATAAACTCCCTGAGTTTTTTGCGACCAATTAACCAGTATCAGACTTTAACTGTTTCTGGCCTCATCTCTAAAATCCCTAACTCAATTTAAAAGCGTCAACCAACCCAAACTTTGCCTGAAGCTCTATTTTTGGCATTACACAGCCAAGGCTTACCCCGAAGTTTTAAGTTAAAGTTACACGCCCGAAGTCCAACTTCTCCTGTCCAAAAAAGCGCAGGTACCGTTCCAAACGGTAAGGAGACTCTAACTCCTAGCTATTTTGGAGGTTCCCAAGTTCTCCCCGGTTGCCGACCGTACTAACCCTATTCGCCGATAGGTCAGGGCCAAGCGTCCTTGGCCGTGAGGGAGCGTTACCTCCGAGAACTGCACTTCCTAGCAGACTTTAACTGCCGTTCTAGAATAATTTATAATACTTTGAAACAACAATCAACACCCCAACACAAGTGTATGACTGAGGCAGATCTACCCTGATGGACAATGGGGACTCTAACCCACAAAATGACCAACCAAGGTCTGACCTAATGACCAACCGGGACTTTAACCCACAAAATGACCAAATTTCCTACCAAACTACTTGAGACTCTAACTCAATTTCTTTGGGACTTCAACCCAGTATTTAAACTTTTCCTGGCAGACTCTAACTGCTTTAGCAGACTTTAACTGCTTTCATTTCTTCTTTCTTCTTAGCAGAACTCTAACTGCTTCAACTCATGAGATTTTTCATCAAAATCAAAACAGACATCCACCAGTAACTTCAGTGAGTAGACTTAAATTTTATCATATCCAATTTGGCACCCTTTGGAAATAATTCAACAGGTAGTGCCTTACCTTTTGGATAAGCCGGCTTATGCCCACTCACTTCGACCACTGGAATTCATGTCTGCCCGTCAGACCACCTAAGACCAAATTTCTCCATCTACACCTCCAATTCTCCCTCCTCAACCACCGGACGAAGCCCCCAAATGTTAAGGTTCAAAATTGAGGAGGGAGAGTACAAACCACCCTTGGTCCAGAAGCTCTTGGTCAAACAATGATTTTTAATGAATACACACGTGTGGGAAGACACTCTGTACGCCGACAGCAAGTAGTCTTCAACTTAATCAAAGCATGAACAGATATTTTATAGCATCAGGGTTTGATTTACTGACGCCCCTTCATGCGTCACAGATACATTTTATACATAGATCAGATCAACACCACAATGACTTTTAACCCAGAAGATCATCTTCTATTTTCATGGCTGGTACTTTCCGTTCTTGTCTTAAAGTGAATTGTTCCTCTTTCTTGCCGAGACAACAAGGACGGTTCCTCTTTTACCGAGACATGACTAATCTCTCCTCTAAATAAATCTAACTCATGTGTGTGTGTCACGACCTCACATGCTCTCTGTGTCACCTCTTCACCTGTTGCACTTCTGACCTTTCACTAGACCAGAGGCTCACTGAGACTATGTGTATGTCTTCTACTAAATAAATGTTTTAACCAAGAACCTCTACTAAAACCTTAATATGAAATGACCTGATATAAGTGTTTTGTAAGCATGTATTGCAATTCCTTCTATGTTCTAGTTTTCCCTGTATCACCTGAACAGTCACGTCAGTGAAGCTTAAGACCTTTAAAGAACCTGAACATCAACTCAAATAAGCACAGATATGCATTGTGTACACAATAGTTATAACTGCATCTGAAATACAAAATTAACATCATCATAAACATCTTAAGGCCATCTTAAAGCTATCTGTTACATTGTTAAAGCCTCGTCTTAGCCTGCTGCTCAAAATAACTTCCTGCTTCTGCAAACTCTCTGCAAGCCTGTTTCCTGTCAGCCTGTGACTTTTAGCCTTTCTGAAAGACACACACTGTTCAACCCCTGAATGCAATATAAACTCCAGATTATATTATTAATGCAATGGTAATAATGATGATTATTTAACAATAGCAGTAAAATAATTTCCCTGCTCCACACCAGGTATTTAAACTTTCTCTCTTATTCAAACTCATGTATTGGAGGTGTGCTTTCTTTTCATACCTCCACCTCTAATGCGTCTCTACCACCTGCTCCCTACTCTCACTACAGGTCACAATGTCATCGTCTGCAGACACTCCTGCCGGTCAGCCTGTCCATCACTGCTGCAAACAAAGAATGAGCTCAGAGCTGATCTCTGATGTGAGCCAACCTCCACCTGCTTCTGCAAACTCTCTGCAAGCCTGTTTCCTGTCAGCCTGTGACTTTTAGCCTTTCTGAAAGACACACACTGTTCAACCCCTGAATGCAATATAAACTCCAGATTATATTATTAATGCAATGGTAATAATGATGATTATTTAACAATAGCAGTAAAATAATTTCCCTGCTCCACAGTATCAACCACTGGTGGCCATTAAAAAAACATGCACGCTTAAGGCACTTCCATTTTAGCTTCACTTTTTAGACCTGGAAGCTACACCCATGTTTTATGCTGTCTACAGATGAAATCCAGCTTAGAAAAACAGGATAGGGACAGCCAAAATGCCAGTGAGTTACATAGCATTGGAGACTATGGCATGATCAAAATTATTGTGAAAGTGTGCAATTAAGTTTTGATCTTGCTGCTTTTGAAATAGCTGTGCCACAGACTGTTGACTGAAAGTGTTTGCCCAAAGGTTGAGGTACCATGTGTCCTCTTCAGCTGCTTGCAATGGGTTGCTTAATGTGAAAAAACAAAATCAATAAAATCACCAGGCAACTACTGATTTTTGTAGTATTTATTTTGTATTTATGACCTTTCTAATGATAATGTAAATAAGCTGTTTCTTTTTTCTTCCCCTTAGAGTTTATACGATAGGTTATCATGACAGTCCACTGGGTATATTGAAGTCAGACATATCAATAGATATGTATCCCTTCAGTTATCACTGAGAACTTTCTGGAGCACAAACAAAACTGCACAACGAATACAAGTGTGGGAGCTGTCGTTAAACTTGATAAATTAACCAATTAAAGGGCAAAAACACAGGTCTGAAATTAATGGCTGAACACTTGAGGAAACCTCATAATGCTGTGGAAGCGGATGTGGAAGTAACCTTTTCACATCCCAGCTTCTATAATTATATTCAACATTTTGTTTGCTTTCTATGCTCTTCTCTGAGGTGGGGGAGGGTGGGGTGCGGGGGTCAGCACTGACTTTAATTTTCAGATCACTGACATTAAGAAGCAGTGAGTCACTGACATTAGTGAGGGAAGGAAAATAAAGTTGGAGTGCCCTGACAATGTTTCTGTGACTCTTGAACGGTTATGCAAAGTTAGAAACTAAAATAAGGAACAAATGTTTTTGAAAAACTCGAGGTAAGAGCAGCATTTTAAGATTTCACTGAGATATTTATTTGCATTGTGTATCCAACACTTACATAGTAGAGAACAGGCCAATAAGTGTTCAGATTGTTAGGGATATAAAAATGATCCCTGTGCCAAGCTGCTTTTCGCAAGCCAATTAAGTTCATTTTACTGTCGTTGAGCAGAGCGAAGAGCCTCTATTTTGAAGTAGGTCCTAGGCAATGATGGCCCCAGCACCAATCAGTGGCCATAGCTCTATAGGGAGCCTGCTGATGAGCTTTCATCAGTGCTGCGAGCCACTTGTCCCACATCTCTTTCTCTCCCTAATTATGCTGATGAATAAGTCCGTAATAGTGATCTGTCCTCGGTTGATGAGTCCATGCATTTGCTGTTATTGTCTTGTCTCGAGGGTGGGTGTGTCACGTATCACACAACTCAAGCTGAGTGCATTCGGGCCATCCACACTGCCCTTTTGTATTACGATCATCTTTCTGTACTTGTCACCCTCCACCCTGCACCCACCCCCTTCAGACCCACCCATCCTCTCCAGCATTAAAAGCACTTTCTCACTCCGGTGATGGGCTGACTTGCTGAGCATGGGGAACAGAGAAATCGAGATGATCACTCTTTCTTTTCACAGTCGGATGCCCTCTTTTCCGTGAGTCAAGCACACACACAGTCTTACAAACACACACACGAACACAGCCAGAAGCTTTTAAAACACTCAGAAAACAATGCCTCTGAAATAATCAGGCAAAAGTGAGAAATTTGTTACATAAATGCAGAAAATCCCAATAACTACTTCCTGTCCAACACCAAAGAGCATCTTGGAGATCAGTTGCATCAGGTCGACAAAGCCTCACATTTGCGGCAGAGCTGGAGAGTTAAGCTGCAGCTTTACCTCTTAAATGCCAATTAATCACTCAGTGACTGAGAGCGAAATGCGGAGAGCACTGTGAAGCCTCTTGAGATTTTTTTTCCCCTCACATATAAATCAAGTGGAATACATTGTCTCCGACTTGTTCGGATTGTTGTTTATAAATTTAGATACTTTAATGCCATAAATTCTCCACTACAGAGAGACATTCATGTTGTTTGCAGTTTTATGGATATGATTCACAGAGCACTCTCCTTGGTATGTTTAGAATGCGAGTACCTTAAGCTTAGACTATGCAAGAGAAAATAACTAGGGGTGCAACGATACTCGTATCGATATTGAACCGTTCAATACAGTGCTTTCGGTTCGGTACGCATATGTATCGAACAATACAAAATTTTTCATTTATTTTATCAACTTTTCTTCTTATGATGCTGTCTGTGTTGAGAGCTCAGTGGATCTGCGTTCGACTACTCCGCCTAGGCTGCACTGTCGAGCGCAGATCCACTGAGCGCAGCGCTAGCTAGCAAGACAGAAGTTAAGCTCTTGTGGCAACATGGCAAATTGAACCTCCCCCACCCTCATTCAGATGTGACCTTTGGTTTTCATGTGACGTATGACCCTGAAGGTAAGCACGTCATGGACAAAAGTAAAACAGTATGTCGGATGTGCCACGCAATGCTCAATTACATGGGTGGGAACTACTGCGTTAACGCAGTTAGCTCGTTAACGTGTTGGCCGTCCAGCCCCACACACGGGGCGATCCGCGGTAGCTCGTTAATGGAGATTTGCCGTGTTGTGGCGTTAACGTCATTTCTGATTAACACTGACAGCACTAGTGGGAACACAATGAATATGACTGCACATTTACGCCGACATCATCCTAGTGCAAAGACAAGTGGAAGCAGACAAAAACAACAAGCACGCATGCTACAAACTTTACCCGAGTCATTTAGACAGCCGTTAGCACATGAAGAAAGTCTTCCTCAGAAGACTTAAGAGACTTCCATCTGCCACTGAAGGTGCTCAAGAACTTTTACTCCTGCACCATCGAGAGCGTCCTGACGGCAAACATCTGCACCTGGTTTGGGAACAGCACTAAGCACGACAGACGAGATCTGCAAAGAGTGGTGCGCTCGGCCGAACGCATCATTCAATCAGAGCTCCCTGACCTGCTGTCCATCTACACCAAGCGGTGCAAGTCCAAAGCTAGGAAGATTATGATGGACCTCTCCCATCCCAACAATGGACTCTTCTCACTGTTGAGGTCTGGGAAGTGCTTCTGCTTCCTTAAGGCCAAAACAGAGAGAATGAGGAGGAGCTTCTTCCCCCAGGCTATTCGGGCCCTGAACCAGGTGTAGGACTGGACTCTCCCAAACACGTCACTATAAGACTGGACTCTCACACACATCACATCACCACACGCACTCTGGTTTTTCTTTATGCACACTTCCTGTAATTTATAATCTTTATAATCTCTTTCTGCTATTTGCACATTTTTACTGTAAATTTCTAAGTTAATGTGTAAATTTTGTAGTAACCTGTAAATTGTAAATACTGTAAAACCTTTTTCTGTCATTTAATGGTCGGGCATTGAACAGCTACAAGCATTTCACCCCCCATGTCATACTGTGTATGGTTGTGTGTGTGTGACAAATTAAATTTGAATTTGAATTTGACACATACCACCAACTTCAACTTTAGTGCAGACCAAGCACAACCTCAACTACCCAGCAGCACCACAAAAACTTCAAATAACAGCTCAAGAAAACCCAAAAAGAACTCAACACCTCCTTAACACCCAACATTACTGCTCTTATGACGTTATGACTGCCATTCTTCGCTTTGGTGTCGTTTCAGATGGTCATTTAGTCACCAGAGGGATGATTCTTATGTTACAGAGAGGGAGATTTTGCAAACATAAATGACTGTCTAGAGACAATTCTGAAAATAACGCCACAATCACTTTGCTTCCTGTTTTGACTTTCTCAATTCTTTTTTCTCCTAGTGGTTGCGCCTGAGTTGCGACACCTTTCATTCAGGTTAAGATTGAAGCGAGCGCTTTGTCTCTCAAGCACCAGCACAAATGGTTAAGAGGCTGTGGTGATGCACAACATCCAATGCAGTGACCATAAACTAGGCTTGAGGTATTAACCCAGCATCCAAACTCCCCATGTGTCAGCCCAATTGAGAAGCTGGAGCAAGCTTAATCCATGGATCACCCACTCTGCTGCCAATGTCCCAGTGGCAAACACCACAGGACATCTGCATAGGTTGTATGCCAATGCCACAGCAAGCAAGGGAAGGGACCCACACTATATTACGAATGTGGTTTTAATCTTGAGGCTGATCAGTTTGGGTCCAGTGAACTTGAATCCCTTCCCATTATTGTCAAAAGTATTTTAACAGCTTGCAGAACCTCAAGTTGTGAATGTTTAAGACTTTTATCCTGAAGCATTAACAAACAGTATTTCAGCGTTGACACAGAAGAGCATTTTTAACACAGTGGAAAGAATCAGTCAGAGTAAATAATCTTTTGTTTTAAAAATAGGGAAATACAGTAACTGAAAGGAAAGGATTGCATGAATGTGGTTTAGCGCTGAGGGAATTAATGCTGCGTGAATTTACAAGTATTGTCATCCTTCACAAATATATTTTTTCAAGAAGCCTTTACTGGAGACTCAGCAGGCAAAAGGATTGTTTGAACATTGTCTTTTATCTCAGAATTATGGTATGTGTGTGTATGTGTGTTGTCTAAGAGACGTGTAAGCTCTTTGTAGTCATTTACATGCATCAGTTCCTGGTGCTCTGTGTGGCCTGTGACACAGCGCTGACAGCTGGCATGACAGAAGGTGCCGAACTGGGGAATGAAACAAATTGCCTTCATTTTCTTAGAGTGCAACCTCTTCAGGGAACACCGATGAACATTACACAACTGCAACGGCAACAAATCTGTGACTCTGGAAAATAATGACTCACTAGAGAGACAATGAAGTAAAGTTACAGAAACGGAGAGGCAGAGAGATTGTGTTCTGTTTGCTGTGCTGATTTTCAATCTAACTGTTCAGTCAGACCAACTATAATCAAAAGTAAAAAGAAGGAAGTCATTTCTGCTTGAGATATTTTATATTTGGTGTTGAGGATCGCCCCAACTTTGCATGAACACATTCAGAATGCGTAAGGCAGAGAGAGAGAGCACAGGGCATGGAAAGTAGCAGCAAGGCCCCCACCCAACTTACCCATCTTGTAAGTAAAGAGAAGGCTTTATGCAATGGTAAAAGAATGAGTTTGAGTGGAGGTGGGTTGCAAAATGTGCAAATGCACAGTGATTATAAAGCACAACTCACATAAGTGTAGAGACTGGTCTGTGACCATCTGGCAACCATTAGTCAAAGGTAAAAACATATATTTTCCAGTCAAATCAGTTGCTAAGGCTTTGGTCATGCAACCCTAGAGATTGGTCAATGAACACTTGGCAACTACAGGTTGCTATGGAAAAATGTGTATTCCCAGACAAGATGGTGCGTGAACAAGACAAAACTCGCAGCAAGGAGGTATATGGTGCTGCACCTAAAACCTCCTTACAATTGCTTCTGTCACTGGTAGATTTCTGAGTAGGAAAAAAGACTTCTTTAAGAAGTCCAGACGCTTTTCTTTACAAGCTCCTTTAACCTCTGTGTTACAACTTTCAGAAATGCCTGCCGTATCTATACAAAATATCCCACACATTGACTGACCTGCAAATATGAAAGACACACATTCACACCTTCCTTGACTCTCAGCACAGATCTTCCATTGTTCCATTGTCACTGTGTATGTGAGGAAGTGGCATTGCTTGACTACAGCACAGTGCTGTGCATAAAAGCAGACCGACCCAGGCGGGAGAATCATTTCTTGTTTGCATTTCTGAGAACACACATCAGGATGGCCTCCGTATCACTGCCACGCAGGAAGAACCTCTCCGCGCAACAGGCTTTGCCTTGCTTCAGGAAATGGACGAAGCATATTCTGATGGAGGAGAGGTTTCATTTGTCCAGCAGGCCACTGATACCTCCTCAGAAGAATCTGAAAAGGAGACGGAACAAGAACCCAATATGCCTCCACAGAAGAGGCTCCGTGATACTGGGAAGCCCAGCCAGAGCCACACGGCAAAAGACAGCACTGTGTGGGTTGAGGAGAACATTGGAATGCCCAGTGCAGTAGCAAATCGCTCGTGCTTCACTGCGCAAGCTGGACCCACAGAGTCTGCTAAGGTTTGTCATTGCCATATTACATATGATATTTATAAATAAACCCATTTAGAGTGAGCTTCATGCAAATTTACCTTTTTCTATTTGTTTATCTTGCATCTTCTGACAGCGTAAGATTACAAGTGTGCTCCAAAGCTTCGTTTGCCTCTTAGACGTGGGATTGCTGCAGACCATCGAGAGTGCACGGTACATCAAGCCCGCAGAACAGAGCCAGACTGGAATTTGTCAATTCATGAACTGATGGCATTCATTTCAATCCTGTTTGTAAGAGCAATTATGTGTCCTGTTGGTGTCATTGTGGATTGCTGGTCAGAAAGATTTCTGGTG
This sequence comes from Diplotaxodon limnothrissa, assembly GCF_057381915.1. Classification (NCBI taxonomy): domain Eukaryota; kingdom Metazoa; phylum Chordata; class Actinopteri; order Cichliformes; family Cichlidae; genus Diplotaxodon; species Diplotaxodon limnothrissa. The sequence continues at coordinate 23,885,274 of NC_140617.1, read as the reverse complement.
CCAGTAATCAAAGAGACAATGCCCTGAGATAGATTCATTTCAATTATGCAACACCTTCGATTTGATGACAAGGACGCGCAGGCAGAACGGGTGAAAACAGACAAATTTGCGGCGATCTCCGACATTTGGACACGCTTCAACGAGAACTGTGCTAAGAGTTTCACTCCAGGAGAACACATGACCATAGATGAACAGCTGTTCTCTACCAAGGTTCGTTGTCCATTCACACAGTATATCGCAACCAAGCCAGACAAATTTGGGATCAAGTTCTGGATGGCCACGGACTTGGACACCAAATATGTCTGCAGTGCATCTCCTTACTTGGGAAAGGACCCCAGTCGTCAGAAGGGAGAGAGGCTGGCAGAGAACGTGGTGTGAAAAGTGTGACACAAACCAAAGTAAAAGTTCTCCCTTTTGAAGTGTGTTGGCTCCAGTGGTGATGCACAACTTTGAAGGTGAATATTCTCGGTCTTCGGTTTGCACTGCACTTTTCTATCATCCAGTAAGTTAGTACTGATTTGTTTGCAGCATCTTCCATGCAAACAGCAAACAACAGCAATCTGAATGTGGAAAACAAAGCAAAAAATCACAAGGAGTTTTCCAGATTTCGCTTGCCAATCCATTGGGGAATATATTTTTTTTCCCGAGCGAGTTGAAGTTGTTAGGGGTTGCCAGCTGCTCTCGAGGCCTGCACGTCAGAGGGTTCAACAGCCTAAAGCAGCTTTAATATGGATTGGTGAAAGAGTATCAGCCCATAAATCCACAGATGTAGGATGGCACCGAGAAGAGCTGATCTGCTGGGATTGCGGCTGAGTTTAATGGAATGACTGAACTAACAGTTTACTTAGTTGGAGACAGAATAAAACAAAAAGTGGTTACCTTAGTCTGACTACTTCCACCATCCTCCCAAGAATGGGATCCACAACAAAAACACAAAATATCCACCCACAAAATTCCCTTGTGCTAAGCCAACTGGCATCCATCGTAGAGCACTTTGAACTCCACTCAAATACTCACACACACACAGACAGGAGGCTACAAGCATACAGCGCAATGGGATCAGTAAGACCAGGGGAACAATAAAGAGTTCCTTTTTTCATTCTAGTGTAAAAAAGTCTCTTTTATCTTATGGCTGGAATGCCCGCCATATACTTGCCTCCACTCCAGCAGAGAGAGAACAAAAAGATTTCCTGAACAAAAGACACACAGTGTTTGGGAATCCCGAGTTTGTGTGTGTGCGCATGAACCGCATAGTTAATTGGTACTATGGTTGGCAGGATCTGAGTGTGCACTGATGTGTATGCACCTGGCCAATCTGAGCAAAATCAAAACGCCGTAATTAAAGTTGCGGATTTCTCTGCTCGGGCAATTTACAGTAAGACTTAGAAAGCCCACGACTTCAGGTGAAAACATGATGTGACTAGAAAACAAGCAGTCGGTCCCTGAGGAAACCCTCCGTGTGTGTTTGTGTGTGTGTAGTTGTGAAGAACTTTACTGTACAGTGCCTTGGAGCATGTTTGCTATAAAGAGGGGGGAAAAAGGGGGGAGTGAAAAAAAAACAACCCAGTGTGTTGAGAAAGTAGCTGCTTAAGTGAAGACGACTTCCCAAATCCCGTGAATAACTGTTAAGTCTCCAGCCTGCAAACGAGCCGCTGGTAGATAAATGGCTGCAGATTGCCAAGATAATAGAGACAGAAAACAACCACTGGTTTGCCTGGAGGCACACACACACACACACGCACATAAAAAGCAACACATCAGCAAAAGAGCTCGGGTCGTGAAAGCGGCCGAAATGAAGTGAACTTTTCTAAGCTCAAAGTGGGTAAAGCGTTGTTCTTCTCCAGGAGGAGGGGAAAACGTTTCTTTTGCTCCCGCCGCTGCACATTTTTATAAAGGCCTGCATTATTCACACACCTAAAAAGCTGTCAACCGCTCCTGCTGCGTCTTATAAATGATACAGCCCTTACAAGCAAATCCGCGGTGGCTCTGGGCCTCTGACTTGAGGAGAACTTATCTGATCTTCACGGGAAGGCGGAGGTGGGTCTCCAGAGTCCCGTTTCCACCCCCCCACACACACACTTCTCCATTATTAGCTCTGCCAGCCAAAGAGATATTGCGCTCGGTGACAAATGGGAGAGGAGCGCTGGGGTGCAGACAGTGCGGGGGAGGTCCCCCCCCCTTCCACCTTCGCCTCCCCCCGCCCCATCCCCCCTCTTCACCGCAACTCTACCATCTCCACCCTCCCAACCTCCTTCCTCCTCCACGATCCGGGAGCGCTCGCAGCCGTGTCCTCCCTGATAACCATAATTGTGTTTTAAAGCCCCTGATTAAATTTCGCAGTCTCGAATGATATTGTTTTGCGATGAATCCTTATGAAAAATGCTTCACGTTAGGAGATTATGGAAGCGGTGTAGGAGGCGGAGGCGGCAGAGATGACAATTTTTTGTTGTTTTTTTTCTTTGAAACTTCTAAAGCTTCAATGGACGCTAAATGAATCCCTGCCATCACTCTCCTTCTTTTCCTCCGCCCACTCTTGCTCCACTCATCTGTCACGCTCCCTCTCTACGTTATAAACACACACAGAGACATAAACATTCCCCCTTTTTTCCTAAATTCATCCTTTTCTCTGACACCCACAGGCACACAGGTTCCACAGCCATCGAGATTAAGAAAAGTTTCAGAGACGTTTCTCAAACTGGTTTCAGAACCATCTCAGTGTGAGCGTCCCTTCGGAGTTTCACAGTAGCTCTACCTTCTTCTTTCCCCCCTTTTTTTTTTTTAGAGGTGACACAAAATGCAATCAGGGTGAATGAGAAGCCAGCAAATTCAATAATGGAGGCAAATGAAATCGGAACTGGAGACTCTGCACTTAAGGCTGGATGGGCTCACCCTAATAAGCCCTCTTCTGTCACCGGCTTCCCTGCATCTAAATTAACCAGAGGCCCCTCCAATCAGCGCGGACAAACAAAAGAGTCAGCCAAACACCATGAGAGAGCCGCTGAATACTAATAAGGTAACGAACGGTCGTCAATAGCCAACGCCGATGATGTGCGTGCGTGTGTGTTGGGTGAGGGTGTTTGATTTGTTTTTTTTAAAGTGAAAATAAACTTTAAAAAATGAGAAATTTGAAAAAAAAAAAAGTGATTTACTTCTATATATACTGACCTCGAGGTCAAGGAACTCACTCATCAAAGAAATTGCCAGCTTCACAGTACAAACAAGCTCAGAACTGCAGGCCGTGTTGCTGTGTCCACCCCTCCAACACCAGTGATAGGCCGTTTTACAGCGGATTAAGCCCGACAGTCAGTCCACTTTCTGCTCTATTATTGTGCTGGAAATGGTGTTTTGGTACAATTGTCCAAGATAAGAACATCAAACTTAAATTTAGAGGGCGCTACGAATGGACCATAGGGGAGCTGTGAAGACAGTAAAACTGCCTGCGCGGCCGAGCTCATAACTTGAAATGTGGGCTATTATTAAATGTCCACTCTGGAGTCAGGGTGCCAGAAAAAAACAGAAGAGAAAAAAGAAAAGTTCTCCTCAGAGGTGCAGAAAAATGTGCACGAGCATGCATGCACTCTGTCAGCCCTGACGTGCGTTTTGTAATTCAGATTAGACTCATTACATATTTTCATGACACAGAATGCTTAAGAAGTGTTAAAAACAGAACTAACCCTCTGCATTGGAACTGACAGTTACAATGGGCTAAATGGGCAATTTGTCATTTTCTGGCACAGAGCTGCAGCACTCATCCCTCCACTTGGGTAATTTAGGACACACCGACACACACACACACACACACACACACACACAGACAGGCATTAGCAAATCAACTATGACCAGTAAATTACCTCCATCTGGTTCTACTGTATATTTAGCGTCAGGTACTGTGAGCCAGTCCGGCAGGACACTTCCTTTTCCCCCCTCTGCTGGATTCTAGCTTTGGATTACGTGGCCTCTTCAGCAGATGCAAACGCAGTCCTTCACTGGTCTGCTCAACACTCTAATGGATTCATTCTTTTGGGGAATCTCAAGGGGGGAAGACTTAAAAAATAGTGGACCCAAAAATGTCATTAAAGCACAAAGTCAAACGGGTTACGGACGCCTGGGAGAGAATGAAGAGAGGAAGCTGCACAACACACCTTCACCACTCCAAGAGCCCAAAGCATGCAAATATGTAGCAATGTCAAAAGGGTGGCGCGAGGCTCGTGGGCGAGACAAACAATCAGCCGCTTTGAATATAATTGCTCTCAGACAGCGACCGGATACAGCCTCGTTTTGTCTTTAAGAGTGGTTAAAAAAAACCTCACATACCCATCCGATGGACAAAACATCATCCTGACACAGCAGCAATGTCATGTAATGTCCTGTATCACATCAGCGAGCACACTGAGGTTTCTCTCTCTCTGTTAAGGAATGAAACGATGCTTACATCTTGTGCTTCAGATCATTTAGAATGGGAACACAAGACTCTGGTCACAAGCAATTCTAATCTCCCGAAAAATTAATTCAGCTCTAATGAGCAAGTTTGATGAAGTCACGGTTATTTAGTTTGATTAGACTGGATTTCCAAGAAGTGCCGGGTGGAAACGCTGACTCATACGGGATCGCCACACAGCAGTTTCACTCTGAATAGCAGTTGTTTGAGTTTAAGCACGAAAAGTATCGATGTTCCGACAAAGGAGAAAGCAGGGGACAATTTACTCACCGTCTGACTTTGTGAAAATGACTGCTTTTTTGCATTATTGCCTTTAATTCTTAGTTTTATAACCACAGTGCATTTATTAACTTTTGAATTCATTAGAAAAATGTTTCAGAAGTCATTTATCAAACAGTCCCGTTAAATGCTTAACAATGTTATTCAATTCATTTCTATTCAAATTTATTTTTATAGCGCCAAATCACATCAACAGCTGCCTCAGGGTGCTTTATATTGGAAGGTGAAGACACTACAATAATACAGAGGAATCCCCAGCAATCAGGCAGCCTCCATATGGGACAGCTGTAGCTCAGCAGGTAGAGCAGGTAATCTACTGGTTGAAAAGTTGCTGTTTCGATCCCTGGCTCCAGTCTGCATGCCAAATATAATTGAAGAATAAGCACTCAGTGCATCATCACTCCCAGCAGCCTAGACCTATTGTACCAAAACTAAAGGAGGATTTAGGGTCACCGGATCCAGCCATAACTACAGGGAGTGCAGAATTATTAGGAAAGTTGTATTTTTGAGGAATAATTTTATTATTGAACAACAACCATGTTCTCAATGAACCCAAAAAACTCATTAATATCAAAGCTGAATGTTTTTGGAAGTAGTTTTTAGTTTGTTTTTAGTTTTAGCTATTTTAGGGGGATATCTGTGTGTGCAGGTGACTATTACTGTGCATAATTATTAGGCAACTTAACAAAAAACAAATATATACCCATTTTAATTATTTATTTTTACCAGTGAAACCAATATAACATCTCCACATTCACCAATATACATTTCTGACATTCAAAAACAAAACAAAAACAAATCAGCGACCAATATAGCCACCTTTCTTTGCAAGGACACTCAAAAGCCTGCCATCCATGGATTCTGTCAGTGTTTTGATCTGTTCACCATCAACATTGCGTGCAGCAGCAACCACAGCCTCCCAGACACTGTTCAGAGAGATGTACTGTTTTCCCTCCTTGTAAATCTCACATTTGATGATGGACCACAGGTTCTCAACGGGGTTCAGATCAGGTGAACAAGGAGGCCATGTCATTAGTTTTTCTTCTTTTATACCCTTTCTTGCCAGCCACGCTGTGGAGTACTTGGACACGTGTGATGGAGCATTGTCCTGCATGAAAATCATGTTTTTCTTGAAGGATGCAGACTTCTTCCTGTACCACTGCTTGAAGAAGGTGTCTTCCAGAAACTGGCAGTATTCTGGGAGTTGAGCTTGACTCCATCCTCAACCCGAAAAGGCCCCACAAGCTCATCTTTGATGATACCAGCCCAAACCAGTACTCCACCTCCACCTTGCTGGCGTCTGAGTCGGACTGGAGCTCTCTGCCCTTTACCAATCCAGCCACGGGCCCATCCATCTGGCCCATCAAGACTCACTCTCATGTCATCAGTCCATAAAACCTTAGAAAAACCAGTCTTGAGATATTTCTTGGCCCAGTCTTGACGTTTCAGCTCGTGTGTCTTGTTCAGTGGTGGTCGTCTTTCAGCCTTTCTTACCTTGGCCATGTCACTGAGTATTGCACACCTTGTGCTTTTGGGCACTCCAGTGATGTTGCAGCTCTGAAATATGGCCAAACTGGTGGCAAGTGGCATCTTGGCAGCTGCACGCTTGACTTTTCTCAGTTCATGAGCAGTTATTTTGCGCCTTGGTTTTTCCACACGCTTCTTGCGACCCTGTTGACTATTTTGAATGAAACGCTTGATTGTTCGATGATCATGCTTCAGAAGCTTTGCAATTTTGAGACTGCTGCATCCCTCTGCAAGATATCTCACTATTTTTGACTTTTCTGAGCCTGTCAAGTCCTTCTTTTGACCCATTTTGCCAAAGGAAAGGACGTTGCCTAATAATTATGCACACCTGATATAGGGTGTTGATGTCATTAGACCACACCCCTTCTCATTACAGAGATGCACATCACCTAATATGCTTAATTGGTAGTAGGCTTTCGAGCCTATACAGCTTGGAGTAAGACAACATGCATGAAGAGGATGATGTGGACAAAATACTCATTTGCCTAATAATTCTGCACTCCCTGTATAAACTTTATCAAAAAGCAAAGTGATCTGTTAGGGTGACACGGTATCATGAGGTTTCTAAGATAAGATTGGCCCTGATTATTCAAGAGTCTAGTGAGTAAAAGTGAGTCAGAAAAAAAATTATTCACCAGCTGGATGTCGAGTGGTTGCTAGAGTTACAAGGTGAAACTGGTTGCAAAGAGGATGATGCTGCAGCGAAAACCACCTTGCAGTTGCTGGTTCCTAGCAGATTGTAATGGTTGCCCATAGTTTGCATGGAAGACATGTCTACACACATTCACCAACTAGTTGCTGACCTGCAGTGAAACCTGAAAAAGTGTGACACACACTGGAAACAGGAAATCATCATCTTCAATGTATAAGTAGTGCATCGCCACTGCAACCAACACTTATCACTAACGTTTGGCATCTTTCATGCAAACCGTGGGTGAATGCAGCAATATGATAGCAACCAAAGCAATCAGTGTGGCACTGTATACGTCTCTGCAACCAATTTTTCCTCCAGAAAGTGGTTATGTCAGTAGCCACCCTCTAGCAATCGCTTACCAACCAGTCATGGAATACACCTTTTTATTTAACCAGGTTACTAGGGTGTCATTAATTGGTCGCTATGCCTGAGTGACTGGACCATGCACTCTGTGGGACTGTTGATTGGGACCTAAACCGCTGCAACCTCTCTTGCCTCTGAATTTGAACTTTGCTGCTATTAAAAAAAAGACTGTTAGCACTCTAAAAGGCAGTATTTGACAACCAGTATGGTGACACATAAAGCTCCTTATTTCTAATTAGCTGTAGCTCACATTAAAAACTCTACTGTGACTGCAGTCTTTAATACTTCATATAAACCCACTTGTAGCTTTGGAAGCCTCTTGGGTAAGTAACTTCCCAGTCTCTGATGTGCTGAGCTTGGTGCATGCTAGCAGGGAGTGATGAGTCAGTCTGTTTATGCTGGGTGATCTTGACAGATCAATGCCATCATTGCCAGAGTTGCTATCAGGCCTGTTGACTTATGACTAATAGATCGACTGCTGCAGACTCCCTTAGAAGAGGGATTTAGAAAATTTTGCATACACTAGTGTCGGGGAGGGTTCAAACAGGCTTTTCTTTGGCTTTATATGGTATTATGGTGTAAAGCCATTGTTGCTCTCTGGGAGTTCTTTCAGGTGTGCAGGTAACTCAGTTAGCCACAGTCAGCTAACACTGACCTATAAAGTACAATGTGTCAGCCAGTGGAAGTGAACCCAAACATCAAAGAACAGGGTACTGGGAAGCAGGCTTACTGCCCTGGGGTACTATTACCACTCCATTAGAGATCATTTTGCCCTCCTTCCAGACATGCCACAGCCAATAATGGAGACAACCCTAAAGCCTCTTGGGTATTCCTGTCAAAGAACTTGGAAAAGAAAGGGGAAAAAACTACACTAATAAAACTGAGCACAGTCCCAGCGACTTCTGTGTGCAAAAAGAGAAAAAAGTATGGGAAATAAGATGTGAAAAGAAGAAAAAATTAAAGCCAGACGTGTCGTCCTGTTGTGTGCAGACATACAGCAGGATGACAGCAGGTTTGACTGAGGTTCTTTTGGCCCGGCTGCCTTTTCTCCAAGTGACAGCACAAGTAAGAGCCCTCAGGAATGTGCTGCAAAATGATTTCCAAACTGACTTTGCATGAAAGTTCATATGTAAGAAACGTGTGGATTTACGGGTTGCATTACATTACATAATTCTGAAGTGTTTTTTGTTTTCAAAAAGGAATGCTGGTGCTTTGGTCTTTCAACACTCCAAAAAGAGGGATAAAGATGAAAGAAAAAAAAAAGCAAAACTTTATTTCACAAGCAGACTGAAGGGCTCTCTTGCTTTGCAGATCCACGACTGCAGCATTTTCTGGGGTACCAAAGCAGCGTTTGAAGCTGGGAGATATGTTTTAATCATTTGCCGCCTTAATGATGACACTGGATTCATTATTAATGGGCCCCATCCCTCTACTCTCCCTCTTCCTCATAACAGTCCAGAGTGTGAGTGGGTATTAGCATTAGCCGCTTTTGCTCTATTTGATCTTTCAGTAATTACACCACTTTTTGGAGATCACACCACAAGCTTTATGTTAAATAAAGAGGCCTTGGAAGTTTTTTTTTCTATACAAATTCCAAACACAATTATCATGGTTGCTTTTTTACCCCAATATTTATTTAATTTTTTTATTCCATAACAGGGAAAACAGGAATGCTGCTGGAAACTGGAAGCAAAATGGAAAAGAGCGCCTAACATTTATTGTCTACAAACATATCTCTCTGAATTGCCAGTTTGGGATATGAAGAAGAGGTGGGAAAAGTTACAAATGGAGGCAAGCGTGGAGGAATAAAAGGCAACAAGAGTCAGTTGTCTTAATATGAGCTACAGGATTCCTCTTTTTAGGTGTATGCTTTTTAAAAAGAATAAACAGAGGATGTAATAGCTTTGATGTGCAGGATCTTTGTACTCTCCACTGCAGGGATTTACTGTATAGATCAAATCCAGCTTTTATTATACTTCTAAAACTTAAGAAGAGGAAGTTTGCTCATTCTCAGTAGCTGAGAAATGCGCAGCTTACACAGAGGCTTTTTTTGCATGTCTGATTCTTATTCATTTTAAATATGCAAAACCTTACTGGTTTTATATTAATGCGATGTACACATAACCTATGTTCCTGGCATCATTGCTGCCATCATGCACAAGGTATTCACTGTCATCAGTGAAGTGCTGCACCAGGTTATGTTAACAGTTCGTTACATACAGATGTTTTAATAGACACTGTGGCATCACCATTAACCACATCGGTGTTTAAGTGTTATTTTGCAATGAGCGGGGATAAAGCCTAGAAATTAGATGGCAACCCACTGGTAGATACTTTGGGTGAGAGAGGTATCGTCAACAACCATTTAGTAACTGGTTGTTGAAGGAAGGTGGCTGTCATCAGTGATCTCCTGGCAAACATACTCTTCTTTGACTGGCTGAAGGTTTCTGGCAGTTGCTAAGAGTACCTGGAGGTTATGCAGTACTGACTTTATGTACCCAACCAGGGCAGATTCTGCAAACACCTACCAACTACTTGCTGAGCAGCAATGAAACTTGAAAAGGTTTCCGCAGACTGGAAACGGAGACCTTCACTTTCACCTTAAAAGTCAATATGTCACAACATTTACTGTGAAGGTGTAGGTTCTTTGTCAGTGTCAAACTTTTTCAAGATTTACTAACACTAGGCTAGTAGTTGGTGTTTACAGACAAGGACTTCTAAAAGTTGGGTGACTGTGGCAGTCTGGTAGTCACAAAACCAATCACAAGGAAGAAGTGACTGGTGGTTGCTGGTGGCAACTGAACTGAATCAAGATGATAAGGAGAGGAAAAGGATCAAAAGGGGAAGTAAACTGCAAGGACAAAAAGTGCATGAAATAAAACAGGAAGCAACTGAAAGCGAGACAAGACAGAAGTTAAGGAGACAAACAGGAAGACAGAAACATGAACACAACAAAAAGACAAGGAGAAGAAAGAGTAAAAGAAACCACTTTTATAAACAGAGGGTGAAAGTAAAAAGTGATTTACAAAAAAAATATAAGCGGCAGGTACATGGGATGCAAACTTCTTTACGGCTGGAAAACGTGGTTCTTACATCTTTGTGTTCTCCAGGAGAGAAACTATATCTCACAGTATCCACTGTTGTCACTACTGGAGGGTCAAAGAATGGATACCAATGAATATCTTTATTAGCATCAGACGTTTGGGGATCAGGATGCATTCAACTGATACTGGAGTGATCTGGTGATCATTCGCTCACAAATCTCCTCCAACACGAAGAAAAATCACCATCTGCTCAGCTGATCTAGCCAAGCTGAGCGACTGTGAAAATGATAAACAACTTAGAATCCCCGTGACCTGGTAAATCAATAGTCATGCTCTAAAAATGAAGATGCATATGGGGTTAATTATAATCAAGTCTGTTAATCAATTCATCTCAGCAGTAACTGCTGTTGGTAATTTGGCCTAAATGCATTCAAAATGCCCACAAAAATGCTGCAATTAGCGAGACAGCAGCAGTAAATTATTAGTTTTAAATTAGGGGATCCTTGGGATGCTGCCAGGTTGTGAAAACATAGCAGTGTCACTATTCCCCCCAGTGAGTCTGAATGAAAGTGGGCGATAAAAGAAGAGAGGTTGTCAGAATAAACGAACAGGGGGATGGCAAAAACTGGTGCTTTGCTTTCTGCACACGGGCAAAGGGGGCATTGCTGCCAGATGGGAAGTTGGAGTCGGAGCTCTCTTTGGGGCATGCTGAGCCATTTGGCTCTCATCCAAATGGGCAATTTCACAGGGTAGGGGGGGAGGAATAGAGGGGGAGAATAAGCTCGAAAACAAAGCAAAAGTTAAGCAAAGAAAGAGGCGGAAACTGGATCTGAAAACCATTTCACACGCAGCACTTCATCAGCTCGGGTGCTTACGATACCCACTGCTGCGCCGCATGGGGTAATTAGCACTGCTATGTGTAGCGAGCCGTGGTGTATGTATGCACACAGCTCTCGTGGCTTCCTATGGGTGTTATATACTGGCTCAGAAAGAGCTTGAGGACCACAGGGTGAAGCTGAACAAGTCACTATCAGAGGAGTCACTTTAACACAGATTACTCTATATCCTCGCTGCCATGAAGACTGCACAACTGTATGCATACTGACTCCGCAGCCAAATTGAATTTCATGCTTTCTGCGGACACCTACTGTGTACTAAATCCACAGAGGGATAAAGTAGCCGAAAAGCTGTTGTTTAATGTATTGTGTGCAGCGAGAAATGCTGAATATATTCTTCCTTGGCCACGCATACATCCCTTGTAGATATGGCGGACGCAGTGGTGGGATAGAAAATGAATTACAAATGAGTACATTACATCATACATGAATCTAAGCAAATGTGCATGTTATCTTCCTCGTCGTTAAGGAAAGGAGAATAATCTGCTGGCCTAATTGTCAGCTTAACAGAGAGAGAGAGAGATACTGTACTTCCCATTCTTCCCAGGGAGAGGTGTGGAGGGAATCAAGAGGAACTGCACTGATCTATATGCATCTGGCTTAATTGCGGCACCGGGGTGTGTTGGGATCAGGCGGTATGGACTAAAGTCTAGCATTGTGAAGCGCCCATCCTGATTATGTGCTGAAACGGGGCACGGGAGGAGTGCCAGGCAGACAGGCAGGAAACCCAAAGTAAATTCTGCCTCTGCGGCTCGACGCAATCTCCAAACGCTTCGAGAAAAATGTTAAAAAAAAGAAAAGGGGAGAGAGAAATTTGGAGATGTGCATTATGCATTGTGGGCATAAATAATGCAGGGAGAAACTTCTTGCACTCGGAAAGGATCCTACACTTTCTCTTCCACCGTCAACAGCCCGATAGTTGCACAAAAACTACTGGACTTACCGTCATTCGATAACATGGAACGACGCAGAAATGCTGGACAGTAATTGCATCATTGTCTCGTTCCTGGCTTCTTATGAAGCACACTGATCACGCAATCGTTTCACTTCAGGGGAAACAAAACACCTTAGAGAACAGGTGGACCTGCTTGAGCTGTTTCTTGTGAGAGAAAAAAAGGTGGGGGGGGAGGACTTAATCAAAACACAAGCTGGCCAATGAGATGACATTTCCTGTTCACCTTGCGTGTGATCCTTTCAGTCCATGTTATTTGCAGCACAGGAACTGAAAAGAGCAATGTGTTGCCCATCATGAGTCATTCAGGGATAAAGGTGCTCTTAGGCCTCGCTCTCTTTGTAGGGGTGGTCGAAATGGAAGGCGTCCTACCGGTTTACTGGCTTAGGATGTCAGCGTGTCCTCTCTCAGGAGTCCTTTATCACAGCGTTCCAACTCCATAAAACACTGCATATTAAACTAAATCTGTCAGGTGTTCAATATGGACCACTGTTTGGTCATCAATCATAAAAATAAATAAATAAATAAATAAATAAACACCACTGCAAAGTCAACGGCATAAGAGCCAACTATAAATTTCTGCCAAACAACCTCCTGAACACCAGCGGTGATGTATGGGCTTCTAACATTTTACTGCTCCTGCTGAACCTTCTTTCAAAGACGTAACAAAAATACTTCAACACACGTGACTTCTGTTTTACACCAAGCTTAATTTGCTTCATCTGTGAGACGTCGGACAAAGAAATTGCCTGAAGCAAGAGTGCAGGATAGATGCAGGATAAATTACAATGCCCACAGGAAAGAGGAATAAAGTAGGCAGATCGATGCCAGAGAAGAAACCTCAGGCAAAATACAATAAAGTGGGATATAGCAGAAGCGTCTCAGTGGCTTGGCCAGTTTGTTACCCTTCCCTTTTTGTATGTTTTGGCATTCTCCTCTGCAAGAAAACAAAAAGGAAACCCCAAACCCTAAATGTGCTACAATAAACCGTATGCTCAATGATCTTCTATTATTAATTCATTTGATTCAATTCTAACAAATTACTTCTGATACCTTGGTTTGAAAAACAATCGTCAGTCACTGGCAGATCCTCATGCATTTGTCTTTGTCCTTTGGCTGTGCTTTAGAGGACATACGTGTTGGATGTGATTTTTCCCATTGGCCATGGTATAACACTCGAGAAGATTTAGCTCCATCTGTGTTGGAAGAACAAGAATTTCATCTTGTTTTGCCGAAGTAAAGGAATCCAACAAATTTCTTCCAGAATCCAACAAGATTAAAGACAAAGCAGAAGCTGTCTACAGACTCAAAACGGCTTCGTGATCCGTCCTTTGCGGTCTTGTCTACAAGCAGTTAACAGGCATTTCCCATTTACTAAACTATAAAATGAACGAGATGGACTGATACTGTATAATACAGAGCATGAGGAGACTTAGACAAACACAGGCAGTTCTTAACTGACATTTTTCATTTCCAAGCAATTTTATATTCTTTCCTTCAGTTGCTCAATCTTTCTGATGTGGTAAAGGACAGCCTCCCCGGGTGTGCGCTTACAATGCCCATCCCAGGTCCAGAGTTGTTTCCTTTCAGTTCCCATCACTGCCTTTTTACCTTCATTGCCCTTTCTGACAGCAGGAACGCCTTTCTTCTGCCAGATAGAGATTCATGTTTCATGCAGAACGAAATGAATGACACCCTTTTTCATTTTCTTTTGATACAGTTTCCTTACACCTCGTTTTTGGGTGTGCACAAGTCTCGAGCCACTCCTTTTTGTGTTTTGTGTGGAAAATGGGAAATAGTTGGAGACATTTATTGAAACATTTAATTACAGTATACAAGGCAAAAACAGAGTTTGTACAATTCTAACAACCATGATATTTAATATTTGGTGTGACCACCTTTATTCTTCAGCACAGTCTGAACTCTCTTAGGCAGCCTTCTTTAAGTCGTCTTCAGGAATAGTTCTCCAGGCTTCTTGAAGGTCATTCAAAGCTCTTCTTTGGATGTTTCTGCTTTTTGTTCTGTTCTCTGTCAACATGATCCCACACTGCTCTGTTCTGCACCCAGATTCATTGCAATTTCTGACATAATGTCAACATGTGACACAAGTTGCCTGTTTTTATTGATTGCAGGGCACCAGTTGAGTTGCCTTTCCCCCACTTCATATAAAGGAAAAATACTGATAATAGCGACTATATTGTGAAATAACACTTATTTGATATTTTGATATGTTAAAATAAAAACTGGCTGAATGGCTGTTTAAGACGTCCTGAAATATGACACCATCTTATCCAGTCTTGGCCATCGCCTTCATTTCTTGGAACACTCTGTTTTCCTTCCTGACCTTCTCTCTGTGTACCATCTTCCCTGCAGTTCCCAAAAGTACAGCGTCAAATTATGCTGTAAAAGAGAACACATGACCCCCCCAGACTCTACTGCTTCTCCTAAGATCACATGTGACAGTTGTCCGTCAGCCAGCGTTCTTCCTGAGACATCTTGTGTTTCTTTCTGGAAGGGATGGCAATGCTGGAGCCAAGCTGGCAGATAAAGGTAACATCTGACTCCTCGACATGCAGGGAAAAACTAACCTTTTAGCAGCCGCACTGCCATTAAATCTGTGAACATCACATGACTAATAGAAATAATGAGAAAATTGAGTGGCAGGGATGTAATTCGGTAAGACAGTGAAGCAGTTGCAGGAAAAACACGATTTCAAAGCTTGTAATACAACATAGTCCTTGCTTCTGTTATTCTGAGTGCAGTTGGAAGGTCGCTCTACCACTGGGTCACATCAAAATGGCAAAGATTAGCTGATGCAGAGGTCGCGACTCAAGGACCTTATGCACAAATAAATTTAGCGCAGACAAAAAGCTACCCTTTCCAAATACAATCCACTTTAGCTTATCCACGCTGACATAACAAAAACAAGCGGGTGAAAAAAAGGGGAGCAACTGTTGCATAAAACATGGCACAATCACTTCCAAAAACTTACTACATGAAAGAAGCCCATTTTGGAGTGTGTAAACAAAATGTAATTGACAGGAAAATAGGACTTTTCACAGACATTTGATCTCTCTATATGGCAACACTGAAGATTAATTTGCCAGCACGGCAGATACGTAACTTCAAAAGTCGAACTCCGATTTGTGACTTAATTAAAAAGGCCCTATTAAAGCTGTATATGTGGGTGTTAAAAACAAGTCAAACCAAAGCATTCGTAGTGCCAAAAACGGCAACATGTTTTATAGGGCGCTGGGAAATATATGCATAATTCACAAAAAAGATGCTATTTATTTTATGAGGGAGTTTAAATTGCTAAGCATTTCACTTTTTTAAGAGTGAATTATCATAACTAAAATGATGAAAATATATTTATTTTGGTTGGGTTATTTATTTATTTATGAATTATTTTGCCTTATTTGTCCTCTCAGATAAGATAAGTGAGAAACGTGAAGAGGTTTTCACATGAACATACTGGTTATTGAGCGTATTGTTCAAAATACATTTCACTCATGACATAACTCTGACCTGTGAGGTTACGTAATCCCAGCTGCCTTAGTCCGTACAGACCGTCCCGTCTGTAGTTCAGGAAGATGGCCAGAGCGTACCGACCCTCGTAAAGTTTGGTGCCTCGGATGATCCGCAGGTTCTCCAGTGGCAGGTAGTCGAACTGATTAAGTGCCACCAGCACATAACCGGTCACTTCTTTGATAGACTGTATGGGAAGGAAAAAAATTATAATTTTAAATGATTGAAAATGGAAGAACAATCGAATCAAATTAGCCAACATTAGCCTTTGTGTTAATCATAATCACGAATATTCTTAACTTTAACCAGTTGTTATAGATGTATAACCATATTTTCACCATAGCTAGGATATTTAACAATTGATTTATTCAGTTTTCAGGACCAGCTTCCAGTTTGAATTTAACCTTGCTAGTACCAGGCTGGATATCTTAGAGATGGCCCTGGTCAACAGCAATACTGAGGTAGGCAGGTGTGAGAAGTATCGCCCACACCATTACACCACCACCACCAGCCTGAACCGTTCAGGCAGGATGGATTAATGCTTTAATGTTGTTTATGCCAAATTCTGACCCCACCATTTGAGTTTTGCAGCATTATTTGCAAATCATCAGAGCAGGCGAGCCTGTCTCAGTCTCCTGTTTCTAGCTGACAAGAGCAGCAACTACTGTGATCTTCTGTTGCTGGAGCCCATCTTGGTTGTAATAAGTGGTTATTCCAGTTACTGTTGGGTCTCTATCAGCTCAAAGTAGACAGAGAATTCTCTTCTGACTAGGCTGACAGCATGTGTGTCTGTATGAGGGACTGAACATCCTTTTTAATCCTTTTCCGAGGTTCCACATCTTGGTACAATGTCCCACATTCTAGTTGATTCTGCAGGACATGCAAGTTTGGCATTTACCTAATGCATACTTATTTGTTTAATCACAGTCAGAAGAAGATTAGCCTGTAACCTGAACATTACAAGATACCAAAAAGTCCCATCTTTTGCATATTTTGTTGAATGTTATGGAAACTACCACGAAGAAAATGAATCGGCAGTAGATACAGAGAAACAGTTTGTCTCTTTTATTCAAGTTATTTTTTTGTATTTCTGAAATACTCAGACCAACAACAACAACTATGTCATGTTGAAAACACCTTAATCAGATTTCTTCCTCAGTGTTATGGTCAGTTTGGCCTTCAACAGGTCATCTTGATCACGTCTACATGCCTTAACATACTGAGTTGCTTTTATGTGATCGGCCGATTAGATGTTTGCTTTAGCTTAACACAGTAGCCAGTGAGCATAGTTGCCAAGACCAAATTAGGGAGTAATCCAACTGGTTTTGAAGAATCATCCAATGTGACAATTGATTGGATACCAATAAATAAATGACGCCCAAGTCCATAACTTCAGATTTAAACCCCCACTGTTGTACGACTGGTTGTTAAAATGTAAATGGCCTGCATTTGTATAGCGCTTTACTTAGTCCCTAAGGACCCCAAAGTGCTTTACACTACATTCAGTCATTCACCCATTCACACACACATTCACACACTGGTGGTGGCCAAGGTGGTGGCAAGCTACATTGTAGCCACAGCTGCCCTGGGGCGCACTGACAGAGGCGCGGCTGCCGGACACTGGCGCCACTGGGCCCTCTGGCCCTCTGTAAGTGAATGGAAACTTACATTTTTACCTCCAATTCCTCTCTTCCAACGCCTGCTAGCTCTGTCGACTATAGTCAAAGCTGTATTGCATTCCTCTCATTTTCTGTGCAGAGAGCATGTTATTTGCATTTTGAAATGTCAACCACATAAAAAATTTTGATGTACAGACCACAATGATTAAAATGTCAGCTTAGTTGCAGACTGATTGCACTTCTCTGATTATATTTCCTCAACTGTTCTTTTAGGGTTGGGAATCTGCAGTCGCACATCGCATTCATAGACCCAATAAGCAATCATATCTTTATATTCTTTATATTCTTCTTATTCAAATATAAATGGTATCGGTTTGATTTATTTTCACAGGCTTCAGCAGTATATGCTGTTGAAGAAACTACAAAAAAAAGAAAAATAATCTGCCCGAGAGGGACTCATAAAATGTGAAAATAGAGAGCTTCAGCATGCTGAGTGCCTTGCTGAAGAGCATGGAAGACCTCAACCATCTGCCTCATTGTGCATCAATTGACCTTCTCAAAAGTCACAAAAAATCACACTGATTACCACTGCGTTATTCACTTGTCGGGGGAAATTTATTCATCTGCCAAGTTAGGCATAAGGATGGGGCCAAGGCAGGCTCTTTGAATCAACAGCACTTGCTAAAGTTAGCTTATAAACAAGTCCATGTAAGGATTAAAACAGATGGGTGTAGCTTTTGGGTATTAAAAGCCTGTGGCTGCACAATGACTTTTAATGGCATAGAAATCAAAGCGAGAATGCCCTTCGGCGTCCTTACTGTGTCTGGACACAGCTTCCAGGCATGAAAACTGAACCAAACACTGAAGTGCCTTAGACCTGCAACCTCACTGCAATACTTTATTATCCATTATCCATCCATCTTCTTCCATTTATTTAATTCTGGGTCATGGGGGGGGGGCTATCCCAGGTGTGATAGGGCGAGGTGCAGGGTCGCACAGCTAACACAGAGAGACAGATAACCATTTGCACTCACATTGACACCTATGGGCAAATTAGAATCACTAATTAACCTAACACACACTAATTGCATGTCTTTGGGCTGTGAAAGGAAGCCACAGCAGTCAGAGAGAACATTCAAACTCCATGCAAAAAGGCCCTGACCTTTGAACTCAAGATCTTGCTTTGAGGCAACAGTGTTAATCTACTTTCAAACAATTCTGTCTCTACTTTGTCAGCTATATTTAACTAATAACTGCCAGATTTCAGTAATGGAACAGTGAAATTAGAGTAAAGTATAAAGTAGAATTGCAAAAAACATCCACCCATCCATTCTCTTTCGCTTATCCTTTTTCAGGGTGGGAAGGAGGCTGGAGCCTATCTCAGCTGTCTTAGGGCAAGAGGCAGGGTACACCCTGGACAGGTCACCAGTCTGGGCTAACACAAAGACACAGACAACCATTCGCACTCCCATTCACACCTATGGGCAATTTAGAGTTACCAATTAACCTAGCCCCACTAACTGCATGTCTCTGAACTGTGGGAGGAAGCCGGAGTACCCTGAGAGAACCCACGCAAACACGGCGAGAACATGCAAACTCCACACAGAAAGACCCCGGACTGATGGGCGGTAGGACAGACTACACTTGCAGCAGGATTGCACAGGTCACCTGGATAGGAGAAACCTGCTTCCAATCACAGTCAGACAGTCTGTACTGAACAGAGAATACAATTCAACCCTGGTTACATGCCAGTTTAAAAATAAGGTTTCAAGCTTTGCTGTTAAATTGCTGTTATGCAACAACTACTTCACCATTTATAAAAGAATTTCTGAATTTTCATCCATTACTTCACCTTCTCCTGCTTATCTAGTTCAGGGTGATAGTGGAGCTAGAACTGATCTTAGCTTTCATAAGGCAAAAGGCAGCAGTCTCTTGCAGGAGTTTCTGTTTATGTAGATGACAGGAGATTTCCAACTGACAGTAACAAATTTGCAGTTTATCACAATTCGTTTCTCAATTATCAAAGACAGGCCGCATGTAATCGCCAGCTTGACCCCAATCAACTATGAACTGACAGCAGACTGACTATCACCGTCTACTTTGCACATAAAAGTTTCTTTGAAGACGGCAGTTGACAGCGAGTGGCTGCAGTTCTTATCCCCATCCTCAAAGTAACCATTTAAAAAGCAACAAGATGAAAGGTTAATTGTGCACGGTTACAATAATTTTGGTTGCGTCATGGTCTCCAAGTTCTCTCTAGTGCGACTGTCGTGTTAATGACAGCTAGCTTGCTGTGTTTTGCCCAAAGCTATCTTACAAACTGCCTAGGTTGCTGACTGCAGTCACCAAATGTCTGAATACCAATAAGAGCATTAGATGACAGAAATTGGTTATGTCAACATGTGTTTCTTTAGTGTACGGGGCATCAATGTCGCTACACAAATGTGCCTTCTGGAGAGAGTTGCTGTGCACCTCCTCGATTAAGATAAGTTAAGGATTTAATACAGGCACAGGCCTTTCACGTTCTCTGATTTGGTTTATATTTGAGTCTTGCATTTGAACTGAAAGCAGCAATTATTTCAACTTGTAGCCGAGGTGAGCCCTTTGAATTTTTGACTGTCTTTATTTTAATTCACCAGAAAAGCCTCTGTGTTCAGCCCTGGAAATGAATTCATGGCATTCGTTTGCCTTCATGTCCTGCAGAAATCTTCATTAAATAGTAAACTCTCATTTAAAGGCATTTGAAATATCCAGCGACAGGGCAGCTACTGAGACATCCTAATGACCAGAGACAGGCCAATAATGATGTGGATGATTGGTTGGGAGGGGAGGGAGGAAATGAGTAATGTGAGGTTTGATTGGCTGCAGACCCCCGGGGGACATTAGCAGAGAGTGACAGCTAGGACGCAGCGCACTGGGTGGCTGCGTTTCACGATAATAGCAGGTAACTGAGATTAGCTTCTTTTTATATTGAGTGCTAAGCAAACGCTATGCACCTGCCAGGTTGGCCTATTATAACACTAACACAATAGGAAGGAAACAGACACTGGAGGTGCTTATTAGCAAGATTACAATGTGTCAATCACCTGAAAAGAGACAGAACAACATAATAAAAGAGCAGTAGAATCCATTTCAGTGTAGGCTTTGATTAGCATACTTATTAGAAGAAAGAGTTTCTATTGTGAGTTACTCCACTGCCTGTCAAAAACCCCTCAGTGAAATCATTTTCTCTCAAATATGTGTTGCTATATTTTTTGCAAACTGTTTGTTAGAAAGTTGTGCAACTTTATGCAACTCTGTGCCACTTGTGACTCAGCCTTTAAAGACAAAGAGCTCAGGAAAGGCTTTCTTCTCCGAGTGCCTTTGGTTGACGTGGCCCCGCTCGGCTGGAAGCCACGCCGTTTCATCACTTTGACCCCTCCGTGACCTCATGTTTACAGCCTGAGGGCCGGAGTGCTACGCGAGCTCGCCCCTTCTACTGTCAACTCCGCCGTAACCCTCCAGGTGCCTGCCAGGGGCATCGCGGGCTGCTCCGCAACCCCGACCCAGCTGTAGGCATGCACTCGGCTGCTGGCAGACTCCACAGTGCCTCCACTGTGCCCCCTTCTCCCTGCCAGCCTCCGGGAGCCACTGGCAAAACCAAAGAAAAACTGTTTCCCTGTTGCTTGGCAACCGAGGGAAAGCCTTCCAGCAGGAGCAAAGGAAACGAAGAGGGAGAGAGGAGCGGAAGAAAAGGGAGAAAAAAAACAAGACTTAGAAAGGATTTTTTGTTGTTGTAATGTACCCAATTAAATGAAAGGATTACTTTGCTCTTTCTCTGTAATTTTGTTTGACACTATTTAATTTCCTTCTGTTGCCATAAATAGTTTTTTTTGGGTTTTGTTTTTCCTGAACGCTTTCTCGATCAATATGTATCTGCATTCCTCAGTGCTGAAGGAGGAGGAGGAGGAAGGGAGGGAAGGAGGGAGGTCCGGGGGGAAGTAAACGCAAGCACCTGCATTTCCCCTCCTGCCGCATCAACCGTGCTCTGTCTCAGAAACGCAAACACAGAAGCTGGAGGATGCTACTCGGAGTAGCTGCCCACCGCTGCCTTGTAGGCGTTGTGTGCTCCGATTTAACAAGGTGGACAGTGGGCACCAAAACTGATGCCTTTTTTCCCCCTTCCTTGTATTTTCTTGAAAAAAAAAAAAAAAAAATACACTTAACAAGGTGAGTGGGAGGGCTAATTTGTACCAGCAAGGTGCATGAACCCTCGTTGACACACACACACACCTTAATCCTCCCCTACAATGACTTGAGCCGGCCACTGAAAGAGCCATTGAAGCAGGTCAAAAAAGGGGAAAGAAGAAGGGCTCTAAAATCTTTGCACAGCGCGGGTCATTATTTTAGATGGTATCTTTTGATTCGTGCCTGAAGTCTGATGGATCAGAGTGTTTTTCCAGTTCTAAGCGCCACAAAGGCTTTGTGCAAAACGTCCTCTCTGCCCCGCACGCAAACACACAAATCTGAATGCACGCACGGGCCTCGCGTATGCCAATAACCCCCGCCTACGCGTGAAAAAGAAACATCGCCGAGAGGCACAGACAAGACCGAGTCGACACGGGTCAACTACCCATGATGCATTGCAAGTTTAACGTTTCCTCTAGCGCTTTCTGCCATCAATCGCAGGCAATTAGCGGCCTAGTGTGGAGCGCTCAGTCAAACAGAATCTCATGCGCTCCCGACAGGCTTGTTTCTTCTCTTCTTTTGCTCTACCTCCGGGTAAAATGTGAATTTCACATGTTGCTAAATTGCACTTTGTAGCTTCAGGATACACGGCACCCAGTCCAAAGCAGACAAGCCAAAAAAGTGCTTTATTTACTCCCCACAACATAATCATGATAGAAGGTGCCCGTGCTGTCTTGGAAACCGAGGCTGTGTGGTGGAGTTGCTGAGCTCAGGCACCTGCAAGCCCTCCAGATATGTGGGAATGTTTTTGTAAGGCACAGACATGCAGATATTCAGTTCGGATGGTGCAATAGAGTAACTCTGATTTGGAAGGAGGAGTATTTGTAGGAAATGAGTAAACAGTTTTGTCATTTGAGAAATCGAGACCTTCTAGGCTGGCGCGCACGCTCAACTGTTGTCATGATACGTTGTGTGGCAGGCAGGGGAAGGACCCAAGATGCAGATTCACAGACATGGGGATAAACTCAAAAAACACAGCTTTATTGCTGGCCACGGGAAGCAATACAAAATAAACTAAAACTGGGAAAACTAAAGCATGAACTGTACAAGGAACCGAACCACGGGGAGAATTACACACAACATGAGGGAGAACGCGACGCCGAACAGAGGGAGACTCAGACAGAAATACACAGAGGGTAAACGAGGAAAGTGGGCACACACGGGGAACACAGGTGACACTGATAATCATAACGAGACAGGGCGGGGTGAACTGAACATGACATGTACAGGCACAGAGGTTCAGACAGGAGGAGAGAGAGCACGGGGAAATACAGACATAACGGGCTGGGGAAACATGAAACAACCACAAAGGGAGACGAGGGCTCATAAATACATAGAGGGCACACAGGGGGGAGAGAGCACGGGGAGAACTTAGACATAATGGGCAGGGGAAACATGGAATAAAACATAAGGAGAGACGAGGGCTCACAGATACACAGAGGGGCACACAGGGGGTAAAAGCCATGAAGGGAAAACACTTAGGGAACAACACAACAGGGCAACTCAGAAAACATGGCCTAAATAAGGAACGAAATACAAAAATACAAGGAACTAAGAATACTGGGCCCACATGGCCCAGGACCATGACAACTGTATCATTTTACATTTTAGCAACAGTTAGTAAGAAGGTGAATGCCATCAAGCGACTATGAGCTACATGGCATTCAGAGCTCGCCCATTTGAACAAAAATGCATGACGTTTTTAGGGTAATAGCCTGTGCGCCTTCAGTAATGGATTCATCTAACTTACTTTGCAGTTACTCGAGAAACGCTGCAAACACAGCTGATAGATATGCATACAGATTTCTCCAGTGCAAGTCCTCCCATGATGTGCCTTTGGGCTAAACCCAAGACTTTACACAACTTTTATTTTACAGGAAAAAGAATTTAAGACATGGTAATTTAAAAAATAATAGCTACACACACTTTTTTTGAACAGTGATGGGCAAAACTTTTGGGCCACCATAGTTTCTTTTTATTTTGCAAGGAAAATGTGAACGAGAAGCAATGATTTATTGAAATGTGCAAACATCCATGGAACTACACTAAGGTTTGTACAATTCTAACATATTCTGGTGTGACCACCTTTATTAATCAGCACAGTCTGAACTCTCTTAGGCAGCTTTCTTTAAGTTGTCTCCAGGAATAGTTCTCCAGGCTTCTTGAAGGACATTCAAAGCTCTTCTTTGGATGTTTCTGCCTTTTGTTCTGTTCTCTGTCAACATGATCCCACACTGCTCTGTTCTGCACCCAGATTTATTGCAATTTCTGACATGATGTCAACATGTTGCCTGTTTTGATTGGTTGCAGGGCACCAGTTGAGTTGCCTTTTCCCCACTTCATATAAAGGAAAAATAATGATAATAGCGACTATATTGTGAAATAACACTTATTTGATATGTTGATATGTTAAAATAAAAACTGGCTGAATGCCTATTTAAGATTTCCTGAAATATGACACCATCTTATCCAATCTTGGCCATCGCCTTCCTTTTTATGGAACACTCTGTTTTCCTTCCTGACCTTCTCTCCGTGTACCATCTTCCCTGCAGTTCTCAAAAGTACAGCATCAGTCGGGGCAGTCTGCTTTTCTCCACCCCAGAGAAGACGGTAACACTACCTGGGTCTGGGTGCAGTTTCCCCCTCTAGAGGCAAGGGTACCTAGACCTGGGGTATAGAGTACGCTTGGGGGGTTTGATTGTGTGCATAGTGTCTATTTATGTCTGTCTCCACGTTGGGTGAGTGCTGAGTAATTGCATATGAGAGCATGAGGGTGGGAATTAATGTTTGTATCTGTGTGTGCCTGTTTGTTTGAGTCTATATGTCAGGTCGGGTATCAGACGCCACCTCTCTGGGGACATCTCAGGCCCTCCAAGGTTTGGAGGCCTATCTCCCCGACCACTCCCCCTGCCTGTGGCAGACGCCCTCAGACATCGGTGCATTGGTGGTTCTTTGTGTCTGGGGATGGGCGTCCAGGTACGCACCGGCTCACTCCTGGTGGCTGCTTGTCGGGGCCTGGAGCCTGGGGCTCGCTCGGGCCCCTTCGGAGGTGGGGTGCCCCCGGCCTCTCGGCCTGGGGCTCGGTCACTCTGGCGCAGCTGGCTGCCGGCGGAGCTAACGGGCGCGTCACTGCAACTCCCCCTGGCTTCTGCTCCGCGGCTGCTGAGTGAGCCCTCATCTGGGACTCTCCTCAGCTCTTTCTGGGACAGTGGCGCGGCTGCCCCTCTGTTGGTCTTCCTTGGTCTCTTGTGTTCTGAGGGCCTCTGGATGTCTGGAGCCTGGATCTCCTCCATACCTGCTTCATGCCCTGGAGGACGGGGCTGTGGCCCCCCCACACCCTCTAGCAGATCATTACATGAAGGAACCTTTTAAATACAAGTGCGCTCATGCTCACAGGTGTACACACGGGTGCTCACAGACACAAACTACACCCTTTTTGGCTCCTACCTCAAAGCACACTGTGTGCTGTCGATCTTACGTGCTGCACAATAATGTTTAATATTTAGTATTTACTGTCATATTCACAGGGTGTGAATATGACCTGTCCAGGGTGTACCCTGCCTCTCGCCCTATGACAGCTGGGATAGGCTCCAGCGCCCCCCGGGACCCTGAAAAGGATAAGCGGAAGCGAATGGATGGATGGATGGATGTCATATTCACAAAGATCATCGCGATGATGTTGTTTATTATATTGCTCTCTTTTTTTGCTTGTTTTCTCTTTTTTCTTTCTCAACAGGTGATCCAGGTGATTGATATATGTATTTTTTGTCTTTTTGTTTTGTTGGTGTTTGTTTTTTGCCCTTATCACCGTCCCTCTTCCCCGCTGTTTTTCTTTCCCTCTTTCTTTCTCCCTTTTCTTTCCCCCAGTCATGTCTGTCCTGTGTGTAGCAAGTGAAAATTTCCTTTTTCAGGTCTTTGCTGGATTGTTCCCCCCTTTTCTTAAGGACATGACTTTCAGATACTGTTCATCTGCTGTAGATAGTTTTTTAGGCCTGATGCTTCTTTTGTTCTCCACTCTCTAGTTTACTCTGTTTTTCTTTTAAGGACACGCTGCAAAATACAATACTGACATATGGAAGGCTTTAGGCAAAGAGCTCTTTGGGAGTCACCTTGCTTGTGCAAAATACTATTTCATGTCAGTCAAACTGTGTTATTGATCTAGCTTGCCATTTTCATAGATATGACTAAAGAAATGTAAACAAATCATGTGTTTTTGAACCAGACTCATGCCCAGAGGAAACCATTGATAGCACAGAGAACTGTTGTTCAAGAGCACTTTAAAAAACATCAAGAAAGCCTGACTCCCTCAAAGCAAAATAGTATCAAATGAGGAG
This sequence comes from Diplotaxodon limnothrissa, assembly GCF_057381915.1. Lineage (NCBI taxonomy): Eukaryota > Metazoa > Chordata > Actinopteri > Cichliformes > Cichlidae > Diplotaxodon > Diplotaxodon limnothrissa. The sequence goes on along the minus strand of NC_140617.1, from coordinate 23,859,373 downwards.
TTGTTCAGGACTTTTCAACTGCATAGCATATTGCATGTATCTAGAATTATAGTTGAAGAAGGAAAACTTAATCTCCTCTTCCCCTGTGCTCCATCAAAAGGCTCAAAGTCGAGTAAGAAGCCTCACTCACTGACCATTAAAAGTGCCTCGATAAAAGATCAATATTGAGCAAATATATGAAAGCTAATCATTTATTATTTATTAACCATCTCATATTTCTTTATACCATATTATATTTTCATGTTTCTTAACTTTCAGTTATGGGGCATAAAGAGACATTAGAGATAAAAGCCTGAGTAAATGAGTAAAAACAGAACTGCAGATGCCTTCATAAAGGGTTCAACGAATAGCTGCATATGACAAAAATAATGTAAATCCTACAGTCTGGTGTGGCCTTCACAGACACCAGGGGCTATACATTTATGCGCACAGGCATTAAGCGGTATTCAGGAATAATATAGTACAATGCAGATGCAAAAATAAAGTGAGAAATGGACTAGAATAATAAAACTATGTTTGTTTAGGGTGATTTTGAAAAGGTTCACATATGAACCTAATGTGTTTTTATAAATGTGATTATGAGTCATTACTTTTATGTACTCTTTTTATTCATTTCATTTTCATTAATTATGAAGCATGTTATAAAGCTTATCATACCACAGCACCACAGTAAACTGCATGATTGATTGTTATTATGATCCTTAATTAATACTAACTGGCGACAGTGGTTACAAATGCTCTATGTGGGATAAGATTATGATGTGTGGGCTATTATAATGGAAAAAGCGGTGATACAGATGTTTTGCATTTCAAATCGGATTTCCAAGCGGCACAGTGGAAAAATGAGTCCTAGAAACTGCAGTTCATCAAATGTCCACTCGAGGCTGCCCGTGAAAAGTGAGTGAGTCAATCCCCCACAGACTGCCATGTTAGAAAGCCCAACTTTACAGCATGAGTAAAAATGTTTTCAGCCCCGTCATGACAGCTGAACTCAGGGAAGTCTTTTATATAAAGATTAGAAAACACCTACACTGTAAGACCGAATAGTAATAGTTTGATAAATGAAATGAGTTCCAACTACTTAAAAACCTGTTATAAGTTCATACACCTTTATTTTTTTGAGTAGTTTGAAAAAGTTTGTTTTTTCAAGTTATCAGTACTTGAATATATTGATTAGTTTCTGGCATTGCCCTCAAATAATTTGAGTTTTAACACTGACTTACGTGCCTACGTACGTACCTACGTGCGCCACCTGTTTCTTTATGAAGTGCTGGCAACCATCTTGGATTCCTCAATTCGAGTGCGAATGCCCGCTCATTACTCCGAAAGAAACTTGTGGAACGTTAATATCCGAACAGAAATAAAAACATTTGTCAAGGGGTTTTTTGCGGCATTGCCTTTGACGCTGGATAAAGGAGGGCATGCTATGGTATGTTACGGACTTTTGAACTGGAACAGCTAACGCTCTGCACTTGGCTAGCTGCATTTACCGCCTTTGCAGCATCTTCAGGAGCGCTTTTGTGGTAAGTTTTATTTTTTCTGAAACTATAGTTCTCCGTTGTAATATGGGTTTTTATCGTCATAAATGTACAACTCTAGCAGGCATTTAAGAATTACATGCATGCGTCGTTTTATCCATGTCGGCTTGGCCCCAAAGTGTTTTGCATGAATTATGCTAATAAGCTCATATTTAGTATAACACATTATTAGTCCCAGCAGAGGCTGGGATTAATAATGTGTTAATAACTTTTCTAATCTCTTACTATTTTAAAAGAAGTCTTTAGAAGGCGTTTCTGGATTTGCAGATTATAAACTGCCTTGTGGTTAAATTGTTGAATCAATATGCACTGCTGCGCTGCTTCACACTTAGCGCATACGTGGATATTGACTTTGGCTAACCCATTTGCTAACTGGTGGAACTTAAAACTTACGTTTAGTTCTCTGGAGTTGTACATATTAAAACTGGGGCAGCAAAATTGTAGGCACAGGACATACTTACAAAAGCAGTGATTAATCATTACATAATTAGGCGGTAGAACTTGGTTTACATTGCAAATAGTTATGTATACTAAGTTGAAATGTAGAATCTTCTGAACTGTAAAATTGTTGTGCCTGGTCTATTTTAGGTTAGCTTAAGGATGAATCCATCAATAATATATTTACCAAACAGTTATTCTTTCGTTTTATTTTATTCTGATGCCCAGTGTTCATTAGTGAAAGACTTAGTTTTTTATCTGTCAAGGGCTGGGTCTGTGACCCAGCATTTTGAGTTTATTTTGTATTTTTGCTTTCTTATGTTATATTGAAATGAGGTGAAGTTCTTGTATTGTTGTTATTATTAGTTAAGGTTTAGTTGAGTTCTGGGCTGGTTATGTTTCACCTGTGTCTCCTTGGTTATGTGTCTTTTCTGTTCTATGTGTAGTCTGTCTTGTCTTCTGTGTTTTACTGTTATGTCCATGCCAGGGCAGAAGTAAATCTTCAGGGGTGAAGATGCTGCTTACCTTGACCAGCTAAGACTACAGATTGTAGATGAAGTCGAGAAAAGTGAAAAGAATCCTGATTACAAAGCTGATGCACACAACTTTGGCCTTGCGATGCAAAGAGATCATCAATGATGACCTACCAGTAGGTCAGATCCTGGATTGCTGGCCTACTCTGAAATCCCAGTCCCAGGTAAGAATGTATATAGATGTATCTAACAAGATGTATTTTATATCAACTCCTGTTATCTGGCCTGTCTGAACAAATTATGCCTTTGGAGTGTAAGGATTTTGATGTATTTTGCAAAGATTTATAGACTAATTGAAACTTGTAAACACAAATGTATCCTGTGTGTTCAGATCTGTGCAGAATTCCACAGGATTACAAACCTTCACCTGAAGAACCACTTTTATGCTGTGTTGGACCAACATGCTCCCCGGCTCCAGAGCTTATTCAGAAAGAAAGCTGTTTGCACAGGGAACGTGTCTGATATCCTGTCTCAGCTCTTCAGAAGCTATAATCTCCAGGTTAGTGGGTTTTTGTCTTGTTTTTTGAGCTTTATTTAATTTGATCAATTTTAATTACCGTTCTTGACTAGGTTAGCCAATAATTTAAAATAAAAATTTTCTTGTGACGTAGGAACAAGCTGATATCCATGCCCAAAGTGCTGGTGTGCTTCATGCCCTCTCTGCCTATTTGTACGAAGACACCTCTACCTTCATCAAAACATGGGATGTAAGTTTTGGACAAAGTTGTGAACAATATCTTAGTAGCATCCTTGTTTAGATTTCTCAAAACATTATGACACTTTGAGAGTTTGAGAAGCATCTCCATGCTTGGATCTGTCTACAACAGTGTCCATGTCACATAATGGATACACTACATGTTTTTAATGTATGTAGACCTTCTATAATGTTCCTAGCCCAACCATACATCACTGTACAAATGAAAAAAATATATAACTCCTATTGACTTTCTGTTGTTATTGCTACGATGTATGACATTGCTTTACTAAAAGTACTATTTTTGTCAGTTTGTTTTCTCAAATCTTTGGTGTGTTGTGGCTTTTTTCTGATCAGAGCCAATTCCAGCGATGCAACATTACATTACCATATAACATGCCCGGAGAAGACTGCAGTTTTGGTCGAGGGTAACATGATCATTGATTTCACCACCCTGGCTGATGCATTTCTAGTGATATTTGGACTGACCTACGCCCTGCACCTAAGCTATCCAAAATGTTTGGCCAACATTTTTGACTTCATTCAGAACATTTTGATGGGTCTAGAGGGTGGGAAGTTGAAGCCCAAAGTGCTGAGTCTTAAAAATGATCTTTTGGCAGCAGAATAATGTCCAGGGTTCCTACACAGCCCTCAAGTGCCTGTTAAAGCAAGTAATTCAGTTTATCATGTTTCCAAGTCTGGATAAGTTTGTTGTTTTTTTTGGGTTTTTTTTAAAAAAGAGAGAATAGAATAAAGAAATCTTTGCAGACTCTGTTTCATACTTCATTATCTTAAAGCCACATACAAAGTAAAAGGGGTGATTTTATTTTATTAATTTATTTTTTCCCCCATCATCACTTGTGTTTTAGTTGATTTTGATTGTGTTTTTAGTCAGATAACTGTAAATCTATAGAGAAAATGAAGGACAATCTCACTACATTTCTGGCTTTGAGGTGGGATCTTGAATGTCACTTAAGGAACGTTCCTCCTGAACTACTCATAACTGACATAAGGCGCTAAGGAGGTTTATAACACTTTGTTTTATGTCTCTGAAGAAGTATTTTTCTATTTAATGTTTTATTGCTTTGTTGTTGAGACTGTGATTGCACTCTACAAATGTGCATTTTGCATAACCACAGTATTGGCATATTAAAAAGGTTACCAATTATATTTCAGTGTATTAGCTGCACTATACTATACTATTACTTTCATTCGGTTTTCCCACCTAATAATGCAGGATTTTCGTTTCCTTTTGTTTGTTTTTTAATAAAAAGGCCGTACTCATGTGTTAATCAAATTTGAATACTCTTAAAACATGTTGTGAAATTCTTTATTTCTAATATTGTAACCTTGTGCCAAAATTTCCGACATTATTCCCTATAAAATGTGGTGGATTTATGTCTTTGGGCTTTTTGTTAGAAAGGCTATGTGTTAAAGTAACTCAATAAATTTGTAACTTGAATTTATATTTTCTGTCTTATGTTTTTACAAGTGTAATTATTTTTGGGCACTTTATTTATTTATTCATTTTTTTTATATCAAATTCAAAACACAGATTTGGATATTACAAGCATTTGTATTTTAAATTTTTAAGTTGTATTAGCTTAAAATGGTTAACATTTTGAAACTAAAAATTAATTCCTTAAAGTTACTTGAGCTAGATTTGTACTTGAAACTCAAAATATCAAGTAGAGAGTACTAAACCAAAAATGTGGATATAACATAAAAACATTTATCAATGGTACTTAAAAATATTTATCTAAAGCTAATAAATAAAGTGTGTTTATTTAACTTTTATTTTAAAGTTTTAGTTACTTAAAATATTTTATGTAATCAGTTTCACCAAAAGTCTTGAGTAAAATTAACTTATTGGGTTTTACAGTGTATGTATTACCATGGGCATTTCAGCTAATACTGGTGTTTATAGTGTTGGTCCACTCTTCTGTACAGTGTTGCTTTAGTTCAATAAAGTTTGCAGCCATTTGTTTATTCAAAGATCTCTTAAGATCTTAACTCTGTAACTTCTGTCGGTGCTGTGCTTTTGGAAACTGAATTTCCCAGAGGAACCCACCTGAGGGATTAATAAAGTTATCTTATCTTATCTTATCTAGATCCCAACACAGTATTTTAGTCAGGCTGAAGTCTGGGCTTTGACTGGCTCACTGTAACACCTTGATTCTTTTCTTTTTCAGTCATTTTGTGGCCCACCCCTCCACAACTGTGCTGGCAGTTTATATGAGTTGTTTGTGCTGATATGAAACATCTCCACTTTGGTCTCATCTGTCCAAAGAACATTGCTCCAGAAGTCTTGTGGTTTGTTAAGATCCAACTTTGCAAACCTAAGCTGTGCTGCCATGTTCTTTGTAGAGAGAAGAAGCTTTCTCCTGGCAACCCTTCCATAAAAAGTCATATTTATTATTCAGTCTTTTTCTAATTGTGAATAAAGTTTAACATTTAACATGCTAAATGAGGCCTGTAGAGTCTGAGAAGTAGTCTCCTTGAACAGTGCACGCTCTGGCTTCGGGGTGAATTGGTTGGGAATGCTCCAAAAACCTCTTGGTTAAATTGAGAAAATTAGAACTGCGCACACAGCTTCTTAATCCTGACAAAAGAACATGTGTTGCTATTTCTGCCCCTTTCTGTTGATAATTTGAACCCACTAGAATACCTCTGGAAGAGCTTTGAGTCCATTTTCAAAGGACCCAGTGAGGAAGTAATATTAAAAGAACTGTCTCCATTTATTCACAGCAAGGAGACAATGAAGCTATTCATGTGGTTTCGTTGGACCTTAAACCTAATATTGATCTCATCTGATCCTGCCTTAATAACTCATTATGTTAAGGTTTGCTTTGATCCAAGACTGTTTATCCATTGGTAGATGTTACTGACAGTTCTATCTGAGGAGCGTTAGTCTCACTGCGGGTCTATTTATTTATTTATTTTTTAATGTAATCTACTCAGAATCAGAATCAGAATCAGAATACTTTATTGATCCCTGGGGGAAATTATTTTTTGTTACAGTGCTCCATTTTAAACCAACATTAAGACAAGACAGACAATACGCTAACTAAGAATAGTACACTATATACATATATATACATACATGCATACATAAGTCTTTTCTCCAGTCTTTTCTTCTGACAGTGTCCCTTTCATCAGGCTAAGCCGATTTGGATAGACTCTTAGACAAAATCAGCGGGGTGAAGCAGTTGGATCTCTGAAAAACCACAGATTTGTTATCTCAAAATAATGAGATATTTGTCACGCTCATGAGAAAACAATGTCTGATACCTTGAGATAATAATGTAATTCAATTGTTATCTCAGGATAACAAACACGAGCACGGCAAAAATCACAATTTGCTGTGTTGAGATAATGAGATAGTCAGACATGATCATGTGAAAACAGTCTGATATCTTGAGATAATGAAACAATTAAGTCACAATCCTCACCCAACAGGCCTGAAAGCAGCACGAGCTGCTCTCACCCTCCTTACATATGCAAATATTAGAGAGTGGTAATGAAAACGTTGGCACCAAGAGAAGAAGAGGACATAGGAAGCCAAAATGAAGACGTGCAACAACCTAGGAAGAACAATAGTTTAGAAGTTTAGTCTAGGGGGTGCAGACTGGTGAAGCATTTGGAAGCGCGTAATGATAAAGGGAAAGGAAGCAGAGCATGTTTAAAAGCATAATTAATAGTGCACCTGTTCCTGTCATCTGGATGAGTGAGCGTGTAAATGAGGTATAAGGAGGGATAGAAGAAGGAAGGACTCTTTGAAGGAAGGAGGAAGGCTGAAGAAGACACTGGGGGAGATTTAGAAGGGAAGGTACACTAAAGTGGAGAAGGAGAAGGGGAACGCTGGGGGGAGAAAAGGCATCATGCAGGGAAAAAGTATAATAACACCATTATAAAATACAAGAGATGGGACACATATTATGGTGATTATGGCTCATTTCCATACATATAGAGCACTCTCCCAGTGAGTCAAGGAGAGTGCAGCGGCGCATGTCAGCAGCAAGACTGCCGACTCTCTACAGTTTGAACCGACTGGAGCGCCACCACAATCTGACTCCTCCACACGGCGGCAAAGTCAATGGGCGGGCAGGGACCTGTTTACCAATTCGCTTCAATGAGCTCTGTAAGAGAAGTATGCACTCCTTCACCTCATGTGACTGTTTGGCTGCTAAGTATGCTGAGAGCACTCGGGTGTGACATTCAAGATTTTGAGGAATCCTGTGAAAAAAAAAAACAAAAAAACCAAGGCCTTTGAGAGGAGAGCCATTGACTTTGGAATAAATGAAAAATCCAGCTGCATGAAATGTCACTGTGAAAATGAGTTATTCAGCACAGGTATCTGTGTAGAGTTCGGGAAAGCTTTCAAAAGGACTTGCAAGACAGATCTCAAGTTTTGCTAATAGTACCCTCAGGTACTTTGTTAAGGTCGGCAGGGTGAACACATATGCCTCTTTTCCACAAGCACCTACTCGGCTTCAGGTTTCAGTCTTTCGCCATTGCAATGGAGTTGTTAGAGCAAGGCGGCCCAAAGGTCCTGTGATGTCATTTGAATGTGACACAACGATGGAGGACGTCAAGGCAATACTACACCTCCCTGGCCAATCAGTGGGATGCAGCCAGTCATTTTCAGCTTGAGTCAGTTAGCTTGGAACTTGGCTGAATAGGTACTATAAAGGTACCTGGTACTACGGCCTAATAAAAAACATGATTTTTCTTGGTTTCGAAGTTACAAGAGAGTGGAGTGCTGAGTTATTAGTTAGTGTTAGCTAGCTTGGTTAGCATGGTTACAAAAGAGTGTCTATCAAAAACTGGATAGAGACCATCACATTACAAGGGATTAAAGTGTGATTTGGCAGGTGGAGGAACCGCAAGATTCAGTGTAGCAGTACATCATGGGGGAAAAGAATTAGAAATAATTCATATAATAAGTGTTTTTGGTTGAGGTTCAATCCCTAGACAATATGATGCAGGTACACAAGGTAAAATTCAGTAAACCATGATTATGATCTTAAATATAAGCCCTAATATAACTGAACAGTGACCATGAACACAGCTGGTCTGCACCAGTCCAACATAGTGCATCACTGTACACTGACAGGAGACCAACTTCATCATTTTGATGTTTCATTGCCATCTTGACTGGGATTGGTCAATCTTCAAAGGAATCATTTCAAAGGCCACAGGTTTGCGAGTTCATTGCACTAATAATTTTGGTCATTGCCATGGTCTCCAACCAGGGTTTTAATAGTTTTGCAATTTTCGTTAGTTTTTATTTTTATTTAGTTTTGACTTCAAATTTTCAATTTTATATCAGTTTTAATTAGTTTTTACCAATTGTTTGCTAGTTTAGTTTAGTTTTTATTTTTTGAAAATCCTTAGTTTCAGTTTAGTTTTGATTAGTTTCAGTTATAGTTTTAGTTGTGTTTGCAATAATTAAGTGTAACAAAATCCCAGTTTCATCATATCAGTCATGCTCTTCTGCTTATCCTTGGGTATGTTGCTATTCCAGCTACCATACCCTGCACCCTGGACAGGTCGCCTGTCTGTCGCAGGGCTAACACGCAGAGACAGATAACTCACATTCCCACCTATGGGTTCTTTAAATAAATAAATAAATAAAGGCAGATGAACAACCATTGATACCAGGCAACTATAAAATGTATATCTTGGCCCCAATGAGACTATTAACTCTTGCAGCACTGGGTGTTCGTAATTTTGGTTCAAGTGAATTGATAAACCTTTTGAAGGCAATTGACTCACACAGTTATGTAGATATCCCCGTCCTGTTGTCTCGGGATGCATCACGCTGCCTTGCCTGGGGTTAGCTTCTGTTTTCTGGGGATGAGGGTTGAGTGTGCTCCCTTCTCAAGGTAAGCTAGGTTAGCCTTCTTGTGTGAACTTTTCAAGTGCACTTTAAGGTTTGTGGGATTTTTTCCCCTTTAGAAATGTCCCTCATAATTTGTCTCTTTCCACTACAAGACACTTGCTTTATCCAAAACACAGTCATATTCAAAGTAATCCCAAATTGGACTCTGGCGCTTTCTCCCGACTTTTCCTGACATGATTACGCGTGGACGGAGCAGCAACACAGACGACTCGACTAACGTACTGCCACCTGCTGGCATATTGAGACACAGCAAGAAAAAAATCTGGAAACTAAACTTCATTTTCACCCTTGACTATTGTATGACATGCACACATCAATGAAAACTAAACACATTTTTGCTATAAATTCAGTTAATTTTAGTTAGTTTTGTGAACACTCATTACAGTTTTAGTTTTTTTGTTTTTATTTTTATTTCCGTTAACAAGAATGTTTTTTCACTTCTAGTTTTCGTTATTTCGTTAGTTTTCGTTAACGATAATAACCTTGTCTCCAACCATTGTTTCCCCCAGAGTGAGTGTAGCACTAATAAGATTCTAGACTTTTCGTTCACCAACCCTGGAGTGCAGAACCTTTAGCAGGCTGTTAATGCAATAAACAGCACATAAAGCAATAGTATTGTATCCAGTAAACACTAGAGATGGACCGATCCGATATTACATATCGGTATCGGTCCGATACTGACATAAATTACTGGATCGGATATCGGAGAGAAATACGAAATGTAATCTGATCCATTAAATATCAAAAAAGCACCTCACAAAACTTGCGACATGGCGTAACTCGGCTCATAACCTTAGCACGTCGCAGCAGTATGCTCACGTGATAGAGCGGCTGCGTGTATTTGGAGCCTCCCTACCAAACTCAGAGGAAGTTATCCCAGAGAGAAGTAAAGCAAGTGTGTAAGTTCATCTCTGAATGTTTGTAAAGCATTCCCACGTTAAGCTTAAATGAAGCGACTGCCTCTTCTCTCTCCCTCCCTCTTCTGCTGCTACTTCAATCATGAAACTGCTAAATGATCAGCTGATCGGCTTTTCTGTCGTGACTCCGTCTGTCTTGTTTGTTTTATTGTCATTTAAAATGTCTAGCTTTTAATAAATAATTATCTGAATCTTACACCCAAAGTTTTAATCTGATGTAAAATGTATAGAAGTCCATTACTGTCCTCAACATGAAGAAGACGGCTTTCAGGAGCAAAGTGAAGGAGGAGATGAAAGCAGCACAGCAGGAGGTCAAACGCTGCCTGAGGGAAGCAAAGGACACCTACAGGAGGAAGGTGGAGCAGAAGTTGGAGAGGAACAATATGAGGGAGGTCTGGAATGGTGTGAAAACCATCACAGGCCACAACACCAAGAAAAGCACAGTGGTGGTGACTGTGGAGAAGGCAAACGAACTCAACAACTTCTTCAACAGGTTTGACCAGCCCACAACCCCCCCCACCCTCACCTTTACTACAGAGTCCTCTCCCCACTCTCCTACCTCCCTCGCTTCCCCCCCTTCCTGACACTATGACACCCCCCTCCTCCAATCCCTCTCTCAGCAGCAAGACATCTCCCCCCCTCCCCTCCTCCCAAACATCTCCCAGTGTCACAGTGGATCAGGTCAGGAGACAACTGAGGAAGCTTCGCCCCAGAAAGGCAGCAGGCCCAGACAAGGTGTATCCTAGGATGCTAAAGGCATGTGCTGCTGAACTTGGGGAGCCGCTACAACGAGTCTTCAATCTCAGTCTGCGACTGGGGAGAGTGCCCGCCCTATGGAAGACATCCTGCATCGTCCCGGTCCCCAAAAGGAACCGGCCCAATGAGCTGAATGACTTCCGACCGGTGGCACTGACATCACATCTTATGAAGACTCTAGTGCGGCTCTTCCTCAACCTCCTCCGACCACAGGTACAACATGCCCAGGACCCACTACAGTTTGCATACAAGGCGGATGTCGGAGTGGAGGATGCCATCCTGTACCTCCTACACAGGGCCCACTCACACCTGGATGGGGGAAAAGGCACGGTCAGGATCCTGTTTCTTGACTTTTCCAGTGCCTTTAATACCATCCGGCCCTGTATGCTTCAGGAAAAACTGAACAGGATGGAGGTGGACCCCTGCCTGGTGGCTTGGATCTCCGACTACCTCACCGACAGACCACAGTACGTCAGGCTGAAGGACATCACGTCTGACACTGTGGTCAGCAGCACAGGAGCACCACAGGGAACTGTGCTGTCCCCTCTTCTCTTCACCCTGTACACCTCTGACTTCTGCTACAACTCTGAATTATGCCACATTCAGAAGTTTGCAGATGACACGGCCATCATAATAATAATAATAATAATAATAATAATAATAATAATAATAATGGATACTTTATTGATCCCCATGGGGAAATTACTTGTTTTTCTCTGCATTTGACCCATTCACTCAGTGAAGCAGTGGGCAGCCCACTAAGCAGGCGCCCGTGGGTGTATCATGGGGTGTATCTGGGTGTATCTGGGATGATCAGGAAGAGGAGTACAGAAGTCTGGTGAGGAACTTTGTCGCATGGAGTCACACAAACCACCTGCAACTCAACACCTCAAAGACTAAGGAACTGGTTGTGGACTTCGGGAGGTCCAGAGAAGGTCCACTGCCGGTTCAGATAGAGGGGGAGGAGGTGGAGGTGGTCAACAAGTACAAGTACCTCGGGCTGTGGGTGGACAATAAACTGGACTGGTCATGCAACACAGAGCACCTGTATAAAAAAGCCCAAAGCCGACTGTACTTCCTCAGGAGGCTGAGGTCTTTTAACATCTGCAGGAAGCTCCTGAGGATGTTTTACCAGTCAGTGGTTGCTGGAGTACTTTTCTATGCTGTGGTGTGCTGGGGGAGCAGCACAGCAAAGAAGGACTCATCCAGGCTGGAGAAACTGATCAGGAAGGCTAGCTCTGTGGTCGGCATGAAGCTGGCAGAGAAAAGGACACTAAAAAAACTGCTGGACATTATGAACAATGCTGGGCATCCTCTGCACACGGCCATTAACAACCAGAAGAGTCTGTTCAGTGACAGGTTGCTTCTCCCCAAGACAAGAACTAACAGACTTAAAAACTCCTTTGTCCCACACGCCATCAGACTGTTGAACTCCTCTCTGGAGGGGAGAGGGAGGGGAAACAGGAGGACAAAGGAGGGGGGAACAACTAAGCTGTAGTGCCTCTTCACCTCACTGTGCAATACCTTTTGTGCAATACTTTTTGTTAATAGTCAACAGTGCAATAGACCTCAATACTTGAAATGTGCAATTCACTTGTATTTTTATTTTTATTCCTATTTATTCTATTTATCCCCTTCGTATATTTTATTTATATATGTCTCTGTATTTATATATGTGTGTGTGTGTGTGTGTGTGTGTGTGTGTGTGTGTGTGTGTGTGTGTGTGTGTATATAATATTCTGTAACTGTAACTTCTGTCGGTGCTGTGCTTTTGGAAACCGAATTTCCCAGAGGAACCCACCCGAGGGATTAATAAAGTTTTAGCTTATCTTATCTTATCTTATCTTACTGTATATAGTAACTGTTAAGTCTAATATACCCTAGTAAGCTATAGTACTTTTTCCTTTGGGAAGGTACCATCTGAGCAGTCTGCAATTTTGTTGAAGAAAGATGTTGAATCTATTTAATTATTCTTGAAAAATAATTGATTTCTGTGCATTTTTTTTCACACTGCATCAAATTAAAGTTGATTACGTCGATTAAGCATCATGAGGTGGAGGGTGGGGGGTGGTTCCCTATTTTTCTTCTTTTTGCTGGGAGTTTGCAAGTTAGATTGCTTAATATTTCTGCTAAGTACTCTTTAAAATACCAGAATAGGGAGGATGCAGTAGGTTTAAGTTTATTAGATTGATCAGTATTGCTGAACTATGAAATATTTTGGGTACAGTGTATTTTTTACATACAGGTATAACAGAATAGCTTTAGTGGTGTTGTTTATTTAAACTTGAGTATGAACTTATACAAAATGCAGCAAGATATTAAAAAACAGTTTTATTGATTAAAAAACACTATATCGGATTCATATCGGTATCGGCCAATATCCAAATTTATGATATCGGTATCGGTATCGGACATAAAGAAGTGGTATCGTGCCATCTCTAGTAAACACCAACATTACAAACTGGGCTAAGAGAACCAAACAGTTTTTGTATTTAGCTGTAAACATGTTTATGTGTAAAGCAAAGGTGACCATTTTAACATGGTAGTCTAATGGAATCGACCTCCTTTTGGAGCAAGCCTCGAGTGGCAGTTCTTAGAACTCCTCTCAGCTTCATGTTTAAGTCCCTTAAAGCTTTACACCCACACAACACTTTTCATGACGATGCAGACTGGCTTGAAATGTACTCCTCTTAAAGGTATTTTAACTTCTCCGCCAGCACATTAGGGAAAAGGAAGGTCAATTTCTTGCCCGGCTCAATCAAAGTACTTTAATTGGACAGGGCTTTTGCTGGAAAAGTATCTACTCTCACGCACTGTCCTGAATCAAGTTATATATTAATTAAGATCAAATGCTAGGAAAAAAAAATCTATGTTAAGATGGGACCCAGCTAAACTCAGAAAAAGGTTAATGAAAAAAATGTTCACACATCTTTCAGTGTTTTATTCAGGATTTGCTTCATGTGGAAAGAAAGTAGAAGATTTTTTGAGAAGAGACTAAGAAGCTGGATCTGTGTAACTGCAATTTCCTGGAACCTAATAAAAAAAACAACAACGTATAAATGCAATGAACTCTTTAAGCAAATGTGTTGTACAGTTGTCCATGTAGAACCACCAGAACTGAAAGACGAGAGAAGTCAGGCAGCTCAGAGATGGACATGTTTCAGTTTCAACATCAGACATTGAAAATGACTTTGTGACGACACTTTGTTTTGTGTGTGTGTGCGCATGGCTGGGGGTTATGTGTGTTGATATCCAGAGGTGTGCCTCCAGCAGCTGCTGTGCTACTGGCTTTCGGCACTGATATTTATTGTCTCAGACAGCCCGACAATCTCATATAGGCCTGCATCATGAGCGGCGTCCATGAGGCGTCTGTGTTGTCAAGACGCATTTACAGTAAAGACCCTGACTCTGAAATTAAAATTACCAAAGGGGAAGGTTTGTGGCACATTAGCAGGCAAGACTAAAACAGTGACAGTGCAGTACAGTATCTGATCCTTAAGCTGCAGCGAAAACACTAATACATAACTCATGAGATGAGGTTGTTGTAGAAACCCAGCAACAGTCACACAGCAGATCGCATTATGCTGTAGCCTTTGGGGACCCTACATAATGCAGTTATGTGACAAAGCTAGTGCACGTCAGCCACAGGCTACCTTCAGCTCGCTTGACAGTGGCTATGGAGAGATATAGCAAGAAGCATTTTATCTGCTATACCACCTAGCTGCCCTATCTCATATTTAAGCCCCTCATTATTCATGGTCATCTCATATTAGGACACTGTTTTTGAGAGCCGGCAAGACCTCCCCTCCCCATCTGGAGAAGAGGCAAATATGCTACATGGGGGAGGGGGGGGGGGGGGGGTCTGAAGAGTCCAGGAGAAGAGAAAGAAGGAAGAGCTGGGTGTCCTATACAAGGCCCAATGTCGGCTCACTCTTCTGGTGAAGAAAAGCTGCTTAATGGCCCTCTCCAAGTGATTGATGATTGGGCTGGATGCAGAGGTAGGATCCAGCCATAGGTAGACAATGCAAGACTTGCCCGGATAATCAATTTATATGTCAATGGAAAAAGAAGACAAAATGCATGAATTCCCAGTGTGCAGGGAGGTGAATGTATGGAAACAGGATGGCAGTTACAGTTAATGATTGTGTTATGAGAGGCCAGTGAGGACATAAATCACACTTCCTCTCACACAGAACACTCTTAAAGTACTGTGATGTAGCATGGGATCAAAAAAAGGCTTATTGAAATAAGAATAAATACAGCTTTTAATTTGCAAACTTATTCGCCTTTATTGGTTTTGCTAAGATAATACTTACAAAGCTGCTTAACAAAATCTGAAAGAACTCATCCTTTTAATGATTTAAAACATTGTCTTCTTGTTGGAAGAATACTCTAAGCTAATTAGGTACTCTCGCAAAGCAAGAATTTTACTTGTCAAAGAAATGTACCGTTGCAAAACACCCATTGATAAAGAGTCCATTTAACACTGAAGGGACATAAGAATCATGGCTCTGTTATTGACTCTATAGTACAGTGAGGTACTATAGATGTGCAATGGTCCGTACGGCCTTGCAACAAGTTGTGAAATGAACGTAAACTCCGTTTTCTCACACAGCCTTCTTCCTGTATTTACTTCCTGATCGAGATACATCTGGCCAATAAGCGGACTTCACGTGGTTTGAAGTGATGCATTTTGGTTCGACTGGCAAAGGAAATTTGCAGATTTATGATGACTGATGTCATAAATCATGACACACAGCCCTATCCTACATAAGCTGCCTTTATAGGTTAACAGTATCAGTATTGGTATTGGCAATACTGGCTCTCTGTTTACTTTGTATCAGATCGACACCAAAATTTGCAGTATCGCACAGCACTAGCTATCGCAACACTTAGATTACTTAGATTAATTGAAAAGTCATAGATGACCACCAAGCAACAGCATACAGCAAACAGTGGTGCCCACGATTTTCACAGCAGGCAACAGAACTAACTACGGTAAATCAAAAATCTTTAGGTATTGATTTGGTGTACTCATCGAGAGTAGATCATTGTAATCCAATAAAGGTAAAACAAAGTGGTAGAAATGATGTGCCCCCTCCTCTGGAGAGAGAAACAAGATTTATTCCTAGCTTTTGAATAAAACCAGCAGCTCAGGGTGTTAAAACTGACCTAGCAAAATTGAGCATTTCAGCTCAGTACATGACTAACTGCCTTTTCCCCTCTCCTGTTGGTAGGGCGTTCAGTGTCCTATAGAGAAGCTCACAAATTCAGTACTTCTCTTTCACATAGAGTACCTGTGCACAGAATTGCACTAACACGTTTATTTTCACCGCACTGAGAAAGACATTAACTCGTTTTCTTCTAATAAAAAGCACACAGAAGAATCTGCAAACTAAAATCACGTTGAGGCCAGAACCAGGCAGCTGGGGGAACTGATTACAGCCATGTCAGATTTGATCTCTCTTGTCTGTTTATGTGCGCAGGCGTGCGCGTGAACTGGTGAGAGTGAATATTTATCCACCATTTTGTCTCCGTGGAAATCGGTTTCAGCGGCATCATCGGGACTTTGCGGCGAACGACACGTATCAGGGCTAAATTACTTCATTACTCCAGAATCAAAGCGCCGTAATCAGAGACGGATGCCCTATTTTTGCAGTAATACAAAGCGTGTACACGTGTGTGTGTTTTTGTGACTACTACTGTAGGTCAGAGTAAAGTCTGTCAGTTTTACTAACATGCTGTCAACATGATGATGATGATGTATCTCCGACTGAAGCCTTTAGCAAACTTAAACTCCCCTTTATTCAGCTTTGACTGTGTCTGTGTGCAGTCAGGCCAGCAGACACGCTGGTGCGTCTCTTCATTCTGGCATATTGCACTATGTTTTGTGTAATGTTACACTACCAGCCTACAAACTTGTGAATTCTCTGTTCACGATTTGTGTTCGCTTACATCATGCCTCACTGGAGTTGAAGAATTTTGTCGAGCAGAAGACTAGACCCTCTCTTTATCCACCTGATACCAGCCCCACGCTGCCTTACACAAATTATAAATGTGACTTCTAGCTATTGCTTCCACTGAAATCGTGTCTGCAAGGGTATCGAAGTGTGCTTCTGCTTCTTTTCCTCTCTTTAGATATTTTGGGAAAGAAACAATCTTGGACGGAGCCTTTGGACACCGCCAGGCAAGCTGTTTCCTTCTGTTTTCAGTCTTCATGCTGAAATAAGTTCGCCGGTTACTGTGGTAACTTCATATTTAGCAAACAGATAGGAAAGGTGTGCCAACCTTTTCAGCTAGCTTCAGCAATAGTGAATAAACCTTCTGTACTACACATGGATTCAAGCAGGATAATGTGACAGTACTTCTGCCTTCTACAACTAAGGAGTGGAAGTTCGACAGTCCCTTTCTTCACCAGTTCCTGCCAAAATCTTGTAAGTAAAAGGGAAGACACTGGTATCCTTTCTTTCCTTGACATATAATGACTCTGCTACGCACATTTATAGTGATCCCAGATGGATCAGAAGCATGAAAAGTTAGCAAAGAAATACTTTGACACAGAATAAAACTGTGCAGAATCAGAATAATATCTCTTCCATAAGGCTTTTAATTATGGTGTGACACAAAGAGGCACGGCTTTCAGAATATAGCACAAAATAGGTCCAAGCCATCACTGAGGATCCAGAAGCAAAGGAGGTTATTGAGCAGAACAGCAAGGCATAAATTAAACCTGCATCCAACCTGACGATTACTTGTGAGGAACGAAGCTGACAAGTACCGGTGAGAACTGCTCACCATCTGCATGCATATTTTAAGACGATCTACAACAGTGTAGGTAAAAATAACCAAGTTTGACTTGATACTTCAGGGCTGGTGTCTGCTTCATCTAATTGTGTGGTGTTACAAGCTTGGAGCAGATTATTTTTGTTGCTTTGCTCTTATGATACAGTACGCGGTTTTGCGATGGTGAAATCTGTAAGCTCCAATCAATCAAGTGTTCCGCGTCAGTGTTTACCAGTTATTGATGAACTTGATGGGACTGTCATGAGATTTATTTTTAATTTGTTTGATCATAAATTGGAATATTGGACAAACTGAAAAGTTGTCAAGAGTATCATATTAGATGAAATGTCAGAGGGCTACCAGAGTTATTAAGAGTGCAATAAATGGCTGCACCAAATTGCATGGCAATCTATCAAAGAGTTGTCAGGATGTTTCACAATATGAAATCTGAAAATGTCAGCCTTGAGAAAATCTTCATAAAAAATCTGGATATACACACTGGGAACCACAAAACACATGTAACACAAAACCTTTGCATCACTGAACGTCTTTATTCAGCTTCTTTGTACTATTTTCACTGTCAACATGTCAAAAGAAGAAATGCTGTACAAACCAGTTTACCAAAAATGTTGAGAGGCTGTACATGATGTCAATAAAGATAAAACACAGCGACCTGAAGAGTCATTTAAACAAGGGTTTGGCAGTTAATCTTAACCATGAGGCCATATGAGAAACTGGGACTGTTGTGGAGGGCTGCACCAATAAGCTTAGAAGGAGATACAAGCAACAGTGAGCAGAGTCGACTTTAGCTCACTTTAGCTTCTTCCAAACACCTTGGAAGGAGCCGAAATTGTGCCGGAAATCTCCTTAATCATGTTATGTAACCAATGAAAACTTAAGGAGAACCATCAAAAATCTCTTGCAGTTTTGGCTACAATTGTATTCACTTGTTTTTTTTTCTCTGTGGCCAAAGAAGGTCACGTTTAACACCGACTGTGTCTATATAATAGAATCTGTTAGCCGGAGCTCTTTTTTCTGTACAAATCTGCCTTGTTTGCAGTTTGCAGAGTAAAAAAATTCCACCTCAAACCACCTACTTTTGAAATCATCTTTTTTGAGCTGGTTCTTTTAGGGGTCACCACAGCAGATCATGTGCCTTCATCTCACCCCAGCCTTCCTCTGTCACACCAACCCCCTGCATGTCCTCTGTCACGGCATCCAAATTTGTCTTGTCCCTTTCTGATCACTCCCAATGAAAATCGTACCATACCTCCAGCTCGGCCTTCTGTGTTTCTGTCAGAGCCACCGTCTCCAAACCATACATCATAGCCGCTCTAACTACTATATTGCAAACCTTTCCCTTCACTCTTGTGTATTTCCCTTCAAAGTGCTGTGATAATACTAATCCAAAGAAAATTGGCCTTTCATTTTTTGAAAATTAAGGCCTTTTTTTTTCTTTTTTTCTTTCTATTTCTTTCTAGTATTTCATGTTCTCTAAATGTTTCCCTCTCGAGAATTATAGAGGCTATGTTAGGAATTAGAAAGAAAATTTTGGACGGCATTTCGGGTGCAAATTGAGAAGGGCTCGAGTTTCTTCACAGCAGGGATGGCCATTCATAGAAATAGCTAGTTCAAATCCATCATAAGAGAATACTCCACGGATTAGATGGATCACATGCATGACAGCAGGCATTTTTCAGTGGGCTCGACAGTATTATTATATGTAGAAGCCTATTAATAATTCTCATGTAGGTATAATCTCAGTAAATTCTAGTAACAACTTCCGTTGAATGCAGCAAAATGTAAATTTTCATCATGCAGTTTCTTCCTCCACTGGTTTGTAAGACCTCACAGTAGGAGAACTGGGAGTGAACAGTTCAATCACACCAACAGAAAGGCAAGGTGCACTAAGACACGACGAGTCACAAATGCACACGCATCGTAAGACGCACAGATACATGCTCACACTCGCACGCAGCGTAAATGTCACAGAGGAGTGCAATTTGTTGCTTCCGCTCAGAGCAGCAGCAGCAGTAGTGTGATGCGGGGTGTATTTTCCAAAAGAGAAAAATATTAAAAAGGCGTTGGGAGAAACAATTTACACAAATTCATAAATGAATCCGAGGCTAAGATGCACTTCTAATATCTGCAAAGGGGACTCGGGAGGGAAAAGGCTGGGTGCTCTAAATGTTGGCACCAGTGTGACTTCTCAGTCTGTTAACACTGCACCGGGAGAAACGTTAAACCTCAACAGCTATGTGTCACCAAGTTGAATTAGAACATGTGAGAGGACATTATTGGGGATTGATACTAAGGTACAGTAATCTGAGTTAGTCCCTGTGCCCAGATTTGGGGTTATTAATGTGTTAATGCCTGGTATGATAGCAGATGTGTGAAAAATGCCAACACCCCCTACACATAACCAACACTTGAATACTTATCCCAAAACTGCTAATGAGTGGTATTTAGGGCAAATCTGATCCCACATATCATTACAGTCAACAGACCAGCTGATTGTAGCAGTGAATCAACAGAGCTTAACCAGTTTTTTGAGTTGTAGAGTTCAGTTTTACTTAACACACCCAGGCCTGGTTACTGCCAGACCTGCTGAAACAAGAAATCACTTAAACAGAACCTTTGCTGCTTCAGGACGACTTGATGTAATCGATGGAACCACAACAACAGTTCACAGCTTGAAGTTCAAGAGGACTTGGGATATACAGCATGATAATGATCCGAAACACACCAGCAAGTCCGCCTCTGAATGGACTCAAAAAATGAAACGAAGGTTTTGGAGTGGCAGAATCAAAGGCTGGACTTAAATCAGATTGAGGCACTGTGACGTGACGAGTTCTACAAAGAAAAGTGGGACAAAGTTCCTCCACAGTGATGTGAAAGAATCGTTGCCACTTATCGAAAATGCCTGATTGTGGTTCTTGCTGCCAAGGATGGCACAACCTGTTATTAGAAAGAAAAAAAAAACTAAATAAGCCAGGAAGGGGGCAAAAACTTTTTCACAGCATTGTATCCATTCATTTCTCAGCTTGTCCCAAATTACAGGGACACATAATGATAAAGTAGTAGTAGTAAGAGTATGCAGCTATGACAATTTATATGAGCGTAATCTCATTAAATTCTTTTCAAAAATACTAAAGACTTCCCTCTAACTTTATTTTGTCAGTGCCTCTTTTCTCCTTGACTGTAAGGACTTTGGTGCTTTTCCCTCCTATCTTTACATATTTTGCTTCCATCATCACGTTATAAATAACAAAAATATGGGACCATCAAACATTCAGAGTGTTTCTCATGCACATCATGTGGTCCTTCATATGCAAACACCGCGCCTAAATCAACAATAGAACTATACAGAATTAAAGAACTTCTGTTGGGCACACTGCGGAATATGCAATTGGAAAAAATCTTATAAATCATTGCGAGTCACGAAATCTTTAGGAAATGTCATAAAAATTCAATATGCATACATAATATATCCTGCAGCAATGACTTCATATGCCTTCAAAAAGGCATATGAAGTCAGAGAATGGTTGCACAAGCACAGCAAGACAAAATTGTTCAGTCTCGTGGACTGTGCACATAATGTAACTTTTCATAAGTTAGCAGATAAGATCAGAGGATTTCAGAAAGTTCATGGGAAGCTGTAGGAGACAAGACTAGGACAAGAGAAACTCCATTATTTATTTGTGTTATTCCATGGCCTTGACTCACTCTAACCTGAATGAATGAGATTCTCATTAGAACAATCTGTGTTTCAAAACTTTTAAGTGAGTGCACCAGGAAAAACATGGATGTCGGGGCTTCTTGGCTGTATTTATGTTGGTTACCCTAATATATGTAAATGTATGCAGGTTACATGAGGTATTCTGGTAATTTGATGATGAAGGGAAAAATGTTTTAAGAAGTGGTTGTACCGTTTGGCACACAGACAGGTTGCCACTTTGCCATTAAATGACCATCCTGCAGCAACCACGTCACTATCTTAGAAGGAATTTCTGTTTCAGATCTAAGTAGTTCAGGCTTGACTCTGTTGCCGTTTACATACACAGACAATAGGATTACTTCCACTCAGATTTGTGATTTTCAAAGATGTATTGCAGTAAAATTGCCACTTTAACGCACCAAAGTCACTTTGAAGGTGGCAACTGTTTGAGTGATTGCAGACCTGGCCCTCTTCAAAACAGCCATTTCAAAGGCAATAACACTAGAAGTTCATTGCACAGAGTAACAATAATTTTGACTGTGTTGCAGTCTCCAGCCACTGCTTCCCATCATTAGGCCATCATGTCAATAGTGGTGTCCCTCGCTCTCACTAGTAGTTGCCTCAGTCATGTGGGTTGCCCATTTTACATCACCAGTGGTTATTTCACTTGTTGCCACTTGAAGTCGCTGAATGTCATTGATTATCTGTGGTCTCTGTGGTCAGCAGCATTGCTTTCTGGGTGGATGTCCCATAAATTTGGCTTCTTTGGTAGGCGCAAATCTTCAAGGTCCAAATCCTGAGGATGTCAACTCGTCAGGGATGGTGTAGCCAGTCATGTATGGTTTGAGTCCATTAGGATTAACAACGGTACGTTCAATCTTTATGACAAATATCTGGTCCAGTCCTTACAGGATCATAAAAGATGCCTTTAAAACAAAAGATTAGGTTTTTCTTCATATGAGATAAGAAAAATGCCTTCTTTTGGAGCGAACACCATACATATCTCACACAGTCAGCTGTGGGAGTCAATATCTCCTTTAAACAGCTGTATTTTAATGCCCAGTCTCTCTGTGTTACTCACTCACGTTCAGAAGAAAAGAAAAAAACATAACTATAATGTATTCATCTCTGTGACTTACCTCTTTGAAGATGAAGACACGCATTTTGTCATCAAACCCCACATGTCAGCGGCAGCGAAGGGATAATTTCAGGATGTGAATTTTAAAAATAGCGCTCACTAATAAAACCATTTGCACCTTGTAATAAGGTAGCACAAGTGTGAGTGAGGAGAAATGCCACACAGTTTGACACTCGGTGAGTCACAGAGCGGGAAATGAACTTGTTGTAGAGGAGGGAAAGACGCCGCCAGAGCTTTATCCATTCCTTTCGGCCCCATGCATCTGCCACCATAATTTGTGATAATGATGGCGTCCCAGCAGGGCCACTCTGCGCAGAGTGATTCGGAATTGATTTAGTGCATTAATTACGACCCTGTTACGCCACTGTCATGGACAATATTTTACAATTTGATAAGCAAAAGACGCGCCGTGGGATCATTTTGATGAATTGCGAGGGTTCGGCGGTGGCACGCTTTTATGGTCGTACCTTTTAATTTAGCGGTAATCACTTCCCCCCCCTCCAAACCGTGGAGGAAGCAAGACTTTAATTTCACCTCCGAGACCTCTGCTCTGCACCACGTCTGCTTTGATCAGGCAGACAAAAAAAAACAGGCGCGCAGTCGACCACACACAATGACACAGAGGACGAACCGATCCTGAATGTGAGGCAGGTTCTCTGCCTTCATGCTTGCGTGAACGTGCATGCTTCCTTAAAATGTACAGCATGCGTGTGTGTGTGTGTAGGCATGTGCATTATTTCTGTTACTCCAGCTCCAACTTTCCAGTGCTGGAGGCTAGACTGCTAGGAGTCCAGTAATGAACAGGAGCTGTGACTATTATACCACTTACTAATCCCACCCGGTGCTCAGAGAGGAGTTGCAGCCTCCACGGGAGTCAGGTTGAACAGTGGAAATCCCAAATTTATGGTTTGGCCTGTTTTTCATTGTGTTTTTACACAATATTTGGAAGTGTGTAAATAATGTATATACACTACTTTACTATGTATTTTATGTGTTCTTCCTCCTTTATTTCTTACCCAATTCCGCCAACCTACCCAACACCAACTTCTTACCCAACTGTCCTGATCATGAAGACTCCTTTTACCAGATAATAAAATCTATAGATTGTTGTTAATAGACTATTCTTATAGTTTGTACAGTGTTGTAAAGAAGTATTTGCCGCCTTATGATTTCAGTTTTTCAGACAATTTTCAGACTTACATGTTTCAGATCAAACAAATTCTAATGTTAGACAGAGGTAACCTACATAAATACCAAATGCTGTTTTCAAATGATGATTTCATTTCTTAGAGGGGTAAAAGTCATCCAGACTTATCTGTCTCTGTGGAAGAAAATCATTTTCTAGAAATAGTCCTCACAGCTGGTTGTGCAACCAGAAGTTTGGACTTTGACCGGGCCACTCCAAAATCTTTTCAGAGCAATTCAGAGGTGAAGTTGTTGGTGTGTTTTAGATCATAGTCCTGCTACATAACGCAAGGGCTACAATGGTAATAGTTGAAAATGTAACCGGATTGAAACCTTTCAAATAGTTCTATTTTCATCTCTATTTTCTATTTTTAGTCCACAGAGTATTTTCCAAAAACTCCTGGGGATTAGCCATGGCGCAAACCATTACCAGCTAAAGCTAATGCACCAGTCCATGTAGAGGCCAAATGGCACACTGATTTCATACTTCTACCAACCTGTATGATGGACTTAAATCACGCATGTTTGATATGGCACTGAGATGCTGTAGTAAGACATTGCTGTTCTGAGATTGAACTCAGTGTTTTGTCTTTTACTAGGCACATTACAACATGTAAAAACGTGTAACAGAGTCCAACAATCCCGGTTTAAGTTAAAATAGATAGTAAAGCTACAATCACTACCTCGTGTTTTACTTTTTCATACAGCTGATCACAGTGAATGATGACCCCCTTCTGAACCTGCTAGAATGTAGAGGAGGATGCCTACTCTGATTAAAAATTACAATGAATCAAGGGGATTCAAATTGGGTGAGTTGATGGGGTTGAGTAATGATGGCAAACTATAGCAGAGCCTGAACATTAGGCTGCTAAGCTAATGTTGGAGAGTGTGTGTTTGTGGAAAGTTAATACACGTCCTAATCAAGGCTCAGAAGAATTCTAATGTGCACTCTCTAGTCAAAAGCAGCTCCATTAACTAAAATTGTTCTCAGATACCAAACGTTTAATCACAATTAATGGTTGAAAAGTGTTTTCCATTAGCTCTCTCTCTCACACACACGTTAATCAGATTAAGCTCTTAAAGTGGTCGGATCATGCCATTTACCCAAATTTCTGTAACTACACATAAATAGTACACAACTTTATATTTTTAACACAAGTAGCGCTGGCACTGTTATCCAGCCATTGACTTGAACACTTCTCCATGTGGGGTCAGAGGGGAACAGGGGTTTTTCCAGTGCTGGTTTGTAAGAAGCGGGGTATGTCATGGATAGTTTGGCAGTGCATCAAAAGGGGCTTATAGCAACACCAGATTTAGCTAAACCCTGTTGCTACTCTAAGATGCTTAACTTGGAAGACGATACACTATTCTGTAAGAAAAAGTAACACAGTATTTTAGATGTGATGATGTCCACTAGATTAGACACTTATGATCACTTTCTGTCTTTATCATATCAATCGGATATTTCACATTTATAAATGATTTGTCATACTCAACAAATGTAAGGCTGGGAAGTTCTGGTCCCTCATTTATTTATATTTCGCTTATGAGGAGCCAGACTTTGTGGGAATTTGCTGGTGGTTTTGATCAATAGCTCTCCAGGGTTTCAGAAGGTATTTTAAAGTGTTTCTTTTCAAATGACTGCTTTTTCCACTCATTTTCAGTCCAGTCCTTGTACCTGACCATTTTCAGAGGAATGTTGGTTTGTTTGTTAAGCTGCTCAACACTGGCCTATGAACCATTCAACATACAAAAGCAATGCCTAATTTCAGGGATGAACCAGTTTTGTGTCTACACATAACAGACATACTGGCAGAGAACCAATTTTAAATTGTATGTTTAGGGACTTTGTTTCTAGCAGCCTCATTTTCTCCCATTTCTTTACTTGAATCTATGAAAAATACAAAAGGTAACATGTTTAACTGATAACAGTTTTTAACCATGTTGTACCAACAAGGTGATTCCCAAAGAGCCAAAAATATGGCATGATCTTCAGTAACTATCCGTTGAAGATAAATAGTAACTGAAAATCATCATGGAGCTGCATTTCAGTCGGTGGTGTTGAAGACCTTGTCAAAATTAATGAATTATGAACACAGAAAAGCACTATTAGATTTTGATGCACCATGCAAGACCATCTGGAAAATATTTGATTGGCAGCAGCTTCAAATGCCAGTGCAGTAAAATCATACCTGGATAGAAAAACACATAGTAGAGCACTATCAGTCATGGATTGGCCTCCCCAGGTCCTGGACCTCAACATTATTGAAGCAGTGTGAGATCATGTTGACAGAGAACAGAACAAAAGGCAGAAAGCAGCCTGGAGAACTATTCCTGAAAACTACTTAAAGAAATGATGAAAAAGCTGCCTAATAGATAGACTGTGCTGAAGAATAAAGGTGGTCACACCAAATATCGACTTTCAAGCTCATTAGAGTTGGGCAAACTCTTATTTTTTGGTATTTCTATGAATGTTTTCACCTATTTCCAATTTTCCAACAAAAATATAAAGAAATGAGGGGTGGTTCAAGATAGTTGCACAGTAAAGTACATTGGGTAGATACAGTTCTTAGTTAAAGGTGTTTTTTTGTTCTCACTGATGTTACTTAGACATAGGCCCCAAAGTAAAACATCAGGCACTTTGAAAATGTGTTATGAAACAAACATCAATGCACCAAAGCCTGATAGTCATAAAAATGATCAAGGCGTGCACCTCGGTGCTCAAATAAAACAGCTGCACTTGCAGCAACAAAGCAGAAGTAATAACTTGATCCAGTCTAAGCAGCAACTTACATGAAAGGAAGCATTTCTGCTCACTTTGCTAGCTTGTGTTTATCTTTGGCAATCAAAGAGATAGAAAGGGTGGAAATGACAGAGCTGCCAATGCTTAGCTGTCAGACATCAAGATGTTTTTGGTCGTTTATGTTCATTCTTTTGTAAGTCTTTAAAAAAAAGGTTGGTAGAGTAAGTGCACACATATGTTGTAGCTCTAAAAAGATGCATTACGGATAATAAAAACACATATTATGGCCAAATGTTTTCTCATGCCTTTGAAAATGTATGAAGCAAGGCAATCGTTGCGACAAATAGAATGCTTCACTCATTATTTTTTTCTCTAGTCTCTACTTTCCTGCCATTCTTCTTCTTAAGAGATTACTTAACTCTAGGCTCCACTCTGGTAAAGGAGCCAAAAATTTTTTCAATAAATAAAGAACACAGAGTAAAGTGTTCTATTTTTCTTCTCTTGGACTTCGACATCTCCATTATCCGACAATTAACGAGCTATAAGATACATCGGGGCAGTGCCACCGTGATCTGGCAGGGTGCTGGCTGGCACGAGCAGGGTGCTAATTTTCTCAGCATTAAGAGCTGTAATTATGCAAACGCTGCTGGGCGCCCGCGAGGCGCTAACAGCCCCCCATTCCAAGCGACAGTCCCAACCTTTTATGAGCTCCTCAGCGGTTCAGAGGCTAATGAAACTGTACGATCCACCCAGCTAGTAAGCCCCCCTTCTTCCCACTGTCGCTCGGGATCATGGTGTCATTACGTGGTGAAGAGGCCCTGTGGCAGCTATTGAGCAACGTGGAGCACAATAGCATGAAACATTTATAGAGAGCAGGGACGGAGAGTGAGAGAAAGTACTTGACCTCCACAGTGGCCCTGTACCGTACCTCTCTCTGTCTCTCTCCATGTAAATAACATCCCTCACTTTGAGGGAAGAGCTCTTTTCTCAGTCTCCCCCCCCCCAAAAAAAAAAAAAGCACAGAGGGAATTAGAGTCATTGAGAAGCAAGTGGTGGAAGATTCTGCAATTATCAAATCAAGCTGACGTGAGACAATGAATAGATGCTTTTAATCAGTGATGAAAATATTTACAAGTGATTCTCTTTATTCCTTTTGCCAGGTACCATTAGGCATGGAAACTCTACTGGAAGATTGGAACACCAGAAAAAATAAGGAATAATAAAACGTTGCCTGGTCTGATGAGTCTTGACTAGGATCAGAATTTGATTCAAATAACCCGAAAGCATAGATCCGTCCGGCTTTATATCAACACTTCGAGGTTTTTGGTGTTTCTTGGCACACTTTCAGCCCCTCAGTGCCAACTGAGCATTGTTTAAACACCACAGCCTACCTGAGGATTGTTGCTGACCATGTTTATCCCTTTATAACCACAGTGTACTCATCCCCTGATGGTTGCTACCAGCAAGGATAACACGCCAGGTCACAAAGCTCAGATCGTCTCAAACTGGTTTCTTGAACATGACTTTGCTGTACCTTCTTGAATCAATGCCATAAAGAATTAAGGCAGTTTTGGAAGAAAAGGAAGTGTAACCAGGTACTAGCAAGATACACCAAACAAAGAGTCTAGAATTTAGGTAGTGGACTGTTTAACACAGGACTCCACACAAGTCCAAGTTCTAGAGGACAAATTGGTTTAGGATTTGGTGACCATGAAAGCCACAGCATATGATTTCTATAATTTGAATGCTAAAACATTTGCTGAGCCCCCTGGGCCCTATGGGTCAAAGACCTGTTATCCTAGAGGAGACTGCTTCAATGGAAAACAACAACGTTGGCATAGTGGCCCCACGGCATATAAGGGTTTCCCCTAGAACATCATTCTCTATAATATTATATTTCAGAAGCTTTTAGATGTTCCTCGCTGTATAAAAGAGGCCACACCTTGAGAAAGTACACAAAGTAAGTGTCAGTATAGTATATCATAACTAACTAGGATGAATGGCAAACATGTTGAAGGGCAGACACGGTGAAACAAGTGTGATAGAGTGGAGTATGAATTACTGCCTCGCGGTAAATTAATGGCATAGGACCGCACTCTCAGACAGAGAGGCGAGCGATCAGAAGAGCTCTGAATAATGACACAGAGAAGCCGTAATCTCTGGCTACCACTCCGATCTCAGAGGGTTAGAGCAAGGACATAAAATAAGAAAAATCCCTCCAAATCCGAAGAGGTTATGACGTAAAAGAGCAAGGAGGAAGCTTCATCAAAGAAAACGAACAGCACCACTCTGAGCCGAGTGACCTTTGCTCCGCTTAAGCGTGGCCTAGTTCGGATGCACGTATATGCATACAGTAAGAGGCAGCAGACGTAGTCTCAGGATGTACGCTTTGAGAATAGCTGAGCTGCAGAACAACTGAACGCTTTCATTTTCAGCTCAAAGCCTTTGGTGGAAGAAGTCTCTTTTCTCGCCTGTCTCATCTGACTTTATATTTTCCTCTCTCCTCTGTTTCCCGGCTGTGCTGAACCGAAGTCACATCCTCGCTGCCATTCTTTAAAAAAAAGAAAAAAAAAGCAGAAATGAGTCCCGGTTAAAAAAGCTGTATCTCTGTTTTCTCTCTGTCTCTCCTTGCTGGTGTTTGCCAGAGATAAGCTCAGTAAAGAGTGTCTCCGTCTGCATGTCGACATAGAGTATACACCTCAGTGACCGTGTCATTCATCTCCCTTTATTGCTCAAGACTGTGTGCGTGTCCAAGAACGTGTGTTTGTATCCCCAACTTGTGATGGATTCAGTCCTCTTGGGGGAACTTTAGAGAGAGTTTAAAGCGCACCCTGCAACACGAGCGCTTCGCCGTGTGACGTTTTCGTGGTTTCGTGGATAGACACCCGGCCGCCGCCGCGCTCTCAGCTGCAGACCTGGCATCGCGCCCTGTGTTTTGCAGCGCTAGCAAGCAGATTGATCCGGCTTTAATGAAGAGTCCTTCAGCCTAGGTGACATCATTAGCTGCTTGTGGGCCACTGCGGGCCACTTGGCGCGGCTCCTCGCTTCACTTCTGGGAAAATAGGTCATTGTGAGTGACAGACAGACAACGTCCAAGGGAGCTGGCCAGCAAACTAGAAAGAGGGGGTATGCAAGGCAGCAGCATGGTGATGCCCTTCAGACACCTGTGACTGTGGTCACAAAACATTCATCTCTCTGCTTAAAGTACTTCTAAAGAACCACCGACACTTTCAGAGAGAAGTTTCTACTAAGCACGAAAACGTCTGGGAACTTTCGAGACCTGATACTGCTTGTTAAGAATTTCAGCTGACAGTGATGATAGTGATGTCACTTCTTATCTATGACTAATATCTGCTTTGCCCTTCACCTGAGTTCCTTGGTCTTATAGTTATTGGTCAATCCAATGAGTGCATTCAGACAAATCCTTACTATACTGCAAACTTGTTTAAAAAGCCCTGTATTACAGGATGTGAAGCATTAACTAAAATAAGTACATAAAACAGGCATCAGTGATACTGGACACTGTTGTGACACTGATGGAAGTGGAGGTGGGTTGCAAAGCGATCAGCATATTGATGAGCTTTGCATCATCAGCTGGCTGTGTTAAGTCTGTCTAACACTGATCTTCCAGGATTGTAGGCTGAGCCTGACTTCGTGGCCTGTATGACCTGATAATAAGATCTATTAAAATCTTCGTTCATACCCTCATCACATAATTTCTATTCGCCTTCCTCTGGATTAGACTGGGGTCGACTTGGGGGCAGCTGACCTCTGCATTGGCAGTAATTTAATACATGTGACCTCCCATCAAAGCCAAGAAATCAAGACATTAAAGGCTTCAAGTATCTCCTTTATTTAAAACTGTGTCTTGAAATTTGACATATTTTCCACACAGGAAAGCTGCACAGTGACTGAAAATGCTCCACCTGTGTGGGCCTGTAAGGTATGTGAAAAAAAGCATCAGGATGTATTTGTAAGTAAAAATTGGCCCCAATCTGCGATATCTGAGTGCACTGAACAGAGGCAGAGACTAAGTAAAAGTCAAGGAAATGTGCTTTAGAGCAAAGCTGCACCACAGAAGGCTGCAGAGCCATATCATCCATCTAACTGTCAGCACCTCACCAGGCCAAAATCACCATGCCTTCATGTCTGTCGCTGCCCTCTCTTCCTCACTTCTGCCCTGTATCAAACTCCCCCCCCCAATTCATAAACACACAAACACACACAATAGCTGCACACTGTAATTTTCACACAGCAGCTGTTTTTGCCTGCCATAAAAGTGACATCCCTCTTGCTCTTCTCTTTCCTCTCTCTCCTTCTTTTCTTTACCTCTCCATCCCTCTGTGCCGTGGCCATCCATTCGTCCATATATACTTTATGTTCCTCCCAAGCTGCTGATTTTCCCTGTCCTAGCGTTTCCACGCTGCCTGCGGCTCAACGTGTTTGAGCCTGTGTGCTGCGCTCAGATGTGTGTATGTGCAGATGATGTGCCGATGCTGAACTTTTCATGAACCATTATGTATATGCTCCAAGTTTAGGGGCAGTATTTTAAGTTGCAGACTGACAAGCAAGAGGAACAGGAAGCAGCGTGACTTCACTGCTTATGGTTAAGAATAGAAAACAATTTCCATCTGGTTTTGTTTGGTGATCAACAAGTCAGAACTGATTT
Organism: Diplotaxodon limnothrissa; assembly: GCF_057381915.1. Taxonomy (NCBI): domain Eukaryota; kingdom Metazoa; phylum Chordata; class Actinopteri; order Cichliformes; family Cichlidae; genus Diplotaxodon; species Diplotaxodon limnothrissa. The sequence goes on along the minus strand of NC_140617.1, from coordinate 23,828,356 downwards.
TTATTGATTTTGTCTATGCAACTTTTTACAGGTAAACTCTACCAAGCTTTAGAAGGGTCCATGAGTGAGCTTTTAAAAATCCAGGTGGGGTCTCACTGATTTCTTGTAGCCAATAGGATTACTGCTTTACAACTGTCCCCCCCTCCCGCTTCACTTTCAGTTAACAATCCCCCAGATGCCTAATTGTTTCTCTAATGATGCTGGGCCTAATGGGACTGTTTATGGTATTCATTTGATAGCTCTGGCCCAGTAATTAGACTGCACCTCACTTCATTAAACAGCAGGGAGGAGGGACTGGGCCTGGTGGCACATACAGTATGTGTGCATGCAGTAGAGAAAAAAGTGAATTTTAAAACACAGGCCGGATGACACACACACACACAGAAACACACACACTCCAAAAGAAGCTGCAGACCCAGGAGATGACTGTGTTCAGCTGGAATGGCGATGGCACTTTGCATTCAGAGTGCCTCTCATTTGCCTGCAGTCTTTCACAGACGTTTCTTCCATTGTAATTCTTACCACTGCCTCTTATCATGAGTTCCATTGTACTGTGATGTGTTGTATTGTCTTGGCAAAGGGCTTCAATCAATATCTATGGGTTCTCTTGAAGTGAATAAAATTCTCAACCCTTTGCTTGTTAAATTATTGTAACTCCCACCAGATAAGAGATTCAGTGAGTCAGCTGCCTTGAATGCAAAAGCGTTGTCTCTGAAAGGCATTATCCAACTTTTTAAGAGTTTGTTAAATTGGTTATCTTTTAAAATACATTTCATTCAGCACCTCTGCAATCCAAAAAAAGGGGGGGGGGGGTTGTTTTTTATCTGCAGTAGTTTAAATTTGGTTGCTCTGCTGGCATGGAGAGCACTGAGAAACACTGAGAGAGACCAGTGCAGAATGTAGCAAACATCAGTGACCGCTCGTATACTGACTGACTCAGAAACAGCACGAAAAGGAGGGAGAGGGGTGGAGATGGGCTCCAAAGTGGCTTGCATGTGCGCACCAACTATAATTAGCTCATATAATGGTCCTTATGTGCCATTTTGCCAGCTGGATGTGTTGAAAAGCATCTACTGACCCATTGGGTGATGTGAGCTGGCATCACCTAATGGGTCAGATTTTTGCAACTGACCATGTTCTATATACATTTGTGGGAGCGCCTTAAATACAGAAAGAGAATATTTAAATCAGACACGCAAATCGATTTATCAATATTTGCAACATGGAGTTTATGGCTAATTGCATCTATATTTAACACCAAAAACAAGCACGTCTATTGTACTTGATGTTGAAATGAACTGACTGTGTTTTCTAAATCTTGACTATAGTATATATTTGGATCTCGTAAATATGCAATATAGAATCATTTTACTCAACAAATGAACTCTAATGAGTTCAGAAAACCTTTTCTGTCTGTGTGCGCCGTGTTAACCTTACATCTTGAACATAATCAAAACTGGGTTAAGCCTCCTGACTGGGATCTCTGTGTCCGACTGAGATGCCGAAACATTCCAGCTCTTTCTTTGTGTCTCCAAAAATACATTCCAGCCTCATCTCTGTCTATATTTAGCCACTATCACTTTTACTATCCACATTTGTAGTCCATGATTTATGCATAGTTTAGCACAATGATGAGTCAGTGAAGGTTTAAGAGGATTACGCCTTTATCTAAAAATCTTGATTTTGCACTGACCATAAAGTAGTGAGTGTTTACGATGGAGAAAACAGAATGAGTGAGCAGAGACAGAGCCTGAGCGCTCTCATTGTAAAACATTCACCGTCTTTCTGCCTGTCTCTCTCCGTGGTCCTGAATCCCATCTGTTGCCCAATACAGAATGCTAAAACGCCCAGTCTTTCTCTCTTGCTCGCCATCAATCCATTAAAGCAAACGGACCAGAGACGGTTTCACCCCCGTACCTTGAGGAAGGAGAGGTTGCGGTTTCGATCAATGCTGGTAATCTCCAGATTCCCCATGACAACTTCGCAGTTCTCGTAGAGCTTCTTCAGGGTGCGGTACTGCTGGTCCAGGTCTGAGAGTGTGCTCAATTTGTTCTCTGTACCAGGACAAACTACACACAAAAACAGAAGAAGAAGAAAAAAAAGGGTCACGTTTGAGACAATTTGTCTTACAGAGCATGTTAACTATGCTGACAGATTCAAAAAGGGAGAAACGCAAACAGTGTAATTAATGATTTTCAGCCATTCATGACCACAGTAGTCATTATGCTTAAAGGCCAGCAGGCTAGCTAACTTGATTACATACATACACAACACTTAAAGGTCAGCACAACCAGTTAACCTAGATAACTTAAACAGCTTTTTCTTTTTTGCCCCTCTTGTAAAACTGATGGAAAATCCCATATATCTGATCTCACTCTATTCTATAACTACAGCCACGGCTGAACATGGTGGAATTTGTAACTAAAGCACTTGTCTGCTGATGAATCGCTTCACTGGCGTGTGCTCCGAATGCGTTAGAATGAAATCAAGACAAAGAAACATCCAGGAGCGGAGATCTGAGGACTAAAACCGTGTGAATACGAGAGCTCGACACAGTGAAAGAACGTGAACGAGGGAGGGCTGAAGGACAGAGGGAACAGTGGGAGGGAATCGAGGATTGAGGGATTACATAAATTGCTGAAAGGGGAGTGCAGCAGACGTGACCCTCGACAATGAGGGAGACGCGAGAGTGAAGACTTGGGGAGGGACAAGTGGGGTTAGAGGGGTGGATATCATTTCTCTGAGGCACTGACCTACAGTCTAGGTCTGGCACAGGCACACCGTTTAATCAAAGATATTCAAATTGCATTGGTTGACCTTTACCGAGGGTTTCACTTGGAGACTTTACTTGGCTGACGAGAGTACAAGACTTTGAAGATATTATGGGGAGTAGACACGACTCTGTTGGTGTGTGGGAACCCCGGGCAATTAGATAAGGGTAGGCTTTTCTCCCAGTTTTAGCTGCGTGCACAAAAACAACCATTTTTGTTCCCTACCTTACTGCAAACTCTATACTGTAGAAAGGCATGAAAAGCAAGGGAACTTTCTAAGAGTCAAGAGCAACACCATAACACCACAAAACCAGCCACGCATTTATTCATCAAAAGAAGAGTGAAATAAAGAGAAAAAAGGAAAATAATACAAAAAAGTAAATAAAGTTAATTAAAAGATTCTACAAATATAGCAAAAGTAATAGAAATAGACATCAAATACAGAAAAAGTGCAACTTTTTAAACTTTTTGCAACACACAGTGAGGACAGACAATGCAAAAATGCAACTACACGAGGAAATTAAAACATCAGAAAATACACGAGACAAGACAAATAGACTACAATGATTTTATAAATGAATTATTACCTACATTCATTTTTAATGCTATTTTGTGTTTGAATATTATGTTTTTATGACTCATTTATTAAAATCTTGACAGTTTTGGTCCCCCATATTCAACTCTTTTGCTAAAATAAGTAATGTAACTGGCTGTCTGCAGTGCTCATGATAAATGCAACACAATCGACTAATGCAGTGGCTACCACTGTAATTAGTTCCTCATATTTGCGCCCATCAAGCCCTCTTTCCGTCCCTGCCAGCATTTCCACCAGTCACTCAAGCTCCCCAGCCTCAGTCCTGCGACCATCTGCTCCATTCAGCTGGCACGATCGCCATGTTACCGCAGGCGCGACCAGAGGTTTGTGTGTCGGTTTGTGCGTGCGGCGTGGCACCAGGATGGAGTTTGGCTCAATGTAATTAAACTGCTCATTAAAGTTTGTCAGCAGTTCAACTTCGAATAGGTCTTACTTTAAAACAGAATAATCACTTTTTTTTTTCAGATACAGCACCAACTGTTTAGGTTAGCAGAAGTGAAGGAAATAGAGATTGAATGAGCCTATTGTGTCTTATGTAGAGCAAACATTAAAATTTCCCATAGACAAAGGCAAACTAGAGTGGTGAACATCATGGTAAAGGAAATGTTTCCCATGCCTTAATTCACTCACACCAGATCATATACGTATTGAAAGTAAATATATGGTTTATTATTAACTTATTATATATTATATATCCAATTAACGATGATATTTTTCATCAAACAATGAAACATGATGTCCTTAAAATTTCCTGTTTTGGGACCTTGGAAAAGGCTAAAATACACTTAACCTTAGGTAAATAGCACTCCCCGATGGCAGTGGGCTCCCTCAGCAGGACAGCATGCCCTGCCAACAACGGAATAGCTTGAGGAAGTTGAGAAAAAGTCCAAGGCCTTAAATCTCTGGCTGTCTTCCACAGAGTTTCTTTTGTCCACCCCCCCAACCTCACCACCCCCAGTTGGTTGCAGCAGATGGCTGCCCCTCCCTAAGCCTGGTTCTGCCAGAGGTTTCTTTCTGTTAAAATGGAGTTTTTCCTTCCCACTGTCGCCAAGAACTTGGCCATTAGGGTTGTCTGACGTTTGGATTTTCTTTCTTTTACTTTAGGATCATTGTAATATAAAGGGACTTGAGAGAACTATTGTTGTGACACTCAATCTGTCCAAGCATCGATGGGATGAAGCAGAACAAGCCCAAATGCTAAATTTAAACAACCCGAAGGAACCAATGGATCGAAAGTCGGTATCCCAGAAAACACCCTACATCCATGCTCCATTGGCGTGATTGGGACCTAAACAACAATAATCAGGCGGTTTCAACTTTGTAGCTGACTGCTCCGTAAAAGAAAGTCTAAAGTCTGGTCCTTACCAGGTCTTAAAATTTGGAAAATCCAACCCTCTAAGAATACTGATAAAGTCTTTTTTCCCTCAGCGTTGTGCGAACACACACCTGAATGCTTCAGAACAGCAAGCCAGAAGTTTTGTTTTTATAGAGGTGCTCATACTTGCTGATTCAGATAATCAAGTGCATTTGATTACCCGTTTAATTCCACTGGAAGCAGTAAAGGTGGACTTTTTTTTGTATTTACCTAATTTTAAGATCTGCTTTCTGTCACATCTCTTTTTTTGATATTTTCTGCTTTACTTTGAAGGTTTGTTTTCCATCATGCCTTCTATTAGTTTTACTTCCTCCTTTGTGACTGTCCAGATTGTTTCCGCCTGTTTCTCATTCACAGTCAGCCCTCAGTGCATGAACACTCGTCCTCCCCTCTGTCTTTGTCAGGGTGTCTGTGTATACTCCCTCATGTTCCTCTCTGGGTTATTTCTTTTGGCTTCCTACTTACTCCCAGCTCCTCATGGTTTTGCTTCTTTTTAAAAAATGTTCTTTGCATTTTTGGACTTTGATTAATTTGAACCGTTGATCTGTTAAAGTTTGGTTTTATTGAAGCCTCAGCACGCCACCATTCGTGACACATAATTGTCTGAATGCTTCTCTTTGTGCTTCAGTGTGTTTAAATGACTTTTCGTGTGTTTTGCATCCTTCCGGTACTTTGTATGTCCGTTCACTTTGGCTTCACTTATCTTGTTATGCACTTTGCATGATGTGTCTTTTGGAAATTTGGATTTAATTAAAACTGTACCAATTAGACAGGAAAAAAACTGTGGTGAGTTGATGCAGTTGATGCAGTGGAACCCCGACTTATGAATACCCCGTTAAACGAAAAATTCAAGTTACAAAGGCACTGAACGGCAATATTTCTGCCCGTGTTACGACAAAATGCCCGTGTTACGAAATCCGCTGACTCTGATTGGCTGAGCCCAGAATGCCTACAATGCCCACAATGCCTTCCGAATCATGTGACAATCCCGTGGCTTTCGTACTTGCGCTTCGCTGATCTACTTGAACGACGTATTGTTGTTGCCATTAGCAATTAGCCTATAGCCTATCGTTCACTCAAAAGGCGCGATGGGTGCTTCGACTTACGAAAATTTTCGACTTACGAAAGACCCTCGGGAACGAATTAATTTCGTAAGTCGGGGTTCCACTGTACTTCATTTTTGTGTTTGAAAAAGTTATATTTTTGCAGTTGGTGCTGTTGATCAGTCTTTAGATAACTTATTTTACCTCTACTTATATAAATTATAATCAGTATTTTATGATCATCTATGTGTTACTTAATCTACAACCAATTCCAACCTAAATCTATATGAAGCTCAAAATAATGTAAGTTAAACTTTTAATGGCATGACTGCTGTCCTTTAGTATCACCCACTTGCGTTTCTCCTCCTGCTTGCATATTTTTTAAAGCCAAAGTTCACATTTTCACACTCAATAGCAAGAAATTCAGGAAAAGAGAACAAAAAAAAGAGAAAAAGACAAAAAAAAAGAAAAAAAAAGACAAAGGGCTATTGCATAGTTGAACTTGGCCTCATATTGAACAACATTGAGAGCTCATAAACTCCCATATTGCTTTATGGATCGTTGGCTCTGCAAAGATGAGCGCACTTCCTCTCCTCTGTGATCCACCATATTGCTGTGGGTACAGGATGCATGGGGCCGAATGGCAGTGAGGGGACCTGAACTATGGTGATAAATGAGATTTGCTGACCACACACACACACACACACACACACACACACACACACACACACACACACACACACACACACTAGTTATTAGATGAAATGATTTAAGAGTGGCTACAAACTCAAAGGAAGTCTATGTGAGGCTCTAAAATTGGTCTGATCGATAAACGCGCATGTGTGTGTTTGTGTGTGTCCGTGTGAGTGAGAGGATATACTTTTTTCTGTGTGTAGAGATGAAAGGTTAGCGAGGCTTCTGTAATAATCTGTTATTGAAACCTAGTTGCAAGTGTGTGTGTGTGTGTGTGTGTGTGTCTGTGTGAGAGAGAGAGAGAGAGTTTGTGTGGTGATAAAAGATCAGAGGGAAGAGGTGAAAAGTGAGGCGAAAACAACTCTCAAAAACCAATATCAGTCAGCCGCACACACACACACACGCGCGCGCGCAGGTGACACGAGGCCGTGTCCACTTGACGGTTCAGGTGTGTGCGTTTGTATCTCGGTGTGTACAGTCTGGGAGCTGATATATGCCAGGCAGGACAATGGGTTGAATATACAATGGTGTTTTTTGCAGAAACACAGGCCAGGCAGAGGGGTGCATTACATAAACTACTTTACATTTACAACACAGAGAAACAGCTCAGCTTATTCAAACGGAAACTCAAAACATGGAATAGAACCTTTAAATGCCAGTGCACTTCTTTCAGTGTACTGTGCCTCTTACTCTATGGCTGAACCCCGGTGACCCTGAATTGGACTAAGGGAAGAAGTTGGATGGATGGAGGATCATGCAGTTTTTCTTGCACAGGTAGCAACTAGAAATTGCATAAACTGAGTTGATTAAATGGATTAAGGTTAGCTAAATCTCACGGCCACAGTTAAAAAGACAGAAAACAGTCTGTAAACAGGAGGCTCTCATGTCAAAGTCACATGCTTTGTTGACCAAACCATCAACTGCTCCTCACGAGGCCTGGCAGAGCTACAGTAGCGTCACACTGTTTTGCTCCTTCCAGACAGAACCATTATTCATCTGGCCACGCCAGCTCCTTGTCAGGCAAAAGGTAAACATAGGTGGTTTGGTGCACTTAAACAAAGAACGGGCACATTTATCAGCAGCAAGAGTGAAGAAAGGAAAAACAATGGGCAGAAGCCACAGGAAAGAAAAGAGGAAACAAAAACAGACAGGACGGTGAATGAAGCAGAGAAATGAGACTGCACGTTGAACAGGTGCAGCAATGAGACAAACAGTAAAAAGAAAAGAGAGAGCGAGCCACTGGCAAGACTTTTTCATAGTAAAATGATCACACCCTCAGCAGTAAAACAGACTGCAATGACTCATCGCTTTACTAGAAGTGATGTTCTCAGTTACGCTGATGACGTTTCCAGCGTTGTAACTGGAAGGAATGAGTGATATTGATGGCGGCTAATAAAAAACAAGGAGGATGGAGATTTCATTGTATTTATGCACAGTGCTGTACACAGTCTTTAGCAGATTCTGAAAGTGGAGATTAATGGGGAGAAGGTACAAGTAGAGACATGCGAGTGTATGCACAGTGATTTTGACACATTTCTGACCCATGCATGAAGTAAAAGACGAAAGCACTTTCTCACTGAAATATTGAGCCGTGCTTGTTCTCATTTCGCACGCCATCTCTTCCTTACAATCCTTTCCTTCTCTCTGCGTTTGCTCTCTTATCATGTTTCTGTCCTCCTGTTGCAGGTTTCATATTTCCAAAGTTCTCCTCTCTCCTTCCCTTACCGCTCTCAGATACTGTAAAGAGACTGAACAGTAAGCAGCGAGGCTGTTATCAGTTATTCGAAATTGCATCTGATAATGTAGCGGATCATTTTTCTGTAAATCCCGCTCGGTTTGGGAGGGTATTTCAGGGCTCTGTCACGACTAAATGCAAACAGTTATGTCTGAGAGAACAGCTGAAGTAAGAAGTGCTTTTTTGTAGTTGTGAACAACATAACCTGTCGGAGTTAGAGGCAGATACAATTGCATCACCCACTGGTCTGGTAACGCTCATTTTGTAGTTAAACATTTATGCTTTTAAGACGTCGGTGTCATGAAACCGGCCACTGAAAGCAACAAGAGGCTTGAACTGTAAAACTGTAGCCAAATAGCCTTCTCAGTGCTTTAAAACAACTTTATAATAAAGATGTTTTAAATTGTGACCTCCTTAGCCACATCGTTTGTTACAGTGTTAACATATAGTTTTATTTTTGCTGATTTTGTTGACAGGACACAAGATGAAAAAATAGGACTTTTACCCAGTAGGCTAATAACTTTACTATGAGCTGTAATGTGACGTTACATTATATTAATTTATGTTATATGATTGGATATAATGCTAGCCCAAAGTCAAGAGTGCTGTGACCCAATCTTCACTCTGAATCTTGCCTCTAATCAAAATACAGGAGCAATTGATGGGTTTCCTTAAAAAACAACAACAGGTTTTTGGTTATAAATTGTTAAAGCTACCCAGTCATATGCATAGCGTTAAGGCCAATGTGCTGTCCCACACTTTGGGAATTGCGCCTTTAGACTAGGAGCACAGTTGTTTTCACAGTGGTGATGCCAGCTCAAAAAGACAAAAAAAAGTAAGCAAGTAAAAAAGTTGCTACTTGCTGCATGTTTCTTATCAACGATTAGGGATAGCGCGGCAGCTGCAGTCCATTTTCCACGTGTAGCTTTATTGTTCCCATCGGTTCTGGGAGAACTAGCCTCGCTACATATGCTAGCTGTGGTACCTACAGTACTAAAACAAAAGTAAGTACAGTCGCGTTTTTATAATTTTGGTATTGAAATCTATAGTAGGTATGACATCCCTATGTGCAGCATTCAGTTTTTACAGTTCTTTACTCTAAATGGTGCTTTTTTGAAAAATAAAAATCATGTTGTATTCAGTAATACTTGAAACTACTAACTGAGACAGTAAATACAGAAAGAATGTGGACAACTGTGGATGTAGATCACTAGGAAGTAAGGTAGTTTTAGACATCTATGCATTCTGCCAATTGTTTTGTAACAGGAGAAGTCACCCCCTGCTGGCCATTACAATGAATGCAGGTTTGAGACACTATAGCATTAGCTTCATGTTCAGGCAAATGCTAACTCCCTGTTTGTCTGTACTTTCATTTTTATTTTTGTATTGTTGACTTTTGTTATTAATTTGTTTTTAAATATTATATATATGCTGTTATTTATTTTATGCATTTTTCATCATTTTATTTACTTTTATAATTATGTCACACTAATAAACATTATTAAATTTATTAGGAACTATAAGCATTAGCGATTAAGGTATGAGCAAGGGGTTAATTCATCATTCATATAGCATTACTCCTCCTTACTATGTCATTAACAAACACAGATTATTATGACTATGTGTATGATTATTACTAATAGTGATGTAGTAGCAGCGATAGCGGAACATGGTGTAACAGATAGATGAACATATTTGTATTTATAAATGGCATACTAAGGAGGAGTAATGGTATATAAATGCTGAACTAATGACTTGCTAATACCTTAGTAATGCTTAATAGTAATAATAATAATAATAAAAATAATGATGGACTGCATTTGTATAGCGCTTTTCGGGGCCCTCAAAAGCGCTATTTAATAGTGTGACATTATTATAAAGTGCTACCACTTTTATTTATATTCATACTTATTTTATGCATTATTCTATTTCACAGACTGTATTGTGTTACTTATTATTCCATCTTTTTCCTCCGATCATCAAGGTGCATGTATGAAGGGTGCCATACAAGTTAAAATGTATATGTGTCCAAAAAGTCTGACTTCTTTTCTTTTTCATCTATGTTAGAAAATTGAGATTAAGAACTACGAGAATACTGCATAAATCTTTAAACAGCAGAAAAGGCTCTTGCTTGTGGAGCTGTGATGGTGGACTGAGTGGGTGGTGAGGCAGCAGCAAGGGTCAGTAGACCAGCATGAACATGACATGACAGGTTAAAGAGGGCAGGTTTGGTGCTCGGGCACGGGGTCACAGCTCTTCTCAAAGGATGGTTTTGGAGCTGCTTTAGCTCACAGTTAGCTACACCCACATCGCCAAGGACATCTGCTACACAAACTGCAAGAAAAACATCTCGAGTTTCCTTCTGCAGTGTGCACGGGGCAAAAGTTTGCAGCAGTTGGTTTTAGCAGCACGAGGGGCAAACATCCACTTCCATCCTGGATTTCTTAGACTTTTTAAAAAATGTTATTAGAGGATGGCAAGCAAGACATCTCTCAACGATGAAACACAAATCTAAAGCCCACAGTAATGTGTGGTCAGCTGAAACTGACAGAGGATTTACAAGCATGTGATGACATGAGTGCTGGAAAAGTAATGTGATTCTTGCGAATCGTGGAAAACTTTGAGTTATTCACCTCTCATGTATTTGTTTTGGTTCGAAGCTTCAAAGCAACGGCACAAACCCCTGAACTTTCTTAACCGAGGTCACAGTCAAACATGGCATACGGTCTTAGCAGTGTGATCCCTTATGCATGTCAGGGGAATGGCTCTCAGTTTGTGAGAATTTATGCTGCTTTATTTGTGCCGCTTTAGGACAGTCTGATCAATAAAGGTCAAAGAAAACAATTTCTCCCAAGTTTGAAAACCAATAACTGCACTTTTAAAGCAGAAAAAAAAGTTTTTTTTTCTTCTTTACTACACAAGTGTTTAGCCCTGAAGAGGAAAATATGACCTGACACTCGGAAAATCATTTGGTGCTCTCTCAGTCACCTTTGCAATCATTTCAAATTCATTGTTCGGAATTATTGATTAGACCGGTCTGCACAAGAGAAATAACAGAAGGGAGCTATTAAAGTAGGTCCATTTCTTTTTAAAGTAAAAATGAGAGAATGATGCCAGTGGATGTATGATCATATCCTGCATGCTGATTTTTCATTTTTTTTTTAGATTTAGGAGGTCTTTGTTCATTTAAGATCTCGTCAATCAAAACATTACATCATAAGGTCATCTACAGGCAGCTCCACCCACCTGCTGTTCAAACCTTTAGTTTACAAGGGGCAGCCAATCGCAAGCAAAAGAAATTAAAGGGAAAGGAACTTAAAGAGCCTGCTTCAGACAAAGGATTGACTGAGTATAGGCCTAACACATGTTAAAGAAGGATTTTGTCTCATGCAAAGCTACTTATATAGACACTATATTGCCACAAATATTCATTCAGGTGTTCCAATCACTTTCATGGCCACAGGTGTGTAAAATCAAGTATCCAGACCTGCAGACTGGTCCCCGGGGCCTGCTGGAGGGCAAGGTCCATGCTGGACATGCGGTGGAGGGTACAAACATTTGTGAAAGAATGGGTTGCTCTCTTGAGCTCAGTGAATTCCAGCATGGTACCATGATAGGATGCCACCTGTGAAACAAGTACAGTCGTGACATTTTTCCGCTACTAAATATTCCACAATCAACTGTTGGAATTATAACAAAGTGGAAGCGACTGGGAACGACAGCAGCTCAACCGGAAAGTGGAATCACAGAGCAAGGTCAGCAGATGCTGAGGATTGTAGCGTTCAGATGTATCTTTCTGCAGAGTCAATTACTGCAGACCTCCAAACTTCATGTGGTCTTCAGATTATTTCAAGAACAGTGTGTAGAGAGCTTCATGGAACTGAGCAGTTGCATCCAAGCCTTACATCACCAAGCACAATCCAAAGTGTCGAATGCAGTGGTGTAAAGCACTTCACTGGATTCAAGAGAACTCATCTCCACTGCTCTTAAGTGACGAATCAAGTGTTTTCATCTGGCATCTGTCTGGGTTTGGTTGTTGCCAGGTGAACGGTACTTGTCTGACTGCACTGTGCTAAGTGTAAAGTTTGGTTGAGGGAGGATTATGGTGTTGTGTTGTTTTTTTTTGGAGTTTTGCTTGGCCTTTAGTTCCCAATAACAGGAAATCTTAATGCTTCAGAATACCAAGACATTTTGGACAATTTCATGTTCCCAACCTTGTGGGAACAGTTTGGGGATGGTCCCTTCCTGTTCCAACATGGCTGTGCACCAGTGCACAAAGCAAGTTCCATAAAGATATGGAGGAGGTTTGGTGTGGAAGAGTTCTGACCTCAGCCTGAAAATACACCTTTGGGATGAATTAGAGCAGAGACTGTGAGCCAGGATTTCTCATCCAACATCAAATGTGCTTCTGGAAGAATGGTCAAAAATTCCAACAAACATTCCTAAACCTGTGGAAAGCCTTCCCAAAAGACCGGAAGCTGTTATAGCTGCAAAGGGTGGGCCGACACTATATTAAACCCTTCTTTCAAGAGAAGCTATCACCGCTCCCACACACCTGGCTTCAAAAATCCCGGGAGAGTGGACCACATCAGTGGCAGGCAGTTCATCACTGCTTCCAATACTATCATCATCATCACCATCATCATCATTTTCTTCTTCCATGCTAGTCAGAAGCTACACAGCCTTGAGGTGATGCTGACGAAGCAGCCACACAGCTTACAGACTCAGCTCACACATGGCTTACTGTATATGAAATGAAGGGTTTCATCCCAAATGAGACTCAGAGAAAAAAAAAAACATTTACTGTTACCAAAAGACTGATAGTGAAAATTAAACTCCAGTAGGGTACTTTTCTTTTTCTCGCAGCAGGTTGCCCTTGGTTAATAAAATGGTAAAACTTTTAAAGACATTTAATAACGACTTCAATATTCATGATATTTCTAAGCCCTTTAGTACAGTTTCAAATGTACTATAAAGGGTCAGCGTGACCGCTAGTAAAGTTTTATATGCTAAAGTGAAACAATGAAATTCATAATCTTATGTTTAGTTCATTCAGTGAGGCTGGATTTCTAGCCTTACGAGGCAAGACTACTGACTGCCAGGCTGGTAACATCATAATAACCGGTAGATTTTACCACGCACTTTGGACCTGGAATCATTTACCAAAAGACCTGAGGTTGAATCTTTTCAAATATCTGTTTGTGTTCATAAGGACTAGAGTCAGACCTGTGAATGTATTTTTTGTTTGTTTTTTTTCTCTTGAGAGGCTGCTAATGTTTTATGTTAGGAGTATTTGTATATACTGTTGTAGATCTTGCATTTTATTATGTTTTTGTAGCATTTTTTGGGATGTTTTGCTTTTATGTAGTCACTACCTTGCCCAGTAAAAGACATTTAATGTCATCAGGACTATTTCATTAAATAAAGGTATTAATAATAATAATAATCAGAAAAGCAACAATTGTATAATACATGGTCGCTAAATACTTTTTTTCTAAAAAAGTTGAACAAAGTACAGATTTTTTCTACATTTGCAAATTGAGAAACTTTGAAGAACTTCGTTGACCTATTCCTAATCAGTCCTCCTCTCCACATCCTTATCTCTGAAGGTGCCGCTTGATGAGACGGCATCTGGCAAACTTTTACTTTTTTTGGTCCCTTGCATATATTGAACTAAGCAACAATTTCTTTTTTCTCTGCAGGTGATGTCAGTAAGGTCTGAGAATAAAAGAAACCTTTCCCTCAAGAAAAGAAAAAAGTGCAGTGTATCAACTGTACCTGTTATACTGGAGTAAAGTTAGATTTAAAAGTGTCCATCTGTTAATTTACAATCTACTGTAAACAATGGTTTAATACGGTTAAATCATAACACTACTTTTCTGTATAAAATATATGTTTTACAGTGTGATACAATTTTTCTGTTTATAACTGTAAATGTTCAGTGCTTAATGAAGTTCTTCAACTACTTGTCATAAAAACAAGAAAACACAAATATTTTAGAAATGTAAATCTTAAAATTTGATTGTTATTTATCAGGAAAAATTACAAGTCATAAGTCATAATTTACAACATTCAATCACCAGAACGATTTTTTTTCTTTTTAATAATACAAGTAAATAGCTATAATTAGGCATCTTAATGAGAAGTTAATAATGTGCTTTTTAGTATTTTATTTTTGTAAAACAGTTCATTTGAAAATTCATCTATAACAACGATAATTATATTTTATTATTCTGATTAAAGAGCTCCTACATACTGGTGGAATAACCGTTCCAGAAACACAAAAAAATACATTTTGATAAATAACAATGCTGTAAATTTAGGTCTGCTGTGGCAGAAATCTTACACAGGATGGTGGTCTAATAAATTCTTAAGCACTGTAACTGTAGATCTACATCTATAAAAGCACCACTGATGGTGAACAGGTTCCCCGCATGTCCTTGTACAGTAAAATCAGTTTATTTCCTTTCCTGAACCTTACTTTTATTACACAGTTTTGCAACACACCGTGACAGGAAAGCTGCCGTAAATATCAACACTCACCCAAAAGCATAACACTGGCCAGATGTTTAAACAGTGAAACAACCATCACTGTTATCACTCACCTCAGAAAAATACGAATATTAATAATAACTAACACTTCCTCATGCTTTATTATGTTTCATGCATTTGTTTACAGCAACATTTGACAGTTGAGATTTGCAAACAAAGTCTGCTGCCCACTAATTTTGAAATCTGTCCTTCAATTCAACTCCAAAGTATAAAAGCTCCTTAATGGCTGCTTCCAGATGATTTATTAAAGCAAAACAGCTAAATATGTAGAAAACATCCATCACAAGTTGAGATGCCTTGAGATGTTTTCACAACTTATTTTTTGTCATGGCAATGAGATGTTTTGATTCTCCTCACACGAGATTAAAAAACTTCAACTGTTAGTCCATGAAATAGTGAAATAGTTGGTGAATATGAAAGTTTGAAATATTCCGTGTACTGACATATTTACATATTTTAGTCTGGAAAGTTATCCAAAAGGAGATGCAAGATGTTTTTAAAGTTATGAGCAGTGTCTGTGATTCATTTATTTAAAAAAAAGTTGAATTCAGTCTTGCTTTGGGTCCAGAAATAAGGCCAACGTAAATATATTCATATATAAGGATTTTTTTTATTAGCTTTGGCTAATCAGGGTGCCCACTCTTCCCCAGATGTTTAACTTCAAGTTGTCCCTGCAAGCTCTAGGTAGCAGATCTGGGGCCAGTGGGGGTTTCGTGCCATCAATCATCTATCAGCAGGGACTCTTTCCTTTAATGCTCACTGACTGACCCCCTGTTGTGCCTCTTCCTACCTCCTCTTCCTCTTTGTCCTTCTTTGATTTTTCTAACCAACTTTTTTCTCTTTCCTCATCTTTGTCTTTATCTTCTTTCTCCTCTTTTGTTTCCCGTCACTTCCTTCTTTACTTCCTCTCGATTTCTTGTTCACTTATTTACCTTTTTGCATTTTTTTTTTGTTCCCACACATTTCAACGTGTCTTAATTCTTTTACCACTGAAGTCACTGCTACTAGGTCTGTAATACACTTGAAGGCACGTGCACATTTGTACATACCGGAGGTCCTCCCTCAAAAGGCCAATCATTTCTCAGCGGGTGCTGAAAAATCACCTGATACACCGACACAGGTGGGTGGGGGGAGTGGATGGTGGCTGTCTGTGGTTGGGGTGAGGGTGGGGGGGTGGGTGGGTGGGGGAGTCATTTGTATAACAGATGTGTGTTTGCATGTGTGTTTGCATGTGTGTGTGTGAGTCAGACACAGGTTTAATGACTCGTCCCAGCCAATTTTCAGCCAGTGGCTTCTCTTTGTGAGGAAATGAGGTTTGCAGTTAATGTAGCACAGAAGGGCTGCCTGTGATCAGCGCACGCATACACTCCGTGATATGTGCGCACACACAAGATTGTTTTTGCATGTGTGTGTGTCAGTTCCAGTGAGTTGGCTCCAAGCAGAATATTAGTAGAAACCATATGGGAGAAATCATTATAAACGAAGGTTCGAGAACATTTATGCTGTGAGGCCTCCGTGTTTTAATATCAGAGCTAGGAATATGCTTAAGATCTGCCTTTGGTGTAAATATGCGTGCATGCTTTTGTGCTTCAAGTGCATTTAGCTTCGCTGTCCTGTCACAAATCACATTATGGTGTGCGTGTTTGCGTGTTTGATTCACTAAGTTGAATTATTCCAAAAACAGCAGTCGCATTCATATTGTGTACACAGCAAATCGGCGCGTCGCCAACGACATGCCAGTAAGATAAGATACACGCTTTCAACCACACACACTCACAGAAACACAGAGAAGCACTACCATGCACCACACGCAAAAACATCCTGCGTGTAAGAACACACGCCCGGCTGCACGTGTAAACACACCAACAGTCGGAGCGCCGTGGGGGACACTGGCCTCCCAGCGGAGGAAATAAGTTTGGGTTGGATGTAATGAGCAACTGAAAGGCAAATGAGCCCTTCAGTGTGACGGCCTCTATCTAAACCCAGACAGCCTGTGTCTAGGGAGACGCTTTATTGCTGAGAGAATCCAAAATGTCATTCATCTATCTGTGCTCGGTCACCGGCCTCCCTCCCTCCCTATGTCTTCCCACCACCTCATTCCGCTCCTGTCATCTCCTTACGCTCTTCCTCTTACACAACCCATCTGTTTTTTTATGCTCGTTCACATTTTTCCCAATCACTCTCTTCTATCAGCTTTTTGATGGCGCTCTTTCTCCTGACTCAGTCCTTGTCTCTTCTTTCCCAAGGTCCCCGAACCGCTCTTCTATCACTCATTCACTTTTCTACCTCAACCAACTCCTCTTCCTTCAAAACCCGTTCTTCCTCGTCTCCTCTGCCCTTCAAAGCTTCACTCATACGTTTGGATTGACATAAATGTTCTTCAGTTCCAAACTGAAATATATGTTTTATATTTTTTGGGGGTTTTCTGCCATTGCTGTCTTGGCACTATGGGCTGAAAATGTAAAAAAGAAAAATCTCCCAGAGATTCAATTCAGTTTTATTGAAATAGCACCAAATCACAACAACAGTTGTCTGAAGGCACTTTTGATTGTAAGGTAAAGACCCGACACTATTACAGAGAAAACAGAAAAAAACCCAAAATCATATGACCCCCTATGAGCAAGCGCTTTGGTGACAGTGGGAAGCAAGAACCAGACTGGGAGGGGCGGCCATCTGCTGTGGCCAGTCGGGGTGAGGGGAGGGAGACATGGTATTTTTTCAAGTAGTTAATTTAGTTTGACCAAACCTTCATGTTTTGTGGAAACACTAGTCTTCTTAGTTTCTCAGCCAGCAGACTCACTAGTTTGTCACATCTATTTTCAAAGAGTCAAAATGGAGATTTTTAGGCTTCACCATCTCATGGATGACGTTATGGGTAGTTAGTGCAATCTTCCATGTATGTTTGTAAAGTTTCTTTCTTTTTTTCTTCTTTCCAGCTCATTGTGTCTCAATGAACTAATTCTCTAAATCAGAAAAAGTAAGAAAGTGGTGGAAAATCCACTATTCATTCATTCATTCATTTATTTATTCATTTTCAGGCACAACAAATACCTATATTGAACATAAAATACACAAAACAAAAAACAAAACTTGCCTGAAAAAGGAGTGGGACGAAGAAAACTTATTAAATCCCACCCCTATACTCACTCATCAACAAAAAAAAACAATAAACTTCCCGCAGCTACGCCCATCATTGCATACAGACCCATCAACAGCCCCGGGCAGATACAAGCATCTAAGCGGCAGCTCGCAACCAACAATTAGAGCCTTCATAACTGAATACAGAATATATAAATTATAAATTGCATTACCACAGGTAACAGGCAGTAATAACTACAAGTAACAGACACACATACATATACATACATATATATCTACACACACAAGTACATATATGTACATACATACGCACACTTTATTTTTTATTTTGGAATCCATACCAGCAATGGTAAGAGGACAGACATTACAGAGCACACTAAAACCCATCATTGAGTATACTGTGACCAGACCAACTGTTTGTAGAGAAATTTAAATCTATGAATATTTTTGCATTGTTTCAATTGTAAACTCAGACTGTTCCAGATTTTCACACCACATACAGACACACAAAAGCCTTTACGGGTTGTTCGAGTTCTGGGTAATTTGAATTCTCCAAAGCCTCTCACATTATAAACCTTTTCTCGAATTTCAAATCTAGTTTGTAAATTTGCCGGTAAAAGTTTAGTAAAAGCTTTATACAAAATTATGGATGTATTGTAATTAACCAGATCCTGGAATTTAAGTAACTTTGCCTGAAGAAAGAATTTGTGAGTATGATCTAGATAACCAGCCTTGTGAATAATACGCAGTGCTCGTTTCTGTACTGTGACTAATGGATTAGTTGTATTTTTATATGTATTTCCCCACACTTCCACACAATATGTAAGATATGGAAGAACCAGGGTACAGTACAGAGTACGAAGTGCATCTTTATCAAGGAATTGTTTCACTTTGTTCAAAACTGCGAGGCTTCTGGAAATTTTGGTTTTTATGTGTCTGACGTGGGGTTTCCATGAAATTTTGTTATCAATTATAACTCCCAAAAATTTGTTTTCACTCACATTATCAATTGGTACACCTTCAATGATAATTGGTAATTCTATGTTATATTTTAAATTACCAAAAAACATTGCTTTAGTTTTATTTATATTTAATGATAATTTATTTATGTCCATCCATTTTTTTATTAATTTTAGCTCCCTGTTTACAGTCATTACAAGATCAGTATAATCATCGCTACTGAAAAATATGTTGGTGTCATCTGCGAACAGTATGAGTTTAAGTACTTGAGAAACATCAAAAATATCATTTATGTATACATTGAAAAGTTTTGGTCCCAACACTGACTATAATAATTTACTTGATACCAGAGCTGATGATGAGATATGTGATTAATGCCCAACAGTAAACATTTCATATTTTCATCAAAATATTGTCATTGATACATTTACATTTGCATTATTACAGCTGAGTTTCCCCTAACTACATACATTTTAGTCTGCTTTCACTAAAACTAAACTGGGTAAACATGTTTTTTCCCCCTAATACTAAGAAAAATTGTGTGATACAACTGAAAGCTTCCTTAATATAAAACACCTTCAAAGCAATCACACCACACTTTTGGCAAAAGAAGAATTTCTCTCAAAGACATTCTTGGAAATGCAGGAAAAGCTGAAGCTCAATGCAACAATCTAAGGAAGAAAGGAGCCAAAACACCAGGTAGGATCTCTTAAAAATGTACATTACAACATAATTTCATTGAAACATAACTCCTGGGATACTCTGAACATCACAGATTGTTGATGTGCAACAGAGTGCCTGAGAGGGGTATCTTTTTCTCTCCTTTTTTTCTTTAAAGAGTAAGAAGAAAGCCTTGAACAGACTGAGCTGTAGTCTGGATCTTGACCATGAACTGTAGCTGTAGGCGCAAAATTCAATAGAGACAATTGGTTGAAAACATGGCAGCAGCATCAAAGAGTCCGCCAAGTCTTGAACTGAATCCCAACACGTCGAAAAACTGCTTGAAAAACTGGTGCCAACACAGAAATATGGAACTATTTTGTTTACAGAGCCGGCAGAGATGGACACCCAAATGAGGCACTTAAACCCCTGTGCATAAGTTGCTTTAGAACTCATCCAAGTAAAAGTGTAAGCTCCGTGATCACCGGTTTGTGACATCGCTTTATGAGTTTTCTTGAGTCTGCAAAGTTGAGTTTGTCCCTGAATATCCCTGATCTTCCTCTTCTCATTTTGTCATTTAGGCCGACTGTCTTTACTACAAAACACCCCTCGATTTCTCCTCCACCAGCCCCTCTTTTTGTCTTTTTGTTTTTAATTCCACGCAGCCACCCCCATTAATCTCTGGCAAAATCAATAACCATTCGCTGGCGCCCAGGAGTTGAGGGATGTAAATAGCAGAAATCTGACATTCGCAGGATATAAAACAACAGGCTTTCGATATAATCAACAGTGGTGCCAGTGCCATTCCTCAAACAATCCATAGCCTTATTAAAAAAGGGCCAATAACTTAGCCCTGTGTGCACGCCGATGGAGGCTGCATGACAATAGTGTCTGATGAGTCAGGAATTGTAGGTATGACAGCATTAGGGGGTATGTGAGGGGGTGATTGAAACAGGACAAAGCGTGAGGTAATTTTATCTATGTCTTCACTGTGGGTTCATTTAATCAGCTTCTGTAGTTTAATCTTTAAATAAAACTAACTAATATATGATGAGGATGCTAATTTGTATTTTCTAATTACTTGCATCCATTAGAAGTTTCATTTGTAGCATTTTCTTTAAGCAGTAACTGTTTCAGTGCCAGTGTGTGAAGGCTTAATGTCTTGAGCAACAATAGCTAGCATTAGCTTAGAACTGTAGTTCATTAGTCACTAGCAACAAGACCCCAAAACATGACTTTAGGTGTTACTTTATTATGTTTTCTTAATATTTCTTGCTAAAGAGCAAGGAAGCTTGGCCAAGTATTATTTGACACAGTGTTTTATATAATCTGAAGTAAGAAAAGCCAGGTTTTATAATTTTATTTAGCATCAAATGGGAATGTTAACAACAGTTTGGGGTATTTGAACACTGCAGTGTTTCTTTAGTTAATATCAGCTATGGGTCTATGAGTCTTATGTAAATAAAGTGGCTTGAGTCACCTCCAAGCTGGTCAGTTAAATTGTTAATTTTGAGTTACTTTGTTTGATAACAAATGACTCATTGGTAGACGATGCATCATAGCTAAGGCTCCAGTCAACTAGGCCTGGAGACTTGTCAGCAAGCACTGGCAACCAATGGTCACTAGGGAAAAATGAATTCAGTGGTCAATGAATGCAGTGAGCATTTTGCAAGTGGTTAGTGAAGATTGCAGGCTGTCTGTGAAATCAGTTGATAAAGCATCAGTCAAGCAGAGTTAGAGTCAGTAAGCACCTGGCACCCACAGATCAATGGGGGAAAATGTTCTTCTTCTGAAGCTAGGTCAAACTGGGGTGCGAAGAGGTAGGCTATACAGTGCTGCACCTACTGCTAGCAGTTTACCTGGAAAACACCTGCCAACCACTCATTGGGCAGTAGTGAAACTGTGAAAAGCACAACACAAACCAGAAATGGAGAACGGCTGCCTTCAAAGTAAAAGCTGTGCCTTTTAAAGTGCGTTGGTTTTAACGATAAGACACAACTTTTACTTTAAAAGTGAACACTGTTTATGAGTTGGATCACAATCTTTTTCCAAGTTTTGCTATTACTAGTGGGTGTGTGTTCGCAGACAAGCAAACTCTGGATAACAGTGACAATCCACTGTAATCTAGGCCCGTGTTATCGCAGTCATTTAGTGGCAGTATGTCAGTTAATAGTGTTTTCTGTTTGTTATGCTAGCAAACATTAATTCAAAAAATGTAACTAAGGATTAGATTTTTTTTCTTTGTTTATTATTAGAGCTCATGTATCTTGTCACCCTTTGAACATTTTTGGATCAAAAAAGACTTCCATCCACAGGCGGTATAAAGCCAGCACTGAGGATAAAGCAAGAAGAAAAAGACAAACAAAGAGCAAAGACACATACAAAGGCGAGAGAGCTGCGCGGAGCAGCCTCTGGAACAGAGATGGAAATGCAGAGCTGCTGCAGGAGACTGTTAAAGGATCTGAAGTGAATTTTAAGGCAATAATATCCAGACAGGACAAATCAGATTCCCACTCTGTGTGTGTTTAGGATTCTTTATAAACAGATTTTTTTGAACTGTTCCCTTGCATCAAATGAGGTGTCCTTTGGGAGTGCTTACAAACTGTGCTGTGGGCGTTTTCGTGGTTTCAAAAAATCCAGGTAAAAGAAAGTGTTTTCTAGCTCTCTGTCCTCAAGGCTGTGAAAATCTATGTGCAAATTTCTCAGACGGTTATGTGTGTCTGGTACATGTGTATAGTCCACAGTTTTTTCTTCATGATAGAAATGTGCGAGTACGTGTTTGTGTGTCTCCGTCTCCAATCAGCCTGCCAGTTGTCAAACGCTCAGCGGGAGAGTCTGTCTGTGTGAGTCAGTCTCTCCCTCGCCTCACTCTTCTTTCAACTAAACCTGCTTTCACATTCGCCCAGCTGAGCAAAGAAAAAAAAACTCATCTTGACCTTTTGGTGTGGCCATCAAAAGCAATCGATAATTATGAAATTAAAGGGCTTATTGCGCTTCGGCTAAGTGAGGGATGGTTATTGCTCATTGGGGTAGTAATGAACTCAGGAGTTTGTGAGTAATTCTACCCCTCCACCTCAGTGGAGCCCAGAGACAACAGCATATCCTTATATTATCTGAGGAATTCATGCAAGATCTAACAAAACCCAGCCTTTTAGCTCAATATTGACCGTTTACCTCGATCCTGTCTTGAGCCTTTAAAGATGCCTGAGACAACTAAGAACAGAGAGAAGAAATCCTTCCTTTTCCTTCCTTTCCTTTCCTTTGCAGACCCTTGTAAAGTCTTGACTGCAAACATGATTCCCTCTGAGAAGTTACCCGTACAATAGTTGCTTTCTGCTTGTACTACAGATGGTTACAATTGTCTTATTAAGGTGTCTTGTCACTTTGCACCTTGGCACTGGTCCCGCAGCTCTATATGAGTCTATTGGATGCTTCCAAAAAATATTCTCTCATGGGGTCAAACAGGTCAATCAATAGATGCTCAATTTGCTTGACATCTGGTGACCCTGAAGGCAGCAGCATATAATTCACATCACTTCACGCTCATGAAATCATTTAGTGACCCTTCTCACCCTATGGATGGGGACATCATCGCCCTCTGCCATGTGGCAGATATGTTTCGCCAAAGGTTAAAGGTGGTCACACAGGTTAGTTATTGATTGTATTGAACTGCAGTGACCATTCATTTTAAGGGGACAAGTGGACCCAAACCATCTCCTCCAGATGCCCTCCACAGTATGACAGACAATAATTTTTTTTTTCATTTACACTCTATTATAACTTTAATGTCTTTAAAGAGAATTTTAAAAGCCTCAAGAGCCTCATGTTGTAGAAATAAATAAATTCATAAAACTATAGGTGAGTGCAGAAAAACAGCAATGTATCCCTTCAAAGTGGACCTTTAAATATTAAAAGCTTTTTCCAAAGTGTGACTCATCTTAGATACTTTCTTACAAATGTAAGAAATTATATGGTCTTATTGAGAAGATGTTTGTTAATGCCTGTTTGTTTGGGGGGATAGCTCAGTAGGTAGAGTGGCGGCCCCATGATCAGAAGGTCGGAGGTTCGATTCCCCTGAACAGCTACCCTGAGGTACCCCTGAGCAAGGTACCGTCCCTACACACTGCTCCCCGGGTGCCCAATGGCTGCCCACTGCTTCACTGAGTGAATGGGTTAAATGCAGAGAGGAATTTCCCCACGGGGATCAATAAAGTACACTTTCTTTCTTAATGGTGACGCTTATACTGGCTACATTATACCAATATAAAAACTGTGAATAGTAAAAGTCCCGTCCACATCTATCACAATTTAGTCATTCCACATTGGTTTGCAGCTCATTATCGTGGATCAGGTTACGTAAGTAACCACTCTGTTTAATTTGTTTCTGATGTGCTTTGGTCTAGCTGCTTGTTCCGTCACACACTTGCTTCTTCTACAGTTACTCAGTACTCACCTACTCACTTTTTGCTAATGGTCACCTTTTGTGACAAGTGTGTATGCTTATTAATGTACCCAGTTGTGGCATGTTAACTATGTAGTTAAGCACAGCAGAAATCTACTGCAGTGCAAAACACTACTGAAACACAGGCTGGATATAGAAGGTGGCTATAACCACCAATGATGTCACGGTTCTTGGTGATTTGAAACTGGATGTGGTCAGCAAGAGGTGGATCTGACTTATAAATTATGTAAATAAAAAGGTATGCCACTCCTAAGCATGTTCTGCTTTATTGCCCTCTTTTGACTCTTAAATAGACCCCAATGTAAAAAAACGAACAGCATGGTGTATTTTCTAACTTGAGATTGAGTCCGTAAGCTCATCTAGAAAGTTTTTACTGATGTCATATATCAAGTTAGCCCTTCTGTCACAGAACACAGTACAATCAGACTTCTTTTTTAAACCAGAGGAAATGCCCTCTGCTGGCTATTTCAAAGAATGCAGGTTTAAGGGACTTTTTTGGCTTAACCTTTTAGACCCAAAAGCTATGCTATATTTTTTATAAATATTTCATGTACTCAAATAAAGTATGAGAACCTTACACTGAGTGCATTATTTAAGTAAATGGACGTATACGTGTACTTTCCACCACTGCATTTAACCAGGCTTTAAATTTTTTATCTCTTAATATTTTTACGATTTTTCATCTGGCCATGTAAAGGCAACTCGAATGTCCTTGATAACCTTCGCAATGTTGGACACGTTGTTTGTACAGACTGGACTTTATCTTCTTATCGCCACATCTCTCTGCATGAACTATGCAAGCAAATCTTCAAAGAATCACGGTGTAGATTAAAATGATTTGCAGCCACTGCATGCGGCATTTTTGCATCACAACCAGCCTGACCTTACTCATTTTCTGCCCCCTTTATCCACCTATTCTCCCTCCTTCTCATTTGACTTGAAAGCAGAACCTCAAATGCTGAGGCTTAATTGCTTCTGACGCTTCAGTGGCAAAGTTTCGAAATGAACCGCAACCTTTCTTGAGGCGAGTGACGATGTGAAGGCAAGCAGTGTGTAGAGGAAACATCACTATGTGATGAGGGGTAGGTTATGCTATAGTGAAGAAATCATTTAACAAAAGCCATGACCATTTTCACTCTTGTAGGAGGTTAAATGAAGTGTAGCGTCAGAGCTACAAAGAGGTTCTAGCTTTAGGAGTCTAATAACTTCAGGCAGTGTATATTTTTCTAATTACTACATGAGACACACATACGCGTCCTTGTCAAAATGAATTCATGCAACTTTCCTTAAAAGGATAACCAACTCATATGACCACAAGCGTTCACATTTTGGTCTCAGACATCCCTGTGAGCAGAATTCCCACTCAGGAATGAAATATGTATTCATTTTTTCATTTTTCATGAATGTAAAGCAAAGTGAAATTCAGTGAATGCGCTTAAGGACAATGTTTGAATTAGCAAAAACCGAGAGGTTGTGAACTCCCGGTGAACCAAAACGAACCTAAAACTCTTTAATACAAATTGAATTATAACTTAGTGGTTCTGTCTTCAAATTAATTTTGAACTGATTAAATCGCTACAAAAAAAAAAGAAATACTTTCATATGCCAATGTGTCTGAGTGCTGGCAGCTCTTTTATGAGCTAAAAGAAAAGTCTTAACTTGTGTAGAAATTGGAACTGGACTAGGGAAACCAGAGTTTGTCATATGCTTAGATCAAACAAAAGCTTCAAGATGTCTTAACATGCAAACAAATCACAATGTGCTGCGCTCCAGTTGACTTTTCAAGGATTAGTTCATTTTTTCCCCCTTCTACTTCTGTATGACAGCGCGCCAGGAATAAGCTGCTGCTATCAGAAGCCTTCGGAGTCTTATTTTCTAGGACTTAGTGTTCTTATTCTGAAGGTCTTTGCATGTTCATGTTTCATTAGTCAGGTTTCTCATTCTACCTTTAAGGAAGATTTCCAGTAAAGGCAACTGGCACATTCTCTAGTTTTTGTGACAGTTTTGTATCACCTACAGGGTCGAATCTCTGTGACTGGGTGCTGTCCTTGATATCGGATGTGATTCAGAAGGCTTAGGCACTACCTACTCCACTGTGCTGGGATTTGACATAAAGAAGCAGGGTGGGCGGTAGGCAGGTAGGTAGGAGGCTTCTTTCTATCTGAGCTGACAGTGTTGACAAATGACAAGGGAGTGTGTCTATTCTGTACAAGTTAGCACACAAATGATGGAATAAGAAAGACGGGAGAATGAGAGTGGGCTAAGAGAGAGCAGGAGGAGATAGGAAAAGACCTTAGTGTGCCTTCGGGGGGAATACATAAGTGAGAGGGATAAAATATATTTTCACAGGTGGGATGGAGGGAGGAGGAGATGGGAGATGAGTGAGAAGATGCAAGAGAAATGGTAAAGAAGCAAATTTGAGGATTTGAGGATGGAAGGAGCAGACTGATGGGGCGGAGGTATAGAAAAGATGATGGAGAAATGGAGCCGTGAGGAGAAAAAATAGAGAGAAATGTATTGTTAAAAGTTTGTATAGAGGAACTAATGCCATCTTGCATTTGGTTAACAATTCAACAGAATTCAATGCACATGTACAAATCCATGAATATTAGGCTGTGGGTTCAGGCAAGGACAGACAAAGAGAAAGAGTCTGAGCTGGAGTGACGGGCAGATCCAGGTGAAAATCAAAGGGATGTTGTTTGAAATGGTCTCAGTAATCCATCTGTACAAATACCCGCAAGCATGGAGAGTAAAGCTGGAACAACAGGGGGCCCAGAGTGGCCAGGCACCTTTGTCTAGATGCGCAGAATGCCAAAACCAGAAACAGAAAAGTGTGGAAACTTTTAGAGGAATTGTTTGACACTTTGGAAAATCACTATCTTGGGAAGTACACGCAGCTAGAAGAACTGGTGCCAGATTGTTTACGACTAACAAACCTTTCCTATAGACTGACCAGGTCACTGTTGTGTCTGTCTTCGGGATTATTTAGGGAGTCTTTCACCAAGGGGTCAGATGGACTCCACCTCCATCATCTTTAACTGAATTTTATTATTGTAGAGTCCATCCATCCATTCGCTTCCACTTATCAGGGTCGCGGGGGGCGCTGGAGCCTATCCCAGCTGTCATAGGGCGAGAGGCGGGGTATACCCTGGACAGGTGGCCAGTCTGTCACAGGGATAACACACAGGGACAGACAACCATTCGCACTCACATTCACACCTATGGGCAATTTGGATTAACCAATTAACCACTAACTGCATGTCTTTGGACGGTGGGAGGAAGTCGGAGTACCCGGAGGGAACCCACGCAAACTCCACACAGAAAGACTGTGTGGAGTCTCTACAAACATAACCTGCAGCAAGTGTAGAACTCAATGGTTCAAATCTGGCCGGGCCTTTTCTGTGTGGAGTTTGGATGTTCTCTCCGCAATTGCGTGGTTTCTCTCCGGGTATCTCGGCTTCCTCCCACAGTCCAAAGTTAGTGGGTTTAGGTTAATTGGTGATTCTGAATTGCTCACAGGTGTGAGCAGTTTCGATGCATAAGTTGTGACTTCTGCTTATCCAATACAGTCTTTAAGTGATGACGTATGAAACCTGCTTCCAGGTCCAAACTACTCTGTGTTTATTAAGGCTGTTGTGTTTTTAACATGTTTTAATGTTTTTGTATTTTGCTCTATTTAATCTGAACAAGCCCCTAAAAAAAGTCAGTGATCACTGTCAGCCTCTCTCGGTTTTTATTACCACTATTCATTGGCAGCACGCTTTCAAGCTCAGTTTTTAAAACCTTATGATGTAACTACAGCCCAGCCAATGCAGCAGTATATTAATAACAAACCTCGTATTATGGATGGATTATCTCAGTTGTTCTCCTGACTGAAGTTTGGTCCATTTAAGGCATCCTGCCATGCAACTGCATTTGTCTCTAACCATTGTCCCTTGTGTTAACTTTCATTGAGTGGAAAAAAGTTAGCGTTTATCAGCTTCACTGTGCTTACTATAGCTATGTAGCTAGCCACAATGTAGCACATAATTATATACCAGCTAGCCCAACTTCAGCCACACTGATCATTTTATTATTTTAGTGTTTAACTCTCAGTGTTCGTTTGATTTTGGGACCTGAAGCGGAGTTTGGACCCGGAAACAGCTAATGACATCAGACTTAAAGACCAGATTGGATAAACACAAACAAACGTATGGATGGGAAAAGTAAATGAATAAAAAACAACCAGGCAAGCATTACAAATTAATCAGATTTTGCCTTTTCTGCTGATATCCACTTATGTTCCCTGATTACAGTTGTCAAAATCATTCATCGCTGCATGAGCAAACATATGTTCCCAGGTCCTGAAGTGCAGCATGAAAAAATACAGTAAAAAAACAAAAAATGATGCCATTTCTTGTTTATGCGCTCTTGTTTTATTTGTTTTCGCTGGACCTCAGAAGGAAATAAATGACAGCTTAAGATTTTGTTTTTGCTGGCCTCCAGTGGTTTAACTTAGAGGTGGACTTCAGCAAGGTCTCTCTTACGTGATCCATGAAACGATGAAGGAATTTGGCTCCTAATCGAGAAAGCCACAAGCAAAAGAGCCACTGACAGAGATCATCCTAGAAACCGGAGCACCATAAATGCTTTATTAATAATTAAAGTGGCATCACTTGCATTTTCTTCCCCCAGTTCATTCATAAGGCAGAGTGACGTCTACTAGAGAGTTTAACACAAATGACCTGAACATTAGGATGTTTTTTTCTGTCATTCACAACATATAGAAAGAGATAAAATACATCTAATGAGGTCCAAGTCAGTTTCCTCATTAGAGACAATGACCTGCTGCTGGTTTCATTAAAGTAAAACTAGGGGATACTGGGGATCCCCTGGTCTCACGAAGCCAGTCCTAGTCGCTCTGCCAGAGCTTAATTAAACCTCTGATCATTAAAACAGACTCTCAAACCATTAATGCCAACCTCGAACGGCAGACAGCGCATGAATATTTCATGCTCTCAGTCTGGCTGACAGAACTGTATGCACAGTTCAAATCTTGCAAATTTATCACAGAATGTTTCACAGAAAAGTTACTGTGGACAATCCGGAGTTACTTTTCCTCGCAAGTCCAGCGCAGTGTCCTTCAGTAAACACGCGAGAGCTCAGCTAGAGTGTGTGTGCCCCCTGACGCGCTAGCTGTTTGAGGTGTAATAGCCCTGTGCTGCAGTTCTGCAGCTTAGCCAGGGCACTTTTTTTTCTTTTACATCTTTACCTTAAGTGACAAAGCCCCAGTAGCCTTCTCAATTATGTTGTGCAGGTGCAGTCAGCAAGAAAGAGTAATTGCACTGGGTGTTTGGAGCTCCCTGAGACGGATTGGAAGCTCAGGGCAGAGCTGTCAGGCGCTCCCGAAGGACTCACCAGGTTGAGTTCGTGCGCGCGTGTGTGTTTTATGTGTGCGTGCTCTTGTCACATCACAGCGAGATCACCATTATGTCCTGCACGCAGTCACGCTCCGATACGCGCTGTTTGTTTGCATATGAACGAGCGCCGAAGCAATACGCGTGCATCAAAATATGCCCAAGTATTTGCTGCCGTCTCCGTTTCCTCGCCCCGTCGTTTGACAACTGCATCTAACCAACCCGCTGGCTCCCTGACAGTGACAGTCGAGTTCTCGGGACCTGTCAGCGCCATCACATGTGCCCTCGGGCCCCTGGAACCGTCTCGATGCTTGGGCAATAACGCTGCAATAAGCTCCTTGTTACAGGCGTGTCATTGGGCCTCGAGGGACGTGCTGGTCACCAAGAATCAGCCAGATAGGAATTTGAATGGTAATTCCCATAACGGTTTAGTAAAGAAGGGAGATAATAAAGTGGGAAGCGGTGCCTGCAGATGATCACAGAAACTTTTACTAGCTCCACTGCAAATTACCTTATTGGTACTTGATTGATTGTTTACACATCACAATCACAACAGCACACACACGATGATGGCTTTTTGCTCTCTCAGGAGGATGGTGTAATTGAGGATTCCTGAAGTTCCTGTTGGCTGTGATTCAGCAGCCCAGCTCTGTCAATTCCCATCACCTCGTCGAACTGTCTGACTTGATTTTGCTAGTATAAACCTTCGCTTATCCTCACCAGCCCGATTGAGACTTTGAATCTGTCTTTAAAGAGATTTTCTGTTTGAGAGGGTTTGATTCTGTGTCAGTATTCAGCAGAGGGAAGCCAGGAAAGGGAAAGGGAAAAGGAATGAAGGAAGCGGCTGAGGCTTTCAAGAGACTATCCCAGGGATGGATGGAAAAGACAAATGTTCGAGTATAGTATATAAGAAAGCAAGTGCAAGTAAAGTTATTAAAGACATGTTTTGTTGAACTGTACATGAAATGACAGACTTGTACTGTGAGGAAACAACAGGAAACAGCGCTGGTGTTAATGTTAACATTTGATTTCATGGGTTAATCTAATGATTCAACTCATACAGAATCTTTTCTTTTCCAAAACTGTGACATTTCAACAGACAAAAAAAAACATTGTTAACACCCTCGAGGGGCGCACCTCCAACCCCGAGCCTTTTGGTGGACATCTGCCAAACCAAGCTCAAGACTCATCATTCACTTTCATTATTCTCTCACTAATGCCACATAGTGGATTTTTTTATTTGGTTCTATGATTTTGAGAAGAGGCAGGAAGTCTGCTGCACTGCATTATTTTCCTTCATTTGGCTCAGTCCGGTTGAAAAATGCTCCAGTGACAGTGAGAGGAGAGAAACACTGGGGCTGATACAGCCTGCAATGGCCGTGGTTTCTACACTAAATCCCACTTGAGGAGGCTCTGATGGGGAAAAGAGACCCCATCTGACTCGTGAAAATGAGAACAGCAGGTATCGGTGAAGGGGACATATGTAGCCTGTGGCCGGAAGGGGCGTGAAGGAGGTCCCGCTCCTGAAATTCAGATGATATCCCGACTAAAGACGTGGTTTGATGGTAGTAGATAGTTTTTTCAAGGGTAGCTGCACAGACAGAGCCCACCCTCACTAACTTCTGATATCATTTCATTCTACGAGCAGGCCTGAAAAATGGCTGAAACCACTTCGTTCAAAAAAGAGATTCAAGGGTTACTCCTAGGATGCTTTCAAGGGCTAAAGAGTTAAATAGTGTGCATATTAGAATATGTTTGCCAGTAAGGTCTACAGACAGGTATCAGCTGAGCCATCAGTGCACTGAGATCAGCTGCAGGACGACATTGTGGCCTCCGTTAACTAATCTTGTGTTTGATTTCTTCTTTCACAGACAAAGGAGTCCACTCCACCTTTCCCCTCGCTGGCCTAGAAGTGGTGCCAACTCTGACTGTGGACATGAGTTTAAATCAAAACAGATAAAAGACAGAGGAAGGGCTTTTGTGCACGCCCTTGCAGTTGTCATTGTTTAGCAGTGCAGTCACAAGGCGTGAGAGAGGAGGGGCGGGGAAGGGAGGGATCTCTGGGCGACGCCGCCACCTGCTCCAGATGTGGGATAAGGCACAGATGCGATGCTTTAATTAGCCTTGCCAGAGGTGCTGCAGGATGATTACCCTGCTCCTCCCCAAGAGAATGCCTGTCGCAACGGGTGTGTGTTTGCGTTTCACAGCCCGCGTATGAGGGAGAGAGTTTGACAGGCAGACTGGAAAGAATAATCGCGAGTCTGCCTATTTTTCCGCCACCCGGAGTTAGTTTGCGGGCACGACAGAGGTGCAAACAAAGGCAGCGAGATGAAGTGAACGAACAAAAAGAGGAGTGTGATGCAGGAAGACCAAGTGTGATTATATCTGTGTACAAAGGCATTGGCACGTGCATCATTACGCGGCAGCCTGCTTTATGTTTCGACGCTGCTGAGGTTTTTTTCCATCTGCCCAGGCAAACCCGAACGACCTAGTTGGGAGTGAAATGTGCCATAAAAGCGCGCTGATGGACGAGGGAGAACATGGAGCTAATGACACGGCTACATCCACACGCCTGCTCTCATCTCATCTAATGAAGGCCCTCACGCCATAAACAGTCACCTTTAATGGGGTTTGCCATCGAGAAGCAGCGCCGACGTTCACACCTTGAACATCAAGGTGGCGTGAAATATTGGAAACGAAGAGTGGAAAAGTTCAAGAAAATGTCAGCTTCGGGAGATTTTTAACGAAAAGAGTGTCAAAACGGGCCGAGACATTCACACCATTTTATGCATGCGTCTTCAAGTATCTGGGTTAGCCCTGTAATCATGAAATCTCTTTTCGGAGAGAACTGGTTTTCACAAAGCTAATGTCTGTGAGCACAAAGGCAAGAAACACACACACACACACATTTATGCAAACTGTGCCAAAACTACGGCAGCTGAACCCAAGTTAGACGAGTCCTCCTGCCTGAGATGCTAGTGTGTGATTTTAATCTGAGTGAAATTAAGACCGGAGATATTTTAAT
Organism: Diplotaxodon limnothrissa; assembly: GCF_057381915.1. Taxonomy (NCBI): domain Eukaryota; kingdom Metazoa; phylum Chordata; class Actinopteri; order Cichliformes; family Cichlidae; genus Diplotaxodon; species Diplotaxodon limnothrissa. The sequence continues at coordinate 23,795,990 of NC_140617.1, read as the reverse complement.
TAGCAGAACCCAGGAGACATGTGGAAATCTCCCAGCTGCTATGCATACACACGCTCACACACATACAGACATAGCTGCATGCATTCTCCAACACATACACACATACCAGGGGGAGGAAAATGCATAATTTATAGATTCAGCCGGTCGTGTACAGTGTAAGTAAAAATCTGAATACAGAAATGAAAAGAGCTGGGAAGCTAGTGCTCAGTGTCATGTATAATGATATAAAGGGTGGAAGTACAGGATAAGAAGTTGAGTGCTGACTGCAACAAAGCAAGAGTTAAAGTTTAAAAACCTGAAGTATGGCAACCGAAGTAGGATTGTGGCAGGATTGTGCAAAGAACATATGGGTAACTGACGTGTTGGGCCTGGCAGTGAGTAGGGTTGCCAACCGTCCCTTAAAATACGGAATCGTCCCGTATTTCGAAACAAAAGTACACGTCCCGTATTGAGCTAATAAGGGACGCACTTTGTCCCGTAATACAGTGAGAATCAAAAGTAGTCTATAACTTTTAATGGAATTAACGCTTTGTTTGAAAACATAATTCCCAGCCCCTCTCCTGCTTTGTGACCAATGAGCTGACAGCACACTTATGACAATTCGAGTATGACAATTCAGATTACCGCTCATCTCATTGGTCGAGGAAAGGTCGCTTGCGGAGAAAATACCGGAAGACAACAGATGACCACAACAAGAAGCATGGCCAACAGGGGAACAAACGCCGACACTGCGGTGCAAGTCTCGGACGACAGTACACCTAAAGCTGGACAGACACTGTGCGATTTTTTCAGTCACGTTATTCAGCTCCTGCTCAAACTGCACAATTGACTCGCAGGGGTTAGAAGTTTGCAGGTCACGATGCAGGGTCTCACACTATACCGCCTGATGCTCTGATGCGACCTGAGTGCTCACACTGTGCCTCCAGAAAATGAAGGTTATAACAGAAAATCTGTCGCTCGCTCTCCCTCTCTGTCTTTCACTCACACAGACACACACACCACCACCATCAACTTTGCTAAATTGCTAATGAAAAACATGATCAGGCAGCTGTGATTGAGCAGCAATGTAAATCCAACTATTTTCACGGTTGTTGTGGTCGTGATAATTTTGTGAGGCCACATCGAAAAGACTCGGATGAGCTTTCCAAAGTTCTACAAGTTGTGCCTCCATCGCTTGTGTCCAGATCACACGCTGCACAGCCGCGCTGCTCCGTCTTTTTCACCGACGTTTACGTGTTTGCGCGTGAGCAGTGTGAGCGGCTGTGGTGAGACCCTCACGAGCGATTGATGATCGGGAGCTGGTCGTGAGGTGTTAATCGCGTCTCGTTACCCCACGTATACTACACGATGCACGACGCACGATGAAGGCCAAAATCGGGCCGATCGCCAAATCGGTCGCACGACTCAAAAATCGGTTCAAAATGGGCCAAAAATCGCACAGTGTAAGCCCAGCATTACACTCACACAGACACACCACCACCATCAACTTTGCTAAATTGCTAATGAAAAACATTGATCAGGCAGCTGTGATTGAGCAGCAATGTAAATCCCACTATTTTCACTGTTGTTGTGGTCGTGATAATTTTGTGATGCCACATCGAAAAGGCTCGGATGAGCTTTCCAAAGTTACCCCACGTATACTACACAATGCACGATGAAGATCACTCAAAAATCGGCTCAAAATGGGCCTAAAACCGCACAGTGTAAGCCCAGCATTAGAGCAGCAATGTTTGTTCCCCTCAGAGAAAGGGAAGAATGGGAAAAGGAAAACACCTGGCTGGAAAAAGTTAATATGGGCATGTGCAGTGAATATCAGCGCTATGTGGCCAGAAGTGTGATAATATAATTTATTTTGTGTAATAAACAACTGCAAGGATAGATGATTACAAATAGATGACTAATACATAAAATTAATACATAGATGAATAATGATGATGAGTTAAGATGCGTAATCATGGGAACAAGTGGGTTTACAAACAGGAGCAGCTGATTAGCATTAGAAAAGCTGAAATAATACCTCAACTGAAGCCAATTGTACTAAATGCACTAAATGTGCACTGTTACAAGAATGTTTTTCTTTCTATTGTTTTCTATTATTTTAAGTTAAGCAGGACAGAGTTCTTTTAAAGAAAGATTTACTTATATTCTCAAAAGTTAAGCATGACAGGCTTCTGTTTAAGAAAGAGACCTGTTTTACTGTGTTAATGTTGTCATTTTGAGCTAAAAATAAATGGCTAAATGATCATTTGTTTCACATGTGTTCATATCACAAAGAATAAACATCTACTTAAATCAAATTCAAGTCAAATGGTTAAAAAAATAATTTCACACACAAAAAAAGAGCTACCACACTGGGAAGGGTGAAGACAACTGGGTCGCCCGGCCCTGGCCACGAGGTGTCCCTTATTTATTTTTCAGGGAGTTGGCAACCCTAGCAGTGAGTCTGTGTGCATGTCTTACCAAGCGGACTATAATTGTGTGTATTGTACCTGCAAACACCCCAGTCCCTTGGGCTTGCACCACAGGGCAACAAATCTCAGGCCGTTCCATCCGTTAAGCACAGGGATCAACCGATTCAGTTAGCACATACACACATACAAACACACACACACCCCTACATAAACACTGTGTGTATGTAGCTGCAGAAAGCATTTCCATGGTGCGAATAGATGCTAGAGATCCATGCAGATTCAAACGACAGCAGAACCGTTCCAAAAAATAAACAAGCACAGAAATGTTGGCAATGGCGCGCTGTAAGAATAATTTTGTGTTGCAAAGGCAGGCAGTTACAATAGCGAAGTAAGAAATACCCGAGGGCCTCATTTTTTTAAAAAAAAACACGTCCTTTGGTTTGATCCCCGACTATATGAAAGTATTATTGAAATGATAAACAAATAAACATGAAAGTGATCAGGATTTATTTAGCCTTGTGACATTTTGTACTCACTGAAACTTCTCCTTTGAATCTGTTTCTTTGAAATCTGTTTATCTGTTGCATAACAGCTTTTGTTTGTGCCAAGCTGCCAAGCTCAATTAGACAGCAAAACGAAAGACTTTACGTTAACTCTCAAGGCCTCGCTTGGTGATATTCACCAAGCTGGTGAGGCGTGGGATCGTTTAAAGCTCATTGCGAGAAGCAAACTGCCAGTGTTGTCTGTGGCTTGCTGGGATAGACAGTGTTTGGGAAACACTGCGTGAAGGAAGATGCTTAGGTTCACTGTAACCCTTAGGGGGGGAAAGAAGAACACGACGATGTGGAAGTGCTGAACTTGCAGTTCCTGGAGTGGCCATTTGATGTAGTGAGTAATTTAATGTAATAATATGAGATAATAGTAATATTTGACAATGACAACCCAACTGAATGCAATTTGTCAATGATGACTTCACTTATTAAGGGAAGAAAGCCATCCAAACCTACCTGGCCACCCGAGTTTAGTTTCACTAAACGCACTCAGGCCCGATTACTGCCAGACCTGTTGAATCAAACCTGTCTGACAAAGTGAAGCTAAAAGATCTCCAAAAGCAACACAACAGGCCACGATCTAAAGAAACAGCTGAGAAACAAAGTCAGTGACATCTATCAGTCTGGAAAGAGTTACAAAGTTCTTTCTGAGTCTTTGGGACTCCAGCGAACCACAGTAAGAGTCATTATCCACACATGGAGGAAACTTCGTGGGCTGGTTACTCCGGGGAAGCTTCACCACTGTTCCAAGTTTCCTCCAAGAGCTTTGTCAACTCATCCAGGAAGTCACAAAAAACCCAGAACAGCATCTAAATAACTGCAGGCCTCATTTGACTCAGTTAAGGTCAGAGTTCATGATTCAACAATAAGACCGAGATTGGGCAAAAATGGCGTCCATGGAAGAGTTCAAGGAGAAAACCACTGCTGACCAAAAAGATCACAAAGGCTCATCTCACATTTACTAAAAACATCTTGATGATCCCCAAGAAAATATTCTGTGGACTGACGAGACAAAAGCTGAACTTTGTGGAAGGTTTGAGTCCCGTTACATCTGACTTAAAACTGCATTTCATAAAAAGATCATCAGAGAAACAGTCAAACATGGTGGTGGTAGTGTGATTGTTCTGGGGCTGCTTTGCCTAGTGTGACCGTACTATAAAACAACCAATGGTCATGATGGCTATTTCCATCTTTTACCTACAGTCTGTCAATAATGTCGCTACTCAATACCAGTAAATGATTTCCTGTCAATGGAAAACAACAAGCACATCTGCAGTTTTGAAGAAAATCTATACATTAGCCAGAATCATTGAATAGTTTGCTCAACTTTTAAGGGCATTTCAAGGATTTGAAGGCTACTAAAAAGCAGACACAGTGCATGAGATGAATTGCAGCAACCGGTCTTCAATCTCAATGGCGTGAGCAAAGCCTTAGCCCCCGGAAACTGCCTCGGTGGGCGCGTGGCTGACCCTGAACACAAGGCTAGAGAAGTGAAAAGAACAGCGTTTTGCATGCCACCGTGTCATAATTCTAAAATTAATGTGAGAGTTTGTCTATTTTCAAACAGGGATTCTGATGAAATGGCCCCATAAAGAATGAAAAATGGCTCCTCAAAACAGTTTGCGTGAGCACAATGGCCCCCTGTAGGTAAATGAATTTCCTCCTCTGCACAGAAAGAAACGCAGCATGTGTGTGTGTGCTCCAAAACAAAGGAAGTGAAATTGCTATTGCTGACTGACTCATCATCAAAAAAAACAATACTCCAGTAGATGAGTCATTTAACACATGTATGAGACTTTAAGCTGTATTGATCTTGGGAACAACTCTGGAATTTAGATGGCGATAAAAAATATGAAGTCTCTCACTGGCATAAATCAATAGCATGAAAGGCTGAATCACTGGTGAGTTGAATTCAATTAAGAGGCATTTTCTGAATTCCACACTTCTAGTGAAATAGATATTTTTTTTTAATAAATGTTCCCATACTGTACTTAAAAATGATTGTTGTTAACATGGCTTTAGTATAATTTCAGATAAAAAGCTAAAATTAAAATTAATCTCAAAGGAGCACACACACGCAGAGATTTGCTACGGGAGTTAATGATGCCATTACTTAAGTAAATTAATGCATAATTAGCAAATGGTTCTATGTCAACATGCTTGTCTTCGTGTACCATAAGCAAGGCATTAGTGGGAACTCTACATCTTAAAACAAAAGGACTTTAGAGGGGATCAATTTCTCTTCATTAACATGCAAATCGGTCAGTGAGAAGCAAATCCGTCTACTCTGCAGGAAGCGTGTGAGGTGTGTCGAGTTTCCAGCACTGCCCTGTGCAAAGAACAAAAAGAAAGTTTCTTGTCGTCGTCGTCCCCCCCCCCCCCCGAGGGCCAAGCTTCCAAGCTTCACTTCGTCTTTTGCTGGGGAGTCGAGTGAAACGACCTCCCCTCACCGTATCTCCGTCATCACAGGGACGATTTACGAGCCCCCCATGCCTCCATTCATTTAGTGGTCTGATCTTCTTGTCATAAAGCATGTGTGAAGCCAGCAGTACCGGGGGGGGGGGGTTAGCGGCTGGGAGATGCCAATTTATGAGGGTGGGCAGCGTAGACAGAGCCAGTTTTACAGCTCTGTGATTTACTCAGACGTCCAAGTCGGATGATTTTTTGGGGGGCTGTTTTTTTTTTTTGGAGCAGGAGCCCACGGGGGCCTCTACAAGTCCAGCAGCTGCTTTGACCTTCACCTGTGATTACCACTCCCGCTTTTCCCACCTTCTGGTAATTGTGTACTTGCCTCATGAAGAGGGAGGGGTGTGCTTGTATCATTTAGGAAACAGCACTAGTTTGGCTTGTGCCATTTAAAGGGTTCAGTGAACCAAGCACACGCACGCACACACACACACACTCAGAAGCTGTAAAGGGGAAGGTCAAGTTAATTTGAATTCAACAAAGGACAGATTAACTTTTGAAGCCCTGAGAGGAGATGTCAAAAGGCTAAGAGTCTTTTTAATTTTATGTTTCACTGATCCGATGTGGGGACATGACCTGTTGAAGGAGGCTTGAGAATGTACAGAATTTCTGCACCTGAGGGAGCGTGAACGAGAACGAGTTCTCCTACGAAAGCGACTCAAATTAGCGGGCGAGTCTTTGTTTAATAATGGACAATAAAGATCACCCAGTTGCCCGCGGTCCTGTAAACTGTCTTTTATATTACCCATCATGGGATGTGAGATTAGCCCTGTTAGCTCTTTTCATCATGAGCTTTACTGAAACTTTACTGAACTGATAAGTTTAATTAGCATTTTTTTTGTATTTATTGAATTAAGTCTATTTTTGGACGGCTGACATTATTTCTGTTGTTAAAGATTAAGTAGGAAGGATCCTATTCTTGATTTCTGTTCATGGGGTTCAGATTTTTTAAATAGATGATTTAATCAAAAATAAAAGAAATGCTTCATTCAATACTATGTAAGTGTTGAGTCACCCCTCATTTCTTCTCAAGGTCCTGAGAGATGCACAATTTTTTCCATCTGGTTTTTGCTGGATTTTTTCCTGTTTCTTAAGGAGATGACTCTCAGGTACTCATCTGCTTCAGTCAGTTTTTTAGGCCTGACACTTATTTTGTGTAGTTTCCTCAGATTTTTTAAGGACACACTGCACACCATGCTTACATATGCCAAGTTTTCAGCAAATATATCTTTGGAAATCACCTTGTTGTTGCAAAAATACTATTTTGTGTCTGTCAAACTGTGTTATCTTTGACATTTTTTGACACATCCGACTAAAGAAATTACAACAAATTATGTATTTTGACTTAATGATTCATAGGTCAGTGTTAAGTGGCTTAACAAACAAAACATTCCTTTGAAAATGGTCAGATACAAGGACTGGACTGAAAAATAGATGGACTGTAAAAAGTTTTGAGTTTTTTTTCCAAAGTATGGAGAAGACTCACAACACTCTCTAAAATAAATAAGAAAAAAGATAAATAAACAAGAAAGTCTGGCTTTTTGGGAGCAAAATAAAAAGAAATGAAGTGTCTCAAGACTTGTGCACAATACTATAGCTCCAGGCCTCCAGGTTTTAGATGTGTCCTTGATCCAACCCAGTTGATTTAAATGGCTGAATTACCTCTTCAACATGTCTTAAAGTTCTCCAGATGCCTGGTAATGAACTAATCATTTGATTCAGGTGTGTTGACCCAGGGTGAGATCTAAAACCTGCAGGATACCGGCCCTTGAGGCCTGGACTTGGATACCTCTGCTGTAGCCTGTATACGTTGAGTATGTTCGGCTGAGAGGTGGATCTGCACAGTAGCTACTTGTCAATCACATGAAAGCCCTACCCTACATTTTCATGCATTTTATCTATTTTTACTTCTATTTTTTAACTGCACCATAATGGTGTATTCAGTGAGACTTTGTGAAACTAGAAGCTGAAACCATAAATTTACCAGGAATGTGTTTATTGAGGTCAGGTGAGAAAGATGTCTGTTTTAGGATTCCCGCTAGATTTCATATACTTCAAATATTTAAACTGCAACAAGATAAATCGCCCCCTGCTGGCCATGAGACAGTTTTTTAATTATTATTATTATTTTCAATTTTTTCATAAAATTCGCACTACATGGAGAGAATCAAGAGTATCCAATTACATAACTAAGGAAACTGGCTTTATATACTTTATGTTCTTCATAAAATGCTAATAACTCAACTTCTTACATTTTCTGGCTTCTTTAACTTCCTGTTTGGGGAAGGGGCTCAGCAGGCATGTAATAAAAAGCTGGCACTTGCACAAAGGCCACACCTGAGTCACTGCCTTTGTGACTTCTGCACCACGCCTGAGAAACATTTGGACCGAGATTCTGCTGTTTCCAAAAGCAGCAGCCGCTGTATTTCCACCTCCAGTTAAAATACTTTTGTATCACACTTGGCAACAGCAGCGAGTGAGACAGAGGTCACAGAAGGGGAAATCAATCCACTTCCTACAAAACATAGAAAGTGGCTTACCGTTTCACCCCCAGCGGGATACACAAATCCATTCCTACACTTTCTGTTATGCTTGGGCGTCCGTCCTCCATTTTTTTTCTCTGCCTCTCTATCTCTTCCTCTCTCTCTCCTTCACTCCTTCTCCTGTCCCTCGCTTGCTGAACTACCTGCCCTCCCTCCTCCCATCTCAGCAAAAACTGCACATGGGAGCATTTGAAAGCACCTCACTCCTGTGGAGTTCAAAAGAGGAATGCGTAGCACCTCCTACGCTTGTTTTTACCTTTCTGCTGGATATCTCGGGGGGGGGGGGGGGGGGGGGATACAGCTATGGGGGTTGTGAAGGCAGGAAAAGATGGAGTATGTGTAAAATTCATCATTTCATCTTCGAAGATATGAATCCACTTAAAGTGGAGTGACAACAAAGCATCGCACTGCCTGATAAATGGGCAGCTATGGGCTATTACAGTTCTGCGGAAGAAAACATCCGACATGAAAAATCAGTTACCTTAGAAGATCATTGATGCAGAGCTGCAAGGTTATTGAAAATAGCTTAAATGGAATAATTAGAAAATACAAGTAGATACATAAAATACATGTAGATAAGGTCAGCATACTGACTCTTTAAAAAAAGCAAAACAATAATACAAGCTGAAAAATTGACTCTGGAAATAACATTTTCCCACTTTACTGCATAAAAAAATACACAAAAAACATAAATACTACCAGAGAAAGGGTCGATTTTACTGCCCTTACTAAAAATGATAAATATAAAAAAATGGCTTTATGAATTTTTAATAATTTCTTTTTGTTTGAACTTTTGAGGACAGTTTAAGTAAAATGTTGTCCACTTTGGAATGCGTCAGCTAACATTAGAAAATTTAAAATCTCAAGGTGATATGCAATATTGTGTCCAATTGGCAACCTAAGAGCTGAAAATGAAGCTAACATTAAATGACCAAAGAATTCAGTTCCTGGAATGGCCACTTGAGGTACTTTACAGCATAAAGAATAAATGTTTACAGCCTGGGATACAAGCAAATTTGGTCTCTATGGCTAATTTACTACATCAACCTGTGTAGGGTCTGTGAATTGTTTAAAATTTAGCAAGATTTTAAGCTAGGAGTGTGGCCATTTTGACTGAAAGACAGATGTTAGCATAGGTAGCTATAGCTATGTTTTAGCTATGCTAATTCAAGTCATTAAGTAGACCTCTTAACTGTGTTTATAGTGTTTTTGCCAATTTAATTATCTGAAAAGTAACATCACATCTAAGAAGATTCTGTTTTAGTTTGCTACCTAGGCTAGATAGCATTAGCTGATAAACTAGCGCTCCACCCTCGTATCTAAGTATGGTCAGCAAAATGTTGATGTAGCTCAAACAGCTCACAATCCATCATGATTCAGACGCCCAGAAAGAAAGTTATGTGTTTTATTTGAGTCAAGAATGTTCAGAAACAGTCATACCCAGAACAAATGAATCTAATTTCACAAAAATCCAACCAGTGTTTTAGGAGGAGCAGCGGTTTTTGTGAAAACAGAAAGGTACCCATAAAACCATCAACGTGAATTTGACCTTGATCTTGAGCACAGCTTGGATGCAGACCCGTTAGGAAATCAGTCATCAACTTTAAGTAAATTCTGGCAAACAGTGCAGCAATTCTTATGAACTGTGGACAGACTGATGCCTTGATGGCATAAGCTCATAAGCTCAACAAAAAAAAATGGCACTGGCTCCAATGCAAATAACTGGCTTTGCAAATCATCACGGTAGCTATGTCGACTCCTCACATACGGTCTTTAGGTGTAGGTAGACGATATCTATTTAAATCTGAATACTCCTCAGATATCAGCCAGTTAATTTAAGATTAATTTTGGCCACCATGCTCATGTCTGAGCAGTACCTGGACTACAACTAGAAACCAGGGGAATTCAAAAATCTTGTATTTGCTTATTGAGAATCAGTATGTTTGTTTTGTACCATTTCTTGGCCAAAAAATTATTAGAAAGATTATCTGCATAGATTGCAATGTTACACAACTTTACCAATCAAATCCTGGCTTATTTGTGTAAAACCTTTATGTGTCATTAAAAATTTTATCCCAACCCAACTTTTGAAGCACTGAAATAAGCAGATACACTAGTTTGTAATTCCTTTCCAGAATGACCTTCATGAGCATTTTCTGCTCTGGTGCCACAGTTGGCAAGACAACATTTAATAACTTCCACAATTCTTAATTCCAAACTTTTACACACTATGATGACGCAGGAAAACGAGAGTGGTTTGGTGGTGTTGTAATCACAAACTGATGATTCAAGCCACACCAGCTTAGGTTGATTTTGCTGAACCACAAGGGATTGAGCTGACCAATGATATAATATCACAGGAGATGATAGTGGCAGATATTTGAGTGCTAAAAAAATCCAATAAAGTCGCTCAGCTAGAGTCACAATTTTGAGACCAACAGTAATTTGTAGTGGAGCAAGAGGGCAGTTTTCTTTCAGGATTTAATTGATAGCAAAAGCACAACAGCCATTGTTACAAAAGAGCAAATCTTCAGGACATATCCACTCAAGTGCTGTAAAAAAGCAATTCTATTCCACAGAAATCACACACAGGAAGCAAACGCACAGGCAATCCTATTAGAAGTCACCCACCCAGTGAAGCATCATCCAAACCTTGCTGTGGACTCAAACACTGATGTGCAGCCGGGTGAGCTGAGGGTGAGCTGCAACTGATACCAAAAACATTTCCGAGACAGTTACACAGACTTTCACTCTATGACCTTTGGAGAGTAAAAACAGAGAGACGGAAAGAAAAGCTGTGTTTTCCTCTAACTGTCAAATGGATATTTGATTTTGATGAGATCTTAGGTGGAGTTTGCTGCTGTGGTGCTTTCTTGGATTTGATGTTAAAGAAGTAACATTTTCTGCTGATGGTGCTCATCTGCTATGCTCAGCTACCCAACTCTGCTTCTGTTCTTTCTAAAAACCATGCCGTTTCTGTAGCCAGCCATGTAAAATGCATCACTCCCTTTGAGGCAGCCAAGAGGGACATGCCAGATATTGAAGACCAGATTTAGGACACGAGGATTGACACGCAGATTGATGCAGTTTGAAAGCTGCTTCAAATTGGCTTGTGATTTACTAAGACAGAAGCTAATTACACTATAAACAGTGTGACTGTCTTCTAGCTGCATCCCGCATATAAAGAGAAACCGCATTTCAGAGAAAGGTGCTTGAAAACAAAACAATTTTTAGAAAATCAGATTACATTACCATTTAACTTCATGCTTGCTACTGTCTTAAAAAAGAAATCTCTCAGTATTTAATAATAATGGATTGGATTTATATAGCGCTTTTCAAGGCACCCAAAGCGCTTTACAATGCCACTATTCATTCACTCTCACATTCACACACTGGTGGAGGCAAGCTACGGTTGTAGCCACAGCTGCCCTGGGGCAGACTGACAGAAGTGAGGCTGCCATATCGCGCCATCGGCCCCTCTGGCCAACACCAGTAGGCAAGTAGGGTAAAGTGTCTTGCCCAAGGACACAACGACCAGGACAGAGAGCCCAGGGATCGAACCGGCGACCTTCCGGTTACAGATGCAATTCCCAACCCCTTGAGCCACGGTCGCCCCGTAATCCCACCTACTAAATTATGATTGGTCAATTATCTATTTACCTCGAAGAAATAGTCACCTATAGCAGCAGCACCTGTCGTATTTGAATTGTTAAAGAAATCTAACATGCAGGAAACACACTAAACACAGTGATACTTTGGGTGGACCACAAAGTCACACTCATCTGAAATCCTTTCAGATCAACTAATCTCAATACCAGCTCACATCTGCTGATGGATCAGCTGATACCACTCAACGCATTTAATAGGAAAACCTCATATTTAAGTTTCTTTAGCCATCCTAAGATCCATTCTAAGATTGCTCCTAGCCTTGTATCCTAGCCATCCTAAGATTTCTCGGCATCTGCAAGTCCACCAATGCTCTATATCTTGCTGCTGATTTATTCTTTACATATACACACATGTCAAGGTCCCGGAGCAGATCAATAATGCCAAAAACAACACTGAGCTACACCATATTTGTTTATACTTGTTTCTTTCTTGTCATTTTTTTGAGAGTGGTGTTAAACAGTAGTTTTCCAGGCTTTCTGAAGGTCTTCCAAATTTTTCTTTGGACATTGGCTGTGTATTTCACTCATTTTCACTCCAGTCTAGCCCTTGGCTTCCAAGGACTGGACTTGGCTTGGAAGGACTGACCTCGGTGGTGTGTGGTGTGTTTTTGACTATAGTGATCCTGAAATTGACCATTTTGCTTCGGTTGCTTCATTAATGGTAAATATAAAGAAGAGACTTTCATCACAGGTTGGGTTTAAGTTCTCCTCAGAGTCAGACCTTGTTTTTCAGTCTATTATCTCAATCAATTTCATCAGAGAGGGCTCTTTATCTATCTACAAATGAGCACTGAATGAAAAGCTAAAAAATAGTGCAAAGCACAGAACCTCAGAAACTCAAACAAATTAAAAATATACTGCTTCTGTCTTTCAGAATTCGTGCAAGTTGCAAAAACAAAACAGCCCCTTTAAAATAAGGGAGAGGAACAGAAAGAATATCATAACAATGGAGGAAACTAAGATAAAGGTCTAAAGGTGCAGAAGAAAGAGAAAAAAACACTTCCTTGCTTTCTGGTTGTTAGACCCCTTGGTCTCTTTATGTTTCCCTCTTTCTCTCTTCCTCTCATACATACAGCTCAGACAAAAAGTCATCCAACCCCTCAGAGCATTCAGCCTGACAAAAAAGGAGAGGATAAAAAACACTTATTTTTTGATGGCTGCTTCAAAGACCATTACTGGCGCCTTTGAAAAGTTACCAGAGGGTGGAAGTTCTTTAGAGTGTTGAAGAGCAGAGTGGAGAGGTTGCAAAGGTGGTCCTCAGCAGGTCTAAAAATGAGGCAAATACAACCTGAGATGAACCACAAAACATTTCATTGTTTATTTAATGAAAAGTAAGACAAAATAGAGAAGCAGTGCATAAAAAACAACAACATCCTCCCTCTCTTGAAAGTGGCCCCCATGCCCAGAGCTGAAGCCTGGCATGGATTGTCCGCTGTGGGCCGAAGGCCTCGCTTGGCAAAGAGATACTGAAGGGTTGACTGGACCCACCTGTCAACACAGTCGGGGATTAGCGAACGTATCAATCCATGGCTGCACAGATCCCCTCACCTGCTCCACAGATCTTTCATTTTGTTACCTTATCCAACCGTCTGCTCTCTATTGTGCCACTCTTTTCTCAATGATTGCCAACTTTCTTGTTGCCTGATCAGACCAGCTTTACTTGCCCATTGTGTTCCCAGGATGGGATATGCCTAATAGTGACTGGCAGGCATTTAAGCTCATGCAGCTTCTCTATCTACCCAACTGGAGAAATTAAACACATCTCCCAAAAAAAGAGTGACAGAACATTTTCATAGCATATGCTGGTGATGATTCATATGCATCTGTGTCCTGTAGTACATACGTCTTTGTACAGGTGGATATTTAAGTAATATTAAAATAATAATATTTTATTATTAATTAAAAATTAAAGTCCCCAATCAGTATCAAGTAAATGGAAATAGAAATATACTATATAACATGAACATAAGCTACTTTCGGCTGATTCCTTGTCACCAAGAGTCACTTCAGCAGGTAACACCACATATTTGATTTGGCAGATTTTAGCCCCATTGTTGTGTACTTTTTTCAGTGTTTTTTTCTGTAACGCGGCCAATCTCCCGACTGTATTTCCATGTGATGTCTTTGTTATGTGTGCAAGTCAGGGGGAGGGGGGGGTCCTATTCCTCTGTGGGGCAACCTGCATATGGCCAATAAAGCATTCATTCAATTCAATTCAATTCAGATATAACCTCAAAGGGGATTTGCGTCTCTGTCTGGAACTGAGCTAGCAAAATATTGCTTGCTAAGCTAATGTGTAAACCACTACACCATGAAGCAACAACACAACAAGAAGAATATGACTAGCCGATATTGAAAACTTCAGGTCAGGTTTTTAGGAGATTTCTTGATTTGATTTTGCTTTACGTTCTATTGGCACATCATCTGTGTTCAGTATCAGCCGATCATGTCCAAAATTAGATGAAAATCATTGGCTGATACTGCAAATGCCTGCATGTTCCAATCACAGCTCTTTCCAGAACCCGGCAGCTTAAAGTCTCCTGAATATCATCTGGACAAGTAACCCTATATTAAAAGACAGACATATAACATTTAACAGACCGCTGAAACAAAAATCAAATGCCTGGTAATTTAAAAAGTGAGTTGAGTTGTGCTTATGCACCAGAGCGACACAACTACTCCACAAACTGCAGTATGACGAATGCAGAAAGCCAAAGAAAAACAATGCAATCGTTGCTAACGTGAATTGTCCAACGTCCCTAAAAGCGAGGCTGTACAGCCCGTCAAAGTTCAGGGAAAATGGTTAACACACTGGGCAAAATTATATGCTAGTGCAATTATTTTTCTGAAGCAAAACCAGTAATTCATGCAAATTGTTTTAAAGGAATGAAGACAGCTGACTACTTTTATTCACACCCGTCATGCAGGTACAATGAATGGGGTGAAAAACTTTATATTCTGCTTGTGGGAGCAATTTGTCTCTGAAGATGTTTTAATTAACAGAGCTTTTTCTTAAATAAAAGGCAGGTAAAAGCAGACTTAAGTTTTTATTACGTTTTGGTAAGGTTTTTTATTTTCATTTCAAAGTTTTTTCCTTTTCTAAGAGACTCAATTTATGTACACAAAGAGGATCAATTTTACATTAATGCAAATATATGATCAGTACATTAGCAGGAATGCAGCACGGCGTGAACGTGAACACTGTGATATGTTTACCTGACAGTGATTTAAAATGTATTTAAACATTTTTCCCACAAAAATCAAATGAATAATCTCGATCTCAGTACTTTTCAGAATAATCATGATGATTATTTTGGCCTTTTTACCTTTCCTTTTTAATATTTATGTCCCTTTTGAAGGCTTGCCCTCTGTGACTTTTTCCAAGGTCAAGTTTATTTATACTGCACATTGAAAACAAAGGAGTTGACCAAAGTGCTGTTAGGGGTATATAGCCCAAAGAAAAATTACACTAAAAATTCAGATAAATATTTGAATTTAAATAAATAAAATGTTATTAAATAACTATAAAATGTGCCTTTGGTCAAGTCCTGCATTATCAAAAGCACATATTTTCTTGTATTTGTTAATTGCAGTAAAAGCCTGCTGATGATTTATGGTAACTTACGGTAATTTTACTGCTGCAGCATTTTACTCTTTTTTTGGGACTACACTTTCAGCCCATTTACTACTACTACTGTGCAGCTCAGGAAAAACTCAGTCATTTTGTACGTTCATGCATAATATGTAAAACCTGCCCATTCTTTGGACTTTTGAAAGCACAGCATCTTTTGCCCTATAGTGCAACAGTGTCATTAAGCAGATAGGTTTCTGTAACAAAAAGCAGTCAACAGTTCACTGATTCCCGTCCTTGTGCTCCAGGACAATCGACACAGTTGGCGCACAGTGTGCTCAGTATCCTAACGATCAGCCTTAAAACGAATGGGCTAGATGGTGTGTTTAAATTGTGCATAGGTGGAGCATTTTTCAGTTAGAGCTAAAGCGTGGTGCTGAAAGAGAAGACAGAAGACTAATTACAGCAGAGAGAGAAAAGTAGTATAAAGAGGACCAGAAGGGGGATTATGATGGAGAGAAGAGGAATACAAAGACGGAAATTAGGAGAAAGAAAAGTCACGAGGAGGAGGGAGGGAGCGAGGATGACTGGGGCATGGGGAGTAGGCGTGTTCTGCCGAGCGTGTAAAGACCAGTCTTTCCTTTTTTTATACGGCGTAGTTCCCGACCTTGAGAGGACAAACTGGGTGGGTGGGTGTGGGACACCATATATCTTCAGAGCATGTTTTAACCGCCCATCCAGACATGAATACACAGGTATGCATGCTGCATACATCACATCAAATATAGAAGGTAGCACACATAATATCAAATAAAAACTATGTGCATATGTGGTGGCACACTATTCACGCCATTCAGTTCAAAGTTAAAGCATCTGGATGAAACGGTGAGCTTATACACACCAATAATGAATCAGTAAGTTACTACATATAGTGTAGAGGCCTGATAGTTGCATCATAAATATCACAGGGACCCACTGGAGGGTTATTTTTATATGTTCATTCACAGGAGATCAGACACACAAAACACTGAAACTACTTGATAATTTGCTTCACAGCGTCAGTGTCTTGTCTTTAGTATTAATCATAAGACTATGCTCTCATTCCTCTTCCAGCTCTTAAAGACACAAGAATGTCTTTAGATTATGTCCAGTTAATGGTGTGGTTGCTGTTAGATATCAACAGGAAACTTTTAATTCATCAGTAATGTGACTGTTGTGGAGCCGACAGGTCATACACCTGTCCAATATACCAGACACGGCATAAACTGCAGCACAACACTGTCAGTTTTCCACTAATTAAATTAAATCACCACTAAAAAGAAAAAAAAATAGAACAACAAACTCAACAAACTGCAAGATACTTGTGATCCATACACAGTCCTTATTGCAATATTTTACTGAAAAGAGTGAAGCATCTGCTAGAGTTCCACTTCAGCCATGTTTTAAATATATATATATATAGTCATATAAAAGAGGAACTACACCCTTACTGCTTGCATAGCAACTAAGAGGGTAAGGAGCGGCCAGGTGGTGCTAATCAAATGCATTTGATTTACTGATCATTAGCAAGTGTAAGCACCTCTATAGAAGCAGACGTTTTGGCAGTTTGCAGGTCTGGAGCATTCAGGTTTGTGTTAACACACTGCCAAGGAGGAAAATCATAAACCAAAAAGCAAATGTTGCTGTCGTTGATTCTGGGAAGGGGTTATAAAGCCATGTCCAAACACATTGAAGTCTATTAACCTGCAGTGAGGAAACATTCAAGACAGTTGTCAATCTTATCAGCTAAGGAGGTCCCATCAAATTCATTCAAGGTCAAACCATGCAACGTTTAGAGAATCTACAACACAACCTAAGAGCTAGCTCTCAGACTCCACAGGCCTCAGGTAGAATGTCAAATATAAAAGTTCATGACAGTATTACTGAAAAAAGACTGAAGAAGAAGAAGTAGTATGGCTGGTTTCTCAACTCTCAGCACATCAGATCTAACAACAATCCAGCACTGTGGCTAAACAAACTTGGTATAAGCAGCTGTCAGGCAGCTTTACAAGTGGGAATTCCTATAATATTGCAACCATCCAGAGGTCCCAAAATGCCAAAGCGAGATGTGGTTCCCAGCCCCATTCTCGATCAACTGTTCTTCACCCATTCACCTTTGTTCCCACGCCATTCTTCCCCTAACTCCACCCATTCCTACACTTTACGTGTACAATATAATCCTCCAATTGTAGCAACTCAAACTGCTAATTCTGGAATTAAAAACCAGTGCCCAAAAGAAAAGTTAATTAAACTCACAGTAGTCCAGCTCAGTGGACTACTGTGAGGTCACACCCAGCACAATAACAGGGCTGCAGCTGGAGGATATGAAGTCAACAAGTAGGCGACACAGATGTGTTATGTGGCAAAGAGGAGAACGCTGACAGGCAGATGAAGAGGAGGCACGGCGCTCCTTCATCTCTCTGGACACTTCACCCACTTTTGAAGCATTGTTTACACAAAACCTGTCTACTCGGCTCAGACGGGGGGGAACCAAGGAGCTGGCGGGAGGATGTGTGCCTGTGTATTAATACATGTGGGGAGGATTTAGAAAACTTTACAAGCTTTTATAAGCTTGTAAGCCTGTCACCGCACATGCTTTACACGTGCAATAACGGCATGGAGAGTTGAATGGGGATAGTTTATCTGAAAAAGATAAAGAGTTTAGTCGTACAAAACAGCCCTTCATACTTTGAAAACCTGCGACGCATCTCCAGATCTAATTGGTGACTTTCAAAAAAAAGTGAAAACCCTCCCCCAAAAATCAACAACAACAGGCCAAGTACGTTCACACCACAACTGCATTTATTAGGCTCTCGTCCCTGCCTCGGGTATAATGACTCCCCAGTTTAGAGTTTCCAAAAGCTCTTCGGTTTATGAGATGTCTGGCTAACGGTTTTTATTTGAATTCCTATGAAACCCCCTTTCAGTGCATGAAACAACTTCATAACTTGAAAATTGCATTTTTACAGCGGCACCACTCGATGAGTCTCAGGCTTTATTCCTTTACATCTTTTCACTGTGGTTTAATTAACTCAATGAGGTCTCAGTGTCCTCTGCATGGTATCACCCAGAGGAAAAATTTCACAGTCAAAGGCACCAAATGGTTCTTTAACTGCTTAAATATCTATCTATCTATCTATCTATCTATCTGTCTGTCTGTCTGTCTGTGCATCTGTCTATATGTGCACGCATCCACCTTTAGGGTGAAGGTGTGTGCATTAGCTTTTCATTATCATAAGTAATGGGAGTGGTTCCCCACCCTTAAAATGCCATTAGCCCCTGCTTACGTCCCTCTAGCAGCCCCCTCTCTCCCCTCTTTGCCCTTCCCAATCCAAAGCCAAGCACTGTGATTAGCTTTATGGAGCGAGGGCTGAAGGCAGAGAGGAAAACGCTGCAAATGATATTACTTTGAGCCTGAATAGGCATACGACACATGACATTATCATCACGCTAGATAGAGACAAGGAGTTTGGGGAGGGGGGCCATCAAATGCTGGGATAAGCATTACAAAATCCCCCCGCGCAATCAGATGAGCCCTGCCTGGAGGGGGCTTGGTTGGCTTGAACCCTGGTGGGAAATTTCATGACAGCGGTGAAAGAGGTTCCGTGGTGTCACGTCAGCAGTTTGGCTCAGTTCAGCGGGCGAGCACCTGCAGGTCTGACATGGAAATACGTACACGGAATTAAATTTCATGGCGACGGAGCGGTGATCGTGCAGGAAATCACGGAGGGTGTGGAGCACGGGATGCGTAAGGTGCAAGGGGTAAATCAGAGCCTGGGGGTGATTAAACTTCAAAGTGACCTTCAGTCTGTCATTTGAGTGTCAACATTTTTCCAGGTTGTGTTTGAATTATATTGCCCATTTGACAATGAGTTTCAGTTTGTTTGAACAATTGAGGATCAATCCTAAATATCTATACACTGTTTTTGAGTGACAACTGATTCATCATATAACATGATTCTTTTTTGAGTTTTCTTGAAAACTCATAAATATATTAAATACATGGATATAATGACTATTGGCCTTTGACTGTAATGAGATTTACCCGTATAGATCCATTATAAACTCATTAGCCACAACATTAAAACCACATGGCTATTACAGGTCGAAGCAGAACCCATAACCGACCTGCACTCCGGTGCATTTTTAGTGTTTTATTTTTGCCATAAGGTAAGCTCCGTTATCTAACTAATGGTGGCTCCTGATGTATATTTCTAAAACTTCATCATAGCTCTAAGTTCACTCTTTTTTTTCTTACTCTGTGTTAGGCCTCACAAAGTCACACAGGCCTGTGGACTGGTTGGGAACTGTTAGAAAAACATGTGTTTTCCCTGACCATTTGGTGTTTTTTTGCTGGAAGTTGCTTTTGTTGCTAGGTGAAATCAGTCACAAAGATGTCCTGCTTTGGTCCCGACTACCAACTAAAACAATTGCAGGGAGGTTTTTCGGTGCAGCACCGTCTACGTCTTTGCAACTACTTTTACCTAGCAATCTCCAGCAACCACTCACCAACTTGTCTGTGAACACATTTTTCCCTAGCAACCTATGATTGCCAAACGGGTGGTCACCAACCAGTGCAATGAGGCCTAAAGTGAACTGAGAAGAATTCTTTCTACAATCCTTGCAGCCTGCAATCACTGGCGCTTTCTAAAAGATGTTGATATTCTGACCTTGCGGGCACAATATCCATAATAACACATTTTTTTCTTCTCTCATCCTCTGTAATAATTCACTTACAAAAGCTCAGTCAAATGTTCATATTGATGTTGACGCTGCTGGCAGCCGCAGTGTCAGGCTGTATTGCAGCCTACGGTCTCAGGCACAGTGCACACTTCAAGGCACTCATTTTAGTTGAATTCCCCTTTTTTCAGCTTATTGTTCCCTGAAAACACAAGATCCTCTTTTGTGATCATGCATGACATTTCCATGGTTACATATTCTTGTATCAGCCAGCCCAACAACATGGGTGTAGCTTGGAACATCTCAATAATGATTTTTATGCTAAATGCTGATTAATTAGAAATGTTGATGAATTAAAATGTACTGACAACAAATGAGGGGCAGGTAAATGTATACTTTGGATCAAAAGCAAACATGTATAATAAACCCATCTGCTCCATCTCTACTTATTTTTCCTCGCAGCAGGCATATTCTGTTACAATGTGCATGTCTTTTTTCGATGTGGGGATATGCCATATCTGCACTGCCTCCTCCTATGTGTATGCGTATATTAAGGATAATGCCCATGCTTGGATTTGTAAGAGTCATGGATAGACTAATGTGTTTTGTTGCCTTGCTCGTGTGTGCGTGTTTAATCCCTTGCACGGTGATACAGGCAGCATGTGTGTCCGCCCATGTAAACATCCTGGCGCGTAAACACCCTAATCTGTTCCCCTTCCCTGGTAATTACACTGACTAACGAGCAAAGCATGGGGACCCAAGCACACAGCGGGGGAGAGAGAGAGAAGGACAGAGGGAGGACAAGGAAGGGATGGAGAGAAGACAAGGGACAGATGGTGGAAGAAGAGAGAAAAAAGTTTTATTCGTGCATTCATGTCTCTATAGAGTACACATGTGCAGGTATGTGTGTATGTACAATGTATGTGCCCGTATAGTGTTTGTGTATGTGTGTGTGGGAGAGAGTGCAAGAGATTGAGGAAAAAAGTGTGTGTGTGTGTGTGTGTGTGCATGTCAGGGCCAGATGCCCGCATCTACCAGCCCATCTGTGAGGAGAGCCCTGCCAGACCACTAATCAGGCAATCCATCACCTTTCTACCTGCCATTGGCCATTACTTGATAGCCACTCACACATATACACGGACACGCACACACATCTGTCACATCCACAGACATTTCTCTCCTGCACATACACAACTTTGCTTACCTTCTGTTAGCGTGCACATTTTTACAAAGGGGGGGGGGGGGGGGGGGGATCGAAAAGTGATGATTAACAAACTAATTAGGAAAAAATAACATTCATGTTGAGGTCAAACACGTGTACAAACACTGTCACACCCATTCAAGCTCATAAGCATTATGGTGAAATTATACTCAAAATACTCAAATAGCCACATGCCTCGAGCACTTTGGATACTACTCCAAATTTGCCCCTAAACACACACACACACACATACTTGCACATTTCCTGGATAGAGTACACAACACTCATGAGAAATCTCTTACAGCTTATTAAGACACAGAGAAAACTACTAGCATATCCGCCCTGCTGTTGTGGAGCCAGATAATGGCTTCATTTGCATGTTTTCTTCATAGACTGTATGTAAAAAAAATTGATACTGCAGTGGTTTGAAT
Source organism: Diplotaxodon limnothrissa (assembly GCF_057381915.1). Lineage (NCBI taxonomy): Eukaryota > Metazoa > Chordata > Actinopteri > Cichliformes > Cichlidae > Diplotaxodon > Diplotaxodon limnothrissa. The sequence continues at coordinate 23,774,429 of NC_140617.1, read as the reverse complement.
CATATCTAACTGAGACTCCAACTTGTTCATGTAAATTAGCAGCCCTTCTCACACACTCCTCAATATTTAACCTCCTAGACAGTATCAGTAGAAGGCACAGCTTTTTCACTGCTATGCAGATGATACCCAGCTTTATCTATACATGAAGCCAGATGACACAAATTCATTAGCTGAATTACAGAAATGTCTTAAAGACATTTGGCTCATATTTGGCTCTAACATTTTTTAGAAACATGGTGACTAACCAGTCTGGCATTACCTCAACCTCCAGTAACACTGTAAGGAATCTTGGATCATTTTTCACCAGAATATGTCCTTCAGTGTGCATATTAAAAATATATATTTATTTCATTTGGTCAATTTGCTAAAATTAGAAGCCTTCTATCTCAAAGTGACACAAAGAAACCGTTCATTCATTTTAGTTGACGCAATTTTAGAAAATCCCATTAACAATGAATTACAGTAGTGCAGCCTAAAGGTAATAATTCTAGGAAGTTGTGATTCCTTCCTGTTAAAAAGTAGTTTTTTCTTCCCACTGTTGCAAGTGCTCCTTTACAGGGGGTCGTTTGATTTTTTCTTTTTCTTTTTTGTAGTTTTGTGTTCTCTTTTGTTTTTTATATTTTTAATATTGTCGCCTACAATATGCAGTGCCTTGAGGCAATAGTTGTTGTGAACAGGCACTATACAGAATTGAATTAAACACAGACACCCATTTGTTTCTGGACTCCAGATTCTGAAGCCTCAAAGTTAGCAGAGTGGAGCCAGAAGTGACCATATTTGGACAAGATGATGAAGTGATAAGTTATACCCTAGCAGTAGCGAACGTGGCTGGCAAGCTGCATCCATTGCACAGACACCATAGCTGATTAGCAACAAACTAATAAAATAATCAAGCTACACTCAGCAAAACTGTGGAACAGTCTGTAGCCAGTTTGTCAGATGAGTTCATTGAAAATGCTCTGAAGGGCAAGAACACACTTGAGAGGTCCAGTTCAGTGACTGCAATTAGACGAGGTGAGACCTTGCAGACAGCTACAGCTACCTGTGGCGACACATCACTCAATCAAAATAGCAACACTGCTAACTTTAAGGCTTAATAGTACCAGATGCATGAATTATTTACAAAATTTACCTCCTGTAGAAATGCAGAGAGGGGGAAAATTACCTACTGCAAACAAACATGCTTTTAAAAGAAATTTTTATAGGAGGCAGCCACTAGAAAAACCATGATCCATTTGTGCATTTCTCTTTTACGCCCATGACATTTTTTTTCCTTGAGAGATGACGATGCGAATGAAAAAAAAAAAAGTAGAACTCTTGATGTGTAATGAGCTCCTCAGCTATATTACAGACTACACACACGCATCAGGAGGTTGAAACCCACCTGTGTCTGTCTGTGTGTGAGCAAGCGAGTGTGTGTGCATTAGCCTGAAGCGACGACTGCATGGTACGCCGTCTGATCGCTGCCGTATAAGCAGGAGGGATTTTATCTGGCTCTGAATGAAACGCTTTTGAAACTAAAGGCAGTAGTCGGCTGCCAAAAGACACACACACACACACACACACACACACAAGCAAGCAAGCACAGTCAAAGCCAAGAGTACAAATGCACAACCCATTTGGGACTGGCACATAACAAACATGAGTCTGAGCAAACAGTTATGTGAAAAGCAAAGCACACAGCACTCTGCAATTCCTGAACATGCATACACTAAAATGCTTGTCCTTGTACACTATAGTTTACATTCAGTTCAGTGTGGGCATGTTTGGCCGCTTGACCCCAAAAATCACATAAGCTAACTAAGCCTTAAACTTTTTCAGGGCTAACCACAGTAGCACATTTTTACTTTAGCCTATGTTTGGTCCTTCTTTAATCCATTGTGAAGTTTAATAATGAATGACAGCTACCCCAAAGAGAAAACTACCAAACACTGTCAGTCAAAATGTGCTGGTGAGTTTGTTCTGAACAGTTTGTTCCAACTCGGATGGAAAAAATACTTAAATGTCAAAGAAATGACGAGGCTGAGGGCAGTACGGGTGCTGAGGCTGCTAGGCGCCCACAGGCAGCTGTGTGCATGCAGTAACCATACCACATCTGTGAAGTGTCTGTTTTCAGTAGGGAACTTAATTCGACTGATTGCTAACTGGCTGTATTCTGTTTATATGGAACCCAATGTAAAAGCAGTGTTGATGAACACATATGTCACTTTGAAGCTAAATCATCGTTCTGCAGCAACTAGTTCATTGTTTGTGGAGCAATTTCTGAATTTTTGGTTTCAGATCTATGAGGTTCTGGCTGGAATCTGAATGTAAGATGTTAATGGGAATTTCTGTGTATGTAGGTTGTATACAACAGATTTGCAACAGATGGCAACAGATTTACAATTTTTACAAACTTATCACAGTTAATCATCATATTATCAGAAACAGATTGCGTGTAATTGCTAACTTGACCTTATTCAATCACACTTGTGATTAAAACTTGTAGCAGACTGACTGCAAGGTTTTTCTGTTTTATCGCCGTTTTGATGCATGAAACTCACTTTGAAGATGGCAACTGCCTCCGAGTGGTCGCACACCTGGTCTCAGATGCAACTTCATCTTCAAAGCAACCACTTCCAAGGCAACAAGACTGAAGACAGTTGCAGTCGTGCTGTGATGTCTAACCATCTAATGCGACTGTAGCATTAGTCTGAATTAGAGATGGCACGATACCACTTTTTTATGTCCGATACCGATACCAATATCATAAATTTGGATATCTGCCGATACCGATATGAATCCGATATAGTGTTTTTTAATCAACAAAACGGTTTTTTAAAATATCTTGCTGCATTTTGTATAAGTTCATACTCAAATGTAAAACAACAACTACACTAAAGCTATTCTGTTATACCTGTATGCAAAAAAAAAAATTTCATAGTTCAGCAATACTGATCAATCTAATAAACTTAAACCTACACCATCCTCCCTATTCTGGTATTTTATTTTATTTAGTACTTAGCGTAAATATTAAGCAACCTAACTAATAGGGTTCCAACTCCCAGCAACAACAAAAATAAATAAATAAAAAATAGGGAACCACCTCTCACGCGCCACCTCATGATGCTTAATCGACGTAATCAACTTTAATTTGATGCAGTGTGAAAAAAAATGCACAGAAATCAATTATTTTTCAAGAAATATTAAATAGATTCAACATCTTTCTTCAACAAAATTGCAGACTGCACAGATGGTACCTTCCCAAAGGAAAAAGTACTATAGCTTACTAGGGTATATTAGACTTAACAGTTACTATATACAGTAATGGACTTCTATACATTTTACATCAGATTAAAACTTTGGGTGTAAGATTCAGATAATTATTTAATAACAGCCAGACATTTTAAATGAGAATAAGAAAGAAAAGTATGTCTTTGTGCCCCCTTTTCATGTTAATGCCCTATCGGCCCCCCTGGCTAAACTTTGCTAGATCCGCCCCTGCACAGTTACCAGCGTCAGCTATGTAGAAAAAGATCCTGGTGTAGAAAGTAATATTAAATAAATTCTAACAACAGCTTATCAAGCTTAAACGTGCTGCTGTTGTTCAGCCGCTGGTTTCCTCTTTCTGGTGCAAAGTGGGCCAAAAACAAACAAGAGAGACAGACTCGCGACAGAAAAGCCGATCAGCTGATCATTAAGCAGTTTCACGATTGAAGTAGCAGCCGGAGAGCGAGAGGCAGTCACTTGTTAAGCTTAACGTGGGAATGCTTTACAAACATTCAGAGATGGACTTACACACTTGCTTTACTTCTCTCGGGATAACTTTGTCGGAGATGAAATGCCAGGTTGCTAGCGAAGCTCCAAATGCTATCCAGACCACCGGCAGGTCCCGCATGCCACAGCCGCTCTATCACGTGATGCATACTGCTCCACGTGCTAACGTTCTGAGGTGAGTTACGGCGTGTTGCAAGTTTTGTGAGGCGCTTTCGTGATATTTAATGGATCGGATTACATTTTTTATTTTTCTCCGATATCCGATCCAGTAATTTAGGTCAGTATCGGACCGATACCGATACGTAATATCGGATCGGTCCATCTCTAGTCTGAATACACGATTTTTGATTCATTGCAGCGATTCTTCTACTTAAATGTATTTAAATTATTTGTATTGTGGTAAAGATGAATTGTAAGTAGCGCCTCTTTAATGAAGTGCATGTATGTTAGCGTGTGTCCCAACCTGTGTAGGACAGGCAAAAGGTCCTCTAGTAGCGAATAAGCATCCAAGAGGGATAGCACAATCAGATCTGCAGGGTTCCTGACCACAAGTGTTTATTTCTGTTTGAGTGTGCATGTGTGTATCTCAGGGAGATACAGTATGTAGTGGTTAAGGCGTTAAGCTGCAACCCTGTGGTGTTGCAGTGATGTGGAGGTGTAGCAATACAGCACACACACTGAGCTAAAACACCACCCACGGGTGCCACGTCCCTCAACAGACCTTCACTCTGACACACATAAACACACGCAGTCGAAATTAGAACAACATGCCGAGTAAAACAGCCTGTACCCAAAAACAAGGGCCCAACGCAATAACTTTGCATAACATAAATCATTTCTTGTGGGGGAGAGTAGAATTGTTAATATACGAATGAAAGTTTGTGTTCTGGTGTGTCAGCGACACCCAGGGAACCAAGAGGAGACATAGCTTTCGTTGCCATCTGTTCTCCAGCCTAACAATTAGGACGCAGTCAGAGCAGCCCTAATGCAATATTCTGCATGACACAGACACAAGCACACACACACACACACACACACACACACACACACACACACACACACACACACGTCTCCTCCCCCTATGTGGTGGCTGTCGATCGATTCTGTGCCTTGTCCGCCACTCACTTGCTCACAGTGCCGGACTGAAAATCACATAGATAAGCCAAGACCCATAAAGAACAGGACCTGAAGGCCTTTTGAGATACCCACCCACCCACCCACACACACACACACACACACTCAGAGGATAGATGGGTTACCCTAAAGAGTCAGAGAAGTGGAGAAATGAGAGAAAAAACATACCTGCAGCAACTGTCAACGTTGGATGTCAATGATAAGAAAAATTGCACATGCCTTTAATGTGATATAAACACACTGAACTCCCAACTGTGGTTAAATACTTGATGTGAAAACAACATAAGCAACAAGGTAAAAACTGCATATAACCTAATTAGGTGGTATTATCAAGGGCAAGAGAGATGCTGGACGTCCTGGTTAATAGCCATTCTCTTGCACAAAAGCTAGTTGGTGCATGAACATGACTCTCGCACAAGAGAACGCAGAGATTTTACACACTGCCTGTGTAGGTAGTAGTTTTTACAGAAATTTTTATTTTCTGTTTAAATTTGTCCATGTTTGAGAATGTCCATGTATCTACACACTGATACTGGCACAGCAATAAAACCGCTGACAGGTGAAGTGGATGACATTTATTATCTGGTTAGGATTTCACCCGTGAAGTGTTGGCATATTTGTGGCATTTCTTAAAGTAGACTATAAAAAGGACAAGCTCAGATTTCTGAGTGGCTTAGAAATGAGAAGGGTAAAGGGGAATATGTTTCCAGGTTATGTGGCGTTTTTCCTGGTATGTGGTGTGGTTAGTACCTATCAAAGGCAAAGATCCAAGGAAGGACGTGAGGAAATGAGGATTAGGTCGTGCCCAAATAAGCTCAGTAGTGCCTGCACAGTGAGTGAAGTAGATCTGACCACAGAAGACTAGCAAACTGCTGAACATGCCTATCCCAGCTCTTATAGGGTGCTTCTTTCTGCGTTACCCTGCGATAGATTTGTGACCCGTCCACGATGTACCGCTGCCTCTCGCCCTTTGACTGCTAGGATAGGCTCCAGCCCAACTATTACCCTGATTTGGACAAACGGAAGAAAATGGATGGATGGATAACTACAGATAAACTGAAGATTTAAAATATGTTCTCACAGCTATGGAAAAAGTTTTATGTTGGTTCAAGGTTGAAACCAAAAAGCTGATCTTCAGGTCTCAGAGAATTTCAACATCGGGCAAATTAGAGATTATTTTATCCAATGTTTGATAGACTCTATGGAGTCTTCAGAAGTCTTTTAATATACTGCAGAAAATGTATGGGAGTGGCTCATTAGGCCATGTGCCACTCGGAAGGATGGTGGTTTGATCCTTGGCTCTTCTAGTGTGCATGTCAAAGTATCCTTTCGCAAGATACTGAACCCTGAGTTGCCAACAATGCATCCATCGAGTGTGAGGTCAAAAGCACTTAGGTGTAGAAGAAAAGTGCTTGTATGAATGTGTGTGAATGGGTGAATGAGGCTTGTAGCTATGAGTGCTTACATAGAGTAGAAAAGCACTACATAAGCACCAATTTAACATTTATATGTGGGAAATAGCGAGAACCTGAAGCCAGCTATGAGCTAGGCTTTGGCATTTTAAGCCTCTGAAAGATCACTTTGTCTTCAAACTCGAATGAAGAGGTTTTATTTATTTTTTTAAACTCCAGATCTTGTGTTTTCATCAGATTTTAAGTTTTTTTTCTGGTTTTTCTGGTTCTCATTCATAAGTGATTTATAGCTGAATTCTTTCTAATAGCCAGCAGGGGGAGATACCTATGCTACCAAAAAGCCTTTGAAGTCTGTAGGAAAATGATGCACTGACTTGACCAGTACAGACTCTTTCCTCATCAGTTTATGGGCTCAGTCACTTTAAAGTTATACTTCTATGTTTCAAGGAGGTTTATCCAAGGTATACTCATTGGGTAGCAACTTGTAATTTTGCTAGCAGTTTTTCAATCAGATCCAGTTCTTGCTTGTCACATCCAGTTTCGCAAAGATGGCAATGAGGAAAATGCTCATCTCGAGACTTTGCTTACCAATAGGTAACATCACAGTAGTTCCATCCATCTTTTAGACCGCCTTTAGTATTGAGCTATAACCTTGTAACTAAACCCTACAGGTTGCTGTGCTGGTCTTTTTAATTAGGTCAATACTCATTTTGGGGGGATTTTTTGTATATACTATGGAAATATATGGTGCAAAGATCATGAATGCTGGTGTGACAGGACTGATAAGACTGGTGTATTTAGTTGGAGCCAACTTGGCACTCTTTCAAGCCTTTCAATAAAATTGAGAAGAGAACAGATGAAAGAAGAGAGAAAGTTGAGGAAAAAAGAAAAGATACTAGATCAAAATAGTGTGATGGCGGGTTAGAAAAAGAGAAAAGGTAACCTAGAGAGGCAGAGTCGAAAAAAATAAAAGGACAGCGAAAGGAAGACTAGTGATAGAGGGAAAACAGGACGGGTGGATAGATCAATGGATGGATGGAGGGAGTAAAGGACAAGAAGGAGTGACCAGCCTGGACTTGCCTGCAGTTTCACCAGTGGGAGCAGCTTGTGTGGCAGCAGGACGACTGTCACCGCTGCCTGCCAACCGTAGCCGTGCTGGCATCGCAAAGCACCCACCTGTCACTCAAAGCCGTGTTTGTTTTAAGTCGCTCCCAGGCTGATTGTTACCGCTACTTGAGAAAGAGGGTGGAGACGTGCCCATATAACACTCATAATTTTGAAATACAACAAGGCTGTTGAGTTTGTAGAATGTGATCGCATGTGTTTAAACAATAGCGCCTCGTGTATCTCTCTCAAGCACCATCTAAGATATCAATAGTTGGCTTTAGCCAAAATCTGACCAAACAATGCTAATTCTAATTCTGACTGTCCTGTAAGAAGATTGCATAACACATCTTTTTTTTCACCTCTGTCACTCCCTCTCTCTCTCTCTCTCTCTCTCTCTCTCATTCATATATATATATATATATATATATATATATATATATATATATATATATATTATTAACACATTTCATTCCCTATGTTGATGTATCCCCAGAAAGAAACATGATATTTTTGACAACCAGCGTTGTATCTACCTGCAGAATAACTTGGTGACCACAGAACAACGTCTTCCAACAGTTACAACACGAGTCACAATAATTAGCCTGTCAGAGAGCAGAGTGGGAGTTGAGCCTGCCTGGCTGTTAGCACACAAAGCAACAGTCGGCAGCACTGCGCGTGTGTGAATGTGTGTGTGTCTGAACAGTGAGCGGTACCATTCTCGCAGCCTGTTCTGACCGCCCTACCATCTGCGGGCATGCCGGGTTCCCGCCTGTTGGCCCTCCTATGCCAGGCACTTTGACGTGGTTGCATGGTAACAGGTCTGAGAGGGCGGCTAGAAGCTGGTCTGGCCAAATGGCTTCAGCAAAACACTGACTTCAGCACAGTCTTGGCATTAGACTGTGGGGGCTGGAGATTGTAAAAATACATGCATTTTCATGAAATAAATTAACTTAACATACTTCTGGCTCCAAAGACCAACTATGCAAAACTAGATTTGATTTAACACTTTTGCTGTGACCTAGTTTGTTCACTTCCACATCAATACTTCCTTATTTTAATTGCATACATGCATTCACGCCGACATGTACTGCTACATGCAGCATACTGCAAGTAACTGGTATCAAAAAAGCTGAATGTAGACTTCTACGGCTATGGTGTAGGAAGAAGAGGACCAAACAACAATTTTCAAACACTCAAACAGCTAGCTAACAGTGACAGATGTATATTTGTAGGAAGTGGCATTAGATGTGTTGCTACACTGTTTCCGTGTGTATGCATGTCAAATATTTGCCTTTAATGTACAAGACTTAAGTGTTGCCTGAGGCTCAACAAGTTGCAGGAGTTGACAAACTGTGACAGATAGTGCATCACTGATAGTCAGATGTCCTGTATGTCATTTGCATTAACTGGAATACTTGGCAAGTCCACTTAGAGTTGATGTCAAACCTTATGGGACCTTAGATTAGTTAGCTATTTGAATTTAGCAGGCATATCAGCAGATTAGTAGCGAACACAACATTTTTAAAGGGTACTGACAGAGGTCCTCTCTGCAGTCCTGTGAACAGTCCTCCTGATGATTCAGCAGCTTGTAAAAACACTTTTAGCAGCAATAACATAGAGTAATCATTTTCTGTATAAATGTATCAGTCTCACATCATTGTGAAATAATTTTGGCTCAGTCTTCTTTACAGTTTTAGTTCATCGAGGTTTGTTGGCTTTCATTTATGCATAGATCTGTTAAGATCAGGCCATAGTATTTCTTTCAGGTTGGAATGTTGGTCAACTCAGTGACTCCAAGATGGCTAAATAATCACCGCTCCACCACTGTGCTTGATAGTTTGCATGAGGTGTTTTTGCTGATATGCTGTGTTTGGCTTTCTCCAAATGTGCCGCTGTGCATTATGGCCAAATGTCTCTACTAAGAGAAAAATGAGGCCTGCAGAGTCTGAAATGTAGCTCTTGGGTTCTTTTGCAGTTTCTCTGACCATTGTACAGTTTGAGTTTGGGGTGAATTTGTAGGGGCATCCATCCCTGGGAAGACTGTCAGATGTTTTATTTTTCACATATAAATAGTCTTTATCCATAGCGTTGGGGTTAAAACAGTCATTCCACGTGTAAAGATTTCTGGTCTGAGAAAAGAAGGAGAAAGAGAAAGGAGGGTTACATCAAGAAGGGCATCCAGCGAAAGAAAGAAAGGAGCTTCAGTGTAGAATGATGGCCTTATAACACTTCCCAGATAGATAGGCAGCAACAATTGCTTTTGCTGATATAGTTTCCCCTTGGCATTGTGTCAATACACGCTTGAATGCTCCAGACCTGCATAGTGCTAAAGTGTCTGTTAGAGGTGCTCACACTTGCCTATGATCAGCACCTGGCTGCAACTTACCTGCTTAATTCCTATGGAAGCAGCAAGAGTGGACTTAGTTTTTCACAGGAATGCGTTTTCATCTGGAAAAAGCTTTCAGTTTGCAAGCTTTTGTGACAAACTTGAATGAAAATGGACAGGATTATTGAGGTAAGGTCACTGGAAAATCCGTAAGTTATTAAAATTAATGGCAGGAAGTAACTAGCGAAGAGCAAGCACAAGACACTATAAGTGCCACTGTAAGCAGACAATTAATTTACCTCCTATTTACAAGTTCAAGCATTATTCGTATGACTTATGGGGAGAGACCTGATTAATTTGTTTTTCTCGGCAACCCCCACCAACGTGCACAGACGTAGCTGATTAACAGTACGAATGTTCATTTAACATATTTTGTGGTCCACTTTTACTGTAATATAAGGTTATTTACAGCTGTAATATACAGACAAAATGTGCACATATAAATGTCTAGAACATGTAGAATAAAACAAAAGCATAAGCAGCTACCTCGGTGCAACTTTACAACACCTGCAGATCTAAAGGACAACATGTTGATCTGTGTACATGAACATGTTACTGTATGCAGGTTTACAGCAGGTTACAGCATGCAGCACGCTGCAGAGGTGCTGTTATTTGTCTTTTTATTGAGACAAATTCTCTTTGACTCATATTAAATAAGTGTTATTGCATTTCATTTCTTCATTTCACTTCATTTTTTTTTGTTTGGATTATCAGAGTGAATCAGCCTCTTTCAATGCCTCCACATCTTTCCAATGGACACATATTTGTAATTCAGTTCAGGCTAAATCAGACGCGAATAGTATTAGCTTAGAGTAGAAAAGGAGAAAAAACTAGTCCTGTGCAGCGAGCGGGCAAGAATACAATCTCTGTTTCCGCTCACAAACAAAATGAACCCCCCCTCCCTCTAAAAATCTCTCTCCTTCACCAGAGCCTCTCTCTTCTTCGCGCACACACTCTCAGAGACACACGCGCGGCATGCACGCAGGCAGCTGCCTAAAAATAAAATAAGATAGCGAAACAGTGGCTCAATCATCCGTGACTCCATTTTACTCAGCAGCGCCACAGGAAAATTAATTGCACTAATTGAGTAACAGAGTTCATCAAACTGGTATTCTCATTTTCCACATTCATTAGGCACTCTCTTTGTGAGAGCATCCCCGAGGTGACGCTGTGTGTATGAGGAGAGAGCAGAGAGGAGAGTCGACAACACTGACAGTGGGGACAAACTCAGAGGCATCCGGAGCAAAAACACTCACAGTTTAGTTGCCCTTTGAAAGATGTTTGCTGGCATAAATTTGCATTGCAGTGTAAACACTGTGTATATGTATATGTACCCCCCCCCCGATATAAAACAGCAGCAAACAAATACAAATTAAGAAGCTGTGCACGGACTGTGTCATTATTACAAACAGAGAAAGCGAGATTCAGTTTGTGCCTGCTGTCAGTTTTTCTCACCGAGGATTTCCTTTGCAAAGGATTTCACACAATTGCAATGTGTTTATGTGTCTGTTTGTGACGGTGCCGGGCACGTATGTGTGAATGACACAGAGGCACCCAACTCTAAACTGAATTGTAATGAGAGCAGAGATGTAACAAACATGAGGAGACCGACGGAACGGGGAAAAAACTAAAACAAGGGTTTTCTCTCTGGTAGCTAAAAGTATGTTCGTCTTTACGCCTGTGCTGCCATGAGTTCATATATGTGTGCACGTGGTCTGGTTTTTTTGTCATTGGGGGGAAACATGCGTACTACAGGGCTCGCCGAGTGCTCACAAACACACACACGCTGGCGGTGCCACCGTCTGCAGCGGCCATCTGCGCTGGAAACATAGAGAGGGGTAAAAGAAGCTGACAGTAGAAATGGAAAGGGGATAGATTGAGAGCAGTGCGAGGAGGAGTGTCCGCCTACTGCACTGGGGCTGCCAAAATACAATTTTATGTAATAAACTGGGGGGAATTGAATATTTCAGTCTGATCTACACAGTCTGTTGGACACCAGCAGCAGTGAGCAGACCTCCCTTTGCTTTGCAGCTAAATGTTTCTTTTGTGCAGCTCCTGGATTAAAAAAAAGTCTTAGAGGTGCATTTATCCCATAAACTGTCTTTCAGGGTTTTCATTTAAATAGCACCTGCTTCATCACTCGAAGCATGCTTATGGGGATGCTGAAGCAAATTTAAACATTTACTTCAGCATTTAATTATTTATTTTTTTTTGCTAAGACTTAGAAGAGAAGTTGACATGCCCATAAGTGTAAGAAGGAACCGATGGCTACTTTTTAAAGTCTGAGACATACTGAAATTTTGAGCCAGTGCTGGTACTGTTTGAAAAAACAGAAGTCTTATACTGAAATCTTTCCCTGCTCACTTGTGTATTTGTTTCTGAACCCCTTTTATAGATGGAACTTGGCTTATTCACTGTGCTGAACCAACTTTAAAATTAGCCAATGCAGATACAGATGCAGATGTTTCATCGTGAAACTGTGTTGGAAATATTTGTATCAAACATGACACTTGAAGTTTATTACATAAACATTTCTGTATACCTCTTAATTGATGTTATATTGCATTTTAAGATCCATTTTTGGATCATTTTGGACAATGCCAAATAGTGTTTACAGTGGATTATCACATGTACTAAATCACACAATAAAGATATCTTTTAAAAAAATAAATTCAACCTACTCTCGCTATAATCATTGTACCAAAAGGTGCAATTTTTTTCAGAAATTTCCAAACCAACTCAATGTTCCAAATGCAATTCATTAAAAATATTTGTTTTTCTTAACAAATGTGAATAATGTGTCCTAAAGACTTTTAATAATACATAGCCTCCATGCACCTACAACAGTTTATGAAAGTTTTCTCATTTATGTTGGCAAAAGTTGGGTAATACATGCACAACAACCACCTAACAACTATTCTTAAAATATAAATTAAATCTACCACAGCTAAGAACCAGTTTGCCAGTACAAATATACCAAGCTATAGCATCAGCTTGAAGATACAACATACTAAATGATTATACTGAAAACATCCCTCATTTTATTCATTCATATTATGGATAATACCTTTGTAACATTTTTTGTTTGTATTTTAAATTGATTTTATGTTTTATGTAATATATATATTATTTTTCTTTTTATAGTCACTTCAATTACTTGCAGAAAAGATGCTATACGAATAAAAAGAAATGATTACAGTGATGATGTCGGTTGACTGCACCACTGTCGTGTCAGCTGTGATGCATTTTCTGTCACATCTGCTGTAATGTACTTTGTGTTGTAAACAATGGAGGGAGATCTGCTCTGTTGTAGAAACTATGTTATGACACAATTTCTTAATTAGCATGAGCATCTTTTTCCACCGTTGGCATGGTGATGGATAGCGCTTTTGACTCACAGCAAAAGGTCCTGGGTTCTTTCTGTGTAGAGTTTAAATGGTCTTCCTTGTGCCTGTGTGGGTCTATAATCCAAGGACATGCTTGGTAGGTTAACTGGTGAATGTATAAGTGAATGGTTGTCTGTTTCTGTGTGTTAGCCCTGCAGCAGACTGGCAACCTCTCCAGGGTGTATCCTGCCTCTCACCCTATGACAGCTGGGATATGTTCCAGCCTCCTCCACAACTCTGAATTAAATAATCTGAAGAAAATATGTTTTTTGAAGTGTATTTTGAAATATACTGGACAACTTAGTGATGTCATCACATCTGTTATAGGCTAAAGTCAGCCTGTACTACTTTTTTGATCACAAAGACTGGACACTCCTACATTTCCACCATAAGATATTGAATTCTCCCCACATGTACCTTTGAAACTGACTAATTATCAAATTACATCTGGAATATTTACAATGACAACAGCTATCAGTATTATGTTTCCAGGAGACAATGCAGCACTAAGAAGTCAGTAAAGCTACAGTGTGATATATTGTGGCTAATAATACATATAGCTTTTTGTACAGATTAAACAAACCAGACGTAACATGTTAGGCCCCAGCGGCCTACAGGCCTACATGTTACAAATGGTTGCAAGTGGTAGCGGGAGGTTGATAGCTGTCATGAGGCGAAACTGTTTGTGAAGAACTGCTCATTTAGTGGTTTGTGCCTTTAAAATAAGGCACAACTTTTACTTTGAAGGCTTCCAGTTTAACTACCGTTTGGAGTTTAAATCTGCATCTTCCATGCAAACTACGCGTGAATGTGCCGCTCATGAGGTGGCTTTTTTGTGCAACACCCACCTCAGCCAGCAACCAGTCACCAACTGGTCTGGGAATACACATCTCACTGACCAGTCTCCAGGCCTGTGTGACCAAGGCCCTAAAAAAATGAGATTTACAAGTGTTTTTGGACAAAACCAGGCAAGCTCTTTGTTTCCAATTTTTTATGCAAGTCTAACCGGCATCTAGCTAGCATTAACGTCACATATAACATACAAAAATCACTGAAGTGAATATTTTTATTTCCTAAAATGCAAAACTAATCTTTTAACTACCTCATATTCCATCCTGCCTTAGAGTTTGCAACACATCAAATCAGTAAAACTGTTATCCTATGTGTGCTAACTTTATGGCACAAAAATCACATATATTCTGCTCTGCTACTTCCTGGTCTTACTGTGCAGTGATGTCATGTGCGTATTAAATTGTTTTGCTGATGATTAATTAAAGGTGCAACCTCTGCAACCTCACACTCCATTATACCTGTGAGCTCCTTTATAGCTATAACACACTCGATTGGTTCTGCTCTCGAGCATTAGCCGGACGTTGAGTGAAATCGATGTGAACACGGCTCAAGCATATGGACTCACCTCGCTGCATGCAAACATTTATAGTAAACAGTAAGAGTGTGTCTCTGTGTGTGTGTGCTGATATGTCTGAAATAAAGGTAAACGTGAGCAGGGTGGTGTGATGTGTTTTAAAGAGAGCAAGAGCAGGAGGTAGACTATTGATATAAAGGGAGACAGAGACAGAGAGAGGGTCCAGAGGGAGCAGGGAGAGTAACATCTCTTCACTGCTGGTCTTGTTCAGCCATATATTGAGGATTTGAACTGGAAGAAACAACTTTCCCCACATCAACTGTGTCCAAAGCTGTCTGACCCTGTCATTCAACTTGCGTGTCTCTGTGTGTGTCTGCATGTGTCGGTCTAAAAAGATTGTAGAAGATGTCATATGAAATATCACTGTGTGCGCACACCTACTGGCACTTTACACATAATTGTGTAACTGTCGACCTTTCTCTTCTACAGTCATGTTTAAGCACGCCTTTATGCATGTGCGTGTAAAGCCATCCACCTATCGCCAGCTGCCAATTAGAAAGAGTTCCTGCCGCTCCTCCTTCCTGTGTAGTTAGACGGGCCGATGACACGAGGGAGTCCATCGCTGATGCAGCATTTCGCTGCACCCTTTGTCACCTGTCACTCAAAAAGGAAGTCAGGAGTCCAGCACAGACAGACTGTAAAGGCAACTAAGGATGGAGGTTAGAAGGGTTCACAGGAAGCGAGGTTGAGCTGGCAGAAAGAACTGATGAAAAATAGTGCTTTTAGAGACGGAGCATCGGTCCAGGAACAAGCAGTTGTCAGACAAATTTTCAGCAAATGCAATCACAGAGGATGTTTTTGTTTTTTAAAACAAATGAGTCGCAGGATCTAAACAAAGCAGCAAGATGAAGTAATACAAAATAATCAACTGGGTGCACACAACTACATCTTAAATATAATTGTATGACCGTTAAGTTCGATTGGCCAAAAAAGAGTAAACATGACTTAATTATCACTTAAGTTGATTTGTGAATACCTTAATCAGTGAAACAAGAAAGTGCAGCTCCAACTGGCCGTTGCCAGTAGCGCATGCTCCTTAAGGAGACCATTAAATTAACAAAATATAATAAAAATCGCAGAAAAAAACAAACAACAAAAGAAAACAGCCAGTGACGCGAACTACATTGTTCTAATTCTTAATTATTTGTTTTGACAATTTAGCCATTTTAAAAATGAGCACTTGAAATGAACAATACTCTGCAAAAGTCTTTGAGCCACCCATTGTGTCTGCATATTTTGCTAGGAAGATGGGAAATATGCCCAATGATTTATTGAAATGTGAAAAAAACAAATGAAAGTATATAAGGTAAAAACAGAGTCAAAAACGAGCTTGAAAATCAATATTTGGTGTGAGCACCTTTATTCTTTAATAGAGTCTGAACTCTCTTAGGCAGCTTGTCGTGTCTTTAGGTAGTCTTCAGGAATATTTACAGACTGTCTTACAGATGGATGTAGAAACTCTTCTATTTCTTGACCTCCAATCAGACCTGTTGTCATCGATTTTCAGTCCAGTTCTTGCGTCATTTTTATAGCTCCGTCTTTTCTCCTTGTTTCCCTTCCTTAAGAACGGCTTCTTGACAGCCATCCTTCCACTGAGAGCATTTCTAATGAGTCTTCAGTGAACAGTAGATGGATCATCTGAAGGTCTTGTGTTGTGGATTTATGAAGGACATTATTTTCAGACACTGTCTGCAACTTCTTCTTTAGTCCACCACTTGTACAGTTTCCTCAAACACACTGCACACCATGCTGAGATATGCCAAGTTTTTAATAGCTGTAATAGACTTCTAGTAACAAAGTGCCCAAAAATACAATTTAAAATTGGTTCTTTGCTAAGTTGTTATGTGTAGACACAACACTGGTTCTTCCCTTGAGTTAGGAGCCTTTTTTTATACTTCAATGATTCATAGGTGGGTATTAAGCAGATTGAAAAAACTCCCAATATTCATCTGAAAATGGTCAGGTACGAGAACTGGGCAGAAAAAGCATGAAAGAGAAGACCTTCAGAAAGACCTTCCTTAGAAGCAAAATAGAAAGAAAGAGGTGGCTCAAGAGTTTTGGACATTGCTGTATTTTTTTTTTATTTCATTTTGCCTTCCTTGCGATGGAGTTATTCTTTTATTCGTCTTTTTATATTTTTTATCTCCCTTTCTTCTCTTTATTTTATACACTTATGTCCTCTAGTTCTTCTTCTGGCTCTCCCTTTCATTCAGTATCCCCCCTTCCCAGTATCAACCCCAGCTCCCTCCCACCACCCTATGTAAGCCAAGTGGAATAATCACCTGTTATGCTCCCTGACAAAACACCAAAGCTGGTGTGAAGCGCCACCAGAGTGTAAAATCTATCTATCAACCAATCTCATGAGCTCGCTGAGAGAGCTCTGCTTGATACAGTTTGCCACACCATTTATTGAGCTTCAGTGAACTTGTATCATGCCAATGGCAAAGTACACACATTACAACACCCGTATGGAGACACAGTCAAACAAAATGCTTTCTATTTGTAATCAGCAGCACGGTATCTTGTATCAAAACGTAATTGCCTTCAGAGCTAACATTTTTACATGTTTATGAGTTGTTTAATCATGCTTTATACTATGGTGATAATAATGCAGTGGAACAGTGTGTATGCTGGCATAATTTGCCTTTCTTTATATCCAAAGCAAAAGATCCAGGCAGTGATCCAAATGCAAATATGCAAACTGGTCCAATTCCCTGTCAGAATCTGTCTCGTATTCAGTGCAGCATTATTCAAAACAGAAAAAGTAATAAAAGTGTTTGGAAAGCTGGAATTAGCACAGATTTTGTATTGTGAATGATGATGATCTCCAATTTAGTTGGGACCAGTTTAGTAACAGGAAGACTGTTATTTCTATCTGGAGCAGCCATAGATGGTTAAAAACATGGATGTAGCTTCTGGGTCAGAAAAACGAAGCCAGTGTGGAAGTGCCTTAATCTTGCATTTTATCTGTAGGCCACCAGATGGCGATAGCTGTGATTGCAACTATAGTTGCAACTACACGTTTATGGGAACAGAGCATTCTGAGTGAACACCTGTAAACACTTTTCTGCTGAGTTTATAGGATCATTCACTCAAATCGGGTCATAATGAATAAGACATTAAGACATTTCTGTAAATTGGCACTCTCATTGGCTAACAGCTTGCGATTAAAAAGTCATTAGCCAGTGGGTGCAGTTTTATTGTAAGACACACCCATCATTCTCACATCTATTTTGTTTTTGTTCTTTTGTTTTGTCTTTTAATCATGATAGTTATGTTTGAAATACTCATCTCAAGGATTCAAGTTAGAAATTCTGAAAACAATGTGTGATGTCACATTAGCTACTTCCATTTTTTTGTACGGTAGCAACCACCAGATCACCTCGCTGCCCTAGCATGAGGCAGGCATAGCAGCAGCAACACCCCCAGTACAGCAGAAAGCAGGCAACTGTGACAATAGATATTAAGTCAGAAACAGTATGAAAAGGAGGAAGTTGGTTAATGTGGGTTGCAAATAGGCTTGCAACCATGCAAGATGTGCTATGGCAACGTAAATAATCCTTGAAATTTGCCAAAAATTACACAGATTATTGGGATGGAAAGCTCAAAGCTGATCACTGACAACACTGTGGACTGAATGTGCCAGAAATATCACTATGCTCAATTTATGCATGAAAATGCAAAATAAATAATATTTATATTGCTAAAAAATCTTTAATAACTTACTGTATTCCAATTGTCATGACAGCACACCAAAAACTCCTCACAAATAAAACTGGAACCAGCAAGCGTGTTAAATATTTGCATTATGAAAAACTTGAAATGGTAGGAACCTTTGAGTCACTACCTTTGGTATCCAACTAAAGCAATTAATGACATTACACTAAAGGTATGTCCAAACAGACAAACAAGGAATCAATCTTAAGACCTGAGTCATCCCCGTGCTGCTGCTCATTTCTCACATATCCCCATGTATTCTATATCATACATAAGAATTTTCACCAATGAAATCATCTGAAATAAAAATAGCATCACAGCCTTGGAAGAAATATACCTACATTTGCTTTAAATGTGAACTCAGATCTAAACTTGATTGAATAGGACTGCATATAATTCCCTCAACTGAAATTACTGTATATCCAGAGAGCAACACTTTCAGTGCCCTTATTGTGACTGGTGTTGGGTATTCACAGCTCCACGGTATCTCTGCACCAAGGACACGATCCGACTCCATGGCAATCTACCAGTGAATTACATAGCGAGTGAAAATGATGAGGTTCGTGGCATATGCCCGCACTAAATATTTACAAAAGCCCCATAACTGATCTGAATGAGCCTTTTGAGAAGGACTTGAGAGGTAACACAATGGGAGAGGAGTGACCTTGCGAGGGAGGGAAAGGCGGCGATTATGTGGTGCGTGAATGTGAAGGCTGTTGAGGGGAATAGGAAGCTAAGACTGAGGGTGGTGGAGGTGGGGATGGGTGGTGGTGGGGGAGTGGGTCATCACTCTGCAGTCTGCCTATGGAGACAGAAGATGGGAGAGAAGGATGAGGGGGGGAAAGAGAGGGGAAAGACATGGATGGCATACCACCCTCCTCCCTTCCCTTCTTCCCTCCAATAATCTCCCAGGACTGAGGATGTGAAGCTTCTGCACAAACACAGCTAAAACTGTGCTGAAACCACTCTGCGGTCAC
Organism: Diplotaxodon limnothrissa; assembly: GCF_057381915.1. Lineage (NCBI taxonomy): Eukaryota > Metazoa > Chordata > Actinopteri > Cichliformes > Cichlidae > Diplotaxodon > Diplotaxodon limnothrissa. Next base: position 23,755,128 of record NC_140617.1, on the reverse strand, counting down.
TTATCATTACTGGTCCACAGCCAGGCATTTTAACTAGCATTACGCAGGCCCACATAAGAAGAGGCACAGCTTTCTGGCATAGAAGGCAGCGTATTTCGGGCTTTTTTATCTTTCATTCAGATATCCTCAAGTGAATTCGACTCTAGAGACCGCCGATATGCTTGGTTTTCCAGTAAGGGAGTGTGTCAGGTATGAGTGCAGGGTTTTTTTGTTTGGTTTTTGGGGTTTTTTTGGAGGCTGGGTTAAACATTTTTTTCATAGCTATCTGTGGATCGCATCAGGGGATCACATCAAGTAAGAGCACTGTGACAAGTGTAATTCTGAGAGGTGTGCGTGCCTGTTGTGTGTCTTTGTTCAGCGTGTGTGGCTGTCAAAGATATGGACAGGCACACTTGTTCTTTTATGAGTGGACCTGGTAGAGCTCCGCTGGGATCCGATGTCAAAATAAGAGGAAAGAAAGGAGAGGAGAAGAGAGGAGAGGAGGCCAATACCAAGACCTGACACTACCTTTATTGTATCCCATTTATTTATTTATTTGACTGGTATGCAAATTTAAACCTTAACTTTTGAAATGTTAGTCAAGAAAAAGCCTGATTACCTTCCACACAAAAGCATGCCTCCAAGGACACTTGATAGAAAAAACAATTTAGAAATAATCAGCAACTGAAGCATCACTGAAGCACACAAACAGGCTGTCAGATCTTATGACAATGAATATTTGACTGGGGACGTCTCAAATATTAATTTCTGGGCTCAGAACTTTGTTAGTAATCAACAGTGAATATTCAAACATCCAAATTCTAGAATTAAAACCAAACAAACGCCTATCCCAATGGTCGATTATTTGTGTACAGCTCCGTCGCAGCTAAGAAAGGTCACATTTTAGGCGATTAAAGAGTAAAAGACCAGAGCGTTCTCACTCCGTAACATGTCGACGTTTTGTCACGTCCCGCGGCGTTCCTGAGGAACGCGAAAGGAGACCTTCGGCGTTCTTATGGTATGCGGCGGGTTATGGCTGGAATCCAGTGAATGACACTCCCGCGGTAATAGACGTTCCAGCCCTGTATTCCAGCCCTAACCATAACCTTATTCCTGACCTTAACCAGGTCTTTAATGATGTTAAATAGTGTGTTTCTAAGCGATTTGAAGAAAAAGAGCGAACATGTGTAGATTCAGTCCAGACGGTTCTCATATGTCCTCTTTTTTCCGAGGTCGTCATTTAGGAACGTGGTGGGTAGCCGAAAGCGTAATATGGTGACGATTTGTCACCTAGCGTAAAATGTTACGCTTTGGGAGTGAGAACGGGTTGAAAAGACATATAATGTTCAATTATGGACATTATTGGTCCCATTATTTATATAGTGTTACATAAAACCACATTTTAAGAAAGGCCAAAGATAGTGTTACAAAAGAGAAACAGAAAGGTCTGTGCTGGTGGCAGAGAGCTACATTCATAGACTGCATATAACAAAAGGGCGTAGACTCTGGATGTGAGAAGTGAAGCCAATGCGTGAATGCACTTTTTTCCCCAAATGGCTGCCAGAAGGCCTCATTAAACAATATCCTATTGAGTTTTTGACCTCAGTTGAAAAATGTGAGTCTTACTGACTACAAAATTAGGTTTATTTTTGAAAATGATTATTTTAAGCAAAAAAATACAATAAAACTGGGCATGTTAGAGTTTCAAGACTGGATCCGCCATGACTAATTGCTTATGTTCATCACCACTGGGCATGTACTTAATATATCACCAGTTACTGGACTGGTGGTAAACTGGTAAATTTAAACATTTCAGCATATCTACAGTATAGTTTCAGGGCTGTCTTTTATCTTTCTTAGATGGCGGATGGAAATAGTCAAAATCACTTAGAAACAGGGTAAAAGTTTCCAACACAGCTGCAGATGGCTAGGTCAAAGTTCAAGCAACACTTGCAGCACAAAGAGCTGCTTTAATATTGGTTGTCTTAACCTTGACCTCAATGAAGGCCACCAAATGTGATGGACAGCCAATAAAGTTGTTCTTTATACTGCATGTGTTTCTGGAGTAATGGCCAACAAGTTAAGGCTAAAGTTTTCCAGAAAATTAACAATGAGTAACATCAGGAACCCACTCGCTGATTAATAGGGAGAGTTGAGTCAACTATAGCATTCGGCAAAAAATCTTAGACAAATCAAACATGCAGATTATATAAACGATTTCAGTCAGGGCCAACTGTTGTTCTGTTTGACGAAGACAAAGGACGAGGAAATAAAGCAGGCACGCTTGAAGGCAGCAAGAAGGAAAGGCTTGTAGGCACTAAGATTTATGGATGTAGTGAAAGAGGACATGCAGAGGGTTTGTGTGTCAGAAGAGGATGTGAGATGGAAGAAGATAATCCAAATGGTGGCAGATGATCCAAAAGAAAAACAAAGAGTAACACTGGGGCTACATCAGACTTTGGTAGACAGTCTCAAGTTTCATTAATACTTGTTTTGTGTCAACGCAGCTGAAAACTGTTACACTCATAACGGGTCCACCTCAACCGTCTCTGTCTCTCTCAGTCCATTTGTCAATTGAAGGCCAAAGTTTCACCCCCATCAGCTTCAAGTTTTTGGACCCACCTAGAGAGCTGCAATCCAATCAACAGTAGTTATGTTGTAAATACTTAACTGTGGTCACATTTAATTCGGTTCATTCAATCATAAAAGTTACACTGCAAAAACTTTTCAGAGAAACTTTTGCACAACAGCCTGACTGATCCAACTAAGAGATTTCAAAGAAAAATACGTTAAAAATAACATTTTACTAAGCGAATTCAAAAAAGTCACAAACATAAACAGGGCCTTAAGTGCAACCTAAGTAAAAAAAAAGAAACAATTCACCATTGTCATACACACATACACACCCTCAATGCCAGAGGCACCATCATTGTGCCTCTTACCCCTGGAAAGTTGATTTAAGGGGTCTATCTTAGCTCGGTGCGGGCCCACTTCAGCACATTGGTCAACCGAGGGCCAAAAGTTCACTGCCGTCAGCTCTTAACTTATGGCTTACGTTTTTACAGCCTTTCAGGGTAAAATGGAGGAATCGTCTGTCTGCGAGACAGCAACGGGAGACTCATCAGCCATTCCGCACATGCCCTCTCTGTCTCTCTGCCATGGGAGCCTTACATTAGGAGAGAATGAGCAGTAAAAGATTTCCACCTCCGTATTACTTTTCTCCCCTTTTTTACTTCATCTCCCTTGTTCTTTTTCCACCATCTCTCGCCCTCCTAGCTCAATTCTTTATTATCCATCGGGGGGGCTGGCACTTTAATTCAACCACTTCCCCTCTTTGACTTTGAATTAATGTACATCACGCTGAAACTGGCAAAGACAGGAAGTATATTTCCCCAGCTCTGAACTCTGTTTCCCTTGATTTCTGTGAGGCTGCCGAGTGGCAGAACATGTGAGCTTGCTCCTTGATGTGTTTGATTTCTAGACATGGCTTGAAGTAGCTGTGTCACAGGGGACATCTCTTATATTTTACATGGTCGCTAGGGGGTAACATACCGCGAAAACACCACTTATGTGTCTGGTTTTGAAACTCTGTGAAGGGTCAGTACGGACTCAAAGAGAATTGGCAAAGAGCTGCTCAAAAAAACTGTTGACATACACTTTCTTCGCTTGATACAGTTATGTTTGAGATGCCAAAGCAAACAGAATTTTTATTTTTATACTTTTAAGGAATTCATGCAAATTTTAGCAATTCAAGTACCAAAGAGAGGTGTCTGCAGGAGCCGTGCTACATCCAGAAAGCAGATTTAGTTTCTTATGAGAATTAATTCTATTCCACCTGACATCTATCTCTGATAAGGACTAAACCTTCACCAAACTGTGTTGCTTGCATGTTTATCAATGAATTATTAAGATGAGTGACATTAACTTTCCTAAACATCAAATTCCCATGAAAAAGGAAAGCAAGCTATTCCATGATACATGCAGATAGATGGGAACATAAAGACCACGGTATACAAATGGCTGAAATGGTATAAAAGATGACAAAACCCCCCCCCCCCCCCCCCCCCCCCCCCCCCCGAGAAAATGTCAGATTAAAGTGAAAACATAGCTACAGCCTTTAAATCTGGACCATAAACCACTCGACGCTTTAAGATCTCTGCTTGTACACTCCACAGAGGGGGCTCCCACAGAGATAGAGAGAGCAAGGATGAAGTGATAAATGACAAGAGCTGAAAGAAATCAGAGATTTGAAAAGACTTTGGATGACAGACTGCATGAATATCTGATCAAAGTGGGTAAAGGCAGAGGAAGAAGCCAAAAATCAGTAAATGGCCAAGGAAAGGTCAAGACCACAGAGGCGATCTGTATCTGATGCCAACGACGTACCAGCACCACCAATCTATGAGCACCTTTCATCAGGCTAAAAGTAGGAACCCAAACAAACAACCCTTTCTTTTGTCAAACCATAGCGCGTTTATCACGAGACTGAAAAACCTACACAAAATGTATCTTCAACCCCATGATTTACCACATTGAAGATATATACATAAAATCTAGCGACGGGTCAACTCCTGCACTCTTATTCTCAGATATTTGGTTTGTGCAACTGAACTGAATGATGATGATTTTCTATGTGCATTAAAAAAAAACACTTGGCTTTCGATCTAATTTTGATTGGTTTGACAGTAATATTCCCAGTAATCTCAAAGGTAAATTCACTCTAGCTGTGAAGTCAAAATAATCCCTTTAGTGAAAGGACTAAATTAGTCCGACATCCTCAACAATCGCCTGTATATTAGCTTGTTAATCAAAATGTCTCATTAAGAATTTTCTTGGTAAAATGTCCCGTACAAGTAACTTCTCCGAAGACATCTTAACCTTGCACCAAAGTGTAAAGATCTACCTTTGAATGCAACTGCATCCCCGGTTTCACTGGCAAAGAGCAAGAGTGTATAAAAATGCTATCTCACCATTCTGAGATGCACCTAAAGGATAGACTTGAAATCTATTTTCTCCTTTTGGCCCTTTTTGATATCCTTCCTCCTAGGCTGCATCCTGTGTCGGCTTCTCTGAACCATTTCTGAAGCACTGCAGTTCAGTCTGGATTTTGAAGTTTGGAGGGAAGCTGTGTAGAATATTTCAGACCACTTTTCTTTTTTTTTGTGATAAAAAGAGGGGGCACTATTGGGTTTCTGTTTTGAAATAGCAAATCCAGTGACCTTTGCAGTTCAGTCCATATTAATAAATGCTTCCAGCTATCTCCCACAGGAAAACAGAAGAGGAAAGACATTTCATAAAAACACAGCATTTTACTTTTGAAAGTGTTCAAACTCTCTAAAGTGATCATATAAATATATATATATATATATATATATATATATATATATATATATATATATATATATATATATATATATATATATATATATATATATATATATATATAATTACATTTAAGTTTTGTTAGGATTGAAAACGATTGAAAGAAAATCTTTTTTTATGAATCTGCCGCTCAGCTGTCGGGTTTTATCATGAAGAGACCTCGGGCGAAATGAAATTTAAAGGAGAAAAGAGGTTACTGGAATTAGCCATCATGTTCACATGCACAAAGTACTGACTAGCCTGCAGCTAACCCCATAAATAAAATGTAAAGACTTACAATTAACACAGTAAAGCACAAATGCTCACATACTGATGCGTTGGCCCAAGGTTTAGCATGTCTAGCATGTCACCATGTTAGCATGCTAAACAATTCTTCAAATTAGCATTTAAGTCAGGACAGCTGAGCCTGACAGCGCTGTCAGATCTCAGACCACTATTAAAGGCAGGACAGTATCGTAAACAATGTCTGAACAGTGTAAGTAAGATTATGAAGTTGTAATCTTAACAACAGCAGTTTACAGTGCTTGAGGGAGTACACTCTTTATAGCGGTAAGCCTAGAGGCAAAATTACAACACAAAGTGCACTCATACCCAGTACAGAAAGCAAAACAGAAGAAGTCACTCAAGCATGAGGTCTGTTCATCTGCCAGAAGCTCATAGTTGTTTCATTTTCCATCCATAAACCAGAGAGCAGCATAGTGATTTTCAAAGAGTGGTGTTGGATTGGAGTCAGTATATGAATTAAATATTCTGTTCAGCTATTCTCTCAGTTTCGACTACACAGCATGCTGCTGTTTGCAGATTTTTTTTTTTCTAAGTCAACATGCTAGCTTGGCCCGGCTTGAACTCCCTTCTTGAATTTTTAAACGCTAACTAATACTTATAAGGTGAAATCAAACAGTTACGTGCTTAAATAGTGTTGAAATTCATGCAGCACAATCTTCTGCTGAATCTTACTCCTGAAGCCTTCATTTGGCGATTCTTTACAAATTTAAAGGCTCAGTGTGAGATAGAAGAATCTGACTGAAAAACCTGACTTTGACAGCAACTTAGAGCCTCATTAATTCCGCAAATGGTGCAGTGAACATCCACCTTTCAAAAGAAATATGGAAGCGGCTGTCAGTGCTGAGGACTTGACACTTGCCGGTGTGATCTTTGCTGTTACGGAGTACAATGAACCTCAGATCAAAAGAGATTGAAGAGGAGTAAATGGGTTTAATAGGGTATTGATGCCGGCCTGCGTGTAACCCCGGCCACTTTGACTGCAACATCAGGAGGGCCAGACAAGGCCGCCGCCTAATGCCGCATAGCTAATCACCTCGAAATCAACCGCAGCGCAGATGTGTTTGTCATTTCATGCAAGAAAGAAGAAAAAAATCGAAGCAAAACCCGCATGGGTGTGAGTGTGTGCATGCAAACATCTATCGATTCAAAGAGCTCCGTAATTACACAAAAATGAAAAGCAGCAGCAAGGTTCAGATGTTTGGCAGGTATTAATTAACTGTTGACGGAAACACGGCGAGGACGGGGGTCAATTCGTTTCCTCGCTCTTATCTCCGCCGCGCAGAAAGGTGCTTGTAATTGTCATGTAAAGTGTATGTTTTTGACTGGTGTGCGATCAGCTCATTGTAGGAATGACTGCCATTTGAAAAATGTTTGTCAGGGAGGGAAAAAAAAATGTTCTCAGCGGGAAACAAGATCTGTTGGGACAATTAGCAGGTTTGCCACTAATCTGTCAGAATTATGACAGCTGATGTTTCTTGGCTTGGGTTTTTCACGGTGCGGCGTCAAAATGACGAATCGAGACATGAACTGAAAATGTCAGCTGTGGCAGTGGTGGAATCAGATCACTTCACTACAGCAAAAGCAGCGAAACAGCAATTTGAAATCACAAATCCTCAACTAATATGTGGCTTCGATTATCAAAGTAGATTAGAGTAGATTAGATTTAACTTTATTGTCACAGCGCAATTATAAGTATCAACGAAATGCTTACATAGCATTAATATACTATGGCTACGTCTAATTTCAGTAGGTTGTGTACACTGGGATATGTAAGTGGCACTGTATATACACAGATATATAGTGATATGATAGGCCTGAACAAGGTGCAAAATACACCATGGGTGTCAAACATAAGGCAAGAGGGTCAGAATCGGCCTTACATGTGTAAATGGGCGATAGAAATGAGAGTGTCACTGGTCTGACCAATTTAAGATCCCTGATATACACATACATATTTACATTTTTTTAAGTTTAACATTTTAAAAGTGTACTTTGAACACATTCAAGTTGTTTAATCCAGCCTGGTATGGGTCAATCCCCCTCAATATTGCCAAAAACTAAATAAAGACTGAACAGGAAGACAGAATCAGGAACAATGAAAGTTACAATCAGCCCATAAATTCACAGTTGATGCGTCACTATATAACAGTGCTGTTTGAGTGCCCTGTAAGAAAGTATCCCATGTGTACTCTGTTGTCATTATATTGTATTTTTCAGTATTTGTTTTGTTTTTTTAAAACACTGGACTTAACAGTTGGGTTCTTGAGGCAGAACGTGAAGCTGAACTTGCAGATTTAATCTGAACCAGTTCATGTAATAAACATTTTTTATGCAAAACTGTTATCAAGATGTTAAACGGTCTTCTCTAATATATCTGCTGCTCTTTTGTCTGGTAAGTAATTGGGTTTCAGTAGGGATGCATCCATGGATTAGCATACCTGTTTTTAGCCTCTTGTAGGTCAGTTATGACACACACACACACACACACACACACACACACACACACACACACACACACACACACACACACACACACACACAAAATAGCTAGACAAGCTAACCTAATTTGACTGCACTACAAAGCCTTCCCTTGACATGCATTGTGTAAAAGCATGAACTTTAGAAAAGTGCATATGCTACAGAGCCACTCAAAATTTGGGATATTTTCAACATGTGGGATAGAAGAAAAAGAGAATTGTCTGGTCAGCCTTCTCAGGATGATCGCTTCCTCTCTTTAGGATATACATGGCGATGTGCACATCCAAGAGCGCTCTACAAATGAGCAACTGTTACACCCTCTCCCTGTCTAGCTCCTCCGTTTTCTAACTCTCACACTGCAAAAAAAAATTGTTGGATGTTGATTCCACAGAGCTTTAATCCCAATGAATAACCCACGGTGTTCCATGAATAATGGCACAAACCAGATTTACCATATGATGCTCATGCATAATGAGGATGAATCACGGTAAGTAAGCCATACATTACTCATGACTGCAGGGCCTTTCTGAAGCCACATTGGTAAGGATGCAAGGAGGATTCTTGGCTTACCTAGAGGAGAGAAGAGAGAGGGAACAAAAGAGAGATCATGATGTCAGCGTCGTAGTATTCATAATTAAAATGCCTCGCGGGGTGAAACTAGCAGACGGTACTGCGGCATGAGGTACAAACGCAGGCTAGCTCTCAAATTTGTTAGCCAACCTGTGGCTGTTCTGTTTCTTTTCTCCACAACTGTTGCAGAAAGCAAATCATCTCCATCGGAGGGAAAACTTTCCAAACTGTTTTTTTTTTGTTTGTTTTACATTTTAATAGCTCTTGAAGTTGGCTGTGACAGAGTACAAAACATCCAAGTCTCCTGCGTTAAATAGCAGCATTTCAATAGGAGCCTTGTGTTGACAGTCCCCTCCTGTCACAGGGGTGATTTGTTTCAGGTAAAAGCAATTTTCTTTTTTTTCTTTCTATAAAAAACCCCCAAATTTGTTAGTTTGGAGATACAGCGCAGTGTGAAGATAGAGGGATCACCATCACACTTGGAGCATTTACACGGGGTTGACGCAAACAAACACAAACACTCCTTCAAAGCTCTAGATATCTGCGGAAGGAAAAAAATAGGCCAGTAAAGTAAATACGCCACTCTGATCTTTATTTCAAAGGAAGACATATGATGTTTATCGCAATAAAGCGAATTCAGAGAAATGTGTCAAAAATCCACCGCACAGTCGAATGCGAGACGGGAGGCAGGCTAAAGTAAGAGAGAGAGAGACAGGGAACAGGGGAGGGCAGCGAAAAGAATGAAAAGAATGACACCGCAGGAGCAGGGGCGCCTCGGGCTTCTTGCCGTACACTCATTGATTTCTCATTAGCAAATTCAGGCCTCGATTTCATCAGCCCAGGCAAAGAAAGACAACTAACCAAAGCATGGCAGGTACTTTGGTCTTATTTCCACCCAAAGGGCAATTTTCCACTTCACTTTAGCTGAAGAAGAAGGGCTGGATTCAGTCATAGAGGCTCTGAATCGTTTCTGGACTTCAACCAACCAGGCTGTCCAGCATAAACCAGGATTTCCTGGAGCATAGTTTTCTAGTGAGACCTATGCTTCATTAGCAAAAGCTATTAGGCATTCTGCCTGCATCTAAAGACGCTAGTGAAGGGACCCTGGGAGATACGGGATATTGGACATATCCCATTTCGCTGATCCTGCTTCTGAAAAGTAGAGAAAAAAAGAAAAAAAATGCTGGTCAGTTGGTACTGCTTATTGTCTGGTAAGGTGTAATCATTTCAGAGTGCGCACAGCTCCCAATTTAGGCGGTAATGTGAACTAAATGGTTGGTTAGGTGCATCTTTTTCAGCAAATTAGACAGGACAACTGTAGTGAGTGTAGTCAGGCACTTCATTTCCGAAAATATACAGAGCCCTCATTAGATGGCACTGTGTACCCTGCAGCCACTCAGGAGAAAAAGCTGGGGAAAATGTGTTCTTTTTTTAGTTTGCACTTTATGAGAATAAAGATTGGCTTTATCTGTCAAATATAATATGAAGGGAAGAAAAACTGTGGTATGTGTGGGCATGCTAAAAAGAATATTGTGTTTTATTGCTGCTGGAGTCAGACAAGAGAGACGTTGCTTCTGATGTATCAGGCAGAAGATCAGGCGGATTGTTGCTGGATAGGTTTTCATATCTGTAACATCAATGTGCTGGATGACAATGAAAGAGAGTGCGTGCGACTGAAAGAGACAACAAGAAAGAAGGAAGATCTGTGTCTTTTTCACCGCCTGATAAGTGACGAGAGATGAAAGAGGCTGCGATTGATTGTATCAACATATAAAGAGGTCCACCTCTGGTGTTATTTTAACAGACAGACATGCAATCCCTCTACACTTTCGGCATTTATTAGACAGGGTGCAGGGTGCAGATGGAGTCCCTATCTATTCAAATCTCTCTCTCTCTCACACACACACACGCCTTTGCTGCCTCGAATTAACTCAGTTTCCCAAACAAAATAAGTGTGGAGGCAGGAATAACCACATCTGGGAGTGGTGCACTCAGCATCGATCAGAGACAGCCAGCCTGAGAATTATGACGCAGACGCATCGGGGAACAGGCAACAGAGCAGCTGCCAAGTGCCACAGCGGCGGGGACTGAGAAAAGGCATGAGTGCAGAAATGAGACAATACAATTCAAAGGTTTGGTCAGGATTGTACTGTGGAGGGCTACTTGATCTTTTGCTGTCATTTAAGATTTAAGATTTACATCTAACATGGTAAGAAATTAGCCAGTATGAAAGATATAATAGCTATAAGTCTTTTTGTGATTTAAACTCTTGTGATGTAAACTGCAGTGCTGAATAGTATGAATAAATGATGTCACCCATGTCCCGTTTTGAAGCCTTGGGATGAGCATTTCCACCATTGCCATCTTGGCTGCAAAAACACAGAATGAAACAGCATCCTCATTGGCTATCACTTGACAATCACAAGCTTTTAGCCAATGATGGTGCAGTTTCATTGCATGGATAATCCTCTATTTTGAACCATTTTGAACTATGACATAAAAGAAGATGTTAGATGGAAATGAGTGACAGAGCTCATAAGTGATCCCACAGGTAAAGAGTTAAAGCTGTTTTTCTCCCATAGACTTCTACAGTAAAGGAATGGAAGTCTTTTTGAAACCTCAGCTTTTTTTCAGGTAGAATGCAGCCATAAATCACTTCTATGTTAGCTACATCCATGAGATAAAATGTCTACAAGTTATACACAAATGCAAATTGTGTGGGTACTTGATGTATATGCAGGAAGACTGTGAAAGGTAGCCATTAGCTAGCTTAATGACACTGCTAGCTGTCTTTTAAAGACTGTTGTTGTTTGTTAGCCTGCTAATGCTACTGTTTATTAGCTCATCATTTACATCCTTTAGGAGTTAGGAAAAGTAAAACCATACAATATCAGGACTGGTCAAAGCTAAGTCCTGTGTTTTTGTTTCCAACTAATATGTGACCTTACATGCTATCCCAGTGACACGAAGTGCAAACACTGGGTTACCACTGTGCCTCCTGGCTCATGCCTTTCTGTGTGGAGTTTACATATTCTCACTGTGCCAGCTTGGGTTCTCTCTGGGTACTCGTGCTTCCTCTCAGAGTCCAAAAACATGCATGTTAGGTTAGCTGAAGATCCTAAATTGGCCTAAAGTGGCAGCCTTTCTAGAGGTGACCCAGCCTCTCGACTTATGGCAGCTGGCTGGGACAGGCTCTAGCCACACCCTAACCCAGAATAAATTTAAAAAAATGTACAAATTGACAGATGGATAATTTAATCGATAGATATAATGAGAGTATTAGAACTCTTTCAGGGAAAAATAAACCAAACCAAACAATAATGGGACTTTTCACTCCCCCCCCAAAGCAAACTCCTAATCATGTGTCCTTCAGTCAACAACTGCCTCTGCTGTTGATGTGGGGTGTTGGAGAGAACAGCAGAGTGAATGCATCCTGTGATCAAAAGAGTCTATCTCTTTCTTATTCCTCTTTTCTCCCCCCAAACACATGAAGCTCAAGCTGCACTGATCGTGACTGCGCAACAAGGCAGTGGATGAAGAGCAGAGTTAGGGGTAAGTGGGTATGCATGTGTGTGCATGTGTACAGGGGGGTGGAAGGATGTGTCAGTCTTCATTAACTGGGGCTCCCAAGGATGCGGAGGGGATTAGTGACCGACTGCATTCGAGTGCAGCAGAGTTATTTATGTATTTGTGCTTCTACAAAGAATATAATTAAACAAAATGACTGTTTTCAGTGTTCGCAGCATACCTTTTTGGACACAACATATATATTTCTCACATAATACTGCTCACGCAAGTGGAAGAGGGCCAGAAGTGAGCTTCCTCTAACCAAGTGTCACGCAGCTGAAAGTTTACCTCAGTCAGGGAATAGCTGGCGAGGCGCAGTCATAAAATAAAAATGATGTTGTCTTCAGGACCCACAGTGTTTGTTTTCCTCAAATTGTGAAGCAGCTATGGAGTGAATAAGAAGGTAGTGTTTACCTCAGACTGAGGAACTGAAGATAATAATATACCACCTATCATTCTTTCATCAGTAACCCACCAGCCTATAACTGGCAAATGGAAAAAAAAAAAAGTAACGTCTCCTGTAACAATATGACAGCAAATGTTCATCTTAAAATGTTGCTTAAAGATTTTTTTTCTGTTTGTTTCTTTAGATGCTGACAAGTTGTTGTTTTTTTAAGCAAGGGGTTTTATTTCCTTTCCTTTTCTTGATAAATTCCCTCCTTTTTGTCTCCTTTTCGTCCCTGAATGCATCCCAGCAGGGATTCGAGAACACACCCTTGCCCTACAAACCCCCCAAAGAGGAATCATGAATTTGTGAAACAGCATGTGCAGACGTCTGTGTGAAGCGTAAGCAACATCCGCCACCCTGCACCGGAGGAGAAATGCCCTCCAAGCATAATTGCTATGGATCTCCCCGCTGCATAAACAGCGTTATCACAGTTTGTCTAATTGTGAAAGCTGTGATCAGCATAAAGGAAGGGTGAGCCTATGTGTGTGTGTGTGTGTTTACAGGAGTGGAAAGAGCTGTTCTCCCTTTTCTTCCCTTCGCCTTAGTCTCTTTATCATCATAAGCAGGGCCGGCCCGTGGCATAGGCCGTATAGGCAAATGCTAAGGGCGCCGTCCATCAGGGGGCGCCACGCCAGTGCCATAAATGTTGAAAAAAAAAAAAAGTTGGTACTATTAATTCTAAATACAAAAAATAATCCCACGTTAATTAAAATGCAAAGTAAAGTTTATTTAATAGAAACATTATTTGTTACAACATTACGCCCCCCCTCCCCGTACGATGCGCCCCCTCCCTTCCCGTATCATGGTTCCTTTTGGACGTCACCACATCAAAAAATCAACACAAGATGTCAAAACGGCCAAAACTGTCAGGTGGCCAGGGAAGAAAAAAGAGAAAAGAAGAGGAGGAGAAACGAGAAAAAGACAGAGGTAGGTAACGTTAGCCTACATGAAATTATTTGTCTGAATGTGATAGTAACCTAAATTTTTAGCATTAAGCTAATGTTACATGATTCGCTAATTGCTAATCAATAAATAGCTAGTTAACTGTTTTAACGTCAGTTAATATTGTGGAGGGGGCTAAATTGTTATGGAAAATAATAATGTAACGTTAGGTAATTACAGTACTCCCACCTTTCCCACCATTCCTCATTTGTGTTCATCTTTTAAGCAGGTGTTTTTTGTTTACATTGTTATTGCCTTCTGGTTAGCTAACGTTTACCCTGCAGGTAATAGTCACTTTTCCACCCCTGTATATATTATAGTTGTAAGCCTAGTTGTTAAAGTGCACATCATTAATGTTAATTAAGCAATATCACATGAGAGGGAATGCTGTTTTTTAATATGAGCACTGCTGTGATTCGGTCAAAGATAATCATAACATAACATTCTCATATGATATTATACTGTTACTTTGCATTCTGCTATTCAGCATTTCACTGTAATGATGACAATAAATTGAATCTAATCTAATTTGCATAAGAGTTAACATCATACATATATCTCTTTGGTTTTTCATTTATATTATATCATTTCATTTTATTCCTGGAATCATATGTTTTTATTATTAGACTTTAATACTCAGTGGTGTCACATACTCCTCTCTTCAGACGCACTGTTGAAGTTTCTAAATCCCACCCCTGGGCCATCTACCACATCTATCGCTGCTGCCTCCACTTCAGCAGCACAACCCACCAGTGATGCAGCATCAGCAGCACAACCCAGCCATGATGCAGCAGCATCAAGCGGTCTTCCTGTTGCCTTATTTATATTGTATTTTTAATTTATTTTATCCAACTTGTTGACACGTTTTATTGTGTTTATGTATGTAAAATTTATTGTATTTCATATATTCATTTTTTATTTTTTGTATTCATTTATTTATTCATATCTTTTTTTATCTTGTTAATTATTCTGATTGTGAATTTGCTTTCTTTAAGTAAAAAAAAAAAGGTCAAAGACAAAGCTATTCGGTTTCTTGTGAGTACATACACTACACTGCCGATGTAGGGGGGCGCCACCTAAAATCTTGCCTAGGGCGCCAGATTGGTTAGGGCCGGGCCTGATCATAAGAGTCATTAGCATAAAGGTCGAATTTGTTTAAACAGTGAAAATGGGCTTGGATAAGCTTCCACATGGATGAAGAAACATCTACAGAAGTCCGCCTAAACATGTTAGTTAGTCGCTGTCACTGGTGTGGAGAAGCATATGTGCTGTAAGGCTGAGTGCCTCCAGAAATGAAAGGTTTACAAATGCATTGAAAGAGTGAGAAAGACAGGCATGAAGAAGATGCATCATCCTCTGCGATTCATTAAAATCAGACTGGTGGCGTAACAACAATACATTTTTGCATTCTCCAGCTTCACGGCTCAGTCAGACTAGAGAAAAATAAGACAGCAATCTTCTGGTGACTGGGAAAATCCCCATGTTTGCACAGAATTTTTTCACATTTGATTACAAGAGGTTGAAATGACTAACTGGTCACCCAAAGTCTGAGCATGCAACACCCTTAATCACTTTCAATCAAATGACGATGGCCCAGGTCGCCTTGTGGGAGGCAACCTGACTCCAAACAGCTGTCGTCTGATTCAGGCCCACTGCAATCACTCTCAGACAGACCAGCAAAGGTCTACAAATAACTATAGTCTGTTTTATGAACACAGACAGATTGCTAATATGTTGAAATCGTCTGCTTTCTAGGAGACTTGTCTGAACTGACTGTATCCTGATTAAATTCCCATATAAAAGCAATCTCTGATGTTCTAGCTGGACTCTGAATATAAATTGTTAATTCTAGCAGATTGCAAGAAAAGATCATCTTCACAATTGTAAACTGATGGCAGACTGATTGGATCTTATTGCCGTTGTTTTGAAGATGAAAACTGACTGCAAGTTGTTGCAGACATGGTTCCCATCTCCACAGCTATTGCTTCAGTGGCTGCAAGATTATTGCACATCAATAATTGTGATATTGCCCAAGCCTTGAGCCACCATTTTCACTAGTATAACTGTGGCATTAATTAGAGTGCCCTTCTTGGGTCAGAGGATAATTACAATCAAAACTAAATGGACTTCTTGAGTTTATGGCCAACGAAATCCAATCCAATCCAAGCAGTTGTGCACAGCATAAATCAGTAAATAACTAACATAACAAATATTAGGGGAATCTTTTTCTGCTTTGTATGTCAGAATGTCAATCAAGTATTGATATCGCTCCTAAAAATCCTGTATCAGCCAGACTGCACAGGTTTTATTGACCCCTCCATCCACCCTGTCCTCCTCCAATATCATATGTCATATGTTCCAACACAGGGTTTTGTAATTTGAACAGACCTGCTTTAATGGGGCATTTACAAAAATAAATAAATAAAAAAAAGTCCATGCACAGAATTGATTCCATCAAATTTCAATGCCTTTGCATTAGTACAGCATCATGTTATACAAGCACTCATTCAAGTGCACTTCATGCTGCAAGCCTCTACATTAGGGGTGGGGCAACTCCAGGCCTCAAAGGCCGGTGTCCTGCAGGTTTTAGATGTGCCTTGAACCAACACAGCTGATTTAAATGGCTAAATTGCCTCCTCAGTGAGGTTTTCCAGAGGCCTGGTAATGAACGAATCATTTGACCCAGGGTGATATCTAAAACCTGCAGGACATCGGCCCTTGAGGCCTGGAGTTCCCACCCCTGCTGTACAAGAAAGAAATAAAAGCCAAAGATCCAGAAGTAGTCCATGACAAAGAATTCCCAACAGTAGAGGGTTAACAGACACTTCCAAAATCTGCAAGACCCCATGGCAAGCCCTTACCTACTAAGCTTCTGGGGGTAATGGTCAATTTTGCAGGGTTTTCAGTGTGGCTGCAGAATAATCAGGGAATCGCTTCTTGCTCTGACTGCTGGTCAATGTTAAAAAATACAGAGACAAATATAAAAAGAAGCTAAACTTTCATATGACTGGTGGTTGTTGCTGTCCACATGCAACCAATATCTGTTTTATTTTGATTGCTGCTAAATTAACACCCATGTTTTTTGGAGTTGTCCATAAAGTTTTCTGCATGTATTTTAAATCATCTTATACTTCCACAACAACGACGGGGGTTTGTTTGTGTTACAGGTGTAGACCCATATGAAAAATGATGACATTATCCATCCCCATTCTTCTATAATCAAAGCACACCAGGGATCCAAGATCACCTTCACACTTCATGGCCAACACTTAACACTCGCACATTGCACCTCTCACCATAAAGGGTACATGTCAGGTTTGCTTCCCTGTGGAAATCAGATTTACCTAAAATTTAGTACAAAATGCAACACAAACCAAATGGAGATCATTTCCAGCTGGGATGCCGCAGGTGAAGAAAAGTAATTGCCTATTCATCTCACCTCCTTACTCACCTCTTCATTGCACTACACTTTCCCCTTTTCATTCTGTCACATGTCCAACTGACAGACCTCTCTCGACTTGACTTCTCATTTCTCGAGCTTTTTGCCCCCGCGGTTAAAAGAGCCAAGCTACGCTGAAGCAAAATCCACTGTGGCCTTATAGACACGAGACATAAAGATGACGGTGGTCACATTGGGCATCGAGCTGGCGTGGATGCAGAGCTGTAAGTGTAGAAAACATACTGAGCTGATGCAAGAGGAGTTATGTACATCCCGTAAAAATGTCTATGATAAATAAAGTGATTCATCTCTCCAATAGAAAGACACCACAGCACATAACTGATCGCCCATGGTCAGCCTTGTAAACGCAGGTGGGGGGTTGGGTAGGGTGAAGGTGCCCTTGAGAGATCAGTGCGTGCGCGTGTTTTTGTGTGTTCGGCGTGTGCGTGCGCAACCCAGCGGGTGAGGCAGGCGAAGGGAAGGGAGGTTTGATGTCTCCCACACATAAACCATGATTAACCTTCCTGCCTTCTTGGGACCTTTTTGTGCCACTGCTATGTGTTAAATGGCTGCCATTTCCACTGTGTTCAGTGGAATATAACCAAACTTGCCACAGGATAGTTTTTACCTGTCAATGTTAATATTCCAGTGTGAATTCCTTAAATCAGCCTAAAATGGCTGAGCAGCAGAAATCCCCACACCCATCACCCTGGGGACCATTTTCTGCCCATTGACTTCCATTATAAACGCTATTTTTCAACCCCAAATTATCATCATATGATTTTATTTTTTCTTCTTTTCTTGGATGTCAATGAAGACTCAGGGCCTTGAAGTTTTAATTTTTAAATTGCAAAAAAAATGCAAAAAAAATAATGGCAGGTCAAAATGTATGTTGGTGCCAATCTTTGGTCCATCTAAAGGCCTACTTATAATGACAATCACATATTACTTCAACTGGTTTTTTGTGGAAATATTTAGTTTCGTTTTTTGGTTTTTGGGGCTTATAACACAGGGCGCTCATGTAATAACACTGGGATTTGAAGGGTTAAAACAACGAAAATATAATTAAAACTTTACATGAACATTTCAGGGAGAAGTAGTTTTACAAGGTTGGCTAATTTAAAGTGGAATAAAATATGGATATATGGTCTTTTTATGGCGTGGCTGAGAATGGTCCCTAGGGTGATGGGTGTGAGTTTTTTAAAGGATGGCAGGAGGGTTAACACAGTTGGGTTTCAAAGATCTGTGCGCCGCCAAGAAATAGTGCTTAACTGCACTCGTGCACACACACGTTCAGAAGCTCAGGATGACAGACAGAGGGAAAAAGAAAAAGGGCGGCTAAATTACCGCTCCGCGGCCGTGCTACGTGTCTTTAAATATGCCACATTACAAGTCATTATGCTCTATTCATTCGCTCTCTTCAGACAATAGCTCTCACCTCAAAACAATTAGAGTGCAACAGCACAAACCCTCGATGAAAGTGGCGCAGTTAGTTAAAAAGGACTGAAAATGATACAAATGATTAATGTGGAGACTTTGGGGGGGGAGACACACTTTTTTTTTTCTTTTTTTTTTAGAAAGGCAATTGACCCACGCCAACCCCACCCACTGCCGACACCCACACACGAGCACCCACGCTTGCGTGATTGAACCATAGCGTAATCTGTCATTCAACGTCGGGCCACTGCCAGGATTTCATTACAATAGGAACTAATGTGAGAAAAGCAATTATTCCACTCCCATAATGCACTACTTCAGCACAACGGTGACCTTTCCGTCTGTGATTGTTCATTTTCAAAAAGTGTTCTCCGCAGTGAATATACATGAATATCAACACTCCGAGGACAGAATATTTAATCTCACCTCTTGCCTTTTCTGTGTGGGAGGAAGGTAACAAAACTAATCTAAGTTCCTCTAAAATCACAAGCATGCAGTCTGACCACCGGTCAGCCGCAGTCAGCACCCCTCAATGCTGCATGACGTGCTGTTTATCATCAACTTATTTCATTTCCTTGGACAGTCGTAGAGTTAAGTTACATAATCGTAGATCAGATATCAAAATTAGATCCTCCTTGGTTTTAAAATGTCTAATTTGGTGGATGAACGCAAGCACTGGGTGTTTAAATACATAATGAATAATAGAAGCTTTCTTACAAAGCTTTGCGTTTTATGGATTTTGAATTAAACCTTAATAAGAACATTTGAATTTCTAAAAAATCAATCATCAAACTGAACCTAAGAGGAGAAAGTCATTACAAACTAGAGCTTCATATTTCCAATTAGTCGGGAGAAACAACTCTTGTTAAAAGAAAAAACATTGATTAATTAAGTGACTCTGGGACCTCGAACGACACGGAGTCAGAAGATTGGGGAAACAGGCCTGTTTTTTTTTTAAGAAAAATAGAAATTACAATAAAATCAATGGAGCTTTTTAAAAATCTATTTTCACAATATTTTTTGGAGCATGAAGTAATTTTTCTTGATGATTGTTTTTTTTTTCCTGTCTGCCATGCCAACAACCTAAACATTATTAACAGACCATACTTTCCTGCAGGAGCTGGTGTATGCAACCTGATATGGCTTCTGCCCACTGGTGGATCATTTGTGCACTGCTCTATGCAAAAAAGGCTGCCTATGTGTAATGACTTGATAGGTTTTGCCATTAAAATTCATATAAGCATATTATTCATGCATAGCAACCACATAGCAATGGGTTTAAATGACCCATTTTTAGGATATTGAACATCATCTACCATTCCTATTTTTTTATTCCTCAATGTGATCAAGTGTATATGTTTGTCAAGAACACACAACTTGGGTATCTACAATTTTAATTTTTTGTTCTTTTAAGAAAAAGAAGTATGTTTTGTATTGAATTCATTTCTTCATGCATGATTCACTAAAAATGTACTCTTAATCCGACCTCACTATTGCCACCAACTAACTGGGGTCAGATTGCTGACATTTAATGTCTTTATTTTAAAAAAACCCAACATTTTAATAATTAATGTGACACCATTCAAAAGCGAGTATTGCAAAGTATCCAAGTTTAATTCACAAGGGCAGTCAAACACTTTGTGTTTAACTTTTAACCAGGCGCCACAATGTGCTGAGACGGCCGCCTGAGAGAAAGCGGTGGCGCTGGCTGCTCGCAGACGTATGGCAAAGATCCATTTGCCTCTGCCTGCGTATGAACTCATATCTCCCCTCTGTGTTTGTGCTGCCCCTGACTGCGCAACCTCCTTTTCTCATTCTCCTCTTCTCTGTTTGATTTCTTGGAGCTTGTCATCCCAGGCCCTGGCTTGTCCAAGAGACTCTGAGCCATTAAATATTCATCCGCTCTCATCAATTGCTCCCCAAGTCCTTTTGGAGGAGGGAGGGGAGGGGAAAAAAATGACATTGAATTATTCAGGGCCCAATCAGGGCTATTTCTGGCAACTGCCTCGATTCAGATGAGGTGGTGCGCAGCAGGCTCCAGTGTTTGTGTGTTTTGATGTGGTGGCTCCGTTAACTCCATGTCCATCCTCTGCTGTCATAATTACAGGCATTATGCAGGGGTCATCGAATGCCTACTTTTCTCCTGACTGCAGTTTCCCATCATCGCGGCACGGCTCAAAGACTTCAATAGATCAACTAAATCACTATATTATGTTATGCAAGGAGATCCCCCCCCCCCCCTCTCATGCACAGACAAGAAGTGTGAATGCCCCTACAGAAGAAATATGCACAAATTAAGGCTGTCATATACGCCTTCCTTAATGTCTATCCCCTTTAGACCCAACATCAGACCAGAATGAAGCTGGTCTAATCATGCATGGAGCAGCAAAATGAGTGATTTCATTTAGTCTCGTACAAGGCCATGGAGAATACTTCACACAGCTGCATAGGGCAAGGAGAAAAATCTTTAGATAAAAGAGATCACAAACACAAATCAACATCTTTCCAAAGCGAGAGACACTCAGTCTCAAGAACTTTATTTAAAATGGACAGATTGCAGATCATATTCTTTTTAAGGCAGCAGAGCGGCATTTCTCACATGAAGGAGTAACTGTGATGAGCAGGAAAATCAGAGGGCCGGAAAGGGGAAAAACAGCTAAATCAGCTGAAGTGAGGACTTTCACCATATAGGGTCAGGGAGGTCTTACTCCCCTGTCCAAAGATAGTAACATTTGACACTAATTTGCCCAATAGAAATGTCACTTACAGATATGTACAATGAGCTGCATGCTCATTATTCTGAAGGGATAAGATAGGTCAGTCGAGTGTGGAGTTTCAACATTGACACAAGGGTCGACGCTCGGCAGCCAAGCAAACCCTGATACAAATAAAGTCTGAGTGATCTGTGAACCAGAATATAAACTCAGGCAAAGACAATATAACTAACATGGCTATGTTATACTGTGCACACATGCTACAGTTAGTACATATCTATGTACAATGTGTACTCATTTGGATAGTGACAGGTTAGTGCTTGAATACAATGAGTTTATCAACAATTGAAAGGTTTGACCAAGATTTCAAAGCTAGTTGCTGTATTTTTTTGAATATTTGCAACTTTTCAAGCCTTTATCTCCGCATACACTCACTTCATTAGGTACAGATTGTTAGTACTGGGATACTCCTTCATTCTGGCATCGATTCAACAAGATGCTGAAAACATTCCTCTGATATTTTGCCATGTTGACATGACAGCATCACAGAGTTGCTGCAGATTTGTCGACTGCACATCCACGATGTGAGCCTCCTGTTCTACCACATCCCAAAGGTACTCGATTCAGTTGAGATCTGTTGACTGTGGAGGCCATTTGTGTATGGTGAAATCATTGTCATGTTCAAGAAATCAGTGTGAGATCATTTAAGCTTTGTGACATGGTGCATTATCCTGCTGGTAGATAGCATCCAAAGACGGGTACACCGTGGTCATAAAGGGATGTTCATGGTTAGCAACAAGGCTCAGGTAGGCTGTGGTGTTTGAGCGATGCTCAAGTGGTACTAGAGGTCTGAAAGTGTGCCAAGAAAATATCGCCACACCATTACACAACCACCATTGATAGCCTGTACCATTGATACAAGGCAGGATTGGTGCCATGTTTTCATGTTTATGCAAAACTGCAATCAAGACTCATCACACCAGTTGTAACGAGTGGTTATTTGACTTCCTGTTGCCTTCCTATCAGCTCAGAGCAGTGTGGCCTTTCTCCTCTGACCTCTGGCATCGACAAGGCATTTTCACCCAGAGAACTGGCGCTCACTGGATATTTTCTCTTTTTAAGACCATCTGTAAACATTAGAGATGGTTGTGTGGATAACTCCCAATAGATTTCAGATTTCTAAAATACTCAGACCAAACCGTCGGGCACCATGGCAACCGCGTCACCTTCAAAGTCACTTAAATCACCTTTCTTACCCTTTCTGATGCTCAGTTTGAACCTCATCGGGTCATCTTGACCATGCCTAAATACACTGAATTGCTGCCATGATTGGCTGATTAGATATTTGCATTGACAAGCAGTTGAACAGGTGTACCTAACAAGCAACCGGGGAGCATTTAGTGCTGTGTTGAATCCCAGTTGGAGTGAGTGGTGTTTGTTGTTTTTCTTTTTCTTTTTTACTCTTGTGTGCTGATATTTCTGCATTACTCTGGCATCATGAGTAAAACTGAGTTCTTATCATGTTGGACTTGGAGCAAATAAAACAAGTTATTTTTGCTAAAATGTATGAAGGACAGAAGCCAACTGAGTCTTTGCATGTACTGCCAAATGAGAAAAACTGCATATGTTCACACTGGCTATATACAAGCTACTTTATTAACATTATGACCAAGCAAGACACAGTTACAGCCTATTATGCATGTCAGGCCACCACCCTGGAAATCAAGTTTTAGTCTTTCCCTTCCTCTTACAAAATACTTGAGTGCACTAACAATGTGGTTTAAGAGAGCAGAAAAAGACTTTTTCTGCTCTCTTAAAATATGACTAAATATAAACTAAATGTTAAAAGCTAAGCACTTAGTAATGCTTCCAGACTTGAGACTTAACAAAAGATGTTGAATATAATTAAAATATTAAGTTCAGTGACAACTCTTTGGTCACATTAACAGACATTACTAACCTTAGGGCATTATTACTGTCAAAGCTTTGTAAGACTGCTTATTTTAGAAGTCAGTCAGGAAACATAATGAATACTAACCTTCTTTAAGGCTGCCATTATTTCCATAATTATTGGAGAAACCAACTAAGGTACACAAAAAACACCTCGCTTCTTTACAAACTCTGATTTGATGTGTTTAGCTAACACTCAACAGGGAGCTCCCTAGATTGAATAAATTAGAAAATAATTTGGGGTCTTTTCCTCTTTTTATGGTTCAGTCTGAAAACATGGCTGAATGCCCAGAGTCACCTCTCTTTTCAAAACTGGTCATCAAAGAACAGATACCATACGAGAAGGACAGATGCCGATATTGTCAGTGCTGTTTTTATTTGTGTTATCTCTTAGGAAGAAAGAAATATAGACGTGATTAATGCAATTAAGAAATTAAAGGCATTTTCTCTATGTATATGGACTTGTATTATAAGACCCTGTTCCTTTTTTTTTTTCAGAAGAAAACATCAGTTTTGAGCTATTTATGTTTACTTACATTTAGAATTTGGTCTCATTTGCGTGGAGGGTGAACTTGGATTGTACTGGCCAAGTATGTATGTATGTATGTATGTATGTATGTACAGTGGGGCAAAAAAGTATTTAGTCAGCCACCGATTGTGCAAGTTCCCCCACTTAAAATGATGACAGAGGTCAGTAATTTGCACCAGAGGTACACTTCAACTGTGAGAGACAGAATGTGAAAAAAAAATCCATGAATCCACATGGTAGGATTTGTAAAGAATTTATTCGTAAATTAGGGTGGAAAATAAGTATTTGGTCACCTCAAACAAGGAAAATCTCTGGCTCTCACAGACCTGTAACGTCTTCTGTAAGAAGCTTTTCTGTCCCCCACTCGTTACCTGTATGAATGGCACCTGTTTGAACTCATCATCTGTATAAAAGACACCTGTCCACAGCCTCAAACAGTCAGACTCCAAACTCCGCCATGGCCAAGACCAAAGAGCTTTCGAAGGACACCAGGAAAAGTATTGTAGACCTGCACCAGACTGGGAAGAGTGAATCTACAATAGGCAAGCAGCTTGGTGTGAAAAAATCAACTGTGGGAGCAATCATCAGAAAATGGAAGACATACAAGACCACTGATAATCTCCCTCGATCTGGGGCTCCACGCAAGATCTCATCCCGTGGGGTCAAAATGATCATGAGAACGGTGAGCAAAGATCCCAGAACCACACGGGGGGACCTGGTGAATGACCTGCAGAGAGCTGGGACCAAAGTAACAAAGGTCACCATCAGTAACACACTACAACGGCAGGGAATCAAATCCCGCAGTGCCAGACGTGTTCCGCTGCTGAAGCCAGTGCATGTCCAGGCCCGTCTGAAGTTTGCCAGAGAGCACATGGATGATACAGCAGAGGATTGGGAGAATGTCATGTGGTCAGATGAAACCAAAGTAGAACTTTTTGGTATAAACTCAACTCGTCGTGTTTGGAGGAAGAAGAATACTGAGTTGCATCCCAAGAACACCATACCTACTGTGAAGCATGGGGGTGGAAACATCATGCTATGGGGCTGTTTCTCTGCCAAGGGGACAGGACGACTGATCCGTGTTAAGGACAGAATGAATGGGGCCATGTATCGTGAGATTTTAAGCCAAAACCTCCTTCCATCAGTGAGAACTTTGAAGATGAAACGAGGCTGGGTCTTCCAACATGACAATGATCCAAAACACACCGCCCGGGCAACAAAGGAGTGGCTCCGTGAGAAGCATTTGAAAGTCCTGGAGTGGCCTAGCCAGTCTCCAGACCTCAACCCCATAGAAAATCTGTGGCGGGAGTTGAAAGTCCGTGTTGCTCGGCGACAGCCCCAAAACATCACTGCTCTCGAGAAGATCTGCATCGAGGAATGGGCCAAAATACCAGCTACTGTGTGTGCAAACCTGGTAAAGACCTATAGTAAACGTTTGACCTCTGTTATTGCCAACAAAGGTTATGTTACAAAGTATTGAGTTGTATTTTTGTTATTGACCAAATACTTATTTTCCACCCTGATTTACGAATAAATTCTTTACAAATCCTACCATGTGGATTCATGGATTTTTTTTTTCACATTCTGTCTCTCACAGTTGAAGTGTACCTCTGGTGCAAATTACTGACCTCTGTCATCATTTTAGGTGGGGGAACTTGCACAATCGGTGGCTGACTAAATACTTTTTTGCCCCACTGTATGTGCCCGGGAGGAAAAGAAAAGGTGCTTGAAACTGTGAGCTTATGAGTTCAAGTCACCAATGAACTATGTTTTTTTTTAAAACCTTTTATGAATATTTTGTTCATTTTCTTTTACTCTATTCAATTACAGGATAGAAGTAAACAATTCTTGAACACAGATGTTCTATTGCTAGAAAGTCTAACAAGGTTGGTTAACCTTTCATGTTAGACGTATTTTTAACCATTACTAGACATTGAGAAAAAGCCGCCAACCCATAGTTATTCGCTGTTAAAATATTTGCTGGGCAGCAACTTCTTCAGCTTGAAGATGTCACTTGGATGAGCGATGAAACATTTCCCCCACTAAAAATGCTGCATCTTGATTGACTTTAACCGGATCATTATAGCTACTTCGATGTTCTTCATAACTCAAGTGTTGGTGGAGGTTCAGTCTCTTTTAACACGAATTGCCCAATGGGAGCTCACAGTTCAGTTTCACGATGTCTCTGTTTTGTTAAATACATAAGACATAAGATTGTCTCATACACAAAGCCGCCTCACTGCACCACATCCACAATAATGTAAAACATCTCTAAATGACAGAAGGGTTTTAGCACCCTTGTGTTTTACATGGGCCACATAGTTTTTGAATCATAGTGTTTGATCAAATCGAATTTAGATCTCGGCGTAATTGCAAATTAATAAAACATATATGTATCGAATGTCATGGTGGGGATCATAAGTTGGTTTCTCTTTATTTGTGTGTTAGATTTAATAGTTTATCCACTAATCTGTTGCATGATTGTGATCTTAATCATCATCAATCACTGCATTATTAGACAATGCTTCACACTTAGAACTAGTCTATAGCATCCAAGTAAAAGCCATTGGCACACACACACACACGGACTATAATTCTGAACTTTGCCATTTTTTTTCTGGCCGATCTCTGCGTGAGTTTAAATCGGCTGTATTGTGTATGAATTGACTTTACTCCACCAGCTTCAGCTTCTTAGAACGTCCATGTAATGCTCAATTATGCCTGGAGTCGATGTGTGAAAACAGTTAGAAAGAAAGAAATACACAATTCAGTCTTGCAAAACTGCATTTTTCATTACAGCCACCATTGAAAGTAAAACAGAGCACAAACTAAAACAAAGAGCCTCCAGACTCATCACTGTGTGTCCCAATAACGGCATTCATTTGATAAAAGAGCTGCAATTCAGTCATCCAAGGACGTGATATTCAGTATCATCAACTACTGCCTCGCTTTTGTGGTGAAACTCATATGAGTGGCCATGTTTTTCAAATGATGAAATGAACCTCATCATGTTTAAACATTTAAATACAACCTATTTGCTCCTATTGTGCTGAAGCACCATGACCTCCATCAAGAACAATTCACTACCTGCGCACTTCAGCTATTTGACATTTAACCAAATACACCACAGTTGTTGCCGTACATAAAAAATCGTCTCTTTTGAACCATTTGGGAAGTTTATGGTTTCGCCTTGGAAGTGCAAAGTTATTTCGTTGTGCCCTCATAAATAATGTTTAAATGGTTAGAGGAAAATGTCAGGGGCTATGATGTACCACACTTAAGTATTCATTAATACTCTCCTTCTGCTGCAAATCATGTTCTACCTCAGAGCTGATTGTTTAACAGAAGCCAATATATCAAAGTGCAACCCTCCTGGTTCTATGCCAGGCACACAAAAGACACTCACAGGTCAAAGATACCGAATCTTTACTATTAGTGGAGGTCACATAAAGATGGAGATACCATCTGGAAGCAATGTGGAGGTCATTCAGCTTCCCTGTGAGTGATGCAACCCCTCGATCAGCGGCAGAACTACCCATTCCGTCCTCTCTCTTTGGTGCTACTCTCCCCCGGCCCTGAGTAATGAAAACAATTAACATCTCTAATTACCACCCTAAATCAGTGCTCAACACGCTACCCATTGATTTGATAGACTGCCTGAGTTATGAGCTGCTCCCAATCGAACAGCACACCGCGTAAAAGACTTTACTGCAGGGCGATTGAGCCTGCCAGCCTCTAGCAGGGTAAATAAATCTGAGGAATATGGGCACAGAAAGCCCTGTCATCAACTCGAAAAGGTCCAAAGGGATGTGTGCATCTGGCAAACACCTACAGCTTCCCTCATGTCAAAGTGTTACTGCTAATTACCACAAGGTAATGGCCTAATCAGTCAGTCTGAATCCGGCTTATCAGCGGCATTCATCATTGCTGCAAATTATATTTGTAAATACCAAGTTTGATGATGAATACAGGTATTTATCACAAGTCTCGGCTGACCCGGGCTGATATGAGAAATGTTGTATTCCACACTGCTGACTGGAGACTCAGCGTGATTCTCTATGGTGCCTGCTGAGTGTTAGCCCAGAAAAATATGACCGACTAAAAAAGAAAACAAAAAAAACCTGCCTATCACAAGTTTTCTCGTATCATATTCAAGAAGGGAATCAAAAATTTCTTCGTGGCGCTCATGACTATTCTTGAAAGGTTCCAGCTCTGAGTTACAACCCGGAAAGTTTAACAAGCGCATCAGCTCTGTTTTAGCAAAAGTCTTCCAGTGTTTTATTAAACAGATGTAGAAGAAGATAAAAAGAGAGGCTTTTTTTTTCTTTTTGCAAAGCTCACGGGGATAAAGAGAGAGAAAGGAAAGGGCAGAGAATTAGGGGAGCATCTCCTTTCCTCTTCTGCTTCCCCCCCTTCCTGCTGTGTTGTGGGAGAGATGTAGCAGTGACAAGAGAAATGTTAACCGGCCTGCACTTTGGAATAACAATACCCAGAGCTGGCAGGCAGATAGCTGGTGACAAAGCCTCCCCTGACCGAGACGCGCGGGAGAGGGATAAAAAATGAGCCGACGCCTGTCCTCCCGGCGTGACCCACCTCGACTTCCGCTGTGCACAAACACACGAGCACAAGAGCTGAAAAACAAATAACACAAATAGCAGCATGCCCCGATGACTTTTCTCAGACAAATGCACAAAGCAAAAACACCTACGTGCTTGAGAAAAAAGAAAAAAAAAAGCCTCCCAACCTGTCTTTTATATCCCTTTCGTTTGCTGTCTCTGATCAAATGTAAAATACCCTGAAAGGATTAAACTGTTTGCATCTACATGCATGAAAGGGTATCTATTTGTGCATCGCCGTGGATCAGCTCTTAATAACAGGTAAGTACTCTGCAAAAGCCTGAACCTGTCAACTGATCTCGGTCTTCATCCGATCAACAGAAACGGGTGAGAACATCCACACGCACACACACACGGTCACAGAGACACAATTTCACACACAGTGCAGCCGGCGAAGACAATAGCAATTTGAAGACAGCATCTGGGCAAGCCCGGGCCACAATCTCCTCAACGTGAGTGATGTCCGCTCATTTCCCACTGGGGATAAAAAGACCCGTGGAGTCTTGGTGTGACTTCGACCACATGGAGGAAAATCATTGGATTACTGTACGGAGCAATAGTATGGTGTCTCCAGTTGCTGTGAGAGGAATATGAATAAGGTTAGAGAGGGGAAAAAGAAGGACCAATCTATGTTTTTGAGGAAAAGCAAAAATATAGGGCTGATTTACTCAAGCGCTTCTACATGGACCTGAATGCCACTTTCAATGATAATCAGTAAGGCATTAAAGTGTCAAACAAAAATGAGCAGTGTGTTCAAGGGGAAAGACAACTATGGGATGTATGGGGCTGATAACGGAGATGACAGTATGTACTGTTCTGCTATGGCAGAATGCATAGGGAGAAAAAATCTTGTCAGTTATGTGATGCTCCTTTCTAACAGCAAAACTGATCTGGATTTGTCCAAATTAAACTAAGAAGGTGCCCTCTGAATGCTTTCATAGCCTAGAGTGGATGCTGCTTAAAAAACACTCTCCACTCACTTCAGGTATAGAGTGAAATGGATGTATTACCTTTAAAGGAAATACATTTGTGGTCAGAGGTTCACACACACTCATCATGGGCATTTTGGGCTTTTAATCATCTCTTTAAACTGTTCTTTTTCCATAGTGGCCTCGTTGTACAGCATACATGTTTAATGACTTTAAAAAACAAAAACTTGATGCGGATGATGTGGTTTTGTCAGCTTCATCGAGTGATTGCCTCCAGCTCGCACTGGAACAGTTCGCAGCCGAGTGTGAAGCGGTGGGAATGAGAATCAGCACCTCCAAACCTGAGGGCAAAGGTCCTCAGTCGGAAAAGGGTGGAGTACCCACTCCAGGTCAGGGACGAGTTCCTGCTCCAAGTGGAAGAGTTTGAGTATCTCAGGGTCTTGTTCAGAAGGTAGCGGGAGATCGACAGACAGTGGTGCTGCGGCTGCAGTGATGTGGACGCTGCACTGGTCTGTTGTGGTGAAGAGAGTGCAGAGTGTGAAAGGGAAGCTCTCTATTTACCGGTCGATCTACATCCCTACCCTCACCTATGGTCACGAGCTGTGGGTAGTGACTGAAAGAACGAGATTGCGGATACAAGCGGCGGAAATAGGCTTCCTCCGAAGGGTGGATGGCCTTCGGAGGAAGCCTATTTCCTTGCTATCATCACCATGCTTGACAGCTGGTACAGTGTTTTCATTTTTGAAAACCTTGCCTTTTCTATTCTAAACATATGTCTTATCATTGTGACCAAACAGCTCAATCTTTGTTTTGTTTGACCATAAAACCTTTCTCCATGTAGGAAGCTCCAAATTGTTGGTGTTGTTGATATTGAAGGTATCAATTCTAGAGCAGGGGCTTTTTTCTTGGTCAGCACCCTCTCAGTCCACCATTGTACTTGAGCCTTGGTGATTCCTGGGCTTTTCCTGAACATCCCAACCAGTTTAGTCTCATCTGTAGGTGACATTTTGGGTCTTCTTCCAGACCTTGGCAAAGTGGTAAGACAGACATCTAATAGACATCTAAAAAACTTGAAACGATGATCTCTGCAGTCATTTGGAAATGACTCCCAGAGTTATGTGGATTTGACAAAATCCAGAAAATTAAGAAAAATAAGTAAAGTAATTTCAGATGTATGCAGTACAATTATTCCATGCTGGAAAAAGAGCAGTACAAAGAAATTTCATTTCATTTCATTTATTTATTTATTTCACACTTGGTACAACAGATCAAACAAATCAACCACACTTTCTATCAATAAAGCACTACAACCATGTGTGAAAAGGAGCAGGAAGAAGAAAATATTCTTATTAAACCCTGCCCCCTATCTACAATACAACTTATATTACAAGTGGGCACCAAAAATCAGGGAACAAACTAATATTAACATTTATCTCCGGTCCTAACCCAAACCAAACAACAAATTTACAATCAGAATATACCACTCCACATAGTAACAAGGAGAAAAATAAAATTAAAATAAATAAAACAAAAAATTATAATGGATCCTTTTTCAATGAACTCCAATTTCATTCGCATTCTTGATATTGAGTTATCGTTTTAAGCATGTAACACTTTTTAAAACAATGTAAACTTATACAATTCTTTAAATTATAATGAAGAGAGTTCCACAGTCGTATACCCCTAACCGTTGGACTCATTAATCTTTGTGTAGTCCTAGCTAACTGATGCTTAAAATAAAATTTCCTTCTGCTATCTTCTCCCTCTGAACACATTAAAAATACTCTTTGTAACTTAAAGGGCAAAATATTATTTTTAGCCTTAAACATAATTAATAGTGTGCATAATTTCACTAAATCTCCTAATTTTAATAATTTTGATTTTATAAATAATATATTTGTATGTTCTTTATATTTAACATTATGAATCATTCGTATCACTTTCTTCTGTAAGAAGTTTAGAGGTTTTATAGTATTCTCATATGTATTCCCCCAAACTTCAACACAGTAACTAAAATATGAGAAAAACAATGAAAAATATAAAATGCCCATTGTTTTATAATCTAATAAATCTCTTACATTTCCCATAATATAAATGCTTTTAACCATCTTCTTTTTAATATACTCAATATGTGATTTCCACGTCAAATTTTCATCTACTATTACACCCAAAAGACGAAATTCAGTAACTCTTTCAATCAATTCTCCATCAGTGGACATAATGACTTCATCCTCCTTTAGACGATTGCCAAATATCATGAATTTCGTTTTTGTCAGATTCAAAGATAATTTATTTACATCAAACCATTTTTTTAATCTTAACATCTCAGAAGTCATAATTTCAACCAAATCTTTCAAATTCTCTCCAGAGCAATAAATGAATAAAGGCTGCAAATGATCGCAAATTACCATGACATCCATGCCCATGGAGAGTATGTGTGTCTATATTTCTGACCACAACTGTAATTTTTTACCAGATAATGATGTTTTAACCAGGCATTAGCCATCACAGGTTCACACGGCTAATTAGTGTATCAATTAGCTACATGAGCCATCAATTTGTTGACATATTAGTATAATAATAAACACACACCTTATCCAAGCTGCTTCCAGTTGTCAGCCTGTATTTATATATAAGCTTTCCTAAAGTAAATTATGTCTCAATAGAAGCTCAGTGAAATTTCACCACAAAACTTAGCCAACAGAGTGCAGGTACTAGCTTAGCTTCAGTGATGGACTGATTCTTCTATTTCCCAGCTATGCCTGTCACATAATCCTCCCGTGTCTGCGTTGCATGTCATGCACTGCGTTTTTACACATTCATACTTCTTCTCATCAGCAGCCTATAAGCCCACCATTTCTAATAGAGCAAGAGCTTAGCAGTGCTGCCAACAGGGCAGGCGGGGTCAGGTGGACGCATGAAGTAAAAATAAAATAAAATAAAAAAAATGTCACAACCCTTTTAAAAAAACAAAATTTAAGTGCATAGATTTTGTTTAAAACAGTTTCATAGATGTAACAATGCTTAATGGATTTGTTTTCTTTTGATAAGCCCAACTATGACACGGATAAATGATTATTTTATTAACTGTCTGATAAACTCAGCATATATCATGAATTAAAGGCCACAGCTGGGCTGTGCTTTCAGCTGTATGTATATATAAAATTATCATTCAGAGTAGAGTACAGCCTTCATCTGGGTAGCAAACCATGAGAAAAACAGTATGCACATGCAAGATTCTCATTTATGTTGCTTTGTGTGGCTCACTATACGAAAAAAGAGAGAGAGGTTTGCAGTGGGAAAAAAGCAGACTTCCACTTATAGGCCAGCTTTCTGTTCAATTTGTTGGTTGGTGCTTTCTATGTTTTTTTCCACCACCAAAGGCTATTAAAAATAACTAAATCTACCATCAAAGGCTCAAAGCTGCCAACAACGAGGTGAACAGAAGTGTGATCGCTGCTGTGAGTGAGAGGTTTATAAATGAGCAAACATGCAAACCCAAAACTATAATTATATGTTAAATTATTTATTTACATTAATTATATAATAAAATAAACATCATGCAATCAGAGGATTTTTCTGGAAGACATGAAAACTTTTACTGATTCCAAAGAACAGCTACTTATTCCTAGATAAGAGGATATTTTTAACATACCTCTGAAGACTGAATTGATATACATCAGCTTTTATGAATATGCAACCCAATATCACGGCAAAGCCACGACAATAGACACACCGGACCACCATGTCCGTTTCACACTTACAGCAACATACATGCAGAAGTTGCAGTAAACTGCAGTAAAATCAGCCAACATCCCAACATTAAAATAATCACAGGAAAGTGTTTAAACATACATTAATAACACATTTACATATGTCACACATTAGCCCCCTAGCTTAATCGATTCTGACGAGGACTCTCGAATGTACTTAACAATTTTTTTTAACCAGCACCGACTTCGTGGCTTTCTATATACGATCTCCCCCTGCTGGTGAGGCAATTTCTGCATGCATGTCGATTTCACATTTAGGAGAGGCAAAGCGTGAAATAGACACACCAGTCCACTGTATCTATTTCACCTTTTGTCATGATACTGGGTTAGAATATGACACTATCAGACAAGTTTGTTTGAAGTTGCTGGGGTGTGGACTTACTTACTAGCTCAGTGGTTTGTGTAGATACGACTGTTTTGAGAAAGCTTTAGTAGCCAAACCTCACTTTAAAACAAAAGAATATATATATATATATATATATATATCCATAGGTCCCTCATCCTATTCATGTAGCCCCTTCCGCCGGGGTTACTTGCATAGTAGCATTCCAACAACGCCCTGTTTTCGTCTCTTGCCCACCGATGCCTTCTTGTTCCAGTAGCCCACTTTTCGTCAGGGTGCCCTGGTTCCTCAACACCTGACGCGGACCTTGTTGATCCGGGCGACGTCCGAGCCGGCATGCCTTCATATTTATCTGTCTCGCTCATGTCTGCGGTAGGCTTGCTTAGCATAGGGGGTCTAGCCTTAGGACCCTTACTGGATACAGACGCCCCAGGCAGGAATCGAACTTGCGATCCTCTGTTCCAAAGGCGTGTAGTCTAACCACTACGCTATCCAGCTGCTAATGAACAGGCACATGGGTCAATACATGAGCGGGACACAGAAAGGAATTGGCAAGAATACCAGAGGCGCAAAACACCAGCTACTGGTAGACAGAACAGTCAGCCGAGACTGCAAGACCAGACTGACCAACCTGTGCACTGCCTGGATTGATTACAAGAAGGCCTATGACTCAATGCCCCACAGCTGGATACTGGAATGCCTAGAATTGTACAAGATCAATGGGACCCTAAGAGCCTTCATCAGGAACTCAATGGGGATGTGGCGTACAACACTAGAGGCCAACTCCAAGCCCATAGCACAAGTCACCATCAAGTGCGGGATCTACCAAGGAGATGCTCTGTCCCCACTGCTGTTCTGCATAGGCCTGAACCCCCTCAGTGAGATCATTAACAAGACTGGCTACGGATACCGACTACAGAACGGAGCAGTTGTCAGCCACCTCCTGTACATGGATGACATCAAGCTGTATGCCAAGAGTGAACGAGACATCGATTCACTGACCCACACTACCAGGCTATACAGCAATGACATTGGAATGTCGTTCGGACTGGAGAAGTGTAGTCGGATGGTAACAAAGAGAGGGAAGGTAGTCAGAACTGAGGGGATTGAACTACCAGAAGGCAACATTGCAGACATAGAGGACAGTTACAAGTACTTGGGGATCCCACAGGCGAATGGGAACCATGAAGAGGCCGCTAGAAAAGCTGCAACCACCAAGTACCTGCAGAGGGTCAGGCAAGTCCTGAGGAGTCAGCTGAATGGTAAGAACAAGATCCGGGCCATCAACACGTACGCCCTGCCCGTGATCAGGTACCCTGCTGGGGTAATAGGCTGGCCAAAGGAGGAGATAGAAGCCACTGACATAAAGACAAGAAAGCTCCTTACCATGCATGGAGGGTTTCACCCCAAATCCAGCACCCTGAGGCTGTACGCTAAGCGGAAGGAAGGGGGCCGGGGACTGGTGAGTGTCAGCACCACAGTCCAGGATGAGACAACGAACATCCAAGAATACATTAGGAAGATGGCCCCAACTGACCGAGTGCTCAGTGAATACCTCAGGCAGCAGAAACCCAAGAAAGAGGAGGGAGACGAGGAACCATCATGGAAGGACAGGCCCCTGCACGGTATGTACCACCGGCAGATAGAGGAGGTGGCTGATATCCAGAAATCCTACCAGTGGCTGGACAAAGCTGGACTGAAAGACAGCACAGAGGCACTAATCATGGCAGCACAAGAACAAGCTCTGAGCACAAGATCCATAGAGGCTGGGGTCTATCACACCAGGCAAGACCCCAGGTGCAGGCTGTGTAAAGATGCCCCAGAGACAATCCAGCACATAACAGCAGGGTGCAAGATGCTAGCAGGCAAGGCATACATGGAACGCCATAACCAAGTGGCCGGCATAGTGTACAGGAACATCTGTGCCGAGTATAACCTGGAAGTCCCGAGGTCAAAATGGGAGATGCCCCCAAGGGTGGTGGAAAATGACCGAGCTAAGATCCTGTGGGACTTCCAGATACAGACGGACAAAATGGTGGTGGCTAACCAACCGGACATAGTGGTGGTAGACAAACAGAAGAAGACGGCCGTAGTGATCGATGTAGCGGTTCCGAATGACAGCAATATCAGGAAGAAGGAACACGAGAAGCTGGAGAAATACCAAGGGCTCAGAGAAGAGCTCGAGAGGATGTGGAGGGTGAAGGTAACGGTGGTCCCCGTGGTAATCGGAGCACTAGGTGCGGTGACTCCCAAGCTAGGCGAGTGGCTCCAGCAGATCCCGGGAACAACATCGGAGATCTCTGTCCAGAAGAGCGCAGTCCTGGGAACAGCTAAGATACTGCGCAGGACCCTCAAGCTCCCAGGCCTCTGGTAGAGGACCCGAGCTTGAAGGATAAACCGCCCGCAGGGGCGTGCTGGGTGTTTTTTTTTTTTTATATATAAAAAAAAGAAAAGCTGCAACCACCAAGTACCTGCAGAGGGTCAGGCAAGTCCTGAGGAGTCAGCTGAATGGTAAGAACAAGATCCGGGCCATCAACACCTATGCCCTGCCCGTGATCAGGTACCCTGCTGGGGTAATAGGCTGGCCAAAGGAGGAGATAGAAGCCACTGACATAAAGACAAGAAAGCTCCTTACCATGCATGGAGGGTTTCACCCCAAGTCCAGCACCCTGAGGCTGTACGCTAAGCGGAAGGAAGGGGGCCGGGGACTGGTGAGTGTCAGCACCACAGTCCAGGATGAGACAACGAACATCCAAGAATACATTGGGAAGATGGCCCCAACTGACCGAGTGCTCAGTGAATACCTCAGGCAGCAGAAACCCAAGAAAGAGGAGGGAGACGAGGAACCATCATGGAAGGACAGGCCCCTGCACGGTATGTACCACCGGCAGATAGAGGGGGTGGCTGATATCCAGAAATCCTACCAGTGGCTGGACAAAGCTGGACTGAAAGACAGCACAGAGGCACTAATCATGGCAGCACAAGAACAAGCTCTGAGCACAAGATCCATAGAGGCTGGGGTCTATCACACCAGGCAAGACCCCAGGTGCAGGCTGTGTAAAGATGCCCCAGAGACAATCCAGCACATAACAGCAGGGTGCAAGATGCTAGCAGGCAAGGCATACATGGAACGCCATAACCAAGTGGCCGGCATAGTGTACAGGAACATCTGTGCCGAGTATAACCTGGAAGTCCCGAGGTCAAAATGGGAGATGCCCCCAAGGGTGGTGGAGAATGACCGAGCTAAGATCCTGTGGGACTTCCAGATACAGACGGACAAAATGGTGGTGGCTAACCAACCGGACATAGTGGTGGTAGATAAACAGAAGAAGACGGCCGTAGTGATCGATGTAGCGGTTCCGAATGACAGCAATATCAGGAAGAAGGAACACGAGAAGCTGGAGAAATACCAAGGGCTCAGAGAAGAGCTCGAGAGGATGTGGAGGGTGAAGGTAACGGTGGTCCCCGTGGTAATCGGAGCACTAGGTGCGGTGACTCCCAAGCTAGGCGAGTGGCTCCAGCAGATCCCGGGAACAACATCGGAGATCTCTGTCCAGAAGAGCGCAGTCCTGGGAACAGCTAAGATACTGCGCAGGACCCTCAAGCTCCCAGGCCTCTGGTAGAGGACCCGAGCTTGAAGGATAAACCGCCCGCAGGGGCGTGCTGGGTGTTATATATATATATATATATATATATTAGGGGTTCAACGATACACAAAATTCACGGTTCGGTTCGGTTCGATACTTTGGTGTCACGGTTCGATATTTTTTCGATACAAAAAAATGTTCATGCCTTTTTAATTTGTCATTTATTAAAATTATAAATATATATTTTAACTCAAAAGTACAGTTTTTAAATTTAATGTTGCTGAAACAAAAGTAATTAAAAAAATAAATCTGATTGAGGAATCACTCATCTTTGGAAAAGAGAGTTTATTACAGAGAAATGGCTCTTTCCAAAATAAAAGCTATACTATACGCTTCTTCTGGGCTATATTCTCAGCAGCATATTGTAGCGGG
This sequence comes from Diplotaxodon limnothrissa, assembly GCF_057381915.1. Taxonomy (NCBI): domain Eukaryota; kingdom Metazoa; phylum Chordata; class Actinopteri; order Cichliformes; family Cichlidae; genus Diplotaxodon; species Diplotaxodon limnothrissa. Next base: position 23,717,728 of record NC_140617.1, on the reverse strand, counting down.
TCAGGGCTGTTCGGGGTTCTGTTTGTACAGTTATGTTTTGTTTATGTTGCCATAGTGACGAGTGACGCCCTCTCGCTGAGACGGTGTGTTCTTCCGGGGTCAGAGGGCGCCCTGTGTGTTGTTGTTGTTGCTGTGCGGTTGCCGCGCTGAGCAGTTAGCTAGCGGCAGTGTTCTTCTGCAGATGTCAATAAACGGCTGTGCTCCCTGGCTAGCTCACGGGAAGCAAGACCAAACGACACCTCCGTCTCCTCGTTGTCTGAGCTCGCCACATTGGTGTCAGAAGTGGGATGATGGTGACACCCCATGTTCTGACCCGAGTGACTTTCCCCCCGCCGGTCGTGACCGGCCGGTGCGCCAAAAGAAGGCACCTGGACATTTGCAGGACTTTGTGTGGGGTAATGGGGTCGTCGGGGACGACTGACCCCTTAGGTGGGGGCTATGTAGCGGGTCAGGGCTGTTCGGGGTTCTGTTTGTACAGTTATGTTTTGTTTATGTTGCCATAGTGACAGGTGACGCCTTCTCGCTGCGACGGTGTGTCCTTCCGGGGTCAGAGGGCGCTCTGTGTGTTGTTGTTGCTGTGCGGTTGCCGCGCTGAGCAGTTAGCTAGCGGCAGTGTTCTTCTGCAGATGTCAATAAACGGCTGTGCTCCCTGGGTAGCTCACGGGAAGCAAGACCAAACGACACCTCCGTCTCCTCCTTGTCTGAGCTCGTCACAATATTAAACATATCAGGTTCCCATAAGGAGAATCATGTGCTAACGGCTGTCTAAATGACTCGGGTAAAGTTTGTAGCATGCATGCTTGTTGTTTTTGTCTGCTTCCACTTGTCTTTGCACTAGGATGATGTCGGTGTAAATGTGCAGTCATATTCGTTGTGTTCCCACTAGTGCTGTCAGCGTTAATCTCGTTGAAATGACGTTAACGCCACAACACGGCAAATCTCCGTTAACGAGCTACCCCTGCATGGGGCTAGACGGCCAACACGTTAACGAGCTAACTGCGCTAACACACTAGTTCCCACCCATGTAATTGAGCATTGCGTGGCACATCCAACATACTGTTTTACTTTAGTCCATGACGCGCTTACCTTCAGGGTCATACGTCACATGAAAACCAAAATAATTCCAAACGCCAGATCTGAATGAGGGTGGGGGAGGTTCAATTTGCCATGTTGCAAGGAGAGCTTAACTTCTGTCTCGCTAGCTTGCCCTGCGCTCTTCCTTCTGACGATGCTGTCTGTGTTGAGCGCTCAGTGGATCTGCGCTCGACAGTGCAGCCTAGGCGGAGTAGTCGAACGCAGATACACTGAGCGCTCAACACAGACAGCATCGTCAGAAGGAAAGTTGATAAAATAAATTACAAATTTTGTATTGTTCGATACATATGCGTACCGAACCGAAAGCACTGTATCGAACGGTTCAATATCGATACGAGTATCGTTGCACCCCTAATATATATATATATATATATATATATATATAGAGGCCAACTCCAAGCCCATAGCACAAGTCACCATCAAGTGCGGGATCTACCAAGGAGATGCTCTGTCCCCACTGCTGTTCTGCATAGGCCTGAACCCCCTCAGTGAGATCATTAACAAGACTGGCTACGGATACCGACTACAGAACGGAGCAGTTGTCAGCCACCTCCTGTACATGGATGACATCAAGCTGTATGCCAAGAGTGAACGAGACATCGATTCACTGATCCACACTACCAGGCTATACAGCAATGACATTGGAATGTCGTTCGGACTGGAGAAGTGTAGTCGGATGGTAACAAAGAGAGGGAAGGTAGTCAGAACTGAGGGGATTGAACTACCAGAAGGCAACATTGCAGACATAGAGGACAGTTACAAGTACTTGGGGATCCCACAGGCGAATGGGAACCATGAAGAGGCCGCTAGAAAAGCTGCAACCACCAAGTACCTGCAGAGGGTCAGGCAAGTCCTGAGGAGTCAGCTGAATGGTAAGAACAAGATCCGGGCCATCAACACGTACGCCCTGCCCGTGATCAGGTACCCTGCTGGGGTAATAGGCTGGCCAAAGGAGGAGATAGAAGCCACTGACATAAAGACAAGAAAGCTCCTTACCATGCATGGAGGGTTTCACCCCAAATCCAGCACCCTGAGGCTGTACGCTAAGCGGAAGGAAGGGGGCCGGGGACTGGTGAGTGTCAGCACCACAGTCCAGGATGAGACAAGGAACATCCAAGAATACATTAGGAAGATGGCCCCAACTGACCGAGTGCTCAGTGAATACCTCAGGCAGCAGAAACCCAAGAAAGAGGAGGGAGACGAGGAACCATCATGGAAGGACAGGCCCCTGCACGGTATGTACCACCGGCAGATAGAGGAGGTGGCTGATATCCAGAAATCCTACCAGTGGCTGGACAAAGCTGGACTGAAAGACAGCACAGAGGCACTAATCATGGCAGCACAAGAACAAGCTCTGAGCACAAGATCCATAGAGGCTGGGGTCTATCACACCAGGCAAGACCCCAGGTGCAGGCTGTGTAAAGATGCCCCAGAGACAATCCAGCACATAACAGCAGGGTGCAAGATGCTAGCAGGCAAGGCATACATGGAACGCCATAACCAAGTGGCCGGCATAGTGTACAGGAACATCTGTGCCGAGTATAACCTGGAAGTCCCGAGGTCAAAATGGGAGATGCCCCCAAGGGTGGTGGAGAATGACCGAGCTAAGATCCTGTGGGACTTCCAGATACAGACGGACAAAATGGTGGTGGCTAACCAACCGGACATAGTGGTGGTAGACAAACAGAAGAAGATGGCCGTAGTGATCGATGTAGCGGTTCCGAATGACAGCAATATCAGGAAGAAGGAACACGAGAAGCTGGAGAAATACCAAGGGCTCAGAGAAGAGCTCGAGAGGATGTGGAGGGTGAAGGTAACGGTGGTCCCCGTGGTAATCGGAGCACTAGGTGCGGTGACTCCCAAGCTAGGCGAGTGGCTCCAGCAGATCCCAGGAACAACATCGGAGATCTCTGTCCAGAAGAGCGCAGTCCTGGGAACAGCTAAGATACTGCGCAGGACCCTCAAGCTCCCAGGCCTCTGGTAGAGGACCCGAGCTTGAAGGATAAACCGCCCGCAGGGGCGTGCTGGGTGTTTTTTTTTATATATATATGTCTTCTAGGACTCTAAAGAAATATTTCCACTTTACTGCAATGTGCTGTGAAGTCTGGTAAATCTTGGAAATGCAATTTTTAAAATGAATCACAATATGTCACTGATGATCCAACATCTTTTTTTTTTTTTTTTTTACAAACCAATGTCACATTACCTGTTGTGCACTATGTACAACCAACAGTGGACAGAATATGTTTGAAGATTTTTTCACAGATGGGAGTGTGCGGCTCAAAGAGTGCTTAGGATGGGTAAAAAGGAAGGACTGATAAAAAGAAAGATGGAAAAAAAAGCAAGTAAACAGCCTGAAGCAGGTGAAAAAATGCCAACATCACAGAACCTGCACCATCATCCAAGTACATCATAGAAAGGAAATTTTATTGAGAGATGGAAGATGGAAGAAAAGATAACAAAAAACTGTTATTCTTTCTGAAAAGGCCTGCCGCTAGTCTCCAGCAGCTGGAAATGACTTGAAACTTACTGGTGACAGAAATGGAGTGCAACAGGGAGATTCCTTAAATATCCACATCAAATTATTAAATTAACCTTCATAACACTGAATCCAGAATGCTGCTACCAACAATTTTGCTTGTTTGTTCAAGTACCTAATTTTATCTACATGTCTTATGGTCAGAAGTATGTAAAGCTCAATCGTCCAGTGTAAGAAAGTTGAAACATAAGAATAGAAGAAGCCGTGGTTTCAACCATCAGTCGCCTCGTCGCCTTCCCTCCCACGAGCCTTCAGAGCAGCAGCTGGATTGGAAATCATCCAGCAAATCAAACCAGCCCCTGTGTTTGTTTTTGATGGGACGCAGGTGCCGGAACGCAATCCGATCCCTGCCAGACTTGATATCAGTAATACACTGCAACAATAGACGATCAGAGACAATGAAACAGCCGTATTATGTTTGTCCTTGTCACATTACATCAAGTCTTGATGGTGGCGACTAGAGGAGAGCCTTTCACATGTGAAGTTTGTCCATGCCAGAGGTGGCTGGCAAATCATCAAATGTTGGTGCATATGGGTCCATCAAGGTCTGACTGACAGGCTTTTGAATGTCGGTAACATTATTTTCGCCCTAAGCTAGTGCTTCATGCTATGGTAGTTTCAGTTGACAACAGGGGCATCCAGTCTAACTAAAGCACATGTTGACATCAGCTGCAACATTGTTCTTTATGCATAAAATAACAGCATCTCAGTAACCTTGTCATTTTCTCAGCTTACCCAAGTCAAAACTACTAAACGACTGGCTCTGATCTACATGATCTTGTGATTTTATAGATTTCACTGTACTTCTGTGTATTTTCTTTTTTTTTTCAGGAGGATTTTTTAACCCAGCAATGTTGCAATGTTGATTCAAACTTGTCCTATTACCAGCACCCAGTGAATTTATAAGTACCCTAAAGTACATCTCATTTACCACTTTGAATGCAACAAATTCACTGCATTTGTTTTGGCAGCTTCCAGTTTCTTAAAAGTCTGACCTGCCAATGCTGATTTTCTAAGAGCTGTAATTGAAAACATACACAATTATTATTGCAACTTGTCTTGAAAGGACTTTTTTAATTGAAGGAATTTATGTATAATAGAAGATAGACCTTGAATTAATTTTTGTGCTTTCTCTGAATGTGTACCAAGAAGCAGGCGGTTCTGTCTCATTTAAACAAATCTCAGTGGACAGAGCATTTTGTACAAATAAAATCCAGCTGAAAATGAACTGCAGTATATTCTACTTTCTCTAATATTTCTTAAATGACTGCAACCTTCACTTAAGCTCCTTCGACGTCACTCGTCGGTTATGGCTCAGTCACACTAGAGTGACGGCAGGACAGCAACCTACGTGCAACTACGTTAAATTAGTGGTTGCTAGGCAATTTTTTTCTTTTTTCCCCTGTCAATTAGTTAAGACTGACTATCTGTTTGTAACCTTAAAATTCTGAGGAAATACTGTTGATTGCCAGGTGGTTGCATGGGTTTCCTACTAGGAGGCAACCTACCTCCAAACAATTGTATTCCAACTTTACAGTCGCTCTCAGATAAATTGGTGATGTTATGCAAGCGGTGTATAATTTGGGACATATTGCTACCATGTTGCAATGGAAACAACTCATTTGCGACAGATTTCTTTGCAATAGGAGACTCGTCATATCCTCCGTATGACATCATAAAAAGTACAGAGAGTTGTTGCAAGCAGTTGCTTACTGTTGCTGGGTGAAACTGGTCACAAAGCTGTGCCAAAAACCTCCTTGTGATTGCTTTGGTCACTAGCAGATTGCAGTGGTGTACTTTGTATGGAACACAGACTTGTCTGCAAACACTCACCAACTGCTTGCTAAGTGGTTATGAAACTGTGGAGAGTGTGATACAAACCTTTAAAGTAAATTCTGTGCCTTTAAAGTTGTTGGTTTTGGTGCTTCGTTTTTCACTCGGCGACTGCACCACAATCATATTTTTATCACAATTAGTATATATTTTAGTATATATAGTATTTTATATTTTTGTTTTTGTCATGTTGATTTAAAAACATCCAGCTTCTTATATATTATATTCAGGTTGAGTTATATAGTGCCAAATCACAAAAAAAATGCTATTATTTAATATTTTTTTATTCAAAATCATATTTTTATGACTTTATTGGATTACTTTGATCTAAGAGTAGCTTTCGCCTTGTTCAAGGTATTTTATCATATATTATTTCACTGGGCTACATACCATTCAACATTTTTTTTTATCTTTTTACTTTAAAAAAGAAAAGAATTGTAGTGTCTCATCTTATTGTAAGAAATCAATTTTCTTGCTGGAGTGTCTCTCAGCTGTTATTGGGCAATAGGTCTACCTCTAATTAACATACAGTGACTTTTTTTTTTTGGAAACTTTGGCCATACTTCAGAGTCGAGTATCAGCAGACCTTCATCTCCACACCTCACCCAAAATTAGAGTGGTGCAGATTTCAAAATGGCCTGTCATGTCCAGTGCATGAGAGCTCAGTGGAAAGTTAAAAGTGGACTGGCACACACAAACATACAAATCCCCCTCACATATGTTTACTGTACAATCTGCGCAGTTGCTGAGCAACAAAACAGCCCTTGAGTGCTGACCTGCAGGATACCTTGCCCCTTCACAATGACCAAAGTTGCTGCAAATCATCCAGAGCAGATAATCACTTGTGCAGACATGAACAGCCATGCACACATACACCACACAGTGCTTTGTGCACTAGGTGTGCGTAACCTTGGTGCTATTGCTTTCGCTGTTCCTGCAAGGCTCATATTCTTTCGGCCCTCGGTTCTCTGGCAGCCCAATTGTCATAAAAGTCGCAAGGACAAGAGCACGAGGCGCTCAGATTGCATCTTTTCTATCAGCGAGGCACAAGGTAAAACAGATTTTCTATAGGGAAGCGTCCTGAACTTACAAACTACCCTCAAAGAAGAGCTGAAGAAAAGAGGATCCACGAAATGAGTCAATGTGGAACAAATCAATATTTCAAAACCTTCACTTAAAAATCTGGAAATTGATTAGTTGTCATTCCCGTGCCTTCACAAATTGGCTCTGGTGCAGAGAGGGAAATCAGGTTACAATTAGTCTTGTTTAGAGGTGGGCCCAGCTGCTGCAATCTGAACATTGGTTTACTCTATGAGAGCAGCTGTGGCCAGAAATGGAAAGAATAGTGAGAGACTCCTCCTGTGCCTTCACCTAATGGAGGAATGTCCACAGCCAAAGGGCTCAGAACAAATAACGACTATAGCACCACCGATATCTGCTAAGTATTGATCTCCCACCACCTCTGCTGGCTCTCCTGGGTGGAATAAACAACCAACCTTGGCTCTTTCCCTGTAAACTGCCATATTTTTTTATATTATTATTTATCTATAATCTCAATTTTGTGTTTGGTCATTAAATATATATTTTTTTATTTCTCCACCTGTTGGCCAGAGAGATTCAGTGGAAGTATAAAAGAGACACAATACCATAAAGGCCACATGAAACACATCTTGGCATCTCATCTCCCTCCCCCTCATGCCCACCGTTATTCAACAGCTGACGTGGTCCAGCAGGTGGCACATGGCGTTGTGGGTTGTGTGTATGCAGGCATGGTTAAAAATACTTCGACCCTGACACTAGTCCGAATGCTTTCTGCATAGCAGAGATAGTCCACTGGGTGCCCCAGCTGCACCTCCTCCATTCCAGCAAATGCCTGCTTTATGCACTGCATTCATGCACGTTCGGACTGTTTGGGAGGTTATTTCAAAATTCACAAGAAGCCCCTTTGAGCAGCCAACAGTCCAATTAACCTGCGGTCCAATCTATTCATTTCAAGTAGAATTATACAACATCCAGAAGAATTATGTGAGGAAACGAAGGGCACAGCATGCCAACTCAAAGTCCTTTGAGATGTCCTACCGTTTCATTTTTAATTTTCAAACTAAAAAAATAACTTTATTTACTTTCACTTCACAAGCTGCTACTGTTGATTTCTACTCTGTATAAAGGCGAGAGGGTCAACGCAAGTAGCTCAAATGCGATTCCAAGCAGGGGGGTATGAACGGGTTACACATTTCAGCTGTATATATTTTTACCCAGCACGAGTCTAGAACAAGTCAAGCTCTTTGTGCACTCTGGAACAGAGCCCCTTTATCTGCAATACATAGATACGCCCACTTTTCACACATGATAAATTAATTGTGTTATATTTTTAGAGCTGTGCAACTGAAGTTTATGCAAGCAACACCTTTACAGACTGGATCCTACACACTATGCTGTTGTAGACAATAAGCAAAAGATAAAATGCATTTTGGCAATGGAAACCGTCTTAATATAACACCGTAGGACACAGAACGTAGTGATTTAATTTAAAAATGGACACCTGATATATGGCTGTTGGACAGCACTGCCAGAGGCTCATTAATTCTACAATTATAGTAAACATTTTTTTTAAGTTATGGAAACTATTCTTATTATTATTCTTTCAGCCCATAAATTTCGAGACGAGATATAAGAGATATTCCAAACTATTTGTAGTCCATCATTCTACATTGAGAAAGATTATTCACAGAAATATTCAAGACTGTCAGCAGTATTCCCAGGACTGGACGTCTCCTTCAACCCAAGGTCAGAAAAAGCAATGCTCAGAGAAACTGCAAAATTCCCAAGAGCTACATTTCAAACTCTACAGGCCTCAGTTAGCATGTTTAATGTTCAAGTTACAAGTTCATGACAGCTCAATTAGAGAAGGGCTGAACAAGTGTGGCTTGTTTGGAAGGGTTGCAGGGAAATCTTCTTCTCTCTAAAGAGAACATGTCAGCACAGGTTAGGTTTCACAACACTTCTGGAACAATCTCCTTTGGATAGACGTGATCGAGGTGGAGATCTCGGATCATAATGCACAAAACCAAACACAGCTTATCAGGACAAAGACCTCATGCAAGTTGTCAGCACATTGGTGGAGGGGTGATGGTTTTGGCTTGTTTTGGAGACACAGGACTGGACATCTTCCAGTCATGAACTCCTCTGTATATCAAAGGATTCTAGAGTCAAAGGTTTAGCCTAACGCTAAACTTTGTCCCAAGTTGGGTCAAGCAAATCTACAACAGAACCCCAACCCAACTGAAGTGTTGTGGTGGGATCTTAAGAGAGCTGTGCATAAACAAATGGCAAAAAATCTAATTGAACTGAACTATCATGACATTTTAAATTCCTCCACAATGATCTGAGAGACTATTAAAGTCATACAGAAAACCATTAGTTCAAGTTATCGCTGCTAAAGGTTGGTTCTACAAGCTGCTGAATCATGGGATGCATGTAGTTTGTAACACAGTGTTTCTATATTCATGGTTAGTTGCTGTTAATTAGATAATTACAACATGTCAAGTGCTTTTGTTCATCTGAGGTGACACTGAGATAATTTTAAAACCTGTCTTGACACATAAAACGTGACACATTCACTGAGTGTACTTTTCTTTTATTATGACTGTTCACAGAGCTTTTTAAATACTTGGCTTTTTGTTAAGTCACCAAAAGTGTGACAAGTCAATGTATTGACTTGGTATTGTTCATCTGACTTTTGAGCTTAAGTTGTGAGGTAGTCAGATGGAAATCAGCTTAGTTTATATTGATGTGCCTCTGTGTTGAGGAAAGCCTGAGGCAGGTCAATACAAGCAGTAAACACGACACATGACTAACACCTAAATGTATGGCTGAATCAATCTTGTACTGAGGTCAGCAACTGATGCTCACTTGTGATGTAGTTTATAAGACAAGTTGCTGAAAGCTCTTCAAAGAACAAACTGCAAGAGGTCTCCTTTCTGTGCTGCATAAATATTAAAATGTCTCTGATTCATCGCAGTGTCTCTTAAATACTTCAGAAAATTCTCAAGCATGCAGTGAGAATTTGCAAAACATTTTAAACTGTAACCAAAGAAAGCCTGAGATGAGAAGGTGTGATGTGTACACAAACACAAAATAACCTCAGCTTGGTTTCATAACTGACCTTGTAAACAGCTCTCGGCTTCAAATTTGGCATCTTTCCTCCACACTTTTTTAAATGTTTAGAAACAGGTAAACTTGTGGGATGCTTGTTTAGGTGAGAAGGCAGAGAGACCAGAACACTAAGGTTACATACAAAGAAATCCAAATTCTAAATCTTCTTTAGTGAAAACTTCTATTATAGCCATAGCAAATATATCGATATATCTCATACTTAAACATTAAGCCATCAGTAATCTACTTCTGTGCCGAGATAACAAAATCTCGTGTTTTGTTTGTTGAATCCATGTGAAAAGTTGTCTATTTTGGTACCAACTTTGGTTTACCTCATCTTCATGCTAGGCTAAAGCAGACAGACAGGCTTGGTTTTAGCATGACGACTGTAACTGTTTTTAAAGAGCCAGGAAGCACTATTTTATGTGATAACTAATAAGCTAATGCTAACAAGAGTGCTTAGAAAACTGGACTTAAAAGTGCAGTGCAGATACACAGGCACCTGTGAACTAGGGCTGGGCCAGATTATACGGTTCATGGTAATACCAGTATTGTTAGGCAATGATGAGAAAATGAAATGCGCATTGGCTTTGTTTTCATACGCACATGGTAGAAAAAGCATGGCGGTGACGGAGAATGAGAAGGGAAAAAGCTAATCGTTGAATGAAACAGATGAACCAGAATTGGTTTGTAAAAATGGTGCAACTTCAGTGATGTGAACTGTTTTGGTGTTTGTCCATCAGATACCCACCAAAGCACAAGTTTTTGTAGAACATGCAAGCGGGCCGTCATTATTACCATATTTGTCAGATTATAAGGCGTTCTTAAAAGCCTTTAACTTTCTCAAAAATCGACAGTGCGCCTTATGCATGAATTCTGGTTGTGTTAACTGACCTCAAACCGATTTTATGTACACGGCGCTCAAAAATCTGTCAAAAAATGTTTTACTATGACTTTGCTAAACCACGAAGCCGCACCACTTGATGGATTGTCGGAGCATTACGGCTACCGTAGTCAGGAGCCTCGCAGAGTAATACAGGTGCAAAATAGCACCTGTTAAGAAATGTGTATGAAGCGGATTTTAAACCCGAGGCTATCAGTCGAGCAGTAGAACATGGAAATAGAGGAGCTGCAAGAGAATTCAGCATTAATGAATCAATGGTACAGAAGTGGAGGAAGCAAGATTTATCTGACTGCTTTGTTTTGCACCTTATGGTCCGAAAAATACGTATTTGACCATATTATACATGGTTATGCTCAGGATATATCAGCCCATTTCCACATAGACATAATCATCTTCATATGACTTAAATATTTGAAATTTGAATATGGTAGGATTGCTTGCTTTGCAACAAGTGATCTCCAGCCAAGTGAATACAGCTGTCACAATTGGGTGAAATTAACAACAAACAACAAAACTGCTGTTCTAAAGTTGGACATATAACATATTAATACAATTGATTCACTTTTACAGCCAGTCTCGTGTGGCAAGTCAAGGAACTGCAGCTTTTGACTCTTTGTCTTCATCTTTTAGCCCTTTAGGTTACCACCTGTCACTGACTTTAGCATCGACATCGATGTTGTAGTCCAGCCCCTTGAGAGTTTAACCACCCTGGGTTTTTCTTGAGAAGTACAAATATTGGGCCAAAGGAAATTCAGCCACTGTAGCCTTGGAGGACAATAAAAGGATTCTGTCTATGATATCAGGCCCTGCTGCAGCCACATAAAATGACTATGTTAGAGGCTGCAGAAGAGGCACTTTGCAGTGACAGTGAGTGGTGCTCTGCAAGCATTTAGCAAGGCAGGTCCTAGACATCTACCTCTTTGCAAAACAATAGAAGTTTGTTGGAAGGAAGAGACAGCGAGATTGGCGGCTGATGTCTATTTTAATGCTCGCTGATAGACAGGCTTGTCAGCGTTGTTGGCGGTGGCACCCTTATTGCCTTCCTCTTTCCCGTTGCTTCTCCCTATCTCATCTTCTCTCCTTCGACGAGGTGACAGGTCCACAGCTGTGACACATGTGGAGTGTATCTGTCACAGGACAAAAAAGCAATCGGTCCAACCATCCTTCCCAATACCAAGGCACATTTCGTCTCGTTGTCACCGGTACAAGGAGGGTCGTGATCAGGGAAGCTGTCTCCCTCCTCCGCAAACATTAGATAACAGATACTCCTTTGCGCTTGCTTTTCATTTCCAGCTTCTTCGCTCAGCAGAGCAGGAAGAGGAGAAGGGACGCTCGGGCCGAGAGGCAGAAAACGCCGTCTTTAAAGCGTTGTTACAATCGCGGACTGTAAATTTGTCTTCCTCAGAGCAGAATATACTAGTCAATAGCAACTTTAATATTGGCAAATTCAATAAAAACCAGATCAATTACAGCAGCTCTCGATATCATGAGAGCGTCGCTTTTTAATAACGGCACTCATTCAAACACACGTGCATTGTAACTCTGTATTAACCCGTCCTTGTATGAGGTAGCAGCGGACAGCGCTGACAGAGGAATCGCATAATACGGAGACTCACACAAAATAAAATAAATAAATGGAAATGGAGACAGCTACCAAGAAAATGTGAGAGCAGGTGCACGGCTGCCCACCTCCTCTGCTTCAGGAAAACATGACACCTTCCTGACCTCTGTCTGAGGCGGAGGGGGAGGAGGGGAGGAGAGAGGGGCGGTGGTGACTCACTCCAAGGGAAAGTATAATTTTTATTTAAAATATTGTCAGAGAAGCTGGCCCCGGGCGCTGGCTTGTTTTTCTTGGTTTTATATCGGAGCTTCTGCATGTTTTTTTCCCCCTTTTCTGTTTCCTGTGAGTCACAAGTTTGATGGTACATTCGGTGTTTTGTCGGGAATTCAACCTAACAGGTAACAGGCGACAGGTAAGCGTCCCCCTCTAAAGCGTTCATTTTTGAGGCGTGCAACTGGGCCCGATAGATAAAGATAGGCACCAATCAGCTCAATCGCATCCACCCCTCCCCCCAGCAGAGGGAGGGGGGGGGAAGAAAACGAGAAGGGGTGTCAAAACCTCGGCCGGGGGATGGGGGGAAACCGGAGAGTCGAATCAAACATGCTTCCCACTGAATGGAAAGAAGAGTGGAAGTAGACCAGCTTTCTGCCTCACTCCGTGCCAAGTTTGCCTCCTCTCTGTATATTTTCCTCTCACTCTTCATCTCTCGGTTTTGAAGCGCCAGTAAACACAGGTGTTCCTGCCTTTACTCCTGGGGGCTCCCTCCCCGCCTCCTCCCGGGTCTCAGCGGGATATTGGAGTGACTCCTGCAAAGTCCCCCTTTTTGTTTTGCCGCCACTGTCTTTGCTCACCACCTGTCTTTGTGTGCGTGTGTGTGTGGGGGGGCTTTAGGATTATAGGCACCCCGCCCACACACACATTCACCCCTCCTTCAACAGATCAGCAAGAGTTACTAAAATGTCTTTTAATGTTCAGCTGTCAGATTCTGTTGCAGAGAGGCCTTCAGCTGTTAGCAGACTCACTATATCAGATGTGAGCGTCAGGGCCTTTTGCCCTGGTTTTTGCCTGGAAGGCTGGACTCATTATTTCAATCATGGACCCCAGTTATGGTAACTACTTTGAAGTAAGGGAAAACAGCTAGCTGGAGCCTATTTGAATGAAAGGAAAACCGAACACTGAACCAACCATGAGGTATAAAAAATAGATCTGATATCCTAGTATGTGGCTATCTGCGTACACAGTGTATATTTCTGTGGTTTAAAATGCAAACAAACCACTAGATTTCCGAAGGAAAATGTGAACTATTATACACACTGAATCTAGATCGAATATATCAACAACTGGTGGTGACAAAATTCATTTTTTGTGATTTTTGTTCTTTCAGCTTTTGCTAATTCTAGGTCAGGTTACTTTATTTGTACCCACTGGTAGATTTGGTCTGCAGTAAGTGAGTCATCCACTTAGAACAAACACAGACAACAGACAACTAATAAACATAATATAACATAATGAAGTAGAGAATCCACACAGAAACACGCACAATAGCAAAGCTGTGATTTGTTTATCAAAGACATGGCCGCTGGAGCAAAGCTGTTTTTAAACTTTGTTACTCCACTAAAATGTCTTTTAATGTTCAGCTGTCAGAATCTCAACATTTTCTAGTCCCAAAGGCTTCTGCTGGGACTAGAAGCCTTTGTCGAGAAGGAAGAAAGTGTGTGCAAAGGGTGCAAGTTGTCAAGTAAAGCCGCTGTAACTGTCTGATATCCAGTGGAGTTAAGCTATGGCCTACTAATCAGACCCTTAGACCATTTAACAATTTAATTGAGTGAGCTTCTGTTCCTTACAGATACATATCCAAACCATGCCACCAAGGACAAGGATAAAACAGGCTTCATAAAAGCCAATAAAAATCAAATCATCGTGGAAATGAGCTTCCTCAAATGTGAGAGACGCTGGTGCCTTTTTATTTGGACTCAGCTTCACAGTTTGCTTCAAAACTCAGTTTTGGATCAATAATCCTTCTGAGATATTTGTAAGACTGAACACTTTCCCCCGTCTGACCCTTAATAGATTATTCTAAAATCAATAATCATATCTTTTGTCTTACATATTAATTATATTACATTATATTTGACATGATATTATGCCATCATGTCAGATATACTGGCATGTCAGCATCAAACAGTTGCTGTGCATTCATGATATGATACTGTGTTCCACCCAGAAGGTGCCCATTCAGAGATCTGGTGATAGATCAAGACAATGGAAACACTATGGTCATAAAGCGTTTAAACAATGATAACTTAACACTAAGGGTCTAAAATGTGCCATCGACATATGACTCACACAATTATAACACCACCACCCTGAACGGATGGATCCATGCTTTCATGTTGTTCACACCAAATTCTGACTCTACCATCCAAATGTCAGAAATTGAGCAGACAACATCTTTTTTATTTTTGTGCCACTATTCTGAGCACACGTAAAAAGATTTGAGCGCACATAAAAAGAATTTGCAGGTGCAAGTGTTGCCTTTTGAGGAGAAATTTATTTTGAGTGAAGAAATGCTAGATTTGAGTGAACAAAATTCATTGCTGAGTGCAAAAAATGTATTTCAGTGTTTGCTATTATCCATACACACACACAGTAGCAGCCCCTCTCGCTCAGTTTTTGCATTTGCGCTTGCTCGCAATGTGTTGCTTGCGGTCTCAACATTTCTGCCCATGCACGTTCAACTCTTTCTGTACAGTTATATTTGTGCCACAAAACCAGCCAATCACAGACTTGGATGCAAAAAAAATCTGATTGGCTGTTTTGGTCTCCAATCAGCTCGAAATGACGAAATGCAATATCCCAGAATCCATTTCTTCCAAAACTCAAACGAGGCAGTGGCGGAGGAACACAGAGTGGCGGAGTTTGAAATATTATTCTTTCTGGGTCACAAAATAAACTTTTAAGATATTTTCATGCGAGAACGGTGCTGTGTAAACTTCAAATATCTGCTCGATTTATCAAAACATCACATATTTGCATAAGTGCTCTAATGTTTTCGGAGATGCCTGAGATTCCCTGTTTTCAGCTGACAGGAGCGGGACCCAGTGTGGTCTTCTGCTGCAGAGATTCTCTTCTGCATACCTTGATTTCATAAGTGGTTATCTGACTTACTTTTGCCGTTGTGACTGTTTTGACTGCCTGATTAGATATTGGCATTAACGAGCAGTTGAACAGGTATACCTCACATGCTGGCTACAGCCGGTTGCTAGACTGATGATACAACAACCCAAGCGTAGTAATACCAGACAGAATACCAGCTCTGGTTGAGCCTTTACTGTTTATAGTCCACCTCTTGAGTAAGCACACACCTTTAATTTTACTACGTCTGCATTTCAGAACAAGGCATGCCAAGCTAGGAAGGGGGCATCCATGAGCTCCAACTGTGTGTGTGTATTCAAGTTCAGCTGCCAGCACTGAGACTTGGCACAAAGTGGTAATGCTACCAAGAGGGGGCAGGTGCATTAGAGCATTGTCCATCTGGCCATAGTGGGCAAAACAGGTGCTACCTGTCAGCAGTTAGCGAGACAGAGAGATGTAGTCATAACAACTATGACTCAAGCTTAGAGTTCAACATTTTATGTAATAATTAAGAGGCAAGAATGAGGCTAAACCAGTCAACTTAAATATAAAGTCTGTCATTTGCCCTCATCTTCCACTCACAAGTAAACTTATGCAAAAAAAATGCCAAAGTAGATGTGCACACAGATGCACAATTCACCTCATTACACTGTCACTATCAACCAGGCAGATTTTTCTCCATTACCTGTGGAGATGAGGTAAAAACAGGCAAACAGTGAGATTCGTTAGTCGAAGCTCGGTCAGCTCGCAGTCAGGCTACCCGGCATGGAACAGCCGAGCTCAACAAAACTGGACACGAATTCACCAATCAGCAGAAAAGCAGTGCTCCTTCCCGCTCGCGCACACCTGTGAGCTGACTTTCCCAACCTTTGCCCCGTATGTCCGTCAATTTGTGCAGCACCTCTCCATTAGGTGGGCGCTGACGAGGCAACTCCAGGCTCGAAAACAATGTTGATGCTCATCATTGCTGTTAACGGATTCCACTGCTGGACCTCTCTTAACCTGGGGAGCAAGTTTGCCAGAGTTGTTTTTTCACTCAATTAAGTTGCAAAATAGAAAACAACAGTGTGCAGTACGTCTGTTTCACACAGGAAAGCTGGCAGCGGCCGTGCATTGTTGTGACTGCTCGTCCTCCCCGGGCTATTTCCAGGAGTACTTTAAACTGCACTTCAGAAAATGTGAATGGTCCCATGAATACATTTTGCAGGGCCGCGTTGCCAGATGCTTTGCAAAAAGGAGCGCTCGCTCTCAATCTATCTTTCACGGGGACCGAAACAGGCACAGTGCTATCAGCGTGCATCATTTCTGCTTCACATCCATCAGCGAGCTGCTGTTCGCTAACTGCCAGCGAGCGCCCTGCAAGAGCACTCGGCACTTCCCCTTCCACTTGTGTGTGGCAGGCAGCGGCAGTGTGCCAATTTGCCTCTGATTGTTTTCCATTTTCCCAGGGCGAGTTCAAGCTTGGACGCAAGCGGAGCGCAAGAAAGAGGGAGGCGAGCGTGGGGAGGTAAACGAGGACGGTTAAAATGGAACGCATGGACGAACGTCGTGAACGAACTCCGCGCGAGGTTGCCCTTACACGCGCGAGGTACAGTCCGCATGCCGTGAGGCTATTTTTCATTGTGACCAGGCCCAGGGAGCCGAGCGCTAACACTGCTGACCTCTAGAGCAGGTCACCATGACAGTGTGTATGTGCATTTGATCTTGTTGTTTGGAGCACTACTGTACACGCGCCTTCACGCAATAACTCATCTGCCTGCCCTGGAGTACAAAGCGGTCCTGCTATTTCTGCTCAGAGTCATTATCATCACCGTTACCTCCTCCATGACTGCCCCCTTTAACTCCACACCGCCCAAGAATCTCTCACACACACACACACACACACACACACACACACACACAAAGCTCGCTGTCCTGCAGGTCAGAGCCAAGTCCAAGATGCATGGGCTTCATTGGCAGGCAGTGTGAATAACAGGAATTGCAGGGAATACTAAGTCCAAAAAGGGCTGCACTTTTAAACTATTGATAGAACATGGCCGAGGCCTTCAATCTGCTGTTTCACATAGCTCACTAACAAGACCAGAGCTGCCGGGAAGAGGCTGGAATCAAAAAAGAAAAGATTCGAATAAAGCTTCTTTTCAATTACACATGGGCGCTTTTTTTTTTGTTCCAGAATTAGACACAAATGACACTTCCTCCGTTAAAAATGACAAAACTAATACAAGTTTAAGTACTTTTTAAAGAATCCCGGGAAAATTGAGTTTTTGTCATCCTCAGCCTCTCTTTCTTGTAAGGAGCAGCTCTATATTTTAACAATGCTGAATAATGAATTCAATGAATTGAATAATTGAACTTAAGGTAATGATTTTTTTCCCCCCTGCCTTCGGAGAATATGTGCTATGCGATTCCACATATGTTCAAGAGCAAGCATCAAGGATAATGCAGTGCAGTGCCCTTATGCAGTTTGACTGTTTACACTTTTTTTTTTTGTTTTTTTACAAGAATAATCCACTTATTAATTCATAACAGGAAGAGTAATTCCTTATCAGAGGATTAACTCGGAGCACCTAACACTATGCTTGTATCAAATAGGAGCTACGGTTGGTTCGCTATCAAGGGTTTGAACGGAGACGAGTATTCCCAGTGGAAGCCGGTGCCCAGTCCAGCCATGACCTCGAGTGACCCCTATCAGTGTAATATTAGCTGTGGAATGAATTATTAGCGTGTTTGCTAAATTGAGCGGGAAACCTTTTTAGTTGCTTTCCATTGTGGTCCAGGAGTGGGGCTTTGTTGTCCCGATAAACACAAACATGAGTTGCCAGGAGTTTTAAATGATGCCATATGGGTGGATAGCTCAGTGTGTTTGTGTGTGAATGGGAGTGTATGTGCGTGTGTGTGTGTGTGTGTGTGTGTGTGTGTGTGTGTGTGTGTGTGTGTGTGTGTGTGTGTGTGTGTGTGTGCGGTCGCAGCAGCCAGCCCAGCAAGGCTCCTTCAAATCGACAGCCAAATAAAGTTAAAGGTAGTTAGATAGCGAGAGAGGCGCACAGCCAGAGGTCACAGCGCTTTGGATGATAATCTGTCTCCTTTTTTTTTCTCCCCCCTTCAGTTTTCAACCAAATCCCCTTAAATGGAGACAAATCCTGTACAAGTTATTTATATCAGGTATGTGTGTGTGTGTGTGTGTGTGTGTACAGACACGGTGGAAAAGGGGGGGGGGGGGGGTTGACCACATTAGTGGTCAATCTGAGAACAGATGGAGCTCACTCGTCCCTTTAGATAGGCAAATAAAAGGAACACTGTGATTAATGTTTGGAATATAGGTGCAGATTTTAGAAGGGAACTGTATGCATCTCTTTATACAATAAAGACACCACAGAAGAAGACAAGTTACATATTACAAATATGCTTTACTCAGGGAGGGAACCAGCCTTTACAAGTCTTTTTACTCGCAAATATGAATATGAATTGAAGGTTCACACTACCTATACTGCCAGTACTAGGGCAGCATTGGCACTTATTTTAAGGAGGTTTGGAGGCTTATTATTCTCTTTGCTGACCAGCCTTACGTAATTGTTACCTGGTCTTCTTATTTTCACTCAACCTCACTCAACTATTGCTGAACCACATCTAAGCTACTCAAGTCCAAATAAATGTACCATTGATTTATTAAGCCACTTAACAATGACCCATGAATCATTCAGCAATAAAAAAAAATGTCTAAAGCAGATGAACAGTATCTGAAAGTCATGTCCTTAAGAATTAGTAAAATAATCCATCAAAGACCTGCCACAGGACCTGAGAGATGCATCTAGACCTTCAGCTGATCATCTACTGTTCAAACAGGGAGAAAAGACTGAGGTATGCCATATTATACGAGAACGGCACTGAAAATCAGTAGCAACAGGTCTGAGGGAGTGGTGATATTTTTGGGTTCAAATTGTTGTCAGTATGGATGGAGGGGGTTGGGAGAGATACAACAGTGAATGTCTACAGCCATCTGTAAAACATGGTGGAGGCTCTGTCGTGGTTTGGGGCTATGTTGAAGAGCTTGTCAAAATTGATAAATAATTAACACAGAAAAGTCAGATTTTGATCCACCATGCAAAACCATCTAGAAAGCATCTGATTAACAAGCTTCATTTTTCAGCACGACAATGATCCCAAACACACTTCCAATACAGTAAAATCATACCTGGATAGAAAAACACAAAGTGGAACACTATCAGTCATTGATCGGCCTCCCGAGAGCTCGGACCTCAACATGTTGATGTTGACAGAGAACAGAACAAAAGGCAGAAACATCCAAAGAAGAGCTTTGAATGTCCTTCCAGAAGCCTGAAGAACTATTCCTGAAATGTTTGAACACTATATTAAATTATTGCACCTATTTCCAATTTCCCTACAAAATACAGTATAAATAAATGAGTGATGATTAAAAACCTAAATAGTACAGAACTTCACAGATTTCTGTTGTAAACTGATGCAGAAAATCACAGGTCCCTGCAAAAAAAAGAGAAAAAAGAAAAAGCACTCTGCGATAATCTTTTATGAAGTGAATTTAAGGAGACACCACAGCAATTAGAAAGAGCCTTAAACATCCTTGATAATAGACAAACAAGCTGATGCTTGTGATTGCCTGTATATTCCACAGAGAGTCCACTAAACAACATTACACAGTCATCTAAAGATGATAAGTGTTGCAAGATAAAGAAAAATAACAAATGAAATGTACATACGGAACTCAAGGGAACATTTGAAGGAATAGTTGCTGTAGCTGTTAATGCCGATCCCTATGGTGTGTATTAGCAATGTAACAAGATTAATCTTAGGAGATAGTTTGCTGGTCTTGTATCTGAGAGTTACAGAGCATCACTTTTGCAGCATCTAAGTCCCACTAGTTCCTGCACAGGTACACAGAAATGCAAATGAGCTGAAGAGACAACATGGCAAAATACCAAGAGTCAAACGATGCTAATGAGTTGCACGTCCTTTGATGTTCTGAATTCACTTGGATCCTTACTTTATCTCGGGTTCACAGTTGTAGTGGAGTGCAACTACAGTGAGCACACAGAAGTACCAACCAGGGAATTGCTGGTCAGGAAAACACAGGAAACAATTAGGTAAATATTGGACTTTTGGGTCCAGTTGGTTGAAATCTGCAAATCTGCCCAGAAAGAAACTTGGAGTCGGGAGCAGGCGGTGGGAAGGAAGACAATGTGTTTGTTCATAACTTTAATGGCTTGGAAAAGGCTAGGTTGACAATAAGGAGGTTCACTCGTTTGTTATCCAAGAAATTCTATAGGGCTGCTACTAATGACTGATTTTGTTTGACTTTATTACTTGGTTTTATTGAATAAATATAAGGTGTAAAAACCCAGAGGTCCATTTTAAAGGTTTGTTTGTCTCAGTTTGTCTCAAACCACCACTTAGTTCACCAAGAAAGGCAATCAGTTATCAAAACACACGTTCTTTTACGTTGACTAAATAACATATAATAATAATAGACCCGTTTAAACATGAAAAGAAATTCATTACTTTAGAGGGAGTGCATTTACAGGCTGTTGGATGGAGAACATGAGAAGAATGAAGGTGTAACTTTGGACTCTAAAGGCCACTTTTTCTTAACTTCCTGTCATTTCACTGACGGAAACAATTACTCATGGTTGTGAAGTGTAGCCTTGCTCATTGTTTCACTCAAAGGGCCCTTTCTGCAGTTTGATACATTGCAGCAAAGTACATCTTAGTGCAAATACAGTACTTTGTACTGCAAAATAATGGAATATTTTTGCCTTTTAGTTTAGCTACTTAAATCATTAGTTAATGTATATAAATATATATATCTTTAATTACTTGAGTTTTAGGAGACAACAATTCCGTTTTTGTATTTACGCTCTTATTTTGTCTTCTTTTGAATCCAGCAGTGGCACAATGCAAATCATGTGCTCCATCATTCACTACATCAGCTCCATCACCAAATTTGGCACCTTGCCACTTTGACCCCTACCCCAAAATTAACCGGTACCATTTTGAGTTAAGGAGATTCAGACCCCATTAAAAACAGGATTCCCGTGGAGTATTCTACTACTACTTCAGTGGTAATGACCAGTGTTGGGTAAGTTACTTTAAATTAGTAACTTAGTTACATTACTAGTTACTTCTATCAAAAGTACCTCAGTTACTTCAAGTTACTCGTTACTTTCAGAGTAACTAGTTACTAGGGAAAGTAACTTTGGTTTTACTCAGAATTCTCTTGTTAATGTGTTGCTTCCATAACTGGACACCCAGCCAGAGTGCCAGTCTTCTAACTTGCTTACTTGCCACAAGTGCACTGTGCCACCTACCAATAGAAAGGAAAAAATAATGTGCATATTTCCACGAGAGAAATCCCACACCTGATTCTATCCTAGCCTGCTTTTTACATCCAACACAAAAACTGCAGTCGAGGTGCTTTCGATTGTACTCAGAACTCAGAAATTCTGCCTTCTGAATAGGAAGATGTAGGTAACACCAGGCTGCAGATGAGCTGCATACAGGGCTGGACTGGGACAAAAAAATCGTCCCGGGCATTTTGACTAGAGACCGGCCCACCATTATAGGAAAAATCATAAAGCCTTTGAATGAAAATAAACACTCTTGTGACAGTGATGTACACTGTTCTGATGGTATATATGTATCAATCTATCAATTGTTTGTTGCAAGACTCAGCTAATTATTTTTTTAAAAGTGAGACATTTTAAATGAGAATAAGAAAGTATTTCCTTGTTCCCCCCTTTCCCTTTTAATGCCCTACATGGACCCCTGGCAACACTTTGCTAGACACGCCCCTGCACAGTTACCAGCTGTCAGCTACATAAAAAAGGATCCTGGTGTTATTTGTCTCTCAGAAACAGTTCATAACTTCCCTTCAACTCATTCATGTCACCTAAAAGGTAAACCTGTTTCTCCATCACCTGTTCAGCTCTGATGATTCAGTAAGGACATCTCCTGGTTTCATCTTCATGTTTCCCTCTCACCAGATAACCAAACCGACATCATGACCAGCAGCTTTTTTTACAGCTGTGGCTCCAGCAAACATCAGCTGATACTAGAAATTAATATTCAATGAATTCTAACAACAGCTGATCAAGCTTAAACATGCTGCTGTTGTTTACCGCGACCTCCGCTGGTTTCCTGTTTCTGGCGCAAAGTGGGCGATAAATAAACAAGAGAGAAAAGCCAATCAGCTGATCATTGATCAGTTTCATGATTGAAGTAGAAACAGGAGAGGGAGGGTGAGAGGATGAGAGAAGAAGAGGCAGCTGTGCAGCAAAGACAGATTAACTCCAGCTTTGTGTCTTTTTCATTGTAGCTGAAGTCCGGGAAAAACTGTTCCTTTTCACCTCAATAAGAAACGCGCAATATTTTCTCTGAATACGAGACGATTCCGTTTTTTACAGGACGGCTGGCAACTCTAATAATTAACCTTATGAACAAAATAAAGTTCAGCATCAGTAACATAGCACCACCCAGCTGTATAGAAACTCCGTCATGCTAGCTAGCACGCAGTATGAAAAAGTCAGCATAACAAAAATAAACTCCACCTAAACTTGGTTCATATCTGACCCAGAGAGACTGCAGGTCATAACTTCTTACCTGAAGTTCAGTTCACCTGACACTCTCGGACCAGCGGCCGCTTCAGGTCTCTCCTCTTGCCTCCCTTTTCCTTCATCCACCTGCTGGCCTCCACCACTTGCTAATGTTATTGAATCTGTGGAAGCTCCGCGATAGCCACAACACGAAGTAACGAATAACGAGCCTATCTAAATCCCAGTAACGAGTAACAGGTTCCCGGTTTGGCATAATAACTAGTTACCGTGTTCATTACCACAATAATAACGTAGTTACTGTAACACGTTACTTAATAACGCGTTAGTCCCAACACTGGTGATGACAGCCAAGGTTGCAGTCAGACAAATTTTTGATCGTACCTCTTAAGATACCTTCCAACTAGGCAATTATCATATAGTCTTAAATTCATGTCTAGACAAATGATGGGCTCAAGCTAGTTTTCTTCAAGGCTGGTGTGTTGCCATAACTTATTCACTAGTTTAGTTCAGTGTCACTCGAATCGTGGAACACGAGTCTCTACTAGAAGCGATCGAAAGGAAGTAAAACTCATAGGGAGGTTTCAGCAGAACAGATGAAACATCATTAAGAGTTGTTTGCTTTCATGTCCTCATTTGAACTCGCGTTGTCTTTTGTCTTTGGATTTCCAATGGTCGCCCACCTGGTCCACTTTCAGTGGCGTGTAAACGAGGTGTCGATTGGCTGTTGGCCTCCCCCACCCCGTTCCTCCAGGTCAGTTGCTTTCCTTGTGTTTGCTGTGCAGGTCTCCAAAGTGCACGATGCAACTGTCACCTGAGTCTCTCGTTATCTCAACTTGTACAAACTGAGCTTCACAGTCAAAAACACCCCCAGTTGGGAGCTGAGTCTCGACCACATCCACACCACCTCTACCGTCTCTATTTTACTTTTACATTTATTGAATTTGTTTTCATATTATTATATTTAAAATTGAACTAAATCCTCTGTTAGCTAGAGAAGAAAATTTTTCCCAAGTTCTACTTAGAACAATTACTTCAGTACTGACCATAATAACCATGAGTGCAAATTTTTTTCCATTACCCAGCAGCCTTACTTCTTACACCTTTTGAATTGATAATGGCTGGAATTCAGCTGAAAAAGTTGTCTAGACGCTCACTAGGCAACACTCTTAAACAAAGACAAGCAGAGAAAGCTCCCTTCAAATCTATTAAGCTCAGAGGATAATCCATCCTATCCAGCAGTGGCTACAGACCACACTAGAGTTCATGAAAAAAGAGAGAGAAAACAGGAAAAGCCACAGCCTCACCTCCTTTCTTTGCTCTATTCCTTTCAGCCCGTGCCAAGTGTAACTGCAAGCAAGCAAATAAAAATTTAAGGCATGGATTAATAATTTATTTGCACGGTATCGACTCTTATTCCATTGTGTTTTTGCAGCTCATTAGAAGCTGGTTGACTCGGAACAGTAATTGGTCAATAGGGGTGATAGATGACCGCCATACATGAGCTCCTGAAATCCTAGGGCCCCAGAGAATGGGGATAGCTCTAATTGCAACTCCTTTTTACCTCAGGTAGGATACAAGATTGCTTTGGGGAAGTTTCCCTCAGCGCCATACCCTGTATGAGCACCAGGCATTCATTTTTATAAAGTCCAGAGTTGGCTTCATGAAACCTGCGTTGATCCATGTTGTAGAAGGAAGGGATACATTGTACATTTTCCATCTACAACATGGAATACATGGATTGGCATGATTGTCTTCTTAGATGAGAAATTTAACCTGCGCGCGTGATTCTAATTTTAAGACTTTTCCCTTTCTGAGCTTCACATCTCTCTGTCTCTCTCTCCAGGGTCGACGATATTCTGCCAAATAATAATAATAAAAATGTTGTCAGCACCACTGCAATGGAAATCAATGAGGAAACCTTGAACAGCCTCATGTTTCCTCGAACACACCTGAGTCCGAGAGGAATAACAAGCAGCTACAAACAGACCGCGCAGGGAAGGAACTACACGATATATATTGTGAGGGAAAAGCGTAGAAGAAAACAAGCTTTTCCATATACGGCTAATGAGTACTTGCAGACAAAACATTCCCAGCCAGACATCTCGGAAGGCTGAGGGAAAACAACCCAATGCACACACGTAAGTATGCGCAAACACGCACCTACGCCTACACTCTCCATGAGATGACACGGACAAGTACTTACTGTTCTGTTCGATCTATAAATTCCTCCCACTGAGCTGTGAGTTCTCCTGCCACAATGTTCTCCTCTGTCATCCATCATGTCTCCACCCTCCCCTTTTGTCCCTCACCTCTTGTCCTCTAACACCAACCCAAGAGAGGTTGTACAATGCGTGTATGTATGTGTGTTTGAGAGTGCAGTGGCAGTTGGACTACTTACGTATCCTACTGGTCTTGCAGGTCTACCGCCACACACACTTCTCACTGTCAGGGCATTAATGCCACCTCAATCCCTAAACAGATGTGTGCGTGCACTATCCTACCGCCTCGGGTCGCAGCCCCATGCCCAGCAGGAGCTGCCAGAGGGCAAGCTTTTGTCCAGACAGAGAGCCCCAAGGTGGACAAAGAGCGGGGCAAACCCACAGAGTACTCTGACTATCCGTCTTCTTAATGGCTCTGTCACATTTTGTAATAGATTTTAATTCAGTTACGTGCCAAAAGAATGGAAAATGAGGCCTTTGTGATCTGACAACGGCCCCAACAGGGGGAAATGGCCACAGTCCAAAAACAGTGGATGAAAGGCATGAGGGAAGCGGATCACATGAGTCCCACCAACAGCCAGCATTAAGGTCATCGAGGTGAAAAAAGCTTAAATTTCTCAGATGGAATAATTGCATTAATTATATAGAGTTTGACCTTAAATATTAATTAAGTCGCTGTTAATTTAGCAATGTGACATTTCTTACCAAATCCCAAATAACTCCCCTTTCAACTTTGTGCTGTAGGGAAACATATGGTGGGCATGGTGAGCTTTATATAGCGCCAGGCTACAATAGTTATCATCTCAAGTCTTTTTGTATTATCACGTAAAGATCTAAAATATTACAGAGAGAACCCCAGCAGTCTGCCGATCATCTGTAAGCAAGCACCAAGTGACTGTTTAGAAAAACTCCCTTTTAAGAGGTAAAGACCTCATGGAGGGGCAGCTAACTACCACAACCTGTTGAGGAGTGAAGGGAACGAAAGCAGAGGAAAGAAAAGACAAGGGGAAATTTTTCCATTTAAATATCTGCGACTGACTAGAGATTTCCCACAACAGCATAAAACACCCGCTCCTCAAACCAGAGAAAGCTAATAAGGTGTTCACAGATCATCATCCAAGGACTCAAGCTGGTTTTCATGCAGTAATGCTGCCATCCCACTCGAATTCTCAGGATCAGCGTGGCCCGAGAACGAGGTGAGAGTAAACACTGGAAACAAAGAAAACAATAGCAGTAAAATGTCTTCTGTCGTGGGATCTTCAGAAGGTATTTGGAACCATAAATGGCTCCAAATACCTGTGCATGACATTTTTAAAAAATTTCAACGAAAGCAAGACTGAGGTCGTTGTGTTCAGACCTAGTGGTGTTTGTGTTGTGTGTTAATCTCTTGGACCCGGGTCCCCTGCATTCCTATGTGAAACCAACGGTGACTAACACTGGTGTCAAACTGGACTGGATTTTATACTACATAAGCAGACTATCTGTTATTAAAGCTAGTTTTTATCATTTGAGACTTTTATCCAGAATCAAAAAGTCTTATTCATGCTTTCATGCACCTGGACTACTTTAATATGCTCAATAGTGGCCTTAGCAAAGCTGCACTTAATCGCTTACAGTCAGTCCAAAGTGCTGCAGCTCGTCTTTTAACCTGAACCTGCACATTTCCCCCGTCCTGACAGTTCATTTAAGGGTTTTATTATTTGTTTTAGAAACTTTTAATGGATCAGCACCACCACACATAACTGAGCTCCTAACTCCATATGTTCGCTCACGATCGCTGCGGTCCATGAACCAGCTGCTCAGCTTACCTCCCTGCCCATGTTAGGATGGCTGTTCTAACATCACCTGTTTTTAAAAGTCTTAAAACTTACCTTTATTCTTTTTCTTGTAAAAACACTGAATGGGAGCTCATAATGTCATTTCTGAGATAATCTATAATTATGCAGTTCTCGCCACCTTCCTCACCGGCTTGCCTGCAGACTGCAACTCAAACTGAACGCTTCCGACTAAACATGACCAAACAAAAGTGACATCACGAAGTAACATTATTGGGAATGTTTTTTTTTTCTTCTTCACTGTAATGTAACAGGTTGTCATCTACTGAATGTCACCTTCTCTTCAGTGCTTTCCTCCCTGGTGTGTGTTTGTGTGCTGCACTCTGCTCTATGTGCGTCCGTTTTCCTGTGATGCACTGCGAGTGGTGAAATAGAGAGCAAAGGAGAGATTTTAGCTTAATGATCCTTCAAAGTGTTTCAGTGTTGCTAATGTTTGTTCCTGGTTGTCTTATTTCACAGGTTCTTTGCGCTTATGTGCGGTACTGTCATTATGACACCGTATTGCAAGTCTAAAGTTGACTGTTTTGCCTGTTGTGACTGCTTTCAGCATAAAGAAAAACCCATGTTAAACCATTTGAAAACTTTTTAAAAAAACCTTTATATTCTATGGAGATGGTCTTAACTTTTTTTAAGTACTCTTTTCTGAAAAAAGTTCAGAGTTTAGACTCTCTGCAGCTGAATATACCGACTTGCTGGCTCTCCACTCTTGGCTGTCTGAGTTGCTGACTCACCTCTGCCTTCAGGCGCTGTACCAACCAGCCAGCCAGCCAGTCAGCCAGCAGGCTGTCCAGCCAACCAGCCAGCTCTGTTGACAAATTGATATCTGATCTGTGCTGCAATTGGCGGAGGAACAGACTTTTCCAGTGTTTCGGCTGTCCACTGCCAACTCCAAACAGCTGAGGGATTAGCTACAGGCCCTGTGAGGGTGAACTTGCATTGTTTATTGATGGGGTGAGGCAAGCAGCAAGCACTACGCACCAAATCAGACTAATGGGAGACAAGTCTGTAATGTGTAGTGGGGAGAAGAGGTATCGGTATGTTTTTGGCAGGGGTCAGTGATTATCCATGTGTGTGCTGAAAAATATGCAAGTGAAATGTGCGACTGGGTATCTCTGTGTGTGTGTGTGTGTGTGTGTGTGTGTGTGTGTGTGTGTGTGTGTGTGTGTGTGTGTGTGTGTCCTCAGGGCAGCCAGCTGGGTACTGGAATGCAATGGATGTGGCAGGCCTGCTATTCTGGGTGCTTTCTCCTGGTGTGTGTGTGTGTGTGTGTGTGTGTGTGTGTGTGTGTGTGTGTGTGTGTGTGTGTGTCATCAGCACAGCACAAGAGGTTCTGCTATTTCAAGGGGAATCCAGATTCCAGGCATTCGTGTTTGTGTGTACATTTTATTTGCGTGTCAGGTGACGGTTAAGGTCACTGAGTCGCATTAAATCTCCACTACAAAAAATACCAATACTGACACACTTTATCTTGTATTGTAAGCCAGTTTCACTACACATGGATGTCTCGACAAATATTAGATAGATTGCTCTAAAATGCTATGTATTTATACTCGCATTGTGCAGGCGGAGAAATAAACTGGCCATCAGAGATTGGCCGAGTGAGTAGTGGGTTGTTTGTTGGGATGATTACTGGCCAGCTTTCTTGTGATTTTACTTTATTTATTTAGTTATCTGAATTCCTGAAATTTGGGTAAATAATTAACTTTTGAAAATGTGCAGACAGACACACACTCGGCAAATACAAATGCTGACTAATAAATGGTCAAGAAAACTTAATGCAAAGGTTTGTTATTACTTTACAGAGCATTTTTTATTTACGATTATTTAAGGCATTTTTCAAATTGTCAAATTAAATAAGGATTATATTATTGCATTAACATACCAGGTGATCAAATAATGAGTTTACTGTATGTGCAAGCAGCCTCTAGGAGCCAAAATAATAATTAAAATGCTGGTGTTTCAGGCAGTTTGTCTACTCCTAACCCAGTATGATGTAAGCTCCAGCTTCTTTTACCCAAGTAGCTGTCCAGATATTTTGTCTGCAAGGTGCAGCCAATTAGAGGGATGCTGGCTTAAAGGTCGGCAGCCTAAGGTGCTTTATTGCAATTCAAGAATCAAGTATGGGCCTCTCCTTCAGTACCAGCAAACACAAGTTCAAGCCCCCTACCCAACCCTTATTGAATAAGGAGTTAAGAAAATTAACAGATGGATGAGTGGATGTTTAAGAGGCAAAAGAAATTCTTTGGCCCTGTTTCTATTTTTTTTCCTTTTCCCTTTTTTCTTTTTGCAGTGTATAGCTCAGGATGATCACCCCCCCCCCCCCCCCCCCCCCCCCTTTCCAAAAATATCCACAGTCCTCTTGTTGTCACACACACAAACACAAATTCACCATGGCTGCGGAAACCACCACAAACATTCTCGTAATGGCTCTCCCCACCTCACGCCTTTCCGTAATCCAGGCTGCCCTATTTTCTACTGCAATTTTCCCATCACCAGGCGGTACCTCCCCGCACTGGTCCCATCTGTCAGAATGAAATTTGATAGACTCTTGAGTGATATGTCATCTCATTTCGGTCTCTGAGTCTCCAGGACCGACCCCAAGTCTCTTTTCTCAGTCTGTGTCTGCAGCTGTCAGTGTGAGAGTTTTTTGGAAGAAATTATCCTTTAAAAAGGAATAAACCTGAAACTTACCTATCAGTACTTCAAAAGCAAACATGAGTCACTCCTCGAGGAAGTGTTTCGCAAGCAAAGACCCTAAGATGACTCACAACTTCAAGATTCCGTCTTCCTTTCATGCCAGCAATCATTTTGTGCGAGCAGGTGTCCACTGTGTTCAAAGGGCCTCGTTTAGAGGTAAACTCTTTAAAAATACATCAAGAATTACCTTCACAAGCCATTACACCTGTTTGTCTAGCAAATCAAGACAAAATGTGAAATATACCAGGCAAAAGACTGGAGGATGTTCTTAAAAGTGTGAGTAAAAAAAGGAATCGTTTGAACGTAGATGCTCTGCACTCAAATCTAGAAGGATGCAGCTGAATTTCAAGGACTTTTCCAGAATCAAGATAATGCCCTGACAGAAACAACCTGGCGGAAGGCTCCATTCTCCATGACACGGGAGCAAGCGAGGTATCGATCGGTGAGTTCACGCAAACATGTGTTGCGCATTTACAAGACCTTGACCAGGGCCCGTGTCCATGACAGGCAATTCCATTACTCACAGTCGGGGTGAAAGGTTGCCAACAATCAATACGTGGAGGATGGAGACACAAAGATAGACACTCGGATAAAAAGAACTCACCGTGCTCTTTTGCTCTGACCCTTCCACAACAGAGTTTTAGGAGGAAAAAAAACAACTAAATTTACCTTGAACTTGACAAACCAGAGGTTTGTGTACCATGTACACAGTCTTTCAATCATACAAGGACAGCAGCAGTTGCACCATATTGTAAACTGTTTCTGCAAATTGAGACCACAATCAACAGGGAAACCCACAATTTGCAATTAGGCCAAGCAGGGTACTCATACTTTACTAGTAATTGTTGACACTGTAGAAAGGGGCAAGTGTTGGCTGGGTACCCAGGATCAATATCTGTAATCAACAAAACAAACCACTCATGCGATAATAATCAAAGAAGGTAATGACAAGTAACATTTAAAATCTCTTGTTTGGTGGGGAACTGGCGAGGGTTGCTGAACACGAGTGCTTGACTGATCAGACTAAAGATGCATTCGCTGAAGCAAAGATATCATCGTGTTGTTGCATCAGCTTACAAGTCCCTTGATTCATGACAATATTACTGTGTATGAGTCGTTGTAAAGACAAACAGTGGCGCTAGCATAAAGTATTAATTAGCCAACATCAAAGACTTTACAATCTGCCCACTAAAGATGCACAGAAAGAATAAACCATCAATCTGCCACCTGCTAGCACTATATAAACTTCGCCCCTTTCTAAACTCCCGTAAAGCTTCAGGCTGACTCACTGTTTTTACTTGTTATGAGAAAAGTTTCACTGAAGAGAAGTTGTTCTCCAATCTACAATGAAAAGGACAAGCAAGATTTCTCTGAAAGTGATCAGGTACAAAGACTGGACTGAAAGTTTAGAAAAACAGGGCTCAAGAGTACTTTAAATCATTACAAGACTGGCTCCTTGGAAAGAAAATACTTCTGAACACGTATACAACCGATTATTCATGATCTTTACTGTGCAACAAATAAGATTATAAAATGAGACACACAAAGGGAGGAATAAATGTTTGGTATGTGCTAAACGTACAACTACAGTTAGACATTTTGAGAGTTTCCAAAGATTAAATCCAAATTTGATTAAAAGTGATAAATGAAAATTATACAAATAAATTTCATTCAAAACTACAAAAGCCACAGGAAACCCTACATTTTTATTTCTTTACAACACTATTTCCAATTCTTCACTTTAAAATTTTCTAGCTATAAATTTTCACCTTGTATAAAGTACTATTTTTCTGCCAGCGTGACTGTGTAAAAGTGCAAGATCAAAGTCCTGCTGGCATGTGGGGGAAATGCTGAATGAATGACTGGTTTGAGCTAAAAAAAAAAAAAGGTTACCATGATTTGCCGCTGAGTTATTTGAAGTCAGCTGGGCTCGCATGTATGACTGATCTACATTCATTCATGTGTGAAAGTACAAGTGTTTTGACACCATATTCCGCCCCGCTCACTTTGCCAGCATCAGACGCATTTTAGCTTAAGTAATTTTTCAGCCCTCATCTGATGAAACGTCACATTGGATAGCGTGCGTACGTCCCTGGAAATAATCGTCATAATATATTTACACTTTTGGAGAGAACAATTATCATAAATTACAAAATTGCCGCCCGCCTCCTTCGGAGATACGCTCGGGTGCTCAGTGCTTGTGATAAAACAAATACACTCCTTGGGCTTTCTGTGCTTCGTGATGGAATATGAACAACAAGCGGCCCGTTTTTTTTCTGCCTTTGTTTTTTAATGAAGTGCTGGCTGTTCTGAATGGGGACTCAATGAGGCATGGAATGGGGCCTCTCCATCCCTCCCCTGCCTCTCTTTTTTGTCCCTTCCTCCCTCTTGTGTCTGTGCATTTGAACCTCTCGTACCCCTCATCTTTTAGAGAATTAGAATAAGGGCCATTACCTTCTGTCGGGGCCATGCTTAAAGCCACAACGGATGGACTACCCGTATACTTTTTCTCCTTTTTCACCCATACAAGCTCACCCTCACCAAAACACTGGTCCAGTTTCAAGATGTGTAGTCATTTCATCGACTGCATCACATAAATATCTTTCTAACTCAGTCTAATATGTATGCAGTAGCTTTCAGACAGCTTTTAGCTCTGTTCCTAGGTCTTAGTGATATTAAGAAACCCACCTATAAATTTACCCTCAGTTCACGCTGGACTACAGACAGACCCCTAGCAACCTCCTGTCAATAGGGAAAAATGTTCAAAGACGCCGACGGTCGCATTTACTCTCCAAGTTGTGATCAAACTTGTAATAGTAGCTCTTCCTTTTGAGATGCGTTGGTTACTATAGTAGGTACAGCTTTTACTTTGAAGGTAAGTGGTCTCCATTGCTTGTTTCAGCTTTTTCAAGTTTCACAATAATTTCACTACCAGTTGGCGATCATTTTGCGAGCATTTGCAGAATAGATGCCATCTCCACTGCAAACTGCAGGTGACTGCTGCAACCTACCTACTAGCAACCAAAGTAATCTCAGTAAGGTTTTTAGCACTGTATAACACTCTTTGACTAATTTCACACTAGGAACTACCAGCAATCTCAAGAAACCACATACCAATAACTTGTGGTATACAGACTTTTTTCCTAGTGACCAGTATTTGCCAGGAGATCCAAGACCAGTCTATGGGACTTAATGACTGGG
Source organism: Diplotaxodon limnothrissa (assembly GCF_057381915.1). NCBI lineage: Eukaryota > Metazoa > Chordata > Actinopteri > Cichliformes > Cichlidae > Diplotaxodon > Diplotaxodon limnothrissa. Next base: position 23,684,968 of record NC_140617.1, on the reverse strand, counting down.
GCTTAACAACCAGTTTCACAACAATTTTCAGCAAACTTTAGAAAACTCTTGCAACTGGTTGCTGAATCCCAACTTCCGATGGTTACCAACTGGTCTCCATGACTTAAAGTCTCTTGGTTGACAAACTTCCCCCCACTGTGTGGTCAAGCTGTCGAAAACGACAACAAGGGCAACCAAAACTTGGAAAAACTATGATACAAAGTGACGATGCCACACAGGAGACAGCTGAGTTGAACTCATTCAGGTATTAATAATGACGGAAAAAGAGCCAAGGCAGGAAGTAAAAACACAGCAAGGAAAAAACAGCAAAAAACTGAGAGAAAGACATGGAATATCCAAATACAGATATAGATAAAGTTAAGGAAGATCTGTGGAAAATGTGAAAATCAGCCAAACAAATGAAAAGAACCAAAGAAAAATGAAAGCCAAAGCAGACTATGACAAAAGAGAAGAGGCGACTGCAGCATTTTGACACTCTTGGCCACAGATGTGCCATTGCTCCTCTCACGGAAACGCGTGGTTTGTTTTTAATATGAAAATTTGATTTAGCACAACAACATGCAAATGACTCATTTTGATGTAATTTATTTCTTCTGTCATATTACATGTTTACAAGAAAATAGCAAAACAAGTCCTGTCATACAGAGGGATGTGTTCTCTTTGTATGTCCAGGTTTATCACTTTAAACTATAATGGGAGGACATGACAACGGTTATTATTAATAGCAAACTGGAAACTGATTTTTTAAACCTGTTGAATATTGTTTGCAAGCTTTTGTTAGAGCATGAAAACTAATTGAAGGAAAACGCTGCTTGACAGAGTTAATGAGGTTTGAATAATTCATCAGTGTTGAGCGCATACATGCTAAAATCCCCATGTTCCCAAAGGCATTATTCATGGGAAAATGGGAATAGATTTTAGTGAGAATTCCCAATCAATGCCAATCCCAGTATCTCAGCGCACAGCAATTAACTGAAACCCATATCCCACCATTTTTCCTTTAAAAACAACAACAACCACGAGTACATTTTTTAGCATGAAATCAAACACCATCTTTCCACGGATGATCAAAAGCTTTACTGGTTTCCTCTGACACCAGTATGGATACCTGAGCTCTTAAACGACTTCTTTAATTCTTAAAATTAAGATAAATTCCAGTCATGACAGCGGCACTGAAGTCCAACTGGCCCGCGTCACTTTAATTTCATACACAGCATGAAAACCGTTCAGCTACAGTCACTGATTGGACTTTCAAAAGGAAGCTGTGGGTATTGCCATTGCAGTGTCCTGCTGAAATTAAGCCTTCTTTACAAAACAAGAGACACAGATTAAAGAGGAAACCGTGGGGGAGCAAAAAAAAGAAACTAGTGCATATCTTAGTTTCTGCAATACGCCGGGCTTCAAAGTGGAAATGTGTCGCAGTGAGAAAACGGGTTATCAGGCGTTCACAGAGACCGTGTTTCGCCTGTCTCGCGTTCTCTCGCTCGCTCCATCTCCCTCCACCCATCTCTCATTCTCCTCCCATGGGTCATTTTCTCTAATCTGGATTCCCACTGTCTCCCACATTACTGACACTGCATCAATCACAGTTAAACAAACGCCCTTTACCACGCCGACTGTCAGCTGATGCAGTGTGTGCACGGTAGAGCTGCCCGGGTTTCCCCGACCACCTCCTAACCCCTGTTTAATCCCTCAAAAATGCCCACACGGCTATGGAAATATTATTCTGCTCTGAACTGTGGGATAGCAGCACAGACAAGCTGAGGATTAGCATATATTTCAATTGCTCTCTTGTTTGAAATACAACAGCGGGTGAACGTGAGGGCAACTCGACGCCACTCCTGCCAACACTCTACTTTTTTTTGAAAAAGTTGAGAAAGGAAGCGGTGATCTGGAGGGCGGGAGTCGAAATACTGAGCGGTGCGACTACATTTCAAGAGCTTTTGGCTCTGTTGATGGAAGCGCACTTAAAGCTTAATTCAAAATGTTAAGTTTGTGATTGCCTGCTTTCGTCTGTGGCCTGCATGTTATTTCCTCTCATTAGATGCTGAGTTGTGTGGCCTTCAGCATCACTTTACTTTAAGGAATTTCTCCATTGGAGTGCAGGAGGGGTACAAGAGGAAATGTGGCTGAATCAATTTACCTTCAGTATATCTATTCTTGAGTTCAACTTAGCAAGCCTGAGAACTCTTTTTAATGGGTTGTAACACATGTTGACGATCTATCCCACCGCACCACACAAGAATTATAACACAGGGGAGGCTGAAAATGTTAAACTGTATAATAGAGGCTGACATTTCATTTAAATGCCACTGCAGGTTGGCAGATTATATGCATACGAGGTCAACCTTAATTTAGCAAAGGTTTTGAACCACATTTGTAAAGCAACTATGGTATTATATATGACTATATAACCACCCACTCTATATCAACTTTTAAGCCAGCATCCACATGTCTCAGCCTCAGGGGCGATCGTGGTCAGGGGCGATCGTAGCTCAAGAGTTGGGCGTTTGTCTTGTAATCAGAAGGTTGCCGGTTTGAGCTCCGGCTCTGACAGTCTCGGTCGTTATGTCCTTGGGCAAGACACTTCACCCGTTGCCTACTGGTGGTGGTCAGAGGGCCGGAGGCGCCAGTGTCAGCCTCGCCTCTGTCAGTGCGCCCCAGGGCGGCTGTGGCTACACTGTAGCTTGCCATCACCAGTGTGTGAATGGGTGGATGATTGTGTATAGTGTAAAGCGCTTTGGGGTCCTTAGGCGCTATACAAATACAGACCATTTACCATTATGTAGTTTGGAACAGTTGAAATCTTTAAAGAAACCAATAAATGGACTTTCTGGTTCTCTGGTTTTATCAACTACAAAGTCAAATCCCAGTAACTACACTGTAAGTACAACAGAAATGATCACATTTATTATGAACACAAGGTTTACATGATGACTTTTAAGAAATTTGGATACAAACACCAGCAAAAATAAGGTGTATATTTCAGGGGGTTTTCATCTCCTCTCAGAAAACAAGCACGACATTATCATACTAATGAAAAGTTGCATTGCTGCAGTGGGAGTGCGTCTGCGAAGAGCATGCTGCTTTGGTGTAAATGATGAACATGAAAGAAAACGTTTAGCCATTCATTACATTCAATTTTGTCACCGTTAAATAATCAGTGCAGGTGACTGTTATCACACAGCAGGTGTTAATTATGAAACGGCAGGTGTTTGTTGCACGGTGATGGCCAGTGAGTAGTGTCTGTGCCAATCTGCCATATTGGAGGGGAATTTCTGGAACATCTGGATGATAAGAGTTTGCTAACTTAAAAACAGTAGCTAAAGACATATGGGCAGTTGGATGAATGGACATATTAACCATTGGTTATGGCTATTATATTATATTTACCTCCAAAGAGAGGCAAAAAAGCTATAAAGTTGGAGATAGATAGAGAAGTTTCAGCAAGTTTAAGTATGTAAACATCTTCTAGATATTTAATTGAGTTTACGACGAGATCCTTCATTAGCAGTTTGGACGGAAAGCATGGCAGAGCCATAATTTACAGCTTTAATCTATTTGCAGTCAGCTGAATAAGGAAAACAGCGCCTGAGCAATTTTGTTTAATTCAGTAGTGACCTTAAGAACAAATCACATTATTATAAGGAGTCATAGTGTTGTTTACAGCAGCACAGATAATCAGGAAGTACAACATCGCGGCCTTGGAAGCCGCAGCTATGTAGCATAATATCGGTGGATTTTAATAAGGGGCGAAACCGAGTGTAAAGATGCAAAAACTAAACCTGAATGCAAACATAATTAGCATGACTAGCACAGCTGTGGCACCCTATCTAGCAGCAAAAGAAGACCATGAATTGTAATGTGTGGAATGAGTTTACCCTGAATGGTAAATAATAGAGTTCTGCATCAAGGTTTCTCATGTGATTTAACTTCACAGCCCTGTCAGATGAACACGAATCCTCAGCGCCAGCCTCCCTAAAGTTACACTAACTTCAGACAAGTTTTGGACTTTCCACAACTATCAGTGTAATACTAGCAGCAGCTTCATTTTTCAGCATGACAATGATCCCAAACACACTGCCAATGCAGTAAAATCATACCCGGATAGAGAATCACACAGTGGAGCACTATCAGTCATGGATCGGCCTCCCCAGAGCCCGGACCTCAACATTATTGAAGCAGTGTGGGATCATGTTGACAGAGAACAGAACAAAAGGCAGAAACATCCAAAGAAGAGCTTTGAATGTCCTTCAAGAAGCCTGGAGAACTATTCCTGAAGACGACTTGAAGACATGACAAGAAAGCTGCCTAAGAGAGTTCAGACTGTGCTGAAGCATAAAGGCGGTCACACCAAATATTGACTTTCAAGCTCTGTTTTTGCCTTATACAGTATACTTACTTTCCATGTATGTTTGCACGTTTCAGTAAATCACTGCATTTCCCATTTACGTTACAAAACAAAGAAATGATGGGCGGCTCAAAACTTTTGCACACTATGTAGCTTGATGTATGAATGCCTGGGATGATATAAAGGCAAAGCGATCCCCAAAGTATGTGATTTGCGCTTCAGCACAACAGCATGCCATTCTCTCCCACCCATATGTTGCTGCGCTTACTCCCTCCTGTTCCATCCATCTAATAATGGGAGGAGGATGAGAGAAAATGCCTCAGTGTCAATGGCCCAGCCGCTGAGATTCCATTATTACACCCATAAATCCTTCCAATACCCCCATCTCTCCCCCTCCTTTTTTCCCCCTCTTTCGCTCCCTCTCTTTCCGCCTCACACACAGGCAGCGGCCACACGTTTGGATGACAAAACTTGAAACGCTCACACTTGAGAGCGCTAACTTTAACGTCTTCTTGAAAAATAACCGTCTATCACAACGTCAGCGCCCACACCTCGGCTCCCCCGAGGCAGCTCTAACTGCTGTCATTAAAGAGTGTGAGAGGATGTGCGCTGCAAGTGTGTGTGTGTGTGTGTGTGTGTACAGCTCGTCTTTAGCCACATTTTCACAGTTTATTTAGTATTTTTGTTTTTCCCAAAGGAGCACCTATATTTACATTTTAATGGCGCACACCTGAATGCGTGTGCATTTAAGTGTCGACAGTGAGGCCGGTAATGAAAGTCCATTCATCTCTTGGGCACCCCGTCAGCGGCCTCAGATTTACAAGCCTCCTCCATCACTTTCGGATGTGGAGCTCGACTGTTAATTCCTGACCTAATGGCACAAAGACAGACTCGTGGTGATAAAGAAGGACCCTCTGTGAACCCGATTAAACAGTGCGCGCTGGACCGTGAAAAACGAACCCGCCTGCATGCAATCCCACATGCGTTTGGCGGGGAGTGGGATTAAAGGAAAAGGGGGTAAAATGTGGGAGAGCTGATGGCAAATCACCTCGCTCTCCCTGCTAACTGGGTTTTGTTGAGTGGCGTTAAGTTCAATAGCGTGATTAATTAGGTGCGAAGGGAGAGTGCGATACGGTCTGCAGCAGTGTGAGATGTGAGGACTTGCATTTCACAGATAGCACAAAAAGGAAGGCGCAGAGATGGATATGCAAGCACATTGCAGTTTATCCTTTGACTGCTGACTACTGTGACTTTCTCATATGGGGGTGGAAGTGATCATGGCACCTGCTCACCGTTCACATCAGCTCATCTGCCATGGGAAAAGCCAAAGAAAATGTAAATAAATTAATAAGGAAACTACATAAATAAATAAATAAATAAAAACTCGTCATGTGTTTGCTTCCTCAAATCTTCAGACCAAGTTGGTAAATCGTGGCGTTATAGTTTGAATGTTTTCTTGTGACTGTACTGTGATTCATTTAACAACAACAAAGTCACAAAGCAAAGAAGTGATGCATTTGAAGTTCCCTGCTATCAGATATAAATTTACTGACTGGGGTTGATGTCTTAGATCTGCTTCAGAATGCATCGTAACTCATATTTTGCTTCTATTTTACAAACTTTACCATTATTATTTGTTTTGTTTTGTTCCTCATAAAGTGTCAGCTCACCTAAAAATCAAAAGCTCGTGGTTTTCCTCTGGCCTGAGTGGTGTGGCATGAGTGGGGATTATTGGGTTAAAAGGTATCTTAGGCCTAAAGCCAGAGTTTTTAGTGTCACTTACCCCGATAGAGGCTGAATGCGTTCACAGTTTCAGTTTAAAATAAAAATGGCCCATAAGGTGAAAATTATTCTCATCTGAGTCAAAAAGTGTTCTGTACATAAACCCGTGGAGCAGTATGTTGGTAATGTTTGGTCCTCATTTGGAGCCAGATATGCTTTATACTTGTGGACTTAGACCAAGTTTAAATTATCACGTTTAAAGCCAATATGTGCAAAAATTAACTGAGCATTCATTTCCATTTTGCCTAATTTGTTACACTTCATGACTTGTTCCTCTGGTGTGTGGTTTTAGGTTTCTTCTGGAGTCTAAGCAACATATCGGCAGGGCGATATATCGGTGGATATCAGCTATTTGCCGATATATCAGTATGTGTTTTTTATAATGGTCAATAAATTAAAAGCTAAAAAGTAAAGAAGATCCTTCAATCATGTTATGGATGTTAATGTTGCACAGTTTTTCGCAGAGTCAATTTTTACTTTTTTGCAACACAAACAGAACAACCAGCCGATCTGAACAAAGTAAACGAGTAATAAAACCAAATCATTTTTAAAGTTCATTATCATGTTATCTTACTGAGGACTTATAGCAAAGATAACATAAGAAATGATTGTTTACGCCATGTGGGGAAAAAAAATATCAGCCAATGTATCGGATTTTTGAATCACCAAATATCAGCATTGGTATCAGTGTTAAAAATCTTATATAGGTTGGGCTATAGTTTTCTCAAGCCTGACTATATTAAATTTGCTTCATCGTCGGAGTGATTTATCAATCTAGATTATTTGGGTGTGGGTTAATGTTTACTTCCTGTCACTCTGTCATGAACACGAGCTTTGCAACATGGCAGGCGCAGAAGATAAAAGCTCCTGTTTAATGCCGGTTAGTAGAATTTCTTGAGCATATGGGTCATGGTTTCCAATTTTTTTGCTATTATTTCTATTATATTCAAGAGCGGGGAGTACAGGTATCCAAAAAGAAACTAATTTGGGGAGAATTATCCTTTTACACACTGGGACATATTCAGGCTCATCCACCGATTACATTTCCTTTTTGCTCAGCGATATCGCATCTCACTGAAATGATAATGTGCTGCTTATTAAACGACATTGTACGGAAATTGTAGCCGGTGTTAAAAATGAAAAGAAAATCAAATGGCAACGTCACGTAAAACATCTATTTTACCACATTTTACAACTCTCTTCAGTTCATTCAGCCTTGAAATGAATGAAGCCCCCCCTCCGCCCCGCTCACCTTAAACACAAAGCTCCCATGAGCAAGGCACTGGAACAAGAACCACCGAAGTGTAACAGCTCAGTTGGCAGAATAAAAAAAGTCGTACTTGCTCAGGAGGAGCTTTGAAGTGTGTCTGCAACTGCATGGACACGAGGCAAAATTCTGCTGAAAAGGAGCACGGACGCTCAGTCAACCTGAAATATTATAGAAACACACACAATAGCTCTGAGAATGAAAACAGACTATATAGAAACAGCCGTCTTTATGGCAGCGATCTGGGGCCTGAGCGTGCACTAATCTCTCAATGAGATGAAAACAAGCTGGTTTGCTTCTGTTCAATCTTTTAAACGAAACCTGTGACAAACAACACATCCAGGGCGTTGTTTTCTCAGTTGAGAATCTGCCGCTTCAGAGGGCCGTTCTTTGGAAAAGCCTGCACAAAATGAAAGTGATGGTAATTCCGGAAAACGAGCATCAGTCTCCGAGTGCGTTGCGTGACAACGCTGAAGAGCGAACTCTCTTTCACCTCTCCTTTTTTTCCCCCTAATTCTGTCTCTTTCTGTTTCCCCCCTCCTCAAACTTCCCTCCCCTTTACTTCAGTGGGCACGTGCAGTGGATGGTCTCTAATTAATCCACAGCCATCAGTGGGGAGCGGTTTGCTTGTTTACTCTTATTGAAATTAGCAAGGCTTGCCTCCCCAGAGACACAGCGTCAGAAGCACAATTAGCTGGCACTGGACTAATTAGGACACGGCGCTAATGACACCTCCACGGCTGCATGGGTAAGCAAGGAATGCCAGGAAAGGAGGTGTGAGAAAAGAACGAGGGAGGAGAGCAGAAATGAGAAAAAATTTGGCTTCTCTTAGCGAAGTTTCCTGAAAACAGGGTTGAACGGGCACGATAAGCTCACAGTCAAGCTGATCTTACGGTGGTGTCCCTGTGCACCCATCCTGGCAGATTCTTCCACACACACATACAAAGCACCAGCGGTGGATTTTGATAAGAAACAGCCTCCCTCCTACTCCCACAGGCTTTCTCAACACCTTGGCAGGCAGCTGGCCTCGCCACCACTACTAGATGCCATTAGGCTGATTATCACCCCTGTCAATCACATGTTTCACCAAGCTCCCCCTACCCCAAGGGGAGGCATGGGTGTCTAATTATCAAGGGGCCTGACCTCACAGAGGAAGTACAGAACATAAAGAAGCAAACAGAAGAAAGATCCAACACAGGAAGCAAAGCTGTGTGAGTCTAAAAGATTCCTAAAAAGGAACGCATGTATTTTCTCACTAATTCACACTGCACAAAGGGTGAAAATGAAGCGATGAGAGTCAGGCGCCACGTATTACTGTGCGGGGAGGAAGGTCACCTGACAACAGTAAACAAGCTTTATGCAGTCAACACAGGCTTTGATCTCTGCACAATATGAAGACGGCAGCCCACCAGATTGGGGTTAACCTCATTAGAAAGAGAAGCCGTGACTGGTTCGGTAAAGAAAAATGACACAGATGACACCGGCAACCTCTAGCGAGAGTTAACAGAAACATCTGGATCAAAACGTGACCGTTTAACCGCGCCGAAATGATCGTTTTCTCTCGTGAAAAGACCCGAGAGAAAAGGAAAAAGACGACGCTGCTTTTTTCCCTCTCTAGTCGCCGTTTTGAAGCGTTCATCGAAGAAGGAAATTTCCCAGTGCCCACACCGCTGCTGATGTTGCCTTTCAAATTGTTAGGGATGATAAAAGCGGTCACAGGATTTCATCAGGGGAAAAAACACACTTCCCCCTCCCACCCACCCCCGACTTCATTCTGTCTTTCTTAAACTGCCGTCTTCATTTTCCTTTACCGTGACTCAGCATGGGGAATAGTGATTTCACACTACAAAGGCATAAGTCTTCAGTGAAAAAGAAGTTAACATTACAAGTAAAAAAGGATGAAACAGAAAATTCAAGGTCAAGGGGAGCCATATAAATCTCCCGCTTACTTTATGGGAGCAAAAAATAAAAAAGAAACACTGCTGCGATGAGAGAAGCTCTGAATCAGTTTCTCAAGACTCTGGTGAGACATTCCTACAGTGGTATCAACAAAAATAGTACGAGATGATTGGTTAATAATGGCCAAGTCAAATTTGACAGTGACACTTGATTTTAAAGAAGTTTAATGTTGAACGTTTCATCCAGCCACTGAAATTCCACTGGTTTGAATGACAAATCTAGGCAGGGTTAAACATCGCTAGGCTTTGGATTTGGGAGAGGATGTTAGCTCAGAGTTTTAAGCTCTACTCAAGTGTTGCTGGTGCTTTATAGCAGCGGTTCCCAGCCTTTTTTGTACCACGGACTGGTTTATGTCCGACAATATTTTCACAGACCGGCCTTTAAGGTGTTTGTGGATAAATACAACAAAATCAAACCAGTACCGGTACCAAAAATAAAGATTTATTCATAACACAAGGGAAACCAAGTTAACGATAAAAACAGTAAAAAAAATAACAATAAAAACCCTGAAAACCATAAATTTCACACCCAAGCCTCAACTCTTGTGGCCTGGTACCACTCCATGGCCCGGGGGTTGGGGACAGCTGTTCTATAGGGCTTTGGAGCGTGATGTCACGGGGGTGGGTGTGGAAAGGATTTTGGCCCGATCCGCCATTTTGGGGGTCTAAGTAAGGAGCGAAAGCATAGCCATGGTTCGTACTTGCTGTGCGGTCGGCTGCAATGTTCGATCTTACGACCGGCACAGGAATAAGTTTCGATTGTCTTTTTATGCTTTCCCAACCTGGAAGCAACATGAAGGAGCTCATGTATCGGATATTACCAAACGAAGGCGTCTAGCCTGGATAGCAGCCGTGAGACGAGCTGATATCAAGTTCTGTTACGTCTCCAGATATCAGTTGGTGTGCTCAAGACATTTTCATTCCGGTAAGTTCTAAATATCTTCACATCACACTTTATAGCTGAATAATATCATCGTTGGTGGTCTCAGAAGTTATAGAAATTGCGATCAAACATAGAATGGAGTGACTTGATTGGTTGATGTAAAGACAATAAATGAAATGAGACAGGAAGGACACAAATTGGCGTTAATAATTTACCCGATTATCAATGTGTTAATTTGCATGTACTTTACAATTATGGGCATATAATATGATAACGATATTTTAGCAGTTCAATGATAAATGTGTAACATTAATTATGGTGGGGGGTGGAAAATGGCTATTTCACTCGATGCACTCCAGCTGACTTACTTTGACGACGTACTCAGAGTTTGGCGGCTTGAAAATAGCCAAATCTTGCACCCAGCCATTTGTTAATTGGATGTGCGCCTCCAGTGACTTGTAATTACGAAACTGGTTCGCTGTGTAAGCGCTTACTCCACAAACAAGATACGTGAAGATATCGGGGTAGGACAGTGGCGGTAAGTCGTCTGGGTCTTTACTCCACTGCCGTATTTCATATGGGTCCAGATTTGCGATGCACTCTATTTTTTTTCAAGTACCGCTGCTTCGCCTCTGGACGCAATCGGTCTCTATACCATCCGTTTTCTTTTGAGCTGCTTTTAAGCATGTTTCTTGTCGTCGTCGTTCCAACACAGTGTGTTTGTTTTGATTCATAGACCCCGAAAATGGAGCTGCGCTCCCACAATGCATTGCGGCGTGACGTCAACTCCAAAGCCCTATAGTGCTTTTCTACATAGTTGAGCACTCAAAGCACTCTTACTACAAGTGTCATTTCTAACATTCATAAACCTACACTTGGGGATCAGTATCCACGGTTGCTTTGGATTTGCAGACTCTGACGTCAAGGTGGAGCATTGGTTAATGGTCATCATGTGACTGATGCAACACTCATGTACACATTAAAAAACAATGTGCCTGTTTAACAACACTGATACACTGACAACCCTTCTATTTAAATGGATGGACTTAACTCTACCCATAAAAAAAACTAGAGATGGCATGATACCACTTTTTTATGTCCAATACCGATACCGATATCATAAATATTGGATATCGGCCGATATCTATATGAATCTGATATAGTGTGTTTTTTAATCAATAAAACTGTTTTTTTAATATCTTGCTGCATTTTTGTATAAGTTCATACTCAAGTTTAAATAAACAACAACACTAAAGCTATTCTGTTATACCTGTATGCAAAAAATACACTGCACCCAAAATATTTCATAGTTCAGCAATAATGATCAATCTAATGAACTTAAACCTACTCAATCCTCCCTATTCTGGTATTTTAAAGAGTAAGCAACCTAACTAATAGGGTTCTAAAACTCCCAGCAAAAAATAAAAAATAAAATAATAAGGAACCACCCTCCACCTCATGATGCTTAATCAACGTAATCAACTTTAATTTGATGCAGTGTGAAAAAAATGCCCAGAAATCAATTATTTTTGAAGAATAATTAAATAGATTCAACATCTTTCTTCAACAGAATTGCAGACTGAACAGATGGTACCTTCCCAAAGGAAAAAGTACTATAGCTTACTAGGGTATATTAGACTTAATCGTTACTATATACACTAATATATACATTTATATACTTTTACATCAGAATAAAACTTTGGGTGTAAGATTCAGATAATTATTGATTAAAAGCTAGACATTTTAAGTGAGAATAAGAAAGAAAAGTATGTCTTTGTGCCCCCTTTTCCCTGTTAATGCCCTATCGGCCCCCCTGGCTAAACTTTTCTAGATCCGCCCCTGGACAGTTACCAGCCGTCAGCTACGTAGAAAAAGATCCTGGTGTAGAAAGTGATATTAAATAAATTCTAATAACAGCTTATCAAGCTTAAACGTGCTGCTGTTGTTCAGCCGCTGGTTTCCTCTTTCTGGTGCAAAGTGGGCGATAAACAAACAAGAGAGACGGAGTCGCGACAGAAAAGCCGATCAGCTGATCATTGATCAGTTTCACAATTGAAGTAGCAGAAGGAGAGGGAGGGAGAGAGAAGATGCAGTCGCTCCATATATCAGTTGTTAAGCTTAACGAATGCTTTACAAACATTCAGAGATGAACTCACACATTTGCTTTACTTCTCTCTGGGATAACTTCCTCAGAGATGAAATGCCGGATTGGTAGCGAGGCTACAAATACACACAGCCGCTCTATCACGTGACACATACTGCTGCAACGTGCTACGGTTGTGAGCCGAGTTACGCCATGTCGCAAGTTTTGTGAGGTACTTTTTTGATATTTAATGGATCGGATTACATGTTTTATTTCTCTCCGATATCCGATCCAGTAATTTACGTAATATCGGTCCATCTCTAAAAAAACCCAATCAAATCCTTGACGGTGGAATTAATGTGGCTGCATTATCACATCAGCTGATCTCAGTGTCAGCCTACATCAGCTGATGGTTCAGCCAGTGTCCTGGTAAGCTTCTAATAAGCAAAATTAAATGAGCCCAAACTCACCGTGCATCTCCAAGCTGCTTTGCAACCCACCACAGCGCCTTCTTTTCATGCCGTCTGAATTTCTGTTATGATTGATCCCTGCTGTGCTCTGCACTGGGAGCGGGCTGCTGCTTTTCCCCCACCTCTATCTTTGAGCAAATCCCTGCATGCGAATACTGCAGACAGAAATTATAATACAGTGTTGTCTGTAGGCCTAGCAGTCCAGCTGAAATGACTGTAGTTCCTGATGTGGTCGACTAAGGCAAGAACTACTTCAGTTAAGAGCAATCCCAAAGTTTCAAAAGGCTTTTTATTTTCCAAATAATATCTTACTTGAAATCATTTCTGAGCAAGACATTATTAAAATACTCTATTCCCCTGGTAATTTCAAAGTAGTTCAACATTAAACTCTGAAGCTGTGCTGTTGTTAGGCTCAAAACCAACTTCTGAGAAGAAGAAAAAACCTGTTGAAATTCAATGGTCTCTCAAGGTGGTTGATTTAAATAATGTAATGAACAAAAAAGGATATTTAGTCATACTTGGTGAATAAGGAATGCACTCACAGCACTGTAAGGCAGTTTGAATAAAAGGGTTCACCAAATGGCATACAAACAATTGGGGCTTCACAGGCCACCATGAAAACCTTTTAAAATACAGGTCCTTGAAAATTCAAAGACAAATCTCACACCTTTTAATGTTAAAAAAGAAAAAAACCTGAGTGCTTCTCAAAACCATTTAGCACCCAGACGGAAAGAAGGTGCCTCTTGTGTACACTCTAACCTTCGACTTTATCAAAGAAAATGTGTTTTATTTTTATTCCCTCACTTTAACGCTTGTCGATGCAACTGGAGGAGATTGTTTGGACCTTTACCAGTGCCGGCCAGCGCGAGCTTGGCTCAACCGGTAGCTGCAGTGTGAACGTGAACGGCGCGGGAGCCAAGCAGCAGATGGAATCAGGCGTGAAAGACTCGGCCGCAAAATAGCAAAGTGAGGTTGAGGACGGTGGCAAAAATACCGATGGCAAACCGAGGAGGACGGAGAGGTCACAGACGGTGTCAAACTGTCCTAATTTGAGGTCAAGTCGGTGCGTGCAGCTTGGATTTTGACACACTAACTGCATGTGGTTACATATCTTTAATAAAATCTGTCAAGCTTTTATTTGTTCCATTGAGGTTGTTCGTACCAGCATTTGAGTGTGTATTTGTGTGTGTGTGTTAGTGTGTCCCAGGCGGTTTTCCAAGCAGCCAGGTCTGTTCCTGTGTGAGGCTGATGAATGAGGCCTCGGAACAGCCTGGACACTCCCATTTAACACAGCATGAAGCTTCAAACTGCCACCATAGCAGACAGCAGCAGCATGGGAATAAATGCACACACACACACACACACTGAACACAAAATAGCTGCGGGCACGGACATGCCCTCAAACTAACAAAACAAGACTGTTCAGGCTGTAAAAAACAGCCCGGGGGGATTGTGCATATCCTTAAACTTGACCCATGTTAACATTTTCAGGATGAGTGGCCTCTTCTTGTCATGTAAACAAGGACTGCCCTCGCTGAGTAGCACGGTAGCATCATGATGTTGTTACATTGCTGTAAATCCTATTGTAAGTCACAATACTTACGTTTCTGTGAACAACATCAGTCCAATCAGCCAAATGAGAGGCTTGGAAGGATAAAGCTGTCACAAGAAATTGTAGTAGTTTTTTGTTTTTCTACAGAAACTGCTGCTTAGCACTTTGTGCATTCGCCTAACAATCGAAAGATCACCGGTTCAAATCCAGAAGGAGACAGAAGTCCTACGTCAAGATGCTGAGCTATCTTCTGTAGCCACCCTTTGTGATTGAAGGAGCAGCTAAAAAAGAGCAAATGTCAAATGCACTACATTGTCAAAAGCATTCGGTCATCTGCCTTCACTAACATTTGAACTTGAGTGACATCTGATTCTTAATCCAGTGGATTTAATCATGTGGGTCCACCCTTTGCAGATATAACAGCTTCAACTCTTCTGGGAAGGCTTTCCGCAAAGTTTAAGAGTGTTTATGGGAATTTTTGATCATTCTACCACAGGCACGTTTGTGAGGTGAGACACTGATGTTGGAGAAGAAGGCCTGGCTCACAGTCTAATAATTCACCCCAAAAGTGTACTATTAGGTCAGGACTGTGTGCAGGCCAGTCAAGTTCTTCTACACCAAACTCACTCATCCATGTCATTATGGACCTTGCTTTGTTCACTGGTGTGCAGTCTTGTTGGAACAGAAACGGAGCATAAACAAACTGTTTCCACAAAGTTAGAAGCATGAAATTGTCCAAAATATCTTGGTATGCTGAGACATTAAGAGTTCCTTTTACTGGAAGTAAGGGGCCGAGTTCAACTCCTGGAAAACAACCCCACACCATAATCCCCCCTCCACCAAACTTTACACTTGACACAGTGCAATCAGACAAGTACTGTTCTCTTGGCAACCACCAAACCCAGATAAGCGCTCTAGAGTCCAGTGACGTCTCTCTGTGAACTGTTCTTCAGCTAATCTGAACTCCACATAAAGATGTGAAGTCTGTAGCAATTGACTCTACCGAAAGTTTGTGACCTCTGCACACTATGTTTCTCAGCATCCACCGACCCCTCTCAGTGGTTTTATGTGGCCTACCACTTTGTTACTGAGTTGCTGTCATTCCCATTCGCTTCCACACCTGAATTCAATGATTTTGGATGGGTGAGTGAATACTTTGGGCAATATAGCGTAGATTAGTCTTAGCAAAGACATAGCAAGCTGCTCAGGAACTGGAGAAGTCCAACAAAAAGCTACAGTGATGTCTCGGTCTTAATGTTAATACTGTACTCAGGTATGTGTCAGAGCAGCAGAGGTGGGAGCAAATTAAGTACTTCATTACTATATTTAAGTAGAATTTTCTGGTACTCCCTAAATTTATATTTTCATAACAGGCTCATTACTTCAGGATTAACACATTTGAGGGTGGTTATTACATATTGTGCATCGCAATGCGCTTTTCTAACATGAAACTAATTTGAACCTAAACAGAGGGAACAATAACATACACGAGATAAAGTGGAGAAGAGTTGGGAAAAATGAGGAAGAAGGTAAATACAAAAAGCGAATAGTAACAAAATACTGGCCAGCCTCACCCCGCTAAACCACCTCTGGATTCTTTGTCCACCCTCCTCTGATCCCTCCATTTTTTAATTTATTGTTTATGTGTTTATTTATCTGACTCTTCTATTGCTATTATTATTTTCTCGCATTGATATTTTCTGATTCCTTTTCCCTGCTTACAGTAGACCAAGACTAAGTGTTTATGTGTTACTTAATTCACTGTTGATCCATCCAAATACATGCTTGTATAATTTTAACTAAGGAGAGAAACAGTACTTCATGCTTCTCTACTTTATATGAGCACTCATAGTACTTTCTTAATATAAGCCTCATTCACACAAGTACCTTTATTCTGTGCCTAAGCACTAAAGTTATGCTCACACACTGATACAGATGCACCAGGAGAAGCTCAGGACTTGTTGCCTAAGGATACTTCAGCCATGGATTGAACCACCAACCCTTACGACGAGCCAATCTCCCACCTGAACCACAGCTACTTATTTGCATACTCATACATACACTCGGATGTTCTGTATCGTGCTTCTCTTCCTTCTTTTAATGTCATCACTTATGTCTTTTTTTTTGTCAATTAAAAAAAGATTGATCATTGGTGTTTATTGCACACAACCAATACTGTATATAAGACATACAGATGAAAGAGACAAAAAACACATGATTAATGTATCATTTATTGCAGTTTACTGAGGGATTCAAATGGGCTAGAATGATCCAGTATGGTGTTGAACGTGCAGAAGTCAATAAGTTGTGATCCTTGTTTTCAGCTTCTAGCTAGCACTGCTGAAGAGCAAGTGTAAATGGAGTAATGTCTTTTTTTGTTTTAAATTGGCAGCTAATTTTAATACAACTTTTCAAACCGTTTAACAAAAATCAGCAAACACACAAACAGTTTCTGTGCAGCTTGTCACACATCTGCTAGCTCAGCTAAAGGTGCAGTTCTTCCCAGGGAGATAAAAGAAGAGCTAATGTGTGATAAGTTCACTCTCAGAGATGGAGATAGATGTAAGAACGAGAGGAGAGGATACTTAATACTATTTTATCATTATATTAATATAACATGAGGTTCAGTTAGCTTAGAACAAAGAGCTACTTTATACTTTCAGTACATTTCAAAGTCTGTATTTTTTCAGTTTTACTTGAGTAAAAAAGTTTAATCACTGCATCAACTTCTACTCATCTTTTTTTGTTGTTGTTTTTTTTTTTATACGCAGGTATCTCTATTTCTAGTTAAGAGACAAATGTTTGACACCTCTGCAGAGCAGGAATGAGAAATAAAAAAGAAGCTGCAGAGCATTGAAGAGCAGTCCTCGATGATTGTTTTTTTGTTAATGACATTACAAGTCCTATCTTGAATTACACATATCTAAGAAAAAAAAAGTCAAATAACCAATTTTAGAAAACACATACATACACAAGATGTCACATCCATTATGGTACCAGGTTTTTACTCAGTGTGTTAGCTCCTTTTCTTGGATAAACAGATTGAGGTAAACCACAATTTTTACAACAGCTCAGATTCCATCACAATCTACAGGTCATTGAAATGTGTGGAGAACAGAAAGAAAGAGATGTATTTTAGAAACAAAATGACTAAAAATTAAAATCAACTAAGAACGTGACCAGTAATCTATGACACACGTGGGCTAAATACAGTCCAAGGACCTTCTCAATTGCAGCTGACATCTTTTAAAAAAAACAAACGTACAAAAAAAAAAATCAATAAGAGCTGACGTGAATAAATCATGCTAAATATACTGACAATGATGGAGTAAGTGTCTCCTGTCTCTCCACTGAGTTTCTTACCCTGTATATGGATTTAACAGCAGACTCCAATGGTCCCTGGTTCTGTTCTGCAGCCTCAGTAAGCTAACAGCAGCAGATGAACCAGTTATCATGAGCTGTACAGGGACCCTCCATTGAACTACTGTAATGCACTGTATACTGGAGTTAGCCAATCATCTTTTA
Organism: Diplotaxodon limnothrissa; assembly: GCF_057381915.1. NCBI lineage: Eukaryota > Metazoa > Chordata > Actinopteri > Cichliformes > Cichlidae > Diplotaxodon > Diplotaxodon limnothrissa. The sequence goes on along the minus strand of NC_140617.1, from coordinate 23,667,097 downwards.
CCCATTTACAATTAGTCCAAAATGCTGCAGCCAGATTACTGAATGGGACAAACAAAGAATGATCACATAACTCCGGTGTTAGCAGTCGTGCACTGGGTGGAGTACACAATCCAGACTAAAGGTACGAAACGCTTTGATTATAAATGTGCTGTATATATAAAATTTACTTACATACTTACTTAGGCTGCGTCCACACGTACATGGGTATTTTTGAAAACTGAGATTTTCCGTTTTCGTTTAAAAAAAAAAATCCCCTCCACACGTAAAGGCAAAAACAAAGAAAAACGCTGCTAGGAACATGCCAAAGCAACAGGTGGCTATCTATTCCTAACCGTGTACAAATGTTGGCCAATCAGAAGTCTACAAGCCTGGGTGGGAAAGAGTAAACAAAGATGGCGCATAGAAGCAGAACCGAGTACTATGTGTGGAGGGACAGAAACTGTGTTGTATATGTAAGCATGTAAACACTGCAGAGAGTATAATTAACAGTAACAGTATTTTGTCTAAGTCTGCCATCGTAGAAATCCATTTCACCGAAACAATAACGTGGCGCACAGTGTGACGTCAAAAAAGGCGCACACCTTTGACGCTGCGTTTTCTCCATTTTCCTCGTCCACACGTAAATGCAAAGACAGAGTTTTCAAAAATCTCCACCCTGGCAGGAGTTTTTAAAAATCGCAGTTTTCAGTGACCAAAAACGCTGTTTACTTGTGGACGAAAGGTGCAAATGCATAGAAAATTCTGCGTTTTCAAAAATACTCGGGTACGTGTGGACATAGCATTAGAGCATCTGAACAAATCAAGGAGCACAATCTCTGCAACAGTCCAAGACAAGGCAGTTATTCTGTCAAAGCCCAGGATGACAGGAGCTTGGAAATCCCATTGTTCAGTAATCAGCTATGACCAAACTTTAAAAATAACAGCACCTCAATTGCCAAATAGTTTACAGATTGCACCGTTCCTTGAGGTAGATGAAAAAATAAATACTAAAATAGACCTAGTAATACACCATGTGTGGAAGACATTGTATACATATACACTTACAAAATGTGTAGCTAAATAATACATATTAGGCAAGATTTTCTTTCTTCAGTCATTTAGGTTTGAACTCTTGTAAGCTGCATAAGTCTCACTCAGATACACTTGTCATATCAGAAAATCATTTCATGAGTATCAATGTGTCTGTGTGGTATGAGGTTTTAATTGATCATACAGACTGAGACAGAGAAGTTAAAGTTTTCTAACAAAGCTAGACAGCTCTTCATTTGTGGAACGAGGTGTCCTTTTGAAGTATAATGTAATCTGACATGTTTGTAAAATTTAGGGATTTTAACACATCTTTCCATTCGATTGGTCAGGGTGTGGCCCTCAAATGAAAAAATGTGGCTGTCCCCACCCTAGAAAGAGCAGTGTGGGAGTTTGATTAAACTCCGACTAATATTTTAGCAGCGGTAGCAATTCTTGCGACCTGTGAACCAGCTAGCCAATGACATCCTTCGGCTGGATGAGCTAAAAATGCAGGGATTCCAAGAAGAAGAAAATCTAGTTAAGTTGTTTGTATGACGTGTCCTGCAGCTGTTAAAATGCATTAGCCTACAATTTCGTAGCTTTTAGCATCACACAGCAGGCAAGACTACTTTCGTTTAGCCAAGAAACATAACTTTGCTTATCTTTGCATATCAAAAAAATGCTAATACGGCTCATTTTTTCAACTGCTGAACTAGGGATGGGTACCGGTTCTGACATAAACGGTAGTAACCAGTCCAAAAAGCAGCGCACAATTAAGTAGGCGGGCCCAGGTATACGTACGTTCTTTTAGAGCAGAGCTACAGATTAAAAATGCCCAAGGCAAAGCGGTCAAAGGCTGGCTGTACTTCACAGCAAAAGATGCAAACTCAGCAGCCTGCAACAAATGCTTTAAGGTGATACTGTGCAAAGGAAGTAACTGATTCAAGCACCATTTAAGCACCTGCACCATTTCAAAAGTACCGATTTGGCACCGGTATCGGATAAAACCTAAACGATACCCATCCCTATGCTGAACACACGGCAACTACGGAAATGCAAATATGTGCATGTAAACACACAGTCTGCTCCGATATGCATCCTCAAATGTCACTGATAAAAAGGTGACTGAGAGATCAACAGAGGGGAAAGAGAAGAAAAAAAACACACTACAAGAATCAAAGACTTACATTTACCTCCAAGAAAAATGGCTATTATGAACCCATCATGCAGGAAACAATGCAGGAAATCACACTACACCTGACATGACATTTAGACTGTGGAACTCAATCTGAAGCGAACAACAGCATCTGGGGAAAAAAAAAAAAGAGGCAGTTGTGGTGGTGGCGGGTGCAGGGGGATGTTGGCATGATGGTGCCAGGGCTGTATTTAATTAGGAGACAAACATGTGGTATTTAAATGGTAAATTAGCGGTCTGCTGTGAATTGGCCACACTGGTCCAAGCTATGACGGAGACAATGTTTTGGCGCTCCCGGGATGGTCACGCATGCAAACGTGCACATGTGCACACACACGCACACATGTGTGTGAAAAACAGAACAACACACCCTGCTGAGCAAAGCCATAAAACCACACACTTAATTATGCTCTTAATTAAGCCTGGAGTTCAAAAGGCTAACAACACGCACTGTACGGACGACCGCACGGCAGGTTTTAAGAGCTCGTGCGCTTCTGTGCAAATTAATGGCATGCTTCTGATTAGCACGCGCACATGTGTGTGTGTGCATGTTTTAATATCGTGATTCATTTGCGGACACATGTGCGACTCCATTTGGACAAATTAAAATGTGTGTCGCATGCATTAAAAGCTTCCCTCAATTTGCTAGTCTTGGGTTCTTTTTAGGAAGGCAGTTCCAATAATAAACTCCACTCAAACTTTAAGCTTTGTTTCAACCGCCTTCTTAAGTTCCCTGCAGTATATTTTGTTTTAATGAACTTTGTTAATGCCCGTTTCTGCTTATTATTGCGCTCCCTATAAGGTGAACACCATATTGTGGAGTCCCTCGGTCTTGTCCAGTCGCTTGCCGCCTTGTCCGCGCTGAGCATGTGTTGTGATGCAAATGAGGCCTGTGCGCAGCAACACCACTTTTTAATTGAACCTTTTGATCTGTGGCTAATTCCACTAATTAGCAGCACTATTTTCCCAACAGAATGTGTTTTTCTGCTGTGCGAAGTGTGTGTTTGAGCGCGTGCAAGACAATTGCCGGCTGGCATTTAAAAGGCCTTCTGAAATGAATAAATAAATAAATAAATTAAAAAAGCAAATCTCCTTTCTTAATCTGAGGCGTAGAAGAGACAGGTGCGCTGTTAAAGGTAATAACGTTACATAAGAACAGCACAGATGCTCATTATACAGGCACACACAGGCAAATGAGCAGTAAGTGTTTTATGCGCCAGTATAGTTTTATATCAGCGTTGTAGTCTCATAGCATCTGAGTGTGTTGGAAGCAACTGTGAATCTGTGCTGATATGAACACAGCTGCAGTCTGCCACTGAATGCAGTTTATACACTCGGTGTTAAATGATGATTAGCTTTAATATGGGCCTTCATGTGCTAAATTATGTCTTATATACACTATATGTGCGCAGCAACAGCCTACAAAACGCTATGTGTGTATACACAAGCACCCCCATCTGCAAACAACACAACCCCATATGAAGTTGTTGCTCTTCTTCTCACTGCTCAGGCAGCTGTCTTCAAATACTGAGGAGTTTTCAGAAGGAATGTTCCCTACCTAATATCTTTAAGTATCACAGCTTGCTGATCACAGCGGATGGCAGCTGTCACGGCATTTACAGGAAAATCCAAATGGAGATTTAGCAAAGGTGCAAAAGCACAAATGAAGATGTTAATAGAGCTATTTGAAACTGCTTCTATAGCTTGGGTGTATGAGAGATATTTTTGTAATGTCATGCAATGCAATGGTGGCTTTAAAGCCACACATTTACTGTTTTTGCCATTAACATCTTATTTTTTCAGGGCCAAGAGTGACCATCTTTGGGTTAGAGGGTGGAATGCTAGGTGTATCTGATATCCCCCTGTTTGTGTCGTGCTTGCGTCATCATAATAACAATGCAACACGACGTTGCAACTGACCTGTCATGTTGTTGTGATGTCGTAGCTTTGTATTGTGGGGAAAAAAGAAGAAGAAAATGCCTTTGTTTATATCAAACTCTCTTAATATAATGAATATATTATCCTGTTAGGTTTGCGGTTAGCCACATTTTAGTTACTTATGCTTTTCCCAGTGATAGTTTGCAATAGCATTAGCTAACCTTTATACTAATGCTAACTGAATGCTAACACCATCATGGAGATATCAGATCATGTGGGGGTGCTATCTGAGATAGAGTTTTATTTGAAATTAGCACAGACTTTTTGCTCAGTTTGTTAAAATAACTGCAGAGATATAGCTAATTGTTGTTTTAACATTTTAGTATCTATTCTTACTTATGATGTTTGTTCTTTATAACAGCCACAAAAAAATTACACCATCAGCATTTAGATCGGCTGCCTAATTTTTTTTTTTCGTTCCCTGGTTCTGTCGCAGATCTCTTCCTGTTAAAAGGGAGTTTTTCCTTCCCACTGTCGCAAATTACTATCTCATAGTTATTTGGTCACCTGATTCTTGGGGTTTTCACTCTGTTGTTGTAAGGTCTTTCCCTACACCATAAAGCACCTTGAGGTGAATGTTGTTGTTATTTGGTGCTATATAAATAAAATCCAATTGAACTAAACTGAAATGCTGCTATCAGCCTGCCACTGGGTTTGAATTGTCCCACGCTAAATTTACAGCACAGAGAAAGTACGTCAGCAAACAAACCCAAGTGCTTCATTATGACTCACTGATGATTAAGCGGATCTAGCAATTAATAGTTAGAGCACAATAATTGAAAATTTAAATTCTCTGTGTACCGTAGCTTGTTGGTTACTGATTGGTTCTGAGCTAAAACCTAGAGAGAATGCTACTAGCTAAATTCCTAAACAATTAATTTCAGTTAATTAAGTGAATTAATTGGTTTCAATTAATTACCTTCACCTTCTTTATAGTTATCTTGAAGGGAGAAATCAGCTATGAAGGCCAAAACGGTGCTAACGTGTTAATGAGCTAACCGCGCTAACAGGTTGACGCTGTGCAGCCCCACCCACCGGGTGATCCGTGTTAACTCGCTAACGGACATTTGCCGCTGACAGCACTAGTTTGTACAGTGTCTAAATATATGTTTCCTGCATGCTCACTACTCTGTCACTTGGCAAGAAGTCATGTTTTTTGTTGTTTAATACCAAAATCTCACAATCGTCACAATTGAGCCCGACCCAACGTTAGCTTTTGACGAATATATCGGTAATGACATCAGCATTTATAAATGTCAATAAAAGAACATTTCAAAAGTAAAGAAGAGACAGGAGAAACACCCTTCAGCCATGTTATGAGTGCAGCTTCTTCCCACAACCCCACAAATACAACAACTGAGTGAAAATATCACACAGGGTGTAAACGAGTCCACCAGCTGTTGTGACACTAAAACAAGATTATTTTAAATGTTACTGTGTTTATCATAAGGAATCAGAAAAGCTGCACATAGCATATGTTAGTGAAATCTGTTATTGTTTCGTGTTGCAGAAAGAAAAAGAAATATTGTCCAATATATCAGCTCTTTAAATCACCAAACACCAGTATCAGTTGTAAAACTGTATAGCGGTCAGGCTCTATTATCACCACAACTTTATTTGTGCCAAAAACAATGTCACGTTGCAGGCTTTGGAATCTTATTGGTAATTTCAATTAATCAATCAAATGGTAGAGTTTTTTAAAATTTGATAGTTTTTTAGTTTGACTTGCCATTGTAGTAAAATATAAAAGTGATGCCAAGACAGTTACTATGTGCACAAAATTTGTCCCACATTTTTACGCTCCAGCTCTTCAAAGGTTCCATCTGCAAAAAGATCTGACACTGCGTGTCAAAATAATTAATTACTTCATCCTTTCAAAGCAGCAAACACTTTAAAATAAGGTGTAGAATTTAAAAATGAATGTTATCTAATTTCAGGGCTGCACACTGTGTGTTTGTGTGTGTGTGTTTCCACACTTACATATCTCCTACTTTATTCTGCATTGTCGCAGGTTCTTTGTGAAGCTGCCCTGATAACTAGGCACCCCCACTGCCTCCCTCCCCTAGATAGCCGATTATGGCAGCCCTCCCACTGATAAAACTGGGTTCTTGCATCACCATCTTTTACAAAGCTTCGTTAGTGCCTCCCTCCCTTCTCCCTTTTAACTAGATATACTTTCAGGATAGCGAGTGCAATGATGCAGATATAAAACTTCTGCAGGTGCTTCTTCTGTGGGAATACAAATCAGCAGGGAAATAATGGTAAAATAAACCAAAGCTTAGAGGTTATAAAAGGCCCATATTAACTTGATATGCTAACAGTTGGGATGTGCGTCAGAAATTTAACACCCCCATAATGTTTTCCTAGAAGAGCTGCCTTTCACTTTTATTTTCCCATTTGTCTTCGATGGGACTTTATGCTGTCTCTGGTGGCATGTATACAGTTAAAGGAGCCGCCGAGTTCATCTCGCTCGCCAAGGGATTGGAGGAGTGCAAATGTGGTATCTCGTATGTTTGATGTCACACAACAAAGAGCGTTCAGCCTGGAAGCAGCGTGCTGCGAAACAGCAACAGCAGCACAGTTACAAACTTAGAATGCCATGTCAGCTTTCGGCACTGCTGACTTTCCCTCCTCCTCTCTCGTTCTCTCTCATGCCACTCAAAAACTTCCAGGCAGCGAAAATGAGACGGAGAGATGCGGGAGATGATATCTGTCAGAAGACGAGATTCAGAAAGAAAAGGGGAAGAGAGCGACTTATAGTCTGTCCTTCCCGTGTCAGCCTCAGCAGGCCTAGTCGCGTCTTGCTTACGTGTCCTCCAATCACCCCTCTAAACAAGTGCCAAAGCTTGATTACAATCTCAAAAGTGGCAGAAACACTCAAGACAATAATTATGTCTGTTTTCCCCCGTGGCACTTGAAAAATCACTTGAACGTGGCGGTGGCAACTCACCATCTACTCTGCCTTCATTGTTGGTTCAAGAACGAAAAGCCCAACTGGGACCAACAATCAGTACACAATTGTGTTGTGTATGCACTGTGATTGGTCAGACGCCACTTATTTACATAATTACCATAATCCATAATCCTTGAGGGTTTTTATTATTGATTACTATATCAGTTCTCCTTCTCTTTAGCGCAGTTACCTTTCCTCTGCATTGGCGTTCAAAAACAAGTGCACATGGTTATATAAGAGCTCTAACAGTCATACTATGTAGGGTTAGATATATTGGCTTGCCATTTTATCTAGCAGACACTGGCCTTTTATTAAATATCAGATATCAGCCCGTCAGTGTCCTCTATCACAAAAATGATGGATGTTATTCCCCAGCCACCGCTGCAGTATAAAGAAAGTGTGCACAGCCTGCAATGCGGTTGTATTTTCACTGGTATTCTGTATTAGTTGGACTCGGCTAAATCTCCACTTAAATGCACATATGGTGGGTCGCCTTTCGGCAATGTATGCCAATGGTCTGACACGTGTTTTCAAAACTGAGGTCGCGCAAAACTTAAGGAAACTAGAGCACATGAGTTAGTTCTGCTATGACAACCCCGCACATTTCAAAAAGCTGCTCACATTGTCTTTACTGAAAGCGGTGTTCGGTATAATTAATTGCTCCCATGCAATCACTAGAGCGTTAATTCAACTTAATTTATTCCACTAGCACAGAATCACAACAGCAGTCATCTTAAGGCTGTTTTTAATTGAAGGTAAAGCGTCGACAATATTTTAAATACAAGTGGAAGGACTGTTCTCCTCAAACCAGGAGGTTGCCTGAGAGCTGAAGGCTCTACCTACCATTCTACTTTCCCAAACCCTTGTCACTACAGGTAAGAGTAGCCTGGCTTCTCATAGCAAAGAGCCCTGCTGGTATGCTATGCGGCATTCAAGGGGTAACTGGGTTATAACTCAGGACTTCACATGTGAAGTGAAGGATTTTAAATTTGGGGCTTGCTTTTGAACCAGAAGAGGACCTTCACTAAACTCAGGACAAATGTCACTTTATACTGTATATTTAAAGTGGACTGTTACACTAATTTCTCACATTTTTATTCTTGTACTGTACTGCAGTAGCACTGCATGTTTCCAAGTTCAAAATAAACTATACAGTGGGGCAAAAAAGTATTTAGTCAGCCACCGATTGTGCAAGTTCCCCCACTTAAAATGATGACAGAGGTCAGTAATTTCCACCAGAGGTACACTTCAACTGTGAGAGACAGAATGTGAAAAAAAAAATCCATGAATTCACATGGTAGGATTTGTAAAGAATTTATTCGTAAATCAGGGTGGAAAATAAGTATTTGGTCACCTCAAACAAGGAAAATCTCTGGCTCTCACAGACCTGTAACGTCTTCTGTAAGAAGCTTTTCTGTCCCCCACTCGTTACCTGTATGAATGGCACCTGTTTGAACTCATCATCTGTATAAAAGACACCTGTCCACAGCCTCAAACAGTCAGACTCCAAACTCCGCCATGGCCAAGACCAAAGAGCTTTCGAAGGACACCAGGAAAAGTATTGTAGACCTGCACCAGACTGGGAAGAGTGAATCTACAATAGGCAAGCAGCTTGGTGTGAAAAAATCAACTGTGGGAGCAATCATCAGAAAATGGAAGACATACAAGACCACTGATAATCTCCCTTGATCTGGGGCTCCACGCAAGATCTCATCCCGTGGGGTCAAAATGATCATGAGAACGGTGAGCAAAGATCCCAGAACCACACGGGGGGACCTGGTGAATGACCTGCAGAGAGCTGGGACCAAAGTAACAAAGGTCACCATCAGTAACACACTACAACGGCAGGGAATCAAATCCCGCAGTGCCAGACGTGTTCCGCTGCTGAAGCCAGTGCATGTCCAGGCCCGTCTGAAGTTTGCCAGAGAGCACATGGATGATACAGCAGAGGATTGGGAGAATGTCATGTGGTCAGATGAAACCAAAGTAGAACTTTTTGGTATAAACTCAACTCGTCGTGTTTGGAGCAAGAAGAATACTGAGTTGCATCCCAAGAACACCATACCTACTGTGAAGCATGGGGGTGGAAACATCATGCTATGGGGCTGTTTTTCTGCCAAGGGGACAGGATGGCTGATCCGTGTTAAGGACAGGATGAATGGGGCCATGTATCGTGAGATTTTGAGCCAAAACCTCCTTCCATCAGTGAGAACTTTGAAGATGAAACGAGGCTGGGTCTTCCAACATGACAATGATCCAAAACACACCGCCCGGGCAACAAAGGAGTGGCTCCGTAAGAAGCATTTGAAAGTCCTGGAGTGGCCTAGCCAGTCTCCAGACCTCAACCCCATAGAAAATCTGTGGCGGGAGTTGAAAGTCCGTGTTGCTCGGCAACAGCCCCAAAACATCACTGCTCTCGAGAAGATCTGCATGGAGGAATGGGCCAAAATACCAGCTACTGTGTGTGCAAACCTGGTAAAGACCTATAGTAAACGTTTGACCTCTGTTATTGCCAACAAAGGTTATGTTACAAAGTATTGAGTTGTATTTTTGTTATTGACCAAATACTTATTTTCCACCCTAATTTACGAATAAATTCTTTACAAATCCTACCATGTGAATTCATGGATTTTTTTTTTTTCACATTCTGTCTCTCACAGTTGAAGTGTACCTCTGGTGCAAATTACTGACCTCTGTCATCATTTTAGGTGGGGGAACTTGCACAATCGGTGGCTGACTAAATACTTTTTTGCCCCACTGTATTTATCTTATTGCAGCACCTTTTCCCATTAAGGCCGCTTTTTTCTGATTGGTTGTTGCTCGCAAACAGAAAATGTCAATTGCAGCTAGGTTTAAGGCTCAAGCTATCTATGTACCATACACAATGGAAGTGATTCATAGTTACACAGCTATAGAAAAAAGATTTATATTTGGCTAATTCAAGCGACTGCAAGAAAAAATTACTGCTGGTGACGCAAAGTGGGCGGGATTCACATTAAACTTAATGGCAAACGACTGAAGAGACTACCACTTAGTGTCTTCACTTTCCTCAACCCCAACTGGGCGTGGTAGATGGTCGCCCCTCCCTGACCCTGGTTCTGCCGGAGGTCTCTTCCTGTTAAAAAGGGGTTTTTCCTTCCCACTGTTGCCAAGTGTTTGCTAATACTAAAAGTTCAATGTAAAAGCTGTGCTTAACCACTAAAACAAACATGTTTCAAAAGGTGCAACTCTACATTTACGTAGTTTCATTGCCACTCTGTGATTAGCCTCCACACAATCTACGGGTAACTCCAGTTGGTCTATTAGAAACCAAAGCACTCTGTTTGCCAACAATTTTACTCAGCAACAGCAATCAACTTACCCCAACCACTCACCAACCAGTCACAGAATAAACATTGTTCCCTACTGACAGCAACCACTTGCAACAAAGTAGGGAATACTCAGGGCTTAGGTCTCTATGCCTGTGAGACTGGGGCATTAAATGACCAAACTGAAGCTAGAGCCTCTTTATGATATCATACACGCAGAAGAGCAGAAAAAAGTGAATATTCAGAGCAGGCTGAAGCATAAGGAATTACTTCCATGTATGCTGACCTCATTATTATTCACTATTGTACCAGTATACATATGACATTTCTTTGTAATTATACTAAACATGTGTGCCCAAACCATTAATAACACCCATGGACAAAAAACCATGTGGGCTAAATTATCCATATACTCCTGGATACAGTGTCTGATTGCTAATAAAAGATACAAATTATCAGATTTGACAAACACATGACAGTAAGTCCAAGGCAACTAATACTTTAAAACACTGCCATGTTGAGATTAGCGCAGCTCAGGGTAATTAATAACACAAGCTTAGGAGAGCTTAAATTCTATTACCAGAGTCAGGCACTAAAAAAATAAATGAAAGCTGTAATGGTGTGCGTTTGAGCCAAAATACAGGTCACCGCTCATTTTTTTTCGCCCTCACACGTTACCAGGTTTTGTTTACAGAGGAAGGTGCTACATTTACCTGTTCCTTCCATTCTGAACAACACTCGCCTTTGGTTAGCCCTAAAAGCACACAAGCCTTCAGTGGAGACGCACACACCTGCACACACAAGCATATGCTCTCACAAACAGGATGTTCCATGCACAAGCACGCCTGAGGTATGTGCACACATGCTAATACTCAGCACAGGTCACACACACAAAGACACACACGCACAGCTGATGCCATTCGGGAGCAGTGGCCTTGAGATGCAGCGCTCTAATTAAGTAAATAAGAGAATCGAAGGGGCAGATGGTGGGAGAAGAAGAAAAGGCAAATAGCCACACTTCCTCCTCTGTCAGTCTGTGTAGCCCACAGGGCTGCAACTGTTTCCTTTCCTCTCACCTAAGCCTTTTCTCCCCCTTTCTTCTGCTTGCTTGCCTTTTCCTGGTAATTCTCTAGAAGAACACACATCACGCTTGCTGTCTTGTTGAGAGCTTCTTTTTCGTCTTTTATTCTTACTATTGCTGTTTCTCTCCCTCTCTGGAGTCTTTGTTTCCATGTGTACGTGTGTCTGTGTGTGCTTACTGTATACCCATGTTACATGTAGCGCAAGTAGATATCTCGGCCCAGAAAGGAAGTGTTGCTTAGCCTGACAGTGCCTGTCTCTAGGTGTGTGCGTATTCTCTGTCTGGCACTTTCACTACAACAACCTTGCCTCACTGTCTTATCTTCACTTCAAAGAAAAAATGTTTTTGCATCAATTCTCTGCTTGCTAGCTCCGTCAAACCGTGACATTTAGTCTGAGAGAAGTAGCTGTGACAGAAATCACTTGCTTACTCTGGGAAGCTTGATGGCCAGTGAAATGACTAAAATGAGTCAACTGCATTCACTTTTTCTACTAAAGTTTGAATCCCTGGCATTTTCATGAAATCACAGCCAATGTTTGATACTTATGTTTTGCATGTTTGTAGGATTTGCTCTGCTAGTTAAGCAATGTATGAACATTCTCCAACCTGCTATTGTCAGTCCAAAACCAGTGATTGCATTATATCCCGAGGTGTGCTTTGCACTTGTGTTTGTTGTCAAAATCAATACAAAATCACCAATTTGGGATATTATGATATATTATATTACAATATTTAGATCAAAGATGACCTGAAAACTCTTAAACAAACAGTTGGTGATAAATTCTAGGAAGGTATAACATGCAGCCAGCAATTGTCTTCATGCATGCTCAATTATCCGGGTAAGTAAATCCCAAAAGTGGAAATGCTACGTCCAGATGAACAGAATCAGCCTTTTGGGATTGATTGGTGGTTTTGGAATAGAGCTAGCAACTTGCTACTTGCTCCTTTAGCAATGTGTTATTGGATAGCTCTACACCTCGGAAAGGTGCCACGTCTCACTACATGCGTTACTCATAGCTATACTCATAGCTTTATCTCTAATATTGCTTTTCCAGCAGTATATCAATGGCTGTGTCCAAGAAAACAAGACAGACTTGTTTGACTCCATTCAATTCAACTGAAGAGAGAGGCAGCCATATGTCGTGATCATTTGGGGAGGTGCCCCACCCTACTATACAGCAGCAGCATTTTCCTGTTTATGAAAAAAAAGGAAGAAACAAGTTGTGCATACTTTCTTACATGACATTTTTCTTCTCTGCAAATATTACATTTGCCAAATACTTCATGACAAACAACACTGAGCAGCAAAATCAGCTGCTTCATCCGTGAGTCCCTGAGCAGCAGTTGAACTCCACCATCACTCACCCCCAACTGATCGTGGCAGATGGCCACCACTCCCTGAGCCTGGTTCTGCTGGGGGTTTCTTCCTATTAAAAGGGAGTTTTTCATTCCCACCGTCACCAAAGCGCTTGTTCATAGGTCATATGATTGCTGAGGTTTTTCTCTGTGTTCTTTGTATTATTGTAGGGTGTTTGCTGTACAATCCAAAGCACCTTGAGACAACTGTTGTTGTGAGTTGGCACTATATAAATAAAACTGAATTTAACTGAGTCATGGAATATACCTAGCGGTAAACTATTGATGCCAATTAAAGTCCTAGAGGGCACAAATGAAGTATGTTCAACTGTGGGCCAAGAGCCTCTCTGGAGAAGTAGCTGAATGATATCCAGGACCACCGAAGCATCAACCTGGCCAGACAAGAAAACAAGAAACCAGAAGTAGAAGAGAATAGATGGATGGTAAATCCTAACCAAAGCGCATGAAGATAATGAGACCAGCACTGAAAGCTTAAAGATAATCACTAATCAATATGTTAATAAAATAGTCCTGGGAAGATAACAAATAACTGTCTTTCTGCATTAAATAGGCTCATAACTTTTTTTTCCTATATTTAAAGAATATTAAATATTAAAAGTGTTTCCTGACTGGAAAAACTCTAAAAGCTCTCTATAATCCGGCACAAAATGCTATGACGGACCACAATGAGGTTTTGTGAGTGAACCTGTTTGTATGCCCCACTGCCCCCCGGTTGAAACATGATTTCAAGGGAGTGAAAGCCTTTTGAGAATTCCATTTTCAGGCGGAACAGAGGCTCACAGAGGGCAGCAGCATGACAGTATGAAGTGCTGTCTGAAACGTCGGACGATGAAACCACGTGCGTTTCGACTCCATCTGCCCTCATATTTATCTCTGCTTTTCTAAATGTCTCACTGTCAGTCTTTCATTCACTCTTTGTGCCGACTTCTCTCAGGATTTTCTCACAGTCCTTATCTGCAGGAAGACACATGAATGCATGCAGCTAGAATGGAATTTAATGGACTCACAATGAACCTCGGCTATAGAGACATTTCAAGTGTCTGAATAACAGTTTTATTCAAATAAAGCTGATCAATATTTTAATGTATTTTCTCTTTCTTTTATAACTTGGCACTGCTGTGAATTATGCTGCAGATCTTAATGTTTCAAAGTACTATTTGAATAACATAGACAAGGCAATATGTAAGACAAGACAAGCAACTGTAGTGTTTACCTTAGTCTTAAGGTGTTATGGGAGTTGAGAATTTGTTCTGTTTAATCAGAAAACGGTATAGTTTGCTGGAAAACAATTTCACAATCAAAATGCTGCTTTTTTCCCTGCCCCCCCAAGTATTATAAAAGGCATAAAAAGTAGTCTAATGGGACAAGGTACAAAACTTTGTACGTTATGAAAAACAACAATGTAGGCTGAAACGCTTTAGATCAGATATGTCTGTGTAGGTTCTCAGTCATCCAGGTCAGTTTGAAGTCTGTGATATGAAGACAGTAAGACTTCTAGGTTCCTGAACATGTTTCACCTCTAATACCAAAGGTACTTCCTCTAGTGGGGTTGTCATTTTGAGGGTTCTGAGAGTCTTTCAACCACCCTGTCATCATGCGAATTGTTGGGGTTACACGAGCCAAGGTTTGAATCCTTTGTGAGACATTGCCCCACCCTGTCACTACATGAGTTATGAAGGGTCACGTGGCCAAAAGTGTGAGTGGGGGTTGAATTCCCCTGGAAGGGATCTCAAGACCACTGTAAAGGTGGTGAATGGATGGTGTCATAGACCACCACCTCTGTTCAATGATAACTGTTCCAGATGAATATACTACAGATGGCCTCCTTCATTCTTTGCTCAAATCAGATCAGTTTTACACAGTGGTTTTATTTCAGTTTCAACCAAGTCACCATGGAATCACTGGGCTGATATTAACGTCTGGTAATAGCTTTTTGCTTATTAATCAGTATCTAATTTATAATAACTGATGTATGAAAATTTCAAAAGTAAATAAGAGATGGAAGAGCGTTGATGATGTATCGTCCCACTAGAAAGTCTTCTGCAGTTTCTGCAGTTGTGTTTGCCACAAACACAACAAAATATTGGCCAATATATCAGAATATCACATTTTTAAATCAACAAATATTGGTACCAGTATGGGTCTTTAAAAATCCCTTATCAGTCAGACTCTGTCCAGCATATCCTGGCAAGTTAGTGTTGATTTCAGCATATAACCATCCAGTCTTTACCACATGGTCCCCAACCACATGTAGCTGTCAAAGAGGATTGTGCATAATTAGCTCAACATGACTCATAAAGGAAGCTAAAACTACGCATGCATTATCGTCAGCTTTAGAATATTACGCTTTGATTTTGGCAATTCTTTAACTTGTCTTATGAGTCAATCAACTTAATAAAGAAGCAAAACTAATTCACTGAAGTAATCCTTTAAAAATGAGGCTTCAAGGCCTCTGCGTCACTGAGTGTTAAACACAGTCAAGCAACGATCATTTATACACGTTCTTTGATCAAATTCAGCCGATTTGGTGAGGTTTATTCTTGGAAATTTCTGTTACAGTGTAGTTGAGCCAAGTATACGATACAAAAACACAGGCTTCTTTTGTTAGAAGGAATGCTTCATAGTATTATGTCTATATTTCCGAAAAACTCTTCTGTCATTCTGGTGCACGTTTTTAAAAAATATCCAGCCCTTCTTCATTTCTAAGTCACCAGAAGTCCAACAATATCAGAAAAGATACAACAAACAGTGCTGGCAGATATTTGTTTTCAGTTTTCTTCTAGGGCTGAAGTTTTTGTAGATTTGTAGATCCATTTGGAGACATGTTTTTCAAATTTTACTATTCACAAAACAGGGTAAAAATATAAACACATAGATAAAGCTTTTGCCATCTTTTGCTTTTCCTTAGATACACATGTGACCCCATTAGCATCATCCATGGGTACAGAACAAAACAGTGACACATCCCACTGATCGTGACACACTTCACAATTACACAGTGGATGCCGGACAAACACACACACACACACACGCACGCATACACAGTAAGAGCCTGTGTGGCCCTGGCTGATTAATTGGGGCGTTCAGCGGCGGTGATAGCTGTGCTCCTCAGAGACAGCACACTGCCTCTCTCACTCCACCTTAACCTCTGCTGGACACACACACACACACATATACATACTGTAACCACACAAACACACATGATTCATCTCCCTTGTCGGCCGAAATTAGACCACCTCTCTTGCTTTCTCCCTCTGTTAACCCATCTTGCAAATAACCCTCCATCAGCTCACGTTCACCTTGCCGAGAGCGATGGCGTTCTTGCCGCAGAGCAACTGGTTAAAAGTTGCGACGCGGGGGAGCGCTCAGGTGTGCGCCTCTGTGTGTGTTTCTGCCTCTCAGCTGCAGACAAATTAATGAACCGGTGCACAAAACCGTAGAAATGCACAAACAGATTCTTATAAATGCACTCATTCCAGCGCTCCCTCATCTTTCTTACTGCTGAAGGTGACTCGCCTCCACACATACGCACATATAAACACACACACATCCACGGCTTCTCCTCCACGAGTTTTATGTACCTTTAAACCCCGCCAAAGGAGCGGCCATATTTCTACTGGACTGCAAGGTGACTTCAGAGGAAAAAAAATGTGGGGAGGTTGGGGGTAATGAGCATAAAAAGAACAAGTGGCAACAGAGAGAGTGTCTCCACCTCTGGTCAGGGTATTGTTTCACGACGACCGACCCACAGTGCCTCCTCCATTGTCTCCCCATCATCCTCTCATGCTCCCTCCTTATCTGTCCTTAGAGAATTTCCATCTCTTTTACCTACGCTTTGTCTTGCTTTGTCTCTCTTTGCTCTCAAACACACACTCCCCTGAACAGACACACACCTCCACCTTTTCTCTCTCCCTCTCTATTCCCACCCTCCCCAGTCAGCTGTCATGCCTGCCACTTTCTCGTGCCCACTCATTTATTACAGGTCAGCATCGCGGGCGGGGCCATTTAGAAAGGACAGCGTGCCCCATCTGAGCACGCAACCTCTAACTCGTACAAAACGCTGTACATAAACACCCGTAAACACACGTGGAGAACTAACGGGTGCACAACCATGCATGTTTGCAGATCACAGTTGGCAAACACCAACAGCACAAAATCTCAGCATGGATACTTAGTGACTACAAACAATTCCTAGCAGAAATTGGTCATGAAATAAATTCAAACTGAAATTAACTCAACTTTTTTTTATTTAAATCTTCATAACTTGAATGTGGAAAATAGGTCATTCTGAGGGAATTCTATCAATTATTCTACTTTTAGTGGCCTGAAACATAAAATCAGCAAATCAGAACCACTTTAGGAGGCAAATTCAAATCAAAGCTTACCCCACAGAAACTACACACCTACCAACAAAAAGTACACAAAATGGCTCAGTCGGACTAGGTAAGGTAAGAAATGTTAGAAATCTTCCCCTCAATTGGAAAAAAATTGGTGGTTACCCAGTGATTGCTGATTTGTGGCGACCAGCTCATTGGCCAGAGGTCGACCATGCAACAGCCTCACCCTCTGGTTGATCACTTGGAATCGCGAGATGATTGCACACCTGGTGGGAGGTAACCTATTTCCAAATAGTCATGGTCTGACTCATTCATTGGATTGGATTGGATTGGCAAAAGGTCTCCGATAGATTGGCAACGGTTTGCAAATAACTGATGTCTAATTTCTAAAAGTAGACTAACACGCTGAAATCACCCTGAGCTAGTGTGTACCAGTAAACACAACTCATCCGCAACGCATCTCTTTACAATAGGGGACTCAACTCAACTGGTTGTATGCCTATGTAAAAGTTAGGTTGCAGAGCGCGTCTGTCATTTTGCAGTTAAATTGCAGGAGGATCTATAAGGTTCAGCCTGGAGTCCGTAGTTAATGTGAATTTCAGCATATGTAGACAGCAAACAATTGCAGTTTTCATTGATTTATCAGTGCAAATCTAAATTTTTACAAATTACATTCAATTGCTGGCTGATTCCGACCGGGTCTGCAAGTGGTTGCAGACCCGGTCACCGTTTTCAAAGCAACCACTGCAAACAAAAGACAGATGACAAGCTCAGTGTAAATTGCACAATCACCCGTTTCACTAGTGTGGCTGTAACATTTCTAAAATCTTCAATACTTCAATTCTTACATTTTTATTTGCATAAATATGTTCAGACTAACGACAACAGTTTTGTGCCGTACTACTAGTAAATAGAGAGTTTACTCCGAACTTTCTAAGGCACATTTATTACCCTCAACAACCGCCGTCTTAACTATGTAGCAGATAAGAAGGGGCCAACAACCAGTTTTCAGCAATGAGAATGCTAGCAAGCTAGCGGTGCAAAGTTTTTGAGGATTATTTGGTGTTTATTTGTACTAAAATATCATCGACACCATACAAGAATACAGTGCGTGTTGTCAAAAGCTCAACAGGTTATAATGCAGCTAGTCCATCATTTATGCTCGAACGTTGATCCTTCATGATACAACGACAACCAAGACGTGTCCAATCATCCCCAAATAATATCTCACATTTTTTGACATTTTTAAATAGTTTTATTGTACTGTACTAAAACAAAAAGACGCATATTGTGGAAAATTGTTGGCAAACACTAAGGTAAATTTTTTTTTTGCTCACCCTCACCATAAACTCACACATTTAGACCGTATTCTAAATTCATCTCTAAAATCAGGTCTTAACTCTAAAACCTTTCTGTATGTCGTGAAAAAATTTGAGCTAGCCAAAACACTCCATCAATCTCAAAATTTCATCACTCTGATGGACAGGAGCTCAAACTGTTTTTTGGGGTTTTTTGTTGTTAATTTTTATTTAAAAAATGAAGCACCGCAATAAAGAGCCAAAACACTGCTGTAGGGACTGGCACTTGTAAAGACTTTACAAACCCTGCGTTCATTTCAAATGTACAGTGAAGTGCACACACACCGCAGCTGCCTGCTTCCATAATTCTGCCCTTAACAAAAGAACACAGCTTGTTTCCGTGGTTTGAACACATTTTTAATCCTGCAGAATTAGCAGAACACAAGACGAAGTCGCGGAGAGCAGCGCTCGTGTAGATCTGAGTTTGCGTCCTTTAAATAGCAGAGCAACATCTTACCGATATTAAATTTTAATCCTTGTAAATGATGCCTTTCTCTGCCACGCTGACAACTGGGGAAAAAAACAATAATCTCTTGTTTTCTTTTCTCTTTTAATTGTGGGCAAATATTCAGAAAGCAACCGAGGCAGAGAGAGATACAGACAGACTCTGGCAGGAACAGCCTGATAGACACAAAGTCGCACATGCCTAAGCATACAGAGTATCAATCGCACACACACACTCATGCGCACACATGGCCTAATACACACTCTCATAGCGCCAGACAGATTAAGGCCTGATTAAGGCGGGTGTCGCATAAAAGTCTTGGAACAGTAAATATCCTTAATTTGTAGTGTAATTAAACAGATTAGCTGCCGTGAATATCTTACTAGGGATTAGCTCACACACAATACACCAGGCGGGGTTGATTACACACAAACACACGCACACAGACACACAACACTGTGTGAACTAATGATAAACATCCAAAATAGCTAAGTTTTCAACTAGACTGAAATAAAAATATGACACAGAGTTAACGTGCGTATAAATGTGTGTGTGTGTGCAGTCACACAGAAAAGGGGGGGCACAATGAAGGTAATGACAAAAATCTACAGGTCGTGGTTGAATTGTCAGGTCGACACATGCACAGATGAGGGATTAGAGACCAGTGATCATTTCTCTTCTTACAGACTTTCATTAAAACTGAAGCCTTTGTCAAGGTTACGGTGGCGGGGGGAGGGGGGGTCTATTGTGATTCTAATGCCCTCTATTGTGCTGCGCTGAGAGACAGAACAGAAAGCAAAGGGAAGCAAGTGAAAGAAGGCAAAGGAACTAAAAAGAAAAAGCTCAGACAAACTCGTTTGTGAAAGACGGAGTCGATGGCACTTGATCCTGCTTCACCAAAGAAGTGCTGCCAATCAAAGGAAGCTGAACACTGTCCCACTTCCTGTGTTGGCTCCATGCCTGAGCACAGCGCTGCAAATATAAATTCAACACTTGTATACACAAGCCCAAATACACAAATAGATGCATATGCACACATACGTATTTGTGCAGCTCACGCACTGATTCCATATAAGCTTTAACTCAGAACCACAGGCCTTCCCAAAACCTAAACCTCATGACAGAAAACACTCTAATATTATCCATAAAGCTTCTGGACTTTGTGCTAATCACCATTGTGAATGTAATGCTTGTGCTATAGCGGCAAAGAGATAATTTTTACCTGCAGGTACCATGTTTCATGAACAACTCTGCTTATGTAGTTCACTATTATATTTTTTGGGTTCCCTGTCAGTTCAATATGATCTTAGCAATGCCTTTCCCATTCAAGGAAAAATAAAACAAGACTTACTGCTAACTTAAACATCAAGATGAGATGGAAAATGTTCTATTGACAATAGCTGTGGTTGCAACATGTGACTTAACTTATTTGCTTAAGTTACTATTTTGGACAAATGACATGTAGCGACTAGTCTCGCGAATATCTGGCAACCACCGTTCATGAAGGAAAAATTACTGCTTCCTGACCACCGTGGTTCCTGGAGGCTGATGGCAGTTGTATAGAAAATGAATGTTAAACTTCTAGTCACATAGGTCTACAGATCAGGAAAACATATACTCCTCAACCGACTGGCAAAAATCTGGTTGCTTTGGTCACTAGTTGACTGCCATGGTTGCCTATTTTTCATGTCTATCTGCAAATGTGAGCTAACTACTAGCTGAGCAGCAGTAGAACTTGAAAAGTATGATGTAAACTGGAAATTAAAAAGGCTTGCCTTCAAAGTAAATATTGAAAAAAAAAAAAAAACTACCAAGAATGGTAGTCTGCTAGCAAGTTTTCATCCAGAAAGTACTACTAACTAATTTGGGGAAGGACATTGTTTTCCAAAGGAACCAGTGGCTGGATCATATCCATTATGGTGGAAAACTCTTGGGCAATGTGCACATGATGTCACATGAAAAACCTCAATAGAAGTCTAGGCGAAAATAATTTTCTATCTTGACCACCCTAAACACTTTGCTGCTGAGTTTATGGTCATAGTTACTGGTTTTGGTCACACTGATTTAAAAAATAAAAAGCCACTGAGCCTGCAGCTTCAATCAGACCTATCCCCACTCGTCACAGCTGTTTGGTTTTTTTTCAACCAAGCTAGCGATGCTGGAGTCGAGGCTTCAAAACTGGACCAGTCGGCGACATCACAGTAACTAGGTTCATCTTGTATACTGTGTATGTAAGTGAGGCAATCACCATAGAATACTTGCATGTTAAAAGGCCCTAATGAAACAAGACAAAACAAAATTTTTCATAGCCTAAAACAAAACAAATGGTCTCTACAGCTAATTTCCTCCTTCATAAGATAGCCAAGCTCAGTGTTTTAACAAATTAAATTAAATATTATAAGTGCCTAAAATGATCATTATTAGATGTGTAGCTACTTTAGCTAGCAGGTCGATGTTGACAAAGGAACCGTGTTGCCAACTTAGCGAGTTTGTTACTATATTTAGCGAGTTTTCAGACCCCCTTAGCGACTTTTTTTTCTAAAGCGACTAGCAACAACTCTAGCGACTTTTTCTGGTGTTAAACTTAAACTCCCAGAGAGCAGCCATTTGGCTGTTTAGCTAATACAGCTAGCTGCTAACACAGTTAGCCACTATGCTTACACAACCAGTAAGCAAAATGACTTCTTTAGCATCTAGCTGATGAAATTGCAGATCTAGCCATTGTGACCTGACCCACCGGTTTAGTTTCTGGAGCCAGAAGTAACTGTGATAACTTATCAGCTAATGCTAGCAAACGTGATCACTAGCTATGGCATGTAATATTTAGGTGAACCCTAGCAGATAGCTATTGGCTAGAGCTTCCTTTGCAGTGTTGCCAACTCCTCAGTAAGGAAAATCGCTATTGGCTGTCATAAAAGTCGATAGAAGTCGCTAAATGACGTCATTGCCTAATTTGCATAATTGGTCATGCTAATGTAATTGTAACCTACATTGTAGGAGAGAAAAATAACATTGTGGAAGAGACATAAAGTGAGTTAGAAATGTCCTGCATTTAGAGTTTATTCAGAACTACAAATTAAATTTCTTTTAGCAATTTTTTTTTTAATGTCACAGTTCCAACCCTATTCCTTTTTTTGGGCTTGGACCGGCAAAAGTGACCCAAAATAAGCGCTCTGGTGGAGTTACTTTGTGTGTGTGTGTGTGTGTGTGTGTGTTTATAAGTAGTTTTAAACCTTGTGATCCACAAAACAACATAATAGTAAAAGAAGAACTGACTGCGTTACAGTAGGTGTGGGAGCAGCGGCTTCGCTCATGCGCGATGCAGTTTGCAGATTGCAGTTTGGACGCATAGATGCGAACATCTCCTGCCCTGATAGAAGCTGGGGGAGGACTATCCTCCGCCCGTGAGCGCTTTGGCACAAGCGAGGTGCCCATGGCAGCACCCGCTGCTTGTTGAGAGTAAAAGCGATACGTGCTTTCACGTCAATAGGTCGTCATAAATGAGTCTCCATTAAAAAATCTTTAAATGGTAAATGGCCTGTATTTATATAGCGCTTTACTAGTCCCTAAGGACCCCAAAGCGTTTTACACATCCAGTCATCCACCCATTCACACACACTGGTGATGGCAAGCTACATTGTAGCCACAGCCACCCTGGGGCACACCGACAGAGGCGAGGCTGCCGGACACTGGCGCCACCAGGCCCTCTGACCACCACCAGTAGGAAACGGGTGAAGTGTCTTGCCCAAGGACACAACGACCGAGACTGTCCAAGCCGGGGCTCGAACCGGCAACCTTCCGATTACAAGGCAAACTCCCAACTCTTGAGCCACGATCGCCCATATTAAGTTTTAAAGCTAACCCTAACCGAGACTAAGATGAGCAATTACTGAAATACTCGACACAAAATTAAACCCATTTAAACCCTTGCGAGTCTCCGATTGCACACAGAGAGACGCATACACACATGTAAGTGACAGTTTGAGTGGTGTGTGAAGGAGCTGCCGACAGCATGTTGTCCATGAAACAAATTGGGTGTCGTAATTAAAGCTGGAAAAAAATGAGCTGTTTTCCATTCTCCCTGTGTGCTCGATGACAGCCCTGCGCGCGCACACACACACACGACTAATGAAAAACAGAAGGAGGAGAGAGAGTGTGTGAGTGATTTTTGAGAAAGAAGCAGAGTAAGAAAGAGTGCGGAAAGGCGAGGAAATAAAAAAGAAGCTGTTAATAAAATGTGGAAAGAAAAGCAGAAGCGAAGGGAAGTGAAAGAGACACACAATGAGCGATGCTAATGAATGAGAGCAGGATGGAGACAAGGTGTGCGCGAGGGGAGAAGAGCAGACGAAGGGATTTGGAAATGGAGGAAAAGGAAAGGAGATGACAAATGTGCCGGACAGAAAGTGGAAGAGAGGTAATGAAATAAAGGACAAAGTAAAGGAGGTTGTGCAAGCCAATCCACACTGCTCGGCAAGATCAGTGTGTATTTGCGATGCTCGATAGTGTGTGTGAATTCGGGTTTTGTGTATGTGTGTGTGTAGGAAGCCCCTCAGACGCAGGATGGAGGCATTTGTCTCTGAGTGGAATTACAAGTGGCGGGTTGAACAAAACCTCCAGTGGTCTAGAAGAAACAGAAGAGGAAAGGAAAAAAAAGATTCCTCTGTCTTTCCTGTCTTTTCTTTTCCCGGGCCATGCTTCACTCAGTGTGTGTGTATGTGTGTTTGTATATGAGAAAGGGAAAGAAAGAAATCAGAACCACCCAACTCCAAAACTACATTGAGTGAGAAAATACAGCTGCCTTCCGCTTTAAAACACACAGCTCACAATGTCGCAGAATCAAAATGCATGCAAAAACGTAAACAGTGCGTGGACGCGCTGATGTTTACAGTAAATCCTTCTGTGTTTTCGGGCGAGACTTAAGTCTTCCTAAAAAGGCGGGGGGGCATCTGTGCCAGGCTTCGATTGGCCAATCTAACTCACACTAGGAGTTGGCACCGGATGGCTCGGCACAACCAAAGCCAGCCCTGCTCATCATTAGGAAGCACAAGCACGGGGGGTGGTGATGGAGGGAGGGGGTTCAAAAGTCTGTCCTGCCAAACACACAAACACGGCGCCAGAGACGAAGAAGCTTCGGGATGATTACAGAGGCCAATAAAGCCGCTATTTTGCACCCGAGTCTTGGATGTTTTCCCTCCCATGCTGTGCAGTTGTGATTCCGCATGTAAATATTTGGGCGGGACACAAACTCGAGAAACAGAGGCCCCTCTGTACAGCTGGCGGGCGAACAAAATGCCAAGCAAATGGGCTTGTGATGTTGCCGGATCGCTCTTGAATGCATGGGAAAGAAAAGTAGGAGTCAAAAAGAGATGACTTTTTTTTCCTTTGGAAAAGAGAGCAAGAGAGAGGACAGCGTCATCTTTGTTCGGCCCGTGCAGATAATAATCTGAGTGCTGATTCAGCTGGTGAGTACCATGAGAGGTAGCGCGCTGCTGTCTCAGGCCTTGGAAAAGCGTTCCATCACCCCCATGCATCACATAGTCATTTGTAAGGCTTCCCTTACGGCCCGCTGAGACTGTCCGGTTATGACAGAGGAAGAAAATAACAGCCCACACCTCAATGTCACCCTCGCTGAACTGCGATTATTATTCTTCTGTGCAAACTGCCGTGCGTTATTCCGTCTCTTTCAGCAGAAGACACTGACAAATGCACAGAAACTGTACAGATCTCCATCAGCTCGCACCGGCATATATGACAAACATCCAGCTGAAGCCTGGCACGGGTCGAGCCTGGCAGATATCAAGTTATGATAGCCGTGTTGACTAATTTAGAGCAAGATTGAATTCCTTCACCCCCCTCATCTCTCATGCTGTCAAATAAAGGCCTCGCGGTCTAGACTGATCCTATCAAAAAAAAGCTTAATTAGCTTGTAATAAATTCTCATTTCCGTCAGTCTTCTACAAAGCCTCGGCCAGCTCCGTGTGTGCCAGCTGACAAACGCCCAGTAATTTGATACTGGCATTCAGCGGGTTCCCTTCCCGCTGCCCCTTTCTCCCCCTCCGCCATTTCACAGGAGATCTTTAAATGTCACCCAAACACACACACGTGTGAGTGCAGCATTTGTGAGGCACTCTCGAGAGCTGGAGGGATTAAAATGTTTGAGCTAGTTGTTTCAGGAAGCAGAGGTAAACAAAAAAAACCAAAAAGAAAGCGGTAGATGAGGATGGTGAGACTACCGGTGTGTGCTTCTTTTATTAAGGTAACACTGGTAGATATCTGTTGGTAGCACGTGACCAAGAAGAAGCTGCTTGGCTAGGCAGAGATTTACATCAGATGCCCTTCCTGACTCAACCTCAAAGGGGATTTGTCTCTCTGTTTGGAATTGAACCAAGAAGTGAATATGTTAGCCACAACACTAAGGAGTCATCACTTGCTAATATATTTGGTAACCATATTTTTTTCTTAAACGTGGCACGGAAAACTTGATTTCCACCCATTAAATACCTGTAGACGTCATCGATTACTGGAAGGTTCCAGGCGCTTAAAGCCTGTTAAGTTCTGGGAATCATCTGAAACAAACCCTCACTATCCTGATCCTGATTACCCAGCATTTTGACCTACACGTTACCATCTCAACTGCCAGCTTCTCAATCAGAGCAAAACTTTATTTCCTGTCAATTCCTGGCCTACAAATTCCTGCAAACAATCATTAACCTGCACCTCCGCAGCAATGTGCAGTCCCGTTTGCTGACTCAAACACCGCTTTTCATGCAGCGAAATCAAAAGTTGCAAGCCAAAAATTCTCCCTGTCGAGCTCTGCCAAAACAACGTGTTCAAGAGAAAGCCGTCATCTGTGATGTGACATTTTCATGGCACATCTTCTCAAGACACTTAAGAGACTAACTCAGCCGCCCCCATCCTTCAAACAAGTGCAAATCTGACTGAACACACATGACTAACCCTCTTCACAACTACAAGGACAGAGTGTGACTGTTTATTCATGACCTCAGAAAGACAAGTTTGATACAACCCCCCCCCCCCCCCCCCACAAAAAAAAAAAGTTTTTTTACAGTGCTTTTTAATGGACATCAGTGGGATGTACGGCTGCACTGATACACTCTTTCACAATCATAGTCCCTGCACTTGGACCAGGTCAGATATCCCAAGTGTGGCACATTCTCTGGGTTTCCAAGTCCTTGAGTGGAAGTCGATTTATTGAAGTCGCACTCTGGTTTTTTGATGGAAGACTTGCTGAATTTGAAAATTCCCAGAATTCTCAAAGGTTTTTTTCCCCTTCTTTTTTATTTCCAGGTGGAAATTAAGTAAATTTATGAATTAATTTATGTATTGCTTCATAGTGTAGTGGTTAGTACGTTTGCCTAACACGTGAAATGTCAGTTGGAGACACTGATTGCAAAATCACATATGCAGATCCAACCGCTCTGGTGACCCCTTTCAAATAAAGGAGCAGCTGAAGGAAGCTTTAATCAATTAGTTTAGTTAATTAGTTCACTATTTCACCAATATATAATTTATGAGGCTGAGCTGAATATTATATTCATGCTTCAGACTGGCTCTGTTAGTCAAACTGATGGCTGGATTAACCAATCGGTAGATGATCTGGTTTTTGCATATTATTCGAATTGCTTTCATACAACACGCCTCATTCACGTCATTCTTTTCTACGTGCGATAAATTTGACGAACGCATCAAGAGCAACTCCGGTTTGAGTATACTACCCACGGTAGCTTTTGCATGCACACTGGAGCAGCCGGAGACCGAGCCACCAACCTCACTCTCATGATCTGCTCAGTTCCAGCTTTAGCCTCCTTAACCCTTTTCAAGCTACCAGGACCAGGCTGTATATGTGCTTAAAACCCCAAACTGCATGATGTTCAAACAAGACGGTCAGTATAAGAAGCTCTGACTAAATTAGGTGCAGGTTCAACAGCATCAGTGTGTTTTTTGTGCTTTAATCACACACAGTCCTGGTTATGGGGACAAAAAGGTACAAATCCTCCTAAGCATCTCTATTAACAGGCTTGCTCCTTCTGACCTCACTCCCGGGGAGCTGTAATTGGCTGATTTTGGGGGATGTTCTCTCAGGTGGAAATTTCATGCATTGTCACGCATGCCAGTTTACTTCTTTAGTCTCAAATCACCAGGAACATTAGGGCTGAGAGAAGTCAGCCAAGGTTTTCTTTTTCTTTTCGCCTTCCATGAGTTTAAAATGAGAAAGCTGATCAGGCCCGTTTCCACGTGGTCATCGCTGATCTCTGAATGACTTTTGTGGGTTTCACGTTTGTCTAATTGAAAATGAGAAAGCTCTCTGGCTGTGTGAAAACATCCACGCTTGGCACAGATGAGGCGCCCACATAATTCACAGCGTGTGCACCCCTGTAGACCGGCTGACTGGAAGGACCGCTTCAGACATTTGTCTCGCAGCAGGAGACAGATTCAATCACCATTTTATAAGTGAACATCTTTCGCCTTGACTTACTTCACCCTCGCACGGCTTCACGTGGGATTGATATATGATGTGTGCTGTCATTTTTTTTATACCTCCAATAAAGAGGGAGAGAGCGAGAGAGATGGGGGTGGGGCGGTGGGGTAGTTATAGGAAAGAGTGGAAAGACAGCACACTCAGCACTGCTCAATGCACACAAACACAACATTTTCCCCAAGAGGCATAGCTCAGATTCCTAGGCTACAATTTGCATCACAAATATCCCGGAGTGGGAGTGCATGCACGGAGAATAAATAAACCAGCGAGGGTCCCACTTTACTTCCCCATTCATCCCGGGTGTCACCCATCCATCCGCGCATCCACCCTCTCCATCGCCTTGCATCCAAAGATCCAACCGGGACTCAGGAAGAGAAAGAGAGAGGTGGTGTGTATGTGCAGAGGCCAAAGAAAAACAGAGCTGTCTTTAGAGGCGGGAAGGGGGAAAAGCATCCAGGAATTTAATTTGGAATCCTTGGAAGTTTGGGGCCAAATTCACCTCTGAACATGAATCTGACAACTTTCCTGTTGTGCCGCCTCATAAGTGCGTTTCTGTTTGTTTTTCCTTGGCTCAGCAGTCTGTGCCAAACACTTGATTGTGTCAACTAAGAGCCCAGATTATGGATCACTTACTGAACTCCAAATAACTGGACAGAATTCCAGAAGAGATATCACACCAAACCAAATCAAATTAGAATTATCGATGAATAAGCGTGGGAACAAAAACCCATTGGAGAAAAGAAAAAAGTTGAACTTAATGATTTACTTCAAATAAGAGCGCAATCAAATCATGCATCATAAACAAAACATCCCAGCGGGATTTAAAACCTCAGCAAACACCCTACAGGGGCGCCAAAGGAAAGATCTGTCAGAGCACATAAATAAAACACCATTAACTTTACTATAAATTGACTGTCGAGTGTCACTGACGCATCCGAAGCCAAAACAGGCACGCTGAAGAAGCATTAAAGTGATTTTCGTCAAGGGACCGACTCCACGGGGGTCGCGATGATGATGATGAAAGCGAGATGTTTTCCCACTGCCTGTATCGCCCTCAGAATATCTGCTACATCTAAATTATTCAAAGACAGTAAGGAATTAAAAAAAACTGTGCCACTGGTGCAGCCCGAGTCTTATATATAAATATATTAGTCTTCGAGTCTTCTGGGGAATTAAACTGAAACGATGGCGCATTCATTCATACTTAGTGAAGGGATCTAAATAATCTAAATCAGCGCAGATTCGCAGTCTGTTTGATGACAGATGTTTTTTCTTTGTTGGGAGATTTCATTTGATGTTATCGTTTTCGAACCAGCATATCTCGCGTAAAAAAAAGAGAAAAAAAAATAAAACTGTGTTAAAACGACAGAAGAAGGACAGTTTGGGGAGCTTTATTTTATTTTACGCAGATGCAGTTGAATGACAGTTTCCTGTAGGTGCGAGAGCGATAATTGAAATCAGCACCAGCGTGCCAGGATGTGAACTTGTGTTAAGTTTTGGACCAGAAAGAGTCAGAAACCCGGCGACCTTCAGTTATCATTTAGTGGAATCATTGCTAAAGTCTCTGCAGGGACAGAAAAGGATCGGCTCTGTTGCTCTTTGGATGTCTCAACTCTCACTTCATCGGTGCTTTTCAAGTCAGACCCTGACCGAATAACGGAGGCGCAGAGACGCGCATCCCCAAAAAGCACTCACCTGATTGCGCCGCACAGGATCCGATCACCGCCAAAGTGACGAGGACGCAAGCTGGGAAGAACTTCATCTTGGGGGGCGGGAAGAAAAAAAACCTGCTTCTCTTGTTAACTCCCGTAACTCACATGTCCAATTAAGATATCCTCGTTGATCACACGCGTAAAAAAATTAACCAAAAGAGAGAGCGAAAGAGAGAGATAGAGAGAGAGGAAGGAAAAAGAAAAAAAATAAAACCCCGTCGGAGTCTTCTTTTGCGCTTCTTGGACACCTGGCACCGTTTCCGTGCGCCGTGGAGAGCTTTTACGCACCGCGTCTCGTTCTGTTTGCGTGTCGGTTCCTACTCCAGTGTTTAGGTCGCTTTCCACCGCGGATACTCTGAGCCATTTACTCCTCACACTGCCATCGCGCCGGTGGCTGGGGGGAGGGAGGAGGAGGATGGGGGGGGGCGCGATGTGCGCGCGTGCGTATGCGTGTGCGTGTCGGGCGTCTGAACACGCCTCCTTTGGAATGACCGACACCTCCTTCGCCCTATTAAGTCCCATCCAAAAGATTTGGAGCGTTTAATACTTTTTTTTCTTTTGGAAATCCGCCCACACTACTTATCGCCTCTCCTGATTGGCTATTAAGCTCCAACGCTGCCGTCGATACACCTGTTAGGAGCAGGTTTTGTTTTGGTTTCTGTTTGGCTGCTGTGTCTGCCACTGTGCTCTTCGTTATTGCTGGGAAGACAAATTACTTAATATCTGATCCTGATCATGATGTAGGAAGTAGTTTGTTTAGGGGTTATAATGTGACAGACAGAAGACATCAGTGGAACACCCCACAGTGTAGTTTCAGCAACACCACGAAAGTTTCCTGCTTCGCCAGCAGGGTCAGCCTCTGCAAATACCCACCGCTACGAGGCACAGCCTATAAAGTTTGATTGTGCTGGTGTGAAGAAGCCGCAGTGAAGGCAAAAAGCTGGAGCAGTGTACCATTTTCAGGGCCACTCATTTTACAAGCCAGTCTGCCCACAGATATTCTGCACTCTGCTTTTTATTTGTGGACTGACGTGAAAGTATGAAACGAGCTGGCGAATCGACGAGGACAAAAAGATATTGATTTGCGATCCGTGTAAGGCGAAAACTCGACCGTAACTGGAACTATTGGAGAATTAGTGTGAGGACCATCCTTGATACAGCCTCACGGTGCCTGAAGGGATGGTTTATTTAGTGTCCTTTGCTGCTCTCTAGGGGAATTCACGGGGAACTGCTCGGTTCTGAGCCTTTTGATCATAAAGCTGCTGAGTAGTGCTGTGCAGTACTGCACATTTTGGCATCAATATGATACCAAGTATTGCCAACAACGATACCAGTACTTTTAACCTATTTAACCTAATTAGGTTAACATAGCAGAGCAGTGTGTCATGATTTATGAGATGAATCGTCATCAGTTTGCAAAACACATTTTAATGACATTAAATCACTGTGATTTTCACTTCCTTTTAGCTTTTAATGTCTTTAGAAACTAGTGTGTGTTTGAGGAATATTTTTTCATCCCTTCTCCGAAAACAATAATATTTTAGTTAATGCAATTCACTGGGATTCATACTGAAGTTAGAGAATAAAAAGTATCAAACTTATCATTGTAGTATTAATCCGATGCCAATACGAGCCCTGATATTGATGCTATTGATATAATTTCGATCCACAAACCTCTGCTGCTGAGGGACCTGAAGTGAAGGCCGTATCTCCTCAGTAGCATAAAGGCGGACATCAGGACCCTTACAAAAATCATTAAATGGGTTACTTTGTTTGCTTTTCCATCACAGATGTGTGTGTAATCACTCTCTAAAGTTTTCTGCATTTGAAAAGTCACATAAATATTAAACTGTTTTCATACAAGCTGTAGATTATATTGGGATACACACAAAAAAGGTACTTTAATGTATCTGTAGGGGGCACAACCAAAAGTGAATGGGAGAGTGAACTCCAAGGCACTGCCTTTGTGCATTTGACAGTGCACAACAGCAGCTATTTGTAGCTTTTTGCTTTGTGCATTCCAGAGACCAGTTCTGTACCTCTGTAATTGTGCAGCTTTTAAAAAATTAAACCTTTAAAAAAGGTCAAAATTGTGTATATGGGGTTGTCATGGTTCCCCAAGTAATTGTGTGTGACTTTTTCAGCTTACCTCCCTTCAGCTGAAGATGTGGCTGCCCAGGGCTCCTGGCGCACCCATTTATCATCGACACTTATCATCAATTCAATTCAATTTCATTTATATTGTACCAAATTCCAAATTGCAAAGTAAATGCCCTACAACCCTTATAGAGAAAACCCCACAACAATCATCTATGAGCAAGCATTTGGCAAAAGTAGGAAAGAAAAACTCCCAAAACTCAGACCGGCTGGGCGTGAGGGCAATGAGACAGGGCAAAAATACACAGTATACAGTTTATAACCCGCCACTCGCCATTCATCAGGTTGTTGAGCTTCCCAGTGTGGTAGCATCACTCAGTCTTCTTTGGTATTTATTGATTTTTTGTTTACAAGCCAACCTTACCTGTAGAATCCTTCCTGGTCCATCAGCCTGGCTAGCTTCTGGTCATACCTACAAGCGCCACTCTCACCGCACTCAAGAGTACTTACCTGCCCCTGTGGAAAGCAGTGAATATTCACCTGCTTTGGAGATTCTGAAAATCAGAATCAACTTACCTGAATGTGAAACTGACAGAATTGGAGAAAAAAAATAGTACAAAGAAACTTTGGCAACTGGATCAAATCCTTTCTTGAGTGTAACTTGAGTTTGATTCTCAGTTATATTGTGAATACTTACCAGTTGTTGTTCATTAAAATTATTACATTTCTTCAATCTGTGTCCTGCAATTAAGTCTTATGCGCAAATCACAGCAGGGTACAGATTCATTTAATAAAAATATTTTAATATGCAGTTGTACACATGGGCAATAGGCTGGAACATCTGAACCTAAAGATGCAACTTCACCAGGTAACCTGACACGTAGTCTTTAGACTGTTTGAGGAAATCTGAGAACCCAGAGAAAATCCACCAAGCGTGAAGTGAACAAAAGATGCCACAAGTTCAAACCCAAGAACTTTTTACTATGAAGTGACAGCGCTAACCTCTTCATCACAGTGACACTAAATATATGACAGATACAGAGTGAAATACGTATCCATCCGTTTTCATAACCACTCACCCAGTTCAGGGTCATGAGGGAGCCGAAGTCTGTCCCAGCTGTTGTTGCATAGATACACCTTGGATGGGCCATCAGTCTATCACAGGGCCTAAAGGTTTTCTGTTTTAAAAAAATGAACATTGAAACAATAAAATGATCAAATCTAAGCGTGGAGTTAATATTCTGCATTTTTTCTTTTTCTGCTGTCCGTTAAAATCTAGAAGAAAAGTTGCCTTGTTTGGTCACACATCTTAATCTTGTTCAAGAAAATGTGGAGACGCATTAAACCCGTAGTCTTCCTAATGATCAGGATGGGACGACTCTTTCCTCGGGTGATTTTGTTTCTAGTTTCAAATCTACTCCAATACAGCATAATGAAATGGTCCAATATTCATCAACTTAACACATAAATATCAAATACATATAAATAACATGTTGGATGGTTAATGTTGATCTGTAATGAGTGTAAGCTGTCAGTCTGCTGTTTACCTCGGCCTAAATATACAGATGTGGACAGTATCTGGATGTTCACATCTGCATATTTAGGAGGCTGTAAAGAGTCCAATACAAGTTGATGGGTCTGTGAAGCTCACTTCTGATGACACTGATACTGAATGAGTTGTTGAGGATGTGCTGAACCTTTCTAACAGCAAGAATAGCAGTTAGCCTCTGTTAGCTGCTGTTAACCTCCGTGTGTTGCTGTCAGCTGCTGTTAGCCTATGTTAGCTGCTGTTAGCCTCTGTGTGTTGCTGTTAGCCTCTGTTAGCTGCTGTTAGCTGGCATTGATGAAAAGTTTTTTGAAGCAGAGCTAACATTGTTGGACTAATTGAAAAAACTGTCATGTGAAAATGTAATCACATGGTTTTTTTTTAGAAGGAAAGTGCTACTTTTAGGACATCCAAGCCTAATAATTACCTTAACTTGTAACTAGCTGTTATTATTGTTTAGCCAGTAATTGTCAGCTGTCCAGAGACGATAGAGTCATGTGTCTAATCTGCTGACAATAAGCTGAGCATTCGGTTACTGTGGTTCTGTTATTTTGGACCAGCTGCCTGCTGACTTGAGAATAATTACATCTGTGCACACACTAAGGGGGAAAAAAAAGAGTCATAATCTTTCTATTCACAAAGGCCAACACTTAATTGGTGTTTTGTTTTGCTTTGTTTTGTTTTAAGGCATTTTTTGCCCACACAGGTTTTTATGTCTTTATCTTCTGTGTTATTAAATATATGCTATATGTTACATAAGTTATATGTAATAAATGTTATTAAATAACCTCAAAAATACTTACAGTACCTTTTAAGTATTAGCATTTTGTTTCATGATTAAGATTTGCTGTTTGCAGACATGGAAATGAACAAATTCACTATCAAACACCAAAATGAACAAAAGCTTTTTAGCTCCACAATACCTACAAACTTAAAGAAGATGCAGCTTGCACTCTGTCAGTCTACACTCTGTAAAGTCAGCCACATGAAAACAGTCATCGGAGCCACTGGATTACTCTCTCACACACCCATCGGCAGAGACAGCCACGCTGGGTGGCAGCACAATGCAGAGCAGCGCTGAGAATACTAATCAATCTGTTCCTGTGCAAAATTCCTCAGATAAAACATTCAATTATAGACATTGCGAGCTGCATGAGATTTGTGCCGATACGAGTGTGACATGAAAATGGGAATTCTGTCTTTGTGTGCTGCTGCTGTGAAATGGGGTCCCAGTGTGAGCCCACCGCCGGGGATGTCTCTGGGTATTCACACTAATGCATTAATCCTAATACAAATAAGAAATGGGGAAAATGTGACATTTAATTAAAGAGTCGTGATGAGTCTGATGACATGCTACCTCACAGTTGGCCTCTGCTGTGAGAGTCATGTATATATGAAAAAAAAACCATCCAAATTCTAGATGTTAAATGGTTATAATTGGATTATTCAACAAAAACGTAAATACTGAGGGATTAAAACAGCAGTGTTTTTTCCAGACTCTAAATTGCTGCTATAAAGCATGCACTAATTTTGGTATCTGACTTTGTTTTGTCCCCTGTGAGCAGTTCCACCCAGAAAGCAGCCGGACAAGGGGCTCAGATGACAAGCAGCGCTTCTATGATTAGGGCTGCAGCGAGGAGGGGAAAGGAGGGTGCCACAGAGAAAGGTCAGGGGGGCTTTTACACACAATCAGTTGCCGCCTTCTTGTTGACAACACAGCGTGAACTGCGGTTAATTTGTTTCTAACGTGGTGGCACCGTGACGTTCCCGACTCACTGGCTCTGGCTATTGGAGTTAGAATGAGGCTTTGCCGCTGATCTCCGGGGAGTGAGCAGAGCGCGTGAAACTTTTTGGGGTTTGTGTTCAGCATGGCTCTGGAGACCGCCTTGCTCCTGAAAGCAGGGTTTGTGCTGCTGATGGCAGGTGAGTCCATGGTACTCAGGCAGAGAGTCGCTATAGGTGGATTCAACTTAAACCTTGTTTATGTTTTTCTTTGACAAAAAAAAAGCAGGTCTTTGAAATGTTAGTCTATTTAGAAATTATTAACAAGTCTTGGTTGATTTATGGCAGAAAAAAGGACGAGGTAAGTTGGGATTTTGTTTTCTTGGGTTTCTCGATAATGTCTATGAATAGACTTGATCTGTTTGTTAAAAGTTCACTATGCTCTATGTGCTTTGTTTCTGGAAGAAATTCTGAAAAACCCACCATTATTCACTCATCCTTACATTTCACTAGCATTTGCCCTCATATACCTTCTTGCATGCTCAGCAGGCCATTGTCATTGAACGTAACCAGTCAAAAAGAAAAAAACATAAGTAGCAGCTGTGTGAAGAAGTGCATTTCATGGTTTTACATTTTCAATAACTTTGTTTCAATGTTTGAAAATGAAGGCAAACGTGATACCATATGACTCATGTGACATGTTAGAGAGTAAACTGGATTATGTCTCCAACATTGCTTGAACCTCTAATAAGAAATTCTTGGGAAACTTTTGGGAATATTGATCCAGAAACACACTGGGAATTCGTTAAATTCATCTAGAAGGAAAGACCATATACTATTAAAGAATGATGTAGCGGTTGTGGGTTCAGCAGTTGCTTTCGGGAAAAAGATGTGTTTCATTTGGGACCATAATTTACAAAAGGAACTCTGTGCTTTTGTTGAATTTCACTTGAAATAGGAATTTAGATATAAACTTACCAGGAAAAAACAATTACTGAAACCTACAAAAATGAGCTGAAACTTGAAAAAACTATAGAGAAGAAGTAGTCTAATCTAAATTCAATTGGGAATTTGTAATTACTAAACATCACCAACAATATGTGAGTAGGTTGTGGTGCTTAAAGGTTCTTCAGTCAAATACAAAAATATCCCCCACACAATAACACCACCAGCAGCAACCTTAACTGTTGATACGAGGCAGGATGGCGCCATGCTTTCATCAGCTGACATCAAAATCCGAGCAGAAATGGACACTCATCAGACCAGGCAACATTTTCCAGTCTTCGATTGTTTGATTTTTCTGAGTCCACACAAACTGTAGCCTCAGTTTCCTGTTCTTACTGACAAGACTGGCACCCAGTAGGGTCTTCTGTTGCTTTAGGTCAGCCTCTTTTTTAAAGGGTTAATGTCAGCATGGATCATTAATATTTGTGGAAATGATTTCAAATCCCATCATCTAATATTCATGAGAATCAGCTTTTAAAATCCATAAATGTTGAGTCTCAGAGACGCTGACAGAATTTAAGATTCCCATTGGACTGATGCATGTTTCCTAACCTAACAGGGTTGAAGGCAGAAAGTCAATAGAGCATAAACCTTCAGTCAGAAGAACATTTGTCAAACTATGCCTCCATTTTCCTGGAAATTGTAATCCAAATACAATGCTGGTTAACAGCCAAGTTGAGGGGCAACTGTGAATCCTCCAAGCGGCAGTCGCCATCAGAGGCTGGTGAAACATGACTGTAGATGATAGACAAGCTAATATTCACTCCTTTTTCAGGAGATTACTGTGCGTTCGTTCAGATCTTGCTTTGCCACAACAGTTTCTCACATTCTTCTTTTGTAGCATCTCTTTTGAAGCTCCCATGTCAACACATTCAGTCTTCCTTTGAGTGCAGGGAGAGCCAGCAGGGACAGAGCAAATATAATGGGCACACAGTCGGCCCTTATCTGGCCCGAACAGGCTGGAGATCCACCATGTTTCTCGATCGTAACAACAACCTGTTTGTTTCCACGCAGGCGTTTTACACCAGATTAAGCCTCCCTCTCCTACTGTACTCCTCCGTGGTGCTACATTCAGCCTCGAGTCCTGCGGGATGGCCGCGGTCTGCCTCCACGTTTAGAGGCTGTTTACACACATCTCTGAAGTAAACAAATGGGATTGGGACTTTGCCTGCAAATTAAAATCTTTTCTTAGTGAAAGTAACAGTCTAATAGGGAAGAAATGGCCCAGTAGGAATTACCATTGCCAGGACATGACCTTGTTTGCTGCACAAACATATGCTGCTACAGATATATATTCTGTACAGATATTTTTTAATTTTTTTTAAATACTTTTGTCTTACTTCTGTTTCTACTTTGTAGCTCAAGTCCTTGCATCAGTGTCTGGCTGTAACAGGGGAGTCTACACGTTTCTTATCAATGATCTCTGCTTGGCGAATTTCACATTCAACATGGAAAATCTGGATCGAGGTTTATGGTGCAGCTGGAAGGACACAATGGAGTGAGTTCACTGACTCGAACATGCAAAAGGGAAGAAACGCATGGTGGGACATAAAATCACAAATTTTCCTGCATGAATCTGTACTTGTAAGTCAAAAAAAATTGCAATTTATAGAGTCACAACCTCCACACAGACCCTGGTAAACAGCAGATATTGTGTGTTGCAAAGCAGCTTACAGATGGAGCAGCGGCTGTAGCCAGGGTGGAGCAACTTAGTTTG
The DNA here is from genome assembly GCF_057381915.1 of Diplotaxodon limnothrissa. Classification (NCBI taxonomy): domain Eukaryota; kingdom Metazoa; phylum Chordata; class Actinopteri; order Cichliformes; family Cichlidae; genus Diplotaxodon; species Diplotaxodon limnothrissa. Next base: position 23,629,798 of record NC_140617.1, on the reverse strand, counting down.
CCAGGTACACAATTAGAACAATATCAACTGAACAGTTAGCTTATTTTGGCTGGCTTTGAGATCAGTTTAATGAGATTTTTTGACTTGCTGTCTTATGCTAAATTCAATAAATAATTACGTTGTTACTGTTACATACAGCAGAGTTCCTTGAGCCTTGAGCCACTCCTCATATTTTTAAATTGTTTGCCTTGAAAGTAGGAAATAGGTGCAGTGATTTATTGAAATGTGCAAACACACATGTAAATACAGCATTAATGTAAGCACATGTAAGCTAATGGGCTTGAAAGTGAATATTTGGTGTGACCACTTTTATTCTTCAGCACAGTCTGAACTCTCTTAGGCAGCTTTCTTGTCATATCTTTAAGTCGTCTTCAGGAATAGTTCTCCAGGCTTCTTGAAGAACATTCAAAGCTCTTCTTTGCGTGTCTCTGCCTTTTGTTCTGTTCTCTGTCAACATGACCCCACACTGCTTCAGTGATATTGAAGTCGTGTTCCACTGTGTGTGATTTTTTTTTTCTTTTTGCCTGTCCCGTTTGGCTCTTTTGCCATCAGAATTGTTGTCTAAAGGCGAAGAAAGATGCCCAACGGATTTACTTTACCAAATTGACCATCCCAGCCTTGCCGTAATGGTCCATTTGATTCACCTTTTGTTTATTTTATTTTCACTTACTGAATACGGGACAGACTTGACTGGGGGAAAGAAGGGGAGAAAGAAAGAGGGAAAGAGAAACACCTGAGAAGAGGGACGGGGGAGAAGGGCAAAAAACAAGAACCAACAGAATGAGCAGAAAAAAAAGAAAAAAAAAAAGAAATAAAAAATGCATATATCGATCACCTGGATCACCTGCTGAGAAAGAAAAAAGAAAACAAGCAGAAGAGAACAAGAGTAATAGAATAAACAACATCACAATGATATATGGGAATATGACAGTAAATACTAAATGTTAAACATTATTGTGCAGCACATAAGATCAACAGAACACAGTCTGCTTTGAGGTAGGAGCCAAAAAGGGTGTAGTTTGTGGGTGTGATCACCCGTGTGTACACCTGTGAGCATGGACGCGCTTGTTTTTTTAAAAGGTTCCTTCATGTAATAATCTGCTAGAGGGTGTGGGGGGGCCACAGCCCCGTCCTCCAGGGCATGAAGCAGGTATGGAGGAGATCAAAACTCCAGACATCCAGAGGCCTCCAGAACACAAGAGACCAAGGAAGACCAACAGAGGGGCAGCCGCGCCACTGTCCCAGAAAGAGCTGAGGGGCATCCCAGATGAGGGCTCACTCAGCAGCCGCGGAGCAGAAGCCAGGGGGAGTTGCAGTGACGCGCCCGTGAGCTCCGCCGGCAGCCAGCCGCACCTGAGTGACCGAGCCCCAGGCCGAGAGGCCGGGGGCACCCCACCTCCGAAGTGGCCCGAGCGAGCCCCAGGCTCCAGGGCCCGATAAGCGGCCGCCAAGGAGTGAGCCGGTGTGTACCTGGACGCCCATCCCCGGACACAAAGAACCACCAACGCACCGATGTCTGAGGGAGTCCGCCACTGGCAGGGGAAGTGGTGGTAGGGGGAGATAGGCCTCCAAACCTTGGAGGGCCTAAGATGTCCCCAGAGAGGTGGCGTCTGATACCCAACCTGACATATAGACACAGACATACAGGCACACACAGACACAAACATCCATTCCCACCCTCTTGCTCTCATATGCACTTACTCCACACTCAACCAACGTGGAGACAGACATAAAGAGACGCTGTACACACGATCACACTCCCCAAGCGTACTCTACAAACCGGGTCTAGGTACCCTTGCCCCTGGAGGGGGAACTGCACCCAGACCCAGGTGGTATTACCCTTTTCCCTGCGGTGGGGGGAGGCAGACCGCCCCGACTCCGCAGCAGCAGGGAGGCCCCACACTCCAGACCGCAGTCGGACGGCCAACTCCTCCTCCTAGCCCCCCCGCTCCAGCAGGTCGCAGAGAATGGGGGTGAGAGAAGACTCCAAACCTCCCTCCACCCGCTCATTGTAGTGTTGATGCATGTGTGTTCTAAGGTGCATTTAAAACCCAGGAGGGCATGGAGCTACCTGCCAGAGAGCAGCAGGTAAGCGCATGGTCCCTCCTGCTAGCCCTCAATGTCTACGTGTATTGTGTGTGATTTTTTTTATACAGGTCTTTTACTGCATTGGCAGTATGTTTGGGATCATTGTCATGCTGAAAAATGAAGCTGTTGCCAGTCAGATGCTTTCCAGATGATATTACATGGTGTATAAAAACCTGATGGTACTTTTGTGCATTCATAACTCCAAAAATTTTTACAAGATCCCAAACACCACTGGCTGGAGTGTCATATGTGGATTCATCACTCCATCAGACCTGTTGTCACTGAAGCCACCCTTCCACTTAGACCATTTTTGATGAGGCTTCAGTGAACAGTAGATAAATGAGCTGAAGGCACAGATGTATCTCTTAAAGACCTGACACTTCTTAAGGGCATGAATTTTAAATATTGTTTGTGTGCTATAAATAGTTTTTAGGCCTGCTACGTCTTCTGTTGTCCACTCTTACATCCTCAGTGATTGGATGGCTCCCAGGAACTGGACTGAAATGAGTGAAAAGCAGCCATTGTACAAAGAAAAACTTTTGAAAGACCTTCAGAAAGCCTGGAGAACTGTTGCTCAAGAACAATTTAAAAATATCACAAGAAAGTCTGGCTCTTTGGAAGAGAGTAAAGTGGGTTGGCATCAGTGTAACAGAAGAATGATGGTGAGAAAAGCTGAAGTCCTCATGCTGTCATGTGCATGAGGATTTTTGATATCTCAGTCATTTCGCAGTTAAACAGCTATAAGAAGCAGCTGATGGCAGTGTTCTGGATTCACACCCAGACTATATAAGTCTTTAATATGCCAACATTAAGGCCTCGTGTTTATATCATCCACCTCTAAGTGAGTACTAATATCTTAGCAGGTGCACTGACAGACTGGTATTTCTGAGCTCATTAGAGGCAAAAAACTTGTTTATCTATCTGTTTATCTGTTTACTCTCTCATGCACCAACACCAGGGGAAAGCTTTACTGTATTTGTTGGCCATTATATCGTCTCAGTACTTGGTGGCTTTGTTTCCAAACCCTGACAGTCAGGGAGTGAGTCAGACAGGAGGATGAAGGGAGCCGGGGGACGCAAAGAAGAAGCTGCTGTCAAAACTGTGTGATTTCCCTCCTGGTTCACAGTCCTCACTTGGTCCAGCACATAACTGGGGGTGGTGCTCTGTGTGTGTGTGTGTGTGTGTGTGTGTGTGTGTGTGTGTGTGTGTGTGTGTGTGTGTGTGTGTCCATGGATATGTGTGCTCAGTTGTAACTCATAAAGAATTTGCACAGGCAGTTGGAGGGGCTGGCAGTTGCATCACCAAACTCCTAGCAACAACGTTTGACGCCACTGTTCAGGCTCACAGGAAAACAGCCGGTACAGAGAAAATTACGAGTATTGAAAAAATATTTGTGGATTCGGGCTGTATAGTAATAATGACAAGTAAAACATGAATTCAAAGACCAGACATGTACCATTGCTCATTTCAATACAATCAGTCTTTTTACTCCTGTTATAGCTTTCCTTAATTAGGTATGACGTGGACTCCACTTCAGTCGTGTACTGAATATAAGACAGTTGTCATCGTCTGGTTTATGGACCGATGTTTTGAAGCTGAAAGTTTAGCATTTTGACGTTCATTTCCTTTGCTCCAATGCGCAGCCACCGAATTGTAACAGCATGAGACCTGATAAAGTGATGAAGCGCTTTCATCTTCTTCAGTGGCTATTTTACTTCTGGCACCAGTCTGATCATATCTTCCTGTTGTCAGATATCCATCACCTGTTCAGCGCAGTAGTTGCCATCGTGTGGCTCTAAATTCTCTCACTTTTTTTGTGTTTATTTTTTTAAACAAACTTCACAGATGGTAAATGGATTAGTACTCGTATGACGCCTTTCCTCTTTAACTGAGCATTTAAAGCAATTTTTACTGCAAGCCACATTCTCCCAGTCTCACATGCATTCATAAATGCCTTTGGTCATGCACACACTTACACTTCGATAGAAGAATCGGAAGGAACTCAGAGTTTAGTATCTCACCCAAGGATACTTCGATTATCTGGGGATCATATCACCCAATTTTCAATTGGTGGATGACCCGCTCTACCTTCTAAACCACAACTGCTCCACAGCAAGGGGCATGAGCGGGTCATGGTCCCTGGCTTTTCCAACCTACATGTCCAAGTAACCTTGAGCGAGATACTAAACCCTGAGTTGTTTATTATTTATGAAAACGTTTGTGCTTCTGTCTCTGAAAGTTTCAGCACTGGACCTTATTAGAATCGTAATACAAGGTACATGTAAACGTAGCTGCTGAGGCACAGGAAAACCTTTTGGTGATGAGGGAGAAGGACTGATAAATGACAAAGGTAATGCAACGCTATAAATACACAAGGAACTAACGAGATATAGGGGAAATCAGTGACCCAGGGACGACAGTCACAAAGGGGGAGAAAAGGCAAATTAAGGAAGTAAAACAACAGTTCACAAACAGGTTGGAGCAGCTAGGGATCCAACCACCAACCCTCCAGTTAAGAGATCACCTGCTGTACCTACTGAGCCACAGCTGCTTCATTAAACCATCTCAGGATGGCCATTGTCGAAGTCGTCGTTGGTGCTGACCCCAAACCTAAGCCTAACTAACCGTAAACAAGAAGATCAAGTTTTGCCCGTTTTTGCCTTTCTGTACGGTACGGCAGGCTTAGGCTCACACCTCAGAGGGTTAAAGGGTTGGATTTTGTGATCACTTCACTTTCAGAAACACAGTTAGGCACAGTGGCCGTCTGGAACAGAATCTCTCCTGGTATGGTGCAATGCTGTACTAAGGGCAGTACCCTGTTGGTATGCATCTCCATTTCCTCTGCTCCTCACTACTTAGCAGTTATATTTAGCAGTGTTAAGCCCACTGGTAATTCTAGACACTCTTTTGCCTTTTTTTCTCCCCACCAACAGGAATACCCTGCTCTATTCCCTCTCTGAAAGGACGTTTCAAAGACATCACAAGATTCCAGCCGATATTTCTGTAACAATTTGGGTTTTCAGCTTGATTACTTTAAAATGTTTCACCAAACATTCAGAAAAAGGATCAACTTTAGTAACATCTTTTCTTTAATTACACATACTAAGTTCAGCATGAATCTGCCTGTGCTCTGCTGTCCTCTGCAGGATCTATGAGGGACTCACAAACTGCACATACCAGGTGGCCTTGAGGATAAACTGCTTCTGGCCAAATCAGATAGTCGACCGTTTCTTCATGGAGATTCATCAGATCTACTTTCATGACTGCGCTCTGACTGGTCGGCTCCTGCATGACCCACCGATTAGCATCCTCGCCCCATTTATCACAGTGCCTGTACTGGTCACCCTGCTCATGACTGCTGTAGTGGTGTGGAGGAGCAAACGCACACAGGGAATGCTATAGGGACCGTCAGAGTGTTAGGTTTGGGCTTGTAGAGCGTTCCGGAAGACATTTCTTAAGCATAAAGCATGCTCTTTTAATTTTCTTTTCATATTCCCGTGTTGATATTGAGCATATTGACTATTTGGAAGCTGCAGTGAAACAATTGCATGTTGTGAAAGATGTTAATAGAAATAAATTCTGTATTTGGTATTAAAACTGTCTGTCCAGTCACTTCTGGTGGCTAAGTTCACCTCTATGAAAACGCCTACGTCAGGGACACAAAACACTTTTTACAGAAATTTCTATAGCAGATATTGGAAAAACAGGAATTTATTTAATTGTTTATTAGTTACATAGTTACCTTGGTGTCGCATGAACAGCAATGTGGGTCGAGTTTTTAGCAACAGGAAAAGCTGCAAAACTTATGACAATACAGCTAAAAGTTCAAAATGTGTCCTCTACTTCACATTTTCTAAAACCTTCCAGTGGGTCAGATTGGATTCAGTGGACTTTTAAAGCCATTTATGTTAATTACCATCTGACATCGTGGCCCTTACAAACAATCTGCATAAATAACACCTGACAGTAGAAGAGACTTACGTGATTGGAGCCATTCGGAGGAGGGTGAAGAGATGAAAAGGAGAGCGGGAATTAGAAAACAAATGTAGGATGAAGAGAGGAAACTGTATGAAATAATTTTAACAGCCAAAATAAACAATGTTACAGTTTTATAGTTCCTCTATATTTGTTTACCTTTGAATAAATTCCACAGTGTATTTATTAATCATTTTTGAGGCAACATTTACAATGAAGCAGGCACTTAGTTATCGTAACACAAAGACAGTTAAAGTCAGCTAAACGGCATCAATCTGTCCTGTCGTTTGGTGCAAATCAGTGATAAAAACTGCGCCAGAGAGGCAACAACAAGACCTCAGGGCATTGCTCTCTCCGTATCCCTACAGTTTTGCTTTTTGCTAGTGTTCTTGTGACTGCTGCTAGCATGACTTTTTGTGCGAGTAGGAGCAGAAGCACCTGACACGTCTACAACTGCTGCCCTCTAGTCTTCACAGATGATTTTGCAGTAACACAAAACGTCTCCAGACTCTTTAATATCTGTCACGTGAGCGCAGTGTTGGCCACTGTTTGCAAAAATTATAAAATAACGATATAATAAAATGAGGATATTTATATTTACAGTGGGGCAAAAAAGTATTTAGTCAGCCACCGATTGTGCAAGTTCCCCCACCTAAAATGATGACAGAGGTCAGTAATTTGCACCAGAGGTACACTTCAACTGTGAGAGACAGAATGTGAAAAAAAAATCCATGAATCCACATGGTAGGATTTGTAAAGAATTTATTTGTAAATTAGGGTGGAAAATAAGTATTTGGTCACCTCAAACAAGGAAAATCTCTGGCTCTCACAGACCTGTAACGTCTTCTGTAAGAAGCTTTTCTGTCTCCCACTCGTTACCTGTATGAATGGCACCTGTTTGAACTCATCATCTGTATAAAAGACACCTGTCCACAGCCTCAAACAGTCAGACTCCAAACGCCGCCATGGCCAAGACCAAAGAGCTTTCGAAGGACACCAGGAAAAGTATTGTAGACCTGCACCAGACTGGGAAGAGTGAATCTACAATAGGCAAGCAGCTTGGTGTGAAAAAATCAACTGTGGGAGCAATCATCAGAAAATGGAAGACATACAAGACCACTGATAATCTCCCTCGATCTGGGGCTCCACGCAAGATCTCATCCCGTGGGGTCAAAATGATCATGAGAACGGTGAGCAAAGATCCCAGAACCACACAGGGGGACCTGGTGAATGACCTGCAGAGAGCTGGGACCAAAGTAACAAAGGTCACCATCAGTAACACACTACAACGGCAGGGAATCAAATCCCGCAGTGCCAGACGTGTTCCGCTGCTGAAGCCAGTGCATGTCCAGGCCTGTCTGAAGTTTGCCAGAGAGCACATGGATGATACAGCAGAGGATTGGGAGAATGTCATGTGGTCAGATGAAACCAAAGTAGAACTTTTTGGTATAAACTCAACTCGTTGTGTTTGGAGGAAGACGAATACTGAGTTGCATCCCAAGAACACCATACCTACTGTGAAGCATGGGGGTGGAAACATCATGCTATGGGGCTGTTTTTCTGCCAAGGGGACAGGACGACTGATCCGTGTTAAGGACAGAATGAATGGGGCCATGTATCGTGAGATTTTGAGCCAAAACCTCCTTCCATCAGTGAGAACTTTGAAGATGAAACGAGGCTGGGTCTTCCAACATGACAATGATCCAAAACACACCGCCCGGGCAACAAAGGAGTGGCTCCGTAAGAAGCATTTGAAAGTCCTGGAGTGGCCTAGCCAGTCTCCAGACCTCAACCCCATAGAAAATCTGTGGCGGGAGTTGAAAGTCCGTGTTGCTCGGCGACAGCCCCAAAACATCACTGCTCTCGAGAAGATCTGCATGGAGGAATGGGCCAAAATACCAGCTACTGTGTGTGCAAACCTGGTAAAGACCTATAGTAAACGTTTGACCTCTGTTATTGCCAACAAAGGTTATGTTACAAAGTATTGAGTTGTATTTTTGTTATTGACCAAATACTTATTTTCCACCCTGATTTACGAATAAATTCTTTACAAATCCTACCATGTGGATTCATGGATTTTTTTTTTTTCACATTCTGTCTCTCACAGTTGAAGTGTACCTCTGGTGCAAATTACTGACCTCTGTCATCATTTTAGGTGGGGGAACTTGCACAATCGGTGGCTGACTAAATACTTTTTTGCCCCACTGTATGTCCAATGTGTGGCTTCAAACTATGCAGCACTTTTTAACTCTGTGTTTTGAAAAGTGCTTTACAAATAAAGTTATTGTTAACAAGTTATTATTCTCTTCCCCTTCCTACTTCCACAAAGTAGCAGATACAACTAGTTTATTAGACAAATAAGCTGGTCAGTCACTGAAAACATGTGGTGCAGAGTTGTTATGGTTTTCTATTTTCTAAATGGTTTTTATTTTTTTTTTGAGGTTGTTGTTTTTTTTAATTTGGTGTAATTTCATTTAGTTTCCAAAGTGAATTTTCTCATTTCAGTGTTCGAGAATGTTTAGTTTGTTTTTAATTATTGTTTTTGTCTTTTTTCATTATAAGTTGACACTATGAGTCAACTGTCTAGAGAACAGTTGACTCATAGTGCATCATAGTATTGTAGACATCTATGTCTGTCAGTGACTCATTAGGCAAGTTGTAATATTTTTTTTAAACCAAACCACTAAGGATACTAAGGATATTTCAACTAATCTATCTATCTATCTATCTATCTATCTATCTATCTATCTATCTATCTATCTATCTATCTATCTATCATTTTATACTTCAATAACTTGTAATTTGAAAATAGAGGCTGGGGTACTTACATATTCATAAACTTCACATTTCATATCATTACAGTACACAGAGGTTTCACATCACTTAAAGAAACTTTTTCTTTTACTGCAGTTCACTTATTACAAAAAGAAACAAAAGTGCACTCAATACTTGTCAAACTTAAGATTTTAAGATTGCACACGAGATTTTCATGGACTTCATTACAACAAAATGGCTCCATCTAGTGTTCGCTCTCAGATTTTCTATAAGGCAGTTGATAGTCAGTAGTCTAAAATTAACTGAAGAGCAGCTTCATTTCATTCAGATTCGAGTTAATATTAATAGAAAATTCTGATTTGCATTTTCAGAAAGAGATTAAAAAAAAAGGAAGCGCTGTGAGGCTTGTACAACACGGCGCTCATCAGTAGGTCTAAACAATTAAAAAATAACACAAAAAAATTGCTAATGCACTCTGTTAGAGTTAAAATCTTTAATAAAAATCAGGGTCTAACAAGGCAGTTGTTTGTTTTAAGTGGTGACGAGCTAAAAAACCTTGGAAAGCATCCTAAACAGGATTCATGCATTCTGAGTGATCAAGGTTTGCACGCCAGCCAGTAGAAATAATGCATAATCATCATGACTTCTGTCTTAGGAGAGGACACCTTCATTGCAGACATCAACCTGGGATAAAAGACAGAGAGACAGAATGGTTCATTATGATTTAGAGGAACTATTGGATGACAGATTATGTGAAGTTGTAAATTAACAGCAACCTCCAGAGGCTCTATCCTTCATTAAATTAGGCAAACATGCAGGTGAAACTCTTTAAAGAGACAGAACAAAGTGAAACTGTTTAAATCTTCCCAAACTTTAACAGTAATTAAATACAATGTCATACTTATATCCATGTAAAAGTTATGGCTCAGCAATTCTCCTCCATATATTGTGCTTGCTGAGCTATTCTCTCATGTCACTGGCGGGGGAATTAATGGGGGCTATATTATCAAAGCAGTAAAAGCCTTCAACAGTTAAGCTTAGTCAAGCAATGTTTGGCTTTTCTGATTAATGCCCCAGACTGTGCCAGTTTGATAATCAGAAATAAATTAAGCTGGGAAGATTACAGGAATCAACGGTCAGCGCCAGGTGAAGGGAGGTGAGGGTTCAAGGCCAGGAGTTAACGACTAGACTGGTGAAGTTCAATGTCTCACTTGTTCCTGATATGGTCAGAGAGATGTTTGGCCTCGGCGGGGTCCTTATTCTTCAGTTTCTGGTAGCTGGAGAAGGTCTCCACCATGCCAATATATTGACTCAATGGCAGGGTTCTTTTCGTCTGCAGGCACTCGTTCCTGGACACATTTGGACTCATAAATAAGTATGTTCTGGTCAATGTAACTGAAGTCGACTTCTGGCAAAGCTTCTGAGAACTCACCACTCTTTGTCTGGGTAAGAGCAGGAGTTGAACATGTCTAGGTAGATCTTCTTAGAGGATTTTCCAATGTAGGGATCTCGGAATGGAAGCAGGGCACCATAAAACTGGTGGGACAAAGAAAGAAAGCAAAGACAAACTTTAAAGCTTTTTGGGGAAAGCATTCATTTATAGTGGCTGAAAACCTACATCAGTACTCTATTTCTGCACATGAGCTTTTAGATTTGGGATGAACCTCTTTGCATATGTCATTGAGAGTGCTGGAGATGTCTCCGTACTCAAGCTCCATGTCCATGGTGTAGCTAAGGAGAGCCAGGCAGCCTCCAGGCTTCAGCACCCTGTCAGCCTCCTTGAGGAACCGCTGGTGATCAAACCAATGAGCTGCTGTCATGGCACTCAAAAGGTCCACCTCTCCAGATGTAAATGGTAGCTCTTCTGCTGGACACTGCCTGATGTTAAGGTGAACAGAGTCAGGACAAGGAAAAAATAGGGCCCATTATAGATGGGAGAGATGAATAAGGGAAAAGCTTTGAATAACAAAGCATATTCTTGCTTTTGTGGATGATCTTATTTGGATTCTCTTCCATTTGTAGAGGAATAATATAATTCAATGCTGGTAATTTAGTTTAGGGCTCAAGTCTCCAAGGGCAGTGCAAACATGTCGCCACTTTTTTCTCTGGAGTTTTCTTTCAAAATTTAAAACCACTCATCCATTTGCAGCCCATCCAAGTCAGAAAGTGGGAGTGGAGCCCATCCCAGGTGTTGCAGGTTCAACACCCCCTGAACAGGTCACTAATCTCTTGCTAGGCAAACACATAGAGTAAGAGCCATTCACGCTTACTTTCCCACCTAAGGTCAATTTAGAATAATCAACTAATCTCACTCCATGTTTGTCTTTGGACCGTGAAGGGGAGAAAAGACCCGTGCCTGGATTCAAACCTAAGACCTTCTCATGATGCTAACCTCAGATCGGATGAAACAACCTGCTGAAATTAAGAACATCAATATGTGTCAATATCTGTCTGACAGGTGGGTGTGGGACTTATAGAAGACCACTTTGCCTGGTACTGATTGCGGGTCCAAGTGCTTCTGATCAAGGCCACGTCCCATGGATAATATGAGGCCACCGGTGACCCCTGTAACACTAGAATTTGATCTTCTATGATGGTTTTGTTTGAGAATGCTACCCAAAGTGGTAAGCTCTTTGCAAAGAACTTACAACCATGTTTATCTAAAGCTATCTTCATCTACAACAATCAAGGAATGATTGACGTAATGTAGCCTTTACTTAAAGAACTGCCCCAAAAAACGAAATAATTACATAATGAAGATGCTGAAGAAAGCACAGAACCTTTGACACATTGGTTTATCTAAATCACAGCCTTTATTTCACATCCACCACATTTTGTTCCCCTTCACCTGTATGAGACATTTGGAGGGTTCTTATTGGCTTGCGCTGTCTCTATCTGGACGGGGCTGACGTCGGTTCCAACCACTTTGGTGAAGTATGGAGCCAAAAGGGTCGTCCCTTGCCCCGATCCACAGCCTACATCCAGTGCAAGGTTGAATGGTTTTGGTGTCTAAGAGAAATGCTGTGATTTTAGAGTACATTTAACTGCCTGAATGTAATAGAACATTAATAGATAGAGACACAGGATTTGTTCAAATGCTATCAAGCACATAAGCATAAACACATACCCTTTTCTCCATAAAGTTCATAACTGTGCTGACCAGCTCCTGGGGTGCCACTCTGTACTGCAGGTAAGCCGCTGCATGATCTTTCCCCTCAAAGAGCCGCACAGCCATGTTGCTCCAGCAGTGTGCCTGCAGACTGTATGCAATATGTGACTGAATACTATGACTCGGTACTTTGAGCTCGTCTTTATTTAACCACCGAGTTGAAGATTAACTGCCAGAGCTGTGCACTGTGCACCATGTGCTAAGGCTCGCAATTAAACTATGCATGGGATCAATTCTTTTAAAATGTAGCATCGCAGTTAATGATCAACTAGGTGGCACATGACGATGGGAATGACATGCATTACACAGGCAACAATAAGCTTAACTTTACACGCATATTACAAAAAATATTCAGGACTTTATATTCAAACATAGCATTTGTCTTATAGTTTTGGTCAAGAATGGAAAAGCATTTTTATTATTATTACTTCTCCTACAGATTCAGTGCTGTGCATTCATACGTCTGCACCTTTAGGCAACAATCAGCAGATGGCAGTAAATGCTCACATAGATATGATGCTGTGTGCTGAAGAAGCAGACAGCTGCTGAAAATAATTTAAAAACAAATTTTTCATCAGTTGAACTTGAAAGAAGTCATCTCCTTGTTTATTCTTACACAGAGTTGTACATTGATATTATGACTATCTGGAGAAAATTAAAGTTTGATAAAAACTCTTATTATATATTTTATACTCAAAAATGTATCTGCTCCTGCAGATCGACTCCATATAATCTGTTCAACCTCACACTTTGGTTCCAAGAACATCCTGAAGTAATTTAAGTTGGAGGCTCTTCAAACAGCCTCAGCCTTGTATTTTCTTACCAATCAACAAACATTGATCCTTCCTGCTTCCCTGTTCAATATCTATTGTCAGATATGGTTTGCAATAAGGGTTGTGTTAAAAAAGAGAGAGAGAGAGATGGCAGGGGTTGGAGTAAAGAGGAGACGGAGGAGGAGGTTCCGGTAAGGTGTCCAACTCTTACCCTCACCATGAGGCTGCGTGCAGCCCTGCAAATCAATCAACTCTGATCAAACCTGTCAGCTATATTCAATTTAAACTGGTCACTGCTCTCTCTCTCTCTCTCTCTCTCTCTCTGTGTGTGTGTGTGTGTGTGTGTGTGTGTGTGTGTGTGTGTGTGTGTGTGTGTGTGTGATGGCAACACAAAGTTGCCATCCATGTACGTGTTTCTGCTCAAACCAGTGTTGCACCAAGTCTTTATCACCATGTCTTATTACAGTGTCCCCACAAAAACACACACACGCACACACAGGAGTCATTAAAACACAAAGCCAGTGGAGTCAGACAAACAGCCTCACATATTGCTTTAATATCTGCAGGCAGTCCCGACACAGTAAAAAAGAGCTATGGGAGCGCTTCCATCGACTGTGACAAGCAGTGTTGCTAATGCTGCATGGGGAATTTCAACTGAAAAGCAATCACACAGGTAATCCACAGCAGGAGGAGAATTTATTACAGATACTTTATTTAAACGTGGCTTTCCCCCCCATGAAAGCAGGTGAAATGAAAAAGAAAAATTATATTTTTTGCACATTATATAGTGTAGAATTCCTAAATTTGTATCTGTTTTAAAAGGCAGGAATTATGGGCAAGGCGATAAGGGCTGATGAGTATGTACAGTATAAATCATAAAAATGCATTCAAACCAAAAAATAGATGTATGTGCAGTTGTAAATACCCACACACTCATTTCCTCTTTCTTCAGACAGCGTGAGTACAGAAACACGCAGGGTAGGGGAATGGATAGATGGGGATTGAGTATAAAATCCCACTTCCCTGTGGAAATCTCAGCAGGTAGAAGCAGATTGCAGCTGTTGGATGGAATCCATGAATTTAGAAAACAGTCTGAAAGCCGTGATATTTTTGAGGGCGGGAAATTTTTGTCATGGCTTTTGAAGTATTTTCACAGACCCATGATTCCTTCAGCACACTATTATAAAGGAAACATCATGGAAACCCCCAAATGAAAACAGTGACAGTCTCTGAGAGTGTAGTATTGAAGCCATTTGGAGATTAAATTTAGCCTGGCTATTAGCACAAGTCTTAATAAGAGGGGATTTCCATTCAACTAAACTAAGAAAGGGTTCACCAGAAAAAATAGCCCTTATTTCAAATTGAGTTGCTACTAAATACTGACTAACATCTACCAAATGTATTGCATATTTATTGCAGAACTTTATTGCGCATATACCTAATTTTAGCCTGTTAGCTTGCTTCCCATTTAGCTTAAGTTGTTTAAATTTAAGATGGTTTATGGCCCATAAAATTGGCATCTGTTAACTCATAACCCAAGTTACATTTCACAAAAGAAGAAAGTTGATTGTAAGGTTTGTGACCTCTTTTTGAACCAAAATACTGAACCGGTTGTGTTAGCATAATCAGTTAGGTTAGCTTAATTGTGTATTTTCTAATCATTCTGAAACCTATGTCTGCATTAAAAAAAAAATACTATTTAAGCTTATATATTATTTTATGGCAGTTTTAACCTAAATAATCATAAAAACCCATATAGCTAGCTATTGTTTAACACTAAAATTGGCATGAGAGTAATTATTAATCGTCTAAAAACCCTTAAAAATCCTCAATCTGATATTTCATGACTTTTACTAAAATGGTTTTGTTCATCATATAGTGCAGCGGTTCCCAAACTTTTTTTGCTGGGCCCCCCTTGTTTTACAAGAAAAATGTTCGCGCCCCACTGCGTGAACACGCACGAACACATCCTGCAATCACACACACCCATATTTTGCTCCATTGCGGTTTATTTATTTCACACCTCAAACATTTAGTAAACAATTAAGCAAATACAAGTAATCTGCAATAAATTACAGGTAGTAAGAAAATAAACTACTAACTCTTTTACGCTACGTCCACACCTACACGGGTATTTTTGAACACGCAGCTGTTTCGTCCACACGTACCGGTAAATGGCGTTTCGAATCACCTAAAACTGAGATTTTTTAAAACTCCTTTTTTGCGTTTACGTGTGGATGAGGAATACAGAGTTCGTCATGCAATGTCAAAGGTATGTGCCTTTTTTCACGTCACGCGGTGCGCCAAGTTATTGTTTACATGAGATGAATTGCAGACTGGGCGATTAACAGACAAAATACTGTTAATCTGACTATCTGCAGGTTTTACACGTTTACATATACACACGCAGTTACTGTCCCTCCATTTACAAAGGCAGAGACGTCACGGTGTGATTATTTTACGTGTGGTTTTTTTTTCCCCCTGTGTAATAATATTCAACATTGCTATCAATACATTTTTCAAAAAATGTCTCTCTGTGCAAAATAGGTAAACATAAACAGCTGTGGGATACTGTTTGTCCGTGATTTAGACAGGGGGAACAAATCGTGGCAGGATCAGCCTGATGTTATTTGTATCTCACTGTAACTTTACTGTATAAAGTATAGTATAGTATGTATATCTCCAAAATGTCAGGAGTAGTAAGTCATTACAAGAAGTGTTTGTGAACTAAAAATCAAGAATGTGGGATACTGTTTGTCCGTGATTTAAACAGCCCAGCGCTGCTCCCGACGAAGGGAAACCCAATTCTGCAGGCCTACCTCGGCACTTGTGCAGGTGAAGCCAAAGGGCAGATATGCTTCACCATATTTTCTAGTCTTTGGCTTAGAATGAAGTTGGCTTGGAAACATATTCAGCGATGCTTCATCTCCTGCTTTGTGTTTCTGTAGGCGCCCGTGCTAGCAGTGTCCAAGCGTTTTGTTTTTTTCCCCCCTTTTTCATCCCGCGCTCCCCCTGGCATGGCTCTGCGCCCCTAGGTGGCGGGCCCCACACTTTGGGAAGGTCTGATATAGTGTATGTTGTTAAATGTGGAATAAACAAAATTGCATCACAACACAACTTATTATTAGCTAATACTAGAACTCCCAATAGAATCATTTTGACCCAATAGAAAGCAATGTTTGGAACCCCCTACACACATTTTGACATGAAAACCACTGTAACTATACTATTAGACTATAGACCACTATTTTATTATTATGATCTGAATTGATGTGAATTGTAAAACCAGTAAAAACACCAGAAATTTAAACTGAAATTTAAATTCATATCTTGTTAACTCTTATAATGTAAAAACTTGAATGAAAATTAACAATTTAGCTTGAATTGTATAGATATTAGCCTGTTTCACATTTAGCTCGATTAGCGTGAATATTGTTCAAAACTAAAATATCCTGTGAAATAAACCTTATTGATATCAATTTAGGTTAAATTTTACAAATTCACACCTTAAACTGAAGCTTTGTGTCCAAAATGACTCATTTGGTTGTCACAGTGAGTTAGGTTAGCTTATAATTCTAAATCATTCTGAAAAATATTAGCTCACATGGAAAGAGCATGTTTTTACAGTGGAATAATATGTAAGTTTACATAATGCCTACAGTTTGTATCTATCTAATTTTAAAATGTGTTTGGCATAAGACTAATTTGGAGGTACACTAGCTTTTGAGGTTGAATTTACACACAAACTTTCTCAGATTTAATGAATGTTTGGGGCAGCTCTGTAGGCTACTGGTTTTTCCCAATTAAAGGCATGAAATCAACTGAAGAGAATAAAACGGAAGCCAAGTCTTTCCTTGTCTTTTTACTGGGCCACCAGGCATTGTGCCAAACAGCGCTTGCAATCTCTGGTAGGATATGAGGATCTTAAATCTTCACCCATTAAAACTTCACTGAGACACTCTGTTTTCTTAACAGCCACTTGTAAAGAAAACAAATATCGCAAGTATTGAGGAGATCTGGTTGACTCAGAGGCTCCATTTTTATAGCTGAGACGCTGGCTCCGAGATGCACTCGTACAGCTAATCCCACTCTCAGAGGAGAGCGGTAGGTATTGGCTTTGATGATAGAAATGGATTAAACAGATTACATTAAAGGCCAGTCTAATTGAACCAATCTATCCTGATTCTGCCGCTGTAAGATAAATGATGCGCAGGCCAGATAGTAGATATAGGTCGTGTGAGTGTGTGCTTGGCTCCAGGCTTCTCAATGGACGTTCATAGGCTCGCTTGAAAAACACAGCAAAAGCACTTTAGTTTTGTTGAAAGAGGTTGAAAGAGGGACCACAGTGAAGATTAGCTTGTGAGATACACAAAGAAAACGTCTACAGGACGTGTCTGTGATTCTGCCATTTACTGTCAGATTATCTTAATTTATTCCAAGATAAAATGAACCCTTACATATATAAAAACCTTAAATATATAAGAGCAACCTTGCTGGCTGATTTAAGTTTCCGAGAACATACAGATGTGTGACCATCAAATAAAATAATAAAAGAAAAAAAAGACAAACTTATTAATTAAATCATGTGCAGTGTTAAGAATCTTTTTGATTCAAGTGGATTAAAAACAAAACAGTTATGCGTTATGTAAATTTATAGATAATGGGAAAAGAAACATACATAGTCGCCATTATATTACATCACAAAGTGCTGCTAATGCGCAAAATGAATTTCATTAGTCTGAGCTTCACTGCAGAGTTTTAGTGTTCTGTGATGGTCTAAATACTCTTTCAAAGGATTAACATTCAAAGGCACAGAATTAAAATAATGAAAGGAAGCACAGAAAACTAGTAACCGTATGGCTAAAAGAGATAAAATATGTATTTGCTGAACAGTATTCTCCCTCACATCAATAAGTGATATTTCAAGCCAATCAAATTCTGATGGCCGACGTAAGTCTGCACCACCACATTCTGTTTCTTAGTCTCTTGCCTTTCTTTAACTTTTGGATGATTACCTCTGTGTAGGGTTTTTTATTGACGGTGTCCAGCTGAAGTGAGCGTGACAGGGTGACCTTTCCCTCCAACCTCGTTATCAACGTGAACTCGTTAAGCAGGACTGTTTAATTAGCAGTAGAATGGCAATCAGGGAGAAGGCAGAGATCACTGTGGTCACTGACACGGATCAATGATCTTCAGGGAGCCTTTGCGCTCAGCAGCAGGGGACTTTTATACATGCCTATGCAGGCTGGATGTTTATGCATACTTACATGCATGTATTAAATGTTTAATGCACTATTATTCTTAATCTATTATTTGTAATGTTCTCGTTGAATCTAAAAATATCAGAAACTCAAAGTTGCGGAAATAACTGTTATCTTTCCAACACGACACCCCAAGACTGAGATATGTACAGCCAGTTTCTGAAGATGTCTCGTATTAAAGGCTCCATCTGTACTCCAACAGATGCAAAATGGGGATAAACGTAAAAAGCTAATTTGATTTACATCAAAATTATTACAGTTCATAACCTTTTTAATGGCTAAGCTCGCTGCAGTGTTTTGGAATGTGGCTGCAGGGATTTCCTACCGCAGATGTTGGATGAGGCTGATCAGGTCCAGGCTCATATTTGATGTTCCAGTTCTTTCCACAGATGCTAGATTTCGGTTATAGTTTGTGCTCTGTGGGCAGGCTAATCAAACTGGAAAAGACACATCTTTATGAAGCTAACTTTGTTTTCATGTTGGCAAGGGACCCCACTAGCCCCAAACTCATAAGCCTGGCCATGTCCACATACTTTTGGTCTTGCAGTGTAGGCTTTATCGGCGGTTTTACAAATGCCACGCCACCTGTGACTGCCAAATAATATCCTCCCCACCACAATGGTTGGAAATACCAGTGTGAGACTAATATCCCACTTTTATTGAAAGCCGAGTTCAGTGGAAAACTGATAAAACAGCCCTGGTTGACATGCAGACATGCATGCACACACTCTCAAAAGAGTGTGCAAACACGTGCGTGTTTAAACCCGCACACAGATACACAAACATTCAGGCAAAGAAATGCGAGCAGGGAGCCAAGAGCCACCGCACCTGGTGAGATCCAAGTAAAAGTGAGAAGCATAAAAAAGAGCTGAACGCTCAGGTCTGCTGATCTATTTTTACCGCAGAGCAGAGGGCAGAGGGAGAGAAACAGAGAGAGAGAGAGCTTCCTGCATAATGCATGGCTCTGTAGAGCAGCAGTGGCTTTTACACTGCACTCTCTCATTGGGCTTCCAGGTGTCTGTGCTGTCTGTCAAACAAGCAGCTTATAGAAGGGCCAGGTGCTCTCATATGACTCTGTATTTGAGCTGTCTCAGAGCACAAGGCCACCAGCCTATCCAGCTGCTCGGTCTCTCTCTCCGAACACAAGAGCTCACCGGTAGTCTCATTCGAACCTCTCTCTGAAGTGGAAGAGCGTTTAGAAGCTGGAAGGGAAAAACAAGTACAGACTCATGCATATTATACAGCTGGAATGCAATACCATTCTGGGAGAGAAAAAAAAAGAGCTATTGTTGCATATATCTTGCAAAGATTGACAGTGTTTATTTTGGTGGCAACTCATGAATTGAGCTCATCTCAGAAGCAATCGTTTTAGCCTAAAATAGTGGGCAGGGAAACCCAATAGCAAGGAATACGCCGCTGAGCTTCTGAATCATTCGAGAGAATCAGCTTTTAATCAGCCACGGTTTGTTTAAATGTTTTTCTAGAGTCATCGAGTCACCCCATACACAGCTGATTTAATGAGCCTAGACATCAGCTCTATATCTAAATGAAAAGCCAAATAAGTGAAAGGGCGAAGAGCTGAACAGTCCCCCCAGTGATCAATCAAATGCAGATGCAACCGAGCACCAACTCGCTCTGGGGGTGTAGATGTGAATGTGAATGTTAGGCCTCAGTCACACAGGCCTAGAGATTGGTCGATCGGAAAAAATGTGTCTTTCCTAACTGGCTGGTGAGTGGTTGGTGGCTGTTGCTCTGTGAAATTGGTCACAATAGTAGATTCTTCAGTTTCTCTGCTGTTTGATTGCTAGTTTGACAGTTTATGAGTGTTTGCAGACAAACAGGCATCTTCTGCAGAAACCTGCTAGCAACCAAAGCAATGTGAAGGAGGTTTTCAGTGCAGCATCATGTATCTCTTTGCAACCAATTTGATGCTAGAGACTGCCAGCAACAACCAACCAACTAGTCACTAAATACATGCTCTTTCCTTGTGACTAATGCTTACCGGCAGGTTGCTGACTGGTTTCTAGACCTCCACGAATGGAGCTTTGACAACTGTTTTGACAGCCACTGTCAGCAGACTCTCAACCAATCTGGGAATATATATATTTTTCTCCCCTATTGACCAGTGGTTGCCAGATAGTTGCCAACAGGTCCTTAGGTCTACATGGCTGAGGCCTTATGTCCTTGATTAGGCTCCAGTATACAGCTAGTAAATTAACTTATTGTACTCGTACTAATAATGTTCATTGTTATAGGAAAATGACAACTCTATACTTTTTACTTTTTTCTGCTCTACAAACCTCTCTGAGCCAAGTTCTAACTGAGGCTTCTTCCTGCTGAAAGGGAGTTCTTCCTCGTCACTGTCCCCAAGTGCTTGCTGACATTGGATAAACAAAATTTTTACTGAATCAAAAGTAGTTTATTGGTTCACATTGTTGGTTTATTGGTTCATATTTGTGTATGATTGGGAGAACATATTTGCCTGTGCAACTTGTTCAAAGGATGAAGCAATTAGTTTAAAGAATTTTGTCAGATTACAAGAATATGACAGAAGAATCAACCAAAATTGCATTCAAAGAACCTTTAGAAAATTGCTTTTAGAGCCTAACAATAGGACTGGAGACTGGGGATTACCCCCTCCCCCCTCCAATCTCCCCCAATATATTGTAGTTAGAAAATCAAAAATGCCTTCTTAAATTAAAGCCAAAAAATACCTTGATTTGATTTGGCACTAGGCCATCTGAGCATTCCTAAAGGGGGCTGGGTTGCTGCTAGGCATCAGAAGGAGGGATAGTAATGAAAGCTTGATGAGGATGCTTCTCTGAATCCACCAGCATGATTAGGCTTTAATTACAGAGGGCCACCTCGACATATTCCCAATAATTGGAAACACCTAAGAGCTTGCCTGTTCATGGCATGGAACCAAAGAATCCACGACTCACAAACACTGTTAGGACAAAAGCGTTGTTTGGATTTTTGATGCTCTTGAATTTTAAACTAAAGACTGAAGCCTGACTTCATGGATATCAGCTGCTGAGTAGTTAATAATCTTACTAAGGAGTTCTTGTTATCACTGGAGACAGTGGCAGATAGCACTGATGATTGGAGCATGGATTACGACAGGATGAGGGAGGCTTTAAACTTGTTGCAGATTCTCAGTATGCCGGCATCTCTATGTTGCCAGATGTGACAACAACATCACTATATGGCTGCCAGACACCTACAAGACACCCACAGGCATTGGCAGCTCCCTCTGTGAAATTTCCTACTGCACAACCTCATGTAAAATAAAGGGGGCTTTATATTCTACTGGTTAGGTGAATCACTGCCTTGCCTAAAGAATTCAGGTTTCTTTCATAACAGATGCTTCAATTCAGTGCTTCACACCATTTATACCCTCTTTCAGTGGTGGGAACCATGGCTCAGTCATTGTATATAAAACAAAGACAGCGTTTCTGAAATGTGCTCAGGTGTTTTGTGGGTGAATAGCAGAGCAGAGATATAGACGATTCAAGGGCACAGTCGTACGCCTGTGGGGTGCTGAACAATGACACAGTATGCTTAAAAAGCAGATTTTTTTTATGTGGTTTGAATTTTTTATCGTTAAATGATACATTTTTCATTTTAAGTTTAATTTCCAATTCAGAACTAGGCCTTTTCTTACAACCTTAATGGCCTCGTCTGTCAAATAATTTATAATTTACCTGCCTGATACCTGGGAAAACCAAAAACAGAGAGCTCTTTTGTTCATACAAAGCATGCGGTTGTCAATGATGCATGTACGAAAAGGTGTATGCACATAAAAAGGTCGACACCTTTTATTAAATTCTGATGCATTTACTGTTTATTCATATATTTACTATAGATTGAAATCCATATTTAGGATAAGATGAGCTTTTATCATGGGTGATGTGATCCTATAGTTTTTCCTGATTCAGATAAATGTTATCTTTGATGCAACAGGGTGAGGGGACAGGGTGAGTGAATACACATAATCAAGGATTCAGCAGCTCTGTTTATCAACTCAGTTTTCCTATTATTCAGATTATTCTGCTTGGCATCCCTGGTGTAATTAGCTGGATAACAAATCCACTTCTTTCCACACTGTGTCTGCATTAATTCCGTTGTATTCACTGAGTGTCAAGTGCTATCAGGAAAGCAGAAAATACATGGAATGGGTTGTTGTTTAATTTTGGATTTTCAATTCTAACTGTGTGATCTGACATGGTTTGGGGCTATTGTGAGCCATTTTTAATGCTATTTCATCGGGTCCATCAGATTAGGCTCCAGTGTGAATCCTTTTCTTAGCCTCTAGCATGGCTTGAGGGATGATATGATATTTCTCCTGGTCAAGCCACTGCTTTGGTTCAGAAAGAGACATCTCAATAACTATTGGATGGATGCATTCGTGATCCACAGAGACTGAATCCTACTGGGTTTGTTGGTTCTCTTACTTTTCCGCCAATATTACTCACACTTGAACAACCAAGAGTGTGAACAATCAAAATAACCTATTTGCCATAAGTCCAACCAGCTGATTGATCCTTCTTGAGCTGGTTGACTGCTTGCCTTTATTTTGTGTCTTGTTTTTGTTGGCTTCAATATTTTTTGGAAATCTCAGGCACACTTTTTGTTTTGGATTGACACAAGATTGACAGGAAAACCCAGAAGTTGAGGGGTTTTTTGTTCAGTGAACTACTTGGGATTAGTAAAACATGAAGTGGATTGGATTTTTGCATTTGTGAACGAAATGAAATCTATGGGACTGAGTTGAAAGAGGGTTTTTTGTGTGCGTGTGTATGGATTTATGAATATATTTTTGCAGTACTTATTGAAAATGCCATTGGGGTTGATTCCATTTGATGTTCAGGTATTTTTCTTGACTTGTTTCAGGAATCAGACTGGCAGAAAGATAATCTTACATGTCAGGAGATAGACTAGGCTGGCATCACAGGTCTATAAGACCCAAACCCAAGTAAACTGTCTCGCTGCTTTTTAAGAGACAACCAAGATTTCACTCAGTATTACATAGTCTTTAATGCTCCACAAGCTACAGACATTCACCAACAGATGTCTGTACAAAATCTTGCAGATCCAGTGGCCAGAGAAGACTGTCAATAAAAGACCGTGGATAAGAACAAATCAGGAACCAACAGCCACACAGATCTTTAGAAGAAAGTGGAGCTGGATTGGGCACACCTCAGAAAGCCTAACATCACTAGACATTACTAGGCAGGGCATGACCTGGAATCCACAGGGAAAAAAGAAGAATTAATGTCCAAGGAACACACGGAACACTGACCCTCCTGGAGGGATTGCAGGAGATCACCCATATTTGAGTGCACTAGCAGGGAGTTGTCAAGTTGTCTTACGCTACTCATGGGGCAAAAGCTTAAGTTAGGCTAAGACAAACCTTAAACAACAGTAGTTGGGGTCATTTTTATAGGAAGAGGATTATGAAAGACAGAATCTGGGGGCTTAATGTGCAAATCATCTGCATATTTCTTGCTTTAGTCTTTCCAGACAGCCACTGTTGTTAGTGGCTTTAATATGGGGGGAACAATTTTGTGATTGTGGCCATGCCACTGCAACTTTTAGGCACTAGTACCAGGTTTTTATATGTTTTCCATCGACATTGTGTCAGTGCTTTTTTGGTGAAATTTCAGCCTTCATGCATTTTAAGAAGCATCCCCAATTTTAGATTCTGAACAAAATATTACGTAGTATTGGTTTGTATTATGTCATTTTATGTGCGTCTGCATCTATGAAGGTCTTGGTTTTATGGTAGCTATTCCCATATTTACTGATATCAGTGGCTCTGGTGTTGAATCAGCAAGTTTTTAAACTTTTTCACGTACACAGTGTGGGTGCAGGTGCATAGCAAGTTGTTTCTTGGTGCTTTTGACGAACAAGCTGTCATTTTGACAATTTGGGACTGAAAATTATGTATTGTTACTATAAAAAAATAGTAGTTAATTTGAAGAAAATTACTAACACCAGGCTCTGTTCACCTTGTCTGCAATCCCTCGGGAGTTTCTTGTGGTTGCACATAGCACCTAGGTACTACCTCCCATAGCCACTGACTTTGGTGGTTCCAATGTTATGGCCAACAGTTTTGTGTTACATTGCCATTACCAGCTTTCTGGCATTGACACCGGTGGTAGAAATGTGTTGTAACCAGTTCTAGGTCTAAATCAGGCAACATGCAATTTAAGGCAATAGCACAACATCAGTGTAAAAATGGGGGGAGGAAATGGGACTTATGGCTTTTGAGTGAAATGGCTTTGATTGCCAAGAAATCCAGTCATTCATGTTTCCCACAATAAGTTATAAAGTAATTTTTTAATTTGTTTAACACCCATTACATTCTTGTTAGGCTCAGCTAAATGCTGCGAAAAAATCTTAGCCCTGCCAAGCTGCTACGGACATTTGCCATAATTGAGAGTTAAATGCACCGAAAGAATTTTGCCCATTGCCCTACAACAATAACATTACCCTGTATGATGGTACTTTTATGAATATATGTGCTAGTGTGAATGTGGTTCTCTGGTCTTTTTCCTGCCAGAACACATTTTGACCATTTAGCTCTGCTGTGAACTCACATACAACCTCATTTCCATCATGGGGAATGAAAATGACGATTGAAAGCCATTCAGGGGACGTTCGACCTTTATTGAAAAATGACTCTATCGTTTCTAATTTCATAATGTGTCTCTGCGATTGACATAGTAGGTATATTTAGGTAGATAATATGCAGCCTGTCTGTAATTAAAGATAAAAGAACATTAAGTTCGACAGATACATGTAAGCTTCTTGATGAGGGTGCCCATTTCAATTAGGGAGCATTAAATGAAACAAAAAACCTTATGGGAGTTTCTCACTGCCAGACCCAAGGAGAATTAATACGCTGCATAGGGCCATTTACCAGGGAGTAATTACTCCCTAATTAACCATTAGTTATTCGATTAGCCTTTTATCAGCTAGTCATGGTCAAAAGGCAGGAATAGCGGATAAGTCATCACCTTGGTTGGTACCAGATATAATTAACATGCTGTAGCTTCCTCGGAGGGAGACAACGAGAGTGCGCACTGAGGCAAAGTAAAGGTATTCTGGCCCATTTCCCGTGTTTGATCAAAAGAAACGATAAATCAGAGCCCTTTTTACTCTTCCAAGGGTGGTTTACTGCAAATAGCAGAAATAGGAGGATGTAAATGAAATTACCTGCCCACTTTTACTGAGCTGGTTTAACTGCAGCAAACCCAAATCACTCGGTCCCTGCGAGTGCTCTGGTCGGGCAGAAGAAAAAGCGAAAGGGTTTGTGGAACGTCCTCTAGGAGCGTATTGTTAACAATCTGAATGGCTCTGTGATTGAGACTTGATAAGAAATCATAAAATATTCTATGTGAAGATGGATGATTAGGTGCATATTGTTACAGGATGAAACTGCCATTAAAAGACCAGCCAAGAACCATGAATACTCCATGCCAAACTGCTTCTACCATTTATTACACATAATTACATTCTTAAATAAAAACGATTCACCGAACAGTTCCTTGCATAGAGATATTACAATACCAATTTAAAAAAGGAATTATGAAACAAACCGGTAACAAAAATAAATCTTTCTCATTTTTCCATAATAAAGAACATTATCGTACCCATACATCATAATATACAAATGATAAATTTGAAACACTTTTTACAGAGAAAGAAAAGGAGAAAGAGAACAGAGGAGAAAAATAGAAGGGAGGTGGAGGTGGAAGGGTGGTTGGGAGGCAGGTGGGTGGGGGGGGGGGTTGGACAGAGGAGAGGAGTTGAAAGGGATCATATCTGAGAAAATGGAAGGAAGGGGGTAGGGAGGCAAAGAGGAGGAGGGGGAGGAGGAAGAGGGGGAAGTGATGAGAGAATGCTGGTAGAAAAACGGGGGTGTGTTTGATTTAAAATTCAGACCTGGTGGAAACAGAAGTGGTGTCACACATAGTAATGCGTGTGCACCCCCCTCTGCTGAGAGCAAGAGCTGCAGTCTGGATCTCCGACTCTCACAAGGTGTAGGAAAAACCCACAAGGAGAGCGCAGGATAGGTGTTTGTGTCTGTATGTGTTTTTGTGAGTGCGTGGATTCGAGATGTGCTTGTACATATTTGCGCATTTGTGGATGCGCCCAAGCGTGTCTGCAGGCATGCGGCTTGTGTAGGTTTGTCTGCACATCTGCAATGTATGTGAATCCGTGAAGCGTGTATGCATGTACCTTTTGTGCTAAAAAAAAAACGGCTACTATACAGACTTTCGTGACCAGTGTTTCATCACCGAGGGGTCATCGTGTGAAGTATGGTGCACAAGCGGACAGAAAACAGCAGATATGCAAGTGGGCGTTCCAAAAAATTCAGAGTGCAAATACAAACGGACGAAGAAAAACACAGGCACGGCAGAATTAACAATCATTCATTAAGATGACACAGAACTGAACCGCATCCTCAGAGACGACATGAAACGACCTTTCCAAGAAAACACATTCACTTTTGAAATCCCAGTTCTCGAGCTCCCGGCAGATACATGAAGAGAAAAAATGTTTCTGTCAGCTCACAACAAGAGTCAGGCAAAATTTTAAACTGTCCTGTCATTGGGATCCATATCTTTAAACTTTGAAAATTTCAGTCCAAAATATTCCGCTATCCTTGAATAGTAAGGAGCGTGAACACACAAAAAAACCAAACCAAACAAAATAAAAATCTAAGAATAAATTAATAAATCCCCCTTTTCCCATTCAGTTGAAACAGTTCACTTCAACACCCTGTTGAAATACTCAAATACGCACACATAGAGCTGCCATCGATGATACAATTTTAACCCACAGGTTAAACTTGAATTCTTCATTTCATCTTCACATGAGGAGAGAAGCTAAGCAGGAAAAACTTGGGTCTGCTAGCCTGGTACGAAATGAAAGACTTCCAAATCATCATTTCCAAATATAAAATGCTTCCAGTATTCATGATTTTCTAATCTGTGTCTCAATTCCGATACTTATGTTAGTAATTTTCCATGCAGGAAGATAAATTGACAATCTACTAGTTAAGTGACGACGTATCAACCCTGTCTCCAGGTCCAAGCATTTACTGCATTGTCTGAGGCCGTAATGCTTTGTGCTGTGTTTTAGTTAATAGAAAAAAAAGCTGTTTTTAAAGTTTTTTATATTCATGTGCATCACGTCTTTAAGCTCATTTTTTAAAAGCTCATTATGTGCACTATAACCCAAAGAATCACTCTTAGGCTAGCTCAGATTTCAGTGACTATATTAAGCTTAGGACCAAGATTTTTCTTTTTTTTTTTTTTAGCTAAACCACACAGCAAAAAAAATAACTAACCTCGAGCTGTGGACAGCTTCTTGCCTTCTTCCTCAACACGGAGAACAGTTTAAATCCATCATCTTCCCTGTGCTATTGCATTTGTATTAGCTATAGCTCTGCAGCTAGCCACCAGGTAGCACTTATTATGTGCAAATATCCATTTATCCCATTAGTCAAATGTCTCTAACTCTCCAAACATTGCTACTATTTAGTATTCCATCTTTGTTGTTGTCCAAATGTATAGCATTATTGTCTTTTTATTTATTTATTTATTTTTAGAATACTTCAGTTAGAGCATGTTATATGTAGTCCGCTAACTTCCTGCTAACATCTAACCCTGCTAAAGTTACTAACTCCTCTTTTCATGGATGGCTGGACATGAATCTTTATTGTTACACTTGAAAGAAAGCCATAGTAATTGTTTTTATTTGAGCTGAAAGAATTTCAACTGTTCTAAAGGTGTTTTGGGAAGGGAAGCAGCATTTAGACCTGGAAATGGCTAATAATGTCGGACTTAACAAGTGGATAGCAGCATTTTACCATGCCTCACTTAGCTAATGGATTTTCCTCAAGGAACACACCTGCAAACAGCAAGTATGGAAGTATGCAAGTTGAGACACAGCTAAATACTAACAGTAGTTTCAATCTGGAAGGCCTGCGAAAAATCTTGGCCTCCTTAAAACTAAGTGGTCAGTCTCTTTTGTCTTTGCAAATGGACCTTGCAAAGACAGGAGAGAGAAAAAACAAGTTATCTGACAGGTATTTGCTCAAGAACAAATAAACGTCAGACTTGCTTCCACATTTAGAATAAGTTCACTACGTGAAGGAGTTATTGACGCTGTATCTACCTTCAGAGCCACTACTATATCGTGTCTAGAAAATATTGAGCTAGACTGCACTAATGCACAAACTGTTATGTGCCTCCGGTGTAACAGAGTAAAGTAAATGTTGTGTATTTTATTCCAAAATGCAAACAGATGCAGGTTAACTTTTGCTTCAAAGCGAAGCACACAAATTAAAGTCTTAAAATAAAGAATTTACGCTTTGACGCAACTGTCCTCAGTAAAGTTTCGTCAGTATCTTCACAGTCTACTTTTGTTCAAGCTCTCTTCTGTGTTTACCTTCATCTGCGACACGAAGACATTTATGACCTTTTTATCAGTCTTGGTTGTATCTAAGTAAAGTCAGGTCACACAGGACAGATGATAATTCCAGTTTTCTCAGAGTGAATGTATGTGTCTCTTTGTGCGTGTGGGTTTCACTCCACTGCAGTTTTGTGAGCTGATGGGGCAGTTATCATTGCTGACTGAGCAGATCCGATCCTCCCCTAACACACTCCAGACCCACTGGAAATCCATACTCATGACCTCTTAGTGGTCCAGTAAAAGTTACCAGGTGTGACTAGCTAGTTTTCCAAATCCCATTATTCATTTTAACAGTAAAAAAGTATAAATACAAATGGTGCCTTGTATGATCTTACCAACCACACCTCTGGGCCCAGCAACATGTTAAATTTGTTTCTTCCAAAAAGTTCTTCTATTTCTGGCAGAGTAGAAATCTGCATTCAGTCCTACATGTTGATCGGGAATGTCCTTTGTTCTGCATAGGGCCATGTTTAAAGAGCTGTTAAATGGTGCTTTTTTTTTATTATTATTTGTTTCTCAAAAGGCTAAGAGCTGCTAAATTGGAAAAAGTAGTATGCAAGGATGGTATGAAAAGGACAGAACCTAGTGGCTAGTTAGTTGCCAATCACTCTTAAGTGCAAAGAGATCATTTTGGGCATCTACTGCAGAGGTTTTTTTTTTGTTTAATTGTTTTTTGGCTGCCAGTGAATTCTCCAACGCTGTCTTTTTAAACTGTTTTTTTTTTTCTTCAAAAAAAAACAGGAGAACTATTTCCTAGAAATAAAATAGCCTTTACGTACATAGTGATTTTCGTTTGTGTTCGGTGTGCTATCGCAGCAAGCTAGCTGCTTCAACTTGTGTATTTGGCTGTCCACGCTCATTTGGTACGTGAAAGCCATCGTTTGTTGAGTCCCTAATTAATTCCCGGTTCAAGACAGTGGATAAATTTTTACAAAAGTTTGCCAACAGAGTCAATTGCGCAACAGTTTTTTGACAACAACTCATTAGAGCTAAGATCCCAGAGAGGAAAAACACTCCTAAGAGCCATCTCGCATCTCATGAACCACTCAGTTCCAGCTGATGTTCTAGGAGTCTTTCGCAGTGTAGGTAACAGTGTAGGTAAGTTAGCCTTGCCTAGTCGTAACCGGTAAAAGGAAGTTCATAGAGCAAGCTAACCGCCTACATGACCTCAGTCAGTCTTCACAGCACATCAGTG
Organism: Diplotaxodon limnothrissa; assembly: GCF_057381915.1. Classification (NCBI taxonomy): domain Eukaryota; kingdom Metazoa; phylum Chordata; class Actinopteri; order Cichliformes; family Cichlidae; genus Diplotaxodon; species Diplotaxodon limnothrissa. The sequence goes on along the minus strand of NC_140617.1, from coordinate 23,600,074 downwards.
GGGCACACTCCCATTTTCAAGTCTTCGAGATCTATTGGAACGCTCCATTCAAGCAAGTGCTCATATGCCATGAAGTCATAGGGATTTATGAATGGATTCAGTTGGCAGATAAGACAGATGTTTGATGAAAACTATCAAATATTTGTTGGATATATAAGAAATGGTGAATTCTAAAGGGTGTGGCGAGTATTGAGGGAGTGAAAGTCAGCCTTTGCGCTTGCTTGGCTGAACTGCTATTGACAATGAATGAACTCTTCTTTTCAATAATAATATGTGTTGTAACAGTAGTACTCCTCGCAGTACACCAGAGTTACAGTACAACTGGTCCAGTTTGGCATTGGTGTCCTAGCTGGCATGTGGAGCACTGCTGCATGAACAGGGCTGGAAGCATTTCACAGAGGGACCACAGCAAGGCAAAGACTGCAAAGGGTGAGAAATAAAAAGCTGCCAACTACAGGCACGTGGCCCGCCGCTCGTCATGTCACATCCCCTCTGAGACACATATGAAGGGTGGGATGGAGCGTCTGTATAGTCCACAAAACGACACAGGGGAGTTGGGGGGATGGTTGTGAGGTGAAGATGTGTCACCGTGGAATCATGGACCAACTGGTCGTGCACAGATTGACAGAGCCACTTAGGATCAGTTTGTCTGTCTGCCTGTATTTCTGTCTGTAGTCCCTGTGTGGTTTCAATTTCTCCAGTCGAGAAAGACCAGATCTTGTGTTTTCTTGTTTTTTTTTTTTTCAATCCGTCCTGCTGTCTCTCTCTGAAATCCAAGGTGTTATTTTTCTGCAGACGTTTCCTCTCTTTCTTCCACTCTGCCTCCATCCTTTTCCTCTCTCTTCCATCCACTCTTCCGCTGACCTCTCCCGAATCTCTCAGATGTGCCTCTTCATGTGTAGCGCCAAGTGATCCGACCGCGAGAAACACCTGCAACCAAAGACAGAGAAACAGAGAACAGCTTGTTAGCTCGTTACCAATGCAAGGGGAAGAAGTTTGTTTTGTCGATTGAGCTAAATGTTGCTGTTAGCTAGTGAGTGCTGAGCCACTAATGCACACGCAATTAGTATATGTGTAACTAATTCATAATCAGCATTTTCAGCAGCACTCCTAATGACTTCAGCTGCGGCATGAATAACTAGAGAGCCCGCAGATGGATCTGTTGAAACAGTGTGGTGGTGGTAGTGGTGGGGAGGAGGAGCAGCATGCAAAACATGTGCTGTAAAACGATAGCTAAATTAGATGAATCAAAGCCTCTCATCTGAAATCAGGCTTGCAGAATTGCTGGGGCGTAGCTGCAGAGTGAAAAATGGAATTGCTCTGGAAGTACGTCGGCCTATTTTTTTTTTTCCGGGAGGGTTTTAAAAATAATTTTTACTAATGATTATTTCAACCTGATTGCCACAAAGTGACATAATATATGCTTTCAGCTGGTGTTTTGTTTATGCCACACTTGCTTACATACAGATGCAGCCATTATGAGACCTACTTTTTCATCTCCAGATCAACAGCGTTTCTATGGCATGCTCGCTGAACTAACACTACAGCTTCGTTCCCCAGAGAAGCAGTGCTTTCCACAAAGAAAGTGTTGCTTTCTTTTAGATAATTGGAAGTTGGATGTTTTGCTGATTAGTGTGTGAGAAATATTTTGGATGGAGGCGGAGGCTGGTTTAGAGTTGAGTAAAGTGGATAAATTTACTAATGCTGTGCAGAAAAAAGAAACAAACAGCTTCCAATTTGCAGAATTTTCAAAGCTTCTAATGCTTTAGGAAGTGTCTCTAAACAGAAGAAAGGCTAAGTTTAAGAAAATAGCTGCTGTTTTATGTCCCTTTGTTATGACAGAATAAATAACCACAGCACGCTAGTGTTAAAGTGCATCACTCCCAGCCGTTACAGATGAGTATGACACTAAAGGTTCAAGGAAAATATTGAAAGTGTTTCATAGCTAATACACTCTTATTTATACAGCATTTTGACACCATCTACATATCAGACAGGGTGCAACCAGTTGAAGAAACATCACAAGCATGGGCTGGATCTGACTGAAAAACCACTGCATGACCATTCATTAACAAGTTGTCAATCAGAAGGTAGCTACATCTTAAAGAATAGCCTGGAACCATAATTAAAATCAGAATATCCACGTGGTAGTAGCTCTTCTTGCTCAAGTTATAAGTTTTGTTGCTATTGGTTGGCTATATTGCACAAACTAATGAGAATTAAAATCAACTGATAAAAAGTTCCCGTAAAATGGCCAATATGACCTTGATGATGAGCATGATTTGGATTAAGAATCCTTAGGTCAGGGGTGGCCAGTTAATTTTCCCAAAGGGCCACATGAGAAACTAGGACTGTTGTGGAGGGCCGGACCACACCAATAGGTTTTTAGAGAGATAAATTTAATGTGGAGCAGAATTTTGTTCATTGGCGCGGGCCTCCACAACAGTCCCAGTTTCTAATGCTTACACTCGTCTGAGTATAAGCATGAGCAGTCCATACAAGTTCACAAAAATCTGACGAATACCCTAGTAGTGATCATTCTAAAAATGAAAGTGCTCATAAAACAATCAATATGACCTTGACCTTGAGCAAAATTTGGGTGAGGCCCCTTCAATCAGGGTGGGCAATTAATTTTCCCGAGAGGCTACGTGAGAACCAGGGACTGTTGTGGAGGGTCGTGCCCACAAGCTTACAAAGGGATAAAATTAATACCAAGTTTGACTGAGTTCAGGTTATTGGTGTGGCCCTCCACAACAATCCCAGTTTCTAATGTGGCCCACTGGGGAAATTAATTGTCCACCTCTGCCTTAGTAAAAAAAACCATGCACACAATGATCATCTAAAATCTGACACCTCTCTAGGAGAATTAGCAATTGCTTTGAACACAGGTACAGATAAATGATGGACGCCTCATCATTGCACAAGCCCATCGGTTCTATGACCAAATGAGTTAAAAATGAGAACAATGCTGTCCAGAATAAGACTTGATACTAGAGACTACAAACACATGAAAGAAGTGTTTACTGAGGTAATAAATCCAGTAAGAAGCAGGGCAGTTTTCCCAAAGATTATGCAGTGTGATTCCTATTTGCCATTAGAGACGTCGCCTCTAAATATTAGTCAGAAGGCTTTTGAGGTTTATGATAGCCGTGGATGTGAGGTAATTTAACCTTGACTGTTAATTTAAGAATTTTTATAGCTCAATCGTAACATACCATAGTCTTTCTTTGAACTCAGATTCTAACATTTATCACTTCATGCCTTCATGTCATGAATTTCTAGAAGATGTTCCTTTCCTACCTTGTTTTTTTTTGACACAGGTTTCAGATTGGCTCTTTCCACTGAGACAGAGGGAACTGTCTAACACGTCTTGATGAATCAGTGTTTGGCCAAGAGAGGGAGTCACATGTGATGAGCCACCAGTCATCCGTCTTACTGTCATACCTGTGTGTGTGTTACTGTCTTTGTGCGCACAAGTGTGTGCACCCGTACAAACACATGTGGGATAAATGAACGGCTCAGAAGACATTCATGGGTGTTCTGTGTGTGTGTGTGTGTGTGTGTGTGTGTGTCACTGTGAGTGCGTTCGCTGAGACAGATGGTAAAGTATGAGTCACGACTCGGGGGCACGACACCAGCTGGCACACCGTAGGTCTGCCTCCTCCTTCCCTCGTCCCCCAACTTCCCCCATCCTCAATCTTCCACCCTGACTTTTTTCTGTCTCCCCTGTTTCCCCTCTTCCTTCATCTCAGCAGGGTGTGTGTGCACTTGTGTGTGTGTGTGTTAGGCTGGAGGGGTTGGACATCCTGTGACACATGACAGAGGTGGGCCCAAATTAGGGATGTGCCTGTAGGGGGGTCTGGTAGCGGGGGGAGGTGGGAAATCAGGGGGGAGGGATACTGTATTTACAGTCTCTCCAGCTGAGACCTGATTAAGTTGACACTGCATGGCCCTCTGCCCCCTGACACACACACACACACATATGCATACACACTTTTCAATAGGCATCAAGGCAAAGTACCTTAGGTGAGGAGGGAATTTCTTTTTGTCCTTTCATAATGAACCTATGCATGATTCAAGAAGTCATATATTCAATAACACCCTGCACTGTGATCAGTTTTGAAACTGTCAAAAAAGACTGCACTGTCCTTTAAAAGACACACACTGTTTTTTGCTCGCAGCGGTTTTTGACAATAGATGACATCTTTATTCCCTAATTTCTAGCTCCATGAATAATTAAATGGCGTTGCATGTAATTTCCAGAAAAAGAAGAAAATGATTGATTAAAACAAGGCTGTCAGCACAATGTAAAAGATGCAATTACAAGAATAATTTGGGTGAAGACAAATGTAAGTGAAACAAATGAAGGAATGGCAACAAATGTAAGTAAAACATGCAAGTAAATGTAAGTTAAAAAAAAGTAAATATGAAGATAAATTTAAGTAAGCACGTAAGTAAAAGTAAATAAAAGTATTTTATAGAAAACATATCCGTATGTTAATGGCAAATGAAAGAAACTTTCCAGTTAAATTACAATAAGGCACTGGAGAGAAGCTTAAGCAGGATTAAAATGTGCCTGTTGTAACTACGACAGCAGTTCCTTTTTAATGTAAAAACAATCCAGCGCTGTACTGTGAAATATGAGCTTTACAGGATAATACTGCTGTTTGGTTGCCATCATAGAGCTATTTTGGTGTTTCTGCTAGGATCTCCATAAAATGGTTTACTACCGTAAAATATAACTGCATGTTCTCACTCACATACCCAAGGACATATATACAAAAAAAAAGCTACAAAAGTCACCAAAAAGCCTCTGTATAGCAGAGGAAGCACATTTTAAGGCGGTATTTACCTTGCAGGTACTACTATATATATATTAAAATTTTTTCTTCTGTAGCGCAATAACAAAAAGAACCTTTTAAATTTCCTTTTTTGTGTGTGATGAAATCCTTTAAAAGCACGCTTTTTATCATGGGATGCCTTGCTGCATTGTGGTAGCTCCTGTAGACAATATTGCTCAGAGATCCCAGAGGTGTCAGCGAGGGCCAGATCAAAGACAGACAGCAGGGTGTAATTAAAATAGGAGTAAAGATTTTTGTGTCGGCAGCAAGCTGATCATTTAAAAAGTGAATAATTGCCTTAAAATGTTTGGGGGTTTTTTTGGTCAGTGGAACCAGATTTAAGGAGCCCTTTCCCTTTGCTTCATAATTAAACAGAGGCCAAGGTGCCTAATTAGGAAGAGTCACAGTCAAACTATAACAGATCACCTCTTTCCGGTGACAGTGTTGGGTGTAAAGGTGCATGACTTTGAGATTCATATGATGTTTGATTTAAAACAGCAAACAAAACATTATCTATGATCTGCAAAGTGTTTAATGGCAATAGTCCATCATAACTATCATAAAAAAACAATTATTGTTAAAATGTTAACGAACAAAAATGCAAATATTTAACGCTAATGTTTCACAACTGTTTCTATTGTAGGTTTATAAACAATATGGGAGCATTATCTGTTTATTATCAAACTGTTATTGAAAATACTTGTTAAAAGCAGTATATGCAGGAAGTTGTTAGGTTATAAATCACCTGGAGACTGTAGTTTGTGTATTTAAGCATCAAACTTAGGTAGGTTTAGGAAAAGGTTGTGATTTGGTTTAAAACACTCTCATTTGCAACATTAAATGTGCACATTTAAAAGATGTCATTTAAAGATTCAATCATTTTTTCCCCCTTTTGTTCTGGCTCTCTCTACTCTCTTCTCTTTCCCCTAACCCCCAACCAGTTGGAGAGGATGGGTGCTCCATGAGCATAGTTCTGTTGGAGGTTTCTTCCTATTAAAATGGTGGTTTTCCTCTCCCCTTTCTCCAAGTGCCTGTTCTTTAGAGGTCCTGTGATTGTTTGGATTCCTAGTTACATAAATAAACCATAAATTAGGACTTTACTATTGATTTATATATTTTTTTCTGTTTATTGCTAAAATAGCTGTTAGTTAAAGTTAATTAACAAATTTTTTTAAAATTCATTAGTTGTTTTTGTTTTTGTGTGGTAAACTTCTCGGATGCTCAGCTTGCTCTGCACAAGGACTTTTCAGGTGACAGGGATTATAGAGTTCACCGGAAAGCCTGCCCAATCACTGGGCCAGCCTGGGGCTTTATTTCCAGTAACCCACACACACACTTACACCTGTATTTAGGGTTATGGTGGCTTCAACAATTCCCCAAATACATTTCCCTCCTGTAAATGTCTAAAAATCTACAAATTCAACCAATTTCCACTGTTTAAACTAAAGTCAGTGACTGTTGAGATTAATGACTGTATATAAAAGATAGCCATGACATCACCCGATGGTCAGTGAGGTCCACACTTGAAGACTCAAGTTTTACCCGGGATAGCCTTATGTACCTTTTCATCATGTATTAAATAAAACTCTAAGCTAACAATCGAGACCCAAACCTAAGTGTGTAAGAAATGAGAAATGTGGATAATTTGCCAGATTTCTGTACAGTCAGACGAGTGACCCCCTGCTGGGCAAAAAAAGAGCACAGATTAAATGGACTATAGCACCAGCTTCACCCTCAAAGGCTGTGTCTATCTTTTCTTTATTGCCAGTGTTTCTGATAATAAAGCCAGTATTTATTTACTTAATACCCTGCAAATTAAATTAATATCCCAGGTTGTTAGGTGTTTCATTGCTAATGAAACTCATTTTACACCTCTGTCCCGCTCTGAATCCAAATAAAGACTATCTATCATCATGTGTGTAAATTCACTATTAATATGCTGCACCGTCCCTAATGTGGGTCTAGAGCTGAAACACTGAGCTCAACTCGCTCAAACACTGAGCGAGTTGGGTCTTGGAGCGCACATTAGTAATCCTGCCAACACACTTTTAAACTGGGTCAGTACCAAAACACATTTCGGGGTGTGTAACCAGCATCTTGTCTTCACTACACCAAACACAATGTTAAAACACAGCCTGCTGTGCTTGTGGAAGTACTTCAAATAGCGCTCGGATAAAAAAGCGAAGAAAAACATATAAGACACGGAGAAGGAGGGAGAGGCATGTTTTGACAGACCTGTCACAGTGGTTGCACTTAAAAGGCTTGGCGCCGGTGTGTTTGCGGTAGTGCCTCGTCAGCTCGTCGCTCCGGGCGAATCGCCACTCGCAGCCCTCCCACGAGCACTTGTATGGCTTCTCACCTAGGGGGTAAAAAAAAAGCACACGTGAGCACCTGTTTGATCGCTCATACACCAATCACACGCTTATTTGTTGTTCTGCGCCCATGCAAAAAGCTCTTTGCCGCTAACCCTTTATCTTCCTGTTTGATATTGGCAGAGCTTTTATTTTAATGAGTGTGTCCTGTATATTGTGAGTGCATGTTAGCTTCCAGTCTGATAAAGATCCCTGTGCCTCCTGTCACCATTTCCTTTTTTAGGGACTGTAAAGAGAGCAATGGGATGAGATGGAGAAGCTCCCACTGGTCTCCAATCTTGCTGAACATGCAGAAGAGGAGAGGAGGGTTGAGAGAGAAGAGGTTGAGAGGGAGGGAGGGTGGGAGGGAGGGGTGAGGATTAGAGGCAAGGTGGATGAGAGACTGAGAGGAGGAGGTGAGATGAGACCAGGGGAGGGAAAAGTAGAGTAGGAGAGAAGTGTTGCAGAAGTGGATTAAGGCAAAGGAGGCTGCAGATATGCTGGTAGGGAAGGAGGGGGTAGTGATAATTAGGCCAGACACATAATGGCAAGGAGGCCACAATCCGCCAGCTGCGTCCAACTCCGAAGATGTCACCTGCATCAGTCACATCCCATCTGGACTGGTGCTCGAGGCTGACCAACTCTGCTCGAGCGCTTTCACCACGACTACTGGCTTAATTCATTGAATGCGATTATCTAAAGGGACAAAATCAATAGATCAACTGCTCTGTCAAAACTGCAATGAGAGCTTGTGTAAAGTAAGGAGGGGCCACATCTGTGAGCCAAATGTGGGAGATATTCACATAGTATTTCAGGCCGGATCTAAAATAATCAGTACTTTCTTTCTTTTTCAATTTTTTTAAAGTGATAAACCATGTCTATATGCTGATTTTGGCTGTAGCGTACCTGCTTTTATTTGAAGATCTGACTGTAATGATGGGAGCGTATCCATTGCATATGTATATGTATTTACCCCCATCTCCTCCTTAATGGGTTGGCCAATCTCAATGAAACTTTGCATGCATGACTTATTAACATTTATTAACATTATTTTTATATTTAGATAAACCCCAATTTTTTGTATTTTTATATAATTTATTAATTTCATTACCCCCCTGCCAACAGTTAGCTTCCATTGCAGATCAGCTAAGAGGGAACTTAAATGGTGCAACTTCCTGTGTTCTAATTTCAGTGGATCTGGTACACCTGTGCCATTTATTCCATTCAGTGTAGTTCTTTTGGATATTTAAGTCACCAAGATGACTCTGTCTAGGCCATCAGTTTTGTTTGTGGTTTAAATGTAAGTTTATATGAGTCTGCTGAGTCTATCAGTCAATTTGGTTTATTCTCATTTACTACCTAACCCTTTTTTGCTCTCCTGGACCGCTTTTGTTTCTAGGATCAGGAGTTACACACAATAGCGCCACAATTGGGCAAGACTAAAACAATCTGGATTGATAAATAGGACTGCAGAACAGAGGCAAAATATATATATGTATATCTATATCGATATATATATATACATATATATATGTATATATATAAATGTAAAAAACTACTCGATTTTGCGGTGAACTGTCCCTTTAACAAAAAACTGTAGAGTTTAAAGTGCTTTTTGGTCTAAATCCAGAAATTAGTCTTGTCCCCTTCCATCCCAGAGCTGCAGGTTTGGGCCATCCGACTCTGGCCAATGAAATTCCTGGGAGGCAGAAATGCCTGAATCCGTTGCCTAGCAATGGGATCAAGGGGGGTGGGGTGTATCTGTGTGTGAGTGTATGTCTAAGAGAGACGTGGGGTGGGTAGGGGGTATGTGGTGAAACATGAGGAGGCAGTGCAGCTGGCTGGATCTGGCAACGGTACGCCGCCATGCCACCGGCCAATTACTGAGCACGCTGGCAGAGCACGGAGGCAGTTGCCTAGCGACGGTAGCCGTAGAGCTGTACAGGGCAAGAGGCGGGGGTGAGGAGCGGGGCTGAGGGGGCGATGATGGTGGTGGAAGTAGTAGTGGTGGTGCAGGAGGAGGGGGGCACTAAGAGACCAGAGCCTGCAGCAGTACATAACCACTCAGCTACCGACTCCTCCAACGATACACTGCCTCCGTTGCCTAGCAACATCCCCCCCCCCTTTAGAAAAAAAATCCACCCTCCTCCGCTCTCTCTCAAGATGCCCAAACAGTGAAGTAGAGCAGGTACCCACTCGCCTCTGCAAACAGACACCGGACTGGAAATGCTACTTGTAAAAACATACAGTTCGACTGATTGACAGTTTTAAACGTCCATCAGTAACCTAATCCACTGGATTAGCCTGAACCCAGCAGCATAATCTGATTACCTTCTGTTACTTTTGGATTACTTTGCCTGTATAATGTAGATTATTGAGCTAAGTGGATTATTGTTATGATTTAAAGAATCAGGATTGTGGACAGTTGGGCGCTGCTTTTTAAAACAATTATTTATTCCGAATGATTTAATAAAATCCACCATTAACCGGCACTTCTCCCTTTTCATTTCAGGGAAGAAATGCATAAAATCAAAATACCCCACCCCCTCCTCCCTCCATCTTTACAAATGCTTTTTTATTTTAAAATAATCAAATGAGTGCTCACATATTTCTCATCCATAATCTGATAACTGGGTGTTTCCTGAGTCACCGTAATCCCATTAGGCGTAATCTGTTACTTCCGAATGCTCAAACACACGCACCCATGCGCCCGTTCTCTCCAGCCTCTCAGGTGCCAGTGGTGAAGTTAATTACATTCCCTCCATTAGCTGACGCTGAAGCAGGGCATTTGGGTCTCAGAGGTCATTACAGAGGCTCTCGGAGAGGCGGCTTTATAGGCGCCAGCCCCGCAACCAGCACTGCTGGCTCGGAGATGAGCGAGGGGAAGAGACAAAGATGAAATATGGAGGAAGTAATGGAGAATTGAAGTGCGTTAGTAAGAGACGTGAGGATGATGGGAAAGCATGGGATGAAGCCTTTTTTCATAAAAGGCTTAATCATTTCTAACACAGTGCCTGGCAGGTTTTTTTTAAAAGGCACTTTAAATTAGTTTTGTAGTTGATTGAAAAAATATTCTCACATATCCAAAGACACATTGTAATATTTTAAAAGAATAAGAGTGGAAAGAGCCTATTTGTGGTCGTAAAGGCCAAATGAGGTGCCATCATTCTCACAATAAATCATAACAGAGATAGCCTTACATCAAAAATATATGGTAGAGTTATTACTGAAATTATGTCACTACTTGTGTTACAAAGGTTCTTCGGTTATTTGCACACCAGGCGGGTACAAAGAAAAAAAAAATAGTCTGACGTTGGACTAGAGGAAAAGAGCATGATGGTAACCAGGATAGAAGCAAGCGCGTTACACTCCTAACACAACTTCAGCTCTTTGCTAGCATCTGCAAAGACAAGCATGCTAACACAAAGCTAACAAAGGCAGTGATGAGGAGTCCAGCTTTTAGCCTCCATTTCTACCTGATCATGTTTCTACTCTAAATGCTCCTTTTCAGACAGTTTTTTCTACTTTTTCCTTTGTATGATGTCACTTAGAGCTGATACTCCTAATATGGTCACGTCAGGCACACAAGCCCCGCCTCACTGTTGTTCAAGCTTTCTGTTTACAAAAGGCAGCCAATCAGAACAAAATTAGAGTCCAGGAATATAAAAAAATATATATACATATACCTAGACCCCCTTTTAAAAAAAACTAAAAGTGGCAAAAGAGCAGAGTGACAGAATATGAGCCCGATAGAGAGGCGAACATGCAGAGAGAGACAGCGTACTGGCTAAAAGACCGAGACAGAATGAGAGGAGGAGAGAGCCAGAGAGGGAAAATGATGAGAAACAGGAGAAAGAGCGAGAGAGCGAAGGCAGAATAACCCAACAGTCCTCGTGTTTTACCCTACCCAAAATCTAATTGTACCATTCCTTATCTCCCATAAGCCTATTCACAAAAAGCTCTACAGGGCACTGTCATTTCAACTCAGCCCGTCTAATTCCAGATTAAATCGTTGCCTTTTCTCCGTCAGTAATTTATGGAAATAACAACTAAGAAAAAGAGGATTTGAGTAATGACATCTTTAAACTTGTCAGGATAATGGCTCAGTGAATGGGGGAGCCCGTGGCACTGCTGTCTTTTTCTGAAGAGGGTCGCTCCACTGTACCTCCCCCATCCCTGTCTTCTGTCTTCATCTACTCTTTGTTTCACTCCACGTCGCTCTTCTCCTCTTTCTTCAGCTTTTGTGGCTCCCTTTGTCATCTTAAGTCGACATTTTCCCCGTTTATCATTCTACCTTCCCGGTTTGAATAACAAGACAGATGTTCTTTTTTCACTGCTTTTATGTTAAAGCACCTTACGTGACACTGATAGGCTCCATGGGGGAAGGGAGGAAGTGTGTTTTTAATGGTGCTATATGGAAGTTGTGGCACTGTCATTAAATCATTTTAATGTAAATTTTTCTTAATAATTTACAGGGTAGAGAGGGGGGTGATAAAAAGAGGTTGCCACATTAATTTTTCTCTGTTTGTCTATTCAGGTGTGCAATGATAGACACTCCCAACAATTAGTCAATTAGACAAATAGTTAAAGAGAGGCAAATCAATTATAATTGAAGTGATTGGTCAAGTCATAATATTAACTTAGTGCCATTATAAATAAATATAAACAGAGTGAAAAATGGGGGGTGTTATCTTGGTTTAATAACTATTAAATGGTTCATAAAATAGGTACATATTCACTGGGGAAGGACCAAGCTAGCTCCAGACACGATACAGCGTCAGCACAGATGATTGACAGGTGAGCTCCTTCTCCTGCAGCCTTCTACAACTTCCCAAACAGTCAGCTGATTGACACTGCAGCTCCAAAGTTTTCTAGACATTACCCGAAAGGGGTCTTTAAGCAGGCAGCTCCATAGTGCAGCGTCTTTGTAATGTCTGTTTGATGAATCCACTGCTCATCATGTGTCCTGCCTCCTATACACGCTGTACCCGAGCAGCTCTATCGCCTAAACCACACGGAGTACTTCCAACAGTGTGAACGCATCCGAGGCAGACTATTTCCTGCTGTGTGCTGCGTGTGAGAAAGGATCAAAATGATCCCAAACTAATTCTTCTAAAATTGTTTGAAGTTAATGTGGGAAAACAGCTTAAGACATGTTTCTTAATACATTGGTAATGAGTAAGCCATGCAGCCGCTGTTTTTGGAGGTTTGTTTTTCAAGTTTCCAGAGGTTTGGACCTAAACTGTAACTATGGATTGGAATGCTCCATCTCAAAATTCAAAGATATCACAAGACAAATAAAGGTGCCCCCTCTGCTATTTACTCTGTTAATTAACCGAGTTAAACACAAAATATAGTATGGATGTCAGATTACGGTACAGTACTGTGCAAAGTCTTGAGCCATTCCTAATTCTGCTATGGAAATGGCACAGCAGTGTATTGAAACATGTGCAAACATACATGGAAATACAATTTTAATGAGCTTGAAAGTCATGATTTGGTGTGACCACCTTTATTCTTCAGCACAGTCTGAACTCTCTTAGGCAGCTTTCTTTAAGTAGTCTTCAGGAATAGTTCTGCAGGCTTCTTGAAGGACATTCAAAGCTCTTCTTTGGATGTTTCTGCCTTTTGTTCTGTTCTCTGTCAACATGATCCCACACTGCTTCAATAATGTTGAGGTCCGGGCTCTGGGGAGGCCGATCCATGACTGATAGTGCTCCACTGTGTGTTTTTCTATCCAGGATCCAGGTATGATTTTACTTTTAGACTTTCAGGCAAGTCAAGTAACAACAAAGAGTCTAAAGTTACAATTTAAAATTGTTTTTTTGCTACGCTGTGTGTTGTGCGTAGACACAACGGTGGTTTGTCTCTTTGGTTCAGTGCTTTGTTTTATGTTTTAATGGGTCATAGGTCAGTTTTAAGTGGCTTAACAAACAAAAAACTCTCCTCTGAAAATGGTCAGGTACAAGGAGTGGATGGAAAATGAGTGGAAAACCAGGCAATGTCCAAAGAAAACCTGGAGAACTGTTGTTCAAGAGCACTTTAAAACATCAGAAGAAAGTCTGAATTCTTAGAAACAAAATATAAAGAAATGAGCGTTGGCTGAAGACTTTTACATCATGTTGTAGCATCACTATGTTCAGATTCCTATGGTCGGTTCAGCCTTCACATACATTTTAATATCAACTACTCCACACAGCTCTCTGGATTTCAGTTTCATTTAATTGAGACTTTTTGTGATTTGTCTGTATGGATTTTGTGACTGGACAGCACTGGTGGCTCTGGTCCCCCATAGCTGGCCCAGTTGGCATGGAGTCTAATCACAAGGGTTGTAGACACACCACGCTGGGGGAATCAATGATGGCATGTCTGTGCAAATTTGTTCCAACACATAGGGTGTGATGTTTTCATCATCTCTCACACTCAGATGATGACTTCTTTTCAAAGAGGCAAGCCAGAGCTGGTAAACAAGTCGCACGTAGCGTCTTCGCTGGACAGCTCTGGTGATCTGTCAACCAAGCAGTGGATAAATTTAGAAGGCGGGGGAGCCCAATCCAATTTGAGTCACTGTAACTTCATTTACTATGATGGACGCGCTTTGCTGTACCTCCCGCGGTTAAAATAAATAAGGAAACAGCTATATGGCTACCTATCACATGTCAATATCCATCTCATTATACCGCTGAACGCCTCTCTCGGAGTGTGGGGGGAAGAGAAAAGACCGAACAAAAATAACATCGCTCTCAGCTCGCCAACCAAAAGAAGACACACAGAAGAGCTCAAATCCAACCTTTTGAAGGCGAACCATTTCTCACTCACCATCGATAACTCCACAGTTTTCCCTTCTCCTCAGGTTAAGAGCCTTGGTGTCATCCTAGACAGTTCACTTTCCTATAAATCTCACATCAACAATCTCACCCGTTCTGCCTACTTCCATCTACGCAGCATTAACAGATTGCTTCCTTCTCTTTCCACCCAGTCTACGTCCATTCTTGTCCACAGTCTTGTTACCTCCTGTATTGACTACTGCAATTCTCTTCTGCATGGTCTCCCCCAAAAATCCCTCCATAAGCTTCCACTGCTTCAGAACTCTGCTGCTCGCATTATCACCAGAACCCCCTCCTACCAGCACATCACCCCTGTTCTTCAGGAACTTCACTGGCTCCCTGTGAAATTCCGGATAATATTCAAACTTCTTCTGCTCACCTTCAAGGCCATTCATAACCTCGCTCCTCCTTACCTTTCTGACCTGTTAACCACTACCTGTTCTGACCGTTCACTTCGTTCTTCTTCTTCTATCCAGCTTGCTGTACCTTCCTTCCGCCTCACCACCATGGGAAGCAGAGCTTTCAGCTGCTCTGCTCCCAGGCTGTGGAACTCTCTGCCCCCAGAAATAAGAAACATTGGTTCTCTCCCCCAGTTTAAATCCCAACTCAAAACTCATCTGTTCAAATCTGCATATTCACTGTGAATCCACTGTTTGTTCATTTTATCTTGTGCTTTTGTTTTATTGTTCTTATTCTCCCATTGTTTTACTAAGTGTTTTATCCTATTATAAAGTGTCCTTGGGTGACTTGAAAGGCGCTCATAAATAAAATTTATTATTATTATTAAATAAGCTGCAAGTTAATAACAGCAATCTCTGACACACTGGAGAAAATGCTGAGATGGTTATCCCTCATGTCCTGCCTCATGGGATTATAATATAAAGTTACATTTGAAAAATATTTCCCTTGTTCTTAAAAATGATCCCATTACCAACCCTGTAAAAACAAAATCTGACAACTTCAGATTGAGAAACACTGACCTAGACTTATAGAACGCATAGAGGACGGCAAGGCCTGAAATAAACCGAGGAAATGGCAGCCTATCCAGGTCAATCCATCCATCACTGCGCACTTACTCAGACAGAGGACAGCTCCCTGACAGAGGTCTGAGTGGTTTGGGATTGAGATGGAGGAGCGGGAGAGTTATAGCTTCTGAACCCTCCCCCCTTCCTTCATGTGAAGAACCTTGACAAGGAGGACCTACCCTGGTTTGGCTCAGAGAAGTACTTAAGCAGAAAGAGTGAGGATAAGAGTCGTGGTTTTTGGGGGGATTTTTTGCCTTTTTCTCAAATCGTCACATTTTTATCTTTCATTTTTGATATTTCAATAAGGCACAGACCCTGTTCTGTGATTACAGAGCTGCTGCTTCTTGCACATTCCTTATCGTTTTGTGTGCATTTTGTTCCAAGAATGTGTAGCAGGTGGATTTGCACTCGGTATTTCCAAGTGAGGTTATCTAAAAATTTGAAAACCCAGGAGGGTGGAAGCACGGACTGTGATAAACCGGAAGATTGTTACAGAACTGCCCGACATATTAAACGCATCTCCCCGAGTGGGCGAGGCTTCGAGACATCACCGGTAGAAAAAAAAAAACCCAACTCAGTGCTCATCCAAAGACAAGAAAAGAGTCAGAGTGTGTGCTATAAAAAAGAAGAAAATACTCTTTGAATCCTGTTCTTTCATCTTCGGTGTCTGTCTGTGTCTCGCTCGGCGTGCAGCGGTCATTTAGCTTCAGGATTGAGCCTTTTTAACCTGTCACCAACCATGAGCGTCAGTCAGTTTTATTACAGGTTCATGAAGGGGCTACCTGTGATTGTAGAGGCGCCCTCAGAGCTGCCGCGCTGAAAGCGGCTTACTGAAATCATATCTGAAAAGTGCCCCAACTATTCTGCTCAAATTCAGAATTGGAGTTAAAAGGTAACTATTTATTGGCATTATTGACAAGATATTTGAAAATGAAAACTTAATATTGTGTGTCAATTTCACATACAGTATGATAAGACTATAAATACTTCTGTAGTAGTTCTAATAGTGGGAATCTGACATTGTGCCCTGTGCTGTGTAAGCTATATGCTATGTATGCATTACGTATTCAATTGCGTATGAGTGATGCCATCTGCAAGGTATTTACTTGTGGAACATTTCTGTCCTCTTATTTTGAAAGTACAGTCGCTACTAACCAGCTAGACTCAGGCCTTCCTGTGTCATGTTTCCATACCAGAAGGCTGGCTAGTCATTTTTGTGGCTCTAGACGTCCACAGCGAGATAGAGGACGACTCTAAGAAGAACCTTCTCCTGTGCACCAAGCTTACAGAGGCTAGAGGACAAGGACTGCTGCCCATACCTGCTGTCCAGGGGACCGTCAGCAGGACTAGAGACTCACTAGAGAGTAAACGCATGTCAGGGGTGATTTGTGTCAGAAGCATAGCAGCACTAGTGACAGGCACAGTTTACAGGATGGTAGTGAGACCTGCTATGATGTATGGCTTGGAGAGTGTGGTTCAGAGGCCGAACTGAAGATGACAGGATTTATATTGGGAGTGACCAGAATGGACAAGATTTGAAATTAGTACATCAGAGTGAAAGTTCAGGTTTATTCAAGGATGAGATGGTTTGGACGTGTGCAGAGGATAATGGATATGTTGGACAAAGGATGCTGAAGATGAAGATGCCAGGCAGGAGCAAAAGAAAAAAAAGATTTGTGGATGCAGTGAAGGACGGAGGAGGATGCTAGAAATGAAATGGAGGCATATGATGTGCTTGGGTGACCCCTAAAGGGAGCAGATAAAAAGAGAAGAAGAAGAAGACTTCCTACCTGTATGTGTCCTCTGATGGGCCTTTAGGTGGGAGCTCTTGGTGTACACCTTTCTGCAACCATTGAATTGGCAGCGGTGAATCCTCTTCTTGTTTTCTGGTAGCTCTCCAACCCCGATCACACATGCAGCCCCCTCATCTTCATCTTTCACCTGGACAGGAAGCGTGTGCCCCGCCACCAACCTGGCTGCGCTAAGCCCCACCTTCCTGGCTACCAGCTTCAAGGTGAGTGTCCCATCAGCCGAGGCCGTCAGCGTCTGGTTGGGTTTGACGAGGTGTCGGCCGAGTTCTGGCGATGACGGAGGTGTCAGGGAGGTGACGGCACTCAGCTGAGCCTGGTGGACCCCTTCCATGACCTCTACATTTTCCAGCCCTTGTCCTTTGGGTTTGAGGTCTCTCCTCACAGCGCCAGGGGAAGGGAAGTTCTTTCGAGTAGGGCAAAGGATCACCGGAGGTGGGCTCGGTGGTTCTGGGAGGCTCGGCAGGCTGGGGAGCAGGGTGTCTGACAGCTCCTCCTCTCCATCCTCCTTCATGTAGGCTGGAGTTAGGAGGCCATCCAAGTCTTGGTCAAAGAGCTCCGACAAACGCTTGGGCTCTGTCTGCAGATAGCGCTCCAATTCCAGGCAGGTCTACAGGAGGGAAAAAGCGGGAGAAAAAACACTCGGTTTAGATTTAACCCAGGCAAATTCACACATTCGGTCATTTGCACACCCTCGCTCTCAAATCCCACTTGACAATTTCAACAGCCCATCAGATCATCCGATATGCCTTTACATGCTGTGCAGAGAAAAACCTGCATGGTGCCATCCACTCACCCACACAGGCAACAGAGCAGCTCTGCCAGCTGTCACACACACACTCACACACACAAACACAGATAGCCACCAAGACAGCCAGGATTACCTGGCAACTCCAGCAAGACGGCTGATTAAACACTGATTGATTGCAACCGCTGTAGCACGGGAGGAGAAAAAAGAAAAAAGAGGAGGCAACGGGGAAAGCAGGAGGAGAACTCCTAAACTGTACAGAACTCCTATCAAACAACATTTTATGGAGCTTTGACAAACCATGTGCACACAGGCTTCCACTGAGCCAAGATAGGAAGATTTATTCAGCTGTAGTTATGGTCCGCTTCATCCCTATTACTCCAAACACCTCTCCCCGCGGAGGGCAAATAAAAGGCTGCATCCCAGATTTGTGCGAACTGGCATCCTGAGAAGTCTATTACTTTCCAACAAGCCGGCAAGGTTCTAGGAGGCAGAGCGAGCGTGCGACGGTGGGGTTGGGGAGTAGGGGGGAGGAAAGAGACGCTCCATGTCCAAGGATGAAGCTATTACATTTGAATGGCCGGCCACAGTTTGATCCGAGGGATCGTTGTGTTTTGCTTGTAGCCACTAACCCGTTTTGACAGCTGAGATGGAGGCTAGCAGCTCCACTGGGCGCGTGCAACTCGCCACTTCATTTGTGTGTAAATAGGCACTGACAGACAGAGCAGCTAGTTCCATTATCAGGAATAAGGTTGTGCAGACTGAACACATCAGAGACATTTACAATCTTACAGCAGCACCCACCCCACCATCACCACCCCTTTCCTTGTTTGCACCTTCTAAAAATAAAACTGCACGTTTTCTTCTCCTGTTTCGAAGGTGAGGTGGAGGGGTGGGTGTGTTGCCGAGGGATTTCTCCTTTAAGTCATTTTCTTCCAGGAACAAAAAGAGATTTGGAGTTGTTGGGTTTTTTTTTGTTCTTGACTGCTTACAGTATTTGCATACTGACATCAAATTAAAAAGCTGCTCTGGACCACATCTACAGCGAGAAGTGAAGATAATGCACCGTGTCTCCTCCCTAGACTGTACGCCTACATGTTGTTTTTGCTGGGGGTTTTTTACCTGGTGATGGCTTTAAAAAAATACGTTCTTTCATGCGCCGTCTGAGAGGTCTTTGCCGTTGATGGCTCCGCTGAACGAGAAGGGAGACGTCCCACTCGCTGTTCTCTCTCTCTCTCTTTGGGAGCGAATTTAATATTGAAGCTGTCGAAATGTGACGGGAGAAGCACCTGTCGGTCAGTGAGCTATAGAAAAAACGCAACCCTGCTCTGTTTACAGCATGGCCTCTAACACCTTCAGCCCATCCACCGATTGCCCCCCACCCAAAAAATCAACCTGCTTTTCTTTTTACTTTTCTTTTTTTCCTCCTGCATTGTTGTCCCTTCCTTTCCCAAGGTGAGGACTAATTATCCGCTAAAAACCATCCAGTTAAAAGGTACTTTATTCGGCAAAATGCTGAGGACTGCAAACCAAGGTGAGTGTGTGCGAGGCAGCGATAGTTCAAGGGAGCGGAAAAGAGGATAGAAATGGATAAGTGGAGAGCGGGGCTGAGGAAGGTGAAGAAGAAAAAGAAGAAGAAGAGGAGGAAAAAGGAGACTGAAGGAGAGTGATGTGGGGGGACAAGGTGGGAGAGTGACACAGTGTGAGTGAAGGTCTTGACTTCATTTTCTCCATGGGGGGGTGAATCCTTTTTGGGAGTGTGACATTTGCCGTAACAGGATCCTGTCAGCGGGCGAGGCACAGGCCTCTTGCACGCAAGCACGTAGGGGAGGGTTCACGCACGATAAATGTTCGGTTACGACCCACGGCGAGGTGCCGGGGGTGTACTCCAGCGTTGCATGCATGTGCATGCCTGCATGTATAAGGTGTGTGTGCACAGAATGGGAAGACGCTAACCCTTGCACGGAGGATGAAAGCGGGCCCCAGGTGAGGCGGTGATGGGCAATACAAGCTTATCGTGGGCTCTTTCTTTGAATCTGTCTTTCTTCACTCCAATCACTCCATCAAGCCCCCCCCCTCCAACCTCCCCCAGGTGGTGACATTAACATTGTTAGAGAGAAGGTCATGCAGTTGATCAGCAGTTCCTCTGTGAAGTGGTGTGGGTGTATGTATGTGGCCGCATGTAATTATGCCAGTGTCTTGTGTGTGCGTGTGTGTGTGTGTGTGCGTGCACGCGTAATTATTGCAAGTGCGCGTGTGTATAATTGCGCTACCGTGTGTGTAATCATGCAGCTCTTGTACGGGTGTTTGTGTGAACACCTACGCACGTGCATAAACTGCTCGTTGCTGTTGTGGCCTGAAGTGAATGTGCAATTGGCATCTGTGTGTGTGAAATCAAGAGCCAAAGCATCCCACAACAGCCAGGATAAAGGAACACTCATGGCCCGCCTCGACTCCATTTGGACAAACGCCGATCTGGAGAGTCGGCATCAATTGGCTCTGCACAAAGCCAGGGTCCGTTTCCTAAAAGGCTTTCGGGATGATTCCTTCATGCGAGCCAAGATAAGCTGAGACAATCCAATGGCCGTTCCAGCAGCCCCGCCTCCTCCTCTACCTCCTCCTCCTCCTTCAAGCGGGTGGTTGGGTGACTTCCCAGCAACTCCAGACATCCATGTATTTTTTCATTTGTTGTTTTTCTTTTTTCTGTTGTATTCTGTATTTAAAGAGAAAAAATCGTGGATGCCATTTGTACACAGTAGATCTACATGCACGGTGGTGTAGTCATTAGCAATGTTGCTTCACATTAAAAATAGCCTCGATTTGAATCAACTAGTCATCTGCAGCATTTGCTCCTGGATGTTCCAAAAGAAAGATACACTGACCAACTTTAGGAGGAATTTTGTTCATTATCAATCAGATTTAATTAATTAATTTTATATATTATCTTTAATCATATTTAGTTTATCGATTAATTTCCTTTACCTAGTTCAAGGTCTTTGGGAGGGTCTAGTACACCCTGTACAGGTCTCCACTAACACTACTTTAGAATCAATAATTACCTAACATGGATGTCTTTGAACATTTGTAAGAAGGCAGAGTACCCAGGGATAACATGCAAACTCCATACAAAAATGTCCCAGGCAGGCGGTGGACTTGAGTGTAAAACCTCTTATTGTAAGGCGAAGTGCAAATCACTGCAGCACCATGCTAACCAAACCAAAAAGGAATTAGCGAACAAGGTAATGAACATGGTGATAAATTGTTTGGGATTCCAAAAGTGACAAAAAGGTTTGTTTGTATTATGTATGTAGATGTTGTTAGCATTATTAGGGGGAAAAAAGCTAACACACCACGATCTAAAGAAACTCAAGAACAGGAGAGAAACAAAGTCATTGACATCTATCAGTCTGAAAAGGGTTACAAAGCCACTTCTAAGGGTTTTTACAGCTGCAGGCCTCACTTGTCTCAGTTAAGGTCAGAGTTCATGATTCCACAATAAGAAAGAGACTGGCATCCATGAGAGAGTTCAAGGAGAAAACCTCTGCTGACAGAAAGGATCACAAAGGCTCGTCTCACATTTGCCAAAAACATCTTGATGATTCCCAAGACTTTTGGAAAAATATTCTGTGGACTGACGAGACAAAAGCTGAACTTTCTGGAAGGTTTAAGTGCCGTTACATCTGACATAAAAGTAACAGCATTTCATAAAAAGAACATCACAGCAACAGTCAAACATGGTGGTGGTAGTGTGATGGGGCTGCTTTGCTGCTTCAGGACGACTTGTTGTAATTGATGGAACCATGACTTCTGCTCTGAAGGAGGATGTCCGGCCATCAGTTCATGGCCTGAACCTCAAGAGCACTTGGGTTATGCAGCAGGACAATGATCAGAAACACAGCAGTGAGTCCACCTCAGAATGACTCAAAAAAAAAAAAAAAAAAAAAAGGAAGGCTTTAGAGTGGCCGAGTCAAAGTCTGGACTTTTCAGACTGAAATGTTTTGGCCGTTCATGCTGGAAAATCCTCCAAAGTGTCTGAATTAAACCAATTCTGCAAAGAAGAGTGAACCAAATTCCTGCACAGTGATTTGAAAGACTCATTGCCAGTTATCACAAACGCTTGATTGCAGGTCTTGCTGTCAAGTATGGCCCGACCAGTTATTAGTGTAAAGGGACAATTACCTTTTCACACAGGGCCAAGTAGGTTTGGATAACTTTTATTCCTTAATAAAGAAAATCATCATCTCAAAAACTGAGATGATGTGAGTTTTCTAGGGTTTTCTTACATTAAATTTTGTATTACTATGGCTGTTCTAGCCATTTTTTTTGTTTTTCTCACCATCGTTTGCAATTTGAGCACAGCTCTGGTTAATTTCATGCTGTGGCTTCAGAATGCTCAAAATAACCTTTACAAGAAACAAAAGATTGTCTATGCTGAAAAGAACTTCCTTTTTATCAGATCATTTAGCACAGAAACATTTTAAAAAGGTTCAGCGACACATGGACCAAGTTTCCATCAGACATGCGTCTTTTCTCCATGCTGCATGAGTTTCTACTCGTGAGATTTCCTATTTATCTAACAGTTATCTTATTTAACGGTCCACGAGAAAATACATTTCAGCTTCCAAAGTCACAAAGCTCAGGCACAAAAATATAAATAAAAATATCATGAAGCTGGTTTCATGTAAATTTTTTTGATCAAGCTCATATCAACTGAACTAAACTGCCTTTCCTCCTCCTCCTTTGCTGCCTTTTGTTTTACTGAGCCACACTCTGAAATCACACGTGCACAACACACCTCTGCTTAGTGAGGCTTAAAATACAGCAGGTGTGATAAATATTCGCTGATCACAAGACTCACACGCCTTTCACAAAGTCGAGTGGGCTGAGAGCTGTGAACCAGGCCCGATTCACTCACTTGCACTCTTCACACTTTGACTTTTCTCATTTCTCCTCCTCCCTGTCTCGCTCTCACTCCTCCCCTCTTCCATGGGGGCCCTTGGCCTGGCAGCTGATCCTCTCTCTCTCCATCACCTCCCTTCACATTTGGCCTGCGCTGAGCCGCCTGCCATCACCATCAAAGCGCATGCTGCCTCCCAACTGTTAGCACCCCACTACGCTGCTAATAAAAAGCCTGGGTTATAAATATGAACAGACGAGCATGCATAATGCCCTAAAGGAAGGCCCAAAACACCACTAAACAGATAAATGTAATGGGGTGGATATGGCTCATTAATTTTAGGATGATCGTGTTTAGTTTTTACAGATGCCTTGATAGAGACAAGGTGCTATGAATAATATTCAGAGCTGATGCTAGCAGGGTTGAAAAGGGCAGGGCTATAAGGAGGTCCTGAGCAGGAGGGGTGATGCTGAACTATTGTTAAATACACTGAGGCTGTGAGAGTGGGGGGGATGCTGTCACATCTTTTCAGAGATGACCCATCATTCCCTGCAGCACCTTCTTTGCAGTGTTGCATGGATATTTAGTTTTCCTGAGAATTAAAGTCTCGGTAGTGGCTAGAGATTTCACACACTGTGAAGTCTGACTGTCATAAAAAAACAAAAACAAAACTTAAATTTAATGCTACGAAAACATCTTAAGCAAAGATATTTGTAATGATAAACTAATATAGCAGTTTGATATTTATACTGACATAAAACTTTGGCATTTCTTTGATTTTTGCCTTTAGCTATATGAAAAGAAATGAAAATATAAAAGCTAGAGCAAACAGCTGGTTAATTTAGCTTAGCATAGGCTAATTTGTAAACAACCAGGCAATCTGGCAGCACTGTATGTAAAAGATCTATGTAGCCACTATGATGCGACTTGCTGGTTTCTGGAATAACATTAGTACTGAAGTTTTATATGTTCCACAATGTTTAACTAGGAGGATATCGTGCCAAGTTACCAGCTTAGGCTAACTAGCTTAGTTAGCTTATTGTGTGAATGCACAAACAGACCTCTTACAGACTCAGATAGGCTGTTATAGCAATATTCTTTGTTAGATGACGCCACAAATATCGTTAAGAGGTGCAGTTTAGTGACATGAATTAGCTGCCATGACACCTAGCAGACAGTTAGTGGCTACCACTGCTCGTGTCTGAATTCATGTTACAAAAAAGCAAAACTTTAACCTAAAGCTGGTGACTAATTGAAAAGTTTAGATCCTGTGTTGCTGTTACGAAAGAAGAAATCAGAAACAAAACCCAAAATGTCTTCTTGTAACAAGCTTTTAATTTCTACTGTTAAATTGGCTGTTTATTGAGATTTAGAGACACGTGACCACTAACCACTTGATGTTAACTCGTCCATCATTTTGGATGTGTGACAACTATGGTGGCAATGCAGGATCAAGTGTGTTACACCGCCCAGACTGAAAAATATAAAAATCAACAGGCAACTGTGGCAACCTGCCAGCAACCAAAGCAACCACCAGGAGGTTTTAGAAGAAGAAAGTATACTTTATTGATCCCCTTGGGGAAATTCCTCTCTGCATTTAACCCATTCACTCAGTGAAGCAGTGGGCAGTCATTGGGCGCCCGGGGAGCAGTGTGTGGGGACAGTACCTTGCTCAGGGGTACTGCAGGGTAGCTGTTCAGTGGATTTGAACCACCGACCTTCCGATCATGGGGCCACCAGGGATTTAGGTGCAACACCATCTTTGCAACCAGTTTATCCAACAACAGTCAGAAACATCCACATACCACTACAATAATACACATTTTCCCCTAGCAACCAATGGTTGTATCATGTCCAATATGGATGACAACCAATTCTTTCCACTACTGTTGCTTTTCTAGGATTAATAATAGTGTTGTATAACAACAGATTACAGTATATTATAAAGTTTGTCTGTGTATAGAAGGTATGGCCCAGTGTTTAGTTCCTGACTGCAATCACCGCTCAGGTGCTTTGTGAAGTTTCACACTGTAATTTAGGGTTTAAACATTTCCGTGGTACAGGGACCTCCATCAATCAGAAACATTGCTGTTTCAGTTTTGGACTGTGGGTAGAGTAGTTCTTTCCATGTTATTGTGGATAAAACAAGTTTTTTGGTAAAATAAAGATGATATCAGACAGACTTGGGATTCCGCAGTGAGCCAACTTTGGATGGTTACAACATTATGTCTCATAATCAAAATCCCTATGGAGAATATGAACAGGATTTTCTGCAACTTTACTATTGAGCTGTAGGAGTACTGACTCAGCCAGCCTCAAGTGGCATTAGAGGACCTGCAAATATTGGTACTTCTCCCCTGGCTAATTTTTCTTGGATTGAGAGCAATCTTCATCTTTAGATAGAAAACAGTCTGTATGTTTTCCTCTATTTTCAGTTTTTGTGTTAAACAAAACTAAGCTGTTACAATATTTACAGCACAGACGTGAGTGATGTCTTTAGATGGGTGCATACATTAGCCGTGCTGACTTTTGAAGCTTTCAGAAGAACAAAATAGAGGTTGCACAGAATGCGCTTTTGTTTGTCACCCCCCCTAAAGAAATCTCTTTGTCATCAACATGACACATTGATTATTTGTTTTGGCCAATTTCATATGTAGCAGGAGTTTGATTACTCATTTTAAAAGCCAGTAACATTCATGTATTAACATGCGGCTTTGCTTCTCTCTGCCTTTTGTTGCGTCGCATCCAAGTGACAGTCTGTTTATTGCCTCTTGTATGCTTTTGTTTAAATCACACAATGTCATTGGTCACAGAAAATGGGGCGGCCTCGGCCTCTTTTCACGGGGCGTGAATGCAATAACGCTGCGATATCGGCTGTGATTAAAATCCCTCTGAGAAATTAATCACAGCGTTACCCTACAGGTAGGTAACAATCATATCAGCTTTCACATCTTGCCTGCAGCCGACCAAGTAACCAGATTGTCTTATCCTTTATTTCTTTTTCTTTGGATTTCACTTTAGGACAGTTGTTTTTTTTTGTTTTTTTAAATCTTGTTATCTGTAATCCAGAAACACGACTCCCACTTGTATCGAAGTAAAAGTTTGGGCGGGCACTCGATTCGGAGAGCATGTCTGAGAGTGTGTCTGTGCGCTATGTGTGTGTTTTCCTGCCCAAAGTGTGTTATAAGGTCTGTGTCTCGCATTGATCTGGTGAGCCGGGCCAAACCATCACTTTGAGGTGACAGCTAAATGACCAGTAGCCCGAGGCGGCGGCCATCTCGCCAAAAGCTTTTGTGCATTTGTGTGTGTGTGTGTGTTTGCTAATCGATACCAAATGATACCATGCAGGAGCTCATCAGCAGTGGCCGTCGCAGCTGACAGAGACGGTAATCTATAGCTTCACTGAGCAATACTCACCCGCCCCCCTCGCCAACCCCATCTCACCCATATACACACACACACATAAAATCTCCAAAAAAGCATGCCCTCCCGACTAAGCTCCCCTTCAGGGTTTGCTCCTTGCACACTTAAGAAAGCTGGCCCCCAGATTCTAGACTCCTTGGAGAGAAGCATCGCGTCATCGGCAGATCCCATATGAGCGGGTAACCTGCCTACAGGGCCAGAAGGAGGGGAAGGATGGAGGGGGTGGATGTGGGGGAGACAGGTGGGAGATAACGCCTCATTTTCCTCTATGCTGATCTGAATAGCGGAGCGCCCTCATGCTGCTGCGTTATTCTCAGTGGAGAGAGCAGCAGGGGGTGCGGTGTTTGGCCGGGAGGGATCTTAGAGCTCCCGATGCCCCGGCAGGGGCTGCCAAGCAGCGAAGCAGGGAGAAGAGACACAAAGAGAAGGAGCTGAAGGAGGAGAAACCGAGTTAAATCGGTGAGACGAGACACATATGACAGACAAGTGAGAGATGAAGAAACAGGCCTCAGTGTGTGGAAGATGAGCAGGTTTTGATTTAGGTTAAGTTGAAGATGAGGTACAGGGTGGTGTATGCAACAAAAAAAGGAAATAAAAGGCTGCAGATTGGAGTAAGGGAGGAAAAACAGGGGAGAGAAGGACAGGAAGCTTTAAATGCCACAGACAGGAGACAGGCGTCCTCCTCTTCCTCACTGACTAACAGCTCCATCTCTCCAGGCAGCCGAGCCTCACCTAGCTTCGATAACACACTACGGAAACAGCTTAATTACACACACTGCCTTATCAGGCGACATTAGCCTCACAGTAATAATCAGAGCCGCCGTCAAAACCTGGCAACGCAGCAGCTCGAGGCGGCTTTACACAGTGTGGGCTTCGAGCTGATAACAGACACTGCCAGTTGTTAAATCACAATTTGCTGACAGGGTTTGAGGGAATAATGCACATTTGGTTGTTAACCTGACACCTCCTTTATATGCAGTCAATTTTTGTTTGGATGGGCGCACTAATAGGCACAATGGCCACTCGAAGCTGTTTATAGGCGCCGTTTTTCTATCCCTGCTCTGCTGGACTCGCTTTCCTCGAATCCAGCAGGGTTTGCTCATCGGTTACATTTGCAGAGCGACTGCCTCAGTAAGAGAATAAGGTTTATTTTGCTTTAGATTGGAGCACAGTAAGTAAGGCCTCAGTTATGGGAGCTTTATGTGTGTGCGTGTCTGTTTGTGTGTGATCTTCAAAGCACCTTTCATCTAGCAGGAAAGCCACAATGATGGAGCACTCAGAGCATAAAAACCTGGTGACCTCTGCCTAATGGAGCAGAAAGACATTTCCCACTGCTTTCTCCGAGCCGACACAACAGAAAGGCACACATCCCCATCACCCTGACACCGGGGACCTCCCACTCTGTTTTCCCATAACAAAACAACATGGATGGCAACGAAATAAATAAATGAACAAATAATACAAGTGATAAAAACAATGTCACCACAAGGTCCACTAACTGTTCACACATGTTGCCCACCATCCTGTTAGGACTTTCAAGTTGTTGCACGCTGGTGTGTGGCTAGCGCGAGTCTAGGCTGTATATAAAAAATGAACAGGGCCAAGGTGACATCACCCACTGGACTTCTGTAAGGATGCTGGTTTAAAGTGGTTGGAATGGTAGAGTTATCTAATGCTGACAAGCTCAATTTGCAAGGCACATCTACAAACTGCACGGATGCAATGCACAGACAGGCATCTGCTAATTAGGGTTAAACTGCATGGACTTAATAATGATATATTTACTGTCACTGCACATATACAACATAATTAGGTGAAATGACACATGAGAGCAGAATGATGGAAAAATCATGTTCAGGGACACAAAATAATGTTGAGAAATACGAAAAAACAACAACATTGAAATCAAGTAATCAGTCAATTTTAATCAGTAGATCACAGGTTGTGAGTATATGGAAGTATAGGAACTGTCATGAGATCGCGATGTATTAAAGTACAAAAGGGAAAGTAAAAGATACACATGAGACATTTTATATTCTATGGGCATTCACTGCACGGTTGATTCTATTAAAATAATAGAATTTTACTGAGCTGAACTGCAGCATGGACTTCCTGCATGTTTAACACAATTAACCACACAGCAAACCGTATTATTGTTAAATAATTGCATTAAAAATGCTCCAAAAGGCACCAACACCACAAAGAAGGTCAAGAGGTCCGGCTCAGTGATTTAAAAATGAGCTGAGGTGAGGAGTAGCAGACAGCTAACCAGCCACAGCTGTCACTCAAAGCGGTCAGAACCTTTACCGTATGTGACTTTAACACTAGAAGTGCCAACGGGTCACTATGACCTGTTGGCATTTTAAAAATCATGTAACCCCTTCATCTTGTATTTCATGACCTTTCCTAAAATGGGTTTATTCATCTTTAAAGTGAATTTTTGGACGCTCGGGACAAAAAGAAAAACAAATGACAACCGTCTATACATTAAACGCCTCAAAATGAGTCAATTTCACCGCTGTCAGAAGGTAACATAAAATGCTGGGCTCGACATTTGCGATATGTAGGTTGCCTGGTAAGTAGAGTTGGGCATTTCATTGAAAAATGAATCAAAACTGACATTCAGAACTTCCAATCGACACAGTTTTGACCATGTGAGAAGCATCATGGAGGGAAATGCTGAGCTGACTGCGCAACAGGAGCAAATAAAAATGCCGTGTCCGTTATTTGGACATATTTTTTGGCTTTATTAGAGACTGCGTCGAACAAAAAGAAGAAAACTGTAAAAAAAAATAAAAATAAAAATCTGTTACAACACTCGAAGCACAATCATGTTATTGAAATCAAAATCCCAGCTTTAGTAGTTGAGCATATTTACAGTCTAAAGCTTCTAAACTATGAGGGCAAAAACTATATATATATATATATATATAATGTATATAATATATATATATATATATATATATATATATATATATATATATATATATTATATATATATAATGTATATAATATAATATATATATATATATATAATGTATATAATATAATATATATATATAATGTATATAATATATATAATGTATATAATATATATATATATATATATATACATACATACATGTATATATATATATACATACATGTATGTATATATATACATACATGTATATATATATACATACATGTATATATATATATATACATGTATATATATACATATACATATATACGTATACATATACATATACGTATACATACATATACATACATATATATACGTATACATACATATACATACATATATATATGTATATATATATATATATATATATGTATAAACACCCAGCACGCCCCTGCGGGCGGTTTATCCTTCAAGCTCGGGTCCTCTACCAGAGGCCTGGTATATATATATATATATATATATATATACACATACATATATATATACATACATACATATATACATACATACATATATATATATATATACATATATATATACATATACATATACACATATACATATACATATATACATATATATATATGCGTATGTGTGTGTCTGTGTGTCGGTGCATAAAGTGATTAATCATTAATTCTAATTCTATGAATGCATTTTTGTTTACTTGCATTTTGAGATGAAGGCTGCTATAACACGAAGTACAGAGGACTGTAGCGAGTATAGTTACGAAGAGTGGGCCAGAGTGTGTGTGGGTTGCTGGCTGTGCAGAGCAGCGGGGGAATCGTAGTTGA
Organism: Diplotaxodon limnothrissa; assembly: GCF_057381915.1. Lineage (NCBI taxonomy): Eukaryota > Metazoa > Chordata > Actinopteri > Cichliformes > Cichlidae > Diplotaxodon > Diplotaxodon limnothrissa. The sequence continues at coordinate 23,570,398 of NC_140617.1, read as the reverse complement.
ACCGAGAAGACAGACTGTGGAGTACAAATCCAAGCAAATAAAGAGTGAAATCCGGAGCAGAGCAGTCGAATTGGACTGGTTTTAACCCTCAGGAGCAGAGCTGAGGAGGGCTGCAAAATGAGGTGGAGCAACGAGATGGTTGCTCTTTACGCCTTGAAAGCCTGCTAGGAGTAATCCTTGAAGCTCTTTTCTAAACTGAGCACTTTCTGTCATATTTCAAGCCTGCTTATGGAACAAAATAACTGGGTGTGCATCAGGAGTTAGTGAGGTTGGGCTCTGTGTCTGCAGCTACCCTTGGAAAAACTCTGATCCAGTTCTAAAGGTTATCGAACCACATTTTTATTGATATACACAGAGATGCCAAAACTCGTCATTAAGGGTACCCGGGGGGTCTGGGAACTATTAAACCCCCTAAAACTTAAAAAAACAAAAAAACAACTTGTTTTTCCTTCGTTGTCATTACTGCTATCCCAGAGGTATCAGTGGTTTCAGTGTTAGGCCTATATCCACTTGTAACAAATTAGCTATATATAAATTAACCACTTGTATAGATGTAATAAAGCTAGACCACAACAGTCTCTACACATGCTTATTTCTGCTGCAGAATTTCACATGGGCATCAGTGGACCTGACTCACTTTTAGCCACTAGAGGAAATGCAGTTTTTGGCACTGGCTTCATTTTTCAGGCCCGCAGGTCAGGTTGCCCTTTGGTTAGAAACTGAATTTGATGGGGAACAGTTGGTGGACCGGTCAGAATGAGTTTGGCTCAGTTGGTGGACCGCAGAGGTCAAACAAACTGTAACTTAAGCAAATAGGAAATGGCTGCAAAAGCCCACAAAACACAAACACAAAGGAAGTTGAACAAAGCATCTAACCACTCAGGGTCACCATATAAATCTCCAGAAAAGCTACTGAGTGGGACACGTAGATGGTCTTCTATCAGTCTGTCAAATATTTTTTAAGGTTGCATAAAAAATGTAGAGCGATCACTTAGTTCAATAATGAAAACAGAAACAAGGTTCTGCTTGGTTTCTATAAGCTTCAGGCTTAGATCAGAGTTTTCCCAATTTCCACATCACATTTTGAACTTTTGGAAAAATAATGAGTATACACACAGCTTTTCCTAAATATGGAAGCCGCTGTTGCCTTAAGCTGTTTGTACAGTACATGACAAGTTGGCGTGTGACTATTTTTACGGAAATTTGCTACTGTACTCCTTACAGTAAACAACTGCTGACACGTTTGGATAATCCATCCTTTCCACAGCAGACAAAGCGCCACGCGAATCCTCCAAACGCCCAAAAGTACCTCGACAAGTTAAACAGATTGAACTCGAGAAGATCTGCCGACCTTGAGAGCAATACAGACGTTATTAAGAGGTCTTAGCGCCCGGGATACAACAAAAGTGCACCGAATATAAAGACCTCTCCTGTTCCATCTAAATAGCTTGTGACAAAGTGTGGAAAATGTCTTTGTTCTGGCATTAAGTCGAGGGTAGGAGAGGTGAGGGTGAAATCGGATAAAGGGAAGAGAAGAGAAGGAGCATCTTGAGACTGCAGATGATGAATGAAGGAGAAGAGGATGAGATAGATGCAAAAGAAAAAAAAGAATAGCGGGCCATGGAGGAAGGGGTGGGGTGTATAATCCCGATGACTGAGCCGTGTTGCACTCGCTGGGGAGGGGAACTCTGTCTCTCTTTAACTGGATTTGGGTGAGCTGCTGTTTATCGGCGTATGAGTCGCCAAGTGCTCCCTCTCAGCTGTCAAAACCATCCTAATCTAATCTGGAGACATTTCAGCCATTTGCTTTCAACACAGCACAGTACATATGGTCATGCTTGTACGCTCGTGTCAATGGGAATGAACCACAACATGTATATGTATGAGGTGGCTTTTTTTTTCAGATAGTGGGGGTCGGAGACAACAGTGGTTTTACAGCGGGGTTAGAGCAGCTTGCGACAGGATTTGGGGAGTCTGCGCTCCGGATGTGGGGACCCCATTGTGTGCGGCAGCCTGGCTAATCTTCATTACCGCACACAATGACGGGGCAAGAGAATGGGGCCTTGGCTGGAAAAAGGCACGGAGAAACAAAAGAGCGGCGAGCAGCGAAAGACAGGGGAGGAGGGCCGAAAATAACAGAGGGCTAGAGGAGGGAGATAAAGAGAACAGTGAAGCGGAAAAACTCTGTTTCCTCCTCATACAGTAGCAGTCAGCGAGGGCCCGCTCGGTACCCCAATCACGTCCACACACCGTGAAGTGCAACTGTGGCGCCGTGCCCGCACTGATAAGAGCCCAAAACGGTTTGTTTTTACGCGCTGAATAAGAAGCCACAGATTCTGTTTACCCTGCTTTTGCGTTGCAAGTGTTGTGTAACTGTGCGCCTGTCGGAGCCACAGTTTAAGCCTTTGTCACTCATTACAACACCAAATCTGAGGGTTAGCTAAGAAGCAAAAAAAGGAGGAGGAAGAGGGGGTGGCAAGAAAACAAGCAAAAGCAGGTCAGTGGCACAGCCTTGCAAGGCCAAGGTGGATTTAGTTCGGGGGGGGGAAGTTGCGAGTGTGCGCAAAGTTACGCAAGGGTGTGCGCATTTTTGGAGCCGCACAACAGGAGGTGGGGGCCGCTGTCGTTCTGTCTTTATTCCGGCTGTAGCTGCTTTCAAAACAAACCTGAGCGACAAAGATTAGCGCAAGCTGCTTAAAATATTGAAAGACGTCTTCTCGCCACCACCGCCACCGCTGCTTTGGGCTCCCCTCCAAGCGATAGTGTAGCGAGGGAGTGAGAGTCAGTGAGTGAAAGTGTGTGTGCGTGTGTGTGTTTAGGTTGTATGAGGATGGGCGGGGGCAGCGCGGCAGGCTGAACCCATTCACCCCTCGGTGCAGAGCGGCTGGCTTTTCAGCAGGAGTGTGAGGACTTTTCACCCCAATTTCATCATGACAATGCACAGCTGTGTGGCGGAGAAGAGGGGACTTGGGTTAGACACACTGAGAAAGGTGTTGGGAACTCATTGACTTTGGCCTTTAGGGTCTATGTTAGCCTGGTGAGTTGTACAGGTGGACAGATCGAGCCAAATATCAGTAGTATCGATGCTAATGCTGGTATCGGTATTGGACAGATACTAGTGCGATGGCATCGATCTTTTGTTTTCATTATCTAAGTTCAGTATGCAGCTCACTGAATTATGTTAAATAAATAATGGTTTTTTGGAAGTGGAAAACATATACCTCTGAATATCTGAACCTTTTTGAGCCGACTGTCACAATGGTTTTAATTATAGCACATTTGCAGCATATTTAAACAGAAGCTGACCCAAAGTGCTTTAGAGCGCATTTACAACCCAGGTGTTCAAAAAACCCCAAATACATGAAAAGCATGAAAATACATGAAAATGTTTTTTTTTTGTGTGTGTTTGCTAATTGTTGTGAAAGGTAAAAATTACAGTGATTTAGTGATCATTAAAATGTGTTCAGAATTTTCAAATTGATTATGATTCATCTGCCTTTATAGGTTAAAAGCATCAGTATTGATATCGGTCCTGTATATACTTGGTAAATACGCCCCCTCCTCCCATCTAAGAAGAGCTTTCAGCACAAAAAAGCGGGTGATTACAGGGCAAAAGGGTGAAATCTGGATTAAAAGACGTGTTAAGATTTCGGGGTTAAAGTTTAAAGGCTGGCAAATTAATGTATTTTAAATTAACGGGAGGTCATGACAGTTACAGTGAAATGTTTCTAAGACAGGAACAAGTCCGCGCGTTTACACGCACCACCTGCTCCACTGAATATTCAGGGGAAAAAACAGCCACTTTTCTCCCACATATAAACACACGCACACACACATAAACCCAATAAACCCTGCCTGTCTCTGTCTCTGTCTTGCTTATACACACACACACACACATAGCAATGAAAATTATTGATGTGCTCTCTTATAAAACAGTGGCTGCTCCCTGAAGTATTCCAGGCAACATCACAGGCTGAAAATAGCTGCCGACCCAAATAACTTTCCCCGCTGGAACGGAGAAGGAGCCAGACCACAGCCACTGGCGACTGGCTTTACTAATTGGCATCATTTTACAATGAAATAATATCTGGGGCAATAGACTGAATAACACATAGTGGTAAACTGGTGAGCGGGAGCGTATGCCGTGTAGCCACATGAGCTTGGAGGATGGGGGAGCGATGTAAAGGAGGGTCAGGCGGAGGGTGGGGATGCCTTCATTCTTGTTAGCATAAGTTATCAAACTGTTTTCCTCTGAAAATAAGCACAGGGGGGGGGAATTGGGTAGTGAAACATTTATGTGACACCATCAGTTTAGTTAAAAGATGAGAGAAAACACATCTATGGTGTTTTGCTAAGATTTGACACAGATCCCCACAGAGATAGTTTGTTTTCATTGATATAGCATTGAATAATGGATTCTCTCTTTTTTGAGAAAATGTGAGTAAAAAAGGCTACAGAAGCCACATCCGCACACATTTAAGCAAGTACACTTGGGTCTGTGCTTCAGTTTTAGGTTTGAAGGAAAAAATGAATAAATACGAATATCTGCTGTGATATAACAATGCGAAAACATGATGATGGCCATGATAACTGGTGCTACAGAAGCCAGGTGTAGATAAATTCTGTATCTGGATGTTGACACTAGTGTGGATAAAACTTAAGGCTACTGCTGCTAGTATTGCTAAGGTTAGCCAAAATCTGACGTTGGGTGTTTGCCATATTAGGCAGAGTGCTGCACATTTCAACAACTATTTGTCGGCTAAGTTTCAGCGTTTTCTGAAGGTTGCCTTTTAGACTAGTCTAATGTTTTTTCTTCTCTGATTTAAGTGACTATAAATTAGTTGGCAGTAACATCCCATCAGGTCCAGAAGCCTAAGAGCTTTGACAAAATAGCAGTAGTTGATTGAATGCTGACTTCCTAAAAAGGGTGTTTGAGTTGTAGTTAACCTAATGCAATGTTTTAAATGATTCTTACTCTTTCTGATTTTTTGACGGTGGTTTGTTGTTCCCACCTACTTGAAATTACAACCTGTTCCCTTAACTTGATATTTTTATTTAAGTAAATTTGTGCAACTTAAGTTTCCCTTTTTTGTGTTGTAAATTTGTTGGATTGATCTAAGTTCATCACGTGTTACCAGTTGACTTAATACAATTATGTTGTTCCAACAATTCTCTTTTTTCAGTGGGTGAGGATATTTTAGTATTAATAGTTCTTCTAGTTTACAATGAAAATCATTTTATCATCAATTTCCCTCAAAAGTTGAAAGAAAATCTCTATTTCTTGCACCAAACTGCCACATTCTTTCCTTTTTTACAGCATGACCCTCACTTTACTTTTAAATGTGGGAACAAATTCTCTGTGCGGTGATTTTATTGTACAAGAGCTCCAAGGTGGACTGTGCTGTATCCATTTTTGTCCACCTTGTCCACCTCAGACTATCAGTACAAGTCCAGGTCACGCCACCTACAGAAATACTCTGATGATTCTGCAGTGGGTGAATGTATCAGTGATGGGCAGGAGGAGGAGGAGTACGGTGCACTGGCGGATGATTTTATGTTTTGGTCTGGGAGGAATCACCGGCTTATAAATGTGAATAAGACCAAAGAGATGGTGATTGAAGTCAGAAGGAAGAGGATGGCTAGATGGCCTGTGTCTATTCTGGGACACTCTTTAAGCTGTGTTGGAGAGGAGGTCACTGAACAAACTGTTATCCACCTGCTAGACGGGCAGCAGATCACCTTCTCTAAAAGACTCGGTGCAACGAAAACAGAAATGGGAAATCTTTTGTACCGCATGTTATCACCATCTGTAATACAATATATCTTATAATAATGCATCAAAGAGCTATGCCTTATTTTAACGACTGCGATTCAAGCCAAATGACTAGACAGGGAGATTTTATACCCACATGCTATTCCAAAAAATCTGCATTTTCGGAAAAAAAGACAACGGTTCTGGTATTCGGATGACCCATGCTCATTTTGCTCAAGGCCCTGCACTTATGTCGACCACAAGACAGACACCACCCAAACTCCCAGTTTAGGCCACAATATCAAAATCCCCCACCACTGCTCACACACACACACACACACACACACACACACACACACACACACACACACACACACACACACACACACACACACACACACACGTACTTCTAGGGAACAAGCGAGGGAGGAAGGCATAAATACAGATGTCTTTTGGCAGCCTAAATCTTAATTAGCACCAGGAGATTCATCTAATCAAAGGGTTGCCAGCCCATCATTAAGGCTAAAACACACAGTGCTCTCCACATACGAGAACAGAACAATGGGAAACAGAGGTATGCCGTCATGCTGATGAATGGCTCTTCCCACAGGTCTCATTAAATCACAGAAGGGCACTTCCCAGGCCGCTCGAAGAGTTAAGAAGGGTGCGCAATCTTCTCACCCCCTCTGTCTGTCAACGCTTATAACATCCTTTTTCCCCCCAAGTAAGCGTGTTAAAACATTATTTTTCATAGTGGAAAAACTGCGCTTTCAGGCTCTGACATACGGACTAATCCCAATTCAAGCTGAATCCGTCTGGTTTCGAGGAAACAAGTCATATCTTTTTCAGACAACTCAACCCTGCAGGGGCTTGGAATGACTGAAACTACATGACATACCCAGTTGGCTTGAGATATCTGTGTCTTTAGGGTAATTTGGGACCCAGTTTAATCTTCCAGAGAATTTAGCGTCAGCTGCTGACAATGGAAAACATGCTTTATCTATTTCCGAGCATCCAGCTGAGTCCTCACCCCTGGCTGCGAGCTGCCAAAACAGGTATGATGCTCTCTAAATTTTAAGTGAATGATGTGAAACAGCTTTGAGGAGGAGGATGACAGAGAAACTAATACATCGGGGTAGGCAGATTGAAACCGAATCTCATAAACGAGATGAAGGAGATAAGAAAGATAAAAGAAGGATGGGTGAAAAGGGAACAGGATGACACAAAAATACAAAAGGAGATAAAGGAAACAGAGACTGCTGCAAGAACAAATAGATCAATCATTAGAGAGATAAAGTGAGGGAGCGATATAATGACAGATGAAAATGCCCTGTCACTCTGGCCAACCGGCCGGACAGCTTCGGAGTACCAAGCCACTGCACTGGGGGAACAAGTGCAGACCGGCTTTGCATGTCAGCCAACATGCAAAGCACAGTCGGGATTGCATACAAATCTGCAAAGACCCACAAACTCCTAGGAGCTTATGTCATGCACCTGAAAGTCGAACACACCAATAACTGGCATTGTTATGTCTTTACTGGACACACCGAGTCCGACCTCAATCTGAGATAACATCCTTTTGTAATACTTTTACAGCACGTCGTCGACAAGGTCTGCCGTTGTTCTTCACTGCTGACTGTCCTGCTTTATAGGCCATCCAGCCGGTTTCAGAGAGTGTCACGTCCTTGCCGCTGTCACCACAGAGAGCTTAGAGCCGTGATTGATGACTTCAGATGACATCAACAAGCAGCGGTGTTTACTCTGGGCAAATTGCCCTTGTCTCCCCCACCCCCCTTTCCATCTCTTTTTGCCCCTTTCTCTTTTGCAATCTTTGAAGCGAGATGGTCCACATGTCTGGATTTCTGGTTTCTGGATGGCTAGAAGTCTCTCGGGGTGGGATTAGCCTCACAGACTGACAGCTAAACAAACAAATAGTCCAAAACTGGTCTTCCTGCTTGCTGAGGCTGCCTAGCAACAGGTAGGCTGGAGGAGGGGGATGCAACGCTTCAAACGCTACAGCCGATTATGGCTCCAAAATGCCTGGACATTGTGTGGATGTGTGGGCTTTATTAAAGCCAAGGGATTTCTGAATATGTGAGCATCCAGGAAGACTAAACACTCGGTTTAGTAACACTTGGTTTTCTTAGTTACTTTCTGTTGTTACTCACAGTTTTTTTTAAAACTGTCAAGGTCTTTTAGATTGCATTCTACTATTTGAATAAAATAAAACAAACAAGGTGGGATTTAACTCCAGCTGGGTGTAGCGAGAAAGAAATGTTTAATGTGCCAGCAGCTACCTGGCAACAGTGTAGGATTACCTTAATATTTACTTGTGACTGCAACTGGAAATCTGTGACTAAATTCATCAGTGTGATATAAAATACCACTGGAGATCCGATTGGAAAGGTAGGAGTGAAATCAGAGTACACATTCTCATTGAAAAATACAACAAGAAACGTGTGCAAACACACCTGGAAACACAGTATATAAGGCAAAAACAGGGTTTGTACAGTACTAAACATCTTAAAAATGAATATTTGGTGTGAACTCTCTTAGGCAGCTTTCTTGTCATTTCTTTAAGCAGTCTTCAGGAATAGTTCTCCAGGCTTCTTAAAGGACATTCAAAGCTCTTCTTTGGATGTTTCTGCCTTTTGTTCTGTTCTCTGGCAACATGATCCCACACTGCTTCAATGATGTTACGCATTTTCATTTGAAAATGCAGTTTTCTCTCCGTTTTGGCCTCGCGTCCACACTGAGACGGCGTTTTCACTCAAGGAAAACGCAGTGTTTTGAAAACGCTCTCGAAAACGCATACTTTTGAAAACGGTGCTTTCACATCGCAGTGTGGACAGCGAAAACTGAGACTTTTTGAAAACGATTAATATCAGTCTGTACATGCTTCAGATAGCTTTTCTTCAAATCTTTAATTCTCACTCGCTTTTGCAACTTTGTACTTTTGTACTTTTGTGTTACTCGCAGCAACAACTCCACCTCATTGTTAGTCCATTTAAAAAACTCGGTGCTTTTCCTCAACAGTTTGCTGCAACTTTTCAAAGAGCCAGAAAGTAAATAAACTGTAGACACAAATGAGGCAGGTTCGAATCGCCTTGCGTTTCACACATGTGCAGTACTGGAACATAAGCGTTTCCGGCCGTTTCAATGTGGACGCACAACTCTGTGAAAATGACTGAAAAGGCTAGTGTGGACGCGGAGCCCTTTCAGATGAAAATGCCATTTTTAAATCTATCCAGGCTAGTGTGGACGTAGCCTAAGGGACACTGATCCATGACTGAGAATACTTTACTGTATTTTTCTGTCCAGGTATGATTTTACTGCATTGACAGTGTTTTGGGGATCATTGTCGGGCTAAAAAATGAAGCTGTGGCCAATCAGATGATTTCCAGATGGTTTTGCATGGTGGATCAAAAACCTGACTATACGTTTCAGTTTTTAATGACACATGCACACCATGCCGAGATATGACAAGGTTCAACTAACAGCTCTTTGAGAATCACCTGTTGGTGCAAAAATACAATTTTACCTGTCAAACTGTGTTACGTGTGGCATTTTTCATAGATTTAGCTAAATAAATTGAAACAAATTGTGCTTTTATGACAGGCTGCTAGTGAAAAAGTGCCTAAAGACACAATTTAAAATTGGTTTTCCCACAAAACTGGCTCATCCCTTGACTTAGGAGCCTTTCTTATGCTTGAATGAGTCATAGACACATGTTAAGAAAAAAAAATCTGAAAAAGGTACAAGGACTGGGATGAAAAGGAATGAAAAAGCAGTCAAAGCCCTTCAGAAAGCCTGGAGAACTATTGGTCAAAACCACTTTAAAAAATTACAAAAAAGTCATTGGAAGCAAAATATAAAGAAATGAGGGGTAGTTCAAGACTTTTGCACAGTACTCACCTGTCATCTGTGCATTTTTTGCCTCACAGTTTTTTTTATAAAGTTAGTGAGTAAACTAAACAGGGAAAAAATATTAAATGGGTTAAACAGTAAACTATCCCTAACCCCCACTGGAACGTATCAGCTATTGACTGATGACTGTGAGTCGGGGGATAATGGCCAATCTTTTTCACTTTCCTACCAGCAGGTAGGACTTCCTCTGCCATGTGCCAATCATTGTTTGCAGATACAGGAAAATTTCAAAAAGTTACTTAAAAGCAAAATCTTCATCTTTCAGTGGCCAATTTTTTTTGTAAATGCCTTTTTCCTACTGATTCTGCATATTCATAAAAAAGCATGTGTTTATAGAGATTAACCTAACCTTAACCCTAAATGGCTCACCTGACCTTGTGGATTTTAAGGCCTTCAAGAAATGTTTCTGTAAAGCTGACTGCCTCCTGGCTTCAGGTCAGAACACTTTTAACTAACCAAACAACATCATAAGTCTGGCTGTGATTATTTTGCTAAATCCATGTTTTAGAGTTTTGCTATGCTTGTTATGAGAAGGCCAAGACTACATATCTTCCTGCCAGCATCCACCGATACATGCTTAATCTGCTCGCTCATGATCGGAGCTGCAAACATGGAGCTCACTGTCATCCTACCCTTTCACGGCAATAAACTTTATTGAAATAGCAGAAGGAAAACTATTTTTCGGCTTTATTCGTGACACGCTCCCTGTTAAAGGGCCTTTATTCAGCTTTGTGCCAAATTTTGATTGCGTAACTCCTGAGTTCAACTTTTTGTAGTGAGACTGACTTTAAATGAGGGTTAGAGCAGGGCAAATCAAACAAGGCGGCTGTGACTTCGTCAAAAGTGCCTTCTCAGAATTTGTCAAAGAGCAAAGAAGGGAGACAGCGAGAGAGAGACAGTCAGGAGATAAAGAGAGAGGGAGAGAGTTGGTGGTGATTCCAAAGCATAAAATGAGTGTCTGAGACTTCTCTTCCTTTCTCTTTCCTCCCTGCGGTTGCCAAGCCGGATGGCAGCAGCGAAGCATGTCGGATCACTGTAAGGTGCTGTAACGGCTTCCCGATTTCGCCTCAAATGATGTGAAAATCATTGCCAAGCCATGTGTGGTGGTGTGAGGCGAAAAAAATGACTAGCTTCTCTTCTCACTGTTAATCAAACCTGGGGTGGCAGAGCGTTTCGCAGACGGAAGCCATACATAAAGATGTGCTTGTTCACCGCTCTCCCTCCACCAACACCCCCAACCCCACCAACCCTCTGCCATTTTCTCCTACACCACCTACTCTGGCTTTTCTCTGACGCGCCAGTCACCGGAGAGTCAGACAAATGAATACTTCCTCTTTTTCATCAGCGCTTCCCACCTTTTCATCAACGCCCATAAAGCAGTAGCCGGCACCTATCACTGGCAATTGCCTCTCGGCTGCTTGAGTGATGAGACAGAGGTGGCAGAGTTCACTAAGTGCTCTTATGGCAGAATGGATGTTACTGGGTCAGAGGGTCGCTCGTACATCTCATTACACAGGATACACAGACGCACACAAACCTGTGCACCTGCCCGCGACTGTGTGTGCATACAAAGAAAATGCATCCTGACGTGAAATGATGAGCCTGTGGCCCCCGCGTGTAGCAGCAAACACTCAGGCCTGTGCAATACACACTAGGCTCTAACCTCTAGACACGAGTGCTGTGCAATACTGCAAATTTTGGTGTCAATCCTATACCAGGTAAATACAGGGTCTGTATTGCTGATACTGACACCAGCACCTTTTATAAAGCACTAGAGCAGTGAGACATTATTTTTACTTTCCACAACAATTAGTTAACACAAAAAAACACACTGTAAAACCTTTCTGCTTTTCATGTATTTTGAAACTGCTTTTAGTTTTTGGAGACCTGGGTTGTAAATGTGTCTGTCTCTTAAGCACTTTGGATCAGCTTCTATTGTTTAAGTGTGCTATAGGCTATAAATAAAATAGACGTGACAGTCAACACAGAAAGGTTCAAATGTTTTTCTTCTTCAAAAGAATGAAAATAGAAAAAAAAATAATTTTAAGGACAGAAACAAAATATCGATCCTATCACGCTGGTATCGATCTGATACCGATACCAGTGTTGCTATCGATACTAGCGATATTTGGATCTATGCGCTCACCTCTACTAGACATTAAGAAAAAGGTAAAAATAATGAATGACATGCATGTAAGCGCAATGCAGCTCCTCCAAAATGACTATCTCATCAGCTTTTGCTGTGTCTGCTAATTAGATGAACTTGTTGCTCTTTAACTACACACACACATTTATCAGAATGATAACCTTGTGGCTGAAAACATTTAAGAAGAGTCCAGCAAAGACGCTGCATTGTGTGCAACGGCGCACAAAGACTCCCTTTCATGCCTCGCTGCGTCACGGGCCAGCAGGCTATGTCAAACACATTCTACGTGACATCCATCTCCAAGATCTCCTGCTTGATCTCGGGTTAAAAAACAAAACACCGCAAGGAATCAATTCCGAACTCCAGCATCATGAGGTAGCACATGAATATGGAAGACGGCTGAACAGAGCCAGACGTCAGCTAAACTAAAACACAATTAATGTTTCTCTCCCTCCCTCCACCCTCGCCTTTTTGGAGAAGGCCCAAACTCGATTTCGGGGAATTCCGCATCTCATACTTAAGAGTTGATGTGACATTTTAATAAAGCAACACGCCGGGAACGAAAAAACACTCGCAGGAACTCTTCTGAGACAAATAAGATTAAGTCCCGGGTTTGTCCTTCCTCTGCCTTGCTGAACTGTGCCGGCTACAGGATTGATTTAATTTTAATTTGCATAAAATTACATCAGATCTCAGGCGGCGAAAGGTCACGGAGAACACGCGAGACCTGTTCCAGAGCTTCATTACTTGAGACAAAGGTCCAAAAAAGTGGTGGATGCAGGTACTCCACGAAAGCCCCACGGAGATCAAAAGATCCATACTGTGTCAAATCTATAAGCAGGAAGAAAATAAGGGGGAAAAGGGGGGGGGGGGGGGGGGGGGGGTTGAGCGAAAGGGGAAAACCAGGGATGGGACAGGAAGGTGGGCGGCGGGAGCGCAAGTTGGCTGCTCTCCCCAGCATGCCTGCTGTGTGTGAGAAAGCAGCTGTGGCCTACTGAGGATTACATAACATACTGGGACACACACACATATCCAGTCCTCACCGCTGTCTCTCTATAGGAGGATGGTGTTGGGGTGAGTGGGGGTATTTTCTCTATGTTTCTTTGGCCCTGACTCCAGCTTAAACGAGCCCAGTGTGGTGCGACTTTTCCCTCTGACTCAAAATGTGAAACGACTCCATCCATCAGCATCCCTACTTCTTCTGAGCATCAGGACATCCTGCTTCTCCACCCTTTTGATTGTCTTTCTATATGTGCGCCTCACTCCTGGGGTGGGGGGGTGGGGTTCAAACCCACCAGACTGTGAAATGCAAAATCTTGCAGTGGAGAGAATGTGCATGCTCTGCAACTTCCTCCACCTCTATCCTCCGCCCACCCCCCCACTCAGTCCCAGACGGAGTCGCCTTCGCTGCCAGTTGGATGTAAGTGGATGCATCTGAGCAAGCGGGCTCGCTTATGGAGGTTGCGGCTGCCATGAACAGCCTGTCCTCATATAGGAGCTCCATAATGCACCGTCAAGCAACGTGCAGACATTTTGCTTGTGCAGGCAGTCGCACTACATGTGTGTACTCTGTGTGTGTGTGCTGAACCTCTGAGGGATAATATATGTGTTGGAGGGTATAAAGTGTGTCCCGAGGTCAATGACCGAGAGCCATCAGTGGTGTCCTGTTACAATCCTGCCCATCAGGGTCAGGTGCGGTGGACTGGGACACGTCATCAGCGGAGACTGAAAAATCCATCATGTCGGCCTGAAATCTGATCCAGATGTTTTTTTTCTTCTTTTTTTTTTTTACAGATGCTGGCAAACCGACAGCAAAAGCCAACCAAGGCTTTCTCTGACCAAAATGCCAGTTTACAAAGGAGCCTAAACAAGCATGGGAAAGAGAAGCCAAGACAGCGAGACAGCAGAATAACACGTGCGCTCTTTGCTTTGAGAGAAACTGGGTCCCACAAATAATAAGTGCGCTCTGACCGGCTCTGCTTGTTCCAAATCCAGCTCAGCCCCGCACTTTGTTCCAACTCTGAACAGCCAACTGTACGGGGATTTGGAAGCGAGACAGCGCGCAGTTCAGCTTGGCACTATTAGGTTCAATAATGGAACAAATAGCAGCCTCAAATGTACCATCTGCAGACCTCCAAAAACACTTTACTGCTTTTCTTCTCCCCATCCCCCTATAACCGGCTGAATCATGCCTCGCAGACACCAACAGGGGACACAGTCATCACTCTTGCCATCGCGTCTCAGGGACCCATTTAGGGGCCGACAACAACGGCCTCCTATCTCGCCATCAGGCCGCCGTAAAAGCATCGAATTCTAAATTGTGCCTGGAATACAGAGGGGACCGCTCAAACTGCAGGGCCTCGGCTGGAGACGGAGCTTTTAAGGCAAGCCACAGCTCATAATTCCTGTATTCAGGGGAGCTCAGTGGCATCTTCATGCTGCTACGATGAGCACAATGATCGATTTGCAAAGCTCAAATCCTTTTGCTCTCAAGGCTGCAGGGATCTTCTTATCTAAACTATAGATAGTTTTTCCAAAAGAAGAAGAAACCTTCTCCTCTGGTGATTTGTAATGGGGCTGGAGGCTTTGAATGCTTTGAGGAAAGCATGCATCTTGTAAAGCAACTGAGAGGCGACTGTAAAAACTGCATGCCTGAGAGTCGGGATAATGACAACACACTTGAGTTGGACTTGACAATGTTACTGCCCCCAAACTCTAAACTGTTACTATAGAAGGAAAATGTTCTTTTGTTTTGCGCCCATCTTTACATGTTTTACAGCTTATACACCAGAGACATCAAACATAAGGCCTGGAGGCCAGAGTCTGAAGGCACTGGATGGTTTGGGAAAATGTGAAGGAAGGCATTCATTTTGGACTTTTAACTATATTTCAATAGGATTTAAAGCTTTTCCTACTCATAAAGAGCTCTAAAATGGCCATTCACAATAACCAAAGTAATTAAATTATAGATTTCAGTAATTTTCATTCTGAGACTACACCCAACTCTTAACTGTTACAACAGAAATGAAACGTAACAGTTAGCTTCATTTGTGCACATCATTACATGATTTACAGATATCCAACTTATTTTACATTCCTGGCAACATACAGACCACTTTGATCCTATGTGGGCCGGACTGGTGAAACTCCAGTTTCAGAAACTGAGGTACACATTTAATCAGTGAGACATCTTAATATAAGAAAAAAGTGCAGGACTCTTTGGACTTAAATTGGAAGAGGTAATTTTTTTAAATTACAAAAATCTACAATTTCATTTCTTTGGTGTGTTGTGAATGGACATTTTGGCGGTCTTTATCGGTACATAAAGCTGTAAAACTTGTGAAAATACAGTTAAAAGTCCAAAAGTTATGTCCTCCCTCACATATTCCAAAGCCATCCACTGGGCTGGTTTGGAGTCTCTGCCAGGTGAATTTTGGCCCTGGCAGGTGTAAGGTGTAAGGCAGGTGGTGTTATGTTTAACACCACCTGCCTTACACCTTAGTAGGCCAACAAGCATTTCCATTTTGCTACAATTCTTCTAGAAGCAAAGTCTTAAAAGTCAGCAGCCATCTCTGGATTTGTGTTGCCTCCCAAAACCAAAGCGAGGATCTTTCACTTGTTAGACCAGACACAATGGAGCCACTTCCAGTCAAAAACACTAAACAAAAGAACATTTAAAAAGTAGAACCTCTCTCAGTTACATTTCTACATTAAGTTAACCTTACTTATGAGAAAGTAAAATATGCAAATCTTGTACAAAACAAGTAACATCAATTTAAGAGGAGGTGAGTCGTACTAGCTGTTTATTGTGAGTGTGCAACAGTTAGCTTTGTGGGGGTGTGGGGGTTCCTAAGCAACCCCCAGAGACTGCTCTGGGTTCAGTTTAAAAAGTTTAAAAAGTTTTAAGTATTTAGCGCTATCTTGTAGTAGTTTCATTCAATTCCATTTAGTTTAACTTATATTACGCCAAATCACAACAACAGTCGCCTCAAGGCATTATTTAGTATTTGTCTTTTTTTTTGTCTCTCTGTTTAATGCCTCTGGTTTGAAGTTAGCCAGCTAACTTTAACTTAACTACACTGCATGTGGGCAATTTGCAGGCAAGGCAACATCACCAAGGTCCCAGAGTTGTATTAGCCAGAAGAAAGGCAGGTCACGGTCAGTTTGATCTTTCCATTTAGCCCAGGCTGAGGGCAGATTCAGTCACAGAATTCATCTATGAAATTACATTTACCTTTTTTTTTAAAAATCCCAAAACTACAGCTAATCACACAAAATGATGCCAGACATCCTGGCAAAAAACGAGCCGATCTAAATCTAAAACAGTCAAAGACCAAACAGAGCCCATAAACAGCGATTCCAATAAAAGAGAGCTGACATTTCCCACCCTCACAGAGAAGAGCTTTGCCCACATATCCAGCTGTCTTCTCTCTTCCATTTGCATTAGGTATTGATTTTAAAATGCAGGCTGTGGGTGAGAAGCAAGAGAGAGCGAGAGAGAGAGAGAGGGGGAGAGGGAGAGAGAGAGATATTCACTCCATATGATGCCCCCCACATGCAATTTAAGAAAAAAATCCCCTGACAGGAGGATAGGCAGGGAGTTGGAGACTTGTTATGAAAAGATGCGTCGGTGGCTAACAGTAGGATGCCAATTAGGCTGCTTGGCCACAACCAGTCACGCACCGGTTTCTCCCTCTTTCTCTCTCCATCCCCTCCCTCCCTTTACTCGTGGAGCATAGAAGTGGGGAAAAACTCAAGCTCATATTTCATGAACAATACCGGCATCAGATTTCTGTGCTGTGATTTTTTTTCTCCCCCTCCTTGTCCGGTAATTCAAGTGCAGCATGGAAAGCATCCTCTCCAGCATCAGCATCATCAGCAGCAATGCAGGTGGGCTCTTATTTGGACACACAAATGGAAAAGAGGAAAGTAGGAGGCATGTTTGGGGGAAGATGTCCCTCCTCTGAGTGACAGGGGGACACCAAACCGAAGCAGTGAAGGGGGAAAATGTAAAAATGAATCATTTGTTCGTTAAAAAAAACTCCGATTTGAAGATTTTTTTTCTAACACACACACCCACACCATCATCACCACCACGCAATGAATAAATAAACCCAGCTCTGGTGCCATTTTTAAAACAGTTTTACAAACTAAAGAAGAAAGAAGAAGAAGAAGAGACGCGTAAGCGCAGATGGCGTGAAGTCTCTCCGCGCACCCCGGCGCCATGTGGCCGCGTGAAACCCAAAGCTTTACACAGCATCTCTCCGTAGACACCCGCTGAATTTGATGAAGCAAAAGGGGGATTTAAAAAATATGAACAAATAAAAAAATGTGGACATTACTGGTGACAGCTTCTTCCCTCACCTCCTTCTTCCCGTTAACACTTAAACTGCTGCTACAGAGCCAGACGCGTTGGGGGATCTATTATGGATAGGAGAGGGGAATTCTTTTCGTGCACGAGGGTTCAAACCTGAGTAATCTGAAGGTTGCAAATCTATTATTTACGTCTAATTCACTCCCTGTTCGAGTGCTCATCTTCACCTCCCCTTACATCATATTTGACAGCTTTATTACGCGCTGCTTTGCGTCCGCATTTTATCCACTTTGCTCATTTATCGGGAAAAACCTGCCAGATACACGAGTGCGTGTTTCTTCTTTTTCTTTGAAAGTTGTGCATCCCGAGCGCAAATTTGCGAGCTCGCGGCTGAAGCTGGCACAGCCGATGCTGAAAGCTGAAAGTTGACACGTACCTGCTGCCAGTTCTCCTCCAGCGAAGGCATGGCCGAGAAGTAGCCGGTGTCGTGCACGAGCTGAAGTTCCTGAAAGATACTGTGGTTCGCCAAGACATCCATGCTTTACGCTCTGGTGATGGGAAAACAAGAATGATCCACAGGGAAGGGGGTGGGAAGCAGAAGAAGAAGGAGAAGAAGAGGAAAAATCTATATATGTGTGTATGTGCCTCCTCTCTGGGCTCTGTCAGACCTCTAAATCCACTTCTTTCATATTAGTCCTTAAACAGGGACGTTAACGGCTGAGCGAGGCGGCTGGCTTCCCCGTACCTGCGCGCATTCTCGGGAGTCGGTGCGTAAAGAGGAGGCTGGAGGTGATGGAGGCTCCATGCGTATCCGTGTTGCCAAAATAGACACGCGATAGGGGAACCGAAGGAGGGGGTGGGGCTTGGTAAACGAAGGGGCGTGGTTCGGCTTGTCAGTCAAGCCCCTTTTAAGGCGAATGGGCGGTTCGGGAGGCGTTAGAGCGGCTGGGAGAGCGTGCAGAGGCGGGGTTGGAGGGGGGGTTTCGCCGGGCAGGATTGGCTCCCGTGTCCAGTCACTCACGCCAAATATGGGCTCGATAGGTGAGCTATTTATGGATGGGTATATTAGATTTGGATGAAGGTCTGAAAGACTAGTCTGAGAGGCGAAGCTGTGGTGTAAACATCATGTGCTAACAAACGGGAGCGAGGAGCGGTGCTGATAGCCTCCTATATTGTTCCCCACAGTGCAAATGTTTAATTATAAAAAAGAGCTGCAGGAATATAGGAAAGCATATTCCTGCAGGGATTATGCTTTTAATGAGTTTAGAGTCAACGTATCGCACTTAATGGTGTTTTAATCTCCTGTAATGTTGTTTCAGGGCTTCTGCAGAGACTGTGCTATTACTGTACAGGCAGGAATCTCATTAAAGTGACCCACACAGCAAAACGTGGTGGGAAAAAGAAAAGTTCACAGTGTGTCTGCGAGTGTGTGTGTGTGGAGTGATAAATAAGTATCCAAATCTTCCACCATGAGTCTTGTTTGGTGGTGTGAGTAATCCCGCTTATTCGCCGGCGCCCCGTGTAAGCCATCGAAATTGTACACTTCCACACGGGCTCAATAGTCCCTCGCACACACAAGGAGAGAGGCAGAGACTGCTGCTGTCTCTAATCTTATTACAGCGCTAGGGGAAGGCTAGCTGAGGGCCCCGGCTCCGCAATTTACACATGGCATCTTCGGGAGGGAGACAGATGATGAAGTTCCTGCTGACATTTATCCATTTGACACAACTCACTCCATCTTTCTTTGCCCTGCCTTTCTATTTGTCTTCCTGCTTTCTTTTCAAATCTTCACCTTTCTTTATCTGTGAGCCCCCCCCCCCCCCCCCCCCCACCACCACCCACAATCATCTTGTAGCCCAGTCAGAATTTCATGAGTTTACCGTAATAAAAACATATAGCAGGAGGAAAACACATGACAGAGACATCTACAGTTGCCATGTGCTTTCTGGAAAACAGTCGAAGTGTGCTCGCCCCTGTTTAGGGAATCTCTTCATGGCTGACTGAGGTGTAAAATATTTACAAGATAAATCCTGTTGTTTTTATGCATTCTTCATGCGGTTCCTTGGGTTTATCAAAGAGGCAGACGAAAACTGACAAAGGGCTAAGACTGTTAAGTTGTTGTTGTTTGTTTTTAAATCACCGCGTACGGTGTAGAGTTTAAATTTGCTGGCGCTTTGTTCATTGCAGCAGTTTTAGGTTAAATTCTGTGCGTAAACGTGCTTGCGTATTATTTGTTATTTTTATTTTACTGTTCTGTGTGAAAAATTTTATATTCATGGTGAATTTCCATTATAATAATGACGTCAGTCTGCCATCAGACACAAACTATACTGTTTAACTGTTAAACTCACATGGCAGAGACATGACACATTTAGGCATGCAGACATGGTCAAGATGACTCGCTGAAGTTCAAACTGAGCATCAGAATGAAGAAGAAAGACAATTTATGTTTGTCGGTCTGAGTATTTCAGAAACTGCTGATCTGCTGGGATTTTCCCACACAACCATCTCTAGGGTTTACAGAAAATGGTCTAAAAAAGAGAAAATCTCCAGTGAGCGGCCGTTCTCAGAGAGAAAATCCCTCGTTGATGTCAAACATCAGAGGAGAATGGTCAGTCTCCATTGAGCTGATAGGAAGGCAACTGTAACCCAAAGAACCACCCAATAAAACCAAGGTATGCAGAAGAGCTTCTCTCTGAAAGCACATCAAACCTTGAAGGCAGACAGCAATAGAGCAAGACCACACCCAGGGGTCACTCCTGTCAGTTAAGGGCAGGAAACTGAGGCTACAGTTCACACAGGCTAAGCAAAATCAGACAACAGAAGATTGGTAAAACATTGCCTGGTCTGAGGAGTCTCAAGTTCTGGTGCAACAATCAAATGGCAGGGTCAAAATTTGGTGTAAATAACACGAAAGCATGGATCCATCCTGCCTGGTGTTGGTGTAATGAAGTGGGGGATATCTTCTTAATACCAGCTGAGCATCATTTAAACACCACAGCTTACCTGTGTAATGCCATGTCCGTCCCTTTATCACCACAGTGTACCATCTTCTGATCTTCTAAATGTCATGTTTAAAACTCTTTGTTGACTCTTTCAACAAAACAAAACAAAAAAACTTATGAAATCTGTATATTTTCTTCCCCATTAAAATTAAATTAAATTAAATTAAGCACACTTCAAACACAGCATGTGTAAACTGTTGACCATGCAAATTGGTCGGCAGTTCATCAGACGTTGAACTGCTGACTATATTTATATTTATATTTTATATTTTGATTATATTATATTTTATTATATTTTGATTATATTTTGGAGATATAATGTGCTCCTGCACATGGATTTTGATGTGCTGCGACAATTACAACTGCAGACTTAGCCAGTCTGTAGTTTTAATTGTTCTAGTGAGGTTCCTGAGGTATTAATTTCTTTTAAACATTTAACATCTGTGCAAAAAGTTTAGATAAGTGTGAATCACCTAAAAATTAATAAAGATATTCAAGTTTGACGGCATTTATTATAGAAGCATTCTGGCTGTAGGGCAGGGTGTTGTTGCTGTTGCTGAAGAATGTATTATTTACTGAAGTGAGGACGTGGGACAACACTGTCACTGAAAACCAGATGTGAACCAGCCACAGAGGTTTTGTGCCTGTAAGATTGATGTAGCCATGGCGATGTCACCCAGTAGCGATGGCTGTCGTCGTCTCAGGTTTTTCATTCTGAGCGTCACAAGTGAGGAGTAGATCTGACTGAGACTGACTGACTGATTTCTCTCAGTGTGTTCGTGTTATATAAAACAAACACCATGCTGTATTTAATAAGGCTTGAAACAAGTGACTGAGACCACAAACTCATTAGGAAAGTTTTTACTGAGTACGAGAGGAGAAGAAGACTGTTAACAGTAGTGTATTTACCCCCTGCTGAACAGTAGAAATAAGCTACAGAGCCCGTGGTTTCAATGCAGAAGATTAAATATTACAATTAAGACACATTTTCAAAACAAGAAGGCCACGTGAGGCCGACTTGCTACAATTCTGATTAAACCACGTAGTCTATCAATAAAGTGCAGGTCACACACGCCTCAAATAGGTTATAAAAGACTGAATTAAAGCATTGGGCAAAAGTCTAGAGCCACTCCCATTTCTTTATACATTGTGAGAACAAAATGAAGGTTTTGACTTCAGAGGTGAATGTCAAAGAACAAACGGTTTAAATATAGTTTATGCATCTCGATTCATTTAGTTTTAATTGCCTACATATGATAGGATTGCTCCAAAAAAATGTAAAGTTGATTCAGGTGACTAAAATATTATGTGCATTTGTAGTGTTTTTACAAGCGTGAGTTGCTCCACATGGACTACAAAGGGTCTAACTTTGTCTGACATCAAATGTGAAATGTGTTCGTATAACATGTGGGGTGTTTTCATGAGAAACGGGAGCATGGGACATTCCCCTCCAGGATAAAATGTGCATGTCTGAGTAAATTGTTGCACTGTTTACTTCTGATTGGATCACTTCCACATTTGTCCCGCCTTTCTACACAATGTACTTCATTCTGATTGGATCTCATTTCTCTAGAACATTTTCACCTTGTTTTCATTCGTTATCAAACGTGCCAGTCCATTATATCATAGTTTTTGTCCCTGTTGCCTTTTTTTTTTTTATCAGAAAAAAAAGATTTCTGACAAAAACTATGATGGAAGTTGTTGGTCTAAGAAATTAACACTGCTAAAGAGGTTAAAGCACAGATTTATTCATTGATCAACATGTATTGGCCTATGGCCTTGATGACCCTGAAGAAGGCCAAATTGGTCAAGTAGTGAAGCTGTTATTTATGTTCCAAGCGTTGATGGAGCAATATGCCAACATATTGGCAAATACAGTAGCTCTTTGGGAATCGCCTTGTTGGTGCAAAAATACAATTTTATGTCTGTCAAACTGTGTTATCTTTGGCATTTTTCATTGACTCACCTAAAGAAATGGGAATAGGTTGTGACCAGCTGATACTAATAAAGTCCCTAAAGGTACAATTATAGTCAGTTTTTAAGTTGTCTGTTATGTCACACAACACTGGTTCATCCATTGAGTTAGGTGTTTTTTTATGCTTGAATGATTCACAGGTCAGAGTTAAGTGACTTAACAAACAACAAGAAAATTTTCTGAAAAATGGTCAGGTACAAGGAATGGACTAAAAATTAGTGAAAAACCAGCCAGTGTCTGAAGAAACACTTTGGAAGACCTTCAATAAGTCTGAAGAGCTATTGCTCAAGACCACCTTAAAAAATTCAGAATATAAAGAAATGTGGGGTGGCTCAAGACCTTTGCACAGTAGAGTATACTATCAAATTAAAGGCATACTGAACCAATCCAAACACTGTAAAAGTCCCCATGAAGTTTATTACAGAGTCTGAGGAAGTTATGTCTGTGCCATAGCAATATTAAGAGAAACACTGTACCCAGCAATCTTTATGATTGATCTCCCTTTTTATTTTATCAGCCAACCTTTAAAAAAAGTCTCTAAAACACAAAAAGCTCTCTTCATGGAGTACAGTTACAGTATCCTGTAATTTCGTCCTCCTGGTCTTTGTAACAATTTGTGTTTTAGCTGAGAAGTTTAACAGCATCACCGAGAATCAGCCAAACTGGAAGTCTCGTCTTAGTGCCACGTGTGTCGTCCCCCCGCCGCCACCAATCCTTTCTCTCCGCAACCTCCTTCTCCTCTTCCTCCTCGGCCCGAAGCCCATGCATATCATAGATAAAAAATAAGTGCTCACCATTATCCGTGGGCACACAGCGTTATATTGTGGATGCTGACATTGCTCTTACCTGGCAGTTGGTGCTTTTACTATATTAATAATGGAGCAGGCTCCATCCATCATGGGGATATGAGGCTGCTAATCATGTCAGCTCCCTGCATATTCACTCCTTTTATCAAAAGAGGAGGCGAGGTAGCGGGAGAGCGGCAGAGGAAGGGAAAAAGTGGAAAAAAAGCAGGTGAGGATGATGGCGAGAAGCGGCAATTAACAAAGAGTTGGAAAATGATGGAGGAGAAGAGGTGGGGGTTGGGTGGGAGATAGAGGGGGACAGTATCAATGTGCTGGACACATGACAGATGCCCTTGGCCTTTTGCTGAATGGCTTCCCTGTTGGCAGGAGTTAACCAGTGTATTTAAACAGGACAAGACGAATGGGACCTCCACTTCCCCCCCCTGCTCACTGAACCAGCCCATTTCTATTCCAACTCACAGCCTTTACCCCTTGTGGGAATGCTAATATGGTTAGCTGACATTGCTGGGGTTAAAACTTCATAACAGCATGTTACTGTAATATTTACTGCCGCGTGACCTTTTTTTTCTTCCCTTTTTTGTTTTGTTTTTTATTTCCAGGAACTTCTGCTGAGCGTGCAGAGAGTTATTCAGCACTCCGGCTTGCTTGCAATGCAACGACATAAAAGGTCACTGAGTTCAATGCTGAATTTTGCAAGCGCAGTATGTCTTTTAGAGGTGGGCAGATCGATCCAAATATCGACAGTATTGACAGCAATGCTGGTATTGGTATAAAATCGATACTAGCATGTTAGGATCGATACTTTGTTTCTATCCTCTAAGTTCAGTATGTTCAGAATTTTGTTATTTGCATATTTTATTATCAGTGTAGATCAGCAAGTTTGCTTAAGAAGTTCCAAAAACTGAAAATATTGGTAGCACAGATACCAACGCTGGTATTGGTAACTAGGGTAAATAATAGTGTTTTTTGGAAATGTCAGAGTATTTTTTATTCATTTACAGACTATTTAAACAACAGAAGTTGAGCCAAAGTGCTTTAGAGACAGAAACATTTATGTTCCAGCTCTTAAATTGTTGTTTGTTAAAAAAAATATGTGAAAATTCCTGTGGAAAGTAAAGTGGTCATTAAAATGTGTTCAGAATTTGGCAAATTGATGATGATTCATCAAAAAAATCCCATTATAGGTCAAAAGTATCAGTGCGGGTATCAGTATCTGCAATACTTACTCTGTATTTATTTGGTATTGGATCAATACCAAAATTTTCCTGTATCACACACCACTAATCTCTTTAGGAAACAAAAAGAAGTCAAATGTCTGGGATATAACATCACGTAACCCACAAAAGTTTCTTAAAACAAGCCAATTTGCATTCCAAACAGAGCCGTATGTTTGCACCCGCCCCAGCTGGCATTAGTCTCTTGCAATCGGGGGACCTTGAGTGTTGCCGCTCTGCTTCATTTTCCCTCATTTGGTGTAATCTGACATCCACATACCCTGATGTATTTGAACACAACATTTTACTCAAATCTGCTGGGTTTTTTCGCTCTCTCCCTCCAGTCAAAATTGCCTTGGTGTAATGTTATGATAACCTTTATGCTTGGAGGAAATCAAACCGCACATATTTTCCTCCCAACAGCTGTCCTCAAACACGCCTTTTTGCCCAGCAAATCACCGCAGAAGAGGAAATTTGCTTTTGATTGATGGATCTGGTTAAATAAAGATAAGATTTTGAAAACGTGGCCATATGTCTGCCTTGTGCACTGTCTCTTTTTGGCTCTGAGCCTGGTTGCAGAACATCTTCATGCTGCTTTCTCCATGGGAGGGGGGTGGGGGAGCCAGAGGAGCAGGAGAAGGTGGAGACGCGTGATGAGTAGAGGGGGGAAGAGGGGTGGATTTCAGAGCGACAGGGTGACTGAGAAAAGCGATAATGAGCGCTCGGGGCTGTCTGGGGGTGCAAACTCCTTCCCGCACAAGATAGCTGCGAGGGAAGGGAATGATGAAGGGTGGGGAGTAAGGAGTGTAGGAGAAAGTGCCCTCTCAGCTGGGTGATGTCTGATGCAGCGCTGCTCCTTCCTACGCCAAGAAAAAAAAAAATAGAAAAAGAAAAGGGGAGCGGAAACGGAGCCAGCAAGGAGGCCATGAGGGGCAGCTGTTAAGTGCCAATTAGGCGACGATGAGTGGGAGATGGAAATACCCATTTGCACACAAACTCCTGGAAGCAGGCAGGGAGGAGTAGTCAGAAAGTGAAACAAATAGGGCCTAATCCCTGTCAGTTTTCCCAGAGTTACTCTCCTTCTCGCCCTCTATCTTCCTGCTCGCCTGTTCGGTAACGTCACATCAGTGTCAGCTGAAACTGTGGGTTATGATTTGCTGTTCCATTTAGTTTCTCTTTTTTTCCCCTTCTTCTTCTTCTTCTCCCCTGTCTGGCCTTGGCCTCCTCTGAAGGCCACTGAAAGGAACATTTTGCAGAAGCTTGTCACATTGTGGCAAAGGACAATACGGCTTGTCAGGCGTCCAATTAGTGAGGAAATCCACTCACACATTTAGCTCGTGACACAAAAAATGATAAGGTAGGGGTGAGGAAAATGGGGCCACTTTAGCTGGAGCTCGTCAGAACTGCAAACTGCCTTTGCAGCTGTTGTTGTGCATGTGCGTTTGTAGGTGACAGTTTAGGTTGTGTACCATCATGCTTGGTCATATTATAAGCAAGCAGAAGCCTCCTGATCTTAAAAAATGAAGCAGAAATAATCACACTTACAGCCTGGTGAACAGGATGGATTTGGTCTCTATAGCTAATTTAGGTGAAGCTATTTATAATCATGTGCAAGTGTTCACCTGAACCACACCTCTTGTGCTGTTCGTGTCCCTTGGAGTATTTTTAGTGCAACTGTTTGACAAATAATGGTAACTGGCTCTTATACAGTGCTTGATATAACATGCCTCATTAGCCAATTTACCACAAACACTTTTTAGTGTTTACCAGAGAAACTTGGGGTTGGGGTTCACTATCTTGCACAAGGATGTTTAGCATGCAGACTTGAGCAGCCAGAGATTGAACCACCAACCACTAACCTTCCAATGAGTGAATGACCTGCTCCTGTGCTACAGCCACCCCTGATAAATAATGTGGCTTGCTGCATGAGAGCCCATCCAAGAAGTCTGTGTCTTAGTTTCGGTGGGTGAAACTCTAGTTTTTCATTTGTATGTTAACCTGTCACTGATTAAATTGCCTGTGGCCCAGTTCCAACCAGTTCCTGCCTGCTTTCGCTCCATGTGCACATTCACTAAGAGTGTCCAGCACATTAAGTGCTGCAAATATGCGAGTCTAAGTAAACTTGGGTTATTAAGCCATCCTACATTGAGCCACAGATCTTAGTGCGATTATTGTGGGACCAACACAGAAATAAAAAAAAAAAAATTAACAGTATCTGTGAAACTCTTAAACACACTTGTGCATTTGTGACTTTATCCAGTATTGTGCAAACGTCTCGAGCCACCTCTCATTTCTTGAAATTTTGTTTGCAAGGAGCCAGACTTTCTTGTAATGTTTTGAACTGCTAAGGCCTTTTTCAATCATTTTCAGTCCACTCCTTGTACATGACCATTTTCATAGGAATAATTTTGTTTGTTAAGCCACTTAACACTGACCTATGAATCATTCAACCATAAAAAAGCTCCTAACTCAAGGGATAAATCAGTTTTGTGTCAAAATGTAACCGAAAATGTAGCAAGGAAACATTTTAATCTTTAAGCACTTTGTTAGCACTAGCAGCCTGTCACAAAAACACATAATTTGTTCCTATTTCTTTAGTTGAATCTATAAAAAATGTCAATAATAATACAAAATAGTATTTGTGCACCAACAAGGTGATTCCCTAAGAACTGTTAGCTAAAGCCCTGGCATATGTCAATGTGTGTGTGCAGTGTGTCTTAAAAAAATTTGAGGAAATTGGACAAGTGGAGGACAAAAGAAGGAATGTATAATAAGAAACACAGACTTGGAATTGTAGTTAATTAAAAAGAAAATGGTAGTTTTGGAACCAAAGATGATTGTTGTGTTGGAAATCTTCTCCTTTTGCTGGCAGTTGCTGAAAAATGACTGTGGTATCCCTAATACTTACAGAACAGCATGGTACTTTAAAGGAACACCTTTAAAAATGTAGAAATGGAACCAACCTACTGTCATCCATGAGAGTTCTCACTAGCTTTTCTCACAGCAAAGTCAATGAAGCCAAAGGGTGCGATGAATTTTACGAAGAATGAAAGAACGATGAATAAAAGGGGTGCAGCTTTAGTACAAAATAACTGGCTTGAAACATTCTTCCAAGAAAATACAAAACATAGCAGCAACATCAGTCTACAACCCCCACTGCTAAATTTTCACTCCTGACTGTCTAAGAGTAACATTTAGCATTTGCATAGATTCCCTGTGAGGATTGTTTTCCAACACGCCACCCTACCCATTGAATTCAGCTTCAAACCGGTGAATCTCGTGTGCGCTAAGCCCTAACACTGATCGCTGATGCGGTGGGCGTGCTGTCAATATTGGCCCATTCACTGTGAGTGAGCAAATCTCCCCTTGACATGGCCAGCCATGCGAGTAATAGCTAGGATTAAGATAGGAAAGTACACACATGAATATACAAAACACAGTATGGCACGGGTGGATCTGAGGGAGCAGCCGAGGGAAATTACTTAGGCCTCAGATGTGCAGCGTGCATACAAACAAGATTGACTGGAAGCTCGGACATGAAAAGACTCATTCATTGTCAGTGACCCTGATGGCGAATGACACTTTTACATTTGAAGCCATTGTGAATCTATCAAAGTAATTTAGCTTGTTGTACAAAATTGTGTGAAAGGATAGAAAACCGTGCGGCTTGATTATGTGTTTCAATGACACGGCGTTTCAATGTGTGCACCTGGAGGTGTTGAAGTAAGATAATGTCAGTGTCTTCTTTTGACTGCAAACAAGGTCAACTGCTTCATTGCAACGACAGTTGCCATAGCTCCCTGCAAAGAGGAGTCATTGCTTCTGCTCAGAGCTCGCTCACCATTATTATATTAGTTTTGATTTGTTCTTTGTCACCATTGTGCAGCTCGAACCGCATTCATGGATGCTCTATAGGAGAGAGTTGCATTTAAAATAAAATAAATGAAAAGTCAGTTATGAGTGTCAGGATCTCATCTGGTCATAATTTTCCTCCATTCTTTCTGATTTAACTGGGGTTAAAACCATACTGTTTAAAACAAATAAAACCCGTGTAGGTAGGTTTTCAGTGCCTTAAGATAATGAAATCAGTAAAATAAAACCTCACAAAAAGTGGTGGCTATTTACAGAAGATGAAATATCCCCCGTGATGTCACTGTTTGAAGCCTCGGTTTTAGGATTATGGCTGTAGCCATCCTGATTTTTCTTGAGCTTGAAGTAACAATATTTAGAAGAAATGATGGAGTACTAAATTATCAAGATAAAAGAGCAAGCATGCTAAAGAAGTTTCATCCAAAAACTCAACTGATAGTAGAGTTGGGTGGATTGATCCAAATATCGATAATATCAATACGAACGCAGGTATTGGTACTGGATCGATACCTGAGTGATAGGATAGATATTTTTTTTTCTATCCCCTATAGTCAGTATGTGGCCCACTAAACTGTGTTGCATATTTTTACTATAAATTGAAAAATATACTGAAATGTGCACTGTGAATTTTTTTGTTGACTGCAACTATTTATTTATAGCCTATAGCACATTTAAACTGCAAACGTAGACTCAAAGTGCTTTAGAGGCAGGTATATTTACATCCCATATTTACATCCCATATTTACATACAGTTCCTGTATTTACCTGGTATAGGACTGACACCAAAATTAGATGTATTGGTCTTTAAAATGTGTTCAGAATTTGCAAATTGGTGATGATTCAACTCATAAATCATGGCACACTGCTCTCCCATGAGCTGTTTTACCATTATCCGTATTGGTATCAGAAATAGCAACTCTGTACTTACCTGATATCGGGCCGATATCAAAAGTTGCATCATAACACAGTACAGTATGTTAGGAAAGCGGTTTGTAACTAAGATTTGTGTTAAGGTTTTAGGCAGCAATGGTGCACCAAAAGTGAGTGATTCAGTCAGCATTCATGCTCAGATGATTGCTGTATGTACTTCAACAGCATTTATATTTGTGCAGTGCAAGGAGAAGGGGAATTGTAACAAAAGCTTATATCTTGAAACTGAATTTAAATTTTGTAGCAGATGCATGAGTCATGGTATTTTTTTATGGATATAGATTTACAGTACTTTACTACAAGTGATAAACTGCTTATGGAAATCCCAATAGAACACTAAAGCAGTATATTGGCAACCAAACAGCTGACAGCATTATCCCAGACAGCCTGAATTGAATACACAACAGTAGTTAAATATTTTTACAGCAAGAAACTGCTGTCATCAGTAAAAATAGGTACACGGAGAAATAACTGTTTTATCATGATAAGTCAAGCTATTAGTACTTTACTGTAATTTAACAGGGAAATAAGTCTGTTTCAGTAAAATAACAGTTTTATAATGACGTGTCTACCTTCCAGCAATTTATGTGGTTTTTAACAGTGGAAAGTCTATAAGAGTAAAACAACAGTAAAATAACAGTTTTCTGATCTGATCTAGCTCATACTGCTTCACTGTAATTTAACAGGGAGATTTTCTTTATCAGTGAAGTCTATATCAGCAAAAAAAAAAAAAGAAATTTATGATGGGACATGCAATCCTAGGTGATTCACTGCAATTTAACATGGAAATAGGGTTGCTGTGATACTACACTGGTTCATTTAAACATATTCATCCATTGTCCCATTTATTTTCTGTCATCATCGTAACTTTGTGCTGAACATTGGGGGGGTCAAGATCTCTGTCTAAATAAATAAATAAATCTGGGTAAATTCCCAGATGATTAAACATGCAACTATTTTGCTGGTAATACCTGAAATGAGTAAAGAACATCAACAGCCTATTTATGCAAGATAATTCATAATTTTATTGGGGGAGGGGGGGGGGGGGGGGGGGTTAAATTGGTTGCGTCTGATTATTGGGGGGGGGGGTCATAAGCCCCCTAATCCCCTGGAAATTACACCCCTGTTTTCTGTGCTTCTGGTGATGCGTCAACAAGAAGATGAGTGTCTAATCTTATTTTTAGCAATGATTACTGGTATGCTGCCTATGCCACCTACACAGAGTAAAAGTACAATTTAATTTTCAGAATTTCAGTATCAAATTTTTTCTTAGTAAAAAGTATACATAAGTACTTAAGTTTTTGGATAGTTCATAATTTAGGTACTGAAAAAGGCAATTTTACTTAGTTCCCAGCCTGAAAGTACTGGTAGTGTAGAGTCTGCCGCTTAATTTTCCAATACCTAAACAACAAGTGTATTCACTCAATCTACAAAGTAATGTAGTCTTAACAGTATTGATTATTTTCAGCTTATTAACAATAACCTCTTTAATCAGGAGTCTTTATTACAATTAGATAAAAAGGAGGGATACCCTCTTGGTCATTGATAAATAGTATCACAGATTTCCAGCTTAGTGCGTCACCATGTCTTGACCCTTACTCTTCAATAAAGTCCACTTCAAATGAGCTGTGCACCATGCTGACCAGTGCTGACAGCTGTTATGGATTAACCGGGATTAGGTCACTTTGTCTTAGGCCGGGTCAGGTGCTTTTTCGAATAATTTTGACATTACTTATTTCATTATGACTGCTGGGGCAGATAACCAAGCGCCTCAAGTGGGGTCAAGCCCTGTCATTTCTTAATTTCAAGGAGAAGAAGGGTCAACTGCCATTCACAGAGCTGTTGGATCACTATGCCCTTAATCCTCCTTCTTCTTGAAGTGGCCTATGCAAAAACAAAGGCAACCCAGTAGAGATGAACAACTCATTCCCCGCTAAATTGATTTTTGTTCTGATGCGTTTTGCTTCAGCTTGAGTTTATTTCAGTTCATTTGAGTTGATTTTTAACTCAGTTTACTTTTCCTTTCCTCTGCAGTTCAGCTCCAATTCAATAAAGTCGGAGAAAACTCGCTGTCATTTATCAAACACGGCAGCAGTGTCTGCAGCAGCAGCTGGCCCAAACCCCAACTGATCGCTCACACATAGAGGTCAAAAGTTGACAAGAAGCCGACTCCCCTTTCATCCCGTAAACCGGGAGCTTCGTGCTACATTTTCCACTGGCATGTCACCACTTCAAAGGTGTTAGCGAAATGATTTGCAGACGAAAGCGTCGCAGCCGCTCCTCTCTCTCTCCCGGCTGGTTCACAGTTGTCGCTGTCGCACTTTGTTTTGCTTAAATGAAATGATTGAGTCCTGGCTCGGTGACGCCGTTTCAAGGAAAAACCAGCCTCACATCATTACCGGTGACATTAGCAGGTGACAGCGGCAGCTGCAGAGCTGGCAATGCACTGAGGTTCAAAGCTCTTTAGCTACGTAAACACATGAAACGAAATAAAGTCACAGAGAGAGGGGGGAGCATAGGGTAAAGTAATGGTTGGGTACGATGATCACATATCCAGATCTTTACCCCAAAAGTTACACCTTTTATGTGATAACAGTTTTTGTAGTTAGTTTTTGTCATTTTCTTCTTAATCCTTTAAATTAAGCCTCTTAAACTTCACATTCAACATCAGAGGGAAGTTACAAAGACTATCTTTTTTTTGTTAAACACCATTTTAAAGCTCTGGTTGCAGATCAATAGTGGAAAAAGAAAAACATGTAGGGTTGTATTTCCTCTGTACCTCTCCAATCTCCCATGTGCAGAGGCCATGTAGCCAGATACTGTAAATTCCCTTAAGGCTATCGATTGAGGTTGCAGGTTGCAGAGTCCAGCACTTCAACGGCAGAGCAGCACTGACCCCGGGGCCGGTGATGCTAAGTTGAAGCATGATATGCTTTAAATAGCTAAATTTCTGAAGTGAAATGTGTTGCGGTAATTGGATTTGCTGCAGAAAAAAAACTTGAAGGACTGTTGCCATATGATAGTCATGTGATATTGACGTGGTGCTCAGATATGAAGCCTTTGGCTGTGTACAGAAGGGAATAGTGAGTCTTTTGTATCATGTAGCTTGGGGAGGGGGACGTTTGCTACCAACTTAGTGCAGAGGAGTGAGGAAAAAGGACGTTTTCTAACAAGATATACGCAAAGAGTTAAGAACAAGCAACATTTTATGTGAAGGGTTGCAATGTGGTTGCTCTAGTGACGCTCTCCTTCAACACAAGGTCTATATTTTTCTAACTGTAATCTTATTTCATTAAGGCACCTTTCATTCTTTGAGCCGAATGTCCTAATGTCTGACGAGGAAAGCGTGACGCTTTGTCATGGGGTTTTGGGCAGATCCAGCATCGCCGCACAAACGGTAAACAAACTCCTCGTTCTGAGAGCGGGGCGTCTGTTTGTTTAGCAGGAAAACACTCCCCATTAGCGTCTAAATTGTTGTCGGAAATAGAGGCAGTCTACATTAACAACCTCGTCCTCTGTGCATAATGCTCCCAGCGCTAGCGTGCCTTGTCATTATGACCATTTCTGCTCCATTATTTCTATGCCAAATCACCAAAGCCCACCCCGCCCCCTCTCCCTGCCCACCCTCTTCGATTTGTCGTCCCCCCCGCTTGCCTCGGTACACTGGCGCTCGCACTTGAAACTGCTCAAAAATGAGCCTGCTTTGCCAGGCCGGCAGCTAGCCAGACCAATCATCCATCTGCAATAATAGAAATCTTCTGGCTGATGATAGACTGAGGCAATCACTGGGCAGGCTGAGTGGGCTCTTCAGTCTGGCCTCTCCACCCCTGCTGCTGGTTGATGGCAGGGGAGGGCTGAGGGAGGCTGGCATGGGTATCTGGTAGGTAGGCCCTTCCTGGCTGGAAGAGTGGATGAATACACATTGAGGGTAAAGGGTACACAAAGCAAGACTGAGGTTGGTGTAGCGATATTAGATATATTTATCAATTAAAGGGACGCCTTGTTCTGGAGAACTCACATATTTTCATTAGAGTAGTTGTCACACGGTTAAATATTTTTAGTAATTTTTTTGTGTGTTCAAAAGAGGAAGTAGGAGTAACTTCAGTGAATTGTATGGTAAATAATTCTGAGGTTAAAATTAAAAACAAAAAGGTTAAAAAACGGGCAGAGCAAAGTGAGTGGATGAAACCAAGCTGTGAATCATGAGCAAGAAACAAGACAAATGCAGGAAGTGAAGCTAACACACAACAAAACACAACTTCCAAAAACTGAAAAGGGAAGCGAGAACAAGGAGAGACAGCGAAACTCATTTAGTCAAACTGAGAGGGAAGCACTGAAGAGACGGGCTAAATGTTTACAGTTTGCAAATAAGTGATGTCACCAATGAAATATAAACAAACAAACAACAAAGATTTTCAGGCTAAGTCAAAATTAAGTTATTATCACAAAATTTCGAGGTAGGTATCTCAAATTCTTCTTTAACTTAGCCTTATTTTTGCTTTCTATTTTCTTGTTCCATTTATCGCTGTTGTTTAGATAACATTTTTGCACACAGTCTAAGGCCTTCACGAGGCACCTGTGGCACTTCTACTTCAATTCTGTGGTTTATTTATTGTAGACTTTACTATTTCTCTTCTTGGTTTATATCAGTAAAGACACTGTTTGACCATCATTAGACTAGTTTCTGGGTTTTTCCAAGGATAATGGTTCATGCAGCTACCCTTGGAATAATTCTGATGCAAACCCAGTCATTTTTTTCCATAACCAGCCCTAAAATATGTCTGAAATTCAGTATGGCGCAGTTCAGAAAGAAGCTTCAAGGGCCAGGGCCATCTTAACTGCCTTTCCAATTACTTTAAGCCAATTTGCTTCTGATTGGTTGCTTCTTTGCCTGAGATGTTCACCTGAGATGACTATATTAGACATATCTGCTGTTTTTTGACATCATCCAAAGCCAGGAGCAAATAAACACTGAACACATTTCTCACAGAGATTACTTATTTGAAACTTTGTGCGTGTTTAATATGTGCTTCTACTGTTTCCACAGAAAATTAATAAAAACATAATAAGTCCACTTTAAGAAAAATAGTGTGGTGTTTAATTATTTTGAAAGGATTTTCTCGTATGTTGGAGAATTGCCAAAGTCCACTGAGACTAATGTCCAGCTATGAGCTTCATAACCTCACATGAGGCTTTTTCCAACAGAATGACAAAAACAGCTGGGCTGATATACTGACTTCATGTTTGAGTCATGGAAGCTGAATCCTACAGTTCCCATAATGCAACTTAGTATAAACGCCCCACTTTTGTCCAAACACCAAGCTCCAAACATGCCTTAAAGAAGAGATAACACAGTAAATGTAGAGGCCCTTTGAAATCCAAAGATAATACCCATCGGGAAAATAAACAAAATCAATAAACCATTGTAATAAAGTAATTTTTTGAGAGGAGCTGCTTCTTGGCATATAGTAATCGATTTCTGCTCATCTACGCTAGAGCCTGCAATTTTGGCTCAGCTGGAGCCCGACGGCAAACAGATATATTCATCCTGACCCTCACCAGAAGTCAATACTTCAACTTTAAAACCCTCTGTTAGCTGCACAACAAAACATACTAAACGTTATCTGGTCTTTTAATGTAGCCATTAGCCTCTTACTTGGTAAATAAAATCAGCAAGGAAGCTTTAAAGTGTTCATATATTCAGTTTAATCACACATTATGCACAAAAAGCCAGGGTAACACATAAAGTGCCTCCTGGATCCCTGGTGAAAGTCCCCAAATGGTGCCGAATATGATTACTGCATTTATCTTAAAGGGATGAGGATAAAACATGCTAAAATCTAGTGTTTTCATGCAGGCATAAAGAAACATTTATTATGGCTAATCTGCCCGTACAAGTGTTTATTCCTGCTGTACGGCTGGGTAGTCATTGACCCGTCCTGATTCCTTTAGATTCTACCACCCTTCCCGTCTTTCATCCCCTCATTATTTCTCTCTCAACCTCCCGCCACATCCAGGCTCTCTCCACGCCCCAAGCACCACCGTCCCTCAATCATCCAGCACATCCCCCAGCTCTCCACACCTCCACTTCGACCCCGCTTCCATCCCTCCATCCGTCCTTCCACCTCTCCATCGTGTTCATCTGCATGGAGAGCGTCTCATTCTGCCTGGGCTAATTGGCTCTAATTAGAGTCATTCAGCAGGGGTTAATCAAGGATGACTTACGCAGATTATGACTGGTCGGGGGAGGAATCTGAAGGAACAGACAGCCTATGTGCCACGCCAGCAGGAACATATCACTCCTCCCAGCGTGGCCCGGGGACTTGGCAGAGATGAATGCGTTTGAAACGACACCATAATATCATGTTTTAAGACTTTAAAAACATCAATGCACTATTAGTGCATTAAAATACAGTCATGCAAACTTTTCTACTTGGTCAAAATGACATGTGATGTTCTACTCGATTGAAAGAAAATTACATGATATGTTGAAATGAAGCCACTTCATTACCCTCAACGGTGAATCGGATATGTGATTTGCATTGGTAATATGATATTATCTCTCCCACACTGGATGACATCTGTTAAAATTTCCTTTTTTTCCCCTAATGCTGTCACATTTCTACTTAGATATATTATTTTTCACATGATGTGGGCTTTGAGTTGGGACCTGAAAATGAGACATTCATAGTATTAAAGGATTGTTGGCTTAGAAAGATGCCTCAGAGGCTTTAAAAACTTGGAAAAATGTAACTGGAAAGTGAAATGTTTTTATTTTCAGGCATCAAATAGATTTGTGTATTGCTTTAACCGCACATTAAATGGGCATATATTCCACAGCAAGTCCAAAATACAGCTTGAAATACACTCATTAAAATGCTTTTGAAACAATGATTATGTAACTTGACGGCATGAGGGGCAAGACAAAGGGACCAAAAAGCCAGCCACGGTAGCATCAATTAGGTGTTATGCACCTTTGTTAGTATAAAATATATATTTCAATGCCCTTCAGAGGTTGAAATTAGGAAAAGCTGTGTTGAGAGGAGTTCTTTTCACAGATGACTTTGAATTTTCCTATCAGTAAAAGCACAGGAGAAACAAATTCCATTCATGATGAGCTGTGAAAAGGGCCCTTTTTGTTAGCTCACCAAAGTCAATGAAGTAGAGCTCACGCAATTTGATGAACCCATTTATCAGTGGAAAGGAAATTAATTGGCAAGTCCTTCCTCAGAGCAAAAGTTACCAAAATTGGCTGCTTCCAGTCGCTCAAATTTCTACTTTTGGGCACTTGCAATAGTATAGACAAAACAGTTCACTGGCTAAGTTTTGTGCAAGAACAACAAAAGTGTTAATTGTCCTATGCCAACAGTTTGCTGACATTTTAAAAGAAGAGGAGACAAGAAGCGAGCTTAACTGTAATAAATCGGTGCAGGTGTAGAAAGTCCTGCAGGGACTTCCGACCCATGTATTTACTTTATGTGGAGTGTAGAAATTAAAGCAAACATTCCTACACAGTAAATTATCTGCTTTTAAAAAATGGATCTGAACTCTCAAACAAAGTTTGAGGCATTGAGCGCCAATAATGGGAAATTACATTTTTCCAATTTAGTTTCATTTGTATATCACTAATACAGAGAAAACCCCACCAATCAGACAAGCACTTGGCAACAAAGGGAAGAATAAACTCCCTTCTAACAGGAAGAAACCAGCATCAGCGAGGAGCAGCCATCTGTTGGGACTGTTGGCTGTCAAACCACGTCTTTATTGATATATACCGGGGTGTCATTAAGGGTACTGGGGAGATTGTCAAATGTCTTTTTTTTACTGTGGAAAAAGTTAAGACACCTTTCAAAGACTGTCTGGAGATGTTTACAGGTGTCTACAGTCCTCACTAGGGATCATTGCTGTTTTCCAAGACATCCACCTCCTCCCTTTTATGCTGAAAATGTGGAGTCACCTGTTCCTTTTGTGCCGGAAAGCCTCAAAAGTCGCTACAATCCTATGATAATGTGAGAGCCAACGTTTGACACTGCAAAAATGTTTTCATTCAAGGACCATTAAATTACCACCTGACATGTTTCCAATGTGGCCTTCGTCTCACGCTTCATTTCAGCATAATATGCTCAATGCAGCATTGTGGGTTTCTTTATTGCCTTAGCGTTTTTTATATAGAAATGCTTTGGTAATTATTCAGGCAGGCCGCACTGTCCTGAGACCCCTCTGGGACTGGATACATTATGATTGGGACACACATACACACACTGGCACACTGGACAGAGAGTAATAGCCTAGCCCCTGGTGGTAATGGCTTCTCTTTCTCTGTGTGACTGTGTGTGCACGGTGGCATACATGTATTCCTCTGAGCGTGCTCCTACCAAGTCTATTTGATGTGACTAGTCCATTAGATTTTCAATGGGCTCCCACACCATAATCCTGAATATACTGAGGTTTTTTTCTCTTCTCTTTGCGATGGTCTCTTCATTGGAGCCACCCCACGGTACAGATTGCTCCTGTCACTGTTGAAGCAGACAAATTCCCCCTCATATCCTGTGCATATGGGATGGGATTGTCTCGTTATGGCCCCGTTACATTCCCCCATGGCAACATTAGCCGGCGGTTGTAAAAAGACTATTAGGATCCAAATCGTTCTGGACCGAAGACAACGAGGATAAGAGAAGTTAGCGAGGGGTGATGAGAAAGAGAGAAAAAAAGACTTTAGAAAGAAATAAAGTAAGCGAGCGGTGGATTAGGTGGTGTGACATGAGAGGGCTTGTTGCCAGTTCGGAGACCTCCAGCGTTGCTCCACACTTGAACATATACTGCACACTTGTACACGTACTGCAGCAATGTAGCCATCCTAATCCACCGCAGCCAATCAATAAGCACTTGACAGGTACTGAAATACAATATAGAGAGCTGCACTAGCCTGCTGGTTCTGCTGCTCCATTTAAACTGCAGTTTGACAGCTGAGGAGGGAAGCAGGGGGGAGATGTATTTGGAGATGTCTCGATTGGCCCTGACATAGAGCTCCTACAGAGGTGCAGAATATTTGGCTGCTATAATACACATTTTATCAAGTTAGTTTGGACTATGAGTCCCAGAGGTGACTTTAATCAGTTCCAAAAGAAAGCATGTTTGCTAAATCTGCTACGCGTATTCGTTTTTGAAATTCACTGCATTATTATCAGCCTGCTGAAGGTCCCTCTTTTCAGTGCCAATGTGCTCTCAATTGGGGGGAATAATGTAACATCATTTTGTCAGATGCCATGGGTGTCAAGGCAATTCTGGACGATGGGGGATGCTTGTAATGTTTGGGAGACCGACAAAATGTCCAATATTTGTGCTGCTTTCAATTGCTTTTTACTTTAGCTTTCACTAACTGGTTAGATTTGATCACTGAGAACCAGGTAGACTGGTAAGGTTTAGGAAATGATTGTGTTTGGGGTGAAATATAGCCTTTTGCAAGAGTAAAGCTGCACAATGTTCAGAGTGACAGATTTGTCACAATGATACTACAACCCAGTGTGGTATGCTCTGCCGAGAAACAACACCTTGTATGTAAATATGCTATACCGGTGGTTCTAACAGAAGAGCATCAGGTGATGTCACAGGAATGAGAATGTTCACAAAACCAGTTTGGGGAATCAGGGATTGGTCCGTCATTGCTTCCACTTCTGCCTGATCCACTTAGCACCTGACCTCTAACAGGTGGTGGGTCCACAGGAGCGCTGGTCAGGCCCCATGGTCAAAGACCTAGCCATTGGGCCCTCACGGATTCTGAGCGAGGTGGTATAGTCCATGACTGCAGTCCTCTGAATCACTCTTATTCTGGATCCTCATCCAGGTCCTGTTTGCTTTGGGAGACTTACCAAGACAACCGCCTCAGAAAACAAAACTCCTGGGAACCAATGGGCACCCAAACCATGATAAGGTGGCGATTTGCAGTTCAGGTATGTGACTACAATGCCTCCTAGGTGCGTTTTTTGGGGTATGTCCAACTGATGCATACCTGGAGTACAGTGGAGAGATTATGTCTCTCGGCTGGAGGAGAGGGAGGTCTGAGAATCCCTTCTTAGATAGCTGCTCCCTCTACCCAGACCCAGATGAGTGACAGAAAGTTGAGAAATAAGAACAGTCTTGTAGTGCTCACCTGTTGAGCTGTTATCCAAACCCTCTATGATGTTTTTATTTGTATTTCTTACACATACAGGCAAACTCATAATGTGTCTGTAACCTCAAAATTTAGAAGCTTTATGGCCAAATCATGTTTTAGCAGATTTAGTTCATGATTGCTACAGTCTGGTAGTAAATTATTCAAACCACGCAGCAACATACTAATAGTCTCTGCCCAGGTGCTGTAGCCGTGTCACAAACTGATAGTGAGAGTGCTGAATGTGTATTTATCACTCAAGTCGTACCTTAAAGACTTTTAAATTGATTCTGTATTTATATTAGTCCATAATATTTGGTTAGCTAGCTATGGCGTAGCAGCCTTTTGTACTGCACATAAATTAGCTTAACTTCACTAACTTTTTGAAAACTGACTGATATTGGTTTATGTTCAAAATTATAGCATTACTGTACATTTTCTTTTCCTTCTCCTTTCTTTGTTGTTGTCAGAAATATCTTAGAAAAAGACAACATGCTATACTATCCTTCCTTCAGCTAGGTGCCATGATGCTAACTCCCACCTGCTAACGAATCGATGCACTGAATACTTTAGAGAAGTTTGTAGAATAGGGCTCTTTTATAATGCTCAATAGTAGACTTTGGACAACAAATGGCTAATTACCCCATACTTTACAAACTGATAGCGTCAGTTCCAATTTGTTCTCACTTTATTTTGTGAACAAAGTGATGCAAGCAGTCAAAATGGTTTAAAATTATTTCTTGCTCACACAAATTTATAAAAATATATCCGTATGCACCTGTGAAGACACCTGGCTACCACCAAATTAGTCTTTCCCATAGACAGGAAGACAGAACGACAGAGAAAGAAAACGCATCCTTAATTGTTTTTCCACTCTTTCTTTCCCTCTGTCTTCTGTGGCAGATGAGGATCCGGTGCTAATGTCCCTCTTTCATCATCGCTCTTCTCCAGCTGCAAAATGCTGATTGGAGCTAGAACCTCCTCATGATTGCACTCGCTTATTGAGAGCAAGAAAGAGAAGCAAAAAAAAAAAAAAAGGCAGAAAGAGAGAAAAAATTTAATTCATTCTGCCTATCTATCTCTACCCATCTTCCAGTGTTTTGTGAGGTGGAAATTGGAAACACCCTGCAAATGCATTGGGGAGACTTCCTAAACCAAATCAAGGTGCCATTACCCCGATGGGTGAAGCACAGTGGGACTGAAAAATCTTCGGCTTGCTCTCTCTCACTCAATGATTGTCTCATCAGCTGGAGTAATTTGGGTTCCTGGTTATCGCGTCATTTCTGATGCCGACGAGGGGGAGAAACGGGGAGAGACGTAATTACTTCCCTCGTCAGACAGATGAAGAATCGGGGAGTAATTAATAACTGGCTGGTACCCTACTGGAGCGGAGGCTACCTTCCAGCACCGCTGCCACCTCCTCTGAGAGTGAGAGAGAGACTTTACTCACTGTGAGAAACGAGTGGGAACATACTCCAGCTGCAAGCCTGATGGATCAGCAACAGGCATTTCAAAGAGGGAGAAAGAAAAAGAAATGAAATGGCAAAGCAAGAGTGGAGGAGGCGGGGGAGGCAGCAGAGGGAAGAAGATGAGATGGAGGAGTGATAGGAGCTGAGGAGCGGAGAAAAAGTGAAGATAGGGGATGAAGTGGATGAATGGCGAAGGGACAGATTGGCCTCGGCTTTAGTACAGCTGAGAGGCAGGGGAAGAGAAATGAGGGAGGACTGAGGCGAGCAGGTAAAGAGAAAAGAAGGAGCGGAAAGAGATGCCAGGCTAGTTGAGTAGGTGGATTACACAAAAGTAAGAAAAGGAAAAAAAACAAAAAAACTTCACTTTTGATAAGAGGTTGCCAAATGGGCTTTTCTCTAACTCACTTTTCAGCTGAATAAATCAGGAATATATTACAAAAGGACAGTCTTTTTCTTCCTGACTGTTTTCATTTCCTCACCTGCGTTTGAATAATGTTTGCTTCTTCCGCTCCCATCTCCGGTATGCATAGATTTGTGAAGTTCCCTGGCAACCACATTCACACTGCCGCGCGGGCTTCCTATCTTATCGTCTCAGTCTGAGGCGTGTCGCTTTAGCCTTGACAACACATTAGCCTCCAACACCGCTGAACACACTCTTCTCTTTCTCTTTTCCTCGGCTGAAGTGAGTTGTGAGAAACCTTCAGCAGAGCTGGCCTTGCTGCATAAAAGGGCATCATTTCTTTAGTAATTTTTTTAAATTAAAATCCTTCCCAGCCTACCACCTCTCTGTGTTTTTTAACTCATGATGTGAAAGTTTGTTGAGCTTCCCATTCTCATTCAGTACCATTTCCCTCTCTCTGTCTCTCTTTGTGTTTAATAAGATCTTGGCGACAGTGGCGGCGGCGTTGTCTGAAGTTGGATGCCGACAACAGTGCAAAACGATCGGCGCTGTCAAAATACAATCTGGAGGCTTAGGTGAAGTCAACAAGATGAGAGGTGGTATCTGAGCGGGAGACGAATGGAGGGCCCGGTGATGATGTTTACCTGTCTGACTGGTGTGTGTTACACAAAAACACACGTACACACACTCCTAAAGAGATAGTTATCTACCAAAGCAAGAGTGCAAACATAAGCCGATAGCAATCGCATGGAATACAGTATGTATAGTGGACATGCATATCCATTTAGAACATATGAGAACACACAAACAGCGATGCTTATCTTCCTCACAACAGCACAAACAGAGGCTGATAGCAATCCCAGACACACTCATAGCATGATAGACCATTTTCATAGGAGCTCCTCATGAGATGCGGTGATGAATATTGTGTTAGAGGAGCATTGCTGCACTCTAATATTCAAAGACGAAGCATAAAGGCTTATTGATGATCAGTGCTGATAAAGCCACAGTCAAACAAAGAGGAACTGAAAGGCAGAGGTAAATGAGTTTGAGTGCACTGAAGAGGCTTGCATTGTTACAGGAGTGTATCAATCAATCACACTCATCAGTGTCTCTGAGAGGTTTTATTAACAATTCAGGAA
Source organism: Diplotaxodon limnothrissa (assembly GCF_057381915.1). Taxonomy (NCBI): domain Eukaryota; kingdom Metazoa; phylum Chordata; class Actinopteri; order Cichliformes; family Cichlidae; genus Diplotaxodon; species Diplotaxodon limnothrissa. The sequence goes on along the minus strand of NC_140617.1, from coordinate 23,528,298 downwards.
GCAGCCGGACCCATTTTGATCATTAGCGGAATCCTGCTCTACCGCTCTCTATCTGCATCTATTTTCCAGCTTCACTCCTTCATTTTGTCTTATGCCCAACAGTCTCTGAATCCATTTTCCGCACCAATCAGAAGGCTTTCTAAAAGCTAAGATCTGGGCTATTGTAAAACAGAAAAAATTGATGTGTTCTGTGCTGCACTGTGCCTAATCTTCTACAGCCACGCAAAACTGTTAAAAACTTTCAGGTCACTTTCAATTCAATTCATTTCAATTATGTAGCACCAAATCACAACAACCCCAACAATCAGAAAACCCCCTATGAGCAAGCATTTGGCAACAGCGGGAAGGAAAAACAGCTCCCTTTTTAAACTCCCTTTATACTCGCTTTATAAAGCATATAGTGTATATACTGGTTTTTATATTCACCATATAATGAAGCTGCAAATTCAGGTCAGAGCCATGGCAATGAAATTTTCTTCCCTTGTTGGCAACCCATACAACTATGGCTTACCGCTGTTGGGCCTTAAGCATACTCATAGAACAAGAGTTATATATAATAACCCTAATTTTTCTCGCAGAACTTTTTCTCTTCTCATAAATTTTTTCTACACTAAGACATTTAATACCTCAACAGCTTATGTAATCATCTCAAAGATTTATTGAAAAATAAATAAATATTGTACTTCATGTACTTGCACATGAACTTCTACACGCTATTACAGTGCACCTCGTGCATGTGACAGTTTATGGGACAAATGGGACAGTTTAAACCAAAATTTGCTTGAAGATGGAGATGAAGTAAAAACGGCAAAGCCAGTCCAGCTTATGATACAGGGGTGTTATGGAGAGGAAGCAAAGGCTTAGACAGCCAGCTTTTAAAAGCTCTGAGGAGACTGGGAAGGTATTCCCAGTTGTACTAATTCAGTCTGTCTACCAGGAAGCTGCGAGGTAACCGACAGGAATAATCCAAAGGCAATGAAACAGAGGAGTGATGGTTGGGGAAAATGGGCCTCAGAACACCAATATATTGATTCCATTGTTTTATTATAATAGGTGAAAAGAAATGAGCTTTTCTTTCACAAACAAGGATGTTTCTAAGTGTCCACAAAAATTTAAATGGTCGTATGAAATACATTCTTTGGCCTTTTCACTCTCCTTGTGTTGCATTTCAGAAAAAATGCTGACAAAATTGGCACTGAGACATTGTTCCAGAGCCCTGCGACAGACTGGCGACCTGTCCAGGGTGTACCCTGCCTCTCGCCCTATGACAGCTGGGATAGGCTCCAGCGCCCCCCGCGACCCTGAAAAGGATAAGCGGAAGCGAATGGATGGATGGACATTGTTCCAGAATGATCACGCCGCTATTTTACAAAAGTCTAAACTTGTGTGTAGACTCTTTATACACTCAATTCCTGAGTTGATCTGCAAACACAACCAGGTTCTTTTCTTTTTCAGTAATATCTCTTATTTCCAGCCTGGTGGTTATATACCTTTTAAGCCAGTGTTTGTGCACAGCTAAATCTCCAATGGGTCCCAATGATGACGCCAGGTTTGGTTGCTAGGTGATTTATGACGCAGCGGACTGCAAAGCCTGTGAAAGTGAGCAGGTAGGAGTGTAGGATCCTCGGCAAAAATACAGACTATCGCAGGGATTTGTAAACCTCTGTGAGCTGCACTCCACCAGGTAACAGGAGGATCGCGTGTTTGTTTCCCTGCCTCCTCTTCTTGTATCCTCTATCTGTTGACAACACCTGTGGAAGGCAGCTGGCTGGATAGCAGGGTGCTTTGCATCACATGTGCAGGCAAGCAGAGGGGGCTGGTTAAATCCACTGGGGTTACAGGGATGTTTCACACCATGACAACAGTCAGAGGCCCCGCTGCTGATGCAACTACCCACATGGGACACACAGACAGGGGCAAACAGAGAAAGGTGTTTGCATGTGTGAGTAGGTGTGTGTTTGTCATTTTCTCTGTGTGAGTGCACACTAAGATGGGTACGTGTGCGTAGGTGAGATACCTGCGTCTGTTTAAGCTGAAGAATCGGTGGCAAGCTGTATGTGATGTTTCATATCAATAGAAAGAATAAGAGAAAGCAGAATAGTGGGAAAAAGTATATACTGCTACCTTTTGGTTCAAGTGAAATATTATTGGAACTGTATTGACATTGCTCTTTAAAAGGTTCTGCTATAATGCTGTTCGCATAAAAAATGATGGCATATCATAGTATGACGTCTCACGAAGGTAAACAATGTTAAATAAGCTAATTTAAGATATTATATATATGAATATTACCTGGAGTATCAAAACTGGATGTTATCATTAGCATTATTGATATCAAGCTAAACGTTTTTCAGTGAGTATCAAGAGAATCACACCCTAATTTTTGTTGTCACTTTCCATTAAAGGGGTAATTTTATGGACTCTCACCAGTGACCTGGTTGGTGTTTACAAAATTAAAGGATACAAGAACTTCAGTGATGTAGTAACTCACCTGGCTTGTGATTTAATCACAATTCACAGGTTGTTGCCCATAAAACAAAATAATATGACCTCTGCCTTATGTGCAGTTTGAGCCAAGACCCATTACGTGATCACCATGTCTAAGTTTCACTAAAATAAGAAGTAGCGATTCTTGTGAATTGTGGGACTACAGACAGATGCCTTGCAGGTTGTTCAACTAATGAGTTGTTCATCAAAAAATAATAATTGTGCAATAAATAGATTGTTATATAACTTTAAAGGTGCAGAAGAAGTGTTTGTTTTCATTACTGTCAGTAAATGTGTCCTCTTTGTTGGCAAGAAAAACCTCAAAGAACTGTAGCTAATTCAAAATGCTACTGAACTGACTGCATTGCATCAATACTTACTGCCCTTCACACACTTCCCTTCCTAGAGTGCAGAAATGTTGCATAACCCAAGTGCTCTTGAGCTTCAGGGCATGAACTGATGGCCGGACATCCTCCTTCAGGATTTTCTGGTAGAGAGCAGAATTCATAGTTTCATCAATTACAGCAAATCGTCCTGAAGCAGCAAAGCAGCCCCAGACCATCACACTACCACCACCACGTTTGACTGTTGCTGTGATGATCTTTTTATTTATTTTCTAATGAAATGCTGTTAGTCTTATGTCAGATGTAACAGGACTCAAACCTTCCAAAAGGTTCATCTTTTGTCATCAAGATGTCATCAAGCAGGTCTTCTACTATTCTAAAGGTTGGTGGTTCAATGCCTGGCTGCTTCAGTCCCCATGCCAAATATGCCAGATACTAACCCCAAGTTGTTCTACAATGCATCCATAGAAGTGTGAATGTTAGATAGAAAGCACTTAAGCACAGGTAAATGAGGCATGCTGTAAGTGCTTCGAGTGCTCTGGGAGAGTAGAAAAGTGCCATATAAGAATCAGTGCATTTACTGTGTACCATTCTGGTAAATGTGAGATGAGCCTTTGTGTTCTTTCAGGTCAGCAGTGGTTTTCTCCTTGAACTCTCCCATGGACGCCCAATATTAAAATTAGTTTGACGACCTGAAACATGCAAGTGTGATAAATATGGACAATAAATGAGAAATCAGGAAAGGAGATACACATACTTTTTAACAGCGCTATAGATTTTTTTACGCTTCTATTTGACCTTTCTTAACTAAGAATCTTACATATTGCACCTTTAGTCCTAATTTATAACATCTTGCATAGTTTGCTTGTCAGCTCAGTGTGTATGATATAAGTCTGAACATAAATATGAGGTTGTGCTTGTTATCAGGTTTCATATGCAGCTTGAGGTTCAGGGATATATAATAATAATAAACCAGGTGCTCAGCAGGAGAGCTTTGATAGTATTACGACTTGTGCCCTGGGTTGGGCATAAGCCTCACAGGCGCCGACGCATAACTTACCCATGTATGCATTTCATAAAAGACATACCCACATGAACATATGCACGCTTCATATACATGTACCGCATAAAAGCAAATACAGATGCGGAAAACTGACAGATGTATTCGATTTTCATACAGAAAAGTATTTAATTCATGAAGATTTAGAAAACTCTGGAAACAATCACGACTATTCTTTGTTGAAGTATTGCTCAATCCCCGCTCCCCCGTCTGACACGACAAATCCCCCTGGCCGGAAATCCAATCCTGCCTCTATGTGGCCGGGGAGGTAGCGTGACGGATGGCTTGTAAGCATCTCACCATGTTTCATCAAGCCTTCTTCTCTCTTTGTCAGGCCCAAAGACTGAAGACTTCCATGCAGCGCCTCACCTTAGGGACGCTGCTATGTTCAATAATTCAGTGGCTGTTGCTTCGGTCCTGTGGAGAGCACTCATCAGTGACCGATGAACATCCCGAGTGGGCCTCAGCCTGTCAAGGCTTTTTTTTTTCCCCCCAAGTAGTTCAAAACTGATAACAAATTTAACTGCTAATTACTGTATTCTGTTAAAATTAAATAGAGTTTCTGTTATCTCCTTAAAAAAGAAAGTAATTATTCATACAGTCAATTGTTGCTTTGGTTGAGAACACCTTTCAAGGTTGTGTGTGCAGACTGTGTATTTGTCTTCTTCCTCTCTCTCCCATCTACATTTACACCTTCGTGTGATTATCATAACATTTCAAACTTCAAGATATAATTAATGAAAAGGAAAAACTTGCCTCAAGCGCCTCTCTTTTGGTATTTGATCAAGGATTTCACCTTTTTTAATATCTGAGTGAACATTAAAAGGCAAAAACAATGCCAAACGCTGTTAAGAGTATATCAAATTAACACATGGCAAGGTTAATTTGCCACATGGCAATATAACTCTAACTGTATAGAAATGCTGGCCAATCAGAACACATAAAATAAAAACAGGCAGCACAGTCTGACAACAAAAAAGACACATAGGTACACAGCTTTGACATTAAAAGATGAATTCTTGTACCATTTACCATTAGTATGCACATAAACTAACCAACTAAAGTCTACACCTTGAAGGTGTAGACTTAAAAATCCCTTTTATTTGTTTACAAAGAGCCTCAATACATCAAAAAAGTTACATTTATTGAAATACCCATGTATAAGTAGATTTTAGCTAATTACAGAAATGCTGTCATGTTGTCAGAGTTGTTATTGCTTAGTAGTGTTGGGATCGTTTATGCTATAAGACTGACTCTTACTCTGTTGCTTTGAACAAAAACTTCAGGCCAAAACGTAAAACAACACAAACTATAACACGACCAGCCAGTTTAATTATTATTTTTTATAAAAAGACATACAATGACCGTTAACTGGATTATGTATCTCTTCTTTTCCAAAGAGCCTTTAATAGTCTTTGTCACAGCAGATGTTTGACTTGTCAAACGTCACACCACAGGTGTTACTAACTGTGTTAATTAAGGCTGGCTCTGTTCTGTTCAAGTATCCCAGGCTGTGTTTGAATTGTCCACTTGTTCACTCACTCATCTAATATATTACTATATAGTGGACTCACGAGAGAACAAGAGCAGGCAGCTGTTGATGCATTTTGGACACTATTTCAATATACCACTGAGTTACGCACCGGCTGTTTGTAATTATCTCTGTCGCATAAACAAATGGCAGAACATCTGCACCACATTTAAGACCAAGGACACCTCATTATTGCAATTTCCAGATAAATATATGTTATGAATTGGATATCTCTCAACACTGAAAAAGAAAAGCATTTATATCATAAATTAGCGCATTTTTACATACTTTGGGTGAACTATGACAATGTCACGATCCTGGGTCTTAGGACCCAGTGTTTTGAGTTTTAGTTCATTTTGATGTTTATAGTATGTTTAGCTCATTAGGCCTCCTATGTTGATTTGCTTATTAGTTCCCCCTTGTGTTTCAACCCATGTTAAGTCTCCCCTGCCCTTCATGTCTCTCTGTGCCCCCTCTGTTCTGTTTATGGTGTGTCTTTGCATGTTTGAGTTTCTTGTTTTCTGTCACCCTGCATTGTGCATTATGTTCTCATGGTTGGTCTTTTGTTACTCCCTCTAGTCTAGTCTCTTGTGTTCAAAGCTGAGTATTTCCCTCTGTGTATTTTGGTTCTTAGACCTCTGCCTTATGGTTTGTTGCTGTCTCCACTGTGTCTAGTTCGCGTCTCTGTGTGATACTTCCTGTTTTACTTTGAAGGTCCATGCCTCATGTGAGTGTTTCTAGTTTTGCGTCTCTGTCTCGTCCAGTCCTGATTTCTCCCAGCTGTGCCCTCCTTCTGTGTCTCATTCCCTCGTTATCCCTCTGTGTATTTAAGCCCTGTGTTTCTCTTTGTCAGTGTCGTAGTCTCCATCATAGCTGTGTGATTTTTTCCCTGTGGCTCCTTGTGCTTTAGTTTTCCCAGTTTAGTTTATTTTGTATTGTTTTTCGTGTCCCACGCCAGCAATAAAGCTGTGTTTTTTGAGTTTACCTTTTGTCTCTGTGAGTTTGCGTTTGGGTCCTACTTTTGCCTGCACACAGCCGTACTGTGACAGACAAAAATGATCACAAGTGTAGCTATAACTGCTGCTCTATCATTAATATATAGTCGTAAAAAAAACTGATATGCTGTGTTTTGTGGCCAAAAATCTCCACTTTGCTTTGCATGTTTGGACATTATTCCCAGTGTGAAGAGTTTTGAGTGAAAAGAGGTTTTCTTCTGGAAACACTTCCAAACAAGCCATGCTGATGTTGCCTTTGTTTTTTAAAGTTTCGTTGTGCATTGCACAGATTGATCTTGGGGTGAATGTACTGGGACGCTCACTCCTTGGAAGATTGTGGCTGTGTGTTAACACACACCTAAATTCTTCAGAGAAACTACCAAAACTTCAGCTTTTATAGAGGTGCTCACACTTGTTAATGATCAGTTAGCAGTGTGCAGGCCTGTGAAAACCTTCCTTTTCACATGTCCGCAATGTGGAATTCCAGATTGTAGAGTTCATTGAATGATTGATTTTAAGCAGCTGCACTTGAAAAACTTGATAAGATGGCTAAACTAATTGTCATAAAAAGCAACAGCACTAAGCATGCTGACTGATTTTAAGTGTGCAGTACTTAGGTTTAATAATTCATAAGAACTTAATAGTACACTGTACCATAGTAAAGCACCTTTAAGCAATTTTAAATTAAATACACTTTACGTATCATTTCATCCATCCATCTGTTTTTACCTGCTTATCCAATTCAGGGACATGGTGGGACCAGAGCCTATCCCAGCTACCACAGGGCAAGAGGCATGGTACATCCTGTACAGAAATACATCTTTATAATATTTATATTATGTGTTAAGCGACAGAGAATGCTGTTGGATTTATGTGCCCCATACACCGCACAGCAACACTGGAATTGGTTTTTATTTAAGATCTGAACACAAACAGTGACTGGGAGTCATTAATAACCACAGGAGGCTCATAGTCATGACTAAAATTTTACTCGTGAACACTGGAAACCACTCGACACATTCAAAATAATCACAGTCTAAACACAACATCCTTGAAATTATAATGAGACACATTAAGTTTACATTATTAAATGAAACAACTTTGATTTTTCTCCTAACCCTGCAATCAAAGGAGCTAAATGGGAACCACTGCTTTTATTATATCCTGCTGGCGAGTCAAAATGTCCTTCTTTGAAAAATGGCCTGCTACATTTTACTAGCTAGATGATCTGCTAAGCTCCGAACTGAATAACAGCCATGTTACTCATTCATGTCACGGACAATTCTGCAGGCTTCTCAGAGTTTTCCAGACACTCTGTAAATTTTAAGGTGTATTTTCTCACATCACACCTTTTTGAATGTTCTCTTATAGAAAAGATTGTATGGTTTTTATGCTCTTTATATAGTCATTTCATGTTTGTGTGTACAGTGTGAGTTTAATTGTGTGTTACTACAAAAAGTTGAATTCTATTTATTTTAAAATGTAAAAGTAATGTGCTTCAACAAGTGATCACTGATCAGTATGCCTTCTCTTGGAGGTTTTATGTAGAAGTGTTGCCAAGCCTGACAGTAAGCCAAAGTTCATCCTCAATCTCTTTCACTCGCTGAACCTCTGGCGCCTGATTCTCAAGCTACAGGATTAGTGTTTTGTGGGAAAACTGCTGGAGAAGGGGAGGAATCAAAGCTGACAGGCAGACAGAGGGAGACGAATGGAGAACTGGCTGGGCAGACTGGCAGAGGCAGGGCAATGTAGAGGTTGACCAATTAATCGCCACAGGTGAGGTTTGAGTCCTCGGGGGGTTTGGGAGTATTTCGGAGAGCTGGAGGTTAATGTGCATCTGTGGAGAACACAACGGATAAAACCTCCTCCACTGGGAACATCCTGAAAATCAATGCTTTGCTCCACTCACCTCAGTTTGATTCATTCCCTCATTGCCGCTTGACTGGCACTGTGGTCAAAATTTTTTAGCAGTTCTGTCCAAAAGTTTGGTGTACATCACACCTTCCTCCCACGGTGATGATATTCACCATGTGGATAGGGAATTGCTGGCTACTTTCTGTTAGAGAGAGAGAGAGAGAGAGAGAGAGAGAGAGATACACAAATTTTAGAAATCTGTTGGGGTTCGTTCCACAAGCCTTCAGAATAGCTGCACTGGGGTTAAGGTTAATTCTTAATGATCACATCCTACCTTCTTGGTGCCCATACACACATTTTGTGGTCTTGGTAATAGGGAGCCCTTCCTATTCTCTGACTGTCCTCGAGGGAATTTGGACAGCAGTAACTTCTTGCCTGCAACATTTATGTACAAACCCTTTAACTAGGCTAGCAGCCAGGAAACAGCCAGTGAGGGAACATGGGAGGATTCCTAGGTGACAAGTTAGCGGATCTGCTTCAGGCCTTGTTAACTGACTTCAGGTGAAGAAACATGGCAGAGAATTCAGAAAATGAGGATAATAGAAGATAAAAAAAAGCATAATATACAGGGAAGAGGTTGTGAAGAAAGAGAGGTTAAAAAAAGACGTGTAACTAACAAGAGTAAAAAATGAGGAGTGGGACTAATAATAATAATATAATAAGAATTATTGCTTGGATTCAAATCATGAATCACAGCAAGAATTTTCCAAAACAACAAGAAACAAGGATCACTGTCATAGTGAAAAAATAAATTGATCCCAATGAGATGCTTTCCAGATAGTATTCCATCAAAATCAAATGTGCATCATTCATAATTCCATCAGTATTAACAACACCACAACACCAACACCAACACCACTGGCCAAAAGGTTATCTGTTATATGTAAGCAAAACATTGGTTCATTCCTTGAGTGACAGTAGGAGACATTTGTATGACTTATAGTCAGTGTTAAGTGGCTTAACAAACAAACAATATTTGTCTGAAAAAGGACTGGACTGAAAATGTGGGATAAATCAATCAAGGAAACACTTTGAATGACCTTCAGAAAGCCTGGAGAGCTGTTTTTAAAGACTACTATTATAACATTACAGGAAAGTGTAGCTGCTTGAAAACAAAATATAAAGAATGTTGCGCAGTATCACTTGTAGTAACACTGAAGTGTGGAAGTGCATTACTTCAGTTCAGCAGGGTGAAACGACCTCTTGTGAATAGGATAACATCGCAGTAGTTATGTGAGGCTATCCAAGGACCGATAACAGCCATGCAATTGCTGATAACACAACTGGATAGTACAGGATATAATGCTTGGATGGGACGCTCGGGTGGAAAAAGACTGGAGTTTATAGCAGCCCAGTTTCCATTCAGTCCTGGGATCCCTGAGATGACTTTTTGTGCACGATTCCTGACAAAAATGCATGACAACTTGACTAAACCAACGTAATAACAATAATTTGTTCCAATCTATAGGAAGCAGCTTTATAAAGGTTTCGACATGCTGAATTACAGCCTTCACAGCAAGACTCAAGTTCTACAGAGAATTACAGCAGCACAAATGATATACATTCAAATGCAGGACGGCGTTCTGAAAACTCTCAGAACAAAAGGGGGGAGAGAACAATCACAACACATTACACTTTATTGTTTTTCTAACCACATTAAGGGTGGATGGTGCCAGACTCTGGAGGTGGGCTGTAGGACGCCCACGTAATTAGAAGTTAGAAATGGTACCCCTGTTTTCAGTGGGTTTAGCCTCCTGCCCATTGTTTGGACCAGCCTAGAGACAGACAAATGTGGATAACATGGATGTAGTTTTTAAAAAAAAAAAAAAAAACACAAAACAAAACTCATTATTGTTAATTGCTAGTTAAAACATGTACTGTATGTTCATCGTTCCTATTTGGCCATTTGGCACTGACCACTAGAGCCAAATAATGCGGCTGCTGCGGTGCCTGAATAGCCCAACAATAGCATTACAACAGAGTCAAAAAGAAGCTTTGTTTTCACATTACTGCCCATCAAAAGGGTTGCAACCACTGTCAAGCATTTGCACCAAACAATGCAAGAACAACTGCACAGGCATGATAACCATTTCCACTGCTTTGTTCTTTTTCAGCTGCCAATCTCTCTCTGTTGATCTATAGGAGACACATGAAGCATATAAAACATAAGCACACACATTCGTGGGGGCTCTTTGCTCCCTAGTCCAGCAGTGTTTTCTCAGTCGAGGGCTGAGGAAACAGCATGATCTAAATAGCTCATTAACTTTTGATGACTGGGTCCTTTGGCTGTAGATCTTGAAAGCAAATGGGAGCTAGACTCCTTATGGCTATTGATTTAGCAACACCCCCCTCTGCACATCCCAAGGAGGGCTACTAGGGACACCAAATAATTCATGCCAAGATCTGTGCATTTGTTAATGACAGATGGGGACAATGTGCTATTTAAAAGTGCAAACCACATTTGTTACAGCATCACTAACAGCTTTAACACATTATTGATACACTCACGCTGAGACTAAAATAACCCAACAGAGTGTTCTTAGCGATAATGTAAACAGTGGTATTTGGTTTTCAGCTAGGCCAGTGTGCCAAGCACTTTGAATCATAGATCCTCGAAATAGAAAACTTTCCTCTTGTTGCAAGAGCAGTGAGCATTTTCATCAACTCCATGTTGATGAAACCCTGGATTGCTTTTGAATAGAGTGTCATTAGGGGAAATGCCTATTAGTCTTCCACTGATGCAACATACCTGGGGTTGTTGGGAAGACATTAGAGTTGGAGTTGTGTTATCCAGCGATGAAACCAAATGGGTGAGATGTTTGACTTGTAATAATAAAATAAAAACTCGCAAATGTTTGGGACTGGAACCTATCATGTGTCATAGTCAAGATGATTCCAAAACGACAGACTTATGTGGCTTAGTAAGAGCGGTAAAGTTAGGTTGAAATTCCAAACAGAATAAAACATGCACAATCCTAAGCCTGTAAGAAGGTCTTTGATCTTATCCAGGTGACTTCCAGGTTAACTCTTTGTTTTCTATACGACGAAGGCAGTTCACCTCTTATTGGGGTACATTACTATGGTAACATATGCTGTTGACCTAACCTGCTTTGGAACAGATTAGCTCTGCAGGTATGAAATCAACAATCAATTTTCCAAGAAGAAAAGAAAATAGTGCGACCATTCCTGGAACATCCCTAGGACCCTTCTACATGAATAGTGGGAGGGTCTAATGTTTTTCAGTTGTGTCTAATGTATTGACTTTCCCTGATTGATTTCATCGATGCAATGTTATACTGTAATTTTTATCCCTGTTCAGGCAAACAATTTTAGAATGTTTTTGTGCTATAAGCTTTAATACAAGATCCTTAAAAATAACTAACCCTACATGTGAATTTTGTTTTCATATTTAGTTTACTTGCTCTCCAACTCTTAATCACCAACGGGGTTGTAGATGACAGAAATTAACCACAAAACTCGATTATAATCCATTGAATTCTCCTGAGTCTTAATGATAGTGCTGTACTCCTGAAAAGTATTTCAACTTACATTGTTGAAATTTTGCAAGAGAAAATGCCTCCCCTTTCATGCGAATGCACTCGTAGCACGATTGATAACGCATGGGTTGCCTGAGTGAGTCGATAACCAGCTTAACCTGATTTTAAGATAAATGTATTCAGATGACTGCATAGGCTGAACTTGCTTCACCACACAGAGCCCAGGGGAAGCAAACCAGGGAGCACATGAGGGCAGATACACAGACAAAGAACTAAATGGAGACCGCATACACACACAGACGGCTAATCAGAGGAAGTGGACGCAGGACAGAAATGAGTGTGTGCTGACAATCAAGATAGCTGTAGGCAGAAGTAAAACACAAAGCAAGACACGCAATAAATAAAGCAGGAAGTAAACCTGAAGCTGCTACAGAGGTAAGACTCGAACGGAGGGATAGAAGTTATTAAACACTAAAAATAGCTGGAAGTGAAATACAATACGGACCACAGACTAAATGTCCTGGAGTGTAAAGGAAAATTAAAACCTCAAACAGGCAACAGACGTAAGAACATGGAATCTCAATTAAATGAATCAGAAAATACCAAATAATAAACCAGGATATTAAACTCAGAGGAACTCAAAACCCTGGGAAACAACCAACACATCCCACAACTGGTGGTTTAAAGACAGCCTGGGACCAAATTCTAACAATATCAAAAATGTACAGCGATCATCTCACAGTGTGACTGCTGCCTTATCCCGCATCTACTAACCGACTACTAGGAATGCAGAGTGAGGTGTACTCCAGCCGTTGCCTTGACCCCACCGAAATGGGTCATCCAACTGAAAGAAATAACAGAGGAAGTGCACCTGCATGTAGCCTACAAATCAGTATTAGCAGTATTTTTGCACAGTCCACATGTATGAGATCTGATGTTACACTCAGGTTTATTCAAGCTGTGTTGCACAGTGTGGTCTGCAAAAAAACCTTCTTGAATCTCAATCTGAGGTTCCCTGTACTTAGAATTTTTTCCGGTTTTGCCACAAAGAGGATATATGAGATGCAGACAATGTGTACAATTGAGGTTATCATCTATTCTGACATTCAGGGAACTGGGCAGAAATCACATCGTGTCAACACCCACCATGGGCCTTCGCAATGCTTTGTTTTAATTAAACAGTGGGACTCCCCTGGTCCGCACCAGTTCTAAGTCAGTTGCCGGATGCCGGCTGGTCATGAGATGGGTATCACAGCTGAGGTGATCTGTAAACAGGGTCCAGAGCCGCCGCTGGTGGTGGACACTGCCTAATGAAAACCCAGGTCATGTGACTTGCTAAGCACCACAGACATGGTCTCTACAAGGAAGGCCATGCACCAGTGGCAGACAGAGAGGAAGGCAACAAGATGACTGCTCCCCCAGCCCCATTTCTTACCCCAACCCAACCAGCCCAGCCCTTAGCAACAATCTTTATCCCGCAGTGATGGATTTGGCCTGCTGACTTCCTTTAGCTGCCCTGAGGTAACATGCCAGAAGCTTTTCACCTTGAAGACAAACACCTTCACCCCTAAAATTTCCAAGGGCCAGTGAGAGCTCACCGGATACCGCTGGAACCACGACGCAGGACAGATTGTTGACGCGTGACAGCCTCGCAACATGATAAATGTCAGAAAGCCAAAGGATGGATGGACTATTTTGCTACAATCCTTATGTTGTTTCATTATGTCAATGAATGGTGGCATATTTAAATATATAAAATAGGCTTACACAGCATTTCCTTTTTTAAAAAAAGCAAAACTAAATATTTAATGCTCTAATAACAGGTATAAAATTCAGTATGTGGGTTTTCTTATACTGAAAAAAAGTTAATATCAAGAAATACACGTGAAAGTAAAAGATGAAAGGTCAGTTAAGCAAAAATCAACACAAAAAATTGCTTAGCGAAACAAGATTTGAACAAGACCTACTCCAATAAGAGACAGCTGGACCCAGGATAAACTAGCTGAATAAACCATTTTGAGGGCAAAGATGGAAAATAACCATATGGTTGGCCTCGTAAATTGAGTTAAGCCCATTTAGTTGGCCTCTGTATTTAAACCACCTCCACCCCTCAGCCTCCTCTTTTGTTTAAACCAGGAAGGACTGGAACAGCAGACAGGTAACTCCTGAAAACAGAGAAAAATTAATGTAACCTAAAAATCAGTGACAAAAGTGTATAACTTATATGAAAACAAAATATCCACATTAATTAAAGCAACTGTTTGCAAAAATGTAAAATGAGGAGGGAGGGTAAAACCTTAAATCTGTGTCTGATTTATATGAATGTGAGATGTGAATAAATATCACTGAATTTCAGGTGTGTGGTTGTGGACACCACCATCACAAACACACAACTACAAATTTAGCTAAACTCAAAGATACAGCTATAAAAATACACACCAAAAAGTTTTTTTTTGTTTGTTTGTTTTTCCTAAACCCACAACCCTGCACATTTTTGCTATTGTTGAGATCTACTGAAAAATGTAATTTTTTTCTTTCCTGTTTTTGCATTTTTATTTAGTTTTTGGCAGTTTTGGATCTCGGGTCAAAACCATGTTTGTATCAGTTCGACACAAAGCCCAGTGTTGGGGGTTTTTTGCATGGGGGAAGGTGGGGGTTCAGTGCTTTTGATGGAATACCAAACGGAAGTGGTGTATGTAAATTTGGATTAAGCGGATAAGGCCCCTGTCACCTTCAATATCCACTGTTGCCATTATGTGTGAGTGTGTGCATTTCTGTTTGTGTGCAGGTGTTACAGCCAGTTGCTTTTGGCTAAAGAAATGCATATAAATGCACTTTTTACCTGCAGCAGCACTTCAATTAAAGGCCGCACTTAGGCAAGCTCATAAATGAAGTGGGCATGTGTTTTCTTCAGGGATACTGAAGTGTGTGTGTGGGCTTTATGAACATATGTCTCTCTATACAAGCCTGAGGGAAAGAACAGTCCGCGGTTTTAAATCACACCTTGAACTGCTTGATGACTGCAGGCTAACAGGGTCCGTGTCCGAAGCTGATAGTGCCGCTCTATGACTCAACCTATATCTGGCGTTTGCGTTTTTCCGGCATCACGTTCCCGCACGGCGCCAGGGGAGAAAGACCAAGGGACCGAGGAAAGCGCTGATAAGACGTGGAGCTTGTCGTGTAGAGGGTCAGTGCGGCAGGGAGATAGGGCAGCTACATGGCAAAAGTAAGCCGAGCGTGACCACTTTCTTACTCTTTCACTCATCCTTTCCTGTCTCCCCACCCCTCTGGTCATCCTCAGTATGGTCTTGTTATCTTGCACAGCACTGATGGCTGCTGTGAGTGTGTGTGTGTCTGTGAATGAATGTGTGTGTATCTTTGCTTGTGTTTGTGCTCCTATTTGTGTATGAATACATGCACACCGCCCTGTCATTTTTTTGTCGCCCTTTTTGTCACCTCTGTATTCAGTCCCCTAAACATCATTTCAGCCTCTGCCGGGGACCGCAACGGCGGGCACAGAGGCATCTTTTCAGCCTGAACAAAAACGTGAGGATGAGACGAGGTAAAGCCCCCGCGTCAATTTTTCACCCACTCTTAGGCTGCAGCTGTCCTTGAATATAAATGATGGTGTTTTAACCCACTCCTCTCTGCCAGGGTCCCAGAATTCTGTATGCCTATCCTAGCAAGGATCTTCCTTATTTTTCCAAGCTTACTCAAAAAAAAAAAAAAAAAAAAAACCCTGCTCTTCTCACATCCCCAACAGCAACTCCAGGATAGACCTTGACATCTTGTCTCATCACTGAAACTCATTTTTGACACCCAAGAGGGAGGCAAACGGAGAGAATTTGATCTCTGTGAGTCTCAGGGAGCGAGTCCTCTAATCTTTCTCCCGACCAATCCTGTGGGGCAGGGACACTTACTGTACAACTCACTCATCTCCAGCGGTTAGCTTTGATTCTCTCGCTCCTCTCTGCTGATTTCGCATAATCAAACGGTAATGAGGTTGGCTGCGGTGCGCTGGCACGGCCCCGGTGCACGGCTAGCTTGCGCTCGCATGTTAAGGGGGTTTTAGTTAAGAGGAAGGAGGAGGAGGAGGAGGAGGAGATGGAAGTAGAAAAAGGTCTGGAGCCCCCTACTTTGCAAGCACATTTGTTAGAAATACAATTACACAGGCGCACAGGAGCATACCGGACTCTGCAATGATTTCTTCATTCTCTAGCCGATGGAGCGGCTAATTTCCTTAGCAGCTAAGTACTTATAGATTGCTCTGTAACAGAAGCTTGCGACAGTGGACAGGGGTAATGTAACGCATGACTGTTTCCGCCTCATATCTGCCATACAGTGAGGCTGGTTCTGAAGCGTGGGCCACATTACGGCGTTACACACTGAGTAGATAAACATTCAGGCTCAGGCTTTGATTTGCACTCCTGCTTCAGGGGAAACAGGTTAAAATGACAGGAACACCTTAGAAGGTAATGCCATCCAATAAAAGTGCAGGGCTATTACGCTTACTTAATTTCAAATAGCCAACACTGGACAATAACTAATTGGATATATATCACATAAGTAGAGTTTTATGGCACATGTGCTTTTCTACCTCGTCCAGCTGAACACTTAGAGCACTGAGCGACCGGAGCATGCTGACTGATGCAGCGTTAATAGTGCAAACAGACCATCATTCCAGCACCACTTTGTCTTCATCAGAGTCAAAATCATTTGCAGTCAAATCAATCTCTGTGCTCCACTTCCATTTCCCCTTCCCCTTCGAAAGTTTGCTCTCCTTGAGAGGAGAAAAAGCACCTTCAGCTGTATATTGCTGCCAGATGCACAATGAACCTTTTCCGGTGCTTAAAACTTCTATTTGAATACAATGAATTACCAACCTTTCTCATGAGGAGTTTCCATCCAAACAAATTCTGAAACTTGTCCCACTAAACAATTCTTTTAGGAGGTTACTGCTGAAATCAGTGGAAAGATTCTCTGAAAAAAAGAAAGAAAAAACAGTCCTTGGTCCACTAGACCTGGTAAAGAGAAGCAGTATGCGACTTTTGTCTCTTTTTCCAGGTTAAAGGTCATGTTACCTAGAGAAACTATGCAGCGTACATCATTCTCTCAATACTTGGGTAACACAGCAGGGTATTAAATCCACTGTTTTTTGCAGTTGGTGTGTCTTTTTTGGGCTTAATGCAGCCCTATTCAAACGATGCATACAAAACACAATTAATTTATTTTAAATTAACATCCTAAAACAGTTGGGCACTGTAGCTATCAACAAGCCTTGTTGTTTGAGCAGGAGTTTAAGCAGATGCAGATAAATACAAATTTAGTGACACCGGGGGACACCACAGTACCCACGTTCATGACTTACTAATGGTCCATTAAGTTCCAACAATATCATCTTTTGAATAAAATTTTGTTTAATTCGTGAATTTCTGTCCCATAGAGGAAGCAAAATCATTTCAACGCACAAAAATAACAATAATTTATTCACCTCTAAATGTGCCTCGTCTTTTCAGCAGCATTTGTAAGTCAGTGTCCTATTTACCAGATGGGGCCACTCTTATTTTATCATTCCACTTAATATGCAGTCAGATCAGTGGGACAAGCCATACACAGGTCTGTGCAGGCTTGTGGGTTTTGTGTGAATATCTCATAACATCACAAGTGTGAGGCGTCCCACTGAGAGTGGACATGAGGTGACGGACCGCTGCGAGCTACTGTCAGACTCTGCGGGGGGTGTCGTTTACCCATCATGCAGTGTTGTGGAAAGTGAGGCATCGCCGACCGTGTCGTTAACCCTTTACATTTGGCTGCATCTCAGCAAGCAGACATCAAATTGCATTTCATTTTGACCAGCGATACAGTGGTACCAATTTATTGGCATGTTGTAATGCAATTCAGTGTGTCAGACCTTATATGTGGCCACAAGGATGAAACTGGAGACTACTTGATTGACTGAGCTTAACCTTTTTGGTGATTTTAGCTCAGAACAAGATGTGTTTGTTATCAGCTATTTATTTAAAATTCACCAACATCTCAAAAATATGTGTAAAATGTTCTAAAAAATCTAGAAAATTATAATATGATTCTAATGGGGTGTAGCATGTTAAACAACAAAATATAACTAACGAAAAAACAAAACCTGCTCTAAAGGGTCAATTCTACATTAATAATTTAATTTAAAGATGACAAGTATTTTTTTAAGCTATTCAGAACATTTAAGATTAGTACATTTCATCATCTATTTCTTATTATCTCCTTTTCCACTCGAGCATCTGTCTCCTCCACCACGACCCTCTCTCCTCTCTTGTGTCTACTGCTCTTCCTGGTTACCTTGAGCCTCATTTCTTCAACTGAAGTCAAGACTCTAACTCATGAAAATATGCAAAAACAAGCTTATTTATTCCAATTATTCCAATTACTCATTTTCAGGAGATTAGACTCTGGGTGGCTGAGGACAAGCCGGCTAAACAACAACAGCTGGTTATAAGCTAACATAATGCTAGCTAATGTTCGATTTGAATGTCCTAAAAATCTCACCTTTCCCTTGATAAACAGTTTGATTACACTCTCACATCCTATGATAGGTTATTCACTAAGTGTCAGAGTCCAACAATGTTAGCTCCACTTCAGAGAAAGTTTCACTAACAGGGGCTAACAGCGCTAAATACACAAGTGCTTACTGTTTAAGGGTTCAACAACTCATCTCTGTATTGCTGTCACTGGAGAGAAGTTAGCTTCATTGACTCACTGACTCGTATTCGACTTGTTTCACATAGTTTTACAGCCTTTTCCGGAGTAAATAGACGTGGACGCTTCTCACTCGCTGTTAAGAGGTAAACGGTGATCTGACAGACTACACTCACTAGATGAATGCTAGCTAGCATATCTGTGGTGATTAGTGGATCAAAATGTAAAACATAGCAAAATATTTAATTGTCACACTTTTTAAATTCCAAATTTATTGCAAAGTGTTGATATTATTAAAATATATAAAAAATATCATGTGTAAAAATGTTTTTATGCACAAACATAGCCATTTTACGGTACAGAGTGTGACTATCCCTACTGTACAGAATGATATGAGTAATCTTTGAATTTTTTGTAGGTTTGTTTTGTGTAGCCAGATTGTTCGGGTATCAAAACAAAGATAGTTTTATATCTTTGGTTTGTTTACTACAGTATCTAAAAACTGAATAAATATAATTTAAGTGTGGTATTTTTTTTGTGTGGTCATATAAAAGATGGATAACCAATAGTTTTTAAGCTTTGACTTTTTCTTTGGTTTGTTGATTTTTATGTATTTATTTTTCCTTCTTTTGAGGCCAGACTCAAAGTGCTAAGTTATGAGCTAATGCTACATAGCTTATTTATCAAGGTCCAATCAAAGACTTTATGGGTGCATCACATGGACACAGATACCTGCTAATTAGCAGTAACATGCAGACATAAAACTAGAGCTCTCCTCAATGAAAACCACCCCCAGCCTGGTCTAAGAATACAGTTCAGTGACTCCGATTAACTGAGGTGAAGCCCAGCAGACAGCTGTCAGCACCCACCTGCCAGTCAAAGTAGCCAAGATGTGAATAATGCATAATTTTAAGCCTTAATACAATCTAAATGGGTAGATTAAATTAAATTATAACAAGGGGAAAGGTTAGCTATAGACACCAATGTATATATTTTATTTTATTGTTAAGTTTGTTTGTTTGTTTTTAAATGATGTATTTCATGTGTTTTTTTAAATTTGTGTTGTAAATTATTTATATATTTTTATTTTTGTTTAGTTTCAAATTATTTATCAGTGTTTAAACTTGAGATCATAATTTCATAATTCTGTTTTATTGTGCATTGTATGCCATCTTCAGTGTTATAGTCATCAATAGACGGACATAGGCCATTGTCTGCTTATTAGATTTTTCCTTTTCACCAGAAACTAGCAATGACAGGGATAGAAACACATTAGTTAAGAAAAAAATCAATAAATAATTATCTAAGATGAATTCATTTTCATCATGGTTTGTCCTGTCTTCATCATTGTCACAAGCAACCAAATGTTTCTGAGCCTAATGGCTTTGCCACGCATAAACTTTAAATGAACGCATTTAATTGAGAATGTTAAATATCCATCTGGTTTCTGTGTGTTTTGTTCAGCTTTTTGACTCCAGTGAGAAATTCATTTTTATTATGAAACATGCTGTTTGCAATAAGAACTGTGTTTGACTGACTTGAATGCTCTAAGCTGATTAAAAGCCTCCTACCCAACTACACACACACACACACACTCCAGCCTACCCCACTGACCTGCTTTCTAAACACAGCAGATACACATAATGTTCTCTCTGCCTTGTTCTTTCTCTTTTCCTTCTTCGTTTTGACTCAAACACACACACACAGATGAGTGGGTGAAGTGTGGAGAGGTCTTGTGGGTGCTCATCACACACACTTGACAGAAGCAGTGCTCTTGGCAGGGAGGAGCTACATGATATATGAAGATGGCCACTTTGAGCCTGCCACACACACACACACACACACATGTGCTCCTCACAGGGGCCCCTGCCCTCCAACAAGCTCTTGAGACTCTGATGGTGACATATATGGAGCGCATGCAGACTGAAGCCTTTTAAATATTCATGTCTCGTCTGTGTGCCAGCAAATAGCCGTGTGCATCGCAGACAAAATGGGCATGCTTGTGCATGTGTGTGCATCCATACATTTGCACACATACGTCAGTCCAGGCTCACGGGTGGGTACAGGTAGGCTGCATATTGGTAGATGATTGAATATTTACTGTGCAGTGATGGATACTCTGCAAACGTTTTGAAATTGAATCGCCGTCAGCTGGCAATCCTTTCTTAACATCTAGTCTTGATTGAAAAATTGCTGTGCCAACATCAGAGACAATACCTCGCCATCTGCTGGAAGTCCTTCTTTGGAGAGTCTAACGAGTGAAAGTTTGCGTACAAGAATTGTTATTTATTGTTCAAAACAAAGCATTTTACCTTGGGAGACGAGGAAGAAACTCGTGAAAAGAAGCAGATTCAAACTGACTTAAATGCAAGGATGGTACACACATAAACACATAGTGGGTGGAAAAGAAACAATCAGTTCATCATGGGAACCCTGAGTAGCCTCGGTCCATTGCAATGCAATGAGGGGCAGGGATAGCTCAGTAGATAGCGTGGTCACCCCGTGATCAGAAGGTCGGGGGTTTGAATCCACTGATTCACGGCTGCCCACTGCTTCACTGCATAAATGGGTTAAATGCAGAGAGAAGCATCTCATACCAGTTGTCAGTGTGGTGGTAGAGGGTGATGATTTGAGTTTGTTTTACAGCTACAGAACCTGGGCACCTTGTAGTCACCGAGCTGCTCGTGAAGTCCTCTGTATACCGAAGAGTCTAATATGAGGCCATCTGTCTGACAGGTCTGATAATGGCCCCAAGCAAAGCAAGAAATCCACAACTGAATGGCTGAAAGAGTAAATAACCAAAGTCTTGCAATGTCCCAGTTAAAGTGCGGACCTCAACCTGATTAAAAAGCCTGTGGGACCTTTAGAGAGCTGTGCATAAATCAGTGCTGTCATACATCAGTGAACTGATGTGCGCCGAAAAAATAAAAACAAAACAAGGACCCTTGCAATTGCAGGTATTGTTGCAAAAATACAAGTGTTGGAGTTTTTTTTTTGCCTTGTAGTACGACTGCTTTTTGAAGAATTAATATCACTGTTTTAGAAGTGTTTGCTGGGTATCTATTGTCCTACATTTCATCTGTAAAACTTCAAGCTGAGTTTCTCAGACCCACTGTACATAGAACCATGTAGTTAACCTTGGAAAGTAAGGGAGAGTTTGCATTCTTCACACTGACAGACTTTATTTCTCTGAAATTAAAGCCATAAATGAAATCTATTGCATTATTTCGGTCCTAACAATGCCCCCGGTGTTAACATTTTATATCTGCCTTTTTGGTTGCTTACTTGTTGCTGTGGGCGTCCAATGTGTTATTACCCCAGTGCATCATGTCATTCTGCCAGATGCCACTAGCAAAGTTGTGTTTCGCGCTGGTACATTGATGGATGCCATGATAATTTTGGACACTGAGAAATATCATTTAAGGTTTAAGGAGTGAGAATCCTATAATTTTATACCAATATGCCATTTACAAGTATTCATACGTGTTGAGGAAATAGTTAAGTGTAAAGTTGTGGTCAGAAGTTTACTTGCACTAATTACGGAAATGAATGTCATGATAATTTTGGGCTTTTATTGATTTCTTTAAACTGTTCTTCTTCCAGTGTGGAATGACTACACAACATATCTTTAATGACTTTAAAATATAAGACTTTGGTGAGGTTTGAATTTAATTTGGATTTTCTCCAACCCACACAGGGTCAAAATTATACGTACAGGTTCAAATATATACATGACTGAACCTCGACCCAGTGCTTTTGGTAATCATCAACAAACTTCTGGCATAATTTAGGATATTTGGATATTTGACCACTATTCTTGGTAGAATTTGTATAGTTTATTTAAATTGGTTGGTTTAAGCGTAGTCCACAAATTTTCATTAGACTTCAGGTTGGGGTTTGGGATCATTGTCCTATTCAAGCAACTTTTTCCAAGTTAGCTGCTGATCTGAGGTGAAGTTGAAGAATTTGGAGGTAGTTCTGCCTTATTATTCCATCCACTATATGCAATGTACCACATATGTACCACTGGCAACAAAACAGCCTTTTACTTAGGTATGGTTATTTGAACCGATGATCTTGGAATCTGCAGTTTCTCAGAAATGGTTCAGAGACCTTCCCAACTTGTGTAAATATACAATTATCCTTAGATCTTCACTGAGTTCCTTGGACTTTCCCATTGTTCTGAGAACTGTCCAAATCCAGTCAGTGCTGTCAAACAAATCCTTTTTATGCTACTCCAAAGAGAAACTACCAGCTGTAGTCATGCTCACGAACAAAGCGTTAAAGGCCCTTGTCAGGTTTAAAGACATTGCAGAACCTTCGGCATCACAAAAGATTTGTGAGACCCTTTGACCCTGTTAATCCAAAATAAACTCAAAATAAATTCAAAGTTTTGGGTTTTTAAATACATATGCTGTCATTTGAACCTGAAAAAAGACATTTCGAAGAAAGCCCAGTTTTACCATGACATCCATGCACATGATGAAGATATGTGCATTTCTAATCACAAATCTACATCACTTTTACTTTAACCTGCTGTAGTGCATCACAGTGTTACAGCAATGCACAACTTGAGCCTGTGAAATGCAGCAGCTTTGACAGAACAGCAGTAGACAACCTGGGAATGAGGACCTTGCATAGCAATGGGCCATCTCTGTTCTTCAAGCATTCTAACAATCTGCCGTGCTCTAACACATCGCTGAAATAAAACAGCTGCCCGCTTTGGATTTAAATGCCTGTACATGTACTGTTCTCCAAACCACCTTTAATCCATTCGGGTCTTTTGTAAGACACCGTTTTAATGAAAGCTTTCGCCCCAAGCTCTGTTCAATGCCGTAATGTATGTTCAAGTGTCTAGGCCTATTTGCCGTTATAACACTTAAATCTAATCAGGGGATAGGCCACTTTTAGAGTGTTTGGAGAAACCACTTGTGCCCACAGGCAATCAACACCTCATCAGAGGACCCCCTCTCATGTAGAGAGAAGGGGGCACAAAGCCCAGCAGTGAAGAGCACAATTTTACCTCCTTATCTTTCCTCCACTTTCTTCTTTTTGGGTACTCTTTGTTGTTTTTCTCAGTTCTTGTCAAACCTATTTTGGAAAAATGCAAGCAATACAACAAACTGCATATTATAGTGATCAAATGCAAAACTGTCTTGTGGCTTAAAACTGAGAGTTGATTTGCAGATTTTAACCACCATCATTTCCTAATTTCATTTCTCATGAGGCCAATATTCAGCCAAGATGAGTTGTCTTCCAGAAGGAGTGCTCATCAGCAAATGAAACGCTTGTAATCATCTTCAGAAAAATCTCCTTTTTGATTTGCAGCATGTGAAATTGTGTTTTCTGTTCGTTTCTGCAAGTAAATGCATCCAGAAGAGGTTTAGAGGTGTGTGACACGTGAGCTGAGGTGTGCGCATCCAGTCAGGGCGCTCAAGCTGTCTACGTGATATAGCAGTGGATTCAGATCTTTTTTCTGATGTACCACCGCAGACTCAAATCTATCCTTTCAATGTTTAACGAATAAAACTGAACCTTTTAGCTTGCAGTGTTTTGTAACAATATAAGCTGTTTATCCACACTATTAGCCAGATCATTAATATTTTTTGTTTTACTTATCTCGCTTCTTTATTTGGTCTTTAAATCTATTTTCTTTGGCAATGATTACATTTGAGTCATGATCTAACTAATAGTACTGCAGTTAGCAACGATCACAAATAGTAAGCTATTACGGTAAAACTTTTCTTTAATGCAAAATAATCTTTTTATAACAAAAGAAATGATTAAACTTTACTTTTTTCCAAAGCTGGCAAAAGCAAAGTTTTCTGTTCTTTAAAGAGTAACAAATAATTCACTTGAGTTGTTGTACATCAATGTTCACCTGGCATATTTTAACTTACCAGACAAGGGCAGGTGTGACAGATTTAAACAAAGGTACTAGACCACCAACCTCTGTAAGGTTTATGCCACAGCTGCTCTAAATTAACAGTATTGGCAATTACAAAAAATAATTTTGATGTTTCAGTAATGATTACCTAATCAGTATGCAAGAAAATTATTATTGTTCTTATCCATGAATATTCAAATTTGCTGTTTTGCAAAAAAGGGGAGAAAAATAGTTTAAAAAAAAGAAAAAAAGCACATTGTTATTTTTATATTAAGACGACAACTCCAGGCCTGTGTGCCATCTCAAATTTGGGTCTAAAAATTTTGTTGTTTTTTTAATGTGCCTAAAAAATAAAGAGTTTTAATCAATTTTTTAACAGATTTATGTGAAATCTGGCATTATTATTTGCACGTTTCCAATATTGTTATAACTTCACCAGATAACAGGACATCGACCAACTTTTCACTTTCACTCATTTCCATAATTTTCCTCCTAACTGCTTTGATCACAATGAAGCCGCTGCCTCATGACCAGCTCTGAGGTCTGGAAATTTTTAGCCACTTGGCCTTTGTTAGCATTTTTTTTAAAGAGCCTCCACGCTAATGAGGCCATGAGAATGAGCACGAATATTTGTCTGTGTCGCACACTGAGAACATTCGATACTGGCCAGCTTCGGTCTCTAGCTGCTTCACCATTATGTATCTACTTTTTTTTTGTCATAACTTATCATTTTGAATTATTGGTGCATTTATTTTGGCAGTCATCTTGAACTTAGTAGAAATGACTAAACTAAACTTTCAGGTATGCTTCAGGTATTGGAATAATTGAGCTAATCTCTACATTGAGCTGCCTCTGCATTTGCTAAGGAGTGTATTTCCATACACTCCTTAGCAAATGCAGAGGCATCCCCATCATCCACGACTGGGAATTAGTAATATGTTAAGTTGCAATAATGAGTCTAAATGAGAATAAATCACAGTTGCTTGACAAACACTGGGTGTGAGCTCCACTGGGAGAAACCGTACAACTTCGACCAAGAGTGAGATTCACTTCATTTCCACAGAGGCAATAATCTACACTTTCCCCATTGTCACCGAGTAGCTGTGCGTATCTCCGCACCCAGGCCCATTGATCTGCTTCTGAGACATAACAGAGGGAACGTACGATGTCTGTTCTCTCTGAATAGTTTTCCACCTGTTTCCCCACGATTCCCGTCGAGAGAGACAGACAGAAAGGAAGTGGGGGAGAGGGTGAACGAGGTAAGAGAGAGACGAAAGGAGACGTAATACACACAGACAGAGACACACTAATGATGTTGTCAGACAGCCTTCGGGCCTTTGAACGCACTCTCGGTTGTGTTTGCGAGTGCGCTTCTGCTTGCACATGTGCGGACTAACACATCATTGTATTAGACAGGCACTCCATCACTGTCAAGTGGCAAATTTGGAGGGAGAGGCAGCTTCCTGCAGTTGCAACAAATCTCAAAAAGCCCTTTTGTGTCTGTCAGTCTAGAAGTCTTTCATTTTGACAGCACAGAGAACCAACAACATCAGACTTAAACAGCGCTCTTTTCATCTTGCCGCCTGTAAATGGAGGCAAACAAACTGGTTACGTTCTCTGTCTCTGCATCACATAGTCCGATGTTTTATGGAAGCTGCAAATGTCGCACGGAGATTCCTGCCATTTGGATCTAGTGCGATTGTCTGACTGGTGTTAGCATCTCAAGTGCTGTTTAGTGGCTGGTATACAGGATAATCTATTGTTATAGTCTCATTGTTGTGTATTTTACTCACAAACTCAACAATAATTATATAAAATTAGGGTTTTCATTTTACATTATAAGAGTCACACTGTTTCAGCAACCACCACAGCTCATAGAGAACTTTATAGCGACCTGCTCTCGCTAATGTTATTCATGGCCTCCCTGACTGACACATTAATCAAAAGCACCATCTACTGTTATCAGACATGATCAAGTGTGAGGCTCTTTGTGTCAAATGCCCCGACCACTTAATGTAGATTTTGTAGTTTAATAGGTGCACTGAGTCGGGGACAAGTAAACACAATCAGTTACAGTGGTGGCACACGGCTAACAGATCAGTATCTGCTCAATGAGAGCAAGGAAAAAATAACTGCAGCCACTACTGCAAATATTACGACACAGTCTCGTGGCACTTTGTGAAATAAACACAAAATTTAATCTACTGCTTTGTGCACAGAAATGGAAACACATTTTCTATGAATATTAAATGTGCCACTAGTATTCTTGCTTTAGTATCTTTAAACCAACTCTTGGGAGACGGCATACCACTTTTAAGGACATTTACTGTGTCACTGCATCACCTTAACGCTTTTTGAACTTTTTTCCCCCCAACTGTAAAAAGATAATCATGTACACAGTCATGGTGAAAAATGTACACTTAAATTCTAGAGTTTTCCATATAAAGAGTAAGTAGCAGCCAGGTGCTTCTCATCAAATACTTGACTGATTGATCATCAGAAAGTGTGAGCACCTCTATAAAAGCTGAGGTTTTTTAAGTCTGCTGGTCTGAAGCATTCAGGTGTGTGTTAGCACAATATCAAGGAGGAGAGACATCAGCAGTGATCTCAGAGAAGAAATTGTTGTTGTTCTTCAGTCTCAGAAGGGTTATAAGGGCATTTCCAAACAATCTGAACTTCATCATTCTCCACTGAGAAAGGTTATTCACAAGTAGAAAACAGTTGCCAAGATTGCTGCCAATCTTCCCAGGAGTGGATGTCCCAGCATATTCACCCCAAGGTCAGACCGTGCAGTGCTCAGAGAAACTGTAAAAGACCCAAGAGCTACATCTCAGACTCTCTAGGCCTCAGTTAGCATGTTAGATGTTTAAGATCATGATAGTACGATTAAAAAAAGACCAAACAAGTATGGCTTGTTTGGTCAAGCCAAACGAGACTAAATGGAGATGTTTGGACATAATGCACAAAACCAAACGCAGCCTATCAACACAAACACCTCATACCAACTGACAGAACGGTGGTAGAAGGGTCAGGATTTGGTCTTGTTTACAGCTACAGGATCTGGGCACCTTGCAATCAACCATGAACTCCTGTATACCAAATTAAACTAGAGTCAAATGTGATGCCACAAACTTCAGTAAATCAAACAATAAATTGAGCTGTAATGAAAACTAGGCCAGCACCATACACGAGACTGTTAAAATCAAACAGAAAACGATTACTTCAGCTTATTACTTAAGGTGGTTCTACAAATTATTGAATCATGGGGTGTCTTTAGTTCCTCATAATAGTAAAATAATTACTCCCACAAAGTATATAAAGATAAATATGTCAGTGAAAAACTTAGTTATGGCCATCATGTAGATTTTGCTTCTAATTTTGGTGCATTTTTAAAGAAAGAAGGAAAAAACAAAATCAGTTTTTAATAAAATTTTAAAGCGAGCAATAATATGTACTGCAGAGGAGGTTTAGCCAACCAAAAGTGTAACCGAGAAAATATAAAGTGGTGAAATAATGTAGACAGAAAATAAAAACATCAACAGTGCTGATAATCAAAAGTTCAGGGAAAAAACAACAGAAGTGGCTACAACAGAGACACATGAGAAACAGAAGGAGACATCCTTCTTCTCATCTGTCAGCTTCTCTATCCTTTATTTCTTTCCTCGTCTCTCAGACCCACCCTTTGGAGATGTTTGCTGATGAAGATAGAAGAACTGAGGCAACATCGGTTTATCTTCAAAGTGACAACTTGTATATTTTGGCGCTACTTTTAATTAAATTCTCGCTGTAGTACAGTATGGCAGGATATCACAGCTTTTTTTAATGGCCTATACAAATGCGGACAAGTTGTTTGTACGGTCACTCCATAGTTTGTATATTCCAGTTGTTCAACTCTCTCCGCCAGATGCCTTTTTATGAGGAACTGAGACATCCTTCAACATGGCGTTCTGAGTTACTTCCACTGGCAGGACGACAGAGGATGTTGCAAAAAGCAGAAAAAGGAAACACATGAGACTGAGAAGGTGGTGAAGAGGGAAGGAAATCAGCGAAATAAATGTTCAATTCTTAACAAAATGACATTTTACTACTTTTTAGAAGTTTTGCTGTTGGTAATACTTCCTTCAAATGCCCAACTTTGTGACTAAAGCACAGCAATTTGAGTGCCGCTGTCACGGCTGCTGCCTCAGCTCTGATAATGAGGAGCATATCAGACAGAGGCCTAGAACTTTATGTAAAAAGGAGACGATGACGCCACATTGTTTAATTAGTTTTCAATAATGCAGCAGAGCTGTTAGCAAACCAAATGCGCAACAGAAGAACGACAACAAAGCGTGATACAAATCTGCTATGTTGTGTCTCGTGTGGATGGATTGTTTGATACCCCCACCCTCCCCCGCCACCACACTTCCACACACACCCCCAGTTCATCAACATGCTCACCACCACCACCCCTCCTCATCCTCCTCATCCAACTTGAGAGACAATCCCTCTGGTCCTTAATGATGTCTGTGTGGGAGGGGCTTTTTTCTCTTTTTTTGCAGCATCAAAGACAAGACACTCAAAGGCGAGTATAAGAAATGACTTAATCATTGCAACAGCACACAATCTCTCTGTCTCTCACCCCCCCTCTCTCTCCCTTTTACTGACACTCGCATTCACACACTTCTCTCCTTCTGTGTAACTTTTGCTAGAGGCAGCGGCTTGGCACCTCTTTCTTTAGAACATTCTCGCACTAATCATTGGAACCCTGTCCTCGCCCTGCACACAAGGGGCACGTGCGGGGCATGAATAAGGCACCAGGGCTCAGAGCAAGAAAATCAGCCATGTTCCCTTTTTCTACCCCCCCCATCCTGAAAAACATCCCAAACCCAACCCCTTCGCTCTGAGCCCTTGGTGAGACTTTTTGGAAACTGCACCCTTCTTTTTGATGTTTGACAACTGAGAGAGAGAGGAGAGAGTAGAAGGGTTAAGGGATGTTGGAGCGGGTGGAGGGTGGAGGGGCGCGGGGGCTGCACCTTTTATCCGCCGAGTGCTGTCCTAAAGGGAAAGAAACGATGTGAGTATGCGAGTATGTGACTGTGCAGGCCAAGGTCGTGTGAAATAAATTACACAAAATTACACTTGGAGACTGCAAAAGATTGAAATGTAAGCTTCTGAAGCAAATTACCAACAGGTATAATCAGCAAAACTTCCTCCCCCAGTAAATCACAAGAAGAATGGAGGTGAATAGATTTTGCTTTTGATGCTAAAAACTTTCATGAATGATGAAAATTGGGACCTTTTGAAAGCAATACGTGGTAAAGATTCAACAAACTGTCTTTCTGTAGTTTTAACTGCATTTCAAGGTTCTTGCCAGTCAAATCATTGATCAGGACTGTGTAGTGACCGTATCAGAAGGATAGACACTTGTTAATGGGCACTTCATCCTTTCAAGTGGTAACTCCCATGCCTGTAAATTTTTAAGCAATTTGGAAGCCCCCCAAATTAAAATACTTGAAGTACTTTAAGCTAGCTCCAAAAATGAGTCAACTCCTTGAGACTCCCATGCTAAAATAACCAACTTTAGAGCATAAAAAACATTTTCATGAACTGGTACAAAATAGTTTGTGTCTTTTTGGCTCATCTACAGCATCTGTATAAGGAATGAATTAAAAACAGGGGAGAAAAAAACTTGAATCATATTAAGATTTAAAGTTTGTAATACTGGCTCCATGTTCGCGTTGATCATTTGATGTCAACAAAAGTTGTAGCAGCTAGCTGAGGGTCCTAAACTGGACCTTCTAGCTATGTTTATGTTTGTGTTTCATCTTAAAACAATTTTAAGGACAAATGAAATAGCCAACTAAAGATATTTGCTCTAGTTCTGAGCAGTGAAATTCTAGTATTTTGTCTCTTCCTTAACACGAATTACAAAAAAGGCTATCTCTGTGTGATGTCCCAAAAAGTCTACAGCTTCCAAGTTTTGGCTAATAACTTCCTCAAAGCCATAGTTCAGTTTTACTTCTGTTTTTTATTATTATGGTTTTGGTTCATTAGCTTGTTTTTTGTTTAGATGAATTTCGTTTGTCTGAATTACCTCTAAACATCATTACTGTCAACAGGCTAGCATGCTGTTATTTACTTCAATCAAATTCAACTTTATAAAATAGAAACAACTCACAATAACAGTCGACTCAAGGCACTTGATATTGTAAGGTAAAGACCCTACAATAACAGAGAGAAAACCTCAACAAGCAGACAACTACCTATGAGCAAGCACTTGGTGACAGTGAGAAGGAAAAACTCCTTGTTAACAGGAAGAAACCTCTAGCAGAACCAGACTCAGGGTGGGGCAGCCATCTGCCACGAACCATTAGAGGTGATGGAAACCAGACAGGGCAAAAGAGACACTGTGGAATTGAATTTATCTATAGCTATGCAGAAAGAGGTTATTGAGATACAGTAGGCTACTGCAGATGCTTTTAGTGTAGTTTCAGTCTTGGTTTCAAAATTGTTACACCCCTAACAAATATGTTCACCAAGACATTGAATTTCACATGAAACCATGAGAGTGCTGATTGTAGACAGGAATGAAGCACTGTACCATATTCAATTCAATTCAATTCAATTTTATTTATATAGCGCCAAATCACAACAAAAGTCGCCTCAAGGCGCTTCATAGATACAGAGAAAAACCCAACAATCATATGACCCCCTATGAGCAAGCACTTTGGCGACAGTGGGAAGGAAAAACTCCCTTTTAACAGGAAGAAACCTCCGGCAGAACCAGGCTCAGGGAGGGGCGGCCATCTGCTGCGACCGGTTGGGGTGAGAGAAGGAAGACAGGATAAAAGACATGCTGTGGAAGAGAGACAGAGGTTAATAACAGATATGATTCAATGCAGAGAGGTCTATTAACACATAGTGAGTGAGAAAGGTGACTGGAAAGGAAAAACTCAATGCATCATGGGAATCCCCCGGCATATCAATCACTAGGCAACAGATACACAGCAGGAGTTATAAAAGTATCATTATAGCATGGTAATAAAGCATGGTAATAAAATGGATTCAATTTGAGAAGGTCAGAAGTCATTTACTGTGAAATCTGGGATGTGCAGTGCATTATGGGATGAACAGCTCCTTCATCATTAAAAAGTAATTATGTAAACAGTCAAACCTTTTTCTTTTTAGTTTTTCTTATTTTTGTGAGCCAAATCAAATCTGTTTACGCTCATGAGTCACCTCGTAGCTGGTTTAAGGCTTTTGAAACACCAGTGGAGAGAATAAATGGGAAATTCACTTCTGGAACCGGAGCCCTTAAAACGGCAGGTGGTCCCTATTGAAATCTTTTGTCCAAAAGCCAGCGAGTGTTGTCACAGCGGGGCTGCATCCACCTTTTATATACAACATATATGCCTCTTTTCCACTGGTATCTACTTTGACTCACCTCACCTCGGCTCTACTTGCTTTCAGTTGTTTTACATTACATTGTGAACTCAATGTGCATGAGGCCTAAAACCCAGTGACATCATTTGTATGCAATCTGATGCATGCAATCAACACAACAACTTGGCGATGGTATACTCGCAGCTCAGTCTATGGATTTTGTCAGTTTCTGGAACCACAGTGCTGGTTTTGTGCAGCCAGTTCCTTCATTCCCTCATTCAAAAATGGCAAGAGTCACCCTCATGATTTATTGAGAGGCATGCAACCCCTTGATGTCATGTTTTCTGGTTGACTCATATCAATTGGAGCCGCGGCAGAGGACATACTACAATAGAACCAGATACTAGGAACAACCACCTAATGGAAAACAATAAAAACTAAGTGGAGTTGAGCCAAGTATGTGAAACATTACTGAGAGCAATAACAAATGTTCACTGTGATAGATTAACCCCTTTAGATATGACAAATAAGAAGCTTATATGCTGTAGAATCCCCAAAGAATCTCTCAAACTGGCATACAAACAAAAAAGAATAATCAAAAGTACGAAGTAGCACTGAGTATAGTACATTTGAAATAAATGGCACAAAACTTCACAAAGTTCCTCGGTGCAGGAGAACATCACGCTCACACCACATTTTATGAAACAAGACTGATGTGTCATGCACAGCTGTGTGATACCCCGAGATGAGGATGTTCAGTAATGAACCTCAAAATCCACGTTCGACTGTGTTCTGTGCACAGCGGGGGTGACGACACGCTGGCGCCGTCCCTTCACTAAACAGAAAGCAGAAGAGAATTGAAGTCACATGTGTCCTTGTCCCCAGGTGGAGGCTCTTGTCGTTGTGCAGCAGTAGGCCTATGATCTCCCTCCCTCTCTTGCTCGCTAACATAAAGCCCCCTCAGGCTCCTCTTTCGCCCACCTAAGGTTTCAAGGTTGCTGCTCTGCTGTCAAATTCTGACTGTTAGCTTCTGTCTTTTCCCTTTCTTTTTTTTTACCTCCTTCCCTCTCCTGTGAAAAGAGTACTCACCTCCCCCTCGCTGACTTCGCTGTAAGCTTATCATTTCACCAAGTTCAAGCTTCTGTAATGTCAGTTCATGTATACAGTTCCTTATTCTGCTATATATTTCTTGACAGAATGTTACACTATCCCTACATTTGTTGCTATAAAGCAGTGGGCAGCCATTGGGCGCCTGGGGAGCAGTGTGTAGGGACGGTACCTTGCTCAGGGGTACCTCAGGGTAGCTGTTAAGGGGAATCGAACCCCCGACCTTCCAATCATGGGGCCACCACTCAACCTACTGAGCTATCCCTGCCCTAGGGATAGCTCAGCCCTCTATTATGTTGAACCTGATGTGACATAATATAAAAATGTCAAGATCTCTGTGAACTGCGAGATGCTTTATGGTTTAGATATAGTTTTTATAACTTAAGCTACACCTTTACTGATCCTACACCGCTCAAAAAAAAAAAAATGGAACAATTTAAAAACACAACAAATCTCAGTGGGAAAAATGTCAATCTGGAGTGAGCACAGGGCACACTGGTGGATGTTGGGTCCTCATGAAGTCTGTTCATAAATGTTGGGTCAGAGACATTCAAACCACTGGTCTGCTGGAGGTCATTTTGTAGTTTTGGCAGTGATCACCGTGTTTCGACGTGCGCAAAAGATCAGATACTCTCAGATACTATCTCCTCCATGCTCTTAAGACTGTACTGGGAGACACAGCAAACCTTCTGGCGATGTTATGTAATGATGTGCCATCCTGAAGGACTACCAGTGCAATTCCTGTGGGGTCCGGGTATTGCCTCATGCTACCAGCAGTGACTCTGACCGTAGCCAAATGCAAAACTAGTGAAAAAACTGTCAGGAAGGATGGAAAGGGAAAAATATCTGTGACCTCCACATGTAAAACTATTCCTGTTTTGAGGGCTGTCTCATTGTTGCCCCTCTAATGCACCAATTGTTAACTTCACAAACACCAGAGCACCTGAAACTGATTAACAGTCCCTTTGCTACTTAACTGACCAGATCAATATCCCAGTTTAACTGGCTTTTTTGAGCAGCCCAAACCAGTACTCCACCTCCACCTTGCTGGCGTCTGAGTCGGACTGGAGCTCTCTGCCCTTTACCAATCCAGCCACGGGCCCATCCATCTGGCCCATCAAGACTCACTCTCATTACATCAGTCCATAAAACCTTAGAAAAACCAGTCTTGAGATATTTCTTGGCCTAGTCTTGACGTTTCTTCTTGTGTGTTTTGTTCAGTGGTGGTCGCCTTTCAGCCTTTCTTACCTTGGCCATGTCTCTGAGTATTGCACACCTTGTGCTTTTGGGCACTCCAGTGATGTTGCAGCTCTGAAATATGGCCAAACTGGTGGCAAGTGGCATCTTGGCAGCTGCACACTTGACTTTTCTCAGTTCATGGGCAGTTATTTTGCGCCTTGGTTTTTCCACACGCTTCTTGCAACCCTGTTGACTATTTTGAATGAAACGCTTGATTGTTCGATGATCACGCTTCAGAAGCTTTGCAATTTTGAGACTGCTGCATCCCTCTGCAAGATATCTCACTATTTTTGACTTTTCTGAGCCTGTCAAGTCCTTCTTTTGACCCATTTTGCCAAAGGAAAGGACGTTGCCTAATAATTATACACACCTGATATAGGGTGTTGATGTCATTAGACCACACCCCTTCTCATTACAGAGATGCACATCACCTAATATGCTTAATTGGTAGTAGGCTTTCGAGCTTATACAGCTTGGAGTAAGACAACATGTATGAAGAGGATGATGTGGACAAAATACTCATTTGCCTAATAATTCTGCACTCCCTGTACAATGTGCCCATGCTCTGCTTGAAGGCTGCAAATCTGAAAGCATTCCAAGTCCTGTTTTGACCACCTGCACTTGCACCCTTGCTGAGTCAAATCCACCAGCATATTTTGGGAAAGAGGAAGATGTCACGGGGAGCCAAATGTAGCAGAATGGGGCAGGTGGTGAGCGACATCTGGTTTAATATGGTCAAAAATATGTTGTTAGTGAGAGCATAATAGCACCAAACATTTGAACCAAATGTTCTCCTGTAAATGCCTCAGGATGTTTCCAACAGTTAGTAGAGTTCCTTATTTTGGTCAACGAATTTCTCCTTACAAATCTGTAGAATGTGCAGGGACTTGCATCCTTGTGAATGTGCACCATAAGAACCAAAATGGGAATCATAACTTTGGAAAGAGAAGGTGCATTAGTGCAGAAAGGCAACACATTCACATAACGTCAGCTTATTTTCAGACCAGGACAATGAAAGAGAATAAAAAGTAATACCAATCAAAATCAGTGCAGAAATTTAGTTGCTTCAGGTATTAATATTGCATAACGTTGAATATGTAAAAAAATAATAAATAAAAAGAAACTGGCCTAAAACTATTCAATAATGGAAACCTACCTTGCATTTGCAGGTTAATTTAATCCTCGGTATTGTATTTTTCTTGCTCTGCTGAAAAAAACACAATGTTTTGATGTTGAAAACCCTTTAAAGTCTAAAATATAATTTGTCAAAAATGTCACGATTTTGTCATTGTCTGAATGTTCAGCACCCAGTAAGAAATTATTTGCTGGGGGAAAAAAATTCGACACATCAAAGAATGAGGCTGCATGCCTTGAAGATCAGACAAAGATTTATTGCTATATGAGAGTATCTGAGGGCGGATCTGTCTTTTAAGTCCCTCTTAAAGTGTCTTTGTATTGCTCCTCACTTAATAAACCCACTGGAAGCGGACAGTGTCATTGCACTGAATGAATTCAAACAGTTTTTAGGAGTTTCACAAGGTCAGCAAGTTCGGACACTTAAGAGTTAGGACACAGACATGCTCACACGCCATAAATCCAAGCATGTCGGCCTTGGCGCAGTAAAACCAGCAGTCTCTCCTTCTGTCTCTTTATCATTCCTTACAGAGTCGTCACACACCTCAACACATTTGTCCCCTCTCCATCTCTCTTTTTGCCTACTCTTTACCTACATTCACACTGCCCAGACCTTGGAAAAGTCATAACTGAATGCAGTCAGAATACCTTTCTCGCAAGATAACCTGTTGTAGTCAAACCTTTCAAATATTTCAAACCACATCTTGAGCGCTATAAAAACTTTTTTTCAGGATGTCTGCCATACATTTAATTATACAATGAGTTTGGAGAGGCTGGAGGTCATAGAAATTCTTCAACCCAAGGAGAACAGTCACTAAAAACTAGGGCTGTGTCCCAGTTTCATATGAATTCTAAGCAGGTTCTGCAGCCCACCACCTCCTAGAAATTGTGCCCATATTGGACAATTCTGCACCTCATTATTTATATTCAGTGTCGAAGTGCAGCACCAATGCACACAATAGACTGCCCTTTATATAGCAAGTTTAAAAGTAAGACCTTGGAGGTTGGTGTGGTGAATTGGTCCATAGCTTGTCAGAAGTTCAGCAGACATCCCATCACAGAGATGAAGTTATAGTCTGTAATCTTTTCCTGTCGTGGTCATGGTTCTGGACCCAGGCTTTTGAGTTTTGGTCTCTGACTTCTTTTAGTTTTATATAATCGGTTCAGTGATCATCTTTTGACTTTAATGTACTTTGTACCTTTATAATACCAGTTTGTATTTGCAGTAATTTAATCGTTCCTCAGTGTTTGATTTCTTTTAGTTTTATCCTCACAGTTTTATCATATTTCTTAGTTTTCTGTGCCCTCCCCTTAAGTGTTTTAGTCTTAGCTATACTCTGTTTCTGTGAGTATTGTTCTCGCCTCCTGTGTAAAGCTCTCTGTTTTCAGTATGTCAGTTAGATATTTCCTGTTTTATTTTGTTAATCAGTTATGTGTTATGTTATTCACCTGTGTTTTCTTCTCACTCTTCCTGTATCCGGCTCTTCCCACTCCCTGATTACCCTTAGAGCAGCGGTCCCCAACCTTTTTTGCGCCACGGACCGGTTTATGCCCGACAATATTTTCACGGACCGGCCTTTAAGGTGTCGCGGATAAATACAACAAAATAAACCTAGTACCGGTACCGAAAAAAAGAAAATTTATTCATAACACACGTGAAAAGACCCAGGAAAACCAAGTTAATGATAAAAACGATAACAAAATAACGCTGAAAACCAATAAAAACCCTGAAAACCATACATTTCACACCTGAGCCTCAACTCTCGCGGCCCGGTACCAAAGGACTCACGGACCGGTACCGGTCCGAGGCCCGGGGGTTGGGGACCGCTGCCTTAGAGTATATACAGTCCTATGTCCCCTCTGTTGTGATTTCACCTGTGTGTATTTAGATTTCCTGATTACGTTTAAGATTGCGTTCTTCTTTATGGACATGGCCATTTGGCCCAACAAAGAGGTTTATTTTTAGTTATCTAGAATGTTTGTGACTACATTTAGGTATTGCATCCTGCTACAAACCCTGACATTTCCCTATACTTTAACTAAGTCTTTTCGTTTATCGGGCAGATCATATCACAGTCATATGAAAACAAGTTTGGATATGTCTCTAAATAGTCCAATAACTGCAAGTTTGGTTTTTTTTGTCAATTCTCTGAGCCTTGCACTGCTTCACCTTTGGGTGAATTTGCTGGGATGCCCCCTCCTAGAAAGAAATGCATTTAATTAGCACAGACAGGCTGCTACTTACGGCCTGCCTCTTAATTCCTATGTAAGCAGCAAGGTTGTACTTAGTTTTCACATGACTGTATTTTTAAGCTGAAATATTCAAGAAAAAGCATTAAAAACATATATAACAAAGGGCTTTGCTGAACCATCCAATCTTGTATAGCCGATGTGCCTCATAGTGAATGGGTCCATTCATACTTATTAGAGCAGCTACATGTAGCATATTATAAGTACTTGATTGCCATACCGATAACGGTAAAAACACTGAGTGTGTGTTATATGCTCGGTGCTTGTTATTACCGCCACAAAGGGGAGTGACTAACAACCAATTTTTAGATTTGTGATTAGAGGCTTAATGAAATATAAATGTTTGCTAAATGCAGTATACTGCATGTAAACACAGTCAAATTTAGCAAGTATGCTAATAGGTACAGTGTATACAGAAGTGCTTTTCCTAAGAAAGACACGATGAAGAAGGAGTTGCAGTGTGATGTGTACTCACTATACAAAGTGAAATGATTGTTTGATGTACAGTATCTGTGTATGTGGCATGCAGTCAAATAGTTCTCAGTCTTGGTCCATAGAAATAAAAAAATATTCCACAAGAGGATGTCCTTGATGGAAAAATAAATCAGATATTTCTTTATTATTTATTCACTTTTTGCCTGATTTTTCTGTTACACACAGGTATGTAGAATAGGACACATTTATAAAAACTGGGAGCATAAAGCATTATGTTCTAATTCTGTTCACCTCTCTTTGCTGTCTATAAAGACGTAAATCTGCTGGGGTTAAATATATATGTTAGCTAACCATGACCCCTTAACCTCCTCATCAGCCTGGCTCTTTTGTCAGACTTGTGAAATTAAGCCTGTGATCTCGTCTGTTACTGTTATTTCTTATATTAAATAAACATTTATCATTCCTTACTCTGACATATTCAGTGAAAAAGACTGTTATTTACATGATTGAAAAACTTTGAATAAGGTTTTTCTCTTCATGTCTTTCATTAAATTACAAATTAAAGCTAGATTAGCTATAAATTTAGCTTTCCCGTCACACTCCCCCCCTGTGTCCTTTTTCTTTAATGTCTTCATTATATATCTCTTTATATATGTCTGTCCCTCTCCCTCTTGCCCACAGTTAAATGTGCACAGTTGTATTTTTACAAGGACATATACAGCCAGGATGAAATACTGCCAGCAATTTCCTGTTGCCTTGTATCACAGTATTCTTTCTCAAGTACTGGCTAAAGTGCTAATACTCAAGCACCTGTCACATATGGATTTAAAGTGTCATTTGATCATCAGGTATCGAACTTGCAGTCCTTCAGCAACAAAATACCTGTGGGTTCCTCAGTGCATGTGCTGTCAGTAAAAGTGAAAAAGATGTGGAGTAAAAGGAAAGAAAAACCAAGTGTAGAGGAGCTTGAAGGAGGAGTTTATCTATGTGTAGTACATGATATTTTCTTCACTTTAAGACTCTTGAGCTGTCAACATGATGGATAATGTTTTAGGGCCAGTTCTCCTGGGAGTGATCTGTTGTCTGTACCATCAACTGCGGAGAGAAGAGACTCAAAAAGAAAGAAAGAATGAGAGAAACTGACAGAGGGCAGCAGACGGAGAGAGCAGAACCAGTCCTCATTACAGCTAAATCCTGCTGGGGGTTGACCAAACTGGGCCGATTTGAAGTTTAAAGTTTAAAGAATTTCCCCGTCTCTTTCTAGTGCTGTCTTTCTGTACTTTAATAACAAAGAGAGACACACACACACACACACACATACACGCACATGCACACAGTGCCCTATTGTTGGCCTATGGGAACTCATTATCTTCCCAGACGAGTGGTGCCACAAGTTGCTGAGTTGGTCTCTCGCCACCGTGTCACTTTGTGACACTGGGTTCAAATATATGGGTTGTAGAGACACTTGGGTGGGACGAGGCAGAAAGACAAAGCAACGGTTGACACACAGGGCCTGGTTTTAGTCTTTGGGGGAATCACATGACGCCCATAGAGATTTTGATGATTCATTTGCTGGGCCATTTTCAAAATGCTAATATTGGAAAACAACATGTTCATTTAGATTATTTACAGTGAGGTGCAAAACTCTTGAGCTACCCTTCATTTATTTTTATTTTGATAAGAAATCGGGCATAAGGTGCAGAAATTTACTGACACATGTGCAAACATGCATAGAAATACAGTACATAGGGCAAAAAATGGCCTGGTAAATGGCCTGTATTTGTTTACTAGTCCCTAAGGACCCCAAAGCGCTTTACACATCCAGTCATCCACCCATTCACACACACATTCACACACAAAACCCCCCCAAATCTCTACAATTATAACAAGCTTGAAAGTCAATATTTGGTGTGATTATCTTTATTCTTCAGCACAGTCTGAAATCTATTAGGCATCTTTCTCATCATTTCTTTAAGTAGTTTTCAGGAATAGTTCTCCAGACTTCTTTGGACGCTTCTGCCTGTCCACATGATCCCACACTGCTTCAATAAAGTTGAGGTCCGGGCTCTGGAGAGGCCAATAGTGTGTTTTTCTACCCAGGTATGATTTGTTTTGATTTGGGATCATCGTCATGCTAAAAATTGAAGCTGTCGTTAATCAGATGTTTTCCAGATGGTATTGCGTGGTGGATCAAAATTTTATGGAACTTTTCTGTGTTCAAACTTTCTTCAGCTAAATGAAGACTGAAGTTCTTCTTTGTGCTCCTAAAAATTTTGTACCTAGTGTTATGGAAAACTTGGGTCCACTTGCTACATTTGCAAAACCGTCTATCAGGAGCCTTGGTGTTTGTATTGACTCAGCTCTGACTTCGGATGCCCATGTAAAATCTTTGGTTCGCTCCTGTTTTTATCACTTGAGAAACATTGCTAAGCTGAGTCCCATTGTATCGCGCTCCGAATTAGAAATTGTCATTCATGCATTTGTTTCATCTCGTCTGGACTATTGTAATTCTTTGTTTACTTGTTTATGTAAAGCCTCTTTGGAGCATCTGCAAGTTGTTCAGAACGCCGCTGCAAAGCTTCTGACCACGTCCTCCAAGTTTTCCTATGTCACACCCCTGCTGATTCAGCTGCACTGGCTCCCCGTTAAATTCAGAATTCAGTTTAAGGTTTTGACCTTGACTTTCAGGGCTCTGCATGGACAAGCACCAACATATATAAGTGAACTTTTACATCCATACATTCCCAGCAGGTCCCTGAGGTCATGTGACCAGGGCTTGCTTGCTGTCCAACACACGAGGCTGAAAA
This sequence comes from Diplotaxodon limnothrissa, assembly GCF_057381915.1. Lineage (NCBI taxonomy): Eukaryota > Metazoa > Chordata > Actinopteri > Cichliformes > Cichlidae > Diplotaxodon > Diplotaxodon limnothrissa. The sequence continues at coordinate 23,487,556 of NC_140617.1, read as the reverse complement.
CAAAAGGCGACAAAGCTTTTGGGACTGTGGCCCCCAGATTGTGGAACTCTCTCCCTTTGAGCCTGAGATCTGTGGACTCAGTGGTCGCTTTTAAAAAGCAGCTAAAAACTCATCTTTTTAAACTTGCTTTTGGTTGATTTTGATTTTTAGGTTTTAGCTTCTGTGAAGCACTTTGTGATTTTTATCTTGAAAGGTGCTATATAAATAAAGTTTTACTTACTTTACTTACTTCATAATTTATCAATTTTGACAAGATCTCCAACACCACTGACTGAAATGCAGCTCCAGCCCTGGCAGAGCCTCCACCTGAAAAATGAAGCCGTTGAATGAATTTTGAAATTAAGCTGATGGTGTATTTCTTAGTTAAAAATTCCATCAACTTTGACAAGATCTTCCAAGCCACTGGCTAAAATGTTACCCTTCCCTTCTTGACAGTCACCCTTCCACTGAGACCATTTTTGATGGGGGTTCAGTGAACAATAGGTGGGTCAGCTGAAGGTCCAACTGCATTTCTCAGGTTCTCAGGTTTTGTTGGATTTTCTTTCCTCTTTCTTAAGGACATGACTTTCATCTGCTGTAGAAAGTATATGTTCTCCAGTTTCCTTAGTTCTTTAAGGACACACTGACAGTGTGTCACGGCAGGGTACGCTGGTGTGTTTTGTTGAACGGACCCAGAAACAGACACTGAAGAGACGAGTTGCAGGTGAACAAAAGGCGAGCCTTTATTTCTGTTGCAAACAGCAAAAACCATGAAAACTAGACAAACTATGAAAACTGAGGCTATGACAGACTATGAAAAAACTGTGAACACAATGATAAACTATGACTGACTATGAAAACTGACACAGTGACACAGTGGTGTTGAGATCTTCTAAGTTTTTGTCTGAAAGCTCCTTTGGAATCATGTTGTTGGTTAAAAATAATAATAATAATAATTATAATAATAGTGTTTTATACTGCCTGTCAAAGTGTGCTATGGCTGCCATTTTTTTCATAGGTTCAGCTAAGAAATAGGAATTATGTGTCTTTGTAACAGGGTGCAAGCTACAAAATGCCTAAAGGCACAACAACTGGACTGAAAATGACTGACAAAAAAAACCAATGTCCAAAGAAAATCTGTGAAAGACCTTCAGAAAGCCTTCAAAACTATTGCTGAAGACAATGTTTAACATAAAACTACAAGAAAGCCTGGCTCCTTGGAAGAAAAATATAAAGAAATTGGGAGTAGTATAAGGTTTTTGAATATGTAAAGGTAAAAGAATATGGGAATCCATCAGCTACTCTGCTTGCTAAGTCTTACAGGGTAGGGGGCAATTTTCTTTTATGGGACTTCTGGTATAGTGAGCAGCTATTTGGGCCAATGCGTCCTATTCCAGTTGCTGACCCTTGTTAATTAATCCATAAAGTTAATAAAAAGCTGAATACTTTTCAGGTAAAAGCTGACGGTTTCAATATTTCATTCCGCCAAATACTCTTAAGATTTTTATCCCATTATTACTTCTACAGTACATACTATGGCTAAACACCCTGACCCTTAGTATGCTGGATCAGAACCCAACTATTTTACATTGTGATATTGTAGGTAGCACTTTAGTGCGGGTTAGGGTCATTTTAGGCAAAAGTACTCTGCTAGTGTCAACAACGACCGTGGTAATCAAGGTCATGCAACTGCTGTAATCAAGGACATGCTGGAAAACACAAACTAATTTGAAGAGGTAAGAAAAAAACAAAGTGTCTCCCAAACACAACTCAGATTCTCATCATGTTGGTTTTCTGGTTGGAGGTCAGTGTGATTATCCTTTCCACAGTCCCACCTGCCTACAAATGTGGACTTGTCTTCACACAGGAAAGTGATGCTAAAGGGAAACCCTTCATGTTTAAACATGATGAGTTGCATACTGACTAAGCATCAGCATGCAGTGATTTAGGTGCGAATGTGCTGGGACAGAAAACAGCCTTGCCCAAAAGTGACAGGCTGACCAAATTCAGACTACAAACAGAAATCATAAAGCTTCAGGTACAACAAAAATCTTGTCCCCTGCTTACAGATATCTGCATATTCATAGGAGTCGAAAAGTCCTATCTGAAATCAAGTCTGTAAATGAGGGTGCATAATTTGTTTTTGATTTGTGTTTTAATAATTTCTGTTCCACAAAAGAATAATCCAGATTTGATCCAGCACATTCGGTTTTCACTATCGTGTCGAGATAGTTAAAATTGATTTATTGACGCTCAAAATGCTTTAATATTGCCTACAGCAGAAACAAAAGCATCACTCATGAATTCTGCGAAGAGATTAGCTGGATGCTCTTTTTTGGTAATTATGTTTTTCTTTCATCTATGTGTTTAAGGGATAGAACACAGACAATGAGGTTTTTTAAATTGTGTTTGCGCTCCAATTTATACAAAACAGTAAGCCACTAATACTGTGCAAATTGCTTTTACATTACCTATGAGCCCTCAAAAAAGCAAAAGTAACCGTAATTTCTTTTAATTTTCACGATATTATTATTTTCTGGCATGCACATCATCCAAAATTCACCCTTTTATCTCCATAAGAGCCTCTTCAAACCATTGCCAGTTTTTTTGAAAATCTATAAATGACAAGTAAACTCACTATATCAGGAACAGCAGCGAGCTTTAATGCAGTGACCCTGGATGCAGGTTACCAGGTCATCCATTCGCTGTTGCTCAGATGATCTACGTGCCACAGAAGTAGGTCGATAGCATAAACTAAATCCAATAGTAATATTGCCTTGCATTGATTTTTTTTTACCCACCTTGGGAGAATACAAACATTTCAGGTAATGGATGGATCCTCATCCTTGTGCGTGTTTGTATATGTGCACATGCATAAACACATGATGGATAAAACCACCGATGATTGGTCGTTACAGTAGGCGTTGACGAATGCCCTCGTCACCACAGTGAATAGAAATGTAATTCTTCTTGGACATATAGGAGACATAACGCGATATAAGACTATAACTTAGAGTGAGAGTGTTATTATTAGTGTGGCTCACTCGCCCGGCCACTGCTGGGAGACACAGAGGAGAGATATTTGTTAAATGCCACTACTACTGTACCGGGGTCTTAATTGGATTTCCTCTAATGCTCAGAACTTCCTTCCATTTTTTTATGAGAATGACCTCTGAGTATGTCACACTCAGCCACTCTCTCTCCAGCAGTCACAGGCACAGTTAAATAGACGTATTCAGGTCTAGATACACATGCAGTCTTACTATGGGGAAAATATACAGGGAAGTACTAGGAAACAAGTTTTATTTTTTTAAATCTCTCAAAAGTTTATTTTTGATATAATGTCTATAGAATATTTGACATGCAAATCTGAGTGTATGGTCAAAGACTTTATAGGATTTGGTCATCATTCTTTGCAGAAATAGCGATGAAGGGTTCAGCTGGTAAACATCACAATGAGTGAATGCTTAATTAATCTGGAGCTGAGGGGATTGCAATATTTGTGTGCTTTAGGATGGTGTAGTGTATAGAAATGCAGGATTCTGATGTTGTCTCTAGTAAGGGTGACCCTTTTGCTTTCTTTGTCTTAATGGGCTTTCACAAAAAAGAGGGCCAGTAGCGATGTGGCAGCCAGAGACCACAATGGCAGGTACTAGCAAAGTTGCAAGCAAACATATATCAAATTTGAGCCAAGTGATCAAATTGTCTGCCTAATTTTGCTGACTGAGGTATGACATTGTAGAAAATATAAAAACTTCTAATATATACCCTATATTTACAATGGAAATGTACTACACGATAATGTGCACAACCATATATCCATTATTTTGTGATGGCAGCAGGCTAAGGATGGCTTTCCATATGTCCTTCTCCCCAACAACACTTCCCAGTTCCTCCTGTGGGAACCCTGAAGCATTACCAGGCAATATGAGCAGGTTCTGATCTACCCTGGGGTTTTTACCCAGTTGGGCATCCCTGGGGTCTCTTCCCATTTGGGGGTCCCTGGGAAATCTCTAAAGGGAAGCACCCAGGAGGCATCAAAATCAGATGTGTGAACCACCTCACTTGGTGCCTTTCAAAATGGAGGAGCCATTAGTCTACTCCGGCATCTGCTAGATGTATAATGTTCACATCATATCTCTAAAGCCAGGGTTATACTTCCCACGCTGACGAATTCACTCGGTTCTGAGTAACAAATCAATAGATAGTGAGTATGGAGGTCCATTCAGATGTCTGTGTTTGTGTTTGTGACAGTGCAGACTTGTCTGCGGAGAATGTGCCAACTATACGTGTGCCCCAGGCAGTGGACTTAAAGCCAACTACAAAGAAGTATAAGAGGAATGACTATTCGGACATCAGCTGTCCATGTCCACAGTGGAGTATAATCAAGGCTTAAGGCAGAGCCTATACACCCTGGAGGAACTTATACAAGCAGTAAGACTGCCACTTGTATTTGCAATCTTACTCTTTTGGTCATTATCCAAATCCCATTAACATGAAAGTTATATGTTAGTCTCTGTTGCAGGTCTCTGTTGTAAATGACACACTGAGTCTCAGTGGAACTACCTGTATAAATAAAGGTTAAATATTTCTTTCTTTTTAAAGTTAGGGTTTGAATATAAACCAGCTCTCTCTTCACCAACAACAGGCCAGTGTGAGACAGCTTATGTTCCACCTCACCCTCTTGTTTGTATTTTATTTTTTATTCAACCTTTATTTATACAGGTAGATCCATTGAGACTCAATGTCTCATTTGCAAAAGTAAGGAATAAAATCCTGGGAGACTCCCTCGGTTGGCGCAGCCTCTCTGCCCAAACCCAGAGGGTTGCACCATTTTCTGGCAAAGAACGCTGGCCTCTTGGACTTGCAGGTGCTGACCGAAAAGTCCACTAGCAACAAACGATCATCCACAAAGTGAAGCACAATGAACCTTGCCTCACTTGTGCATGACATTGCTTTTTATGGGGATATGACCTCCAGCTTTCCTCTGTCTAGGTTGCGGTTGTCTGTTTATGGGAAATTTCAGTAGACAGTTTTTTCAAAATGCCTGTTAGCATTGACTTTGCATCCTAGCTGTGCAGATTGTCGTTGTCTTTAACCTTTAGAAAATAAGAAAAGTAACTCTGACACAATTGATCCCGTGTCTGTAGGTCTAAATGTACATTTGACCTTAACGTGACCTTTTATCTAGTATCATAAACCCAACAAGCTTTTCAACTAACAATGATGGTATTTTTTTTTCTTGTCTGCAACTTTTGCTTTCACTCAGTATTTACTTCCACTTTCACTTATTTAAAGATTGGCACAAAAACAAGCACCTTATCCAACTAAACAATGATATGAGTCTGAAACAACCTTTGAAAGTACCTTTGAAATAACCTATTTGATATTTTCATAAAAAAGAATGTGAAAGTCAGCATGAAGAGGCAGATGGGGTTGTGGTGGTGGTAAAAATATAACTTTAAAACTTGATTTGGGGTATAATCCAGGGATATTTTTGTGTTTTACTTTTACTTGTCATTCTGTTAGCTCTAGGGACCAAAATTACTGAATTGGAATTGGAAAAGATTGTGATCAGGGTTAAATGCATGTTTTCAAAATGTTAACAAGATGTCAGAGAAACCTCAATTTTCTAAGCTACCAGGGTGCCAAGCTCCACTCCAATTAAAGGTGATGAAACCAGAGCACATTTTACATGCACTTATTCCCACAGCTGCTAGAGGTCAGTTAAATTTAAAACCCAGGTTATAATAACAGCTTGCACAAAAGACCTATGGGGTCTGCAGAACTGGCTGAATATCGTTCATGACAGCAGGTTCTGCTGGATGTAATAGACAGTAATGAGTGCTCTAGGCAAGCACTTAAAGGTGTGCATGGTTAATAATGTTGCTTAGGCTTATAAATCGCCATGAACAATGAACATGTTTCCACTCAACTTGCATAACTGTGTCTCTAGTCTGATGTACTGAACTTTTAAAAATATCCCTTTCTAATTAAAATAACACTGTTTTCTTGTATTTGTGCAATATCTCTAAAATTAGAAACATCCTGTCTCAGAGTGATGCTATAAAACTAGTTCATGTATTTATTACTTCTAGGCTGGACTATTGTAATTCATTCTTATTAGCATGTCAATTGATCCAAAAAGCTGCAGCAAGAGAACTAAAGACAGCCATACTGGCTTCTCTTCATTGGCTCCCTGTTAAATCCAGAATCAGATTTTATTTTGTTGGAATTTGGCACTATAATAAATAACATAATAAAATTGAATTGAATTGATGTCATTCTACTTTCACTTCTCACTAAATTAACCTGCTTTTTAACAGGTTTAAACGACTTTGTGTCATGATCTGGAGGTATGACTGGAAAATTCCATCAGACACCTGAGTTCCTTGGTCTCCACCCCTGGGCGGAGCCATAATCTCTCCTGCAGTCCTGAACACCTGAAGCTGATTCTGGGTAATCAGTTTGAGGATTAAATCTCCACTCACACTCTCCTTCGCCACTGGCTGCACGTTGGTTTTGGTTTTCATGCTCTTGCTACTTGTTTTGTCGCTTACCTTGTTTTCCTGTGCAACAGATTCCCTGGACCTTCTTCGCCACTGCCTTCAACCTCAGGTCTGGGTGAAAATGCCTCATTGATGGCTGATGTCAGAGAAGAAATACCAGATTGCTTTGAGTTGATGGGAAGGCAAGAGTAACTCAAAAACAAACAAATGTACTTGTTACAACCAAGACATACAAAAGAGCATCTCAATAGACGCAGAAGAATACCACTGCTGTTAACCTGAGTGTTGTTGCTGACCATATCCATCACTTTATGACCATCATATAACTTTACAAAGTTCAAATTATCTCCAACTGGTTTCTTGAGCATGAGTTCAGTGCATTCAAAATGGCCTCTGCAGTCATCAGATCTCAGCTGAAATACAATGTGGGATGACAAGAGATGGCTAGGGATTATATGTTGGATACACATGTGCATATATTAACTGCCTACCAATACACTGAAATGATGTTGCCTTCATGCTGGATTACACACATCTTTACTGATGAGTTTGGAAAAACAAACAAAAAAACAGAGAGAAGCCAAATTGCTCTTAAGGCTTTAGTAGCAGCAACCATACCACAATGTTAAAGACAGCAGTACTGCTGTTTAATAACCCTTCCACTGGGCTGGCCTACCAGCAGCTCAGTCATTACAGCCTCATGCTGTGAGGCCAAGCATTGTTCAGTCTGACAGCACGTTATGCTAATGTCTAATAAAGTTTCTAAAGATACCAAATACATTAGGCTTAATTTACTGGAAATGTGTTTAAAATGATGCACGAGACATTTGCATTCTGTCATTTGCTCAAATGGTGCGGCCATTAAAAAAAACTTGGAGTAAACATCACACAGCTTCAGTAGGGATGTACAATACGGCAATAAACATGCTTTACAAACTACAAAGTTGCGTATTGTGGGGGTTTTTATGTGACAAGGGGTCTGTAATGGATCTGGGTCATGTCACAGAGGAGCATGCGCAAGTTTTCTTTGCATAGTGCAATTTCGTCCTAAACTGTGGTTGCATTGAACAAGATCACACAATTCCACATTCAGCAATGCCGTTGTGGCAAAGGGGGTTTTATTCAGTTCTTACATGCAAAAGGTAAAAAGAACAGACAAAAAATCTCAACAGCAACAAAAGGAAAAAAATCCAGGAATAGAGTCATTATCCTCATCTGAAGTCTGCCATCTGCTGACTTTATTTGTTTATGCTGTTTTTACTTGCTCCGTCTCATCATCCTGGAAACAAACCTGTCCGCCTGTTTACAGATGGCAGAACTCAGAATAATCCTCATCTGCACCCACACACACTCTGCCTTTGTACATTGTTTTTTTTTTTCTCTTTCCCCTCTGATACATTTTCAACTCCTACTTTAATAACTGCTCCAGTAATGCAGGCTTCAAAACTCCCACACATGGGATGCACGCATACTCTTGCCATATGTTTGCACTTATAGAAGGCTGAGCTGGTTTTCTTTACAGATCCAATTATAGATGCTGGACACAACGAATCCTGAAGACGTGTAGGCAAAACCACAGGTGCGAAAGATCGGTTTGTTTTCTTAATTAGACTTAATTAATGCTAACGAGGCTATCAACGAGGAATCGTGTGCGTCTGCAGCGTTTAATTACCGAGCGAATAAATAAAGTGAAACGTTAACATGAAGTCGGCATATTGTTGACTGTTTATATTTGGACGAAACTGATCCTGCACGTGTGTTCATTTACATACATGATAAGAAAATTGCACTGCTCAGCTATTAGCATGTAAATGGCCTCATTCTCCGTGTAGCCCATTGAGGCAACAATCAAAGCTCTCTGCATGCTGTGAATGCAGGTTTCAAGATGATTTAAATATAGTTTTGTGTGGTGAATTTCAACTACGCTTGATTCAAGGAGGAGTGATTAACGTGGCAAAGAACGATATGATCTCGGCGGGAAATAAACGGTGGCCGTTTTTACCCCAAATTATTATTCCCTCTGTCTCTTTTCTTCTCTCGCTGTAAGCGAAAGACAGAATGTCACATTTAATATTCACAACAAGCTTCTTGCCAATCCCCCAGAGTTCCCCTGTGCCAGATGACGAGCAGGCTGTCAGGGGTCACCCGGCAAACCGGTCACTCTCTAAACACCCGTCGGTCCTCTGCGGAAGTGACCTAATAACCGTGCCAGGCCCCTGCCATCTCTGTCGCCGGCGCCCTCTCGGCGGCCACAGATCACCGTCTCACCCCGCTGCCATCGAGGATTACAGCCCTCCCCTCCCTCCTCTTCTTCGCCCACTTTTTCTCCTGCCTCGAGGAATCCTCACTTTCTCAGATCGGCTCAACAGTTTTACGAGTTGGGTGGTTTTTATGAGCTTCATCTTCTTATCCCCCCCCTTCTTCCTCCTCTTCTTTTTTACTCTAACAGACGTTTCCGCAGACAGCTTTCTCAGCTCATTTCCATCGGATGCCCTACAGGGAATCGCCGAGCGTAAAGTTGTGTCTATCCCTAGACGCCGCTCAACTTCGGCGCCCATAAAGCAAAATAAAAATGCGCTTTAGTGATTTGTCAACTTGTGTCCTCTGGGAGATATAATCTGAAGAAGGGCTATCCTTGGAAACTATTATTTGGAGATGCAGCTGGAGCCATCTTTCAAAAGTGTTGGTGTGCACGCGCTACACTTGTACGCTGTGTTTATCCCTTTTGATATGATCTATAAAGTTGCTACCATTTATGTGTGCACCACGGCCATCGCACATCCTTCTCCTTAACTCGCTCTCGACATGCGTCCAGATGAAAGACAGCTTCTGGTGACCTCCTCTTATCTCCTCCCCCATCCCTGCTCTCCCGTCCCTCCCTCACCGGCCTCTTACCGTCAGCCAGACCGCCACGTGCTGCCGCGCCCCCTCCCTTTTCCTCTCACCGCTCCGCCGGGTGGCAACAATAGAGACAGGGAGATCCAAAATGGCAGCCGCCCATTACTGTCTGGCCCGTCCCCCCCAGGGGGCCCCAATCGCATATCGGCCCAGCCAATCTTAATGCACGTCTTCCGCAACAAATTGGCCAGTTTACTTAAGAGTCTGCTGTGGCCCATGAATATTTGATGTGGTCAGGGCTGTGGAGTGAAGGGATACAATGACAGGGTCTTATCTTATTTAGCCAGACAGAGGAGGTCGGTTCCTGGCCCGACCCAGAACACTCCACTGCTCTCCTGAGATCTGGAAGAGCCCAATCCAGGAGAAGGAGACACCATGAAAACATTTTTTTCCTCCATTTGTCCACACCTTTGAAGTGTAAAAAGCCCAGCTCTTGAAATGGCACCAATCACTGCTGTTGGATGAAAACCAAATTGAGAGCAGAATGCTTTTTTTTTTTTTTTTACCCCCCACCCACCCCTGTCTGTGATTGACTTTTGGGGGAATCAGACAATGGGCTTTTAACACATTTAATGGACCCAAGAGTGATATAACACACCCTGGCATGTTCACTGGACTCACTAAATAGAAATGTAAATTTTAAACGAGTATAACAAATAAAAAAAGGAACCATGTCCATGACATGCAGGGACTGCTGGAGCAGTGCAGCACTCGTCTTACATCTTCTGTGTAACACGAGTGCTGCACTGTGGAGATTTGACTGTAAAAGCAGAAGAAGAAAATGCAAGCAGAAGTGTGAAATATGTTATTTCTCCCCCATGATAAAATCCACACAATGTAACAGGGGTGGCAGGGAGAGGAAACAAAGTAAAGGATAGTTTTCCCAATTATCCCCCAACTCCCCCCCTCTCCTCTCGCTGTACCTTCTTTCTGTCCCTCTGGGCTCGGGGTAGCTGTGTGATTTAAAAAAAAGGCCTCTCATATTGCCTTGGCTGTGATGGCTAGTAATACTGTAGCCTCCAAATCAATGGAGCCTGTCCTAGATTTCGCTGCGGTCTCAACTCTCTCTCTATAAAGGGATCTGGAGGGCACTCTATATTTTTATTACCTGCAGAGAAAGATGGAGAGGCCGGGACCTGGATCTCATTTCAAACACTCGCACGTTCGTGTACAGTATGGTGTGGTGTGCTCATTCATAGGCTTGCATGCATCTAGACATCATAATAATGATAATAATAATTTAAAAAAATCACTCATGCATGACCACATGAGCAAAAGAACATGTGTTCAAGCGTGCAAAAAAAACAAAAAACAAAAACCATACACCAACTGTCCACCTACTGTACCAGAGCACTCTCATTGCTTGGAAAAAGAGACCCCAGCAGAGTCTGTCTCTCTTCATTAGGAGTTGAGTGCACACCCATACAGTACACACACACACACTCACGCACAGTCACTGAGGGGCATGATGCAAATGCCACAGTGGGTTACGCTGACTACTCTGCTGACTGTGCACATTGGGAGGCTGCAGCAGGAAAGGTTGCATCCAGTTTCTGGAGTTAAGGGAAGGAGGCAGAAATGAGACGTGCTGTATGTTGTGCTGCAGCACAGCATCCTAAAACTTTGAAAAAAACAAAACAAAACAATAAACTGCTTTACTTCTTCAGCAGCACACGATTGAGATATATCTTATGGTGTTTGCATACCATGTGTTGTAAGGAAATTCCCTTCTGTAGCATGCTTACCATATGACCTGACAGCGTGAGAGCATCTTTGAAGTCTAAACCCACTCATAGTGTGGCTTTCAAATGATTTTTTGTTAAAGTATTATGAAGTATACAACATTAAAAGATACATTTGTGTCTTTTGTGTTTTTCTTCAAAAACTGACGGTAAACTACTCTGCAAACATCTTGAGTTTATTGGAAATAATTGAAAATTTTGGTTCAAATGATCATCAGTATGTAGAGAGGAGATCAGGAGAGAGGTACAACAGTGAGTGTCTACAGCCATCTGTGATGGCACCACTGGCATTTCAGCCAATATTTTGAATGGCAGCAGCTTCATTTTTCAGCATGACAATGATGCCAAACACACTGCTAATGCTGTAAAATCATACCTGGATAGAAAAACACACAGTGGAGCACTATCAGTCATGGATCGGCCTCCCCGGAGCCTGGACCTCAACATTATTGAAGCAGTGTGGGATCATGTTGACAGAGAACAGAACAAAAGGCAGAAACATCCAAAGACGAGCACTGGATTAATTAATTAGATTACTAATGCATTATAGTGTGAGATCCACGATTCAAGACCAACAGATGACACCACAAACTCACATAGCAAAATTGGTATGGCCCGGATCTGGCCCACACAATGTGCTTACACATGGTCCACGTACCGCAGAGAATGACGGCCCTTTGGTGGCCCACACATGAGCCAGCAAAAGGCTAGTTGTAGACACACTGGTGCTCCTGTGCTGGCCCATGTGTGGATTACCTCTGGCAAACCTGATCTGGGCTACCAAAGGGCCATCATTCTTTGTGGTATGTGGGCCATGTGTAAGTTGTGTGCAGCCACAGGCCAGTTGTAGACACAATGCTGGCCCAGAACAGTTTCAGCTCTGGCCCAGATGTCAGCCTAATGTGTACCTTAATCGAGCCATGTAATAACAACATGTGTCAGAACATAATAGTGCAAAAGTAACATGACAAAACTCTGTTCAGACAGTGAATGATTCTTATATAACGCTTTTCTACTCTCCCAGATTACTCAAAGTGCTCTATACAACATGCCACCTAATCACACACTTGCTCTAAACTGAGTGCGTCTTAACTACATTCAAACTCTGGACATGCAGACTAGAGGAGCCAGGGATCGAACCACTAACCTTCCAATCAGTAGGTGACCTGCTCTGCCTCCTGAGCTACAGCCACCCGCTGGCAAAGATGAGTAAACCGTCACTAGGTTTTGGGTAAAGTGTACACTCACAAACCTGTCAAACCTGCATTTGAAATGTTGGCTACCATAGCACTATAGTATTGCAACATGGTATTTGTAGTGCCATCATTGCCAGACCTGGCCCACATCTGGTGGACATACACCGTGCCATGACACCAGTGAGTCAGAAGTGCCAGCTTGATGCCGGATCCGTGTCAGACCTGTTTTCTATGGGCCTGGGCCACATAAACCAAACCGCAATTGAGCTAGATATGGCATGCCACCGCATAGGCAGTGGCATCATTGCCAGGCCTGGCCCATATCTGGATGACATACGTCTTATCATGCCAGAAGTCAGCCAGCAGTGCCGGCTTGATACCAGATCCAGGCCAGACCTGCTTGCTACGTGGGAAGCTGCCTCCATCTTATTTACACCAATCACCCATAACATGATGACCAATGACAGGTGAAATGAATAAACGCTGATTATCTCTTTATATGGCACGTGTTAGTAGGTGGGATACATTAAGGAGCAGGTGAACATTTTGTCATCAAAGTTGATGTGTTAGAAGCTGGAAAAATGGGGAAAAAGTGTAAGTATTTGAGTGAGTTGCAGCACTTGTGGTCAGTATCTATGAAAAATGGTTCAACAATGTTGAACATTGGTGAGGAATGTGGGTGGCCATGGCTCACTCATGCACGTGAGGATCAAAGGCTGGCCCATGTGGTCAGATCCAAGAGATGAGCTACTGTAGCTCAAATTACCAAAAAACTCATGCTGATTCTGATAGAAAGGTGTCAGAATACACAGTGCATCACAGTTTGTTACCGTTTTGGCAGCTAAAGGGGACGAACACAATACTTATACCTGACCAGTATAAACGGTCTGTCTTAAGATTATACTGACATGCCAGTCTGCACATTCAAAGAGTTAATCGGTTGTTCTAAGTACATTGCGGGTCCAAATTAGACAGTGCAGTGCTCAGTGCATCTTACAAAGTTCTGATCACATTAGTACAAATTCCCTCTTTCGATCACCAGATCTTCTGCATCTTAGTAAAGAGAAAGAGGAATAATTACAGTGACTAATTCTACTCCTTTAGTATATCCAGCACACAAGATCAATCCTTCAACGTTCACAGGCTGAACGCATAAAATCAATTTCTCACACAGTAGCAGTGCACGCAAACCTCTGCCAGCTTGTCAGCAAACGCTGCTCACGCTGTCAACATCGACGGGTTGAAGGCAAACAATGCTCGTCTCCCCCAATGAGCCTCTGCACCCAGTCTACCCACCCGACTGCCAGCCAGCCAGCCAGCGAGCAATCCGGCCAACCTTCGTCAGCAGCTAATTAAATCTACCGCTATTCATTAGGCCCTAATGTGCTTTTAATTGGATTACAGGATCGGTCACGGGGAGGGTTCAGGAAGGGGTGAGGAGGACATCACAGAGCGAGGGGTAAGGTGAGGGGACGGGGGAAGGGAGGCTGTTTAACATGAGCGTGAGCCAGGTAACCTTATTATTTCATCTGAGGGAGGTAGTCGGAGCACGGGATACGAGGGAAAGGCTGAAGCTTTCATAACGATGCCACGAGTGTTTATTTTTTTTTGAGTCAGCAGGATGTGGGCCTTACGAGAAACTTGGCACATCTGTAACAGGCTCAGGGGAAGTAAGGAGAGGGAGGAGGGTGAGAAGAAGGAAGGCTGGAGTGGAGAAGATACTAGGCTTTGATGTTGCAATACGAAAGTTACAGTATGTAGGTATGTTTTGGCATTTGTGATTAAAATAAGAGCTGGAAAGAAAAACTCAGTGATAGCCAGAGAGGGAAGAAAAGATCAGAAGAGTAGGTGGAGTGACAAGAATACAGATGGTGGAGAGAGGAACTAAGGGTTTGGTGCAGCGATGAGAAATGTATGAGTTGTTTATTGTCAGAAGTAAAACTCCTCGGGGTCTGGGAGATGCAGAAAAAGCCAGAGTTGCAGCTTTTAACAGTCTTTTTTTTTTTTTTTTTTTTTTTTAACTCTAAAGCCGGAGGAAGAAAGGAGAAACCTGCATCTTCGGCATGACTTGTTTAACTTTTTCCACAATAATAGACCCAAAATTTGACTCGTTGGTATTCAAGTCACTACGTCCAGCAAGATTAAAAGGAGGGATTTTCAAAGAACGGGGTCAATGTTTAATTTTTACTTGAATTGATAAATAAATTACAGTCGGATCGATGGAGTTTTAATCTGCGGCCGGTCTTGACAGGCAGCCAAATCTTGCTCCCCCCTCCCGCCCACCATTCACAGCCAGTGTTGGCTGCCTGATTATGAATGAAGCTGGTGTCCGGCAGGCTGACCCTACACATCTTTAGTGCCTGGATCGCTTTGAGCCAGGCAATAAACACAGAGGGAATTTTTTTTTCTGCTTTTCAAAATCTTCAAGGTTGGCGGATTACGTGAAATGCAAACAAGGTAGAGTGTAGTGACAACAGAGAGTCATAACCATCAAATGATCTGGATTGGTGTTCCAGATCATTCAGTAAATGATCAATGAAATCGCATTGGCAGATTAATGCATAATACAGTTAAGTGATATATTTTTTTCCTATACTGCAGCCTGATGTTGCTTTCAGCTGACAGTATGCAGGTACTTGCTCAAGAAAATGACATCCCACAGTCCTGCTTAAACCCTCAACACCTGCCCTTTTACTTCTTGTCCCTGTGATGGTGCAAACGTCAAAGTTGTGTTTGAAGTGTGTACTTCAGTATTTAGCAGAATGACATTTGTTGCAGAATGTAATTTCAAATGGATCATTTAAAACAGCTCAACCAGAATCCGCAAACACAAACTACGTGGACACAGTTCAACAGTGTCACTGAAAAAAAAAATCATGTCTGTTTTTTGTAGAATTTTTGTAAATAAATATTTTTACATAAAATATTTTGATAGATGTACGGGCTTAGGTGTGCTGTGAAGTGAAAGTAAAAATAAAAATTGAATTTACTAATTTATGTCTTTAAAAAAAACGCATTCTCAGTGGGGAAAAAAATCAGAATTACGAGATCAAAATCAGGACTGAAGTCATTAAAGCCAGAATTCAAATTTTATTGACTTTAACTCTGAGAAAATTCTGAGATTTGAGATTGAAGGTATTATTCTACAATGCTACCATTAGTTTAGGAATTCTGAAAAAACAGAAAGCTACCACCCAGTATAGTATTGCTTTCTGTTTAAATTAGCGAAACTGCTAACATTCTGATGTAAAGCAATATTGTGCAGTCTGGCTTAGTGGCCCACAATAGAAATGCAATGCAGGGGTTGGTAATTGGTCTCATTTGTTTATTGTAATTAAGCAAATGACTGAATTAATCAATGCAGTAATGATGCATTGATATTTAATAGATAACACCAGAGTCATTTATTTCTGGCTTGCAGACACTAAACAAAGTCTGAGCCCACCAGTGGATTTTCTTTCTCTAGATCTATCGTACATTCACCCCTGCAGGTTTGTCTTACCTCCTAGAGCTCCCAGCCACCCATTGTTTTAAAAAAAATCCATTAATGGGCATCTTTTTCATTTTTCCTATTACAGTGCTACATTACATACTTCTTTTGACTGTCATAACAAAAACTCAAGGCAGAGTGCCAAGCAAATGTAGGTGGAGACGTGCATTGATTTCTTCGTTTCCAGTTCCAGTAGAGTGGTCAATACAAAACGAAATGTTTGTGACTTTATGGATCTGAAGCTAGGTTGGTGAAAATTAAAAGGGTCATCATCCATCAAGTGATGAATTGCATTTTCTCGTGTGGTAACTGCTTTAGTGCACTTTTGAAAACAATGGGAGACTTTGACCTCCGGGCTGGAAGGCTACCCTGCTGTGGGACACATAGTCGAGTAGTCCTCCTCTTTTTCATAGGTTTTAAAAGGGAACAATAATAAGGGTTATATTATTCATCAGCATCAGCTGCATCAGCATTTAAATATTTTAGGGTTAGTGCAAAGTTTTCCTGTGTTATCTGTCATTCTTTTTACAAGTTTCTGTGATAGTGAATTCTCTACTTATGCCTATAAAATACTAGCTTAATAAAATACCAGTACTTTATCTACCTTTTAACTACTAGTGTAAAATAAATGATTTATAAATTATATTTTTAAGCTGCATGAAAGTACTTCAGCTAATGTGTACACCGTCCTGGACTTCTTAACCATGTTTCAGGCATTTTAATGCTAGCTAACCAGCTGATGAATTAGCACTAATTTAAAATTAGTATAAAATGTGAACGGCACTAGTGGAATGAAAAAAAATCAGAAGTGCCTTAACCCTGCATTCCATTAGAAGGCCATTAGATGGTGATAGCTATGGTTAAAAAAAGACTTCCTGCTTTGGGCCAGTAGAACCCCAAACCTCTGGGTGACCAGCAAGGCGCAATGTGTCATAGGCAACCTGTCTTTAAGCATCCAACCAGAACCATGAATATTCACCGTCAACCATCAGCTATAACAAGAGCCATTAAGTGCTATATATGTAATAAAGTGGGAATATATAATTTACCCCTAACCACGCCTGTTGCTTCACTGTTCCAAAGATGGGATTACTTCTGTTTTAAAACACCCGCCTGTATTGAGACAATAAGCAGACAAATTCTAAATTAAAGATTTTTTAAATCTAGAACTTAAGAACTCTAGAACTGAGTGGCCAACTGTTAAGGAGTACTCTCCTTTCACTTTAGGTGTCTATCACTTTGCCTTTCCCCTTCCTCTTATGCATAATAAAGTTTCCACAGTTGATGCAGTTAGTCTGTTATCCAGGATTTCAGCTACCTGGGAAAATGTACCCACAGACGAGCGATGGAGATTTAATACCAGGTGGCAGACAGAAATGCATCTTCCTTATAGGAAGCTGATCTAATTGCCAATAGTGTCATGATGCTACAGCAATTACATTGTGAAATCAACCTTTACCTTCATCAGCAAAAACAACTTGTCTGACTTCTCTGTTAAATACGACAGCTTGGCTGTACAGTTGGGACCTCGGTGACCCCATAAGCCTGCTGACACAAACAAGGTGACACTCCGGTCGCCTCGGTTTAAGACCCGGCCTCTAAAGCACATCCAAACCAGATGATGTCAAAATCAATACGCCAATGTCATCAGGCCTTCTTCTGGACGAATGATGGTCTAAACCTGCTCTAAAGACATGCACATGCACACGCTCAAACACCCCCTCGCCGCTCCCCCACTTCTTCATCATATCATCGAGCCCATCAGGAGGCTTAACGGGGAAGGGATCGATGCATCGCGGGGGTCAGGGCGAGCCGGGCAGGGCTCGTGACACCCATGCTAATGGTAACGCAAACTAACACCGCTTCACTCGTCACTGTCTCAACTCTGCCCTTACCATCCATCATCTCCACCCTCAGCTAAGCCACTCAATGTCCCTACAGGTGACCGACACATCAAATGATAACAGACCAAAGGTCAATCCGTCCTGATACCGCTGTGTCTCTAGTTAAGTTTGAAGCAGTACATTCCCAATATCCACATCCAGCTCTTGGTAGATTCTGTTTCTTGGATCAAGTAAACGCATCGGAAGAAGCATGCCCGCTCGGCTTGTTGGCTAGAGTGCAGGTTTATGTTTAGTCTGTCCCCTCGCCCTAACCCCTCATTACAGCCAGTTTATCATGCCAGGAAGAGAGTGGCAAAAACAAATTAGTCCACAGGAGGGGAAAATAGCTGGGGATATCGATTTCCCCTTTTCATGCCAGAGTGGAGCACAGAAAATATTGGGCTATAAAAGGGAAACAAGGATATAAAGCCATTACTGCGCGCACTTAATTGATCCCACTTCCCATAACAAATTAATTGAGCGGAAAATGGCAGATGGCTTTGATGAATGTCATAAAAAAGGCTTGTCAGCAAGCCATGTGTACGCGACCCCCTCGCTTGCTCGCCGTGCCGCATGAAGGAGCCGCTCAGAAAGGAGTCTCGCAGGAGTGTACTATGTGTTTCTTCAAGTATTTACATCTCAGCGATCCGGATGTTAATCATGCTGACTTACTGACATCATTGCTAATTGTCTGCTGCTTTTTTCCATCCTTCTTCTCTGCTGTGTGGTTCTTTTCACCCTCTGCGTTCCCTACAGCAGTCGGCGTACAGGTGTGCGCTTGTTTCTTCCCCGCCTGGGTGCTTGTGTGTGTTTCGCTTCTATGTTTGTACTGACAGGCTGCTGCCCCAGTAGGAGAACAAATGCTAATTTAATCAATTGGCTATAAATCCTACTGGCCGCTGACTCATGCATCTCCGGCCCTGGGGACCCCAACAAAAATCCTGCCAGTGCAGTTTGTTCAGCATGCACACACATTTGCAGACACACACAGCATCCAGACAAGCATCCATCTTTTCCCTCTTGCATCACTGCCACATCAGAGTTATTTCAGAGGAACCGGCGAACACAAACGCATGCACGTGTTGACACGTCCCGATAATTGCTGTTTCTTTTTTATTTTTTTCTGTCGGCTGAAACTTGCAGGTAGAACAAGATCCACACTGGCACTCATAAACACACTCGCACATATTCACAGGGGCATTCATCTCCCAGCTAACTTCCCTGCCACCCATCTTAAACAGAGAATTATTTATTGTGAGCATATATCTCCTCACTCCTATACACACACACACAGCACTGACACACCTGCAGTTTCATGACATCCAAATCTGCTAAAGCTGCTGAGACAGCGTCTTGAGTTGGGTTAGTAAGTGGAAGGTGGAGGGCGGTTGTGAGACTGGTTGGGGAGTGGGGGGGGGGGGGAAAGAGTGACAGAAAAACAGGAATGCAGGAAGTGTCAGAATGACAGAAAGAAAGAGGGGGGGGGGCAATGGCAGGAAGAGCAATAGAGCGATAAAGAAAAGTCAGGGGGAAAAAGATAGAAAAAGGGGTGACAAGAGAGAGGGGAGAGGAGCTGGTGTCTGCTGGCAGCATAGCCGACCGGTGCGCTCAGGCTCTGTTCAGAATTCTGCAGGGCCTCCGCGGCCCCCGTGTTCCCCATCAATCTCAGCCCACTCTGGCAGCCGCCAGCAGCTGCATCTTAATCTGCTGGGGCTGGACGTGAGGACGGACAGGTCGCCTGGGCCGCAGAGTAAATAACCCTGCTCCTGACTGTCCCCTGCTATTCCCCTATGCATACATGGAAACGGCAACACAAACACGCACACAAACACACAACCTGGATGCTCTTTCTCCGCACACATATTTTATGATTCCTTTCTTCTGAAAGACGGCTGAGCTGAGCTAAGTGCTTGAGATGGGATTTCAGCATAAATTCTTTGGACATAAACCGTAATTTTGTCTCAAATGTTTTAGTGTTGATTGTATCAGAAGGGTTAAAATGGCCCCGTGTGCATCAGATAATGCAGATGTTTCAGGTTTGCTCATTTTGACACTCTGCATTTAACTGGTCCACGGATTTGTATATTTATATGTGTATGCGCTACTAATTTATGCTACTTACAGGAAAATGGACTGGTTCTTATATAGAGCTTTTCTCCTCTGCTGGAGCACTCAAAGTGCTTTTCAAACAACATTCATACAAGCACTTTTTCATTGCTAATAGCTTTCTATCTAACATTAACACACTTTCATGCTTCTGAAGCATCAGAGAGCAACCTGAGGTTCACTATTTTGCCCAAGGACACTTTGGCATGCAAACTGGAGCAGCTGGGGATCGAACCGCTAACCTTCCAATTAGTAGATGACCTGTTTTACCTCCTAGGGCCACTCTTACTGCTGTCTTTGTTGGACACTAGTAAAAGAGATTTTTCATCTTTAGTCTAATTTTCAAATAAAATAAACACACTAAACACAATGAAAATAAAACTAAGTGAAATTTGAATGTGTATCTCTTTACATATTATAAAGAAATTTAACCAAGTATTCTCATCTCTGTCAAACATAAGGCATAAGACAACCCCTTGTCCTGAATACATTCTTTTAAATTTACATGATATTTGTGACACTTCCTGCCCCATGGGTACCTTGCTCTCTATTTTAGGGGGGCCATTGTAAAGGCACCTCTTACATCTATCAGTTTTCATGTGTATTTGTCACTCACACACACACACATACAGACACACAAACACGCACAAAGCCAGCATCATCCTTGCAAGCAACAGTGGTGACAGCTGCAAAGATCTGACACAAAAGATCCGCTATCTTGGAAACACGGAGGAGGCGAGATGAGAGAGACTGCGGATTAGAGAGCGGCTATCTCTCTCGCCCAGGGCCGTCTGACATCCAGGAGGCAGTCAGCACGAGTCACTGAGCTCTGAAGCTCTAAGGCCACTCCGCCCACAACCTCTATATGGCAGTCCTCAGCCAGGATCAATTGAATCTACAAGCCTGTGCAGCCTTCCACCACCCACCCCACCCCACCCCTCCTCTTCTTCACTGCTAAGACCTCACTGGGTCAAAGGTTAGAGTATCTTCCCCACCTGCCAAGCGCGCCTGCACCGATGGCTCGAGGGCAGAGCGCATTGTGTTCCCACTGGGGATATAGCAATCTTTGAACTCTGCAGCGAGAGAAGGTGAAGGGATGAGAGCGGGGTAGGTATGGTAACGGCATGAGTGACAGCTTCCCCTCGTCTCTCCACAGACACACAAAGACCGAGTCACATCCAAGCTGTAAAAACACAAAAACCACGTATACAGCCGGTCTAGATGGCGGAGATATACAAGGGCACTGACACACTGCACACTCGTCTCCTCTGCGTGACAGATGACCACACGCCCCGTGTCGTGGGGCTCTGCTGGGAGTATTAGAGTCCTGAATGACACGTTATGACCAAGAGAGAGAGGGGAGCAGCGTATCAAGCGCACACACTCGAAGATCTAGCCCATCATATGTGTGTGGTTGCCTTTACCACTGTCTTGCCCTCCCGCCGGCTGGCTGAAAGAAAAAAGGCAACAGGAGGTGATTGAATGTCGATTTCCACTTAGGAGAGAAAACAAGCTGAAAAAAGTCAGAGATCAGAAGCTGAAAGTATGTAAAAGCACTTCTGTTCTTTCACCGCGAGGATGTTTTTTTTGTTCTTCCTCACATCTCATATCAGATGTATTGAACCGATGTCGAACGAGACATAAAAGACAGCAGGCTGATATCACCCGTTCTAACATGATGTTTCTTCCTTCTTTCCTTTTTTTACTTCGCCAGATCATACAGTATTTTGAAAATGTTGTGTTCATTGGGGTAGAACTTCCTTTACATCCATAAGATTCTTGCAGGGCTTGGACTACGTGTTTTACCTCCAAGCACGCATACCTGTATGAGCAGTCATCTATTCCCACAGAACCCTAATTAAAGAAAATATTCAGGTCTCATTGCGCACTTCTGGAATCTTCACAGAGAGAAATGGCTTCAGCTGAAACTCTAAGTGAAAGAGAAACAACAGAGACTGGCTTCAAACTCTCAGCAATCAAAATTCAAAAACCGAAAATAGGGAAAAGAGAAAAAAACGTGGTTCTTAAAATAAATGAGAATTGGCAACCTTCAATACATATCGTGCTGTTAGGCTCATGTTTTTTCAGGTGCCAGGTGTTTCAGGTGAGATGATGAATGACCGGTTTGACTGTACACATCTGTGACTCTGTGTCCCATAAGAAACTGCAAACCTATTTATAGCACAACAACTTTGGAAAGTTATCACAGTGGCAAATATTTTATCTTTTTTTTTTTTCAGACGTGAGCTCCAGCAAGTGTCGGCAGAATGGGATTCGGATATTGTCCGCATCAGTCCTGTTGTACTAACAGGAGACACCCTGCTTTAAATGCATTCGTACTGCGAGGGGCAGAACACGTGATTACACGTGATGTCTGTACACTGTGAATTCATCAGCCTGCCACAGGTACAACCTGACTTGTCGAGCAAGTTTATTTATATATATATTATATTTACAACATCCAATGTGAAATCATCGAAAACTATCCAAATGATTTAACCATTTAAAGCACGAAATGGAGTATTTATTGAACCTTCCGCAAACCTTTTTGTAAATCAAATAAATATTAATTTGCATTTATGAGTTTTAATTTTTATCACATTTGCTATATCTGGCTTTTTTTTTTCTTTGCAATTTACTGCCTCAAAATCTATTCTACCATTTATTTTGGTTTTTCAGGAAGAAAAAAAATCACTTTAATGGTGTAGAAGTCTCAAAAGCTTATAAAAACATATTTGACATGTAAATCAAATAGCCTAAAATAGACTGGGCGTTGAAGAGTTCAAACAAAAAACTGATAGCAGTAAATAATAAGTGTAAAAGAGATGTAAATTGAACTTCCGGTCGAGTGTACGCTGGCGCGCTTGGCTGCCGCTGCTCACCGGTCATTATTATTATTATTATTACTATTATTACTATTTTTACATTCTCCTACCCTTCCCTCCCCTCAGGTTAAGTTTGGGTGTCATACTTAATAATTCATTCCAGTCTCACATTAATTACATAACCCGGTCTGCTTACTTCCACTTACGTAATATTAACCGACTCCGTCCCTTCCTTACTCCCCATGCTGCTGCCATCCTTGTCCATAGTCTTATTATGTCCCGTATTGATTACTGCAATTCCCTCCTATTTGGTCTACCTAAAAGGTCCCTTCATAAACTCCAACTTCTTCAAAATTCTGCAGCACGAGTCATAATTCGTACTCCGTTAAGAGCTCATATTACCCCAATTCTTCAGCAGCTTCACTGGTTGCCCATAAAAGCCAGGATAAATTTTAAAATCTTACTTCTTACATACAAGTGTATCCATAAATCTGCTCCTTCATATTTGTGTGACCTGCTCCATATCACCACTGTTTCCCGCCCTCTCAGATCATCATCTGCTATTCATCTTACTGCTCCGTCCTCACGCCTTATTACTATGGGAACAGAGCTTTCAGTCGCTCTGCTCCTCGGCTCTGGAACTCTCTTCCTCCTGCCACAGGAAATATTGACTCCCTTTCCGTATTTAAGTCACAGCTCAAAACACATCTGTTTAAACTGGTTTATTCGCTTTAGTGCTGATTTTATCTGTTGTCAAGCTCTGTTTTGCAATTTTAACTTATTTTATGACTATTGTTCCTTTTATTAATTTTGTTCTTTGTAAGGTGACCTTGGGTTTCTGAAATGCGCCCTCAAATAAAATGCATTATTATTATTATTTAAATGAATCCGTAACTTAAAGCTAGTCTGAATAAAAACAAGTATGTAGTCAGTGTTTTAGTGAGGTAAATGACCTAATCTGGCGAGGGAGATGATTCCAGAGTTTTGGGGTGTCACTGGAAGCCAATCGAAAACTCAGAATTTCTAGAAGGTGGTGATCAACAGATGTAAGTAAGCGTCATAGGACATAGGTTTGTAAAAGATTTGTTCAGTCATGTGGAGCGAGCCTAGGGAAGCGCTTATAAGTGATAATTTAGAATTGATCCTGTACTTCACAGGAAGGACAGTGCAACAATTCAGGAATTAGAAAGCTAAATATGATCAAGCCTTCATGCACCTGTCAGGTGTGTAGCAGCATTTTAAACCAACTGCAGTCGTGCTGTTAGTGTTTTGTTTAGTCCAACACATAACGAGTTAAAGTAATCCAATTTAATGTCCTATCTAAATGATTTAGACATCGGCGTTTTCACACAGGCCTTCATCAGGTAATGTCTAGAAAAGTTCAAGGCTGTGATACATGTATGGAAAACAGCGTGATTGCGCTGCACTATGGTTGAAGCTGTGCCGGGTTTAATAGTATATTTTTTACAAGGCTAAATCAGCTTCGATTGCAACAGTCCAACCTTATTTCTCTTTAAACTAGGATGTCTGCTGATGCCAAATACAGGTCCCTTATCACTGCTCTTTTCTCCAAACGTAAAATCGATGCACCTCATTGCATGAAACGGAAATTATTTTTTATCTTTAAACTAAAGCCACGTGTCGATGTAGAAATAAATTATACTTTCAGGCTTGAATAAATGTAACAGCTACTAGAAGGAGTGATGTTTTATAATGAAACTGGGAAGAAGTGTCATTTGTTGTGGATTGGTTTCATCCTGAGCTGCTTATTAAGCTTGGTGCTAATATCAATCCAAGGTACTTATTCTGTGCATTTAATTAGGCATTCTTCCCCCTAGCAGCTGCATTTAGGTTTATTGGCAATGTTCTGACCCTACAACAAACCTCGACATATCACTCCATTAGAGCTCAGCAAGAAAATTCTGTCCATACAGTAAGAGGAAATCCACAAAAAGGACCATCCATTTGAAGGATACCAGGATACCCATTTGATTTAGTAATCTCAGAATCCATTATCTAATCTCTTTGGCTGAGCTGCATCTATGATGGAAGCGAATTGCAGGGATGTAGCGATCAGAAACCATGTAAAGTGAATAACATTTGGTGACTTCAAGCTACTATCGGTGAAATAAAACTGAAGAAGCTACCATTCTGAGTACAGAATACCACTGACTGACATATGACCTGGTAGTAAATACACTATTTATAAAAGTTTTACTGACATTCAAACACACACACACACACTGGATGCATCTGGTCAGCTCATGGTTCAGGATCTTGCCCAAGAATATTTCAACATGTGGACTGGAGGAGTCCCGGATTGATCACTGACCATTTGATTAGTAGATGACCCCCTCTAACCTCACAGGAAGCATAATGCTTTCAGTGTGCACCTTGCTTTAGCCTTTCGGGACAAACTGGGAGTAACCTCCTGAGAGGAGTACTAGTGGCCACTTGATGGTGGCTCCAAAAGAGAGTCAATGCCCACAGACTCCCATGTGAAAATATTTAACAGCATTAAAAACTCTCCCATTCTAATTCATTTGCTGGGTAACTGAGCTTGGTAGGCAGCTATAGATGATAGTCATACAAGGCCTCATTGAGTCATTAAACTGGACAGAGCCTTTTGTATCATTTTAATGGTTAATCTGACTAATATTGTGGTTTGCTTTGTGTCCATCCACAAAGATATTGCATTAATTAATCAATATGTGTATCTCTGTGCATTGTAAAACTTGCTTCCAGGTCGGGAAAATGAAGAAAAATGAAACCAACAATGACGTGTCTTAAACCTGCATTCTGTCTAAGAACCAATAGCTGTGATGGCAATAGCTATGGTTTCAAAAAGACTTACAGTCCTTTGGACATTAGTTATGGTCCTAAATGTATGGAGCTACTAGCTTGGTATTAGCTGATAAATTTGTGCTCCACCTTTTCATCCAAATCAAAAAATAACACAGCGGTAGCCAAAATGCTAATGTTGAAGATTCAGAATGAAAAGTCCAAAACCAATAGGCAACGTACCTTTGTCCAGTTTTTTATACTGGCTAAAGTTATTAGCTTAGTATTATCTCACGAATTAACAAACCACTTTCTCATCCTTCAACAAAACCAAAACAGTGGTAGCCAAAATGCTAACACCGAAGCTTAAAAATAGAGTGTCCGAAACCAATCTGCAATGTCACAATAGCTTTATACTGTCTATGAAGTTGCTAGCTTAGTGTTAATGATAAATTGGTGCTACACTTTCTCTTCCACACAAAGTAACTTCTGGTTTAGATAAAAACAAACAAGCAAAAACAAAAACAAAGATATAGTGCTACCCAGAATGCTAACATCGATAGTTTAAAATTCAGAGTCCAAAACCAATGATCATGATAGTTACGTGTATATTTTATACTGTTAGTGAGAATTGCAGCCAGTAGTTCCCGTTAATTCTGGAACTACTGCAGTCTGGGCTTCCTGTTCCTGAAGCATGTCATGATTTTGATTTCTTTAAAGCTTATGTAAAACTAAACTGCATTCAGCGGATAGACAGTTGTTTTACGTGTGCATTAATTTGGTCTCCACATGGACCCTTCAACTGCATTCAAAGCCTGCATGATTGCGCATTATTAAGCAGGCTTCAAACAGAAAGGGATAATTAGAAGATACCTTCCCACCCTCCCACCACCCTCATTTAGATATGTGCTTAATTAAGAAGATGGATGGAAAGATGGATGGATAAATGAAACATATGAGCAAACATTCAGTCGGTGATAACTTTATGAATCTATTTACGGCCATGGGATTAGAAATGAAAACATGTAACCTTTAAGAATAAAAAAGCATCAACGATTAGATGGTCAGATGAAAGAGGCGGGGGGAGGAGAGAGAATGAAAAAAATCCTTGCATGGGGGGAAAAGGTGGGGGCGGCTGACACTTTGACGGATCGATTGAGATTGCCCAATACACGGTGTTGCCTACAGCCTAGATTAGCGAGAGGTCCGGGTCAGCACAATCTCTCCGTGTTAGATAACTTTCCTGCCTGGCAGCTGCAGCTTGATACCGCACCTCAACACCACAATATTTTACTTGATATCTCTGAAAGTCACATCTTCAGATTTGCAACCCGCCGCCTATGTGTGCACGATAGAGAGAGCAAGAAAGAGCGAGAGACAGACAGGCTGTGGGGGCCCAGTATCCATGGCAACCCCAGCCAGGTGCTCAGGTTCATATGCAATTCAGGTAATTCAACCTACAATGAAAAGCATGCATATAAGGTCACTGGTATTCAAATGCGCTGCATGTCTTCCTCCCCCCGTATTCATATTCAGCTTCTCCGTGGATGGCGGCCCTCTGCACGCCCCGTATGAGCTGACCTCTCCCACAATGCCCCGGTTGAGTGGCAGGTATGATATTTCCACACAGTTTGATTGAGTACTGCATTTAACAACAGTGTTGACAGACTGTATCAGGCACGGTATTAATTCAGTCAATATTATAGCACCACGCAGAGGAGACATGCCAGGGCTCAGAGGTGTGCTTGTTACACGCACCGCCTCAGGCCGTGGTTTGGTGGGAGTGAGGATGGGAGGGTCATGATTTTTCATACAACTGCATGATTTAAAAAAAATCACACGCAGGTATATATGCAGTGAAACAGAGAAAGAGGTGAAAACAGGCAGGAAAAAAACTGGGCAAAGAGGGAGCGACGTAAGGGCTCGCTGTCGATGGGGGTTTTGGAGACTTGTGTTAAGCCAGGGGCTTTGACAGCTCGGTTTAAGCAAGGAGAGGAAAGGGCTGCGGGTTGAAGTCAGATCTCTACTTCATATTCTGAAGATTGATCTCCCATCCTCCTCCTCCTACACCAGTTTGGACATCTGTGGCATCATTTTACTCTGTTGTTTGTGGGTGTTTCAGCAGTGATTTACAGTCAGGGTCATTGCTGCGGCGAAGCTCTACTTTCGCAACCAAATATTCTGCATTTGAAGCTCACCAGCGTTAACAGCCAGATTCAGATTTTGGTACAATCACCAGGCATGCCGCAGATGAGAAAATGTGATGGCTATGTGACAAAGAAGTGAGCTGTGCAGTGAATGATTGTGCTTGTGCCTGCTTTCAAATTTGATATGGAAAAATTAATGTTTATTCATACAGAGATGAAAGCAGCGAAGGTTAATTGAGTCACAGAAATGTAATCAGTGAGATTAATAAAGGATTGATTCAAATTGTGGATTTGTGGTATTTAAGGCAAAAATACCACACATTTTCTGGTTCTAGCTTCTCATATCTCATTATGTATCTTCTTTAGCTTCATCTTTCACAAAAAGAAAAATTGATCATCTTTCAGATTTGGATTTATGTGTCTTTAAAATGTAGTTTCATGTTCTGTCTGCATTTTTCAATAATAAATGGGACCTTTTATGTTAATTTCAAGTTTTGCATTTTTCTTGGATTCTTCTGCATCAATCATTCATTCATGGGTGGCTGTAGCTAAGGAGGTAGAGCAGGTAGTCTACCAATCAGAAGGTTGTTAGATGGCCCGTGACCTTATATTGCATTATTTTCATTGTAGGTTGAATTACCTGAATTGCATGTGAATCTGAGCACGTGGCTGGGGTTGCCATGGATACTGGGCCCCCCACAGTTAACTCATTGTCATGTTCAAGAAACCACTTTGAGATGATTTGAGCTTTGTGACATGGTGTGTTATCCTACTTGAAAGAGCCATCAGAACATGGGTACACTGTAGTCATAAAGGGATGGACATGGTCAGCAACAATACTCAGGTAGGTTGTGGAGTTTAAACAATGCTCAGTTGGTATTAAGGGGCCCAAAGTGTGCAAGAAACCCCTTTCACTGTCTTAACTCTTTTTGACATAAATGAAGCAAAATGCTTCAAAGATTCTTTAAGAGTTCAAGCTTAATGTAACTAGAGCCGGTGATCCAGAGCTTAGTTACTCTCTGGTCCTCGTGTGGTTTTATGAATCTCCATAGACAACAGAAACACCACCAAACAAATAGCAGCTCCATTGTGCTGCTATTCACAATGGATCAGCTGTACACTAAACAATATGCAGCATGTTTGGGTTCCCTGTGTGCAGCCCCAGTGGCCTAATGGATAAGGCACTGGCCTCCTAAGCCAGGGATTGTGGGTTCGAGTCCCATCTGGGGTGCCTTTCAGCAGAGTGGCGCAGCGGAAGCGTGCTGGGCCCATAACCCAGAGGTCGATGGATCGAAACCATCCTCTGCTAAGATTTTTGACAGCTAGAGTTCCTACATACACTCACATATCATATCTAGTACCTGGTTGGAGTCTCCCTTAACTCTTCTTGCCATAAATTGAACAAGATGCTGGAAAAATTCCTCAGAGATTTTTGTTCCACTACATCCCAAAGGTGCCCTATTGGATTGATATCCGGTGACTGTGGAGGCCATTTGAGTACAGAGAACTCATTAACATGTTCAAGAAACTAGCTTGAGATGATCAGACCTTGGTGACATGGTGTGTTATCCTGCTGGAAGCAGCCATCAGAAGATTATCACTGTGGTGATACACTGTGTGATGGACATGGTCAACAACAATACTCAGGTGATGATGCTCAGTTGATGCTAAGGAGCCCAAAGTGTGCCAAGAAAATATCCCCCACACTATTAAATCGCCACCCAGCAAGATGGATTTGTGCTTTCATGTTCTTTACACCAAATTCTGACCGTACCATCTGAATGTTGAGTCTCTTCAAAGCAGGGGGTGTTTTTCCTGTCCAGTCTGATTCTGGTGAACCCATGTAAATTTTAGCCTCGGTTTGTTGTTCTTAGTTTACAGGTGTGACACTCTAGTCTGTTTCTTTCAACATCTGACATGTTTTGTTGTGCTCTTCTGCATACCTTGGTTGTAACG
The DNA here is from genome assembly GCF_057381915.1 of Diplotaxodon limnothrissa. Taxonomy (NCBI): domain Eukaryota; kingdom Metazoa; phylum Chordata; class Actinopteri; order Cichliformes; family Cichlidae; genus Diplotaxodon; species Diplotaxodon limnothrissa. The sequence goes on along the minus strand of NC_140617.1, from coordinate 23,458,044 downwards.
AGTGGTCATTTGAGTCACTGTTGCCTTCCTATCAGCTCAAAGCACTCTGGTTATTCTCCTAGGACCACTGACATCAACAAGGCATTATCACCGAGAGAACTGCTGCTCACTGGATATTTTCTCCTATTTGATCCATTCTCTATAAATCCTAAAGATTGGTTGTGTGGAAAATTCCCAGTAAATCAGCAGTTTCTGAAATGCTCCAACAAAGTCCCTTAAATCTCCTTTCTTCTCTATGCTGATGCTCAGTATGAAACTTAGCAGGTTGAGTTGCTGATGAGCAATTGGCTGATTAAATATTTGCTGGACCAAGCAGTCCAATTTGTCCATGCCTAATAGACCTTTAATGGCATCCACCATTGTAACGACAAGGATACAGATATGAAGGGAAATAAAGTAAAGAGTAACAGATTCCCTGCTAAATAATTAGTCAAGCAACTAATCACCATCATTAAATAATTCAGTTTTTCTCCCTGTCTGTAGCAACATTCAGTAATGTGACTAATACATGTGTCAGAAAGAATGATGCAAACAAGCAAACTGTGATAAAAAAAAAATCTTGGAAATATTCAAACTGTCGTGCACATGCTTGATTTCATGTTCTCTCGGTGCGCTGTGTGTGTGCGTGTCATCTGTTTCTGCAAATGCAAAACAATCACAGGCATATAAAGAGACTCATTTTCTCAGAAACACTACACACAATCCTAAAGATGCACAGCTTGCAAAGCCCAGTGTACATTCATTGATAACTAATGAAGCCTACCTGCTGATGCAGGCTAATTACGGTTTGCTAAGGCTATCCTATGGTGGTGGTCATTATCAAGGGAAATCAATGTCCAATCAAGTCCTTAACGGGGACTCTGGATCAGATAAAAAAGGCCGCTTTGTGACAAATATTTATTACATTTGCTATGAGAGGTTTTAATAATGAATAGGTGACTGCTGGTTCATTACTGGTGCTTGGAAGGTTTTCGCTGGCAGCTTCTATTCGGGCTGATTTTATGGCAAAGGACAGGAGATTGGTTTGGTCAGCAGTGCATATGTTTACACCAGTGGCGTAGTCAATCACTCAATAGGTGAAGATGCGTATGTTTGACATCTGTGTGTGTGTGTGCTTGTGCGTATTAAAAGGCCTCCGAAATGACCTCGCACATAGAGATTATAGCCATAAATTGGTCTGAAGTCTCATTTCCCCCACAGGATTTTGACCACCTGCCACAGCTTTGAACCCGTTTCACAACAGCTCCCGTCCCTGCGCTCAAAGTGACAGAGTTAATGAGTACATTTTATGGCAGGAGTCAACGACCAAGGAGAAGCAAATGTGATGCGAATGAGGGCGGTTGTAAATAAGTATAATAAGTAAAGCGGGTACGACAAAGCAGAGTTTTCTCATTAAAATCAAACTGCTGTTTGGTGGTACGAAGCTGAAACCACTGTTAGCGCTAATCAAATTCACAGATAACTAATCATATTGAGCAACAATAAAAGGAAACGTGGCCAAACATAACATTATGGGAGCAGCGTTGATGCTGAAGGTGGAGCTGGAAAAGAAATTAAGAAGGATTTTGCTGCCACCGTGTGCACTGCAAGAGAAATGCAGTCAGTAAACTGTAAATGTATCCATGTTTTATAAATTAAAACGAACATTGAATTTTATAATCAAATGAATAGAAAATAAAACAAATTTAAAAGTAAAGAGACATTTAATTTAATAAAAAGAAGAACTAAAAATAAAAAGAAATTGATTGGTTTGGTCTATCACCTTTTCAAACTTCCACTGAACACATGCGTCATTGTGCTGCTCCCTTTAGGGTGCATTGTAAAGTCCCTTTTTCGCTCTAACTGAGCATGTCTCACTACCCATTCACATCCAAGTGCTTTCTATCTAACACACATACTCAGATGAATGCATCCGGAGCATTCAACAGCATTCATAGAGAGACAGAAGATTTGTCCAATATCAAGAAATCATACCAACGGGTGGACAAAGCTGGTTTGAAAGAGAGCAAAGAGGCACTGAACATGGCAGCACAGGAACAAGCTCTCAGCACAACATCCATAGAGGCTGCGGTCAACCACACCAGGCAAGACCCCAGGTTCATGCTGTGCAAAGATGCCCCTGAGACAATCCAGCACATAACAGCAGTGTTCAAGATGCTAGCAGGCAGCGCAAACCAAATGACTGCCCTTGTATACAAAATGGGATTAATAATATTCACATTGCTATATATGTTGTCCTACGTATTCCATTTTATGCATTTTAATCATCTCTCCAACCTTTTTCTATTAAGCCAGTCGCAAATTCATGAACGGAAAACACTGCGCATGCTCGGACAAGTTCAGGCAGCCGTTTTCCTCGTCAATCTCCGTGGCTTCCTACCCCCTCCCGTGTCCTTCGGTAGTTTCCGTAAACTTCCGCCCCTCGCCGTGTCCACTCGAGTCCTTCCGGAGAAGCTGATTTTTCGTTGTCGTCGTCTCCCTCGTCCTCCTCTCCGTGTTGTTGTTCTCGGTGACGCGACGGAGGTGTAGCCTGACGCGGTCTCTTACGTGTCGGTCTGAATAAAAGTGGAGCTCCGTAGACCCGGGAGTGACGAAGCGAGTCCGTGTTGGTAAGAGGATACGCATCCGATGTTTGCTAAACAGATAGATGGCTGCCCAGAGAGGTTATTTGCGCCAAAATATCCGCACAGAGCCAACAAAGAGATCATGGCGGCGGTGTTGCAGAGGCTCACAAAATGAGTCAGTCTCTGCAAGGCTCGCAACACAGCAGACATAGGTATTAATGTGGGAGTGGGCTTGGATCTTTTTTTTAATCAAACTTCTCTAGAAATAAGTCACAGAAGCAGCTAGCCACTTAAAGTTACAACCACGTCACCTGAAACCAGTGTTTAATATTAATTTAAAAAAAGCAACATCAGTGAATTAACTAGTTAGTGAAAGTGGTGTCTCCTAGTTGCAAAAAAAAGCATACAATGCAGACATTTCCCTCCATAAAAACCCACAGCTAGCAACCTAATGGAAATTGCTAGTGCAGACTTGTTTGGACTACAAGTTTCTCCTTTCAGCAAAGCCTTAAACAGCGACAGGATTTGAAATTAAAGAGCCGAAATTGAGACACGATAAATGTGAAGTTTGTGTTGCACTCCCGTTAGCATGTTAGCATGCTCATTGGAGCTCATTCTGCCTGAGAGCTAGCACGCTAACTCTTAACTTGGTAACACTAGCCTTAGCTTTAGCCTCCGGCGTTAACTGCAAGCGTGAGCCTGGATAAACAAGCGGCTCATTTCAGTTCGCGTTAATGTTGTTGAGCCATAAGTATAACGTTCCGTCTTGCGTCATTTTTAAAATAATTTCGGCTAACAAGGAAACAGTTGAAAATGAGCTATATGCTAGCATGTTAAGCTAAGCCACACCCTCCTTTAAGACCGAGCAAGTTTTTGAATGAGTCTGGTGTTCCCAGCATGCTGTTGCATTCACAAATAAGCCGTTTCTCACTTTTGTTTTCCCTCCATCAGCCAGATTTTAAATGACCATGGAAGCGGCTGCAGACACACAGCAAAGTGGTGAAACGGCTGTTTCGGAGTCTGAGGCCCAGCAGATCACCTTGGCACAGGTAGTACTTTTTATTCTCATGCAGAGAGTGCAGAACTAGTGCAAGGAGTATGAATTTAAGTTTTAATGCTCGACCATTTTCAGTTTGCGTGAAAATGCTACGTTTCAAAGTTTTGTGCTGTGAGATTTTGGCTTGTATATCAAATACTACAGGTGAGATTCAGCAAAGACCCCATGATATGATATTGTAGCAGTTTATGCAGTTATGCTGAGCATTGCAATAACAAATACTGTGATTGTGACTGGAAATTATGCCGTCAAAGTTGAAACTTTGTAAATATCTGTATTATCCAGTAAGATAAAATTATCAGTCTGTTATCTGTCTGTAAGTGAATGTGGTCAGTCTTTCTGATAATACAACAGTTAACTGAGATAAATGTGTGTTGCTGTCTACAAAGTCAGAAATTCTGAAATGCTGATTAAATGTAAGTTTGCTCGGCTAGCTTTATCTCAGGATCATGCATGAGATGAGCCTACGGTAGCTCGTAGTGTTCTCCGACTATTTTAATTAATTAAATAAAATATTGATATTTGGTGTCCCTGTATTGATGTTAGGGCTGCACGATTTTGCATAAAATGAGAATCAAAATTTTTTTGGCTTAGAATTGAGATCACGATTTTCTTTTCCAATATAAATATTTATTGCACTTATTAACTGCACATCAACTTCGCAACAGTTGAAACTGAACATAAAAACAATAAATAAACATAAAAACAACAAATGTCTCACGTTTTGTTGTTGCCGCAAAATGTTGTACTGCTTGAAATTCCATCTCAACCATTGCTCGACACTGCGTGTATAGAGCAGGTAGTGCAACAATAGAAAAAATAGTTGCGGGACGGCACAGTGTAGCGTTTGTCTAGGGCATGGCTATTCAACTACGAAGTTAGTTGGGCCAGATTTTCAAACCGAGGAATTTATCTGGGCCAGATATTTTTTTTTTTTTTTTTTGAAGCCAGTAAGCAGCAGATCATGATCAATTTCAAACCCACACAACTGTATTGAAAAACAAGTATTTTTTTATTTATTCCTTTTCTCCTGTAAATCTGGTGACCTCTCACAAATGCACACCAATAGGTCCATTTAAAAAAAGGGAGCTATAACTAAACTATTTTTTGCACATTTGAAATAATAATAACTAAAAACATTTTGATAATTCCTTTTCAAATTAAAATAAATATTTCGCTGACCACTCGCTTTTCCTGCCATGGATGGAGCCCCATCGGTCACAAGTATACAGACACGCTTCATATGCAGACCATTTTCCTCAAAAAGAGCTTAAATCTTCTCAAACATCATTTCGCCAGCTGTGTGTCCCTCTAACGGTAGCAAACCGAGCAATTTCCCATCCAAAAAACAGACATGTACGCACAACTGTGCATTATCAGTTCTGTCTGTGATCTCCTGCTATGGACATTACATCAGTTTTCTTCAGGTCATCTAACAGCATTTCAAACTCCTCTGACGCCAGAACTTCAACTCTACGAATATTTGAACTGTCCTACAGGGGTACGTTTTTAATAGCAGATGTCACACTTACTTTAATTTTTTCATCACTTTTCACTGCATCCACCACGGCCAGCATGCAGTATTTCACTGTTTCAGAATCTGTGAAAGGCCTTTTCTTCTTCGCCAAGAAGCAAACACGAAGGGAAGATGCTGCAGCTCTCTCTTGGGCTGTACAGGACCCTCACCATGGTAGTACAACTCCGGTTGTAAGATTATTAAACTCGGTAAAATGAATAAGTATTTGTCAGTCCAGGCAGGGTTAAACCGACAGTTTTCATTGTCAATTTTGCGCTTTTGGAGTGAGAAAGACATGCTGTTGTCGCATCATATATTACGATGATTGTTTAATATGTTTACATCACGGTGCATTGTGGGTTAAATATTGCTAGGCTACTAGGAGTGTTGCATTCACAGTCTACACTACACTGTAGGAATTTTTAATTTTTTTAAAATTGATTAATGAATTAATTTTTTGCGTTTTCTCTGTGTTTCTGCCAGGACCACAGGCAGGGCCACTCGCAGGTTGCTTCTGGGCCGCATTTGGCCCACGGGCCGCCATTTGAATAGGCTTGGTCTAGGGTGTTGATCATTTTCCTAAATCCCTGGTTTTGCACAGTGTTGATGGGAGCCATATCTTTGGTCAGGTGATAAGTGATAGCCTCCGTAATTTCTTTGTGCCTGCGGGAGTTCGACGTGTATAGGGAAGCGCTGTATAAGGTTCCCGTTATTGGTGTTTGGGTGGTGGACCGGGACGGATTTACTCCTGTCACTTTCTCGTCATCCCTGACGTGCTCTCCGTTGTTTTTTCCCTGCTAATTTTAGCATCACACGGCACAGCTTCTGTATCACGTGGTATAAGGCTCCGCCCTTGTCATTTGTTGAGCAGGAAGAGTGAGCGCTTGTTTTCATGCAGATTACGTCCCGGATCAAAATGCGGTACAATCGTCATCTTTTTTTTTTTTTTTTTTTTTTAAATCGTTGTCATTTGGAAATGAGATCGCACATAAGTATGAATTGAGATCGCGATTTTCTAATGATTAATCGTGCAGCCCTAATTGATGTATTATCACCATGCAAACCGTCACAATACTAGGCTGTATCTGCTGTACCAAATTACGTATCCTCATTCATGATTCAAGAAAGTGAAAATTTAAAGCTTTTCTCTTTAGTGGTCCTTGAGATATTCATGTTTAAACACGACCTCAGATTTCAGGGTGTGAAAAAACATACCTGAAGTGGGTCAACGGACCATTTTTAAAATATGTATATATCTTGGAAAGTATTTGGTATCTTACATATCCAAACTTAGCACCACGAATTGTTTATATAGATCTAAGAAGGTCGAGCAGAAGGCCCATGTGGATTTGAGATGGGATTGAGATTGAGGTTACCCAAGAGTAAAATAATACCAGTTGCTGTGGGCTGTTTGTAACTATGCACATGTGTGGTTATACAATGTGTTTTATATTTTCAGGCATCCATAGCAGCAGCCCAGGTGTCCTCCAGTAGTCCCACAGTCACTCTTGTCCAGTTACCCAATGGTCAAACAGTCCAAGTGCACGGTGTGATCCAAGCCGCTCAGCCTTCGGTCATTCAGTCCCCACAGGTGCAGACGGTACAGGTAAGAGGAGAGGGGAAACTTAATCTTGCAAGTAATGACTGCAGTAGGGGATATGAGCTGAACATGATGGCTTTGAAGTTTGTAAATGAATTCAAATTGAATTTGAGATGATTTCCTTACAGATTTCGACTGTCGCTGAGAGCGAGGACTCTCAGGAATCTGTCGACAGCGTGACAGATTCTCAGAAGAGGAGAGAGATTCTGTCCAGGCGGCCTTCCTACAGGTCTGTGTGACACGCTGAGAAACTGCAGATGCAAACAGCATCTCCTTAATCTGTACTGCTTCCATTTTGTGTCTGTATGACGTGTTCAAAGCTTAGAAGACAATGACTGACACTCTTTCATTTTTATCAGCTATAAATAGACTATTTGCAGATATGAAACGAGGAGAAAATAAAAGGTTGCTAAGATTTTTCTGCAAATGTTCCTCTTACAGAAAGATCTTGAATGACTTATCATCAGATGCTCCGGCAGTGCCTCGAATTGAGGAAGAGAAATCAGAAGATGACTCAGCCCCTGCTATCACCACGGTCACCATGCCCACTCCCATCTATCAGACCAGCAGTGGCCAGTACAGTAAGTACTTTGAGACACAGATAGCTGGTGGTTTTTGTTAAAAATAAGTAGGTGTTAACGTAATCGAGCATTCTACTTCTGCTGTCGTGCAATGAGACTATTTAAATTCACTAAATCAAATGACCAGATTAAGCAGACAGGGAACCTATTATGCTTTTTCTACATGCTGTTACAGTGGTGGATGATCATGTTAAACAAGTAATCCCAAACCTGTTTTTCAGGGATTGCCAATCAGAAAAAGGCCACATTTGATGCTTTGATTAAGACCCTGTTTATTTATTTATTTAATTTTCTTTTTTTGCCTGTCCCATTTGGCTCTTTTGCCATCAGAATTGTTGTCTAAAGGCGAAGAAAGATGCCCAACGGATTTACTTTACCAAATTGACCATCCCAGCCTTGCCGTAATGGTCCATTTGATTCACCTTTTGTTTAATTTATTTTCACTTGCTGAATACGGGACAGACTTGACTGGGGGAAAGAAAAACAGCTGAGAAGAGGGACGGGGGAGAAGGGCAAAAAACAAAAACCAACAGAACGGGCAGGGGAAAAAAAGAAAATGCATATATCGATCACCTGGATCACCTGTTGAGAAAGAAAAAAGAAAACAAGCAGAAGAGAACAAGAGTAATAGAATAAACAACATCACAATGATATATGGGAATATGACAGTAAATACCAAATATTAAACATTATTGTGCAGCACATAAGATCAACAGAACACAGTGTGCTTTGAGGTAGGAGCCAAAAAGGGTGTAGTTTGTGGGTGTGATCACCCGTGTGTACACCTGTGAGCATGGACGCGCTTGTTTTTTTAAAAGGTTCCTTCATGTAATGATCTGCTAGAGGGTGTGGGGGGGGGGGGGCCACAGCCCCGTCCTCCAGGGCATGAAGCAGGTATGGAGGAGATCAAAACTCCAGACATCCAGAGGCCTCCAGAACACAAGAGACCAAGGAAGACCAACAGAGGGGCAGCCGCGCCACTGTCCCAGAAAGAGCTGAGGAGAGTCCCAGATGAGGGCTCACTCAGCAGCCGCGGAGCAGAAGCCAGGGGGAGTTGCAGTGACGCGCCCGTGAGCTCCGCCGGCAGCCAGCTGTGCCTGAGTGACCGAGCCCCAGGCCGAGAGGCCGGGGGCACCCCACCTCCGAAGTGGCCCGAGTGAGCCCCAGGCTCCAGGCCCCGATTCAGACCCTGTCTAATGTTTCCAACATTAAAGACCAGTGTTAAGATTATCCTTGACCTGTACAGACTTAATGCAGTTTAGAAAACCTGTGGATATTGTGAATGAATGATGTTAAGTCCAGTATTTTCCTTCTTTTCCTCCTACAAAAACAGTATTTGTGATATGACAGTTTGTGTGGAGCCCCATATCCAGTAATGTTTACAGTATTGGATGGAGGAGAACAACACAGAAAGCAATTGGTTAAAAGTCCTAATGCACAATTTTATCCTTCTGCAGTTGCCATTACCCAGGGTGGAGCCATTCAGCTGGCCAATAATGGCACGGATGGCCTGCAGACGTTCACCATGGCCAACACTGCTGCAGCCCAGCCTGGTGCCACCATCCTGCAGTATGCTCAGACCAGTGACGGGCAGCAGATCCTCGTGCCCAGTAACCAGGTGGTCGTGCAAGGTGGGAAAATGGTTTCCACAGTGTTTAGAAGTGAAGTTCCACAAAACCTACACTATTTGTAAAGCTTTGCTGAATGAAGCACTGACTGTTTGTCTATCTTTGTTCACCAGCTGCTTCTGGTGATGTCCAGGCCTATCAAATCCGCACAGCCCCCACCAGCACCATCACTCCTGGGGTGGTCATGGCAACTCCACCCACAATCAGCGGATCAGGAGCCACTGAGGAAGTCACACGCAAACGGGAGGTCCGACTGATGAAAAACAGGTATGGCGAGGTTAATTAGTAACTCGTACTCAATTGCTTCTGTAGGTGTCAAGCTGATGTGAGCTTCATGTACCCGCATCCTCTTGTCTCACAGGGAGGCAGCCCGCGAGTGCCGTCGGAAGAAGAAAGAGTACGTGAAGTGTCTGGAGAACCGCGTGGCCGTGCTGGAAAACCAGAACAAAACCCTCATCGAGGAACTGAAAGCCCTCAAAGACTTGTACTGCCACAAATCAGAGTAGAATACACCTGCCGGTGGCTTGACAGGTGATCCCCAGCACTTGTGTACAGAGACTCAGCACAGAGCCGTGCATCTGGATGCGCCCTCCTCTTTTCTACTCTTCTGCTTTCTTTTTAAAAACTGCTGAAAAATGTGTGAACGTGACTCACCAGGTATAAAAAAAACAAAACAAAAGCCCCATCCCACTTTGGTAAATTGAAACCTTGTCCCATTTGGGCAATTTAAAACCCCCATCCCATTTGAGCAATTTGAAATCAACCATCAGTTTTCCCCCATTAAAAGGATCAGGCGGTGCTCACAGTGAACGTGGAGGAGACTGCAACTTAAACAGGGTCTGCGTGGCAAGGTGACAGAGCAGGGAAACTAGCTGTTATCGCCAAGGACACCACCGATGGGAAGCATTCCAGTCACTGGTGCCCGGACTACCCGGGCAACATCACCAGCAATGGGGGAACTGACCGCAAGCACCACCGATAATGATGATGATGATGGAACTTTTTTCTTTTCTTTTCCCTTTCGGAGAGTATAACTTCACGTGAAACATTTCTATCTGTAACTCTCGAATTAACATCTGTTACTTATTAATGCTTATACTTATAGGTGGCCTGTGTCTTGGACGTTTTTATCTTTTAAGATGTGTGTTTTGATTTGTTCTGAATTAGATTGTGCTTCTACAATGCCATGTTTCTTTTTTCTTTGTTTTACCCAAGTATATTTTTGCTTTTATACAACGTGAACAAAAAACTAACCATTTAGTTGTAAAATGTTTTTTTCATGTTAACTGCAGCACAGTGAGGAGATGGTAAAAGTTGGGCAGCAGTGAAGTTTTGGGGGGGGGGACTTTTTGTCTTCATTTTTTTTAAAACTTCAGAGACATTAAGTGGAAAATTGCGTAATGGTGTCCTGTTAATTACCAGATTTTGGTGGTAAAAACAAACAAAGGCAAAATAGGCCTTCGACAGTACAGGAAGTGGGAATAACGGATAAATAAGCTGCTGCACGTTTATCAGAGATTATATACTGTAAGCAAAACCTTTTTCTTTTTTCTCTCTCTCTCCATAGACTCATGGATTATTTTTGAACAATAACCAAAACCTTAATGAGCCTTACTTGTTATGCAATGAAAGAGTTTTTAAGCAGAATTCAGAGACAAGTGGATAAAGCACTGGAATCATGGAATTACATCAGAGGGGGGAAATTTGCCATACCGGGCCCCTCTGAGGCCTCGGTCACCGTCTCTTAATTCTGTTTATAGTAATATGAGCTAGCATGTGCACTTTCTTTGCATTTACAATCCTTCAGCATTTCACCGCTTTCTGGGTAAATCTACCACTCATCTGCAGTTAATCAAATGTTGTTGCATCAATGTGTTTGATCACTTCTTTTTTTTTGTAAATGGAGCATCAAAGCTCACCAGATACAACTCAACTGCACCCACTTTGTGAAATGACTGTAAGATCAGGTGGTGTTGGTGGTTCTAAAAGAAAATATTTTTGTGATAATGGGATGCCATATTGTATTCTTTAGGTATTATGTATAGTCATGATATAGTATGCTTTTTATGTTGCTTCTCGTTTATTTTTTTTGTATTCACTATTTCTAAATGTCAGCAACAACTTGTATAATAATACAGTGCATTACGTTAGAGCTATTCAGATATGACACTTTTGGCAGCTGTTAATAAATGTGTTTCTGGTAATCTGATTTTAAAACATTTTATTTCATATATTAAAACGAACAAATGGTCACAAGTCTCTCTTCCGTGTCAGTTTGCAAGCTTTGTATAGGTGTATGTCTCTTTGTTTGTCGTAGTGGACTTCTTCGACGGTGAAGTGCTGCTTAAGCATGCCTAGGAAGTTCGTGTCTCGCTCATAGCGGAGCTTGCAGGCCAGTAACACCACAGTGGCGTCTGAGCTCAGGTGCTCCAGCGTTTCCAGCAGAGGCAAAAATGTGTCCTCCAGGTAAATGATATCCGCACCCAGAACCACATCAAACCCTCTGGCTGGGTATCGCTCGAGGCCCTCGCCCCAGGTCAACTCAGAGACCACCACTGATTGTTGGGAATCTGGGGGCAGGTTTGCTTTCACGTTAGCAGAGAGGAAGTCCAGCGCAGGCTCTCTGTCAGTGATGGTCACTCTGGCACCTAGGGAAGGGTTAGAGTAGGACTATCACAGCTTTCCTTGTTCACCCGCCGCACTCTCAAGGGTTTTTGATAGTGCTATGAGATACTGCAAATTTTGGTATCGATCTGATACACAGTAAATACAGGGCCAGTATTGCTGATATCAATATGGATACTTTAAACCTATGAAGGGAGATTATGTAGCGGAGAGTAGTGTGTCATGATGAATCCTGAACAAATTTTAATGACCACTAAATCAATTTGATTTTAATTTTCCACAATAATGAGTTAACACAACAAAAAACACCTTCAGTTTTTGGATAAAGGTGGGCAGATTAATCCAAATATCGATGGTATTAATATCCTTCAATACTAGCCCAATAGGATCGATACATACTGTGACATCTCTGTGATATATAGCCTGTTGCAGCACATTTAAACAACTGAAGCTGACCTACAGTGTTTTAAACACATGCATATTTAAATTCAAGGTCTCCAAAAAACACAGTTTCAAAATACACAAAGTGCTGAAAGGTGTGTTTTTTGTGTTAACTCATTATTGTGGAAAGCAAAAATTTCAGTGATTTAGTGATCATTAAAATGTCATCAGAATCTACTAATTGATGACAATTTATCATAAATAATGACACTGCTCTGACCTTTATATGCTGCCTCCACAGGTTAAAAGTGTCAGCATTGCTGTCTTCAGCATTAGCCCTGTATTTATTTGGTATCACACACGACTAGTTTTGGAGACAAGGAATCCAAATGAGCCTGTCTCTAAAGCATCTTGGGTCAACTTCTGTTGTTTTAATGTGTTATATATGTGTGTATATTTTTCATTATTTTATATTAATTATTTAACACAGTTCTTTTGTGTACATACTGAACTTAAAGGTTTGAAACCAAAGTGCTGATCCTTTTGGGCTAGTATCGATCTGATACCAATAGCAGCATTGGTACTGATACTACTGATGTTTGGAGTGATCCGACCACCTCCAGTTTTTGGTGGTTAGTAATTATGCACTCACCTAGCAGAGCTGCTACAATGCCCACCAGACCAGTGCCAGCTCCCAATTCAATTGCTTTCTTCCCCTTTAGCTCCACTCTTCCCAGCTCCAAGTACATACACATGACCACCGCCTGGGCAGTAACACAAATGCAATAGTAATGTATAAATCTAATGAAACATGGAGGAATTATTGAAGCTAAGCACTGCTGCCACTGTTGTAACGTACCGCATCCCACACAACTGCCGCCACACCGAGCTTTTTCCAGTCCTGAGCGAGTCGGAGGTCGCGGTTGGCAAACCTAAACTGTGCTGATGAATTGTGGAGTTTGGAAAGCGCAGGCAATGGGTTTTCTACATAGGGAACGAGAGCCATGTTTGAAATAAATAAAACCCACACTCGTTTACACATGCGCAGTGCGCTCCTCCTTCTTCTTCGACGTTTTCCCTAGGCTGGCTCATTGATTCGTTTCCGCCATCTTCTGGAGTTATTATATAGCTATTATTTAATTCGTTTGTTAAAGAATGTTCTTAGGGTATATGAACCAACTTTTAGCGTTGATAGTTGGCTTGTTTTCTTTAATAAATACTGAAGCGCAAGAGACCGATTCGCTTTCAGGCAACTGAAGACGGCAACCCGTGTTGACGTCAACGAACAAATTTAGCCAATCACGTAACTGCCCAGCTAAAAGTGACCAATGGGAAAAGAGTAAGTCTTTGCGATGGGCGTGTCTGCAAGATTTTCTTAACGGGGTTGTGTTTTAGCTAGGAGGGGGCGTGGTCTGAAAAAACCCGCAGGTCTGTAAAGGTAGCAACACATAGCAGCGATGTAGCTTCCGGTGTACTGCAAATAAAGGGTTTTTGAGCTGCGTGAAGAGACTCACTGTGCTGAGAGTATAGACATAAGAAATAAAAAAGAAAAAAAATACATATTTTCATCGAATATGAAAAGGCTGCACAGTGGTGGGTATTTGCTTAGTAAGAACCTGCCACCAATGGCATCTATTGCAGCTACAGGTCCATGGACGTTTACTTTGAAAACCTTAAGCAGGAAATTACCTCTGAACTTACCTGCTACGGTCGCTTTGACATCTAAAGCTTGTGTCCCGCTAGTGCGACGAGATGAACGCCACCTCCGGCCACCGCTTTGATACCCACTGGCCGTTCACTTTCCCCGTTTCCTCTAAAAACCCTTCCGGCTGGTGAATTCGCCCGGTGCTGTCGCTGAAAGGGCTGCAGCGGTGACACAGACTTGAGCCGCAGTGAAAATGGATTGAGTCACGCTGCTGGAGGAGCCAGCAGTGGATTGAGGTGCGGAAGCTAGCGTTAGCCGGCTAGCCATGGAGGGAGGCAGAGGAACGCCTGACTTCGTCTCATTAGACTGTTTTCCGTAAAATGACTTGGTAGCGGTTATTCTCAGCCCCAAACCATGCAGCCCACGCACGCAGTTCATATTAAAGTGCGCCATCCGTGGGTTGCGCACACACCCTGAATATGTCAGCCGTCCTGCACATACCGCAGATACTTACTTGGCTGTCCTTGCATAGATCCCGTTCTGCTCTGAAGCGAGATCGTTCACTTTGCAGCAAAAACACAAGGGCTGTGCTGGTCCACAACACGCACATTTTCAAATAATCCGAACACTTCCAGGTTGTGATTGAACCCGATCTCGCCAAGGCAGAGCAAAACTAGTGTTTTATGTATTTTTCCTAACAACCCCTTGTAAGGTTTGGCTTAAAGATCTTGCAGACCTTCCTGCAGCTTCAGAATTGCCAGACTAGCAGGTGGTCCCTCCTCAATTGTATGGAAAGCGGTGCTGGCTGTTGCAGGACTTTTGCAGGTCAGCGATGGGAGGTTCGGTGTCCTGCTGCATCTCTCCTGGAGAGAGCCCCAAGATCCACAGGAGAGAGGTGGAGCTGGAGGAGTGTCCCATCACCACTACTGAAGATGTGAGCGAGGACACTGGGACATACCTGCAGCACATCAGCGACAGGGAGCTTCCAGATGGTGTGTGGAGATTAGTTTGCTATTTTTGGAGATGTGATTGCATGCAGTGATGTTGTCCTGTCCTGGTGCCGGTTTACTGCAAGTGATTCAGTTTAAATGTTTTACATGCTTTAAGAGCTGTTTAGCATTAAATCAGCAGCAGCGTGGCAGCTCCTAGACAAACACTGTAGTCTTATATGAAGACTTCTAACACTTTCCTTCTACAGAGCTGGCCCAAGAGGCCAACCCATCCGACCACCCCAGAGCAAGCACTCTATTCCTCAACAAGTCTCAGACAGATGGTCAGTATTTCTCTGGTGCTTTAATACTTTACCCCATTCTCTTCTGAAACTCCTACATCTCTTTGATTTTGTTTTTTATCCAATTTCAGTCCGCGAGAAAAGGAAAAGCAACTACATGAATCACGTAAGTTACGGCTCTGCGTGTTCTTCGTGGGTCTTTTTGTTGCTGAAATGATTCAGTCATACATCTCATTTCTCTGGGGTTGAATGTGTTTCTATAACCCGTTTTCCCCTCCATTCTGTCTCTAAACATGCTTTCGATGCCAGATGTCCCCGGGACTCCTTTCTAAAAAGTACAGCTCGTGTTCAACCATATTCCTCGATGACAGCACCGTCAGCCAGCCCAATCTCAAGAGCACTATTAAATGGTAAGTGACCGCCCTCACCTCAGTACTGCTGCAAGTGCAAGTACAAAAGAAGTTGGGACGCTGTGTAAAGTGTGAATAAAAAACAGAGTTCAATGGTTTGCAAATTCCACAAACACAGTTTTGACTCACTTTAAAACATTTTAAACTTATCATATGTTTATTTTGAATTTGATGGCAGCATCATGGCCACGTTTAACGCTGTGTAGCATCCCATCTTCTTTTAATAAAAGTGTGGAAACTAAAAAGAGAGCTTTGCTGGACATTTGGGAGAGGAATGATGTCCTGATATAAGATTCTAGCTGCCGCTTTCAGCTGGTGAAAAGTTCAGCATCTGGACTTCTTTACCAGGAAGTCATGCTCTTGTAATACATGCAGTATGTGGTTTAGCACTGTTTTACTGAAATATGCAAAAACCTCCTTGAAGAAGCTCTCTGCACGGCAGCATATCTTGCTCTAAAGCCTTCATATGCGTTTCAGCATTGATGATGCTTTTCCAGATGTCCAAGCTACCAATTCAGTAGGCACTGATAGATACTCCTGTTTTTAATGCAGTGCCACCTGAAGATCATGGGCACTGATTTTTAGCCTTGTCTTTTGTGCACAGATATTTCTTCCAGTTCTGTGAATTGTTTAATATCACTATGTACTGAATATTATTAGATATTCAAAGTCTCCTCATCTGTACATGAATTTGTTCCCCAATTTGTACATAGGCTTTTTTGAGATTACTAAACCTTGGCCCATCTTTACTTCTGAGAAACTCCGTCTCCTTTAAGATCCTCTTGTTATACACAATTATGTTACTGACATGTTGTCAGTCTACTGTTTAATTATTTGCAAAATGTTTCTGTTTGTTTGTCCTGAACTGCAGGTAACATTTAAAGTCACCAAATAGCTGCAGTTGAAAAGATCTAAATATCTATTTGTAAAGTAGAAGTAAAAATAAAAAGCTGTAAAAGGGAAAATCCAGCTCTAGTGTTTTATTCTTTGTTGATTTCTGTCTCTTGCAGTGTTGCACTGGCCATATACTACCACATAAAAAACAGGTAGGAAACGTCAGAAGTATTGTCTCTTGGTAGTGCAACGTTTTCTTCATTGTTGTAACCAGTACTTAGATATTTACAAACATTAGTCATCAAGTTTGTAAGAAAGACTGATTTTAGTACTTAGGCTAATTTTTAATTACTTCATCTAAGTCCTATAGGAAATGCTACTTGCCTTGTCTTACTGCTAAATACATCATGCATGAATGACAGACGTATGCAGAAGGTGGATATCAACTTAAGTGCCAGATGGGTACAGCTTTTTAAGATCATCACTGGTAATGAGAGCCAGAGATTTTTAATTTTTATTAGTCCTTTATTTATCCAGGTAAAAAATCTCATTGAGATTAAAAATCTCATTTCCAAGAGAGACCTGGCAATTTAGCTCTGATTGACAAACAAACCAGAAGGTGGCTTGCGTCAGGTCAGAATTGCAAAAAAATAAATAAAATAAAAAAAGAGGTTGTGATTGCTTTTTAAAAAAAAAAAAAAATTAACAGTTTTTTTCATCTCATGTCTGCACATAATAGGTTGAAAATTGAGTTCTCTGTTTGCATCATCTCAGTTTGAAATGCAATTTATTTGCATTTTAAATATAGTAACTGTCAAAACATGACTTTAAGGAAAGTAGGAGCTACTTTCCTTAAAGTCATGTTCTTGGAAGTGATCCAAGGATGCAATTTTGCCTAATTTAGGTCAAGTATGGTTTTTGAGTTTTATGGCCAGAGTCATAGCACTTGGTGGTGGCAACTCAAAGAATAGATACAATGTGGTGAAGAAGTATTTGCCCTTTTCTGATTTCTTAGTTTTTTGCATATTGGTCAAACTTACATGTTACAGATCATCAAACTAATTTGAATAATAGACCAACATAGCCTGAGTAAATACAAACAAACAGTTTTTAAATGACTTTATTTATTAAGGCAAAAAAGTTATCCAAGCCTACTTCGTCCTCATCCTGTGTGGAAAAAAGTAATTGGCCCCACTTGATCCACAGATTGGATCCACAGTGAGAGCCATTATCCAAAAATGAAGAAAACTCGGAACAGTGGTGAACCCTCCCAGGAGTGACCGGCCTATCCAAATGACTCCAAGAGCACAGCGACAGTTTCACTTTTGGGTCACAAAAAACCTCAGAACAACATCTAAAGGCTGCTTTGCTGTTTCAGGACGACTTGCTGTAATTGATGGAACCATGAATTCTGTTCTCTAGCAGAAAATCCTGAAGGTGGATGTCCAACCACAAGTTCATGGCCTGAAGCTCAAGAGCACTTGGGTTATACAGCAGGACAATGATCAGAAACACCAGCGTGTCCACCTGTGAATGCGTCAAAAAAAAAAGAGAAAGGCTTTCAGCGGCTTAATTGAAATGCTGATTTAAATCAGATGGCGCTACTTTAGCACAACCTTAAACAGGCCGTTCATGCTAGAAGACCCTCCAGTGTGACTGAATTAAAACAACTGTACAAAGAAAAGTGGAGCAAAATTCCTCCACAGTTCTCAGAAACACTTGATTCCCATTCTTTTGGCAAGAGTGACACAACCACTTACTAGGTTTAGGGGTCAATTCCTTTTTAACATAGGACCAGGCAGGTTTGTATTAACTTTTTTCATTTACCGTAAAAACTAGATGTTAAATGCACTTATTATCTTTAACATTAAAATTTGTTTGATTATCTGAAACATTTAAGTGTGACAAATACACAACAAAAAAACTAAGAAATCAGGAAGGGGGCAAATATTTTTTCACAGCAGGTGGCCAAATTAGTTTTTTGGACATCAGTGAGTCAGATACTTAATAATATAGGAAACAAAATGTTTGTTAACATCAATGCACATCAATGGTTGTAATCTACAAAGTATTTGTAGAACTCAACGAAAGATAAATAACTGTTGTGATATCTAACACCAAGAAACCCCAGTGAATAAGCAATGGTAGTTTCAAACCATGAGAAGTTACATATCACGTAACAGTGGCTTGTTGCATCTACAGAGATTCAAACCGCTCGCTGGATATATTCGACGAGAAGAAGCACCCACTGTCGGTGAGTTGAGGTGGTTGATTACACCAAGCAGTGATATTTGCTATATTAGTGGACCGCTGATGATGACCTTCTGCCCAACAGCGAGAAAAGGTTCCAGATGACTACTCTGTGGTTGACCCGGAACACAAACTCATCTACCGCTTCATAAGAACGCTCTTCAGCTCTGCTCAGCTCACCGCCGAGTGCGCCATCGTCACTCTGGTAAGTTCAAACATCCACCACACTGCAGAGAGTGTTGAATGATGCAAAGAAGTATTGAGAACTATCACCCTTTCTGCTTGTGTGAATGGATGGGTTCCTTCTGCCTTAGGTGTATCTGGAAAGGCTGTTAACGTATGCTGAGATGGACATTTGTCCTTGTAACTGGAAGCGCATTGTTCTTGGTGCCATCTTACTGGCCTCCAAGGTCTGGGATGATCAGGCTGTGTGGAATGTCGATTACTGCCAGATCCTCAAAGATATCACCGTGGAGGACATGTAAGTATTACAGTAGTTTTTGTATAGCACTGCCAGATCTACAAAATGACCTCCAGCAGGCCACTCGTGTCAGTGTCTCTGACCAGACCATCATAAATAGACTTAATGAGGGTGGCCTGAGGGCCTGACATCCTCTAGTGGGCCCTGTGATCTCTGCCCGGCACTGTGAAGCCCGATTAGCATTTGCCATAGTGTACCAGAAATTAGCAGGTCCATTACTGGCGCCCTGTGCTTTTCACAGACGAGAGCAGGTTCCCCCTGAGCACGCATGACAGATGTGAAAGGGTCTGGAGAAGCTGTGGAGAAAATTCTGCTGCCTGTAACATTGTTCAGCATGACTGGTTTGGTAGTGGGTCAGTGATAGTCTGTGGAGGCATATCCATGGAGGAACGCACAGAGCCCTACAGGCTAGGCAACAACACCCTGACTACCATTAGGTATCCTTGGACCCATTGACAGACCCTACGCTGTTGCAGTGAGTACTGGGTTCCTCCTGGTGCACAACAGTGCTTCATGTGGCAAGAGTATGCAAGTAGTTCCTGGAGGTTAAAGGAATTGATACCATTGCCTGGTCCGCACGTTCACTTGACTCCCTGTTTCATTTTCACTTTGAATTTAGCCCTCTGTAGGTTGATTATTTTAATTTCCATCATAGTGGCATTGTGATTTTATTTTCTGAATACCAGTGCATAAGAGTATAGATATCCAGACGTGCTTTTCCCCCCCATTGAGATTGATGCATTTTCAAAGTGTTCCTTTAATTTTTTTAAGTAGCGTAGTTTCTAGTTCACACAGTGCAAACACACGGAAAGTGGGGACCACCTCCAAGAGTTATAGGAAAGCCCTCAAAAGGTTCCTGCAGCCTGGAAAGGACCTTTTGTTTTTTAATAAAAGCTCGTGAACCTTTCCAAACTGTTTTGCAGGAATGAGATGGAGCGTCACTTTTTGGAGCTGCTCCAGTTCAACATTAATGTCCCAGCCAGCGTCTACGCCAAGTACTACTTTGACCTGCGCTCACTGGCTGATGACAACAACCTCAGTTTCCCTCTGGAGCCACTCAGTACCAAGCGGGCCCAAAAACTCGAGGTGAGTAATTTTCCAGGGCTGATTTTATTTTGCAGTTTGGAAATGTATATATTCCGACTGCTGAACTGATTAAGTAAGTGTTGGTAGAACTTGTTATGCTGTGGCTGCTCTGCTTGTTCTGTCGTAACAGTTTGAAACTTCTTCTGATTATTATTGTTTTTTATTGTTCTTATCTTTCTCTTTTTTGTAGGCTATCTCCAGGCTATGTGAGGACAAGTATAAGGACTTGAGTAAATCGGCCATGAGAAGGTCTGTCAGTGCAGACAACCTAGTTGGCATCAAGACTGCACAGGCCGTACTCTCTTAAGTCTGTGACAGCCATCTATCATTGGAGCAGACTGCAAGATCTACAGGATATGATGCCACACATGCTGAGAGACATTTCCAAAGTAGATTGCATTAATATCAGCAGCTGATAAGTTTCATTACAAAAGCTTATGTGCTCATTTTGGA
Source organism: Diplotaxodon limnothrissa (assembly GCF_057381915.1). Taxonomy (NCBI): domain Eukaryota; kingdom Metazoa; phylum Chordata; class Actinopteri; order Cichliformes; family Cichlidae; genus Diplotaxodon; species Diplotaxodon limnothrissa. The sequence continues at coordinate 23,437,702 of NC_140617.1, read as the reverse complement.
GAGGAACAAACGATTTACCGTAAAGTATCACTACAATATAATGAAATCAGTCTTTATGTGTTCATTACAAGGAACTTTGGCTAACTGCCTTTAAAGCATGGTGATATGGTGAAAAATATGTTGTATTTTAAAGGTGGATGTCTACAGCTGGAAGGAATCAGCATGAAAGCACTACCAGAAGCCACACATAACCTTTTTTCCCATCTTTTTTTTTTACATTATCCAGTCTTTTGGGGAGTAGGATCTGGCTATGGCCGTCTTCTTCCACCAAGCAAACTCCCTCTCCTATATTCAAATGATGACAGACTGTTTTGGAGCTACCCTGTGGTGTAGTTCTGCACATGGACAAAGAGTAGACTTTATTTTGCTTACTATGTAGGCCCCTATAGCTGTGAAATGTACAAGATTTTATTTAATTTAAATAAATTTCACTTGCTGTTTCAAATTCATGCTGTTTAAGTGGGAAAGTGTATCATGGTGGTTTTTTGTTTGTGGAAGATGTGAGATGTGAGCACAGAGGTGGTGACGGTGCAGAGCTTGCCCACAGCTTTGAGTACCAAACATCACATATTAGGTATAAGTTAATAGCGTAAGATATAAGGTCTTGTGTATAATATGTGGCAGCATGTAAGGAAAAAACAGAGTTTATACAGTAATAACCTAAAAGTCAATATTTGGTGTGACCACTTTTATTCTTCAGCACAGTCTGAACTCTCTTAGGCAGCTTTCTTGTCATTTCGTTAAGTCGTCTTCAGGAATAGTTCTCCAGGCTTCTTGAAGGACATTCAAAGCTCTTCTTTGGATGTTTCTGCCTTTTGTTCTGTTCTCTGTCAACATGATCCCACACTGCTTCAATAATGTTGAGGTCCGGGCTCAGGGAGGCCGATCCATGACTGATAGTGCTCCACTGTGTGATTCTCTATCCAAGTATGATTTTACTGCATTGGCATTTTGGTTTGGGATCATTGTTGTGCTGGAAAATGAAGCTTTTGCCAATCATGTTTTCCAGATGATATTGCACGGTGGATCAATATCTGATGGTACTTTGATAAATTATTAATTCAGAAATTTTGACAAGATCTGCAACACCACTGGCTGACATGCAGCCCTGACAGAACCTCCACCGTGTTTCACAGATGGCTGTAGACAGACAGCTGAAAGTCCGGAGGCATCTCTCAGGTCCTGTGTCAGGTCTTTGCTGGGTTTCTTTCCTGTTTCTTAAGGACATGAATTTATATTCAGCTACTGAATATACAGTGGGGCAGAAAAGTATTTAGTCAGCCACTGATTGTGCAAGTTCCCCCACTTAAAATGATGACAGAGGTCAGTAATTTGTACCAGAGGTACACTTCAACTGTGAGAGACAGAATGTGAAAAAAAAATCCATGAATTCACATGGTAGGATTTGTAAAGAATTTATTCGTAAATTAGGGTGGAAAATAAGTATTTGGTCATCTCAAACAAGGAAAATCTCTGGCTCTCACAGACCTGTAATGTCTTCTGTAAGAAGCTTTTCTGTCCCCCACTCGTTACCTGTATGAATGGCACCTGTTTGAACTCATCATCTGTATAAAAGACACCTGTCCACAGCCTCAAACAGTCAGACTCCAAACTCCGCCATGGCCAAGACCAAAGAGCTTTCGAAGGACACCAGGAAAAGTATTGTAGACCTGCACCAGACTGGGAAGAGTGAATCTACAATAGGCAAGCAGCTTGGTGTGAAAAAATCAACTGTGGGAGCAATCATCAGAAAATGGAAGACATACAAGACCACTGATAATCTCCCTCGATTTGGGGCTCCACACAAGATCTCATCCCGTGGGGTCAAAATGATCATGAGAACGGTGAGCAAAGATCCCAGAACCACACGGGGGGACCTGGTGAATGACCTGCAGAGAGCTGGGACCAAAGTAACAAAGGTCACCATCAGTAACACACTACAACGGCAGGGAATCAAATCCCGCAGTGCCAGACGTGTTCCGCTGCTGAAGCCAGTGCATGTCCAGGCCCGTCTGAAGTTTGCCAGAGAGCACATGGATGATACAGCAGAGGATTGGGAGAATGTCATGTGGTCAGATGAAACCAAAGTAGAACTTTTTGGTATAAACTCAACTCGTCGTGTTTGGAGGATGAAGAATACTGAGTTGCATCCCAAGAACACCATACCTACTGTGAAGCATGGGGGTGGAAACATCATGCTATGGGGCTGTTTTTCTGCCAAGGGGACAGGACGACTGATCCGTGTTAAGGACAGAATGAATGGGGCCATGTATCGTGAGATTTTGAGCCAAAACCTCCTTCCATCAGTGAGAACTTTGAAGATGAAACGAGGCTGGGTCTTCCAACATGACAATGATCCAAAACACACCGCCCGGGCAACAAAGGAGTGGCTCCGTAAGAAGCATTTGAAAGTCCTGGAGTGGCCTAGCCAGTCTCCAGACCTCAACCCCATAGAAAATCTGTGGCGGGAGTTGAAAGTCCGTGTTGCTCGGCGACAGCCCCAAAACATCACTGCTCTCGAGAAGATCTGCATGGAGGAATGGGCCAAAATACCAGCTACTGTGTGTGCAAACCTGGTAAAGACCTATAGTAAACGTTTGACCTCTGTTATTGCCAACAAAGGTTATGTTACAAAGTATTGAGTTGTATTTTTGTTATTGACCAAATACTTATTTTCCACCCTGATTTACGAATAAATTCTTTACAAATCCTACCATGTGGATTCATGGATTTTTTTTTTCACATTCTGTCTCTCACAGTTGAAGTGTACCTCTGGTGCAAATTACTGACCTCTGTCATCATTTTAGGTGGAGGAACTTGCACAATCGGTGGCTGACTAAATACTTTTTTGCCCCACTGTAAATTCAGAGGGGCCGATGGCGCGATATGGCAGCCTCGCTTCTGTCAGTCTGCCCCAGGGCAGCTGTGGCTACAACTGTAGCTTGCCTCCACCAGTGTATGAATGTGAGAGTGAATGAATAGTGGTATTGTAAAGCGCTTTGGGTGCCTTGAAAAACGCTATATAAATCCAATCCATCATTATTATTATTATTTAGTCCTGATACTTCAAATTTTCCTCAATTTTTTTAAGAACACACTACACACCATGCTGGGATATAAAATACAATTTTATGTCAAACTTTGGCATTTTTCATAGCTTCAACTAAAGAAATGGAACAAATTATGTTTTCACAACACTGTTTTGAAGAAATGAGCATAGACTTGAGACTTTTGCTCGTGTTTGTACTGCTGTGCATCGTTCACCAAGAGAAGATGATGCATTTCTCTTGCCATAAAAATTTGGTATGAAGGAATAAATATGATTCGTATAAAGCAATTCAGACACTCAAGACATCTGGCTAGCACGCGGGAGTCAAAAGTAAGGAGTTCCTTTGAACAAAAGCAAGAAAGAGAATCCGATGTGAACAAAAGATTGGTACTGATTAGTATCTGGCTGCTGGTTTCATGCACATACTGGCATCATCTTTCCAGAATGCATGCATGCCATCTGTAATTTCTCTACCTGAGAAAATTGTACAGGTAAGGTCTTTTACCCTGGCAGGTGCCACTTCCTCTTAAACTGCCCCTCATATCAGACAGGCCACTTTGCTGTTGCAGGGCCTGGGTAGAGCACTGTCAACTGCTACGGTGGAATCAAGAAGCTACTTAGTGACTGCTTTTTCACCGTCTGGAAATTAAATCAACAGGTTTCTCAAGTGGTTTGGCCATGCTACACATTTTCAGAGTGACTGCGATTTAGAAACGGACCTTCAAACAGCTCAGTGATTCTGCTTTCCAAAGATTTTCTCACAGCTATAAAGGAAAGGCTACACAGTGAGACTGAGATTCAAGTAAATGTATAAAAAAATAAGTGCACTCAGTCTTGACATTTAAACTTTATTCTTGAAATTAATTGTTTAATGACTGTGATATGCCAAATATCAAATTCTTTAATCTCCATTTGTGGTCATGGTGGAAATATCTTGGATTTGAACTGATGAGGGCAGAATCATTTAGGTCAGTCACATGACTTTGCCATCACCACTAAGCTCCTGTTTTGGACACCACAGAACCGAATGTCCCCACAAATTTCTGTTGTCTCGTTTATTCACTTTCTCTGAATTCCCAAGTGGGATATTTAATTAAAATATTTTAAGTTTTAGAACAACACGACTTGAACATGTCTAAAGCTTATGTTAATTGCAGACTTTATGTTAGGCATCTAATGGAAAATCCATAAAGTCCACTGACTTTGAGAGAACAGAACAGGAAATTCAAAAATAACTATATTGGCACCATATGGGGGTTTTAGGGCTGCTTCTCTAAATACCAGCTGTCTTTGCTTCTGAAACTGAGACAAGGATAGCAGTGAGAGAGAAGGATCTCTTCTCCGATCTGTTCACAATCACGCCTCATCTATAGTCTTCCCATCCCTGAACTGCATTTTAGCTCTTCGTCTTTAATCCATCCAATATACTACCCATGGCTGTGATCAGTATGGTGGTACGCAGTGTTGGTCAAGTTACTTGAAAAAAGTAATCAGTAACAAATTACTGATTACTTCCCCCAAAAAGTAATCCCGTTACTTTACTGATTACTTATTTTCAAAAGTAATTAATTACTTAGTTACTTGTTAAAAACACGATTTACAACCTGAATAGGTGATAAAGTGATGGCTCTTTCAGCCCAATTCTACTTTTTCTACATAATCCATCATACAAAATGTAATCAAATGGAAAAGTCCCTTTTTAAAACTTGTTTTATTAGTTTTAATATTTTAACTTTATGCATCAAGCAAAAATTTAATTATATGCAACATTCTCTGACTGGAAGAAATTTGTTTAATATTTAAACCTATTTTCTACACATTCCAGCACATAAAATAATTTTTTTGTGTTATTACTCACTCTTTCAAATAGATGCAAATAAAACACAGCAGAAAATAAATAAAGTCAAAGACTTTTGCTCTATTTTCACCTGTAAAGCAGGAGTAGGGTAGGCGGAGGTTTACATGGTGCAGGTGTGCTGCAGCGCTCAGTTCTCTGTGAGTTTCCCATTACGTCGTAGCGCACTCGGTGCTTGCTTGGAAGTTTAGGGGTTTTTTCGCTGTAAAAAGACGTTTTCTTCCCACGCACAACGGACACTAATGTTTTTGTCACTTTTTACGGAATCAAACTCAAAATAAGGTCAGTACTGCCACGCTTTAAACGCTGCACGCTCATACTCTCTCCCGCACTCGATATATTATCCATTGTTGATCTGCACCATTGACCACAGCTGTTGTCACGAACGTCGCACTTGCTTACGTCACTGTCATGAGACATTCTCGCAAAAAAATCACGGTTTTAGTAACGCAGCGTTCCTACGGGAAAGTAACGGTAATCTTATTACCGTTTTTTAGTAATCCCTTACTTTACTCGTTACTTGAAACTTACAAGTAACGCGTTACTGCCCATCTCTGGTGGTACGTGCAGCTGCTCTTCCTGAAACTTTCCTTCTTCTAAAAAAAACTTTTTTCTTGTCCTTTTTGTAAGTTTGCTCTTCTCAGTTGAAGTAAATTGATTCCTCTTGGTTCTGACATCTAGGTATAAACAGCTGCTGTGGCGATCACAGTATATATTCTACTACAAAACCTATCAGTTTGTGGTTTGAGAATCAGATGGCCACCCCTCCCCGAGCCTGGTTCTGCTGGAGATTTCTTCCTATTAAAAAAGAATTTCTCCTTCCCACTGTCACCAAGCGCTTGCTCAAAGGAGGTTATTTGATTGTTGGGGTTTCTCTTGCCTTACAACAACAGCACCTTGAGGTGACTGTTGTTGTGATTTGGTGCTATTTAAATAAAACTGAATTGAAGTTGAACTGCATAGCATAGTTTTGTATCCTGTGCTGTATTTTCCTTTCCCAGATGATGGCTGTAGAACGCTAGGTATTCATTTGCATTGGCATCCGACCTCAGGATCATCACCGACTGCAGTGCTCACATTACCATAGGACTCATTTGGATGGTCAGTGTGGCAGTGAGCTTTCACTAAGTGTTGATGCCAAGCAATTTAAAGCATGACTTGCAGCAGCAAACCACCGGACTCCTGCGCAATACTGTCACTATAAAGGAACACATGCCACTTTCTGGACCTCGTACTGTCTTAATTTTTTATTTTTTTTTATTTTGTGAGACTCTCTCTTATTATTGTTTTTGCTGCAGTTGTCATCAAAGATATTTTTTGTCATTTTTACAATGATAGTGAAGAGAACAGCATCCTCATGTAGGATGATCAGTCCCATAGTGGCACCAGTGCTTTAAAATAATAGGTTCTTGCATCAGTATAGCTTTTCTTTCCATCTGGAACCCTCAGATTAGGCAGATAGTCTTTCACCATGAATCCTACTCTGCAGTGATGGCAGAGGTGGAATGACTGCAGCAGAGCAGGCATGCTGACCAGATTCGAAAGGAAACATGTCAAGTTGACCAGAAGAAAGAACTGGAGATGGATAACATGGTGACTACACCTACACAACTAAACCGCTGACAGTCATTAGATGTGTGAATGATTTATTTCCTTGATTAATGCTGTATATAAGGAGAATGATGTTATGGCTGAATGACAGTAATGGACATTCTTGGTTAATGGGACATAATAAATGAATGAAATTACAAAGACAGTAGATTATTTTATTGCCACAGAATCAAATACTTCTGTTTTGTGAAAGCTACTGACATCTATGGAAGCTCGTTTCCAGCACAGAAAAAAGGAAAAACAATTACCATCACCAAGTCAAAGTTTCCAGTTAAATTTTGACTTACGTAGAAATATGTATTTGTCCTTGTTCATTATTTCATCCACTTTGTTAAATGTACCAGTACTACTGGCAGCAAAACAGACTAAAAGCACGATGCTACCAAAGCCTTGCCTTTACTCCTCCAAATACACCTCTTGTATTTGTTGCCAACTTGTCTTATCTGAGCATAAGACCTTTCTCCATAAAAGTCCTATCCATGTGGGCAGCTGCAAATTTCAGCTGGGCTTGATGATGTCAGTTTTGGAGCAGAAGCTTCTTTCTTGGTCGGCACCCTCTCAGCCCTTGATGATGGAGAACTGGCTTCATTATGGACAATGACATTGATGTTCTAGCAGTTCCAAAATTAAGGCTTGAGCCTACGCAGTTTCTAAGTTGTTCCTGAACATCCTAACCAGTTTCCTCTAATCTTGTGAGTTGACACATCAGAATAACTTGTAATGAGATACAGTTGTTTAGAAATGGCTCCAAGAGACCTTCCCAACTTGTGTAAATCTGCAGTCCTCCTTTTCAGATTTTCACAGAGTTCCTTGGACTTTCTCATTGTTCTGAGTATTGATCAGTCCGATGACTACTGTGAAACAAATCCTTTTTATGCTGCAACAAGAAACTACCAGTTGTAGTCCATCATGATCACTAACGAGAAGTTAATAGTCCTTTCAAGTGAAAATACAGTGTAGGACCTTCAGCAACACTTATTAAAAGATTCAGGTTTCTATATGTATATATTTGAATCTATATGCACACATTTGTCCATGATGGGTGTATGTACATTTCTTATCATAGCTATACATACATAAATTAAATGTCTTAAATTACATACAAAATATGATTATATGGATGACAGTGCCAGCTGAATTTGATTAGTCCAGCCCTCTTGTCCAGACTGAAATGCCTGCATGGAATGAACAAGTAGTACCCATTTCTGACCTCTAAGGGGCAGTGCAGCAGTGTGTAAGACAGCGGAGCTGACTGCAGGTGTGAGAGTGGTCCATGTGTTAATGCGACATCCTCCTGACTCTGAGTTTTGGTGCAGCTTGCTTGTATCATCGCCAGACCAGAGGATAGCGACTCAACCAGGCCTCTTTCGTCCGAGGAGCAAAAATTTGCTGATGCCTTTTTTTTAAGCATTTCTAATGATGCATTTTTGAAGTAGCATTAGTGACCAATAGGCAGGATGCATGGTTAGATGTTTCCATTAGTATAAGACACATCTTACTTAAAGGTAAATCTTCTACCGGATTTTATTTAGGTGATTCTATTGAAGTCTATTGTTACATCTGCACATGCTGATGAGATTTTTCTTGTATTTTGTTGACTGAATAAGCGCAGGATTCTATATGACAACATTTAACCTTTTCACAACCTGAGTACCATCCTCAGTGCAACCTGTAAAGCTCATATCAGGGTGGGTACTAGAAAACTGTCATAATCTGAGATGAACAGTGTGTGTGCATGTACGCCGATGACTGTGTGTGTGCGTGTGTGTGTGTGTACGTCCTGTAGGGATCATAGTGCCAGTGCAGCTTCATTAATCTCCCAGCATCGTGGGACTTCTCTGAACTCTAAAAGAGGGCTAGAGAGAACACGTCGCAGCCCCAGGGAGTCACTCCGTTTACCCTCCACACACTCAGGTCACTCTTCATATCACACACTCTTCAGCTGTACAATGTCAAAGCAGTGCTGCTGCTGATCTGCACAAAATGTTTGCGACGAGGGTATTGCTGGTGCATTTCTGTGTTTTTCTGTGCGTGGAGTGATAGTGTTGCTGTGATGGTTTCTTCAAGCAGCAAAAGGCAAAACTGTGGCACGACAAGATCATAAATGTTTATTTCCCTTAAATAATGGATATGAAGCTAGGTATAATGATTACATTATGAAATATACTCCTATAAATGTTACTATGAATATCTCAAGATTTGCACATCAGTTAACGTAGAGCAAATCAGAGTTAGACCAACATATTATCAGAATGTTTACCTATTGATGAAAATTGTATGTCTTTCAATGTATTCCTGCTCAAGTACGAATTCATATGCTTTCCTTCCTTTCTTAAAGCACTGCAGATTAATGCCAAGTGTATTGACCACAAATCCTTTTCCCAACAGCACAGTGGAAGCCACTTTCCCATGTGGAAGATAGATGAGGAAATAGATGGCACTGTTAATTAAGCTGGCCTGGGAGGATGTAACTCACACGGCTTCCATGCTGCTCTGATCCACCTGCCAGTCCCTGAAAAGGTGCCTCTGCAATTTGCACATGGCATGTTGGTGTTTATGATAACAGCTTCTTCGTGAATGGTAATTAATTACGCCACAGTTGCATTTCAGATAGGACCTTTATACAGACAACATAGTTTATATGTGTCTGCATGGCTCTATTCTTTTCATTTGCATTGGTGGAAAGCAGACAGGACACTGAATTCAGGCAGAGCATGTAAAGGAGCTGGGTTGCAAAGCAGCTTGTAACTGTGGGCAGGCTAAAGCAGCTGAAATAGTGTGCTTTGTCTGAGATTTGCAGGAAGCTTTTCTGGCCTTGAATTCATCTAACAACACCAACATTGTCTTTGTCAGTTAAGTACATCATGTGTAATCTGCTAATTATTGTTTCATCCCTTTATTTATACTTTTTGAATTATTCCATTTCAGCAATCTTAACTTTTGTTTTGGAGATTATGTATCGGAATTTCAGGACCACGCCTCCAAACACGCTCCTTCCGGTTGTCATCTATATAGGTTCCCCCAGTTCTGCAAGCTGTTCATTCTCATTTACGTTCCCCACCCTCCCTCCCTCCTTGTTCTCAACTTTAACTTCTTCACTCCTATTGAGTACACGGGGATCTGCCAGGCCTGGGAGCCGTCGCCAGTCCCCTTCGAGGCCTTCCCCAAACCGCAGCTCAATTCATGTCCAAGCATTCACCTTTAACTACTAAAACGCTGTCAAACCTAAAATGAGGAATCTATTTAACTGCCTGTGTTGGGTTTGAGGAGAGGGGTACAGTTGTAGGGGTAGCATATTTTTTGCCGACTGTCAGCTGGGATAACCAGTTATGTTGTGTTTAGGTAGGTTTACCGTAGCTGTTGTTTGATTCTCTTAGTTTCTTGTGTTTGATTTTTTTCAACAAAGATTATCAGTTGTATGGAACCAAAAGTTACACAAAAGTATTGTGGATTATAGTTTAAAAACAATTTTTAAATTGAATTTCATACGAATTTGTTTCATGTTTGGTTTTCTGCATTATTTTGCTTGAGTTTCTGATCCAAACCCATTACATGGCAAGTTCCTTCTCATGGCAACGCTTCCATTTCAACTTTGGCGCCCCACTGTTGGTGCTGCTGAGCTGGCACAGGAATGGTATTAGACTGCTGCTGGTTTGTCTCTCCTTTAATGAGCTTGGTGAATGATTCAAATCTTGTTTTGCACCCCTGGCCTCTGGCATCCAAAAAACAAATACCAGGAAAGCCTGTCTGACGCTGTTAAACCAGACATTAGACAGATGCCAAAAGACAGCTGCATCCAAAGTAGAGTCAAAAGCATTTTGATATTTAGGAGTGGAAAAATTATGGCTCATTTCATGTTAACCCACGAAACCATGCTGCAGGCTTTTACAATAAGAAAGACGGTAAAGACAACTAAAAAAAAAACAACGAAAAAACTCTTCCTCTCTTTAAAAATACTAAAGTTTGTACAATTCTAACAAACTTGAAAGTCATTATTTGGTATGACCACCTTTATTCTTAAACACAGCGTGACCTCTTAGACAAGGTTTCTCATAATTTCTTGAAGTAGTCATCAGGAATAGTTCTCCAGGCTTCTTGAAGGACATTTAGTGGTCTTCTTTGGATGTTGGCTACATTTGTAAACACAGCACTGGTATGTGTTGTTATGCTTAAATGGTCAATATTATGTGGTTTAATAATCATAGAAAATGAGTGAAAAAACAAAACAAAAAAACAGCAAATGTCCAAAGAAGGACTTTGAAAGCCTGGAGAGCCAATGCTCAGATCACGTAAAAAATACAAAACCATTTATACTTTAACAAATTCACTAACAAGCATTACTCTAACAACACATTTATTTACCTTCTTCACAGCTAAAGGTTACTATTTTCAGAGTACCCAAGTTCCCAATACATCCATCCACCCATTCTCTTCCGCTTATCCTTATCAGGGTCGCAGGAGGGTCGGGGCCTATCCCAACTTTAATAGGGCGAGAGGCAAGGTACAGCTTTTGGTATCATGTTTAAAAACTTTAACTTCATGTTTTTTTTTAACAGTCATCATTCAATTAGTCAAATGACTATATTTAAATGTTTTGGTCTAATAGCAGAAGCATGGCTATATGAGAGACATTGTAAAAAAAAAAAGCCAATTACCAACCATTTAATTCTCTTTTTTCTTCTGCAGTAAGCTGGCCATTGCCAAGGTCATGTTCATGTTTTAGTCCTTGATGTTTTGACATTGGCATCGCATAGGCAGCACAAGGCAAAAATACAGACATGGTAGCTTAAAAATGTTTTACAACACATAGGGATTAAATACCAATTTTCTTACATAAAACCATTTCATTTGAAGATTAATTTCTGCTGACAGTTACAACGGTCCTGACATAATTATAATTAATGTTAAATCATAGAGCATGACCTAGCCTTTAGAAACATTTTGTTCTTTGATTATAAGGTCAAATACCGGTTGTGTTCATCTATGATCTAAGGATGGATAACTGACATCCAAGCACCTTCTGGTCCTTCTTTCCTGTTCCAGTGTCAAGAGAGGTCCAACTGACCTAAAGGTGTGAAGAGAGACTTAGAAAGAGAGAAGTGCTGGCAGGTTTTGGATTCAGTGGTCCCCTGGTGATAAGCAGGGCTTGTGTTTTAATGTTCCTCTGTGCACTGTTATCAGCAGATGCATCAGAGCGATGATAGCATGCTGAGTAGAACAAAACTGTTTAATGGGCTAGAGGCTGAGCTGCTGTGCTTTGGTGGATCAGAGCACAGGGAGGTGCAGGTGAAATGGGAGTGTTTGTTTAACAATGATGGCAAACTGTAAGAAATCCTTTATATATCTGCAATAATCTTCTTGTTGTGTTCTTAATAAATTTGAGTTTATCTACCATTCAAAGTACTATTGAGCATGTAAAGCAAAGCTACTTTTGGAATCTCTATTATTCTTAAAGTATTTGCCGCAGCAGGTAGCCCAAGTATTTTAAGTTAGCAGATTTGTATGCCAGACGACATGACATTCCTCACACAACCCCAAAGGGAGTTGTGTGTCCTTTTTCTTTCACTTCTTAGGCAAATGTGTAAACCACTACACTATGGAGTTACCTAGTATTGAGCATGTGAATGTATCTGCCATGAAACATTGTGTGGCGAACATAGAGGAGACCCAGATGCAAGACTTTCTGCTAGCTAGTAACTATTAGCTATTAGCTAGTAACTAACAGTAACAAAAACAAGGCAGGGCAGGAGTTAAACAGCCTGAAATCTTAGACTCCAGAAAAACAGACAGCATAAGGAGTCAGGGCATGACAGAGAACACAACAAAGAAAAGAATCAAACTGGGGGTTTAAATACACAGGGGGAGATAAGGGCTGAAAGGATACACCTGGGGAACACAGCTGAACAGAATCTAACCATCAGGAAGCAAATCAAACATGGCGAGGGACTATCACAATAAAACAGGAAACAAAGACTAAGACACACGAACTTGGGAACTAATAAAATTAAAGTCATTTATAACTAGAGACATAATATAATACAATAGGGAACTAACACAGGGAAAATAAAATTACAAAAACTCAAAGCACTGGGTTAAAGACCCAGGACCATGACAGCAGCTATATGTGCATGGGATCTATTTAAAATCTCACTTGTTGTGCACAGTTATTTTAATACCGGCTTGGAACTGAGACATTTATAATATAAAGTAAAGAGTTCAAAAGGGGTTTGTAGAACTGTAACATTTACAATTTGGCCATTCTGTTTTAATCTTGTTTCCGTAATAAATACACATAATGATATCCTAAAAATAAAATATTTTCTTTCTAAACATATATTTAACACGGCCGAATGATGAACATGTAAACAATGTCAATAGCATCATGCAGATGTTTATCATATACCATTATTGTTACTACAACAATGGCTGCTATGTCCCTAGCGATTGACTTCTGCTATCTATTGCTAGAGGCATAGCCTTAGCCACTGACGGTAGAGGTCTGTTAGTGGCTTGGGGAAACCCCTAGTGCTGTCCACCAAACATTATCTTTTTTTTTTTTGTTATTCTCTTTTTATTAAACAACCTATATAAACACAAATAATCCAAAATAAACATATAATCAAGAACAGACGTAAATAATAAAAAAATAAAAAAATAAAAATAAGAAAAACAGACGGGTGTACCCTCTAGTGTGTATGTACTCGCACACACATATTCACTCACACACCCATATTCTTAAGCATACATACACATACCTACTTACATATGTGTTCACTTGTAGTCTCATACATACTAACATATACATATAAACACATAACGATTCAGAAATGTGGCATATATAGTTACAGAGATTCAAACAAGATCGGGTCTCCTTAACCAGATGTAGTGTTTCCATTTACCCCAAATTTCACTAAATATATCAAACTGGAGTCTTTTAATGAAGGTAATTCTTTCCATTTTAAACATCCCATGTACAGTCTCATGCCAATCACCCAGTGATGGAATTTTCACACTAAGCCATTTCTTGGTAATAATTTTACGGGCAGCCAAACTCAGGATACCATACAACTGCTTAGACATTTTATCTACATTTACTGAGTATAAATATCCAAACAAAAGTTCGTCCCAATTAAAGGGAAGCTGCATACCAAAAATAATCTGCAACTCAGAGTGGATCAATACCCAAAAAATGTTGATCCTTGGGCAAGACCAGAACAGATGAAAATGTTTTACTCCTTGGGCCCCACAATTTCTCCAGCAATTAGAGTGATTAAAATAATGTTTACTTTGTGCAGGGGTAATAAAAAACCTACAGATACTCTTCCAACCGTAACATCTCCATGTATTAGAACTAGAAATTCTCCACTGAAAAGCGCACTGCTCATACCAAATGTTATCTGATATTGCTATATTTGTTTCATTTTCCCATTTTTTTTTGATGTAGGTAGTATTCCACTTCTTAACCTCTTGTATACCCTTGTACAATCTTGAAATCACCTTAAGGCCTGTGTCAGCCTGATAAGCCTTGACAAATATACTCAGAACAGGTAAAGAAAAAAGATCTGTTCTCTTAGGTATAAAATTATATAGATGATGCCTAATTTGTAAGAACCTAAAAAAGTCTGTTTTACTTAACTGGTATTGATCTTTTATTGATTGGAAGTCCCTAAGAATTCCCTTATCGTAAAACATACAATATGCCGTTAAACCTTGTCCAGACCATTTTTTATATCTTACGTCTAATTCATTAGGTAAAAAATCACTGTCAAAAGCGCACCATCTTAAAATCCTAACCTCTTCAATCCAATCATTCTTATTAAGAAATTGTAACCAGAGTTTTAAAGGTAGGTTAATCCATTGGTTTCCTTGATGAATTTGTTTTTTAATAAGTGTCACATCCCCTAGAATTGCCTGAATTGGAGAATCTTTTAAGGTCACTGTTTCTAGTTCTTTCCATCTCGCTTGATAATCTACATTACACCAACACACTAATGTCCTCAATTGAGCAGAAATATAATAGTCTTTCAAACATGGGAACCCCAACCCTCCTTTGTCTTTAGCCAACTGAATAGTGCTGTCCACCAAACATTATCAAAGCTGAAATGGATCTTTTGTTGACCTTTGTGATCAAGTGACTGTACAATAGCCTGATTCTTCAGCTAAGAGACGGTAATAAAGCTAATGGAGCAAAAAAAGAGTAGTGAGAATAGGGGGAGGAGACCAGGGATGCATATTTTTCTAGTCCAGCCTGCTCTCTGTGACATAAAGGCTGCGCGTATATGATATCTCGCCATCCATGTCAGCCTTTACCGGCGCTCTTCCATTTCTCTGTCATCCTCCTTCTCTTCAACTCTCTCTTCTTTCATGTCTGCATAATCCTCTTTTGTATGAATCGTTCATACACTCTGCTTTTTAATCAGGATAATTAGGCTTAGGCTTCTCCCTTGCCATTCCTTTCCTACAGAAGACAGTGGAATGTGTGTACTAAATTATTCTCTTATTACTGAAGGATAATCATCTAAAAATATTTAATAGCAGTGAAGGTTGAAGACGAGGCAGTAAGGAAGGGGTTTATGGTCCATGATGTCTTAGATTGTCCAGAACAAAATCCATTTTACTCACAGCAGTGCACTCGACAGCAGGAAATGAGACGAGGTTACGAGGCTGCGTCACAGGGTTCTGCTCAGATTTGCATGAATTCTGCCTTTTCTCATCCCATTTTCTCTCCTGCTCTTAACAAGATATTGATCAAGTGTAGCACAGGTCAGAATTTTCAGAAGCAAAAGCTTAAAAGAAAATATGTAAGGCAATGGAATAAAAAAAATGAGCTCTCTTTAAGAGCTTAAGGGCACGTCTTTTTACTTTTAATAAGCTTAAAGAGCAAATAGATAGTTTTAACTCTATTTTTTCAAATTCAGCTGATTTTAGAGCAACATTTACTGGTTCATGGCTGTTGTAGTGAAAAAATCATTCAATGAAATGTGTCCTCTTGCTATTTTTCCTTCTCCTCAATCAAAGCCTAACATAATCCCGTTCCATTTTCTCGATTCACTTGTTTCATGAAAATAAAAATAAATCTAAACACTCCGTGAAAGGACTTTTTTTTTCAGTGCATTATTGCTGAACACTTATGCTGCTCAGCAGCCGCAGTAACAGTTAACAGGATTAGGCATGGCTTACATAAACATCTCCCATAGCAACAGTGCACCAGCGCCAGGCGAAGGCAGGGGGAAGAGCCGTCACCGGAAAACATCATCACCATTCTGGTCAGCTGAGCATCAGCTGGACAAATCATCAGATTTGGACACTAAAAAGTGACTCATTTATTATGGTTATACTTAAAAAAAAATACATATACATCTTACATCTCTGATTTGCTAGAAAACTCAATGGCACTCAATGGATGCTCCTTCTATGTTCATGTAGCCCCTGTGTAGTCTCTGTGGACTTGAGTGTTTTGTGGCCTGCCAATGTTGTGACAGTTGGCAGCGATGCCTGAAGATGTGTCCCATTGAATATAGTGGGCCTTTGGAATGGTTCATTTCCCATAATTCCCTCGGGAGAGACACATTTCTCACTGTCTCTCATGGCTTTGACTCTGAAGGATAGTGAAGGTCTCTCTCTTGCTTGCTGTTGTCCATGAAAAGTCTGTAGTACTACTATATTAATTCTGTCAATGAGAGAGGTCAGATGTGATGGAGCTGTTAAGGGGCTCAAATGGAATTTTGTATGGACTTTGCTATCCTGCCTGCATAATTTTGTACCAAAAGTATGCAATTTGTACAGCAATTTGATTGGCTGTTCAGATAGTGTGTAGTGGCTTGCAATAGACATATTTAGAGTTTCCAGTGCCTAAATATACAGGGGGATGTAACCACATTTGGCATTCACATGCCCACAGTTTTGGGGTTATAGGAAGATTAATTAGCTGTCTGAAAAAAGGCCCAAAGCCCACGGAATAATAAACACTTTGTCACCCAAGAATGATGCAGTTCAGGTCACCTTGTTTTGTACTAAGATGAGACACCACATCACATGTTTAAAATGGCAAAACATAGTGATAGAGAAACTATCTTTGAACAAAAACACAACAAAATTCCACACCACTGGTGGGTTATTAAACTCTCTCTTATGTTCATGTCTCCTTCTTGTGGCTGTGTGATTAATGATGTGACAGTGTTCTAGCACCGCACAGTCTATCAGGGAGGAGCTCAGGTGTTGGGACCCAAGAGATTACCATTTTGTGCTTAAAGCAGAACCTATGTTTCGTCAGGGGTAGCATACGCGCCCGTCCACCTGCACAGACCTCTTTTGTAAAAGTATGTGGTAAAACCGATCTGTGGGCCACTCTCGATTGTGCTGTTGTTGTTTCGTCAACCAGCTGCGGATAATTATGAAGCTCTGACACACAACGGCACTGTCTGTGCTGATTATTTTGTAGTTTTTGATCTGCAGTGTTTGTTTTGTGCTTGTCCTGCTCCCAGTGAACTCTGATGTCACACCCTTTCCTATTCTGGCCCATTGTCAACCAATCGGCATTCAGCAGACTCCAGATTTTGGAGACAGACAGACACATTTGGATAATAATGAATGGAAGTCTGAACCTCAACATTTTCCATTTTTTCTTCTGGTGTGTCAGTGATTCTGCTTCCCTGCTGTTTCAACCCCTCCACCACCCTTACATCCACGTGCAGGCTTTCATCACACTTTATTTGTGGCTAGCAATTAACCTGGAGCTTGATGCCAAACTCCAGCTGCTCTTGTAAAAAAGCCAGGTATTTCCAAGCTTAGATGGTGGAGACTAAAAGCGAAGGTAGAAGAGAGCAGGTTTTGGGCTTAGGTAGACACAAACATGACTCCAAAAGAAAGGGTTATGCTGCTCTGTGAATGCCAGATATAGAAAAAAGTGTCCAAAAATAATACTAACTCATTACTTCATGACTTTGACATTTTAAGTGTTTTTCCACCAGCATTTTGCCTAACTATCTCATAAAATGTATAATGGTTACCCAGAAAGAAAACAAGGTAACAACGTGGAAAAAGGTCTTTCTCATTTTTATGACACCTTTGGCATTTTTTCTCCTTCACTTTGACTATTTCAGGAGCCTTTTTTCCTCATAACTCTTTCACCCACCTTCACTTTCTGCTTGTTCGCTCCTCTTTAAGCTTTTTTCTCTCTGTTTCTGTCTGCTTTGTCCCGTCCTACCCTGTTTGTCCCTTTGCTTTCTTTCCTCTGACTCTCAGCTGAGATAAGATTTAGAAAGGCTCCAGTGTCTGACGGGTGGGAAATGTTTTGCCTTTGCTTATTTTGTTTTTAATCCATTTGTACCTTTTTGATTAGGAAACAGTCTAATTTCAGTGCCACTGTATAAATTTAAGTCTTGGCCATGTTCAGTATGTCTTCTTTCCCTCATTTACTTTGAACTTTCTTTTTTATCCCTTCTCAAGGCCACAATGTACTTGCTGTTGAAAGAAATTCCAGTTCTGCATCTGTTGTAACAGGAAGGATAGCAAGAAGCAAGAGAGACTTGTTACTTGAAACTCTCTTTTGTGTTGTGGACAAGCTTGTTTTGTAATTAAAACCTGCAATAAACCCTCATCCTACTGCCTGGGGTAAACTTTAGAGGTATATTTTTTTTGTCATATCTCATAGTCACTCACTTTGTTTCTAATAATGTAACATCATTGTTTTCTATTTCTGCTTTCATTAGCACCTTGAACCCAGCCAGAAACATCCAATTCTTCCTTTGAAGTTTTAAAAAATTGAACTATTTCTTCGGTTAATGTTTGCCATGCCATGGGTCATAAATTAGGGTATCACACAGTATCTGTCAGTATTTATAGAGAAGAAAAACTCTTGCTGTTGATTCATTCATCGCCTGCACTGGGGACTTCCCAGAATGAAAGTTATCAGAATGGTGGAAACGGTGATCGATCTACCTGAGATGATGCCAGATCTGCCTGAGACAGCTGGAGCACACATGAGAAGGAGAGCTGTTATTACCACATTGCAAGAAAGTTTCAAATTTCTTTGGATTTAAAAAAAAAAAAAAGAAAGTTGTGGGAGTTAGTGGTTTGTATTGCCAGCAATACGCTAAACATGTTCTAATGGGTGTTGGTGTCTGCTGGGGCTACCCTTAGTCATCATTTATGGGCAGAAATTCTAGCAACTATTTTTAAGGGTAAAGGGTGGAGGGTGTTGGATTCAGTGGTTTTGGTCTGATGTCTGTTTTTTGCAGATAATGTGGTTTTGTTGGCTTCAGTAAGACATGACCTTCAGGCTGCAGTGGGTCAGTTTATAGCTAAGTGTGAAACGGCTGGGATGAGAATGAGCACCTCCAAGTCTGAGGCTGCGGTTCTTAGCCAGAAAAGAGTGAAATGCCCACTTCAGGTTGGGAATGACTTATTTCCCCACGTCTAGAAGTTTAAGCATCTTGGTGTTTGTTCACGAATGAGGAGAGAGTAGACCGGGACACTGACAGATGGATTGGTGCGGTACTGCCAATGATACAGATGCTAAACTGGTTTGGTGTGGTGAAGAGAGAGCTAAGTGTTTGAGTGAATCTGTCGATTTACTGGCTGACCTATAGTCTCCCCTATATCCGCAAGGTCTAGGCAGCAGCTGAAAGAATAAGACCACAGATACAAGGGGTAGAGATGAGCTTCCTCTGAAGGGTATTTGTGCTCTGCCTTGGTCACTTGGGAGGAGCTCAGAATAGAGCCACTACTCCTCTTCATCAAAATGAGTCATTTGAGGTGGTTTGGACATCTAAGCAGGTGTTTCAGGCAGGAGGCCTGTGACAGATGGAAGACATACTGGAGAGATTGCGTCTTTGGGCTTGCTGGTCGCGTGTTGATTTCAGTTATTTTGAATTGGGCCTAAAATGACCCCAATAGGTTCCATCCTTTTACTCATGGACAAATATATCATCCACTGAATCACTGGTTTTTGAAATGGCTTACAATTTAAAACAAGAAATTACATTAGAGCTTTAGGATATGAAGGAACTATTGGCATAAATATGATGGACCACGATGGCAAATGTGTCATATCTTTAAGCATGAAAAACAACACACACAGAAACAGCTGGTAGTTTGGGATAAAGTTGCTACTGCGCCAATTTTGGTGAACCCATTTGAGTTGTAGCATCAGCCGCCTGTTCTTAGCTGACATGAGTGGCAGCTGGTGTAGTCCTTCGGCTTTGAGGTTTAACGTGCTGTATATTCAGAGATGCTCTTCTGGTTGCAACAAGTGGCTATGGGAGTTACTGTTGTCTTCCTATCAGCACAAAGACGTCTGGCCATTCTCTTTTGACCTCTGACATTTACTAGGCCTTTTTTCCCCAGAGTACTGTCGCTCATGGGATATTTTCTCTTTTTCAAACCCATCCACTATAAACTCTCGAGATGGTTGTGTGGGAAAATCCCAAAAGATCAGCGGTTTGTTAAATATTCAAATCAGCCCATTTGACACCAACAACCATGCCGTGTTCAAAGTGACTCACTTTTGTTCTCCATCCTGTTGAGTAAACATAAATTTAGTGTAAGGAATATACATTTGCAAGAACCACTAATGAGAGCTGCCATTTAAGGCCTCATTATTATTATTTTTCCAGTGTGTTTCGGCCTCATGCAATCTAAAATGCATGTCCTATGATTATCCAGAACACAGTGGTTCTCTACTCGGTGTTCTCTCCCTCTGGTTTCATGGCTATTTTCTCTAATCTTTATCATCCGCACAGTAAATTGTCCCTATCCTGATGTCACATTGCTGAGTCTTTTGTTTTTTCATGGATGAACTGGATTGCGCTGAACTGTCACTTTGCCTTACAGAGTCTCTGCGGTCCCTTCGAATTCAAGGCTGTGATTGGTGATAAATGCGTATAATTAGACTGAGTAAAGGCCCATAGTCTTCCTATCGATTTCTTTCCTCATTTAGGGAATTAAGGGGTCTGCAAATTCCTAAGCACAGCAGACAGGACGAGGGGATTAAATGCAGATCCCATCTTTCAGGGAGAAAAACCAGCCTTCCTGCCTACAGATACTTGCAGAAATTCTAATGTTGGATGTTAGATTTCACAATAAAGGATAACCCAGACCCTTTTTTTCTTTTTTGTTCTGGTTCAGTGCGTTCTTTGTCCCGTCTGACTCTGAATAAATCAATCACAGCTGAGATGTGACTCTCTGACATTGTTGTTTCTGTCCTATTTATTATTACTGCCACATCTGAAGGGGGAGAATATCAGCTGAACACTGTGTTCACCTTGAGATGTCTCCCCTGGCACTGGCGTGTTTGTCGACCACGAGGGGGTCTTTAACCTACATTGGTAGCTACATTAGCGGGGCTAAAAGCACACCACAGACCCTACTGGAGGACAGCCAAGTCAGCAGCGGGATGTGAGCTATGAGTTGGATGTTTGGACATAAGGGGGGGTGGTGGTGGATAACCTCCCTCAGGCTTGTTCCAAGATTGCTCCAAATGAAAATAGCCACAATACAGGTTCCTGCTGTTGTGTTCCAGGCACTCATAAGACGATGAGCTAAAGTAGGTCTTAGAGTAAGTTAGGTGTTCTAAAGGGGATATTGTTTTAGCCATATTGTCAGATTTTTACAGTTAAATAACCACAAGCAGTTTTGATTTTCCCCATTTTAATGTGGTCATTTCATTCTTAGAGGGCATGATTGGGGAGTGGAAGTGATGAGAAAATAATATGTAAACAGCTCTAGCTGTGATAAAACTCAAAATCAAATGTCCTGTTAGTGTAATACTACATTGTAAGGTCCACTAAATGTTCAAACCTAGGCCCTTTTTTCTTCCCTAGGATGGTAAGTGGAGAAGTGAAGTAGGTAGTCTCTAGACTTTAAAGAGGTACAAACCACAAATACTCAAGAGTACCCCAACAGTATCTTAGAGAGCACTGCTGCAAAGGTTCAAGAAGTGACTTTACTTTCCATGTTCCCCACTTCCTTTCTTCACTTTTTGACAGTTTCCAAAAAAGCCTAATAAGAATCAACCTGTTCTTCTGCCCTTAAGCCTCGTCAGGGTAAAAGCTGCACATTGCGGATGATTTAAAGTTATGGAGTGGAGAGCTGGGGTCGATTCTAATTTGGACTCGGACTGCAGCTGATTGCACGATAAAGGTGCTGTTGAGTTGCATTAAGCTACTGTCGTCTGGCTGATACCTGATTGCAGCTTATCAGGGACGTTTGCATCACTGATTACCTCTTGCCTTCAATGGCCAAACCCAAATCTGCTGTCCTTGTCCCGACTGTAAGACAGTAAAACTAAAATAAAGCCCAGTGATGGTAGAGCAGATGACTTGAGAATGTGACGCAGCA
This sequence comes from Diplotaxodon limnothrissa, assembly GCF_057381915.1. Lineage (NCBI taxonomy): Eukaryota > Metazoa > Chordata > Actinopteri > Cichliformes > Cichlidae > Diplotaxodon > Diplotaxodon limnothrissa. The sequence continues at coordinate 23,415,848 of NC_140617.1, read as the reverse complement.
ATGAAAATGAAAATACAATAGAAGAAAAACAGAACACAGCGTTAGCAGATAGGGAACTCCATATTTAGGGTAAAAGTTAGCAGAGCAGTTTTCCCATTTAACTTTCATCAAAAGTCAATGCTGCACATTTATCTATTATGTAATAGGGAACAAATGATATTGGTAACACTGAGCATACACTTATCCTTATATCTTCAGCATATTTGTCGCACTTCCATGTTTCAGATCTTCAGTATTATATATGAGTATTATTATTAGACAAAGATAACTTGAATGAATAAAAAATACCCAATACAAAAATTCATGGTAGGTTGGCCACTCTTGGGAAGTTTACCACTTTTTTCTCCGTGTGTGGATAATGGCTCTCACTTTGGTTTACTGGAGTCCCAAAGACTCAGAAATGTCTTTGTAACTCTTTCCAGACTGATAAATGTCAATGACTTTGTTTCTCACCTGTTTCTTTAGATTGTGACATGATTTTTGAGATCATTTAGCCTACTTCATTTAACATACAGGTAGGGATGGGTATTGATAAGATTTTCACGATTCCAATTCCATTTTAGATTCTGTTTAACGATTCGATTCTTTATCGATTCTCTTATCGATTCTTTTTAAAAAAGGAGAACACTAAGGTCGATTAGCTTAGAACTTTGTTTTATATCTTCTCTTTGAACAAGATAGAAATTTAGGAGTAACATGGCCTTACAAACCCAACAGTGAGATCTTAAGAGATCCACAGCCTACGACTCTTCAATGGGGTGTCACAGGGTCCCTGGGAAAAAAATTGTAAATGTAAAATAATAAAATAAATATTCTCCTGTAGCAATAACAAAGTATAACATAAATTATTCTGTAGCAATTACACAAGAATATCCAGTAATGTCCCTGCCTACAATTAAACACATTCACTTACCGAAAATCAGGGCATCTGCTGTGGTACATGGGTGCAAACCTTTTACCACAAACTTAGTCACTGCTCGGTGACATTCGTCTATCCTGGCCTGAAAGGAGACGCTACCAGTAGACTGCAGCGAGAGCTGCCAGCATCTGAGCCAGACTCTGTCTGTCTCTCTCATCATGGTCACCTAAATGCACAGTAATGGCAGGTTTTGTAATAAGGCAGATCGCGCTAACATAATATGCACTGTTAGTTGATTATTTACCTGCCGCATTAACGGGCAACGGTGCGAACGTTACCGCTGCTGCTGGGTTGAGATTCACGAGTCTGGAGCGGAATTAAAAACACGACATTCATTTAAGGTCATCGTGTGTTTTGTGAGCAAATGCTTTTGCATATTCGTAGTGTTTCCTCCCTTAAATGAAATATCTACTTTGCAAGTATTGCAAGTTGCCCTGTTGTCATCCATTCTCGTAAAGTATGACCAAACTTTTTAGCGTTTGAGCAGCCGTGTTTCCTGCCATGTAAATGACGCTCCGCAACATGGTGACGTCATTCGGGGCGACTAGAATCGATAAGGGAATCATTTGCAAAAATGGCAAAGAATTCCAAGGAAGTGAAACAGTGGGAACCGGTTCTCAACAAGAACCGGTTTTCGATACCCATCCCTACATACAGGTTCTACTTAAGTGATTTCTTGATTCAACAGGTCTGGCACTAATCAGGCCTGGGTGTGGCTAATGAAATTGAACTTGGCACACTGCCAACTATAAATGACAGCAAATGGAAATATCAATCATCTGTTGACCATAATGGCCCTGATCAATGGTTATCAAATGTACTGTTGATAAGGTTGGTAAAAAGCCTGCAGTTAGCTGAGATTGAAGAAGTCACTTGGATGTGTGATGAAACGTTTCTCCCACTGAAAACGCTACTTTCAGATGAACAGAATCAACTTTTTGGGATTTCCTTACCTGGATAATTGAGCATGCATCAAGATATATTGGTCCTGACTTAATTGAGTTCATTGAACCTGTCTGAACATTTGGGCTCCTTCTGTTATCCTGTCCCAGATATAATTTATTTCAAGAACTGCTAAAACTTCCTGGAGCTGCCTTTTAATGTTTGCACCACTAATCAGTTTTGTAAATAAAACTAAATGAAAGTAAAAATTGATTATATTGTTGAAGATGTGCTTTGGGAGTGCAGATATACCTCTCTGTCAATAGTTTCATCATCACCTCTCCCATTGTTCCTCCTCCCTTTGGTCATAGGAAAGTTTGGAAGTGCGTGTGTGCACCGGGAGAGGAGGGTAGACGCTTCTAGATAACTGAGTTTCCCTTGGCAGCAGGCCCCGGAAGTGTCACCGCTCATAGACTTCCACTCTAACCGAATCCAAGGGCTTCCCTGTCCCTGCACATAATTTGCTCCTGCTAAAGATGAACCTGTCACCTGGAGGTTTTTCCAAGTAGAGACTTGGACTCCAAACCCTGAGAATGCAATACTACGGGATATTTATCCTCGCTTTCTCCTATCATTATGACAAGATGCAATTATTCCTCAGACAGCTGATTAGAGAACAAAAATGTAACAGATTTAGTATGATCCAGTGTGGCAGAGAATTACTGATCAAACCACCTTCATTTAATAGACTGAATCATTGATCACAGGCCATAAGGGTCACCCCTGCTTCCACAGGGCTTTCTCTTGGATTAGCTGTGATGAAGAGGAACATTTCTGAAACAAGGAGGCGTCGCCATCATTATGTATTACTCTGCATGATGTATGGCACAGTGCACCCCAGGGTCGAGACTGGTATGCCTACAGTGGAAGGACATTAGAGACTGTTACTCCATATAGTGAGATTTAATTACTTTTTTAACACCACAAATGTACCGAACCAGTAAGGAGAAAAGCGGAAATGGGAGAGAAATAAAACACATGAGAGAAACTGGAGTAGAGGCAAACGTGAAAAGAGGTAATTTAAGGACGAGTGGTAGAGAAAAGGAAGGCAGATGAGTCTACGTGTTAGTGAATGATGAGGTGTGTGATGGGAACTAATCTGCTGTCTGCTCAGTACAGTGCCCACTCTGTGCACTGAATGTGAATGGGATGCTGGTGCAGAAAACTAAACCCTGCACCTCCCACTCTCTCCTGTTCCTCTTGCAGCTCATATAGCAGACTGTCCGGTCATTCTTCACAACTGTGCCCGAGCTCCCTCCACTGTGGCCTTTATGACATCGAGCTAGCCAGCAAATTCTGGCCACGAGCTGGTTTTGCTAATTATATTGATTGTGTACTTTCATTAGAAACAGAAGTTTTTCACAAATGCTGAATCATGTTTTCAATCCTTGTAATGGGAAATTGTCTTTGATCAGTCCAAATGATTTCAAAGTCATGTCAAATAATCAGGTACATGCATAAAGTAAATGAAAATATCTTCTAATCAGCTTCTCCATGATTCTCGTGTTTGACATTGTGAAAAAATATCCTCTTAGAGAGAAAGTTTATACCAGTCTCATGTATACTGAAGCTTGCTACCTTAGTTTTGCACTATATTTGGCTTGGCTTTGTCCACAGGTAGCCTAATACGCTGAGTAGTGTTAAACGGTCAACTAGCATCTATGTCATGTACTTTTTCCACATAAGCCCTGTTATAAAGCCATTTATTTAACCCATTTTATTGGGTTAGGTGAGATACAATATGTCACCTTTGCAAGGGGCTTGGATTTTGTGACATTTGAATGGTAGCAGGCTAGCTGCCCCTTCACAGAAGTTAGCACCAAGTGCTAATTGCTGCTGATGGTATGAATCCTGAGAAAGTACTTTCAAAAGATGCTGAAATAATCCTTTAAAAACTCTTGGGAGGGCATGAGTTAATTAACTTTCTAATCTTCAATTAGGCTTATAGCCAAACAAACGTTTGTGTTTTGCAAAATCATCAAAAACAGATTTAAACATGTCTAACTTTAGCAGAGAAGAGCGTCACATGAGTTGGACTAAGCAGAATTCTCTCAACATTTTTTCAAACTGGGGTCAAATTTTTGAAGCCACTTTGAAATATCATGTGATTTAATAACCAACCTGTGTTACAGAAAGCTTTTCCTCATCCTCTTCTTTTTGCTTCTACCTTTAAGGGTTCACACAGCAGATTATCTACCTTTATCTACCTCCATCGCACCCTATCTCTAGCATCCTCTTCTGTCACACCAACTCTCTGCATGTCCTCCTTCATTACATCCACGAATCTTCTCTGTGGTCTTTCTCTTTTCCACCTCCATGGAAGTCCCAACATCCTTTGAACCTTGCCTATGTATCCACTATCCCTCCTCTGCACATGTCCAAACCATGTCAACCCAAGCTGTCCCTCGATGTACTCATACACTAATCCTGGTCATTCCCAATGAAAATCTGAGCATCTTCTGCTCTGCCACCTCCAGCTTGGCCTCATGTCTTTTTGTCAGAAGTGTGACCTCTAATTATATTCACTCAGATTTTATTTGCATGTTGTAATGAAAACTTGACCCAACCTTGCTCCGAGCAAATACAAAAAGAAGCAGAAGATATGGGTTATCAGGCAAATCTTTAAAACCGAAGATAAATGTGTTATAACATCACATCTACAGTCATTAAAGGTTGTTGTCATTGTATAATGTACACACAGCAGTGTTTAAATGCCGACTTAAATCAAATCAATGTAGAAACGGTAAGAAAAAAAATCTATTTAAAAAAACATCAATTTTCAGACATACAATGCATCATTCAGGTACTTACATGATTTTATATACATTGCTACCAGAAGTTGTGTGAATGTCAAATAAAGTGGTGTTCTGGCTTTTTAAAAATTCTCCAGCAAGTCCAAATTATTGTCCACAGAACAAGCATGACAAAGCAGGATCCCGTTGTATTTACTGTTTACCCCTCACCTACTCAGCCCTTTAAAACACCAATGTGATGACAACGGAAATTCTCACTGGGACCCTACTAAACAATAGCTGATGTTACACCGGCTTGGCCCATGTTTCATACTGACATCTTAGTGCTGACAGTGTCACGGAGGAGCAGGGAGGACTCGGCGCAGACTGAAGTCTCAGAAAAACAGGTTTATTTACACACTCCAGGTGCACTATATACAGGTGAGGGAGAAGGGGGCCAGGGTTCCCAGGGGTGCAGAGCGGGGTCGGGAAAAGCGTCCAGAGTCTCCAAACCAAAACACGAGAAATCTGCATACAGAGAACAAGGGTTAGCACGGAACTTTTACGGACAGAGCTCAAAACTGGCTGAGGCTAAAGTAGCACTGACGAGCGTTATTCAATAGTCCAGCGGCGAGGTGCTCTCAGTCACTGCCTTAAGTAGCGGGAGCAAACAGGGTGAGGAGCCACAGGTGATTGCCTACAGGTGGTGGAGGCCGGGAGCTCACAATGAGCTCCGCCCAGGCAGCGAGCAGAGAGAGAGGAGAGAGAGAAAAGACAAAACATAACATGTAGCCACACAGGGCCAGCCGAGCAGGCACGGGGACCGTGACAGTCAGACTCATGCCTTGCTGTCTGCCACACCACTTACCTCATGAAAGGCATCAAGTGATGCTAGGAACTAAGGACCTAATTCTTGCAGCTAGCTGAGAAAGCCCACCCTCTCTGGCAGTTTAGGACTGTCGCAGAGACTAAGACCTGCTGCTAAATGTCCACTAGACTCTAAATGGGTCGATCCAGTTCTTCTTATGTTTGACTTTGGACGGACTGGATGCCATAGTCTGTACAAGTATGGATGAGGATCCATATCTTGATGAAACCTTTCCATAAACTTTGACTAGGACAGTGTGAATGCCAATATCTATATGGTGTATACAAGTATTTTATACAAATCCCACAGTCATATATATTTTTGTATTTGGTAGTTCAGTTGAGCACCAAAATGAGGCTCACCATGGGCACATTCATTGACCTTTAGTGTGTGCATGCTATTTTTGTTTAGTTTGTGCATGTTCTCATTTGTTAAATCATGTATTTTAATGGTCAGCGCAATTTTTATTTATTCCCAGTGCAGCTGAGCAGCCGCTGATTATCGATCACTGAAATACGCGGCTAGAAAAATACTAAAAGTCTAGAAAAGTGGAGCAGACTAAGTGACAACAACGTGGGGATAAGAAGATGAAGTTTGTGTGAGCTTCAGCATGTCATGAGACACTTTATGAAGCAACATATTGGATATTAAATCTTCTTTTTTTTTTTTTTTTTTTTTTTTTTTGGCCTGTCCCGTTTGGCTCTTTTGCCATCAGAATTGTTGTCTAAAGGCAAAGAAAGATGCCCAACGGATTTACTTTACCAAACTGACCATCCCAGCCTTGCCGTAATGGTCCATTTGATTCACCTTTTATTGTTTATTTTATTTTCACTTAATGAATACGGGACAGACTTGACTGGGGGAAAGAAGGGGAGAAAGAAAGAGGGAAAGAGAAACAGCTGAGAAGAGGGACGGGGGAGAAGGGCAAAAGACAAAAACCAACAGAACGGGCAGAGAAAAAAAAATGCATATATCGATCACCTGGATCACCTGCTGAGAAAGAAAAAAGAAAGCAAGCAGAAGAGAACAAGAGTAATAGAATAAACAGCATCACAATGATATATGGGAATATGACAGTAAATACTAAATGTTAAACATTATTGTGCAGCACATAAGATCAACAGAACACAGTGTGCTTTGAGGTAGGAGCCAAAAAGGGTGTAGTTTGTGGGTGTGATCACCCGTGTGTACACCTGTGAGCATGGACGCGCTTGTTTTTTGTTTTTTTAAAAGGTTCCTTCATGTAATAATCTGCTAGAGGGTGTGGGGGGGCCACAGCCCCGTCCTCCAGGGCGTGAAGCAGGTGTGGAGGAGATCAAAACTCCAGACATCCAGAGGCCCCCAGAACACAAGAGACCAAGGAAGACCAACAGAGGGGCAGCTGCGCCACTGTCCCGGAAAGAGCTGAGGAGAGTCCCAGATGAGGGCTCACTCAGCAGCCGCGGAGCAGGAGCCAGGGGGATATTAAATCTTCTACATCTATAATTCATCATTAATGTGACGATGTATATTCATGTTACCTTAATGCATTCTTCATTTTACATATTTATACTGTTTAATCAGTATTGTTCTGGTAAATCTTCCACTATATTAATCTTGACTTAAGTTTTTGCTAGGGTTTGCTAGTTTCATAAAAAGGAAGGATGTTAGTTTGATCCTCAGTCAAAGTATTCTTGGGACAAATACTGACCCTGAGATTCCCTGTTACATTCATCTGAACGTAAGCGTGTCTAAATACTAGACCAGACACTTAAATATAGAAAACACTACTTCTGTGAATGTGTGTGTGATTGGCAGAGGTGTGGACTCGAGTCACATGACTTGGACTCGAGTCAGACTCGAGTCATTAATTTTATGACTTTAGACTTGACTTGAAAAAATGTTCTAAGACTTGTGACTTGACTTGGACTTTTACACCAATGACTTGGGACTTGAATTGGACTTGAACCGGTTTACTTGAAAAGACTTGATATTTTACCCCAAATATAAAATTTAACATGCATATTATATAGAGATTGAAAATGTGACGTCATTCACGGGTAGAACCGCAAAGGATTCTGGGAACTCGTGGCAAGCGGTACTAGCTCACGCAGGCTTTCAATTAAAATCAGTTATACAGCGATAAAAAGAAACACAAAAATGTCAAGAAGCTGTTGTATTATTAACTGCAATAGCCGGTCGCATGACAGCCACGGGAAGCCGACGGGTAAAGAGATCGGTTGTTATCGGATTACGTCGTTGAAGAGAAATTGTTCGAGCCATGTTTCCGAAGTAACAAAGACGCGACGGGTGGCCTGGATTGCAGCCATTCAAAGATCAAATATAACGTCCCAGAACACTCCAGCTCACAGGTTAGTCTGCTCCAAGCATTTACACGAAGGTCAGTGTTTTTTAGTAGTTAATACGTCATTTTCATAACATAATTGGTGATATAGGTTACAAGCAAGTCTGGCGCTGAACAGAAATTGTGGCGCTATGCTCCTTTATTTATTGTGCATAAATAGTGAATTGTCCTGACACAATATTGCGTTTCGCTTATGTTATTATGGTACATTGACAAAAACATATACGTTTATTCACAGGATAAAACAGGTGTTTTTGTATCACTAATTGCCCAGTACGATTACAGCATACAATATTATTGTCACTGCTACATTTCTGTGATGCTACCAGAAATTATTTCCACTACTAATTAATTACCGTTGAGCTCAAAGGTTATATTAATAAACGGTTAAGGAATGTGTATTTATGACGACGATTTGTGAGATTGGTAAACTTATGATACGTACGATGGTCTTTCGTTCTACACGGTGCATTTCAAGGTCCTGCACCCATCCGTCGGTAAACTGTACCTGGACTTGTTGCAGTGACCGGAAGTTACTAAACTTCATGAGTGTATGCACTCACTCCAAGAACCGTATGATTATTAATATGCATATAAATAAAGAAGCTATTTTGTGCAAAGATGTCAACTGTAAGAATGCTGTGCATAAACATTTACTCTGCTCCATGTATGATGATATAGTGACTGCTCTGTATAAAAGTGGCACACTGCTTGATAAACAATATAAGCATAAGAAACCTAACATCAGACCTGGCTGGAAAGAACATGTATCCATGTACCATGATGAAGCTCGCATAGCTTATAAATGTTGGGCCATGGCTGGAAGACCTAAACAAGGCCCAGAATTTGAACAGAAAAAATGTGCGAATGCCAGATATAAGTACGCTGTTCGCTTTATAACTAAAAATGAGCAAATGCTAAGAGCAGATTCTTTGGCCAGGAAAATGCTGTGTAATAATACGGCAGATTTTTGGAAAGAGGTGAAAGCTCTTAATAACTGTAAACCATCTCTACCATCAACTGTTGAAGGTGTTTCTGGGGCAGATAACATTGCAGCATTATGGAGACAGCATTACAGTGCGTTGTTTAACTGTATAAAAAGTGAACCATATGAGGACAATCTTGACATGAGTAATGACACAATAAGTGTAAGGACACATGAAGTATATGAAGCCATTCATAGGTTGTCTGATAATAAATCCTCTGGTTTGGATCACATCACTGCAGAACATTTAAAACATGCTAGTTTAAGGCTAGCTCCTCTTTTAGCACTCTGTTTCACTGGGTTTATGATTCATGGCATATTACCAGACTCAATGCTGTGTATTTTACTGGTACCAGTTATGAAGGACAAAGCTGCAAAAGTGAGCTGCTTGGATAATTACAGGCCGATTGCACTAGCCAGTATTTTATCTAAGGTGTTAGAAAGAATCCTGTTTGACAGAGTTAGTGTGTTCATCTCTTCTCTGGATAATCAGTTTGGCTTCAAAGCACGGCACTGACATGTGCATATATGCACTCAAGGAAATAGTCAGTTTGTACAGGGCTAAAAATTCATCTGTCCTCATGTCTTTCATTGATGCCTCTAAGGCTTTTGATCGAGTGAACCACAGAAAACTTTTTGATAAAATGAAGAGATGGGGAGTTCCTCAGTACATCGTGAGGATTCTCTCTTACTGGTACGCTCATCAGAACATGCAGGTTAAATGGGGAAGCAGTATTTCTGCCCCCTTTGGTGTCAGCAATGGTGTTAGACAGGGTGGGATTTTGTCTCCAATTTTATTTAATTTGTATGTTGATGATTTGTCCATACAACTGAGAGCCTGTAACACTGGGTGTATATTAGGTAAAGCACTGATAAATCATCTTATGTATGCAGATGACCTGGTTGTTTTTAGTCCAAGCAGTGCTGGGTTACAGGATCTTCTTAATGTCTGTACTGAATATGGTGTGCAATATGACATTGAGTACAATGCTGCTAAAAGTGCTGTTTTGATATGTAGAACCAAGCAGGATAAACAGCTAAATTTCCCTTTGTTTAAACTGGCACAAAAAACTCTTGAAGTTCATAAAAAGGTGAAATACCTCGGTCACTTTATTACTGAGCAAATGAATGATGATGATGACATATACAGACAATGGTGTAAGCTCTATGTGCAGGCAAATACTATTGCACGCAAATTCAGCTTTTGTTCACTTCCAGTTAAAGTGGCTTTGTTTAAAGCGTATTGCACACCGCTATATACTGCCCCCTTGTGGTCATCCTACAAACAATGTAGCATGCAGAAGCTGCATGTTGCATATAATGATGCGATGAGAATCCTTTGCAGGATACCTAGAAGTGGTAGTGCCAGCCAGATGTTTGTAGCTGTGGGTGTTTGGACTTTTAAAGCACTTTTAAGGAAGCTAATGTTCAATTTTAGAGAACGACTGGATGGTTCGAGTAACAGTATAATTTTAGCACTCACAGATCCGACAGTGAGTGGTTCCCGTTACTCATCCAGTCTCAGAAAGCACTGGTTAAAGTGTTTGTGTATTTATTTATTTATTTTAAGTAATTGTGTTTTATGTATATTATGGTTTTATGTTTTTACAAATGTTTTAGATACTTATTTATATACATAAAGGGGAGTGTTGTGTGTGTGTGTTTTTGTTTTTTTTTGTCTTGTTTTTATGGACATGAAGTCTGCCAATTAAGATTGAATTGAATTATAAAGATCCATTAGAGTGTTCATCATATCGTCCTATATCACTCTTAAATGTAGATTTAAAAATACTGTCAAAAACACTTGCTCTCAGGCTAGAGCAACATCTACCATTGTTAATTTCTCCAGATCAGACAGGTTTCGTGAAGGGTAGGCATGGTTTTTTCAACCTGCGCAGGTTTTTGAACATATTACACACCAAGTCAACTACAACCCCTGAAATTGCCTTATTACTCGATGCTGAGAAGGCATTTGACCGGGTGGAGTGGGATTATCTGTTTTATACTCTGCATAAATTTGGATTTGGCCCTAATTTCATTTCATGGATTCAGTTACTTTACTCCTCACCTATGGCACGTGTTAGAACAAATTCGTTATTCTCTTCTTATTTCCCACTTCTCCGTGGTACGAGACAAGGTTGTCCCTTATCCCCTCTTCTTTTTGCATTATCAATTGAACCACTGGCGATTAAACTGCGAGCTGACAGTTGCATTAAGGGCATCTTCAGAGGTGACCAGGAGCACAAAATATCCTTATATGCTGACGACCTCCTGCTGTATATGTCAGAGCCTTTATGCTCTCTTCCCCGTGCTCTTGCCATTTTTGAATGTTTTGGTAATATTTCAGGTTACAAGTTAAATCTGCATAAAAGTGAACTTCTCTGTGTCAACTCTATAGCCAGAAAGATTTCATTTTCAGGTTTTCAATTTAGCGTTAAATCAGGGTATGTGACCTATCTGGGGGTTAAGGTTACCCACTCATACAAAGATCTTTATGAAAGAAACTTTGTCCCGCTGCTTAAAAATACTGAGACAGATCTTCAGAGGTGGAACAATTTACCACTGTCATTAATTGGCCGCGTCAATTCTATCAAAATGAACATACTTCCCAAGTTCCTTTACTTATTTCAATGTATCCCATGCTACTTACCCAATAAGTATTTTATAACACTGAATAAGCATATCTCTGCATTTATTTGGAATGGCAAAAGTCCACGAATTCGTAAAGATTTCATGCAGAGGACTAGGCCAATGGGTGGATTAGCCTTGCCAAACTTTCAGTCTTATTATTGGGCAGCAAATATTCGTAATATGCTGTACTGGATGAGTAATGTTACTACAGAGACTCCAGCTTGGCTCCAAATTGAGTCATCCAATTGTGGCAAAATTTGCCTATCAGCTTTGTTGAGTTCAGCTCTCCCATTAGAACTATACACCTATAAATGTAACCCTTTGTTGTATGACTCGCTCAGAATCTGGGTGCAATGTAGGAAAAGGTTGGGGTTACACTTAATGTCAATTAAAGCACCTATCTGCTCAAACCATATGTTCCCACCCTCCATGATGGACTCTGCCTTTAAAATATGGGAAAGTAATGGCCTTAGAAATATCAAAGACCTTTTTGTAGATGGGATTTTTGCCTCATTCACGCAGCTCCTGAAGCAGTTTAATGTTCCTCGGCAACATTTTTTCCGCTATTTACAAATTCGTCACTTTGTAAAGAGTCGATTTCCTTCATTTCCGGAACTACCTGAGGAAACTTCTTTGGATAAAATTATTAATATAAACGTTCATAAGAGAGGGGCGATTAAAGAAATCTATGCTATACTATTAGATCTTCAATCTCCTTCTCTCTTCATCCTTAAAGCACAGTGGGAGAAAGACCTTGGGATGACTATAACAGATGAGCTCTGGCAATCTTTTCTCCAGAGGGTACACTCTTCTTCGATATGTGCCAGGCATGGGCTCCTTCAATTTAAGGTCCTACACCGATTACATATCTCCAAGGAAAAGTTAGCCAAGTTCTATCCAGGAGCTGACCCTCTGTGTAACAGATGTAAAGCAGAAACAGGTTCGCTCCTTCATACCTTTTGGACATGCCCCAATCTTCATACCTATTGGGTGTCTATATTTAACACTCTGTCAGAGATGTATAACGTTAAATATGAGCCTTCTGCTCTAACGGCTATCTTTGGGGTGATACCTCAAGACATCACTTTGCCAAAATGCTATTCGAATTCTATTGCCTTTGCTTCACTTATCGCAAGGCGCCTTATACTTTTAAGATGGAAGCAGGAAGCTCCTCCCACACATGAACAGTGGCTTGCGGAGCTCATGAGGTTTTTACATTTAGAAAAGATGAGATATACACTGGCAGGTTCAACCACCAAATTTCTTAGGGCATGGCAGCCATTCTTGATGTACATGGAAACATTTAAAATGACCACCTTATCATGACCAGATACCATATCTCTATATCGCTATCATAGCTAACTGTACGCTGAATGTCCCTTATACATTTTATTTTTCTATTTGTTTGTTGTTGTTTGTTTGTTTTTTGTTGTTTTGTAGGGGTTTCTTTGGTGTGTTTGTTTGTTTTTTCCTTCTCTATTTCTGTTATCTTTTGGGGTATTGTAAATACTGAACAGCAAACTACTGTATGTTCAATGTTTTGTTGTTAACATGCTGCTGTGACTGAAAATAAAATTTATTAAAAAAAAAAAAAAGATTGAATTGAATTGAATTGAAATAAATATGCTAAGATGAGATAGCTGACTTCATCTAACTAGCAAATGTTGTCCAGGCTACGTTGGTGATACAGTTTTTTTTAATGTGTATGATATTTTTGTCATGCGATTTTTAAAGCTGGTCCTACAACCGCATCCAAGAATAACATGCAGCGTATCTCAGAACTGTCGGTGAAAATTATTCTTGGAGCTAGGTTTAATTGAGCTGCATTTTAAAGAGGTGCAATTTCACAATTTGTGTATATTTTCTAAGTTCACTATTTTGTCATGTGTTGAGAAAAACACAGATTTTAAAATTACATGGTCTAATATTTACATTTAGCATAACTGCAACATTATTTTTTCGTTTTTTTTTTTAAAGACTCGAAAGGACTTGAAATTCAAAGTTTCAGACTTGTGACTTGACTCGGACTTTTACACCAGTGACTTGAGACTCGACTCTGACTTGCCTGACATTACTTGAGACTTGACTTGAGACTTGAGGATAAAGACTTGAGACTTACTTGAGACTTGCAAGACAATGACTTGGTCCCACCTCTGGTGATTGGGCATATGAGGTTATGAGTAAAAAACACTTTGAGTGCTCAGTTATAGTAGAAAAGTAAGCAGCAGTCCATTAACGACATAAATCCTGTCCTATGGATATGCATTAAGTGTTACTGTGAAAATTATAATTTGAAACAGTGCGTAGACTTATTTGGAGGGTAAAACTGCTCACATTTTTAAAAAGTAAGACTAAAGTATATTTTTAATAAAACTAAAAGAGGAGAATATATCTAATTGCACTTAAGTTACATAACGTGTATAGTTAATGAAAAGTCTTAGTTACTGATCCTGCTCCACAATACAGCAGGAAGTCACAGGGTGAGATGTTTTTTGGCAGCCGGCACTTTTTCACAGGGTTTCCAGTCAAACGGATAGACATTGTGACAGGCCAGTCAATAGAAGTCAGCAGTGATTATGCAAGTTGCTTATGCCTAATGAGAAAGGTCAGCATTGCCAAGAGAGTGGGACACATGCCCAGTCCCACACTGAGATGTACGGCACACAGTGTTGTAGAATATTGCGATGCACAGATGCATAGTCCTCCTCCTTCATATTCCTCATGAATCTGTCCTGCAGGAAACTGAAATGTTCTCTTTCAAAACACCCAAATAATTCCAGCCCATACATATTTAAATTTTTATTTCAAACTTGTACAAAAGTCAAATATTTGGTTTCATAGCTAAGTGATTTCATGTCTCTGTAGAAATCTTCTAGATGTGTTGCTGCCCTTGCAAAATAAAACAGTTCAGCTTAGAAGCGGAAGGTCCACAGGACATCATCAATAATCTTGATGTAAAGGAGAACTACACTAGTTGCTTTGCAATTCTTGGTCCATTTGCTTTTGGCTGAAACATTTTTCTTGTACCTGCAAACTGGTGGCCAGTCATGTGCAATGTTACACTGAGGTTTCCCATCCATGCCTCAGTCCATATCCATATATATGTCAGAGAGTGGAGTCAGACAGTCAGACATTCAGGGATTCTTCCTTTGGAGATGCCATTTCTTCTAGTGTCATGCCTTTACAGCAAAAGAAAGTGCTAGTACCTTTTGGAGGATCCATCTATCCTTCTATTCATTTTCTTATGCTTATCCAAATCATAGGGTAATCAGGATAGGCTGGAGCCTATGCCAGTTCTCATAGCGTTATGGGTCACCAATCTGTTGGAGGGCTAACACATACAGAGAGATAACCATTCACACTCATATTCACAACTACAGCAAATTTAGAATCACCAATTAACCTAAAATACATGTCTTTGGACTGTGGGAGGACGGTGGAGTAGTGGCAGAAAGCCTATGCATAAAGGGGGAGAAATCCATCCTGGATTCACCCGTTTGAACAATAGGTAACAGAATTTTCTGACAATTATTTTGTCTTGCTCTGAGGTGTCACTTTTAGTACCAGGAAAATCAACATAAACCTTAAATGGGTGATTCAAAACATGGAAAACAGACACCAGTAGGGGAAGGCATGGTTACGATGCCAATTTTTCTATATACAGTGGGCTGTAAGAATATTACATCCCCACAGGATTGCATTTTTTAATCCTATTTTTCCATCTTCAACAGTAGCCACTAACAGCTCACTCACACTACAGTAAGAGTAGGATGGCAACTTTCTTTGAATATTTGCTGCTGTAGACCGTTTGGAAGTAATTGTGGTAATGAACTGTCCACCCAGCGTTTGAGGGTGCAGCAACCACAACCTGTCTCAAAACAATCAAAGTCAGACAGATTGGCATTTAATTGCCTTCTAATTTATAAACTCAGACATATTGCAAACACTCTGCAATCAGTTTGAGTCTAAGGCTGCACTGACATATGCAATGTTCTGGAAGGTTGCCTACTGGTTGATTTCTGGTTATATTCCTATATAAAAGACAAGGTTGCTGAGCATCTATGTTGTTTTCCAATTAAATTACCATCCTGCATCAACTATGTCGGTGTTGGAGCACAAATCTGTGAGTTTCTGGCTGGAATCTGAATGTAAATAGTCAGTTGTGTTTCTGTTTATGTCGATATATGCAGTTTGCAGACCCAAATGCAAACGTCACTGGTGGAATTCTTAAACCAAGAAGCAAATTATCCATAATAAAGCAATTACTAAATATACTCCAAATCCACTGAAAACACACACACACACACACACACACACACACACACACACACACACACACACACACACACACACACACACACAGTGAATGGTTAACAGATAACACAGGATGACTCAACAAGGAACTAAGGCAAACTGAGGATTTAAATACACACATAAGGTAATCAGGGGAGAGGGGAAACACAGGGGCAACAAGACACAGCAGAAACTACTATGTCTAAAGGGAAGTGTGTAACAGAGACACAGACTTAACAAGGGGAAAGAACACTCAGGAGACCAGATGAAAGTAAAATACAAGGAATCAGATGTATAGTATTCTAAAATCAGGTCACAAATGTAACAAGAACAAATTAACGACAGAGTCAGGCAGTTAAACAGAAACAAGAAGCCATAAGAAAGAGTTGTGAGTGGCTCAGGAGGTAGAGTGGTTCATCTACCAACTGGAAGGTTGGTAGGATGATTCCTTGGGTTTCTCTAGTTTCTGGTGGTAGTAGGAAGTCCTTTGGGTGCTTAGTGAGAGAAGAAAAGAATATACCCCTTACACCCACGACATGCTGACAAAATTACAGAATGAAAGAAAACCTCAACTGCAGACTAAGAAGTCTTAACAGAAAATTCAAAACAACCCAACCAGACCCACAGACCAGGACAGGACAGTTTAATATGAACTTCTTGAATTTGTGATTATACGAATCTGTGCTTTTTTTCCACTTTATCGTGGTTGAATGCTACATTATAGCATGTATTTGCAGACTTGACTCCATTCAATTTTAAACTGATAGCAGACTGACATTGTCTTATTGCCATTTTATTGCCATCTTGATGCACCAAAGTTGCTTTGAAGACAGCGACTGACTGCTAGTGGGGGCAGACCTGGTCTGCATCTTCGAAGCATCCATTTCAAAGACAACAAGATAGTGAGTTCATTGCATGGGGTCACAGTGATTTTGGTCCTGCTGCAGTGTGCAAACACTGTTTTCCATGGTGTTACTGTAACATCTGGGAAATATTGCCTTGCTCAAAAGCATCACTTCTTTTGACAGGATATTAATACATTTTATTAACTGTCATGTAGCTTTCTTTATTCAGTAATGCTGAGCATAAAGGCTTACTCTTTTAGATGCACTTCATAGCAAGACCCGACTCAAGATCGATTTCAATCAGTCAACTTTTATACTTATCTTTTATCGCCTGCACATTTGGATATCGCCAAGCAACTATTATTGCTATCCCCCCCCCCTCCCCCTTCAAACATCCAAACATCTATACCCCACCCCTCAGTTTCGGCTAGCTTTGGTTGACAGAACAGCATCCTCTCTACACTTTATCTCCCTCGCTCATTGCTTTGATGTGTTGTGATTGCGTTTGTGTGGCAGTGGTGTGCTGGGTGGGAGGGGTCGGGGATTGGATGGGTTGTGGGGTTTGGGGGGGGGGGGGGGGCAGCGTTCTGCAGTGAGAATGTGCTCCCACTGAAGCGTAGAGAGACTGCAGCAGAGTGAACGAGCCTGTGCACCACCTGCAGTCGTGTGTGTGTGTGTGTGTGTGTGTGTGTGTGTGTGTGTACATATGAGAAAAGGGGGAGAGAAAAGGGAAATAATCACCCAAGACACAATGATTCAACACCCTTCTCCTCTCCTGTTCTCTCATCCTCCATCCTTTCTTCCTCCTCTCCTCCCTCCTTTGCTCCGTTCGACCCAGTTCTGCACACACACATGCACACACACACAAAACAATCATCACCCTGTGCCTGCTTTGTATCAGCCTTGCACCGTGACGGCTGCCGCGTGTCCCTTCATGTGTGTGTGTTTGTATATGCTGCGCACTCTCTGCTTTCCCTTTTTTTTTATGTCATTCTCTTCCTTCCCCCGATGCCTCCCGTCCATCCATTTTGACTCCTCTGTTCACTCTCACGGTCCTTCCTGTCACTCCTCCACCTCTCGTAGCTATCACTAGTTGATGCGCACTTTCGTTCATACACGTGCACATTACCGCCTTCTCGGTCTCCTCACTGACTCTGGCGTCACCCCTGGAATATAAACACTGAATGAACACACTCAACAGAAAGCCTCTGTCTTATCGTTTTTTTTCCCTTTTTCTTCCCAGTCGTTTCTCCCTTTCTTCCTCCCCTCCTCACCTCCACCTCCTCCTCTTCCTCTTCACTCTTTTGCTCCCCTCCTCCCACTCTGACTGAGTAAGTGCTGCAGCATCGATGTATGTGTGAGAGAGCAGCACAGACCGAGAGAGGTGGACAAGTGTGTGTAAGCGGTGTGTGAGTGCGAACCACCGGGGGATCCTGAGCCTGGAGGGGAGCCTTGTAATGAGAGAGGGGGGCTCTTCTGCCCGTGGATGTATGCACCACCAGGACAGTGTTATTCGCAGGCGAGCGTATGTGTGTGCGTGTGAGAGACAAGTGAGTGTGGGCATGCCAGCAGCAGCGGCAGTGCGCGTGTATGTGTAACAGTGTCGTCGATCAGCGTCGGGCTCTTCGCGTTTTGCAGCCGGCGGTGCTCATCACACTTTGAGGACTGACTCATCTAGACCCGGCTTTGGAAAGCAGGAGAACAGAGGAGGAGTGAGAGTGGAGGTAGTCGTGGGAAAGACGGATGGATGGGAAGACAGGGACTCAGTTTTAGGCTTTTGAATGCTGTGGATCCCTCTAGACCATCTGAGGGTCTAGTCATTTTTGGGACGCCAGTAGCCCCAGTTATCTACCCCACCACCGCTGCCGCCACCACCACTTCCCTTTCAAATTGGAATTGCAGACACACAGCCAGACAGGTTTCCCGAAAACTGCCAAAGACCACCACAGAAGGAAAACGAAATCTCCCCCACCCCTAAACTACATCTGACTTGAAGGAACATTTTCACTTCGCACCTGCTCAACGGACTAGGACGAGAAGGTTTCGTGACTCTTTGTGATCTTTTTCCTCCTTGATATCATTGTTCTTTTTTTTGTGGGAGGTGGGCATAGTTGGGGGTTACAAGATCCTATTCCAGAGCTCTGAGGGGTGGGGGGTGGGGGGCTAGAGTGATAAGAGGCTGGCAGACAAGACGGGACAGACGCAGGCATGGCTCGCCTCAACTGGTGCCTGGCTGCCGTCATCAGCTGGGGCAAGTTCCTCTTCGCCTGCTTCTTTCCTCTGCGGGGGGCCAAACGAAACAAGGTAAGGCTTCATACAGTGAGAGAGAGAGAGAGAGAGAGAAGGATGCTGGGAATGGGAGACTGAGGAGGAATTCAGTGGACTTAGAGGACAAATTCTGCACATGTAGTCTTTTGTGGCTTGCTTCGACCTTTCTTCTGCAAAGATTGGCAACAAGAGTGTGTCTGAAATCCTCACGCTGCATGAAATATTCACAAGAACAGGCCTTCCTAAGAATCGCCACGCTCAGCTGTAGCATGCACACAGCTGGCTTTGGTTAAACCATCAAATGACGTAGCTGTGAAAATGAGCTTTTGATGACCGATCGTGGACCGCGGGCCTTGGAAGACCGGTTGGTGTGCCTCTCTCTAAGTGCTGTTTCAAGGTCAGTGTTACATCTCCAAGAGATCTCCAGGCAGGTGCTCCAGATAATAATGGTGGCGACAGAGATGGAATCACGGGCATCAGGTTGTGAATTTGCCTCTAGAACCAAGCACTTGGACCTCAGGGTTGATACGGGTCACCTTGCTTTTACAGCAGCAGAATGGTAATGCACCATTATTCAGTGGGGGTGAAAAAGCTCCTGATACACCCCCCACCCCCAATTCATCTAATGCTATTGCTTGCCATCCTGGAAAGGAGGTTGTACGCTTTCATCCATACGACATATTCCGATGGTCATGTGGAAGTTGGTGAATGAGATTGACCAAATGCACACTCAGTTTTATAAGCTGTAACTTCCTTTAGGACATAATCAATCATGTGTAACAACTCTCACATGTTTAAATAGCACTGTTTCCTCATGTCCACAGCCGCACACATGCGAAGACACCACACAAAATGCTTGGGGTGATCTTTTTTTTTAAGGTCATTTTCTTTCCCTGATACTTTTTTAAACTGCATAGCAGTTGTCCTAAGGCTAGAAACAAATCAGCGTAACACACCGCATCCTCAGCAGTAAAATTATATGTCTCCTAGCCAGAATGTTCCCATAAGGAGAAGACACCTTTTGGAATTTTCACATGCCCTCGCATCCTTCGTTTCAGTCATCGTCTTTGGCCGAACGTGCACTGTGAAAGCGTTTGATCACAGACACACATCTCAGTCAGAGGGTTTTGCAGCTCGAGCGCTGCAGTGCTGCGCTCCTGTGAGAACATTTAGAGCAGCAGTGGCGTTCCACAGTCTGGTGACGGTGGGGTTTTTTGGTCCTGGTGACACCGTAGATTGCTGCAGCCTCCCATCTCTTCAAGCCCCAACACGTTCCCACCAGCGCCAATACCAGAAACAACCCCCCACCCCCACACCTCACTGCCGCAGCTCCTTATCTCTACACCCGCGCTTACTCCCCCCCACCACCACCACCACCGTCGCACTCTCTTGTATGTGTGCGTAAATGTGTGTGAAGCTTGCTAGCGCTTCTACAATGAATCCCCCAATTCATGAGGTTTATTCAGACGCAGTTTTTGCTCAGTCCTGGCAGCACCAGCTGTGTCTTCATTGTAGAGTAAAAAACTGAATGTCTCTCAATCTCAGATCCACTCCATAAATACAATCTATAAATCGGTGAATGAAGATTTTTTTTTTTTTTGAATGACCCTAGCTTTTATTGGATGCAGTTCTTGTATCCGTACTGCAACAGGGGATAAATGCTTGTCATCAGGGATATGATTATGGATTCACTTTACATAATTAAACTATGTCATTCAAATCGTTTCAAGTAATTGAGCAATTAAGCAGAACTGTCTTCTGGACTCTGTAGCAGCGTCCTCTGTATAGACTTATTTCTAGAAACTTCTATCATTAATTGAAAAAGATGGGGAAGGTAGTTTTCACTTATTTTAAGAAAACAGGCTCCACAGCAACCAAATAAAGAAACAATTGAAGATATTGGGCTTTTTTGCATCCCTCATTGGTGAGCAGGTGTGACACAAGGAAGATGTAAGGAAGGTTTAAAGTCTCTGGGGTGGATTTGAATCATTCCTGCTGCAGCAGATATTTTGGGTGCATTTACAGTGTGAGCATGTACTACCTCTTCCTGCCCACCAACTAAGGACCATTATCTTAAAAAAATATGATTACATAATCAATGCATAAAAAATTACATAAATATTGTAGAACAAATCAGTGGCAACAGATATGAATTTAAGTCAGATATGACATGAAAGAAGGAGTTGGGTTGCAGAGTGGCTGGCAGAATCACAGCAACTGTGAGCAGGTGAAGCAGTGTGCCCTATGCCCCACTGGCAATAAGACAGCCAGTTGGGCATGTAGGAGGCTATAACCTAGGCTCACCTTGACATCTTGACAGGGCGTAACTTTGTTCAACATGTTTTACCTGGGAACACCTCCACCTTATCTGAACCTGTAGGCCATCTTGGACTTTTCTGAGCTGTGTTTGCATGTTCTCCTTCTTCCAGCTTGTGTTTCACACAGGTAATTTAGTCCAAGTGTGCTAAATTGGCTGTAGATGTGGATTCGGATTAGTCTTTCTTTTTTTGGTGACCTGTTCATCCAGTGTGAACTGGGCTAGGATCAAACCCCCTGCATCCCTGGTTGGATAAGCGGGTGGAAATCATATCACCAGTCTCTTAGCTATGTGTCCATTAGAGCTACAGTTTAACACCTTTACCAACTTTAGCACATAGAGCTTCTGTGATAGAGGTTTGTATTATCCCAGTGTTGTCTCATCTTCTGCAGTCAGCATTCACATTCAGTGAGTTGTTACTTCTGCTGCTGCCGCTCTGCCACTCCAGCTGCAGCACTAGAGCTGGTCATGTGACTGACTGGGAGGTGAAAGTGGAGAGGTATGGCTATGTGCGCCTTACCCCCGAGGGCTGATGTGAGGTTTTCAGTTTCCATGGTAACCCGGCTCACACGGTCGCCGTGGATTGGGGCTGGGTTACTACAGGAGATGCAGCTGGGGATACTGCGGGTTTGTGCGTTTGTGACTGTGAACGTACGATGAAAGAAAGACTCGGGAGAGTGAGGGAAGCTGTGCTGGTCGTATGTGTTACTATGTTTTGTGTTACGCAGCTCCCTCTCATTCACACATATATCCCTTTCTTTCTTTTTTCATTGACTAAACGATGTCTCACTTTCCTAATACCCCATCGTCTTTTCCTCTCTTCCTCCTTTTATTTTCTTTCTTTATGTCCTTCTCCAGTCTCCCATCTCCTTCCTCCTATTTCATCTAGCTATCTTTCTTTTTGCTGCCTCTTCCTTTCCTTCCGTATTCTAAGATTCATCCTTGCATTTTCCTTCCTGTTGATTCTTCTGTCATCTCCTTTTGTCCTCGTCTTCTCCGTCTTTATTCTCGCCTCTGTTTACGCCTGTGTCCACTTGTATTTATCTCCTCCACCTTCTCCCCCTCCTGTCCTGTATATTTTATTTACTTCCCTTCGAATATGTTTAACTCAAGTCAGCCTGAGCTGTAAATTCACATCAGTCTGTCAGCTCTCTGGGCTCTGCCTCAGTAGGATATGCACAAAAACCTAATTCATTGCTTGTTGCATTTACCACATGCTCCTAAGTTCCACAGCAAACAAACAAAAAAAATGTTGGCCAGCCTTGGTGAACAGCGCACAGGTACCGCACCCAGGGAATTGCAGGCTTTTGCCCTGAATGGCTCTCTGTATTCTGGGGCATTCAACGTGATGGATGCTTTGTTATTCTAGCATTAAAGCTTTAATGTGATGGATTCTCCAGCGACAGAAGAAGAGACTCCAGAGGAGTGTGGAATTCATATCTTTGACTTTTTTCTCTCTCTCTTCTCTCCTTTCCCTTTTGAATTTTTTTTTTGTCATCCGTTTGTTTACACATAAATCGGAGTTCCTACAACCTTTAAAAAGGTACAGTGGTACACTAATGCCTTTAGTGTAGTTTTTTAAAGGGAATTTTACTGTCCCATGGCCTAAATCTGCTTTTCCATGGGTGCAATTCAGTGGGAAACAATTTGTGTGTGCGCATGCTTGTGTGCTGCCTGCCCGTCTGCCTGTTTCAAAGAGCTCCGGCATGTTGCAGTGGGAATAAGGGAATAAGAACCTGACCTAACTGTGCAAAAATGTTGTACTGAGAAAATCCAGCACTCCCAGTAGCGGAGCCAAAATCAATGTGCTTCGCAGGTAGTAAAGTATCACTTAAATGGCTACTCTGGCTCCATCAGAGGAGAAAGGAACAACATGAGATGCATGTGTGAGCCCCAAAATTTAAGAAATGCTTTCTGGTGCTCTTATGAGTGTGTCTCAAGGTTGGTTGAAGGCCACTAGAGGCTGCTAGCAACCCAGTTTAGACCAGTCAGCTGGAGGGAAGTGGAAGTTGTCTTGTATCAAACGCAGACACTGAAATCAATTTTTAAAAAAGGAGTTCAGGACAGCCATAGAACACCCTGCAGTATTTCCCCCATGTGTCCTGTTTGCTGACATTATGTTAATAAAATACTTGCAAAGGCAGACCCACACATAAACCCACACACACACGGATTATGTGTCAGGTTAGCCTATGGATTGAGGTAACTGTTACAGTGTAAGTGATGGAGAGCAGCAGGGATCAATAGAGGGTGTTTTCTCAAAATGAATTGGCTCTTAGCCCTTTATGGATCTGACTGTGGAGTGATGTAATGCACCTCCACTGCTGATTTAATGTGGATCCAGTGCTGCGGTTTGCATACACATACATGTAGCAACCCCCTTGTCATGCGCTGTGCAATGTTTACATTCATGCAGATAGAAATGTGTGGCATAAGTGGGGGCGGTTGTAATGGGAAGATGGAAAGCCTGCACAATTTGTTAGATATGTAGTATTTAAACAACCAAAGTACTTCCACCAAAATTTGCTATTCAAATTTTGTGTTTATGGGGGGCAGCCAATCCGAGTAAAGTGGTGCTCAAAGGCGGGGTAAATGAAGCAACAAACATTAGTTTCAGATAGAAATTCATTGAGGGACCAGGGCCTAGCATGTTCGAAAAGTTTTCATAGGATGTACACTTCCACTGTAAGAAAATGGAGCTAATTCCCTATAACAAGCAAATTGTCACAACAACAATGACGATATGTATATATATATATTTGTATGAGCAAGTATGTGCTCGAAACTCTGTATGGATACTTGGGGCTAAATGCCAAGGTCACAGTCATGTAAAGCACACCACCACTGGACCCTAGAGCAGCGGAGACTTGTTCTCTGGAGTGACAAATCACACTTCTCTATCTACAGGAGTCTGGGTTTGGCAGTTGCCAGGACAACGGTAGTTGTCAGACGAACTCTTAATGCTTTAGCATGCCAAGATTTTTTGGACACTTTCATGCTTCTAACTTTGTGGAAACAGTTTGGGGATTGTCCCTTCCTTGACTGGCCTGAACAAAGTTCTGACCTCAACACGACAGAACACCTTTGGGATGAATTAGAGCGGAGACTGTAGGCCAAGCCTTCTCGTCCAACATCAGTGCTTGACCACCCAAAAGCACTTCTGGAAGAATGGGCAGATATCCCCATAAACACTCCTAAACCTGCGGAAAGCCTTCCCCAAAGAGTTGAACCTGTTATGGCTGCAAAGGGTGATCTGACTTCATGGGATGTCACTCAAGTTTATATGTGTGTGAAGGCAAACTAGTGAATACTTTTGGTATGCTACACCAGGTCAACTAGACTGGCAATTTTAGGACCTTATTACAAGGATATATTAAATTATATATATTTAAGAAAAATCACTGCATTGAAAAGTCTCTTTTAAATACGGTACTATTAAACACTTTTATTGGAATACATGTTAAAAATAGACAAGAACAGACAAGACGAGAAGGGTCTTAAGGGGAAGTGAATTTCTGGTGTCATACTAGTTTGGGCATCGCTCCCTTAGCTGCATTAATTATGACCATTTGTGGTTTTTTTTTCAATGTTTCTTCCATAACTGAACCCAGCTTTGTGGGGAAAATTGCTAGCCTAGCACTTTTGGGGCATCGGAACGAGGCTTAATACTAATTTTGCCACATGTTAACTATTGGGAGCATATGTGCACCTCGGCTCCTGAAGGACGTACGCATGAGGTTGCATGTGCAGCGACAGAAGCGGGTACCTGCTTTTTTTTTTTTTTCCATGTAAGCTGTTTGCCTGGCCTCCCTCAGCTGTGTCATGACAGCCGGTGAGTCCTGCAGTTATTTT
Source organism: Diplotaxodon limnothrissa (assembly GCF_057381915.1). Taxonomy (NCBI): domain Eukaryota; kingdom Metazoa; phylum Chordata; class Actinopteri; order Cichliformes; family Cichlidae; genus Diplotaxodon; species Diplotaxodon limnothrissa. The sequence goes on along the minus strand of NC_140617.1, from coordinate 23,390,852 downwards.
GGAGTAGAGAGCGAGAGGATCTGGAAACAGGAAAGGGGGTTGCCGATGAAAAATTAAAGTGACATTAGCGCAGACATGAGCGAGCATGCTTGCAGAAGAAGAGAGGTGGAGGGGGAAGAGAGGTGAGGTATGCCATGTAAGGAAGCTGAAGGAGGGTGGAGGGTGGTCAATGAATAGAGTGTATATGTGTGTGGAGAGGAGGGAAAGGAGGGGTTAACAAGGATCATTTGAGGAGAAGGGAGTTTTGGAAGGGAGAGGGAAAAAAATGAAGACTCACCTCCCCCTTTGCTCCACGGAATAACGTTACCACACTTCAAGAAGGCAGGAGTGAGTGAGAAGGAGCAGGGATAGAAGCAAGAGAGGGAGGGAGCTCACATGAGAGAGACAGACTTAAGGCCATCAGAGTGAGAAAAACGAGAGCAGGGTTTGCTTCCCCGCCCTCGGTGCACCTCGCACTTCTGGCATGGATTTATGCGGCCTGTGTGGAACTGCCGGGAATTTCTGGGAATACTGTGGATTTCAGCTGTGAGGCTGGGGAGCCCCCTCGAGTGGCATCTTTTTCGCAGGATGCCCTCCGTGTCTCTGCCGATGCCCTCTGCTCTGGCAGGGAGGGCCAGGACCTGGGTTTGCCTCTCCTGCATGTTTTGGGTAAGAGATTGGAGAAGGGCATGCGTGCAGGTCTCAGGCGTCAATCTTTCTGTAAGCAACAAAAGAGATGTGATATTTGGCAGAGGTGGTTCCAAACGTGAAGTTTTACTTATCTTTTTTTTTTTTTAACATGCTCTGTGACCTTTCTAGATGTTGTCATGTGGGTGGTTGTGTTTACATGTGGTGGGTGAAGGTGTGGACAGTTCAGCTCAGCTGCTTCCTCTGTTTTACGTGTTTAACATAGCTGGAAGTTGGAAGGTGACTGCTCCAAAATTTAAAGGTCTAATGGCCCTTTAATCCACCCTGAATGTTAGATCCCTCCTCTAGCGTCTTTTATATTTTTTGGTTACTAAAGGTCAAGCTCATCCCATCGGATAGCTGCACGGCAGTCAAACCCACAGCAGTCCGCTTTATGCTGTGATGCATTCAGGGATAATCTAGTTGACTGCTCAGTGGCGACTTACATCGCCATGTTCTTGCGCCGAGTCCACGCGGCCTCGGCATTAGAGCTATTTCTGGGTTCTCCTGTATAATTTAATCTGCTGCTGCTCACTTCTTCTCCTATCATGGACTGACTGAGTGTGTCAGGAACCAGGGGCAGAAACCAAAATACCAACAAAACAGAAAAGAAATTAAGCAAAAGTTGGGCAGGCCAATCCCTGATGTGGGGAAACATTAGAAACAAGAATTTCTCTCTTGCATAGTTGCATAAAATCAGATTAGATTCAAACAGTTCTTCCTAAACATGTGAAATGTGGCATTTTTGAAATGACAGCTTTTCCATGTTGATATATTGACACATCAGATGCTTAAGCTTTTTACAAACCTAGCTGCAGCACCACCTTTATTGGAGAAGGAGATGAATTTCTTGCTTTTTGGGGGTGTTTGTGTAATGTATACACACTGCTCAATGATTGCACCCAAGTGTTAAATGAGGCATCTGCCCTACTTTTCTGTAGCTTGCAGCAGAGCAGAGAGCCATTTAGATGCAAGGGGAAAGAGGCAGAGCGGAGGAAAAGCTCCCACACACTCAAAGTGAGGCATTGAGTTGTCCAGATGCAAAGCTTCCAATTCCAATATTATCACATCCACAAAAGGAGACGAGGGCTGAAAAGGGAAGGAGAAGGAAACGGAGATGAATGTCGTGAGGCGTGACGTTAGCAGAGGGAGGAAAGAGGAGTAACGAGCAGAAGCTGAGTGACGTGCAAGAAGCAGGTTCTAAGAAAGCTCCTCAAATACACGCTATTAATAATTTATCAGCCCCACGCACACAGGGAGAATATTAGATTTGACATCCTGACAGAAACAGCCACAAATGCGGGCTAGTTCCTATAGGACTGGCCAAACACTTCTGTGAGCTCATTACTGCTCCACAATATGCTAAGGAACCCTGCTAAGAATAACAAGAACTGTTATTTGACACAGCAGCCGGCGGTATATTTTTCAACAAATTTGCAGAAGAATTTCCTGCCCGTGTTTATCAGAGTGCAACCAGGGTGCCCCAGGGTTTATGGACAAGCTACTTTGCACTGTTGCACATTGGACTGTAGACCGCCACTCTCTGCTTCATCCTTTGTCTTTGCTAACACTTACAGTGTCTTTACTAAGCAACATCTTGGTATTGCTTTTTCATAGTGTAGTCACTTTGGAGCCAAAGACCAGTGGTTCCAAACCTTTTCATACAATACACCCAATCAGAAAGACTAAAAAACCCTTTCTTAATAACATCTTACTTACTTTTACCTGGAGCTGAACAACTTTCAACTTATTATGTATGAATTATACTCACTTATCAACTAAAAGCTTACCTTTTCATCCACTCACCCACTACTTGTAACTACTGTAACATTTAACAGCGATTAATGTCATTACACCTAGTGGCCCATTTGAGCCATTATGTTTGTTCTTGCTAAACTGGAAGTAGCTACGGTGCTGTCATCCATTGCTTTGTGAAGTCCTGTTTTGAAGATGACCATTTTGACTGTAGCCATCTTGGTGTGTTGATGAAAGACGTAATGAGAGGGATGAAGCTGACAGTATAACTGCCTCCTTGGTGAAAGACAAAATTACCAAACAATGACATGATGAATAATTCAGTAGCACTCTAAATTAGTGACTGAGCTCATAAATACATGTAAGGAAAGTAATTAGAGAGATCAAGTTTATTAAGGACTTTCGTGTCATAGACTTTCATAGAGGTTTTTCATGTGAAGTCAACTGCACATTGCTCAAGAGTTGCCCTCCAACCTAATGTGATACAACCACCAGTTGTGAAGCAAAGACGACTATTCCCAGACTGGTTGGTGAGAGTTCCTGAAGGTTCCTACCTGTTGCCAAGTGAAATCAGTCTCACATAGGGTGGTGCACCTAAAGCCTCCTCCTATGTCACAAATCAGAATTGAACAATGTTCATCGTCGAAGTAAAATCTGTTCCTCACTGGTATAGCTAGGGATGGGTATTGATAAGATTTTCATGATTCCGATTCCATTTTCGATTCTGTTTGACGATTCGATTCTTTATCGATTCTTTATCGATTCTTTTTAAAAAAAAAGGAGAACACTAAGGTCGATTAGCTTAGAACTTTGATCTTCTCTTTGAACAAGATAGAAATTTAGGAGTAACATGGCCTTACAAACCCAACAGTGAGATCTTAAGAGATCCACAGCCTATGGCTCTTCAATGGGGTGTCACAGGGTCCCCGGGGAAAAAAATTGTAAATGTAAAATAATAAAATAAATATTCTTCTGTAGCAATAACAAAGTATAACACACAAGAATATCCAGTAATGTCCCTGCCTACAATTAAACACATTCACTTACCGAAAATCGAGGGCATCTGCTGTGGCAAATGGGTGCAAACCTTTTACCACAACCTTAGTCACTGCTGGGTGACATTCGTCTATCCTGGCCTGAAAGGAGACGCTACCAGTAGACTGCAGTGAGAACTGGCAGCATCTGAGCCAGCCAGACTCTGTCTGTCTCTCTCATCATGGTCACCTAAATGCACAGTAATGGCAGGTTTTGTAATAAGGCAGATCGCGCTAACATAATATGCACTGTTAGTTAATGCACTGCCGCATTAACGGGAGAGGACGTGCAAACGTTACCGCTGCTGCTGGGTTGAGATTCACGAGTGGAACTAAAAACACGACATTAGTTTAAGGTCATCGTGTGTTTTGTGAGCAAATGCTTTTGCATATTCGTAGTGTTTCCTCCCTTAAATGAAATATCTACTTTGCAAGTATTGCAAGTTGCCGTTCTCGTAAAGTATAACCAAACTTTTGAGCGTTTGAGCCGCTTAGGCACCGTGTTTCCTGCCAGGTAAATGACGCTCCGCAACGTGGTGACGTCATTCGGGGCGACTGGAATCGATAAGGGAATCGTTTGCAAAAATGGCAAACAATTCCAAGGAATTGAAACAATGGGAACCGGTTCTCAACAAGAACCGGGTTTCGATACCCATCCCTAGGTATAGCTGACATGTTTTGAAAGCCACAACTTTTACTTTGAAGACTAATGATGGTCCCTGTTTCTGGTTTGTGTCACATTTTTCAAAGTTTCACTACTATGGACAACCACAGCAATCTACTAGCCAACAAAGAAATCACGTAGAGATATTTGCCAACCAGTCAGGGAATACACATTTTTCCAAAGCAATGAGTGGTTGTCAGGGAGTAACAAAGTGGTCTGTAGGCCTGTGGGCCTTATTCACTTTACCCTGCATCGTTGCCACCATGATTGTCACGCTAGTGGTGGACAGGTTGAAGGTGGCTAGCGGTCATGCAATTAGCTGTAACTATTAACTCCCCAAAGTTTTGGGGACTGATTATGTCTCTCTGTTTGTACCTGATCGTATTTTTTGCACAGTGATGCAAATGGTAGCCACCTCCACGTGTTTTTCCGCTGCACATTCAAAGTGTAAGTTTTGCGGTCCTCTAGTGGGCCGTACAAAAATATTGAGGGTTGTAAAAAAAAAAAAATGCTTTAAAATATTTACAATACAAGCACAGTATCAGAAAGAAGATATTATTTATATATTGTGTATTGTGTTTTTTCTTTTTCATATTTTCATTTCTTTCTTTCGTTTTTTTGTTGACTGCTACTAAAAATTGTGATTGCAAATTTTACAGAGTACTTTGTAACACATCACATAGCAAACCTTCCATGATTTAAGCACTGCTCAATTTCATTCTGTGTTGTAGTCCAGTACATGGCAGCTGATACACTATAAGGAAAGATGTATGGTAGATCCATCATGCCTCCAGTTGTCTAACAGAGTCCTTTATTGACTGAACAGAATCCCCAGTGAGCTCTGAAAATCAATCCGGCTTTGATTGGACCGTTACTGCCTGCCACGCCTCTGTGTGTGTCACCTCTGTATTGTGTGTGTGTGTGTGTATGTGTGTGGCCTGGTTGTAATAACAGTGTGTCTACTATCCCTGCTTAGTAATTAACATGTGTTGAGTGAGGAGATTCTTGAGAGATTAATCTCTTTCAGCGTCTGTATGTGTGGTATCTAATTCCCCACAGCATAATGTTTAGCCCTTTTATATATACAAGTCCAGAAAAAAACAGGTCAAGCTTGAATAAGGTTTTTAGTCAGACACCAATCTAATAGTTTAAGATTTTTGAAAAAGAGCAACAATGCATTGTGTCTATTGTATAATAAAGACTGTTTCATTGATTATATGAGAATGAAAACTATTACAATAAACATGAAATACTTTAATAAACCATCAAAAACCATCCTAACAATCCGCTTAATTAAACATAAGTTTGTATGCAGCCATCTCGGCTGGGGCAGCATAAGCCAGAGTTCTCCAACTGTTGATACCAAACCTGGATGGGTGGGTTGCATCAAGAAAGGCATCCAGGGAAAAAAAATCTGTCCCTAATGAAACATTCCAATCATCAAGAGAGTCCTGGATTAAGTAAAACCATCTGGCTAACAGGAAGCCAGTGAAAACTGTGCTACCTTGGCTGAAGACATTTGACCTTTGAAAGTGCTGAGGGAGAAATATGGGGAATGTCAACGGGAGCTTCAGTTTGTCTTTGTGGATCTAGAGAAAACATATTATAGGGTGGCAAAAGAGGAACTGTGGTACTGCATGAGGAAGTTGGGATTGTCAGAGAAGTAAGTGAGGGTGGTGAAGGACATGTATGAGGACAGTGAGAAAGTGGTGAGCTCTGTGGTAGGAGTAACAGATAGATTAATGGAGTTACATCAGGGATCGGCTCTGAGCCCTTATTGTTTGCAGTGATGTTGGACGGGTTGACCAATGAGGTCAGGCAGGAGTCTCGTTGGACTGTGATGTTTGCAGACGACATTGTGATCTGTAGTGAGAGTAGGAAACAGGCGGAAGAGAGCCTGGAAAGGTGGAGCTTTGCTCTGCAGAGAAGAAGAATAAAAGACAGTACAATATGTGGAAATGAGAGGGAGACAGGTCTAACAAGGAGCAGAGGTAGTTAAGGTAGATGAGTTTAATATCGATGATCAACCATTCAATGAAACAGACAGAGAGTTGAAGAAGAGAGTGAAGCAGAGATAGGGTGGACTTGCCCTCCTTGAGGAACCAAGACATGCAGAGGGTTGGTGTGGCAAAGGAAGCTCCAAGGGTTAGGATGAGATGGAGGCAGATAATCTACTCCTAAAGAGAGCAGCTAAAAGATGAAGAATTGTCCTATTTAAAGGGCTTTTCTGTGACTTCATCACCTGCTGTATTATTTGAAGTCATTTCCAAACTCCATTGCTTAAGATCAATGAAAACGTTCCACATGGTTGTGATATTTGCTGTTTTGATGTCGATACCCACCTCCAAATGACATGAAACTGCACTCAGACCTAGTTTTGGTTTAACAGTCTCCAAAGGGACCCCATGTCCTGTTCAGCTGCCACACGGGCTGACTGTCCTCAGCCAGAAATCCCTCCAACCAACTCTCATCGGAGTTTTCTCCATGCTCTCGTTTTCTAACCAGTGCATTTCCACTTGTGTGCGTCTGTGTATGTATATATGCATCGAGGCGTGCGATACTGTATCTTCAAGACTCAGACTGTCCTCAGAGAGTGTAGCTGTCACTCTGGCTAAACAATTCTCTGTGTATCTGTGACCAGGTGATTTATATCCAATGTGACTGGTTGCCTTCCTCCAGGCCCTTGGGCTATCACCAGCTAGCCCTTGACCCAGCTTCAGCACACTTCCCCTGGGTACTGTGCACTACTCTGCCCCCGCTTCTCATCCCTGAGTCTGAATGTCTGCCTGTAAAGTTTAATGGATTCTGGCTGGGATGTTGCAGATCAGTATGTGGATCATTCAAACATCAAAAAGTGTTAAAGGTTATAGGTGGCCATTTGGGAATAAAGATGTAGAAATAGATGAATTAATAAAAGTACTGTATGACAAAAAAGACAGCAAATCAAGCGTGTCTTCCATGTAGCATTTTCATGATGAGTCAGTAGTGAAAACCAGCAAATCCAATGAATTAAATATTTCATAATTAAATAAAAAGAATATCCTAATTCTTTTTTTAAAATAATTGGTTAAAGTGGTCGATATAACATTAGCTAATCATTGCTGCATCGATTGTGAACATCTGGATGGATACCAGTGTTTTCCTACAAAACTATACTAAAACTTTCTTCCTTTGTGAGGGAAACAAAGAAATCTTTAATCTAAAACTAATCTAAAAAATAAGTGACCCACCTTAAACCAGAGTCATGATAAACAATATATATGCGTTTTTTTTTCCTGAGTGGTTTCATCACGTTTACTGTCTAAGGACAGCAAGCTGTGCAGAACTGATGTAACACAGCTACCATATCCACATGGTTAAATGCTGTTTCACTCGCTGGGCCCACGTCCTCATTTGAGGTTTGACAGTGTTTTAGTAGATAAAGGTGAATGGCTTGGAGATGAATTGAGCTGCAGTTTGGGGAAGGCCTCAAAGGGGACTGGCGGCGGCTCCCAAGCCTAGCAGATCCCCGTGTACTAAATAGAAGTGAAGAAGTTAAAGAATTGAAAAGGGGAGGGAGGGTGGGCCACGTAATCTGGGGGATAATATATAGATGAGAACCGGAAGGAGTGTGTTTGGAGGCGTGGTCCTGCTTCTGAAATTCAGGTACTTTATTTCCAATTCACTTGCTAATATTCAACATCCAAAAGCAATATGTGATTAACATATATTGATTCTGTAGATGTTAAAAATAAATCAATAAAAAGTAATAATAAAGATGCAAATTCCCCATCACCCCACATTCCAACATTCTCTAAGTGAATCAAGTAATATCCCCAACACCATTACACCACCAACAACAATATGAATTGCTGATCCAAGGGATTTATCCATGCTTTCATGCTGCTAACACCAAATTCTGACACTACCAGCTGACGGTTGCAGAAATAATTGAGATTAATTAGACCAGGCGATGATTTCTCAATGTTCTGTTGTCCAGTTTTGGTAAGCCAATAACTCAGATTCCTGTTCTTGGCTGACAGGAGTGGCACCCAGTGTGGTCTTCTGCTGCCTATCTGCTTCAAGGACTATTGTGTTGTGCATTCAGAGATGCTCTTCTGCATACCTATATGAGTGGATGTTTGGATAACTGTTACCTTCCTATCAGCTCGAAGCAGTCTGTGCATTCTCTCTTTTTTGAGTTGCTACTGTAGACATTGGTGTTTACGGGCAGTTGAACAGGTATACCTGATGAAGTTGGTGATGGGTATACACGACAAACAAAATCAGCAAACACTCACATTTGCTGAGATGAAAATAATATATGTATTTTTTTGATATAACTGCAACAGTCAATAGCTTAAACTGCTAAAGCTACTGCTAGTTGACTAATAAATTAATCAGACATTAATAGCATCTATAAGTAGTAGAAGTAGCAGAAAGCTGCAAATTGAAGGTATATGAAAGAGAGCATCTTCAATAACATGCACAAAGTTGTAATGCGCATTTCCACATTTACATTTCAAAGCTGCATCCTTGTTGTGTTCTTGTCCTGTACTCGCTATGATTACGTGTTTGTTTGCTTTTTAATCCCCAGAGATGGACTCAAAGAGAGGAGAGCTCATTAGCAAACATGGATTCTAAGTTCATTAGCAGCTGACTAATGATTATAAGCAGCTGAGACTTCATGATCACAGCCCAATGATCTTTGTGTCTCTCAGTCTGCCCCTTGTATTGATTGTATCGCGAGCTCGTGGAAACAGTATTCGCCCACAGGTTCACGCACAGATATACATGTTTCTAGGCTGCACACACATAAGCAGTGAGGAGAACGGAGACACATACCCACACACACACACAAGTGTTCCTCAACTTGCTGATGCTTGATATTGGGATATACTACAATCTGGCAACTGGCCCACAGTGTCAGTGAGTCCGCTGGGGTTGTTGGCTTCAGCAGTATAAATAAAATATCTTGAACTCCTGTCTTTTGTGTGTTCTTTTACATTGATTCATATGCCCACAGTGTATAGAGGTAGACAGGAAAGGATATATTTTGTCTGGTTTTGTTCTTAAAGTGTTGTTTGAGTAAACTATGTCTGTAGATTGTAACAGTCTCTGATTATGGGCACTTCTTTCCTGGCAATCACTAATGTAGCCATAATCACAGTGAAGAAGGCCCCTTGGGGGTTATAACCAGAATAATGACTATCCTGATAAGGCATTTCACGCTCCCTTCTGTTATTTACTATAAAAGGAAATGTTCATAAATGTTGGGGCACGGCACAACATCAAACTGACAAGGATCATTTTGGGAAACCTTAGTTTTGTGCTGCCTAAAGCTGGTGAAAGAAGCAGAGCAAAGCTTCTTGAGGACTGATGATAGCCAAAGTGCTAATTTCAGCTGTTTGATATGCCATCTGTGTGTCTGAGATTGCAGTTTCAGAGAGAGTTCGAGAGCGGAGGCTGGCAGCAGGAGCAGAGTTTACAGTGAGGTGATGCAGAGTTTAAATGTGAACAAAGTCTGACGCTGACAGAAATATTCAAAAGGATTCATGGCTCACCAAAGTTGGACAAAAGGAAATTGGAAAAATCTTGCCTGGTTTGAGGAGGTTCGATTTCTGATTGATATCAGACATCAGATAGTAGGGTCTGAATTCGGAACAAACAACATGAAATCATGTTTCCATCCTGGCTTGTGTCAGCGGCTCAGCCTGGTGGTGTAATGGTGTGAGAGATATTTCCTTGGCACATTTTGGGCTCCTTAGTTCCAACTGAGCATTGTTTATGACCTTTATGGCCAGGATAATACAGTGTACCATCTTCTGATGGGTGCTTCCAACAGAATAACCATGTCTCAAAACTCAAATCATCTCAAACTGGTTACTTGAACTTGAAGATGTTTTCACTGTTCTCAAATGCCCTTCACCAGATCTCAGTCCAACAGAACACCTTTGGGACGTGGAGGAACAGGAGATTCACATCATGGATGTACAACTGCGAAATCTACAGCAACTGCATGATGCTGTCATGTGAATATGGAGCAAAATCTCTAAGGAGTGTTTCCATCCCCTTGTCAAATCTAAGCTATGAAGAATTACACTAATAATTACACAAAAGGTGCTGTTTAGCTGAGTCTTAGGAAATAGGAATTTGACTCATACTATGGCCTAAAACTCACAATATCTCACCTGGTACTCTGATGATGGTGACAACTGTTTCTTCTACCTCTTAGGAGAGTGTCACTTTTATGAAACTGCTATGATAAATTGCTGCAGGGCTCTTTAAACAAAAAACAGTGAACAACTAGTCTTTGAGATAAAATGTAGAGTCAGCGGTTTGTTCACACAGTCTCAAAAACAGCAATGTAGAAAAATGTCTGAAATGAAGACCGCAAAAGTGCAAGTGGTTTGCGTCTGTATGATTGGAAAAAAACTGACTAGTTAACATTACATAAAGATCTTAGGTTGGGTTAAAATACACAATTTTATGTTAGAAAGCCGCAAGTACTACCTGTTCTACACACAACAACACCTGAATGTATTTTACATGCAAAAACTCAAGTAATACTTTAGTACCGGTATTTGACTTGCGTAGTGTACTTAAGTACTTAAGTCACATGTTACATGCAGCAGAGTACAAGTATATTTAAAGTATGAAAGCATCAGATAAACAAACGTAAGACTCTGAATTCCGTGAAAATGATCACAAATAGCGTATAGAAGTGTTTCCTGCTCTTCACTCAGATTCTGGTAAAGACATCAGCTTCAGTAAAGAGTTATTGAACAATCCATTGCACCACCATAGCTTTCATGTGTTTAGGAAAACTTTTTTTCTACAATAAGTAATTGCTCAAACCATGTAAATGCTGTCACAGACTCTTATATACAAACATTACAAATGTCATCCTGGTTCTGTAGTTTCTTTTTATGTTTCTCCGTCTTGTTTGCTCCCGCTCTATGTCTCACAAAGGCGCCCATTGTTCCTGACCGAATTTCAATTTGGTTGAAATTGAAAGCAGGTGTGGCTCTGCTTTTTCATCTTGTGGGGGGTGCTGGGCTTTTCTATTTCTGTGGGCCTGTTCCTCATGCTCGTTTCATTGAATCATTGACTGCTTGGTAACCCCCCTCCCCCCACAGTTGTTTTTTTTTTTTTTTTTTTTTTTTACATATTGAGTCATTTGCTCCATCTGTCCGACTCATCTATCAGCCAGGTAGTCACTCATTCGGAAAATCATGTCTCATTTCTGTCTCACATGGCATTGCTGATAAGCATTCTGCACATTTTGTTAAATATGATGCAGAAAACCCCTAACCTTCGGGTAAAAATGTCTCCAGCTAGTAACTTTAATTTCTAAATGATTGTATTTACTTCACTATTGTCTCTTGGAGATGTTTATTGCGCATAGGGGGACACTTGCTGAAAAATTAATTAGCTCCAGGATTTGTGTCAAATTACGTCATTATCCAGGATAATACTGCACATCTTTGTTCCTTCCTCCAACCATTCTTTCAATTCATGCAGAAAGACTTTCCTCTGACTGTGCTATAAGTGGAACCATATGTGGAGGTCTGCATGAATATGGGAATGAAGCTGGATGTGGGGACATTTATGTTCCTATATATATGTGTGTGTGTGAGAGAGAGAGATTCCAGATTTGAACATCCGGGATTTATGCGAAAAGGGTGCCTTCTGAGCTGCCAGATGTAGCAGCTCAAAAGGCACCTTGCATAAACAGGATGTGTCGACTACAAACACGTACCCTTACACTGAGGCTTTCTTCTCTTGACAAATATTGGTATAAATATGTGTAGGCTCTCTGTAAAGGGCTTCTTGAGTTTGGTGCCATACTTTATTCAGACAGAACTGGTGACCATAGATGGGCTATAGATGGCCATATGTTTCATTTTCTTATATCATAATAAATAATAATAAAAACATAGCCAGAAAAACAGGTTCAATATATCTTGATGTAAGAAAGATATAGTAAGATTTAAGCTACGTACCCAACAAAAATATTACCTATGCCCCAGTTGTGTTTCAGCACACGTTAGTAATTTTTTAGTAAATGTAATATGAGAGCTTCCATTTTATTAGGTTTTAAAATGTAGTCTCTTGATAATGTAAATGTAGCATATTCACAGCATTGTTTTTCTTACACTTTTACATTAATATTATATAACGAAGGAAAATTATTTCTATGCTTCTTAACAGATTTTGTAGCTACAAGCTAGCTAAATGTATCAAGGCTAAAATATAGTTTTTAGCATAAACAGCCTTAACATTTTAACTTAATATAGTATTCAAATTAACTAACCTTTAATTACGTTTTGGTTATTTAAAAAACTGTAGTGTCAGTATGGCCTATATACAAAATATGGACAAAGCCACTGTGACATTAGCAATTTGATGCATGGTCTACCTTTTTGAAGCTTTGAGTTTGGCATTTTGGCCAAACTTCGTTTTTAGTAGCAAGAAGTGAGAAAAGGCTGGAATGTTAAGTCATGAGCTAATGCTAAAGTAGCCTGTTGATCCAGGGATCCAAACTGTTCAGAAGGCTCTAAATGGTGCCAACACCTCAAATTGCTAAGCAGCCACAGATTTATGTAGCTAATGGCTGTTAACTTGTTAGCAAATGATTTATATTTTCTGCAAATGATGCAAAGCAATATTAGCAGTCAGCTGGTTTGTCTATCTGCCAATTACTTTCTTTTAGCTTTGTATTTGGCTTAGTTCATAGAAGTTTTTCTTTTTTTTTTCCTGGGCAGATGCAGTAAAGCAAAAAAAAAAGTTTTCACATAACTCAAAACAGTGCTGTAAAAAAAACTATGTACACCTATACTGCCTCCATAGGAATTAAGAGAATCAGTAGTAGTCATCTGCTGGTAATCAAATGTGCTTGTTTCCTGATTATTAGCAAGTGAGATAAATATCCTGATAAATTCAGAATTTCTTGCAGCTCGCAGGTCTGGGGCAATGACACAACACAAAGGAAAGACATCAGCAATTATCTTATTATAGAGAGTCATAAGACTATTTTCAAATAATCTGCGGTCCACCATTCTGCAATGAGAAAGTGCAAAACATTCAGTAAATCTTCTAATCTGCACATCTTCCCGGAACAAATTCAAGGTGCAATCAACATGTTATATCTCAAATTCTCAAAATTAGAAAAACAACAAAAAGATATGGCTTATTTGGAAGGATTTCCTCTATTTCTCTCTAAAAGGTATTTTTTAGAATGACTTAGGTCATTGTGGTTTTGTGGTTTGTTTAGCTGCATCTAAACAAACCACAAAACCTCTAGAACAATGTCCTCTGGACAGACCAGACCAAACAAAGCATATGAACACAAACACCGCATACCGACCATCAGCACGGTGGTGGAGGGGTGATGATTTGGTCTATAGTCACTGCGTCAACTATGACCTCCTTTATATACCAACTTAAGCCTGGGCACACTGGTTCATGCGATAAGATGATCACTTCAGCAAATCTGTCACAGAATGGCTGAAAATGAAAACAGTCAAGGTGCTGCAATGTTCTAGTCAAAGTCCAGAACTCAGCCTAACTGAAATGCTGGACATTAAGTGAGCTCTGCATAAATTAATTCAAACCTCAATAAACTGAAGTAACGGTGCATAGAAGAGTGGGCTAAATTTCCTCCACAATGATCTGAGAGACTGATAATGTCATACAGAAAACAATAACTTCAGGTTATTGCTGCTAAAGGTGGTTCCTCACAATACTTTAATATACTCTTCAAGTCCTGCCACGTGTGGGTATCCATGTGAATCACTGTGAATATAAAAGCAAGATGCTTTCTCGAAATACACGAAGCAGTCATCCAAGATACAAACGATACAAATGTGTCTATCACCAACAGTCCAGCATGTGCATATATGTGGATTGATATAAATGACTTTTATGCGTGTTTTCCAGGACTAGTTCATGTTCATGTATAATTTCTGATCAGAAGGACAGAACGATGCCTTTGAGAAAGTCGTCCCCCCTCTCCTCCTCCCACATCTTTGCTCTAAGTGGGGTCGCGGTCGAGGTGGCGTAGTGATGCTTTTCATTAGCTAAGTGCAACTGGGGGAGAAGAGCACACAGCCTTGATTTACTGGGCCTCCTGTCTATATGCCAGGACACACATACTCAGAGAAACCCCTCCTCTCCTCTTTCAGCCTGTCCACTCTGTCCCATTATTCCCTCTATTTTTTCTCCAGATCCATCCATTTCCCTTACCTCGAGCCTCTCTTTTTCTGTCTCGGTTTCTCTGTCTCTCCACATAACTTCCTTTTCCATTTTCTCTCTCAAGCCTGTCGTGGGAGTCTCCTTCTAGCACGACACAGAGGACAGCTTTCTTTCTCTTTTACATTGCTGTCCTCTGCTGTGTGCTAAAAATGTCAAAATGCATTTTTTTAGGGTCATCACAATACCACTGAAAGTAACATCAGCTTTCCATAATGCTGAAAAGAAGGCATTTTGCTTGGGTTCATGTTGTATTCATGAAAAAGCATGATTCAAGTTGGATTTTTTTTTCAACTTGAATCAACTTGAGGTCAGATCACCTCGTGGTTTGTAAAAGGATGTAGACAATGTAAATGCTCTGGTAAACCTTAATGTTTTTATATGCTGGTGCTGTCAGGTTTCAGGAGAGATTACCAACATCCTGAACGTTAATTTCTTGGCGAAACTTTAGCTTCACAGGAAGCAAGTTGTTTCATACCATATGATACAGTCTGTCATGGAAGATTAAGAAACTGATGGCATTCATTACTGAAGCAGCTTTTTGATTACATGCCTAAGTGTGAGCTTGAGATATATTTTTCATTCCTAGAAAAGAAAAAAAGAAAAAAAAGAAACTCAGAGAGTCGTTTCATTTGTAAACGCATGATCTCTTTGCTCATTACTAGCCATTTCAGCTTCTGAGGCCCTTCCCCTCTTTCTTCTCTCTTTTTAAAAAAAAAAAAAAAAAGTTGAATCCCAGATGCTACATGGCAGAAATCCAAGTGCCATTTGCACTTCTGTTGTCTCGATATTCACAGTGGGCCCGTGCGCCAGGCTGTGCATTCATGTTTATACGTGTGTGTGTGTGTGTGTGTGTGTGTGTGTGTGTGTGTGTGTGTGTGTGTGTGTGTGTGTGTGTGTGTGTAAACTTGTGGTTGTATGTTTTTTCTCCCCCAGCCCATCTATCATTGTTTGACAGGACATGTTGACCCCAGTTGCTGTGGCAGCCAGGTAACCATGGCACCTGACTGTGACACAGCTGGTTACGTCTGATTGGTTTAGCCGCCGGCTTTCTGCCAGTTCATCTTTAACATCGAGACTTTGGAGCCTTTAAAGGCTATTTATAAGCTCAGCGAGTCCCACGCTGCAAAAAATGCCAGTCTTAAGCAGGTGTTTGCTCTCATGTTTAATCTGAATGTCTTTCAGATCCATCCATCCATCCATTCGCTTCCGCTTATCCTCTTCAGGGTCGCGGGGGGTGCTGGAGCCCAGCTGTCATAGGGCGAGAGGCGGGGTGCACCCTGGACAGGTCACCAGTCTGTCTCAGGGCTAACACATAGAGACAGACAACCATTCACACTCACATTCACACCATGGGCAATTTAGGCTACGTCCAGACTAGCCCGGATAGATTTCAAAATGGCGTTTTCGTCTGAAAACGCTCCGCATCCACACTAGCGTTTTCAGTCTTTTTCACAGAGTTGCGCGTCCACATTGAAACGGCCGAAAACGCTTACGTTCCAGTCCTGCACATGCGCAAAAGCGAATGAGGATTACATAATTTGAAGAAAAGCTATCTGGAGCATGTACAAACTGATATTAAGTGTAATATGAAATGTTACTGTAAAACTGTTAACTAGCTAATGTTACTACAATTGCTAGCCACTGTAAAAAATTGTCTTGATTTACAGAAGCACTAAAAGGTTTCTTGAATTGCCACCAAAATGGCTTCAAAAGTAAGTCACTCGCCATAGACTGCTGTGTTAACATGTCTAGCTCTATAGCAGAAATAAATGTTTATGCTACAGCATGCTACAAAACCAGTTTCTGTCTCTATAACTTAAAGGCTATTTTATAAAAACTTATGTAATTTTTAATATAAAAACCTACTCGTTTTAACTTTATTAAGACTGAACTTACACTATACAACATAAGAGGTGAAGCTTTGAGAGATGAGTAGGTATAGCCACTCTCTGTTAGATAGCGCCTTAGCTAATTTGTTTCAGTGGGCTGTGATTGGGGTGTTGGTGCTTTTTGGAACATTTTCAATGCAAAATATGTGGCTCGCTGTATGGTTAGCAGTAAGAAGACCATAGAAAAAGGGTGAGCTTTGAGTTTTGGTGAGTGACATTCAATCATTTAGGTTTTTTTTGCATGTTACTTAGCAACAACCCATTGACTATGTTATGTCCAACTATGGGCTATGCATGTTGAAAACGAAAACCAGAAAGTTTCTAGGACCAAATATTACATCCACTACCTATAGATAATACCAATTCATATGACAAAATCTGTTTATAGCAGGTTTAGCAGATTTCAGTGTGTATGAAATTCACCCCTAGGGTTACTATATATTCTTAATTTTATCATCTTCAAAACAAAAACATCACAGTGGGCCAGAAGCTAACAGTGCTAGCTGTGTGGAGTTTGCATGTTCTCCCCGTGTCTGCGGGGGTTCTCCCTGGGTACTCCGGCTTCCTCCCGCAGTCCAAACACATGCAGTTAGTGGGGATAGGTTAACTGGTCAATCTAAGGCTATGTCCACACTAATCGTTTTCTCTCCGTTTTGGCCTCCCGTCCACACTGAGACGGCGTTTTCCGCTCTTGAAAACGCATACATTTCAAAACGGAGCTGCCCCATCGCACTGTGGACACTCGAAAATCAGACTTTCTAAAACGATGACGCATTTTAGTCATGTGATGCAGTCATGTGACCAATTAAACAAAGATAGCGGAGTGCATTATACAGCAGTTGTTTTGATTGCTCTCAATTTTGACAGCCCTAAAAAAGATTAAAGTCAGTGCAAACAGTGTTGAGGAGATACTCGTTATACCACTATCAAGCAATACTTTAATTTTTTTCCTATATCATGTTTTCACCTGGCACAGTACTTTTGAATCTGTCCGTTCAACCAATTCTCCATTAATCAGTACACAGTATATGGATAAAATGTTTAGTCTGCCTCTGTATCAATCTGAGCTGCTGCTGTTGAGCAGAACAAACAAATGGAAGAAACAAGGTTGTTTGAGAGATAGATGTTGCAGTGGTTCATAATTAATTTTTTACATGAATTATCACCATGCATGTAGCATATTGTTTGTTTGAAGTTACCTGTTCTAATATGCTGTGTGTGCTGCTGGCTAGCCAAGGTCAGCCAGGATTCCTCTTTGGAACTTATAGCGAGAGTGTCACAGTGTGACAAAAGCCATTAAGATTTAGGGAGATATGGGAGCGAAAACGCTGAGAAACACACTTTTGAAAAGAGCTTTGAGCCAAATTGACTGCAGCACACGGAGGAGGGGAAAAAAAGACCAGGGAGCTTTGGAAAGCAACAGGAAAATGAGCTCAAAGATGATGAAGCAAAGGATTACATGACTTAGTGCAGCTTTCATCAGTGAGCCTCATCATACCTACAGTCCTTTGAAGATGTAGTAGGTCTAGTTGTAGTTGAAGTGATTAAAATTAGCAATGGGAAAAAGCAGTGAGCTATAATAATGTGCAAAAGTCTTGAGCCACTACTTGTTTTTATATTTTTCTGCCAAGAAGCCAAACTTTCTTTTACTTTTTTTAAAGTGGTTTCCATCAATAGTTCTTCAGGCTTACTGAAGTTTGTTTAAAGTCTTTCTTTGAACACTGGCTTTTTTTCTTTTGCTGATTTTAAGTCCAGTCTTTGTACTACCAAACTGACCACCTTCAGATCCCCCCTGCCACCTGCTCCTGGATTAAAGATTTCTTCACTAACCAGCCTCAATCTGTCCGACTTGCTGATTGAGGCTGGTGCTTGGACAACAACATGAAGCTGAACTTCATTAAAATAAAAGAGCTCATAATGGACTTCAGAAGGCACAGACAGGTCACTCCCCTGCCATTGTAAAAGGATAACGGGTGGAATCTGCCTCCACCTTCAGGTTTCTGGGCACCCACGTCTCCACTGATCACACCTGGACCAACAACACCAACGCCCTGGTAAAGAGGGCCCAGCAGTGACTGCACTTCCTCCATATCCCGAGGAAGAATAACCTGGAGAAGAAGCTGCTGCTGGCCTTCTCACACACCTCAGTGGAGAGCATGCTGTCCTACTGCCTGAGTGTTTGGTACTCAGGGGCCACTACTAAGAACAGGAAGGCTAAGCAGAGGGTAATTAATACCACCCAAAAAGTCAGTGACTTTCCTCTGCCACCCCTGAAGGCCATCACCAGATCCCCCCGTCTCAGGAAAACCAGGGCCATCACAGGTGACCCCTTGCACCCTGCCCACCACCCGTTTGACCTGCAGCCCTCACGTCAATCAGGTCCGACACCTCTAGACTCACAAACAGGTTCCTACCCTGGGACATTCAGACTGTTAGCAAACAACATCCCCCCACACCCCCAAGCCATGGCGTGAGTAACCCTTCATCACTCAGGCCACTCAAAAACGAACTCTGTACTCAGACCAAGTCTTTTCTTTGCACTACTTCCAAGCACTTTGCAACTATTTTGTTTACTAGGTTGTGGCTTTTTCTTATTTTTGTATATATTTCTCTTGATTGTATACATTTCTCCTGTTTGCTATTTAATCCTGCTGTCTTACTATTTATATGTCATTGTACATGTTCAGTGACAATAAAGGGCTATTCTATTCTATTCTATTCTACTTCACTCTCTGGAGTGTGTCCTTAAAAATTTAAGGAAATGGAGGACAAAAAAAGTGGCAGGTCTAAATCCAGCAAAGGCTTGACACAGATTTTGAGATATTCATCTGGCTCTTCAGGTAATCCATCTACTGTTCACTGAAGCCTCATCAGAAATAGTCTCAGCTGATAGGTGGCCATCAAGAAGTCTTCTTAAGGAAGGGGAAAAGAGAGATAATGTAAAATCATACCTGTATAGAAAAACACACAGTGGAAAACCATCAGTCATGGATCGGCCTCCCCAGAGCCCGGACCTGAACATTATTGAAGCAGTGTGGGATCATGTTGACAGAGAACAGAACAAAAGGCAGAAACATCCAAAGAAGAGCTTTGAATGTCCTTCAAGAAGCCTGGAGAACTATTCCTGAAGACTACTTAAATATTGACTTTTAAGCTCATTCGAAGCTCATTAGACATTTTCTTGTATATTTGCACATTTTTCGTAAATTGATCCCCATTCTCCTTGCAAAATGTTACAAAATTAAGGTTTTCTCTAGTCTGTTCCACAGCACGGCATTTCAAACAGTACTTGTGGTAGAAGGTTATGTTGTAGGTGGCAGTAGGAGCTATCTGTTGCATAGTGGTCCTAAGTAAGACATCACTTGTTCTTTGGTTTAGAGATGGACCACAATCTCTGAGTGGTAATGAGTAAATTTCAGGAGCACTGTGGACACGTGCACATGCATTTCCTGTGCATTTTAAATAAGCTGCTCTGAGCTACTCTTTCTACAAGAACCTCCCCTCCCCCAAACAGCTCCTCATCGTTGGTGCTCTGCAAACGAAATCAATTACTGTGTGCTACTACAGAATTACAGACTTACCTTTAGACATCAACACAAACTGGTGCAAGTAGAAACAATTAGCGCGTTTATCTACTTAAAGAAAGACACAGAAAGCAGAAAAACTTAAAACCGATCACTCCTCTGTAGGAGAAGTGATCAGTGATCTATTTACAGTGAGCAACTTGCACAACATGATGTGGCAGCAATGTTGCCTATGTTGAATAAGATAATCAGTTAACTGTTCAACTGTTAATCTGTTAAAAACAAAACAAAACTATGTTTGCAGGTATAGACCCTGTCACCTTAAGAAAGATTGATTTCTCCTTTTGCCAGAAATAAATATTCCAAAGCCCTCGCAATGATTTATATTCGTGGGAATGTTTGAGGAATGTCTTAATTCATTGACTCATTCATGCATCCTTTCAAGGTGATATCTGGAAGGAGGTGTATATAAAATACTGTTTTCAATAAAGCAAACTCAGATTTACAGCCCAGCCGAGCTCAACCCAAACCAGGCCAGCTGCACAAATACACAAAGGAAATGGCATCATTATTATGACTCACAGAGGAGGCTGTTAGGAAAAGTGGGCTCTGGACAACAGGGAAAGAGGGAGATCTAGCAGGGTGTTTGCTTTAAGTGCAATTCTGAGTGATGATGTCACATGATGAAATGACAAAAGAAGAGATCTGGGATTTGCCTGTTGTCTTTTTGGCCATACGAACTGGGGTAACTGCATCAAAGCAACCCACAGACCTTTGTATGATAAAATAAAACCAGATCAAACCACATAAGCAAGTCAGAAAGAAAATAAAGGCCTAAAACATTCAGAAACCTAAACCAACTCGTCTATTCTGAGCACATTTTGAAGCGTTCATCGGCTGGTTTCCTTCAAAGGAAAAACTCGTGCGTTGAGTGCATTTTCCAAGCTGCAGGACAGACTAATCAGATCAATTCTGAGTAATGTGCAGCTGTTTGGAGAGAAACCCACATTTTAACACAGCGTTCGAGATGTCATTGCATGTCAGGAATAAATTACACAAGTCATGGAATTAATTTTGCAAGGGTCTTTTGGGATCCTCCAAGTTGTTATCCTGGTCATGAGCAACATGCTCGCAGCAGCTGCAACCCCATCTTCTTCTTCATCATCATCAGCATGCGTAAAACAATATTTTTGATTTTTCTTCTTCACTGCTTTGCACAGTTTCTCGAGCTGTTGTGTCCTCAGGCTGCTCTGAAATGAAGCCCCGGACACACACTTGCAAACAATACTGCACACACACACACACACGAACACACACAGGCAAGCATCATTCCTAGAGTTTTTTAGGTTGCTGGCTGCTGTAAGGCCTTTTTTTCACTCCATCGTTAATTAGTCATTTAATTAGAGAACTTCAAAGTGAAAATATCCTATGCTGTTGGGTGGGCTGTGTCTCTGTGTGTGCGTGTGTGTGTCAGTGTGAGTGCACTTATTTGCACGCAACAGTCTTTTGGGCCTTATAAGGTAGAAAAATGACTTGTTTGAGTTGCATCACTGTTTCGGACATTAACCCTCCTATTCAGTATAACAAAGACACAAGGAAACAGCTTAGCTGAAACCAAAAATCATCAAAAGTTGAGGTGAAACTCTCACGTGCAGCCAGATGTATCGAATGTGTTTTGATTGGCTTTGGATCTGCTTCCATCGATTTGTAGCGATGCACTCCTGATCTCGTTTCCTCTTCTTCCCGCAGCCCGACGAGCTGGAGGGCGTCCACACGCACACCTTTAAGCTGAAGCCATTCAAGAAGGCCAAGAGTTGTGATATATGCAAGCAGGCCATCACCAAGGAGGGCCTCATCTGCAAAGGTGGGTGTCTAGCATGTTGGCTTTAAAGTGGATCTGAGCAGACGTAAGACAGTAGACCGAGTAAATTATGACCAGGCAGGGGTTGGATTCCCAGAATGGCTGAGGGTGAGATTCATTTATAAATATAAAAACTGACCATTTTATAACAACTGCCTTCCTTAGACTTCACATGAATCTTCCTTAGACTTGCTGCTTCTGCAACCTGGAAGTGGCAGTAAATAGATGTATATCAGTTATGTTATGAGTTATGACCCAATTTTACTTTAAGAAACATTATTATAAACATTGTCAGTCTGTGAAAAAAAAGTGTGGGCAAATAGTTTAACAAACCCCTAGACATCTTTATTACAGAAGTTAGCACCATCGCCTGACTAAAAGAATGTCACAGGCTGGGTCTCTGACCCAGCGCTCTGAGTTCATGTTTGTATTTGTCTCATTTTGTTATGTGATTTAGTTTGTGTTATTTCCTATCTGCCTTTAGTTTAGGCAGTTATTGTTCCTGGGTTTTCTATGTTTTGGGGTTTTGTATTTATTCATCACATATTAGGTCTGTTAAGTTGTGTTGTCATGTTTTAGTTTTAGTATTTCCTGTTTTATTCTGACAATGTCATGTGTTCTTTGTTTATTGTATTTAGCTTTCCTCTCCTGGTCCTGTCATTAGGTTTATGTCTGTCAGCTGTTTCCCCCATGTGTCTCCACCTCCCCTGATCACCTCATGTATGTATTTAAGCCCTTTGTTTTCTGCATGCCATGGTCAGGTCGTCTGCTCATCCATGTCTCATCTCCAGGTACCCATGTCAGTTCACTATGGTTAAGGTTTTTCATGTTTTGTTATTAGTTCACCCAGTTTAGGTTATTGTTTAGTTTTCACCGATGCCCTATTATTTTGTACCCTCGTTGCTAACCTCAATAAACGGCTTGTTTTGTTAATCCACACCACGTTTTGGTCTGCGTTTGAGTCCTCCTCTGCAACACATACGGTCTGCCCCAGCCAGACCGTGACAGTACGACCTGACCACTATGGACTCAGCAGACCGCGAGCTTTACGAGCGTCGGGAGGCAGCCTTCGCTCAGCTGGAGGAGGAGCTCCGCTGGAAGCCGTGGCGTACCCCCGACTACGAGCGCATTTTCCACGGGACTCGGCTAGCTCTCGGAGGTCCCAAGAGCTGCCGAAAGTCCCCGCCTGTTGCGCTGCCTGCATCTAAGCCTCGCTCGCTTCAGGTGGGAGTCCTCCGTGTGGCTTCAGGCGCTCACGCTCCAGCCTCGGTGTCACCATTCTGTGCACCAGGGGCTCAGTCGCTCGCTCCGCCGGCTTCCTCCACTCGCAGGAAGCGGCGCGCACGCCGCCATAAACCGGACATCGCTGAGCAGCTCACGGTGGTGAGTGAAAATGACTTTTATTCTCACGTCCCGTCTGACATTAACAACAATCGGCTCACTTCCGATCCATGGGGAATTTCCCTTATGGATGACGACGTGGACTGGGAGGATCCGTTTTGTTTTACTCCCTCTACGCAGGGAGGGATGAAAGACAATTCCCGCTCGCTTAAGTCTGCACATGCGGTTAAAGGAAAAACTGTTAACACTTCTACCAGGTCTACAACACTCAGTTCAGGTTTTGTTAAGTCTGGTTCAATCATCCCCAAGTCAGCTCACTCTAAGACCGTTAACCCAAGGACTGCTAATACTAAGACTGCTAAACATGAAGTGGACGGCGGATTCATTTTTGCTAGGTCTGTTTTTGTCGACCCAATACATATTAACCCTAAGCCTGCCGTTTCTAAGACTGTTTTTTCTGAGCCTGCTCCTTTGCCTGTTCGTGTTTCTGCTGCCAGGGCAGCTCGGGCCCAGCGTACCCCTGCACCCGTACCAGTTCCTCGGGTGAGGGAGTCTGAGGCCCAGCTGGTCCCTGCTCTGGTTTCCAGGCCAGCTGAGGCTCTGTCCGTTTCTGCACCCGTACCAGCTCCTCGGGTGGGAAGGGCAGTTGCCCAGCCGTTGCCGGTGCCTGTCCCGGCTTCCGGGGTGAGGGGGGCTGTGAACCAGTCCACCCCTGCACCCATGCCGGTCCCCAGGGTGAGGTCAGCCAGGATACAGCCCGTCTCCGCACCCGTACCTACTCCTCGGGTGGGAGTGGCTAGTGTCCAGCAGGTGCCTGCACCCGTTCCTGTTTCTACTGAAGGCTCAGGAGAATTCAGTCCGCAACCAACACCACCATCACTACTGCATGCTTTTCAGTCTATAGCTCAGTCATTAGCTCTGTTAGCAGCCCAGTCAATAGTTCATTTTCCTGTGTTTCCGTTAGCTCAGCCCTTAGCCCACTGTGCAGCTCAGCCAGCTCCCCATTGTTCAGCTCAGTCATTCGCTCCATCACCTGCTCAGCCTTCTGTCCAGCCGGTGGTCTCTACACCTGCTGGTCATGCTTCGTCTGCTGGAGGTTCAGGAGAATCCACCCAGCTTCATGCCTCGTTTGCTGGAGGTTCAGGTGAACCCAGCCAGCTTCATGCTTCGTTTGCTGGAGGTTCAGGAGAACCCAGCCAGCTTCATGCTTCGTCTGCTGGGGGTTCAGGAGAATCCAGCCAGCTTCATGCTTCGTTTGCTGGAGGTTCAGGAGAACCCAGCCAGCTTCATGCTTCATTTGCTGGAGGTTCAGGAGAACCCAGCCAGCTTCATGTTTCGTCTGCTGGAGGTTCAGGAGAACCCAGCCAGCTTCAAGTTTCGTCTGCTGAGGGTTCGGGTGAACCCAGCCGGCTTCAAGTTTCGTCTGCTGGAGGGCCCGAGGAGCCCATCCAGCCTCATGCCACGTCAGCTGGAGGGCCCGAGGAGCCCGTCCAGCCTCATGCCTCGTCAGCTGGAGGGCCCGAGGAGCCCGTCCAGCCTCATGCCTCGTCAGCTGGAGGGCCCGAGGAGCCCGTCCAGCCTCATGCCTCGTCAGCTGGAGGGCCCGAGGAGCCCGTCCAGCCTCATGCCACGTCAGCTGGGGGTTCAGGAGAACCGCACCAGCCTCAAGCCACGTCAGCTGGGGGGCCCGAGGAGCCCGTCCAGCCACCTTCAGATTCTGCTTCTGTTTCGCCTGCTGCAGCTCCAGCCTGTGCTTCGCCTGCTGCGGCTCCAGCCTGTGCTTCGCCTGCTGCGGCTTCGTCAGAGCCTTCGTCAGAGCCTGCTGCGGCTTCGTCAGAGCCTTCGTCAGAGCCTGCTGCGGCTTCGTCAGAGCCTTCGTCAGAGCCTGCTGCGGCTTCGGCCTCTGCTCCTGCTTCTGCCTCACCTGGTCCGGCCTCTGCTACGCCTGGTCCAGCCTCTGCTTCAGCGTCGCCTGGTCCTACGGCTGTTATGCCGCCGCCCAAGCCTCGCTCTGCACCTGGGAATCTTCGGCCACCTGCTGGACGTCACCGCCGTCGAGGTCGGCCACCTGAACTGTTTCTACGCCGTTGCCGTCCGCACGGACGGCCCCCGGAACTGTTCGACCATGGACTTCTGTGCCGTCGGCCTCCGGGCCGGCCCCCTGATCACATGAACTATGATTTTCTGGACCGTCACCCTCCGGGTCGGCCCCCTGAGGAGTCATGAACTGTTCCCTGTGCTCCTGTGATTTTGATGGACATTTTGGGTTTTTTTGGCCTTGTTTCTGGCCCTCCGTCCTGGACCCCCACCGCCCGCCCTTGGTGGGTTGTTTTGGTTTTGTTTTTCGAGGTTTTGGGCGTCTGGAATCCGCCCTTGAGGGGGGGGCTCTGTCACAGGCTGGGTCTCTGACCCAGCGCTCTGAGTTCATGTTTGTATTTGTCTCATTTTGTTATGTGATTTAGTTTGTGTTATTTCCTATCTGCCTTTAGTTTAGGCAGTTATTGTTCCTGGGTTTTCTATGTTTTGGGGTTTTGTATTTATTCATCACATATTAGGTCTGTTAAGTTGTGTTGTCATGTTTTAGTTTTAGTATTTCCTGTTTTATTCTGACAATGTCATGTGTTCTTTGTTTATTGTATTTAGCTTTCCTCTCCTGGTCCTGTCATTAGGTTTATGTCTGTCAGCTGTTTCCCCCATGTGTCTTCACCTCATGTATGTATTTAAGCCCTTTGTTTTCTGCATGCCATGGTCAGGTCGTCTGCTCATCCATGTCTCATCTCCAGGTACCCATGTCAGTTCACTATGGTTAAGGTTTTTCATGTTTTGTTATTAGTTCACCCAGTTTAGGTTATTGTTTAGTTTTCACCGATGCCCTATTATTTTGTACCCTCGTTGCTAACCTCAATAAACGGCTTGTTTTGTTAATCCACACCACGTTTTGGTCTGCGTTTGAGTCCTCCTCTGCAACACATACGGTCTGCCCCAGCCAGACCGTGACAGTGAAGGTCCTGGACATGGTCTTGTGCTGCTGAGTTCAATGTGTTGTGCATTCAGAGATACTCTTCTGCATACCTTGGTTGTAAGTGTTATTTGAGTTACTGTTGCCTCCCGGTCAGCTCGAAGCATTTTAGCCATTTTCCTCAGACCTCTAGCATCAAGAAAGCATTTTCTCTCTAAAAACTGCCGCACAGTTCAGTTCAGTGCAGGTCAGCTAAAGCTTGATTCTAGCATAATTTAAGCCATTCAGGTTTACATTAAAGAAAGGTTTAAAACAAAGTTTTATTTGTATTTGAATGTTTTTTCTCCCCAAGTCTATTTTTAATATACACATCCTTTTTGTTTACGCTGTACGCTCTATTTATGTATGCATTGGTCTACTGTTTTAGCTTTGCTTTCTCTCCCTCTTGCCTTTGAGCCCCTGCCTCCCCCTCTTCCTCAATGATCCAGTCACATGTTTTTGAGTCTAATTTTAGAAGTACTAAAGGTTTTATTGTCACTCCAAGAAAAGTCCAAGGGAAATTAACATTAGAAGACTCCCAGGCAGCCTCACATTTCCTCTGTTTCTTTTTCTCTGGTCTCCCTCTGTCTTTGCACTCTTTCCCTTGCTCTCCCCATTTTTGAACTACAGTACAAACAGAGTGTCTTTAGCAGAGGCCAGATGACAAACGGGGAGAAAAGCCCAGCAGTAGGGGAATGGGCTTGTATAGGGCTTTGGCTGAGGATTTGGTGTTAAAATTAGCATGGCTGCTGCTGCATTAGCCTAGATAAGAGGGGGAAAGAGGGGGAAAGGGATGAGTGGTAGGGGAGGGGGCCAGAGCTAGGGTGAAGAGTGAGAAATATGGGTAGCAATGACGCTGGGTGATAGATATGGGTACAGAAAAGAAAAGAAGGCATACGCTTTTATTTATTGTACTTTCTGTCCTGTTAAACTAGAGCTATAGTGTACTATATGTTCACAAGCACCTGGACAATTATAATTATCTAAAACTCCTTGTTGTCCTTTACCAGGAAGGGTTGCTATGCAGCACATTGCTGGTTATTGTAAAGGATTAGATGTGACAATAAGACTATGTGCTGTGCAATCGTCCAGATACATTGCTTTAAAATCAGCTAAAAAAACTCTCAGGGAGGCCCTTTGAATGTCAAAGAATGAGATAAACAAAAGACATACAAAAAGGTTAATCTTTGCTAAAGTGAAGCCATTTCTCTGTTTTAGAGACTTTGACAGAGCTGTTCATGACTTCATTTCATCTCGCCTCGACTACTGTAATAATCTTTACTCTGGTGTTAGTCTGTCATCAGTTAGCCGTCTACAGCTGGTCCAAAATGCTGCAGCACGGTTACTAACTGGCACACGCAAGCGTGAACACATATCTCCCATACTGGCATCATTGCACTGGGTGCCAGTTAGTTTTAGAATTCATTTTAAGATTTTTTTTTTGTAAGGCATTAAATGGGTTAGCACCCTCATACCTTTCTGATCTTTTAAATTGGTACACTCCTGCAAGATCACTGAGGTCTGTGGATCAATTGGTCCTGGCTGTCCCGAGGTCCAGATTAAAGCACAGAGGAGATCGGGGCTTTGCTGTAACTGCTCCTAAACTGTGGAACAAACTGCCCCTTCACATCAGGACCTGCCCAACATTGGACACTTTTGAAACCCGTCTGAAAACCCAGTTTTATTCCTTGGCTTTTAAATCAGAATGAGTTTGTATTACTTTTAACTATGTTATATCTTACTCAAATCTTCTAATTTTATGATTCTTTTTCTTTTCTTTTATCATGTCTCCCTATGTTTTTATGTCTTTTAGTTATCTTAATTGTACAGCACCTTGGTCAGCATTTGTTGTTTTAAATGTGCTATATAAATAAATTTGACTTTGACTAAAAATGGGGGAGAAAAGTCATATTAAGCAAAGTCATAAAGCAAGCAACCCTGTGTATTTTACCCTACATAGGACTTTGTTTTGTAAAATAAGCATCGTGTTGTAATCAGTAACACTTCAAACTAATGATTGGAATCCTACGCGTATCTTCAAAGTGTTTG
Source organism: Diplotaxodon limnothrissa (assembly GCF_057381915.1). NCBI lineage: Eukaryota > Metazoa > Chordata > Actinopteri > Cichliformes > Cichlidae > Diplotaxodon > Diplotaxodon limnothrissa. The sequence continues at coordinate 23,362,835 of NC_140617.1, read as the reverse complement.
GTGAGGTCATAAATCCATAAAGAAGAAGGTTTGTTTCCTCACATACCTATATACCTGTTTTCAAATAGAGGATTCGCCCCCCCCCTTGTAGTTAAAAAGAATGCAGCTTGAAGGTTTCTGTGCAAAGGCTTAACCTTTCTGACCTGAAACTTCTGACCATCTTTCATAAAGAGTGTTTGCTTCAAACATGCAAAAAGACAAATTTGCATTAATAAATGAATAAAATTTGATTACAGACTGTTACTATTATGTGCTGAGGAGACTTGTACCACCTTGATTCAAGTGTGACCCATTAACAGTCTAGAACATACATTAAAAGTCCAATTTATCACTGTTTAATCAACATTCTGTGTTCATTTCAATCACTTTGGCTTGCATTTGCTATTGATTTTTGCATCAATGTTTCACCTTTTGCCTGAAACATTAAGGTAGTGAAATGCAAACTGATGGATGGATGTTTGCTTCATGTGACCACTTGAGGGCAGCACCACAGCATGTTGGCATCAGGGATGGTGCTGACCTTATTTCAGTTTCAGTGCATTCAGCAGTACAGCGCTGCAATTCTAAACTCTCCACACCATCTAAGCACTTTAATTGTTTTCCAATACTGAGCACACATCTACAGTTGCTGCTTTCAGCTTCATTTTGTGATCTATGTGAAAGGAAACATCCATTAATCTCTTTACGGTTGTTAATGGTTTTTGCTCCTGTGGGTGTAAATCAACAACTGCACATAATGCTGCCTCTTTTATTTCAGCGTGCCGGTTGTCCTGCCACAAGAAATGTGAAGTGAAGGTAAGACACGATCTTCACTGTCTTCTTTTGTTACTGATGAGACTGATGTCTTCATTGTGCATTCTAGTCTTTGTCACACCTTATTACTGTATAGAAGTACACATATTTTTACTTATTGTACAAGCACATACAATGCACCACACATACAGCAGATAAACTGTGACTGTGGTCATTGCATCGGGAATAGCAGGAATTTAAAAGTTGCTTTTCTACACGGTTTTTCCCCCTCCTGAAGCACTATTGCAAATGTTAAGCGAAGCCCATTTATGGGTTTTTTCAGGCTGTTTAAATCAATTTTAGCACTGCATGGAAAAATGCACAGTCCGGCAAAAAAGCTTTAACCTGCCTGCCTCAGACTGCAGTGTGACGTCATCCAGAGCAGCACGCTGGCTAATAAACTTCATGCAAGTGCACATCTCCACTTAGATTTCTTTGTAATTCACACACACATTCACACACTGAATGTGTGTGTGAATGGGTGGATGACTGAATGTAGTGTAAAGCGCTTTGGGGTCCTTAGGGGCTAAGTAAAGCGCTATACAAATACAGGCTATTTACCAGTTACCATTTGTAATGGTGTGGGTTATAGTGCTTATACGGTCGTCTACGGAGGACCAAAACTACTGAAATCATCAGCACAGGTTGAAAATGAATAATTGAATCCATGAAATACAAAATTACGCAAAAGGCAAAATAAATGAGGGAGTAGATAAATGCAAAGACAAGAAGAAATATCAATTTGCCATATTTTGTAAATTAATACTAACATTTTTGTTTAGATTGTTTTGGTGCATCTGATGGTTCAGTTATTTAAGTATTTAAGATTTTGGCTGTTTGATCCAACACAGAGAATAAAAAGACTCATGATTCTGATTACTTTTGAGTAGCATGTGACATGTCCTTACACAAATAACGTTATCAGTTTAAATATAATTTAAAACAATTTTATATACTTAAAAAAATCTTTTGAAAACATCGTCGCCTCATTTGTACTTGGCAGCCCTCTGTTTTTTTGTGTGGTTTCGTTTCGTTTTCCCACAATTATTTTTCACTGTAAATGATCGCCCACTCAGATCAACCCCTAATTTCACTTCAATTACACCTCATCATTCAGAAACTGCTGATACTTACCAGCTATGCATGAAGCATTATTATTAGTATAGTGGCTTTATCTTGTACCATAATCAGCCATAACTATGCATTGCTAACAAAATAACTTTGACCATTTGGGGCATGGAGATCGGACCTCTCGGGGTATCCTGTACGAGGACTTTGGCATCATGGTCTTCAGCTCCTTTGGATTAGCAGTGGGGCCCTACTGGGATTGGATTTTGATAGTGCTATTGAACTGGGATCATAATTTCGGTATATTTGTTGTGTTCCTCGAGCTGTCACTGAGTATATTTTGAAGTGGTGTGAGGCGTATTGTCTTGCTTGGTGGTACATATCATCGTGACATCCACATGAATGCCAAAACCCAAGGTTTCCCAGCAGAACATTGTCCTATAACAAGATGATCAATTTTATTCACTTCACTTGTCAGTGGTTTTTAATATTGTGGTGGATCAGTGACTTCAAATATATGTGCAAAAAAAAAAAGAACTACTTGGGGGCAAATACGCCATGTAAGGCTTTATTTCTGCCTCTTGACTGACTGTGGGATCACAGTTCCACTCACCACATTTGATCCCAATCAGCGGTAACAAAAAATAAAGAAAAAAGGGGAGAGCAAATGAAAAGGAAGGAGCGGAGGAATGAGTGAATGAGAAGCAAGGGAAAGGGTGGAGGGAAAGAGTGTAAAAAGGCTGTATACTTAGTGGTTTTAGTTGTGACTGGTGGGGAGAAATGTTGAAATGTCTCCCCTCTCCTTTATTTTCCTCTCCAGTTCATAACTCCTCTCCCCAAAAAACCTCCCCTCAAGCCATTCGTCTACCCAAATATTACTATAGGAACAAAAGTTATGTGTTCCCAAAACATCCACGGAGAAATCTGCCAAATACCTCTAAAACCGGGCAAAGTCATTTGTGGTGGCAATTTGGGGAATAATCAGGATAGCGTCATGAGTCATTCGTTCTGGTGGTGACAGACAGCCGACAGGAAATGTTTTGAGAAGAGAGTAGGTTTGCGTGTCAGAAGGGAAAGGACTGTAGATGGAGGGAAATTGTAAATCTGGATGAAAATTAGAGATGCGTTAATGTGCAAATGCCAATATTGATTTACTTGGGAGCAAACATTTGTGTTGGCTTTATCCAGGGAAATGACCCTTGAACAAAAACAAACAGGACACAAATATGCCAGCGCCGTGCTCGTTGTTTCAGGTTGTAAAAGTGCGGTTACGATTTGTGCAAATACGAATGTGAATTTAGGCAATGCTTTGGGCCGCCTCTTCGCTGACCTTGAGCAGTAAATTTGTCATGAAGCACAATGAGGTTTGTTGCCAGCAGTTTGCAGTTCACCAGACATGAAGATAACTGCAGCGCTGCACTGATTTCATTTTGTGTGTTTATTATTTTAATTCGCCACAACTTCCCCTTTATATGCCAAACACTGCCCAGGGCATTGAATGACAGTTGCTTGAAGGTTTTAAGGGTTTTTCATTTGGGTTTATGAAGCATTTCTGTGTTTTTATAGTATTTTAATGGCACCTATACTGATTTTTATGAGGGTGTGATGATGGTAATTGTTTTAACATATGCTATGAGATATCCATCCATCCATCCATTCGCTTATCCTTTTCAGGGTCGCGGGGGGGCGCTGGAGCCTATCCCAGCTGTCATAGGGCGAGGGGCGGGGTACACCCTGGACAGGTCACCAGTCTGTCGCAGGGCCAACACACAGGGACAAACAACCGTTCGCACTCACATTCACACCTAGTGACAATTTGGGTTATCCAATTAACCTATCCCCACAAGCTGCATGTCTTTGGACGGTGGGAGGAAGCCGGAGTACCCGGAGAGAACCCACGCAAACACGGGGAGAACATGCAAACTCCACACAGAAAGACCCCGGCCTGATGTTGGAATTGAACTCAGGACCTTCTTGCTGTGCGGCAACAGTGCTAACCACCATGCCACCGTGCTGCTATGAGATAATATTTGCATAATCTATTTTGGTGCCTGCTACATACAGTGGGGCAAAAAAGTATTTAGTCAGCCACTGATTGTGCAAGTTCCCCCACTTAAAATGATGACAGAGGTCAGTAATTTGCACCAGAGGTACACTTCAACTGTGAGAGACAGAATGTGAAAAAAAAATCCATGAATTCACATGGTAGGATTTGTAAAGAATTTATTCGTAAATCAGGGTGGAAAATAAGTATTTGGTCACCTCAAACAAGGAAAATCTCTGGCTCTCACAGACCTGTAACGTCTTCTGTAAGAAGGTTTTCTGTCCCCCACTCGTTACCTGTATGAATGGCACCTGTTTGAACTCATCATCTGTATAAAAGACACCTGTCCACAGCCTCAAACAGTCAGACTCCAAACTCCGCCATGGCCAAGACCAAAGAGCTTTCGAAGGACACCAGGAAAAGTATTGTAGACCTGCACCAGACTGGGAAGAGTGAATCTACAATAGGCAAGCAGCTTGGTGTGAAAAAATCAACTGTGGGAGCAATCATCAGCAAATGGAAGACATACAAGACCACTGATAATCTCCCTCGATCTGGGGCTCCACGCAAGATCTCATCCCGTGGGGTCAAAATGATCATGAGAACGGTGAGCAAAGATCCCAGAACCACACGGGGGGACCTGGTGAATGACCTGCAGAGAGCTGGGACCAAAGTAACAAAGGTCACCATCAGTAACACACTACAACGGCAGGGAATCAAATCCCGCAGTGCCAGACGTGTTCCGCTGCTGAAGCCAGTGGATGTCCAGGCCCGTCTGAAGTTTGCCAGAGAGCACATGGATGATACAGCAGAGGATTGGGAGAATGTCATGTGGTCAGATGAAACCAAAGTAGAACTTTTTGGTATAAACTCAACTCGTCGTGTTTGGAGGAAGAAGAATACTGAGTTGCATCCCAAGAACACCATACCTACTGTGAAGCATGGGGGTGGAAACATCATGCTATGGGGCTGTTTTTCTGCCAAGGGGACAGGACGACTGATCCGTGTTAAGGACAGAATGAATGGGGCCATGTATCGTGAGATTTTGAGCCAAAACCTCCTTCCATCAGTGAGAACTTTGAAGATGAAACGAGGCTGGGTCTTCCAACATGACAATGATCCAAAACACACCGCCCGGGCAACAAAGGAGTGGCTCCGTAAGAAGCATTTGAAAGTCCTGGAGTGGCCTAGCCAGTCTCCAGACCTCAACCCCATAGAAAATCTGTGGCGGGAGTTGAAAGTCCGTGTTGCTCGGCGACAGCCCCAAAACATCACTGCTCTCGAGAAGATCTGCATGGAGGAATGGGCCAAAATACCAGCTACTGTGTGTGCAAACCTGGTAAAGACCTATAGTAAACGTTTGACCTCTGTTATTGCTAACAAAGGTTATGTTACAAAGTATTGAGTTGTATTTTTGTTATTGACCAAATACTTATTTTCCACCCTGATTTACGAATAAATTCTTTACAAATCCTACCATGTGGATTCATGGATTTTTTTTTTCACATTCTGTCTCTCACAGTTGAAGTGTACCTCTGGTGCAAATTACTGACCTCTATCATCATTTTAGGTGGGGGAACTTGCACAATCGGTGGCTGACTAAATACTTTTTTGCCCCACTGTAGGACAAGAAGGACAAAAGTGTGCTGATTATATAATGACTTACAAGTTTACAGTCCTTGTAGCTGACCATTTATAGACAAATGTTTTTTGTTTGTTAAGGCGCTTAACACTGACTAACACTGAAGCATAAAAAGGCTCCTAATCTAAGATATGAACCAGCGCTATGTCAAAAACCTGATATATGGTATGTAAGATATCCTTAAAAATTTTTGAGGACAAGCTGAGGGCCAAAGAAGATGTGTCAGGTTTAAAAATACTATTTACAACAGATTAACAGTATTCAGAAAGCCATGTACTTAAGAAACAAGGAAAAATCCAGCAAAGACCTGATACAGGACCTGAGAGATTCATGTGGACCTTCAGCTGATCATCTACTGTTCAATAAAGCCTCACCAGAAATGGTCTCAGTGGAAGGGTGGCCATCAGGAAGCAATTCTTAAAGGAGGGAAACTGGGAGAAAAGACTGAGCTATGACAGCTACACAAGAACTGTATTGAAAATGAGGGCAAAAGATCTGATGGAGTGATTAATCCAAGTTTTTTTTAATCTGTTCAAATGATTGTGTTTGGAGGAGATCAAGAGAGAAATACAGTGAGTGTCTACAGCCATCTGTAAAACATGGTGGACTCTCTGATACGGTTTGGGCAGCATTTCAGTCAGTGGTGTTGGAGATCTTGTCAAAATTGATGAATTATGAACTCAGAAAAGTACTATCAGATTTTGATCCACCATCTGGAAAACATCAGATTAGAAACAGCTTTCTTTTTCAGCACAACAACGATCCCAAACACACTGCCAATGCAGTAAAATCATACATGGATAGAAAAACACACAGTGGAAAACCATCAGTCATGGATCGGCCTCCCCAGAGCCCGGACCTCAACATTATTGAAGCAGTGTGGGATCATGTTGACAGAGAACAGAACAAAAGGCAGAAACATCCAAAGAAGAGCTTTGAATGTCCTTCAAGAAGCCTGGAGAACTATTCCTGAAGACGACTTAAAGAAATGATGAGAAAGCTGCCTAAGAGAGTTCAGACTGTGCTGAAGAATAAAGATGGTCACACCAAATATTGACTTTCAAGCTAATTACAATTTTACAAACTCTGTTTTTGCCTTATATACTTTTTATCACAAAATATAAGGAAATACATAGTACTGAAAATGTTTTGTCATTGGGCTCTTCCATAACATCCATAAGCCATTTTGCAAACACCGCTGTAATCTTGTTGTCAGTGAAACAATTAGCCTAATTCTGCGAAATGTTGAAAGTCAGTAACCACATGCAGTTCAGTCATTAACTTTTAAAGCTTATGAAAATGTCAGTATAAACATGCAAAAGACAGACATCCACTAACATGCCTTGATGAAGGCAGCTAATAGTTTCTGGCTCCTTTTCATGTTCTGTTTTTCTTTCAGTTCTTTCTGTTTGACCACAGTCATCTCGCTGCGGATGTCTGTTATTAGAGCTCTGAGGATGCTCCACAGCACACAGAAGACAAACTCTACAGGCTTCTATCTGCCAGTATTGCACCTATGTTGATGAGGAGACTTGTTTGCACAGTGGCTGGCGTTTTGCCTAAAGTCTGTCAGGAAACCTAGGCTGAGTGTTGGAAACAGAGGCTCTCTGTTAGACAGAAGACTCCTGTGTTGATTCCTCATACCACTCTCTCTCTTTCAACCTGAGCTTCAGATAAACAATGTTTAAGAATTTTAAATAGATATCAATTTGGATTAGTGTTTGTGACCACCTGATAAATGAGAGTATTATTATTATTATTATTAATAATAATAATAATAATAATAATAATAATAGTATAGCACTTTGAAAAACAGTTACAAAGTTCTGCACTGTTTATCTTTATTGTCACTGAAAACAAATTAGTGCATCCAAACACTTGAAAACAACAAACTTACTTTCCATGGCTCTATCACTTGTTGTTTGGCACGTTTTGCCGTTCTTGTGTGCTTTGCCACTTTCTGCTCTTGGGACTGTACATATCCCACTATTGTCACCACTTATTCAGAAGTTTTTAAAAAAGCCATTGCGAGGTCATAATTTGTGAAGTTGGAAAAAATGTGTTAAGCAAAATGTAAAAGAGTAATAATAAGAATAAATATAAATACAGTGGAACCCCGACTTACGAATACCCCATTTAACGAAAAATTCAAGTTACGAAGGCACTTAACGGCAATATTTCTGCCCGTGTTACGGCAAAATGCCCGTGAAATGAAATCCGCTGGCTCTGATTGGCTGAGCCCAGAATGCCTACAATGCCCACAATGCCTTCTGAATCATGTGACAACCCCCTTGGCTTTCGTACTTGCGCTTCGCTGTTCCACTTGAACGACGTATTGTTGTTGCAGTTAGCAATTAGCCTGTAGCCTATCGTTCACTCAAATGGCGTGATGGGTGCTTACGAAAGACCCTCGGGAACGAATTAATTTCGTAAGTCGGGGTTCCACTGTAAATACATCTCATTAGTTTTAGACAAATAGGTAGTTGACACTTGATTAGCCATTGCTGTGGACCTTTCTTTGGAGTGGGGCATAATATCAGTACAGCAATATATCCTATATCACTTCCTTACATTAGTGATAAAGTTGCACCAAATTTCATTTTTTAAGACATACATGCAATACTTTACTAGTAATGTAAATTATTTTGTATAGAAGTAACACCTGACGTGCTTAATCACTTTTAGGAGTATTTTTTTTTTGTCATTACCTGTACACATGTAAGGTTATATCCCATGATCACCACAATACTATCAATGTATTATGAAAATATCATCCTTTAAGTAACTCTGTGATTCCTGCCCCTACTTGCCGAAATAGACACGAAATTTCCAACACCTTTATTTTTTTTAATCTTTATCAACCTAGAAGTCAAAGTATGTCATTAATGTTAAAATATTGTCTATCTCATGCTAGTATCGGTATTTTAATCTATTTGTTTATTCTGGGTTTTAAGATTCACTGCGCAAAAGAAATTGAGATTCATCCGACCGGGCCAAACCTCTGTTGTGTGTCTTTGGTGAACTGTAGCCTCAGTTTCCTGTTCTTAGTTGGAAGGAGCAGCACATGATGTGACGTTCTGCTGAATATGCTTCTAGAGTCAATGTGTTGTGCATTCAGAGATGCTCTTCTGTATTCCTCAATTATGACGAGTGGCCATTTAAAAGTACTGTTGCCTCACTGTCAGTTCAAAGGAGTCTGGCTCTGATCTGTGGCATCAACAAGGCAATTTTGCAAAGAGAACTCACCTGATATTTTCTCTTTTTCAGATCGTTCTCTGTAAAACGTTGAGATGCTTGTGTGGGAAAATCAGTAGATCAGGAGAGTCCACAAATACTCAGTCCAGACCATCTGGCACTAACAACCATGTTACGTTCAAAGTCACCTTTCCTCCTTCTGATTCACAAGGTTCACCGGGTGGTCCTGACTGTGTCTACATGCCTACACATATGTTGCAGCCATGTGACGTGCTGATTAGATATTTGAATTACCGACCAGTTGAACAGGTGTACCTAATAAATTGTCTACTGTGTGGACTTAAACTATATTTATGGAAGTAGTATGTACCTATGTTTCAAGGACTGCATTTACAACGTTTTTAGAGTACTTTTTCAGTTGGCTTCATTCTTTTAGGATGTAAATCACTGCCTCTCAGTTCAGTCTGGCATCAGTGCAACAGAATTATGCAAACAGATCCACCCAGTAGCATATCATCTCTCCGCTTGAGTACATGCGTGTTTGTCTTGTTTTGATGACTGGACAGCACAGCATCTGTAAGCTCTCTGTTCTCGCTCACCCTCCATGGAAACAAGCCCTCATTATTCCTCATGATTTATCCCTGCCATGTCTTGGAGGAGCTTCCTGGAATGCTCTTGCAGTGGTTTGTGCTGTTCGATGGGCTGGCGGGTTGGAAGACACAGGGCGAGGTTTGGCAAGGAAAGGTAGTGGCAGAGAGGAATGATGGGAAGGGGTTGGACGAGGAAAGTACAAGAAGTTTGAATATTTCTCATATAAACAACAATGTTGGAGAATGCTTTATAAAATTGTGTTTACCCGTTTGTGTCTTTTTTCTGTACTAAATTCATGTGGTCCTGTCTGACATATTTACTGCTGCAATTCTACCTAAGCTGCAAGACGAATTTGGTTGAAAAACCTTGAAGTACTAGGAAATCTCTGGTTTGTCAAGCAGTAAAACATTCAAAATATGCACAGAAAGATAATCTCTATAAACAGATATCTGCATGTGAACATGCACATTCTGTAAGCTAGGAACAAACTTTTTGGTATCGGAACCTTTATGGTCTGCTTATAATCTGAGTTGATTGGCCAATCTTTGACATCAGTCAGTGTGAAGTAAAAAGGAGTATTGTGTTTGCTGAAATGCCAAAAGGTAGCTGACTAGCTTTTGATTAGCATCGTCTATTAGCGTTATTTAATTTAGCTGCCTTTCTAAATAGTGACCAGAAAATGGGATTTGAATTCTTGGCCCAGATAGCTGCAAAGTCCACCAAAACTGCTGAAAAATAATAGTCTGAATCATTTGACTAGCTGATGGATTTCTAAATTGGCAGAAAGGGAATTCCATTGTGTTAGGGTTGCTAAGCATACAGGCACAGTATAGCTATAGAGTCAACTCCAAACTGTGGCTGTCATGTTTCTGACTTCCCCAATGTCATAAAAGTCTTGAAATAGTGCCATTAGTCCTTGTGGTTTTAAGGTAAACTCTATTTCAAAAAGACTTTTCAATTGGAGCTGCACAGTAGTTTGATGGCTAGCACTGTTCTGTTCCACCAGCCAACTGGGGCCGATCTGGTGTGGAGTAGGAAGACATGGTGATTCTAACTTGACTGTAGGTTTGAATGTAGACTGTGAACGGACAGTGTTTCTTTTTGACTCACCTTCTATCACTCACTATTTTGTATTACACAAACTATTGTATTTAATTGTTAGCAACTATCAAACTCCCTGAGCCTGGTTCTGCTGGAAGTTTCTTCTTGTTAAATGGGAGATTTTCCTTCCCACTGTTGCCAAGTGCTTGTTCATAGGGTGTTTTCTGACTGTATATTATTGTTGGGTTTTTACCTTACAATATAAAGCACATTGAGGTGATTCTTGTGAATTGTTGCTATATGAATAAAACGGAATTGAAGTGCCTTAAATTGACAGAATATGGGCAAGACTACAGATGTCATATATGTAAATGAGACTTAAAAAAAAGAACAAAAGCCCACCTAAAGTTAAGTTGTTTTGGGGGATATTCTTTGTTAGCAAACATTAAATCAAAAATATTATCTCAATATTATAGAGATACTATTCTGAGGACAGTTTTCTGCTGCTAATGCAGTTGCTCTACATGTATCTTGATACATGCTCAATCATCCAGGTAAAGATCCAAAAAGATGATTCTGTTTATCTGGATGTAGCGTTTTATCCCACTGAAAATGCTACGCTACTTTTTGGGATACTCTGCAGGTAGAGACAATCTCTAACCGCCACCATCCAGACTGTCCATGCCAGGCAATACCAAGTTTTTGTTGTTCACTTATCGCTGCTATCAGCTGAAGCTGAACAATGTGCTCTAGCAATCAGGCTTTTCCACTTCCTGTAGTTGTAGATGTTCACAGATTCTGGAGCTGCAGCAAGGGTAAAACAGAATGTCAAGGAAGTGAGTCATGATTGCATTCAAAGAATAAAATAATGAGGCCATTTTAAAACCAAACAAGCATATTCTGGTTCATGTATTCATCTTTTGTTACTAGTTTCTCAGCCACATATGCCCTATTTATAATTTTTCATTTATTCTGTCTCAAATAGGGTGAGAAGAAGAAACTTGGCTTTTGGTTAACAGGCCCAAGTTTTGAAAGTGCAGCCTTGTCTTAAAGCTGCTCAGGTTTGGCAGAAGATCTGGCAATCCAGTCGTTATTTTTAGGAACTCTAATCTCTCCTTTGTCATGTGAAAGAAAATCTTGGGGATATTACTGCTGTGAGGAGACTTCGACAGTCCCATTTCATCTCTTCTGGCAAGAAATCCATGTCAGTCAGCCTGAGCTTACATAACATAGGCAGCATTTCAGAGCAAAACTTTAAACTGATATCAGAAAGCTCTTGGGAACTTTATCCACAACAGAAAGATACTTTTACTTAGAAAAAAAACAATGTCCTTTAAGCACAGTTTGCAAGAGTCTATGGATGTGCATTCCTACCTCAGTTAAGCCTAACAAAAGCTAAGCTGGGTCTCCTCCAGTGAAGAGTTTTGAGGTCAAGGGTTTTTGAGGTCTGAGCTTATAATCCTGGCATCCAAACATTTTAATCCACATCCTAACATGTGTGGATGTGTGAAAACTGGGAGAGTCCTGTAATTAGACCTCTGGCAAATGACATGGTCTATAAAATGCAACACAGAAGCTCTTTAATGTCATAAGATGCATGGTTAGAACCCCGTTTTATCACCTCCTGTAAAACTTGGCGCTATTTATGTAACTTAGAAAGTGTGTGTTTGTCTGTAGTGCAGAAATTCAGATCGACTCATGGAAACACTCTTGCTTCTCTGTAAACTTTGGCTACATTTGCAGAGAACCACTAAAACCAAACCATTTCAGTTTAACTACATTTGCATTAGCTAATACCTACCGTGTAACCTTTGTAGCTGCACTGACTAACAGCTAGACAGTAGCCAGGCATAAAAGAGCCACAGGGTTAGCATTCTTGCTAATTTAAATATTTATTTTATCCACAAACATGGAAACATTTCCTCCAAATTAAGCCCCATTATGCTTGCACATGCAACCTGTGACACAACACAGAACCATAAAATGTAATACTTACACTTGAAGGGTCAATAACTCGCTGTGGTCTTTTTCTAAATAAATGCTAAGAAATATGCACCAACGGAAAAACAGGAGAAGAGGTAGTGGGGGGATAGGAAACAAATACAAACAGGTTTTCTACAGGAAGTTTCACCTTTTCCTATTGTTTCAGCTTACTTCCTTTGCTTCTGTATTAATTGTTTGCAAAAATAATTATAGAGAGGGAACTTCTCATTCAGTTTTTATATGGCCCAGCTGTGCTCCACACACAAGACTACAATAACTGTGAAGCGTACAACCAAACAAAATCACACCACGTTTGTTTCATGTTTGTTAAAACTTTAAAATGCTTCAAAATTATGTCTCTGAAAGTCACAAATGATCAGCTACATGCTAAGTGGTGTGGCCTTACTCCTGAGAAGTATTCCTGAAAGCCACTGCTTACAAACGCTAGTTTTCCTGGGCTTGTCAGAAGCATGTTTTTGCAATTCTTCTTATTATGTGGAGTATTTTATGTCTTTGTTTCATAGAAATACATAACTAATGAAAGAACACTATAAAAAAGATCTTGGCTCAGATTCATAAAGAAGATAGGATGTCACCATATTTGATCTAAACCTAATACAGAGTGATGTAACAGTTTGGCCACAAGTTCAGTCCATTTCAGTTGCCACTGCAGACCAAATCTGTTAGTTTACTAGCACTGGCGAACAGCAGCTAACAGAAGTTATCAGTAAGCTAAGCTCACCTAAGCAATGCTGCCATGAATCAGAAGTGAGCTTCTCTGACTCACTGACCAGGGTCAGACTGCTTTCACAAGGTTTTACAGCCTCTTGCAGAGCAAATAAAAGGTGGACACTTCTCATCCAGCATTGACAGCTGAGGTAAACAGCAGATTGACAACTTTCCACAAAAAGGCGAATCCAAATCAGATTCAAGCAGTAGTAGAAACATGCTGGTCGGTGTTATGGGGTACAGTCTAAATTTAATATTTTTGATCTCTCTTGGCTGAGTAAAGCATGTTTGTCCTATAGCATCCACTGCAGGTAGGATTAAGCGCCTGAACTGGGAGGGGTGAGGAGACAGAACTCAATTGTAATCTACTGAACTCAAACAGTGACCATGGATAAGCAGAAGAAAATGGATGGATAGATGGATGCTGAAAGCTATGAATTCTGTCTCTTTTAACAGATTCCAAACAAGCTTTATTTTGATCTTAACTACATGGCTATATGTAGACGTTCCATTACTTCATCTTGCAAAACTGCAATGCCACTGTGTAGACAAAAGCTTTCCAAAGAAAGACATTTCAAAAGTATTCAAAAGCAACTTTGTCGTTCTTCGCACTAAAACAACCTGTCTCCAAGAACGCATTTTTCCTTGACGCAAACACTCATGCACTGATGTGCAAGGTGAAAAAGGATATATCAGCTATTGCACTAACGCTGGTAATAAGTGACCTCAAATTCACTTTTTCAAATTTAGCACAGAACAGCCTTTCATGGCTCCTTTTAGTGGTGTTGTTGTACAGGCTTTTTCCTTCTAAGGTTCTCCTCTTTTATCTGCTTTATCTCCCAAAAGGGAGAAAGTGGAGCAAGACCAAAAACACAGTAAGACGTGCACAGAAGCAGGGATGAGGAGCGTACAAGAATGTTGGTATGGAAAAGAGAGCATCAAGCCAAGCATGAAAGTGAGAGAGAGACAGAGGGGTAGCAGAGGTGAGGCAGAGAGAAAGTGATGAGACACACACATGCACAAAGTTGCCAGAGCCAAGCCTCCTCATTCCTCAGCAGCCCTCACAGAAGCTACTCTGTTTCCCTGGTGCAAACGCGTCACATCAAAGAGCCATCACAGCACGTCTCCATAGCAACACCCTTCAGCAGTATAGATGCAGCGCAGTAGTTGGGAGATAGCGTTGGCAGACAAATGGTACGGACGGTCTAATAACCGGGCGCTAGCAGATGACTGATGGCCCTATTTACCATTCCTTCTCTGAAGGTCAAGAGCTAAGTTCATCCCATGAGCTTGAAACCCCGAAGGAGTCAGCCAAATATTTTTCTACAAGTATTTTAGAACAGAAGGATCTTGAGATGGCCTGTTTGTTGACCTTATGTTTCTTTGCTCTGGAGTCAGTGTGCATGTCTGCGCATTTTTATAGGCAAAAGTACAACTGTAGCTTTTCTTCAAGTCAGAGTGAAAAATGTTCTGTTTGCATACTATTTGTGCATTTTAAGGCAGCATGATGGTGCAATGGTTAGCACTGTTGCCTTTGAAACAACCGGCTGGCCAGGCGCCTTGCACTGGAGATTGCATGTTCACCCAGGGCTTCCGTGGGTTTCCTCAAGTACTCTCAGCTTCCACCCACAGTCCGTGCATGGGTTAGATTAATTAGCAATTCTAAAATGACTGTAGATGTGAAAGTGAGCGTGATCTGTCTTTCTGTGTTAGCCCTGTCATGTACCCATAACCTGTCCAGGTTGTTTTCTGCCTTTTGCCCTACAACAAATTTTGAATTGGACAAGTCAAAGAAAATGAAACAAAAGTATATTCAAATTAAACATGTAAGCTCGGTCTGTTTTTGAGTTTTTCTTCCCGTTAAAAGGGAGTTTTTCCTTCCCACTGTCGCCAAAGTGCTTACTTATAGAGGGTCAAATGATTGTTGGGTTTTCCTCTGTATCTATTATTGTACAATCTACTGTACAATATAAAGCGCCTTGAGGCGACTGTTGTTGTGATTTGGCGGTATATAAATAAAATTGAATTGAATTGAAAATGTAGACTTGAGGGCAAACTTAATAAACAATTGACTAACTTTTATTTAGGCATGGGAAAAATCCCAAACAGCAGAAACAGAAACTCTAGTGATGAATAAAGCATTCAGGTAGACACACAGTGCAATCAGTGCAACAGAACAAGGTACTGCGAAAAACTGAGGGTTCAATGCACACAATGTAATTAGAGAGGACACAGCTCCTCCCTAATTACACAAGACACAGCTGGTGAAAACATGACACAGGTGAACAAAGTCGTATGGTTACGGTGTAACCTTGGTTCTCTTAGTGAGAGACTGTCTCTTCACACTGTTACATATTCCATATGTACGGAGTACAACCCCCCTTGGTCGTGGCGTGTGGATATTTCTTTTAAGACACTCCAGCATGCCCGGCTCGGCCCCACAGCTCACGTATAAAACAGCTGTGCAGACGTGACACCGGTGATAGTTTGATCGGGACGCGTCTCCGAGCAGCCTGATGGTGGAGAGATAGTCTCTCACTAAGAGAACCAAGGTTACACCGTAACCGTACGTTCTCTAGCATATCGAGACTATCACTCCACACCGTTACATATTCCATATGTACGGGGTATCTCTGTAAGACACCCCGCGAGGAGACAGTGCAACCGAACTGCTGAAGGTGCCGGGAGTCAGTGATAACGCACCAATAGAGACACCACCCTGGTCAGGGCTTCGCAATGTGAAGGCCGAGCCAGGGGGCGGAGGCAGCAGTCTGCAGAGGCTAGACTGGCTTGAACTGGTCATGCAGGATGCAGGACCGCAAGTGATCGGCCGCTCAAGGTCAGCTCGGGAACCGCGAGGCAGACCGCCAGGGCACGCGGCACATCGAGCTGCCAAGTAGCATCCCGCTGGTCGCATAGGCCTATGACATGCGGGCAATGCCAGACAGAGAGTTGGCGCTACAGGCTGGAGAACTCTCACTCGCCACAGCGAGGCCTGAGTGGCGTGTAAGCCGGCGAAACGGGCAACAAGCCAGGGGAACACAGCCAGCAACTGCAGGTGAAGCTTGGGATGTGACCCATCCATCCTAAAAGCCGAAGCCGCCCCGAGCTGTAGACAGACAGGGAGGGGGGGCTGGCAGCCTAGCCTGTGTAAGTGGAGGGCTGAGCAAGGCGATGACATGAAGGTCCACCCCCAGCACCGTCACCACGTGCTTGTCCGCTGACAGAGGAGCCTCAAGAGTGAACTCGCAACGAGACACTCGAGGTCAGACACAAAGTCCCAGCTACTGGGTGTCCCCATGCTGGCCGTGTAAGTCCGTGACACACAGGCAAGCACCAACAGGGAGCCAGCAGTGCAAGCTGGGGACCTCTCACTCACTGGCTGAAATGTCAGACACAACAAGTTCCGACAAGCGCAACCCATGGCACGCGATTGGAGCGACGGAATGCCAGAAGCACATGCAGTCGGCTAGGACGAGCCTGTGCGTACGCTCCCCAAGGATCTCCAGCTGGAGCCTTCGGCTTCTGCCTAGGGCCCAAACCTGGAATCCCAGGACCAGAGAGAGGAGAGGAAGCGTAGCTCACTGAGCCACTGAGAGGGGACCCTACTAGGTGCGCAATCCTGCAAGAAGCGGGCAACCCCAGACAGGGAGATAGCGCCACAGGCTGGGGAACACTCACTTGGCCGGAAGGTCGCCGGTTCGATCCCTGGGCTC
Organism: Diplotaxodon limnothrissa; assembly: GCF_057381915.1. Lineage (NCBI taxonomy): Eukaryota > Metazoa > Chordata > Actinopteri > Cichliformes > Cichlidae > Diplotaxodon > Diplotaxodon limnothrissa. Next base: position 23,346,034 of record NC_140617.1, on the reverse strand, counting down.
TCTGTCCTGGTCGTTGTGTCCCTGGGCAAGACACTTTACCCTACTTGCCTACTGGTGTTGGCCTGAGGGGCCGATGGCGCGATATGGCAGCCTCGCTTCTGTCAGTCTGCCCCAGGGCAGCTGTGGCTACAACTGTAGCTTGCCTCCACCAGTGTATGAATGTGAGAGTGACTGAATAGTGGTATTGTAAAGCGCTTTGGGTGCCTTGAAAAGTGCTATATAAATCCAATCCATTATTATTATTATTATTACTTGCTGGCTGAGGCATCAGACACAGCGAAGACCGACCAGCGGGCAAGCCGGTGAATGCGGCAATACGCCAAGGGAGCTCAGCCTGCAGCCGCAGCAGCCTATATGCCAGACAGAGACTGGTTAAAGGAGGCCAGTCTCTGTCTGGCCATCCACTGAGTGGATGGCCGAGGTAGGACAAGGCTCAGGGCCTGTCCCAGGAGCAGAGCAGCTGACCTGCACCATCCAAGACAGGGGAGGGGCTGGTGGCACAGGCCACTGAGGGCCCAAGTGAGGAGCAACCCAAGGTTCGTCAGGGCATAGCAGCCACTCTGTGCCATCCGTAGACAGGGGGCCAGCAAGAGTGGGCCTGATGAGACACTGGCGGACAGTTGGGGGGTGTCAGCTCACTTTGCACCTGCTGGCCATGTGACCCGCGACACAGCAGCAACGCACTAGACAGAGAGCCAGCGCTGCGTGCTGGAGAACACTCACTCACTGGCTGACGTATCAGACACAGCGAGGTCTATGGGCTCAAATTGTGGTCATAAATATTTTGTACTTACCAATTCCCTACTGTTTATTCCCCACAGTGTTAAGCAGGCCAACAGCGAACGCTTGATACGCTGAAGCCGTATCCCCTCTGTGTTAACACATATAGCAGCCGAGCTGCACTTTGCCCAGGCGACAGCGTTTGCTTGAACGCTGAAGCCGTGTCCCTGCCGTGTTTCCTCACTGTAGCCGAGCTACTCGCTAGCCAGCTAGCCTTTTTTTTCGAGGCGATAAGCCGGGGAAGGGAGACCAACCAAGGGGATTCAAAGGGCCAGCTAGGGGGAACCAAGCTAAGGGAGACCAGGGCATACCAGGGGAATACTGGGGAGAGGCAGCACCCATGGAGGATGCCGAAACACGCTCCTGATGGATGCACATACATACAGCACTCTCAAGGCACTCACACACACACACAACACAAGTGGAGATCAAACAATCACGGGTGTCACATCTGCACAGCTGTTTTATACGTGAGCTGTGGGGCGTAGCCGGGCGTGCCGGAGTGTCTTAAAGAAATATCCACACGCCACGACCAAGGGGGGTCGTAACCCGTACATATGGAATATGTAACGGTGTGGAGAGATAGTCTCGATATGCTAGAGAACTAACTAATGAGACAAGAGGAAGCAAAATCAAACAAGGCAAACAGCACAGCAGACTAGCAAAAATAAAACAGGAAGTAACGAACACTGAGACAGTGACATTGACATACAAACTTGACACAGAAGGGAATGCCAAGAAATAACAAAACCCTATACAAACTAACGCCTAAGCAAATTACTAACTGAAACCGATTTACTGAAACCAAAACCCAGGATTAAGAATTTTTTTAAATAATAATAATAATAATAGTTCATATAAAGGTATGGCCATAACGAAAGCAACACAAGAAATGTTTTAATAGTATTGACATATTGGTTTTTATAGTAATATCAATTAATACTGATGAATGTGAACTGATGAGAGTTTTCTGCAGTGCAAAAAACCCCCAGGAAAGTTACTCTTTCTTTCTTCCCACTCTGCCTCTCAGTTTCTGTCAAGCATGTGTCAGCAACTACAGAGAGTCTATGAGGAACAGGAGAGAGGAGGAAAAAGAGAGAGAGAGAGAGAGAGATAGGCTGTAGGAGCGGGTGAGCAGAGGGAGGGATACAGAGGGATACAGTTACTGTCTGCCCCCAGACGTCTTTTGCTCTCTCGTTTTGGGTACCGGAATCATAAGGAGCCCCAAGCCACTCTCTTGGCCTTATATAGCGTGTTTCAACATTTCTTGGCAGTTGAAAAGAGAAATCAAAGCCAGCAGTATAAAGAGTGTATCCTGGTCCAGTCCAAGCTGCACAGACATCCACATGTGAGCACTCATATACACAGAATCGAGTTCAGTAGCAGTTCTGGCACGCGTTTGGAGGAGGAAAGTGTCTGTATTTGGTACTCCCTCTGTTGCCCTCTCTCTCCTAGAGAGGGAGGGGGGTCTGAGGGCAGGGAGAATGCAGAGGTAGAAACAAGGCAGAGGGGGAGAGAAGAGAGAGCGTGAGAAAAAGTGGCACCAGTGTGCAGGTAAGAGCAGACTTTAAGATGCACAGACTGATTCATTTGCAATGTACTTGGTCTGCAATTCGAATAAATGGTGTGTTTAGCAAGTTTGTTGGGTTATAAAATTATTTCTTTTGTGGCTTAAAAAGTCTTGAGATGAGAATTGTTTCTCTAAACTCGTAAAGAAGCTGCTGCAGTTGCTGGGTTATGTATCTACAAGCAAGAGGGATGTTTTTGGATGTCATTTCAGTTAAAGCTGATTTTCTCTGTATGTTTTGGATGTAGGCTACTCTCCCACATGCTCATGGGAAAGTTGGTCCCATGGGAAGTGGGACAGGCAGAGTTCATGTAAGTTGCAATTTTCTTTGGGGGGGGGGGCTCAGGAACCTTTTTATGACTGGACAAGCGGAGATTTGTAGCAGCAAAGTCAGGGAGCAACGCAGGTGGGCGAACACGTGTTTTCTCTCTCAGCATGACCTGCATCTGCTGTGGTAATGCAAGAGCAAAACAGAGCAGTTCTTAGGTAAAACCTTTGCAGAAAAGTAACGGCATCTTCCCTTTTTTCCTTTAGTTTTCTTCTCTTTGTTTATCTTTCGTTGAGTGAGGATGCAGAGTGATGGTAGTCATTCAGCTCTGACCTTGAGCTAACACAAGGATGGCAGTTAAACACAGGTGGTCAGGATGTTGCTAAAGCTTAAAGAGACTAACAAAAGAGATAAACGGTTAAAGTTAAACCCTTTTTAGACTATAAATCATTTTAATGAGAACTTATTGAAATCTATTTCAATACATTACATCACATTGCATGTATTGTGTTCTTGTCCTGTGATTGCACCAATAAAAGGGGAAGTTGACCCTTCCATACCATATATCCACCTAAAATATTTTGGTAGATATTAACTGAAGAGATATCTGCCTTCTCTTGAAGATAGTAAAACTTTAAAGGCACTTGCTTTGTGGAGCTCAAAGCAACTAATTAAATACAAAATAAGCATGGATCTACTCATGACAACTGCTAGCAAGCTACACTATAAGAATTGTGACATAACTAGATAATTATATTTGGAAAACACGTTGCTTCTGAGTGTTTTTTTAAAGACTTTCACCCTTCCGTTGGCTTCGGTTCAAAATGAGCCCTTTGGCCTGTTTGCCAAATGGGTCATTCCAACCCCTGCCTAGGACATCAAAAGGCATGTACCATTTCTATAACTGATGTAACCAAAGCTGGGTCACCAGTACTAAAACAGTGGAGTGAATAGATGGATAAACAGCACTACTGTCCAGAAGACAAATGTGTCAATTTGATCTAGAGTTAATTGCCCCTTTAAATTGATCGTAAGTCTCAAAGGAAAATGTTTTTCTGCTTTCGTTCTCTTGCCCTAATCCTCCTATCTTTTATTTAGCATAAGGTATAAGTCTGTTTTCCCTTTAGGTTTATCATGTTTTGACTTATCAGAGAAGTGAAACTTTCATGGATGTCACTGAACTTTATTTCCCAACTACAAATTCCTCTCAGATTTCTGTGCAGGTACAGCCTTTATTTTCCTATGTCATGCATCAGAGTTGTTTTCTAGATCGAAGATGTTATCCACTGTAAGTGTGCCTGGTAGAACCACTGTGATGCATCAGCTCTCAAGTATGTGCTGGGAAGTATTATAAAAGCAGTAGTGACCAGAGAGGATGGCATTTAACATGTAATCCCACAAGAGGACGTGGCTGAAATAGCAACGACTCGGCATGCTCGCTTACTTCTGTCAATAAGTGAGGGGCTAGAGAGGAAAACCCAAAAGCAAGTTTAGATTAAAAGGAAAGTTCACTACCAGAAAACACAAACAATCTACTTTGAGATTTACTCTGTAAGGAGAGTGCAGACAGATGCATAAACTGAGGCCTAATTTATAGCAAAGGAGTGTTCACCAATTCTTCTAGTAAGCCTATATTTCATTGCATTTTTCTGCATGTATATCATTGATTTTGGCTTGGCGTTGTTTCTTTATTCTTGCTTCACTGTGCCATTAGTGGTTAAACGGCATCCTGCGGCCACACTTAATTAAACAGGAAGTGATAGGCAAACGGTGTAAGGAACAGGCACATTTGCACGCTCCAATACTGGCGCAGTCCACTAATGATGAAAACATGATTGTTTTCGACCTCCACAGAAGCTCAGTCTTTGAAGTGTTATTGCATGTTATTAAATCTGTGCCAAATGTGAAACCTCTTCCACTACTGAAGCCGCGATCAAATGACCTAACCTTTATGGTGTGCGATCATACCCCCTGTGTGTAAAACTCCAAGATGGACTTTGATAGTTGGAGGTTTTCACCCTGTGTCCAAAGTGAACCACAGTTGCACATCTGATATTCATCACTGCTATGTTTAATGGGATATTTTGTCGTCTGCAGCTTGCAGTGATTGGGTTGTAACCGTACAAAGGGGTGATGTAGCCAAGCCACTCACTGTGGGTTGACCATGATCAAATAGCTGCTTCCTCGGAGATCCATGGTCTTTGGCCTCCTGCTCGTCCACTCAGGCCTCAAACATAACATCAGCATCTTGGTTTCGAGGTGAAATAATGCAGTGCCTTCTCTGGTGAAGGCAATTCAGTGAGATGGATCTCGTAAATAACCTCCTGGGTGTTGTGGTAAACTTTGTCTGAACCATTTAGGGTTGACGCTAACACTTATGCTTGTTGGACAAGTTTTACGCTTACTTATGGTGTGTTAGCCATGTGGTAGTGATTTTGTTCTCGTGTACAAAAGAAAAAACTTGTTCTTTTGTTATTCACGAGATTTAAACAGTGGATTTGGCATGAAAAAAAATGGAAAGCTGTCGCTTGATGGATTTCGTGTTTTCATCCTGTCACGGTCTGATTGTTTGTTCAACCATCACAGGATGGTTTTCATGGAAGCTTATGTTTGTGCGATGCTATCAGGCATTGATGGAGTGCAAAACAGCTGGTGAATAGCGTGTTTTACTTTGCAAAAACAATTATTTAGACGTTCTATGTACACACCACCCTTTTCCATCCTGTTTGGATTCTCTCTGAAGCTGTTCACCTCAGACTGAAGGTTTTCAAAATGTCCTTTTCCAAATTTAGATATCCACTGAACAGCTCAGTCAAAATTCCATGTTTACAAAGTGGATTGTCCATTTTAAAGGATATTGAATCATGACTTTGATGCAATGGCTCTTATAAGTGATGGAGAGCATTTTAGTGACAAATTATCCCCATGCAGTATTCTCCTTTGGCAGCAGCGAGTCCTTTATTTTGCCATTATTTTACTACAGTTTGATTTAAGTCTCCTTTCAGATATTATTTAACCACAGGCGACGTTCAGTGCTGCCAGCAAGCCGCTGCCAGCAACACAGTGCCACCCAGTTGAACATGGAGCATTACACACTTGACATTATGTCAAAATGTCAAACCGGGAAAGCAGGAACATGCACTCCAGCATCACAGGACTCAGCGGATTTATTAGGCCTCCAAGTAAAACAGAAACCCAGCCGATGTATAAATCCCCCCAAAAGGCCTGTTTGAGCTCCAGTCCTTATTTGGCCCCCGTTTGGAAAGTGAAGAATTTAGTTTCTCAGGCAAACTGCCATCGATGCGGCAGTGACTCTTGTGTGGGCAGAACGAGTGCTCGAGGAATTTTGAATGTGGTCAGACCCATGGCAGGCTGATTTATTGGAGCCAATGAGATGATTTATTCACAGTGGCAAAAGCATGCTTTCTGCCATCACTTAGGATGAAGTAGATGAACCAAGATCACAGTCATTATCCCTCAATCGGAGAGGCAAAAGGGCAAAAAAAAAAAAAAAAGAAAGACAAAACACAGCAGCTCCAAGTTAAGAGAGTCAAAAAGTAAGAGTAATGAAAAATGAAAAAGGTGAAACAAACGATGCAAAAGGTGCTGAGTAAATTACTGGCCAGTGTTATACTGCAATCATGTTAGACACCTGTGCAGCTTCCCATTAGTTGTTTCTGTGTTGACTATTTGTCCAGTGATAAAGTGTAAAGTGTGCGTGTTAGTCCCCATAGGGAAATAGTTCCTCTGCATTTAACCCATTCACCCAGTGAAGCAGTGGGCAGCCGCCAGTGCAGCGCCCGGGGAGCAGTGTGTAGGGACGGTACCTTGCTCAGGGGTACCTCAGGGTAGCCGTTCAGTGGAGTCGAACCCCCGACCTTCCGATCATGGGGCCACCACTCTACCTACTGAGCTATCCCTGCCCAGAGCTAAGAAACCTTACCTTAGACTATTTAGACCTGGAGTCTATTTGTAGGATGCATTTGCAGTGGAAAAGATCCTAGTTGGTGAAATGGTAGGAAAATAAAAAGGCTGAAGAGTCAAGTTTAAGAGTCAAAATAAGAAACACTACATACTGGAAACAGAGTCATTTTACAGACATTGTTTAACCTAATCTATTGCACTGTGTGTAATTAAGAATGATTTAAAATCTTTTAAATCACTGTCTTTTATAAGCAAAACATATTTTAAATGCTGCACTGTGTATGTCATTGCACACAGATTGGTTTGTGGTGGCTAATGTTAGCAGTGCTAGCAGCTAGCATTCTTTCCTTGCGTTCCACCATGTAGTTATTTTAAGTCGCAAAGACAGAAATATCTGCTTGTATATTTTAGGTTGAGACCAAGTACAACCATGACAGTGAGCTTACGTACAACCATGATTTTTCTGTAGTACTGAAGAACTGCACTGGTTTCTGCTGCTGTCATTTGTTGCGTTACAATGGAGAAAAAGAAGAGATGCACCAACTGATAGGGCTGCAGGCTCAACTAGAAATACTTGACAAATTAACTTTTTAGATCCAAAAGTTAACTATCAGTACATTAAGAGAACACGAATAAGTAATTTAACTCACTGCTATTTTCTGGTGCTGAGTAGCAAGAGCAGCAACATTTAGTCATGTGCCTGATTACTTGTACACATCCATAATGTGCAGTATTTATCCTACAGCAGTCTGCAAAGGCACATCCACATGGTCACAACAAAATGGATGGCACTTGGATATCTAAAGTTCCTAATGTTTAATGAGTTATGATGGATGTGGAAAATATAAAAGTGGTGTAATAAGAACTACTTAGCTGCAGCTGTCTGTGGGCACATCTGTGAGCAAGTATGATCCTGCCCTTATTCTTCCTCTCTTCCTCTTCCTCTTATCAGAGGATGCTTGTTCCAGCCTGTTTGATGTTTGTCAAACCGATTGAAAAACAGCTCATCACTTTCCTGCTCTGAGTGCTACGTGTTTACTCATTATACAACGATTCAGCTCGGTGGATTGGGTTTGAGAGTCTTTCTTTGATATTCCAGGTTCTCCATTCCCATATAAATCCTCCTTGAGCAACACTTTTCTGAAATCATTACAGCATTTGCCACTCTATTGATATGAGGCAAAAGGAGATCTCGAAAGAGAATGGCAGCACCATGAAGGTGTCAAGTCTCATCTGAGATGCTTGATTTTTGTAATTCAACAGCCCACCTTAACCTCTGTTCACTCCTCAATAAGACCTCTTAGCTGGGGTGGGATTGCAGAGGGACCCCAGTGGCTCAGTTGACTCCTTGTTCTAGCTCAGTAGCTTCCCAGACACCCCTCGTGACTTGACGTGATTATAAGCTCCCTGTAAACCCACTTTGACCCTGTCTTGCTGTTGGAGAGTTCTTTGTGGTCTGGTGCTTTGTAACTACCCAGTCGAACTGAAGAAACTTGTGCAAAGGCCAACGAATGCTCTTTGCTTGGTCATGAGTACAACAATGGACAATGAGTTACGGTCTTTTTAAGATCATGTAAATTCTGGGTGGGGTGAAAATATGATAACAACTACAGCATAGCATGAATCCCTTGAAATCGTCCAGTTGCAAGGAATTTTTTAGTGTAAGTGATCCGCTGCAGAAGATGCATCGATAAAGAGAAATGATCAGATAAACGCGGGTTTCATTTCTCAGGCATTACAAAAACAGCTAAATGAGCTGGATAATTTCACAGATTTTGAGATGGAGCTGCACAAACAATCACTGATGGATGAACCTCAGGTGTTAGTCTGGCTGGATGCTGCGCGTGTGGTGGGGCCTTTCTGAGATTCCTGTGCTTTACCCGTCTGAGCTGGTAAAAACCACGTGAGACCTTCCAGCTGCAGCTGCCATATATGGACGAGGTAGCTATTCTTTCACTTTCTCACATGGTGATCTGCTGAGGATTTTCAGTCTCACGGAGCCGCAGTATTTGAAGGAATTTGAGATGAGCAGCTATGAAGGTTTTGCTTGTAATTTCTTCTCTGCCAGCAGTGTAGTACCTCCTGTACACATGTGATTTCCGACAGTTTGGTGTCTGGATGTAAGCGTTTGACTCAAAGTCCAAATCCTTCTAAGCTTTAGATCAGTGCTGGAAGGAGTCATCACCAGGACAGAACCTGTGAGCTGCACATAAAGGCAGACATTCTTGGGCTCAGTGACGTGTAGCATCACCAGCACCAATTAATCAATAACAACATCGTCTTCTGATATTAGATGTCCGGTACAAAGCATAAATAGGTCAACTGCCGGGGAGTTCTGTTAGCATCTAATAGAATTGGGATAGGTGTTGATTCCTCATTTTGTTGAAGTCCACTAGAGTTACATGCAAGCTGCTTTTTCACCTTGAATCTACCCTGTGTATAACAGAGATAATAAAACTGCTGCAATGATGCTCAAAAAACTGTGTAGGCGTAAGAATCACTAAAGGCCTATATACAGGCTGATGACTAGGGATGGGTATCGTTTAGGTTTTATCCGATACCGGTGCCAAATCGGTACTTTTGAAACTGTGCCGGTGCTCAAACGGTGCTCAAACCGGTGCTTAAAGAATGGAGAACACAAAATTGGTCCAAAAACCTCTCATGTTCAGCTGTTTTTTGTAAAAAGATAACAATGTTAGCCTTTTCTGCAGCTATGGGGCATATATGGTATCACTCTTAGCTGGAAGCAGTGCTTAAACAATGGAAAAAATACAAACTTTGTCCAAAAACCTCTCATGTTTAGCTGTTTCCCTCTTTTTCTTTGGTCATTTTAGCCTTTTTGGCCAGGGTGAAGGGAGTATCTGCCATCAAACAAGAAGACAGCCGCATGTAGCTATGATGGTGTTTGCTAGTTCACCTTACATGCATTAATGTAATAACGTGGTTAGCCTACTCAACGTAAATTACACACGAACAACATTAAGCTACTCACGCAGAGAAGAACGGCTGCTGCTGCCATCAAATACGGCGCATTTCTCGGCTTTTAAAAAAAAAACGCTATGCGTCGCCAGGTGTTTCATCGGATTCGAGGTGTTACTTCCTTTGACAGTATCACAGTATCAGCTTAAAGCACTTGTTGCAGGCTGCTGATTTTGCATATTTTGCTGTGAAGTACAGCCAGACTTTTGACCGCTTCGCCTTGGGCATTTTTAATCTGTAGCTCTGCATAAAAGAACGTACGTACCTGGCCCCGCCTACTGTCCTCGGAAACGTAAAATGATTGGCTAGAAGTGTATCACAGCTCAGGGAAAAAAAGCACCGAAATAAAGCACCGAAATGTGCGCTGCTTTTCGGTCTGGTTACTACCGTTTATGTCAGAACCGGTGCCATCATGGCACCGGACACCGGTACCCATCCCTACTGATGACTACACCAATGTCAGTAAAATGCTTACTGACATTTTAGAAAAGATACAAATTTATGCCTTTAAAATAACTTTAGTTTTGATTTACACAATACACATGCAAAATCAATGTAAACATAGTTAACCATGATATGGTAGGGCTAAACTTGGATTCGGTAGTACCAGATAGCCATCATCTTGGTGGTTTGAGGCAAATAGAAACCGTCTGAAAAATACACAATTTGTCTTTTAAAGAGATTTTAAGCCTTCAATCAGGACCACAACAGCCAAAATAACATCTGCAGCCTTACCTATTTACAGTGCTGTGAAAAAGTATTTTCCCCATTTCTGATTTTTATAAATTTTTTGCATATTTGTCACATTTGCATGTCTTAGATTACTAAAAAAACTTCAATATCAGACAAAGATAACCTGAGTGAATACAGAATGTTGCTTTTAAATATTGAATTCCGTTATCAAGGAAAAAACACTATCCAAACCTTCCTAGCCCTGTGTGAAAAAGTAATTGCCTCGTAAACCTAATAAGCAAGCTCTGTGACTAGGACCTCTTGGCCCTTTTCAACTCTCCACACTGAAAGCCTGGGGCAGGTGGCGAAGCAGCAAAACAGTTCAGAGCAGGCGTCATTGACAACATGAAAGCGATTAAGCCAGACAAAACATGAACGAAGGAAGGCGGTCTTCAAAGCAGGGTGTTGTCAGCAGTTCACAAATGATTTGTGAGATTTGACAAGAAGAGGCTAATGTGGGCTATCATTTAGATCAGCTGATCAGCCCAGAGTGTGGGCTGATTTTAACCGTGTGGCTTTCCTGATATGAAAAGTCTTACCGTATGTAAGACAACCTGGCAGTTAGTATAATAAAAGGCTGGTAACAGTGTCTCTACAATGTGGTATGGTCAGCTTCGTCTATAGATGACCTGCTTCATGCTTTTTTTGGTAGCACTGACTGGTGGATTGATGCCTTCACATTGCACATTAGCATGCTTTGGGTGGGATCTTTTCTGCTGCGATGTTATCCCGCTACTGTATTCTGATATGCTTGATGATAGCATTACAAAGTCAATGAGTCCTTTGTTTTCCCAGACCAAACTAATTATGGCCGTTTCCTTCCTGCCCCCGTCTGCTGTATGCTGATAGCGCGCTCTCATCTAAGCCCTCGTAAACATCCGTCAGCTCACAGCGCACTGGCATAGTGGCTGCTGCACGCACTTAATTAACCATGCATGTATCTGTACACACTAAAGTAAATACAATCAGATGGACGTCATACAGCTCGCTGGAGAGGTGCCTGTTTATGCATCGTAATCAGTGATTTGTGGTGCAGAGGGTAACACAGACTATTAGGGGACATACTTGCCTGCCATGAATACTATGGACAAAATGTTTTGAAACCCAGTTTAGCCTGGGATGCCCTGACTGCTATTTAAAGATGCTCCATGTGACACTGCAACATCAGGAAAGCAATACGGCTCTAATTTTGAGGGGATAGTATAATTAGGCTACAAGTGATACTGTTGCTTGGGAGGTCTGGCAACAGGTACTGTCCCTTGGCTCTGCATTTTTTAGTACTGGTGTAGACACATTTGTTGTAAATCCTGCTGTTGTTTACTGAAAGGAAAACATGATGTTGAGCATAAAGTGGGGAATGATGCTGAGACAAAAAGGAGCGGAAACCTCCAGCTGCCCGTATTTGGATGGTACAAGAATTTTACGCTATGAGGGCAAAAAAGGGAGTGGATCATGAAAAGAAAATCTCCAGCAGTACCAGCTCAGGTCAGGTCTCATGCAGTAGTTCTGGTGCTTTGATTATGTTAGTAATGCCTTACCAATCAGCCAATCAGAACCTTTTTTTTAAGAGGGGCAATTAGAAGACAGGGGCAGGACCTATAATGGCTTGTTTCAGACGGAAGCTATACTAAAGTTACATATTAATATAAGGATTATTAAGCAGAAATGGCTAAATAAAAAGTGTTTAATTGTCATTTATGCAAAAAGTCTTGAGCCACCTCTAATTTCTTTAATATTAGGGAAAATGGCACATATGTGTGGTCAGTATTTGGTGTGACCACCTTTATTCTTTAGCACAGTGTGAACTCTCTTAGGATGCTTTCTTGTCACGTCTTTAAGTCACCTTCAGGAATAGTTCTCCAGGCTTCTTGAATGGCATTCAAAGATCTTCTTTCTTCTCCACCACACGAATCCACACACCAACATGCTCGTAATCCAATGCAGGAAAGAGAGCAGCAGGTCTGGGGAGACTGTTCACACAGAGAGAGAAAAATCTCAAAAGCCAAACTCACTCACTCACGAAGTATCACGAAAGCTAGGAACTAACACTAACGTGTCTCATGCAATCATCCAGCGATGACAGGATCTGAGCCCCAGCCTTAAATAGCCATGGAGTAATCAGCTGTGCAATTAGAGCCAGGTGCATGGGCCAAAGGCAGGACCCGACAGTGAGACCGCCCAGGCAGAGCGACAAGGGGGAGAGAAAACCACCATAACAAATGTAGCCTCGCGGGGCCAGCCGGGCAGACACAGGGACCATGACACAATAATGTTGAGGTCCGGGCTCTGGGGAGGCCGATCCATGGCTGATACTGCTCCACTGTGGTATGCTTTGACTGTATTGGCAGTGTGTTTGGGATCATCGTCTTAAAAAAATGAAGCTGTTGCCAATCAGATGTTTTCCAGATGGTTTTGCATGGTGGAGCAAAATCTGATGGCACTTTTCTGTATTCATAATTCATTAATTTTTACAAGATCTCCAACACTAAATGTGGTTTCATCTCTACATCAGACCTGTTGTCACTGATTTTCAGTCCAGGTTCTTGTGTTATTTTCCTTCCTGAGGGTTTTCTCCCCTTTTTTCTCCCCTTCATTAAGTACTGCTTCTTGACAGCCACCCTTCCACTGAGACCATTTCTGATGAGGCTTCAGTAAGCTGAAGGTCCAGATGCATCTTTCAGGTCCCGTGTTAGGTCTTTGCTGTAGTTTTCCTGTCTCTTAAAGACAAAACTTTCGGATACTGTTCATCTGCTGTAGATATCTGTTTGGGCCTGATGCTTCTTTTTTGGTTTTCTTCCTCAAATTTGTTAAGGCTATCCCGAATACAAAATGCCAAGTTTCTGACATAACACTGGTTCATCCCTTGATTTAGGAGCCTTTTTTATATTTCAGTGGTTAAAATATCAGTATTACGTGTCTTAACAAACAAAAAACATTCATCTGAAAATGGTCAGATACAAAGATGGTGACTGAAAATTAGTCAAAAAAGCAGCCAATGTCTGATAAAGCTTCAGAAAGAACTATTGCCTAAAAGCGCTTCAAAAAAATTGTTTTTAAGCCTTCTTCTTTTGTCCTAGATGTTTCTAGTTTCTGGAAAAGTTTTTTTAGAAACTGTTTTTTCACTTTTTTTTTTTTAAGGAGATACTACAAACGATGTTTTTCATCTAATAGCTCCTTGGGAATCACCTTGTTGAAAAAAAATGCTATTTTATTTTATTCATGTCAGAATATGGGATCTTTGGCATCTTTCACAGATTCAACAAAAGAAATGTGAACAAATGATGTGTTTTGGGAAAGGGTGCTCATAGCAAAGTGCCTAAATGGTTCTTTGCTAACTTTTCTGTTATGTGGCTGTTAAGACTGCTTTAGAAAATTACAAGAATGTCAGGCTCACTGGAATCAAAAGAAGGAAACAAGGGGTGGCGCAAGAGTTTTGCACATGACTGTAGCATGCCGAATATTATACACTGTCTTTTGTTTTGAAAGGCAAAACTGTTTGTCAGTCAGATACTTGTGTACAATTCTGTTTCATGTAGTGCATATAAGCTCACTTAGGCTAGTGATGGTGGTAGTGTGTAACCTGGATTTCTGCCATGATATCTGAGTTGTTATTTAACACAAGCGAAACCACTTTGTACCGTGTTTTCGCCTGGATTCTCGTATACAGACTGACCAAGAAAAGCGGCATGCAAAATAAATGATAGTCATACTATAATGTAATGTGTTTATCCATGTGGGAACTGAGTGTAATGCAGTGTTCATTAGTTTTGTGGTGTTCTCTGGAAGCATTCTCTCAGTGTGAGTTGACTGTGAAATGTGATTTTTGCTTGGAATAGATATTTCCCACACAGAGGAACAGTCAAGGGTGCTTTCTTTTTTATAGGCAGTGGTTATTTCTGTTCTGTTGGGAAACACTCAGGCATTCAAGAGGAAATATTCAGAGATGTCTCTCCCCCGCTGTCTCTACAAAAATAAATGCAATTCTTACAGTAGTGTTTTTAAAACACAATTTAAAGCACTTCAGAGAACTGAGGACACTAGCTGAGTCATTTTTCTGCTTCTACCCTCCTTTACTTACCTATTTTTTACGCGCTCTCCTTAAAAGTCAGACATGACTTCAGCTGGTTTCTCTCTTTCTCTTACAGGTCACCACATCATGTCAAACAAATACCAGCTATGAGCCGGTGAGTATGACATGTGCATGCATGTGTTTCAGCAATCTGTGTGTGTGTGTGTGTCAAACAAGACCATTAAGGAAACATTTAAAACTCCTGTTGACCTCTAAAATCCTTTTCATAAATTTGATGGCCCTTCCTAGAATTGTGTCAGAGCCACACACAGCTCTGTGAGGCCGTTGCTGGATGTCAACTATAAAAGCTTCCTCTCATCTCATAAATGCTGTTTGTACAAGGCAAACCAACTCAAACTGTGTCCTGTAGAGGTGATAATAGCAGTTGGTCACAATCACCATGTGACTGGCAGATCAAACCTAGCCAAAGGTAGAAAATTAATATGCAAGCACAAAGAACTATTCAGCCAATATGTCTGCCAGGAGCACTGGGACATTTCTTGGTGTCCTGATTGTTTTGTTCTGCCATGAACATGAAGATGACCTGGTATTCCACTGTAGCAAGCAGTGATAAGTTGTCAGAGTTCAGGCATGAAACTCACACACTGTCCACAGGCAATGACAAGACACGACAGGCAATGCATGCAGTGTCTACTGTAGGGGTTTCTTTGCAGACAGATTGACCAGAAAAATGCATGGTTTGAAAAAAAAAAAGTTAGAGTAGAACGTGAGAAATAACAATAACAAGCTAAAGCTTGTAATACTATATTTTAAAATATATAATACTATATTTTGTATTCAAAATCAGTTTAATTAAACATCTTGAACATACTGGTGGATTAAAAATTACAGAAACATAAAAGGTTAATTTGGTAATATCCAGTGTTGTTAATTTAGGGCAGATGTGCCATAAACCTTAGCTTTAATGGTCATCTGACAAATTTGTTAAGCAATGTATGTGCTGTGATTGGTGTTTCCTGGCCAGTTTTTGCAGGGTGTTTAGCTGTCTCAATGACTTTTCTAAAAGATAAATATTATAACAAGTTTGTTACCTCATAACACAAAACATATACTTGTAACACTGACAATAAAACATTTAAGTCCAAGACGAAATGTGCTTGATGCATTCTTTTCAAGTTAATTGCAAAGCTGCCCAAAATGTTTATCTCATGTTAGTGGTTTTCTTCTTCACTGCCTCTCATGACAAGGTGTCAGTTTACTGATAACTTATCGCTACCTGTGAATGAGTGGGAGTCTGCAAAATCATTGGCACATATGTCCGCCCGCATGTTTAAACATGAACAAGAAGGAAATGAAACCGGGGCTCCGTCATAGTGTGGTTGTGTCACAGGGTCCTTTTTAAGAAATTTTCTAGGCTGTCACTCCTGTTCTCTCACTATGAACTTTAAAGAAGTCCAGACGCTTTTCTTTCCAAGCTCCTTAGACTGTGATGACCTGAATGACTGAGAACCTCCATCCATCCATCCAACCATTCATTTTCTTCCGCTTATCCGGGGCCAGGTTGCGGGGGCAGCTGTTGTAGTCTAGAGATATAATCTCTCCAGCGTGTCCTCCTCCTGGTGGGACATGCCCAGAACACCTCTCCCAGCAGGCGCCCAGGAGGCATCCTTGTCAGATGCTCGAACCACCTTAACTGGCTCCTTTCAATGTGGAGGAGCAGCGGCACTACTCTGAGTGGCCGAACTTCTCACCCTATCTCTAAGGGAGAGGCCAGCCACCCCTCGGATGAAGCCCATTTCTGCCGCTTGTATCCACAATCTCGTTCCTTCGGTCACTGCTCAGAGCTCGTGACCATAGGTGAGGGTAGGGTAGGTACTGTTTATCAACCGGTAAACAGAGAGCTTCGCTTTTACACTCAGCTCTCTCTTCACCACAACAGACCGGTACAGCATCCACATCACTGCGGCCGCTGCACCTATCCATTTGTTGATCTCCCGCTCCCTTCTCCCATCACTCATGAACAAGAACCCGAGATACTTAAACTCCTCCAGTGGAGTGGGCACTCCACCCTTTTCCGGCTGAGGACCATGGCCTCAGATTTGTAAGTGCTGATTCTCATTCTCACCGCTTCACACTCGGCTGCGAACCGTTCCAAGGCGAGCTGGAGGCCATCACAGCATGAAGCCAACAGAACCACATCATCTGCAAAGAGAAGAGATGAGATCCTGAGACCACCCAAGTGAAAGCCTTCCGCCACTTGGCTACACCTAGAAATTCTGTCCATAAAAATTATGAACAGAATCGGTGACAAATGGCAGCCCTGGCAAAGCCCATCACCCACCACGAACGAGTCCGACTTATTGCCGGCTATGCAGACAAAGTATCCTTGAGAGGATGAAGAGCTGATCCAGTGTTCCACGACCAGGACGAAAACCGCATTGTTTCTCCTGTATCCGAGGTTTGACTAGCAGCAACCTGGCATAGACTTTCCCAGGGAGGCTGATGAGCGTGATTCCTCTGTAGTTGGAACACACCCTCTGGTCCCCTTTCTTAAAGATGGGAACCACCACCCGGGTCTGCCAATCCAGGGGTATTGCCCCTGATCTTCACGCAACATTGTAGAAGCATGTAAACCAGGACAGCCCTACAACATCCAGAGCCTTCAGTAACTCTGGGCGGACCTCATCCACCCCAGGGGCTCTGCCACCAAGGAGTTGTTTAACTGCCTCAGTGACCTCACCCTCAGAGGTTGGCGGTCATCCCCTTTGTCGCCAAACTCTGCTTCCTCCACGGAAGATATGCCAGGGGATTAAGGAGGTCCTTGAAGTATTCCTTCCACTGCCCAGCAATTTTCTCAGTCAAAGTCATCAGCACTCCACCCGCACTATACACAGTGCAGGTAGAGCACCGCTTTCCTCTCCTGAGTTGCCTGACGGTTTGCCAGAATCTCTTCGAGGCAGTCCTCCCACACCTGAGTTTTTGCTTCCGCCACCGCTCGCGCCGCATTCCGATTGGCCTGTCGGTACCTATCAGCTGCTTCCGAAGTCCCCACAGGCTAACCAAGCCCGGTAGAACTCCTTCTTCAGCTTGGTGGCTCCCCTCACCTCTGGTGTCCACCATTTGGTTCCGGGATTACCACCACGGCAGGCACCAACTACCTTGTGGCCGCAGCTCTGTGCAGCAGCTTCAGCAATGGAGATGCTGAACATGGTCCATTCGGACTCAATGTCCCCTGTCTCCCTCGAAATGCTGTTGACTCAGGCTCCTTCCCCACCAGAGAGGTGACATTCCATGTCCTGATTGCTAGTCTTGGTAGCCAGGGATCAGTCCGCCAGGATAACTGAGAACCATCACAGACATATTATCTCACTATCCCCTTATCCAGCTTTACGTCAATCATCTTGCTTAATACAAAAAGAAAGTATAAGGATTGCAGTAAAGGGGGTGGCTTTTACACACAGACTTTTAAAAAGCATCCACACATCCTGTGGTGCTTTCAGTAATTTGGTATGAGCTATGCGGATGCTGCCACACTGAGCAGAAGAGGAACGATAGAGAGCCTCAGTGAAAATCATTATTCCCTTTTCCGTTAAAGCTTTCTGTTTTAGAGGATAAAATGGGATTTATGCACTGCGACAACGAGACTTGAGCCATTTTCATTTTAATGAGCTTGAAATTGGAGTTTTCATTCATTTCCACAAAGAATGCTTGCTCAGCAAATGTTAGGTCATGATTAGAAAACCAGGAGAAATACCAATTTGATCATTTCCCTTATTTGTAGTGAGTATTTAATGAACTCAAATATGAGAGGGATCAGTTGGTCCTGTTTTATATTTTTATGATTAAACCACCAATAGTTTGACCAAATTTGGAAGATTCCAGGCTACAATAACTACTTTTCACTTATTTACTTTGGGCTTTGGTCTTTTAAAATCACTGCTGCAGCTTGTTAAACAGTCCTTCGGATTTGTTTACAAAGCTCACTGCAACCTAAGACCCTGTACTTAACTCAGTTAAGAGATTTTCCTTAAAACATGGATCAAGCTCTGTATCTCTGTGCCTCTAATTACATACTTTCTTTTTCTTTCCTTCTTTCTCCATCTCTGCCTTGTTCAGGGACAGACATGCACAATTTAAGAAACTGATTTGAAATTTTAACTCTTTATATACCTTTGAATGCAAATACTGTAAAAACTCACAAAATGTCATGAAATTAGTCAGCAGAGACTTCATGCAATAGGATTTAATTGAAAAGTATGACAAGGAAAACTGGATCCAAACATACATCTGTATTTAGTTTGTCTCAGTTGTTAGTTTGGTCAACCCTAAACACCCAAATACCCTAAAATAAGGACATTTGAACTGGCATCAAAATCTGAAGTAACCTCAAAACAACATTTTTAAAAAAAACGTGACTGATAGTAGATTTTTCGGAGCTAATACTGATGCTAATACTATGCTATTGCTATACTGAACAGAGAAAATTAAGTATTCATTGTTTATGGACTTTCCAACAGTGTTCTAACTTAATATGTAGTTGGCAACTTACCGTGAAGATGCAGATTATCTCCACTCCACCAAATGCTAAGTTGTGATGCTACTCTGCTTTGTGTGCTACAGACTCTCCTGAGAGTTCTGTAATCAAAGGACTTACTGCGCTTTGCTTAATAAACTATAGGATGATGCTATTGCTCAATCACCAAAAACATATTTGTTATGCATTATGCTCCATACAACAGAAAATATTTTGGCAATATTTATGCTAATATGACTATATCTTTGATAGGAAAATGTTGGCTGATTATATAGAGAAATAGAAATGTTATGGTTTTTGTATTTTCACAAAAAATTAAAAACAAAAGAAGGAATAGTTACTCTTTGTGCTTTCAACAGCGGCTGCAATTTACTTTACATTTGTTGCCTATCTTTTTGCTTTCTTGAAGGGTAAAACATACCTTAAAGCCAAATAATCATATAGCATCTGCTAGTTGGGGTCATTGTTCAAAAAATTAATATATTAATGTAAAATGTAAACATTGCTTGTTACTTCTTGGTTCTTAAAAGTATAAGAGAACGTTAATTAGCAATTTGTTTAGCTACACTTTATGTTACGCTTATGGTACTCTGTAACATGATCTGTCTTAATGATGACACACAAAAACATCAATAAAAGGCTGTGAATAAACATGAACAGATAGCAATAAAGGCTACAAGCCTGCCTGCCTTTGTTACCTGTTGAAGATCAGGCTCTGACTGCTGGGCTGGAGTCTGCATACACTCAGCTGAATCGAATTTAATACAGTAATGCATTACATTACTGTATTACAGGCAAATGTAATGTTGCATTACATTGGAACATGTTACGACTGAAACCTACACACACTGAGTGAGTATGGTAGGTGACTGTCACCCAGGCAATAAGTGAGAGCGGGACATCCAGCAAGGAAACCTGGTTCTCACATCTCCTTCTCATCTTTTTTTCTCACCATGTTGTTTCTTCCTTTGTGTGAAAGAAACAATGATTAACCCGCTGACTGTCTCACTTTTCTCTCCAGCCTCCCACTCCTCAGCTGCCATTAAAGCATGTAGATACACCGGTAAGTAACACTTCTTCTGCGTAAGTGTAATGCCAAGAAGACATGCTTTAAAAGATGTTCATTCATAAAAGCTGCTATTGTTATTGCAACAAGACGCTGGAATAACAATCCTCAAGTACATTACTGTATGAAGCAAAACATACACAGACACCTGGATAGATACAGCTATGTACTTTTTTTTCTCAAGGTTCGTGCAAGACCCCTCAGTTCCTGCAATTACAGAAATAGCACAGTTCCATATATGTTGCACCACATGCATGGAACTGAGGTCTGTAGAGAAATGGTTTCCCCAATTCAGTGTTGAAGTACTTGAATCACTTTCACAACCCTATATAACACAAACATAAGCCAAACATTACTGTCAATTATCACAAGCCAGCCTCAGCTATTGTGGCTGAAAGGGAGCAGTCCAACCAGGTTTCATATAATTATGGAAAACCTTCACAGAATAGCGGAGGAGCCGATTAATGCCAATGGCTAAGGTTTTAATTTGAGGCGTCCACATACAGTTTCTCAAAAAATCAAATTATTAAGAAGCAATAAATGTAATAACAATGACTCAGCAGGCACTGAAATATGCTGTGCTTTGAATAGTATGTTTTGAAATAGAGAAACATGTGCAGCAACCTACTGTAGAAACAAATGCTAACTACAGACAATATACAGTGCAAACTGCACACATGAGCTCTGATATTTGCATTAATTCATGTAAAATTACTTATTACTAAATTAAACCAACTAAGGAGAGTCTCCATCTAGTTGTATATTTATTAGCTTTGAATCAATAATTTAATCAGGGAATAATTCTGTTAAGCCTTGATCTCAAACATGGTTCACTTTAAATCTTACAAACTGCAAAAGGTACAAACTGCACCATCCACTACATTTAGAACTCAGTTTATAGACCCTTAAAGACTGGAGCATATTTTTCCAATGGATAATTTCAGACTGCATATGTTCAGATGTTCAGGTTAGCTGAGGTGTCTGTTCTGTGCCACTGTAAATGAATATGTGGTACATACCTGAAATTAAAAAAAAATAGTAAGCTGTAGAGACATATGTTTCTGCCAGTCCACTGCAAATTTTCTCTTATTTGTGCCAGAAATCAATGCCAAGTCCTGGCTAGAGACTAGGCATGCTTGTTCTGTCTGACATTGCTAACAGTGGAGAGTGTAGGCATAGGTGGCGGGGCCCCAAGAACGGAAGAGCTAAAAAAACAAAACAAAGAAAGAACAGAGAAGAACACTACCAATGTAAAACGAAAACTGTTATTTAATGCAAACCAATCCAAAGGTCGCAATTAATTCTTTTTGACTAAAAGGGTTCCTTTGTCTTTGTCTCCTTTTTCATAAGACCAGAGGAATTTTGTATTTCAAAAGATAAAAGCAGAATTCTTACATCCTTGTTTTTCCTCCTCTCTTTTTTTGTGTGTCTTAATGAGTCCATGTCTACATCCAATGTCCCCCGAATGTTTAGATCAGAAGCAGGAGATGACTCAGAGTGGGATTATTAACACAGATCGGCATGTACACACCAGCTTATATAGAGATTTATCCGCAGTTTGTGCCTTGGGAGATAGAATGGAAGATGATTATGTCTAATGTGCTATATGCAAAGAACAAACAAACAAACTAAAACAGACAAAAGCACAAAAACACCGTCAAAAAATGAGAAACAATGACCAGACACATTTTATCTTGCTAGCTAGCTTATACAACGTAGTTAGTGTCCTTTCTATTGCTGTCCAGGAAGTATGATTGAAACACATCCAGAGGTACACAGCTTTAGTTTATCAAGAGCATTCTTTAGTTAGCTTTTTGCATTTGTTGTTAGCTACCAATCTAAGCAAACATAAGGCTAAAGTAAACAGCACATTGTGCTAGCTAGCAACAAATTAAAGTGTGTATTTAGCCACAAGTACTTAACTGCATGCAGAAATTTAGTGTTTAGCACATCCTGAGGATGAAGTTGGTTATGTCTCAGTGTTTTGAGCAGCTTTTATGGATGTTTTAGAGTGCCTTTTTATTGTGAAATTAGGCTAGTGTTGGAAACCATTCCAACAGCTATGAATTGCAGCTCACTACATCTTGTCAAACACAATAAAACAAGCTGCAAACATGTGAAAACCTCCGCCCTCCTCTTATTGTTCAATGTTTATTAATCAGCGATACTTTTTAATATTTTTAACATCATTCTATCAAAATATTTTTTTTTAAAAACTGCATTTAGAAGTGTAAGTTATATTCATCCTGTTCAGTTAAATACAAGCCATGTGTTGCGGCTTCATAGAAATGTCATCTTCTTGTGTAAACAAGCAAGCAACTGAGATTGTGAGGAAATAAGGCATACTGATGAGAAACACCAGCACTAAAAATACAAAGACAGAGGCTACTAATTGTATTGACTATGGTCTTGTTAATCTTTTTAAATTGTAACTATAAAAAGTTGTCACAAACAGTTTGACAGTGGCATACTGGTATTTGGGACTAAACATATACAGTCCCTTCCAGACATTTCCAATAAAAATTGTGTTGTATCGTCAGCTGAATTTGTGATCCTAATGTATCAACCATGCCTTTTGTTTAACCAGTAAGATCTCTGTTGTGGTTGTCATGTATTTTTATAGCATTCCCAGTGTTATCCCATTGTATCAAGTTGCCTTTTATATATTTCACAGATATAGTGTTATGCTTATTGGTTAATATGTTGAGGAGTTGTCATGGTATCCTCTTCTCTCTGTACTTAAATCCTGGAGTCATCATTTATGAGGTTTTCCGTGTATGTGTGGACCAACATGCAGATGGAATATTTATTTGGTTAGTCCATGCAGGATACATGCATTGTGGTTTTGACTCAAAATGCACCATTGTGATTATAACAGAGTCAGTGTGGGGCCTACTGAGGGTCATCCAACGGTATAATGGGGATTTTTGAAATCAGTATTTAGCATGGAAGAGTGGATGCACAGATGTAAGCTCTACCTAGAGAAGAATCAAACATAATTCTAACAGACAGAAAATGTTATAAGGGACGATCGTGGCCCAAGAGTTGGGAGTTCGGCTTGTTATCGGAAGGTTGCCGGTTTGAGCCCCGGCTTGGACAGTTTCAGTCGTTGTGTCCTTGGGCAAGACACTTCACCCGTTGCCTACTGGTGGTGGTCAGAGGGTCTGGTGGTGCCAGTGTCCGGCAGCCTTGCCTCTGTCAGTGCGCCCCAGCTGTGGCTACAATGTAGCTTGCCATCACCAGTGTGTGAATGTGTGTGTCAATGGGTGGATGACTGGATGTGTAAAGTGCTTTGGAGTCCTTAGGGACTAGTAAAGCGCTATACAAATACAGGCCATTTACCATTTTACCATTTTATTTTTATTCCACACTTTATGTAACCTGTTATTCCATGCTGTTGACCATATTCTTAAGGGTAGTTAGGAACAAACATTTACAGGACCCAGACACCACACAAGCACACAGGATGGTGAAAGATATGAGCCAAGAAAAGCTGCAGGGGAGAGAGGGGCAGTCAGATATAATGAGAGATAATAAGACCAAGGGAGGAGTAGTTCCAGAGAACAGAAAGTGGGTGGGAGGGAGGAAGAAAGATAGAGAAAGTAGGGAGAAGACAGCTGAGAAGGAACGAAGAAAAGGAAGATGCATCATGATATATTACATAATCGCTGAACAGGCTCGGCACAAATGGAAGGGACTCTAACATCTTGACCATGAGGATGTTGGAGAGAATGAACGATTAAGCTTTGACCACCTGGATAATCAGTTGAAATCCCAAAAAAGAATGAGATGTACAACACCAAATTTTTCTTGGATTCTTTCGATTTTATCAAAAAGCCTGGTATTTGCAGCTTTATCGTTGCTTAGAAACAGAGAGCAGTGGGTCCTCGCCATGCCTTTGGTCAGCACCATTCGAATGCATTTTGCCAACCTGCTTCCTGGCTGGAGGTGTAGTACTGGGTTCCAATTTGGCAAGGTAGGCCACTCCCATGGAATAAAGGTTTTTTTTAAATTTATGATTAAAAGTTGTAAAATAACTCAACTTAAATTTCTTAGTGCCTTTTAACCTATGTGTACTGCATTCAGTCTTCTCCCACTATTTCTCTATGAGATACGTATATTGTAAATATAGAAATGAATTACTCAAAAATCTTTCTAAAATATTTTTAAACTGAGAGGAAAATAATTTATTTGTGATAATAAGATAAGTAGTAGTCTGTGGTAAAATGACAAGACAATCTCAACCATTAAAAGTATTTAAAAAATGGAAAGGAACTAAAAAAGGAATTTGTCGGAAATGTTAACGTTTAACAAATTAATGGCTAAGCATTAGAAAATTGAAAACAAAATACATTAATTACAAAATACATTAACTATTTATGTATTTTTAAATATATAAAAAATGTACAGTGTATAAATATCTAATATATAAAGTATCTAAATATACACAGACACAGGTGTGAATAAACAATTGGCCTATCATGGGTGGGAAACCAGAAGGCCAGAAGTAAAACAAACAAACAAAAAACTGGGTTACAGAGTATATAAAATAAAACAAAACAAAGTAACCAAATGTCAGTGTCTTACAAAAAAACTTCACGTCATCACAAACATGATGAATGAATTGGTATAGCAAGACAAAAGTACATATACGCATTTAAAAGTTCTTAACTTACAGTAAAAACAAATTTGTTAGCATAACTGAAATTAAACTGAAGCTCCTCCTGAAACAAAAGCAATTAAAAGATTAGAACAATAAATCAAAATTAGTACATATGAAAATTAGACTATTACTAGATTAAACTGCATGTTAATAATACAGATTAATACTCCATTCCAGATGCCTCGAAACTAGGTCAGAACTTGGGAGTGACATCTCTTAAGAGTTCTTGCAAGTTCCAGGAAAAGTGATTATACGTGTTTTTTTGCACTTGAAAGAACACATTTAAAGATCTCATTACTGTTGTGCTTATTTAGTGAGCCAGAAATACAGAACAGATTAAAAGTTTAGTTCTACTACAGTTTACAGTCAGCGCCACCATCTTGGATTGCTAACTCAAGGTATGCTAGTCTACTTCGACTGTCCAAATGGGAAATCTGAGTGAAGGGGGTCTTCTGCAAAAAATGTGCAATTAGGGACTCAATTGCAATTTGGAACTTATGATTTCTTACTTAGTCAGGAACACACCATAACAGCTGAAAGAATACGACAGATAAACATTTAGAATTGCCCAGATGCCGAGCTGCTAAATGGAATAGTGTCTAAAAATCATGGATGAATGTTTCAAATTGGAAGTTATGGAATAATAAAACAGATGAATAAAGCTGAACTCAACACATTTAAACATAAAAGGTGTTTAAGAAAAGCTTTTTTTTTCAGTCTATTGGCGCTTAGGAAACACTTGGATAGAAAAAAGTTGGGAACCACTCTTCTCCTTTATATTTATAGTAGAAGCAAGATTGAGTCAAAACACATTGCATTGGTCATGCAGTGGCTGTGGCTTGTGTTTTTAATAGTGAACATCAATAGAGAGCTTGGGTACAGATGTAAGTGTGAGGTAGATGCAAAACCCGGTGTCACCGGGCAAACAGTGAACGTTAAATCTCAGAGACGTTTACCCCACTTTACATGCAGATTGACTTTCATTTATGTATCTACGTTGCTGCAGGCTAACAGATTGTCCCTGTGATGTGACATATAACATCGCAACACTTGTGAAGCCTTGTGTGAACAGGCTGTTTCATTTTGCAAACACCATCGTCCGTGGTGCGTTTAGCATCTGGTTCCTGTCAGATCACTTAGAATTATGTGACCATTTTGGCTCATTGGGGTGGGGGGTTGCATTAGCTTTTTCTATGGGAAGCCACTCGCAAGCAGTAAGAAGAGCCATGGGAGCTCCATGTTTAACCTTGAGACACTTCTTGCCAACATCACTTATTTAACCTCTTCAGCGGTGAAGCCGAGCGCTCACTCTTTATGCCAATGTGGGGGGGGAAAGTAAAGTATGTCACAGATGATGTCCGCGGAGATTAATTCAGCAGTCGTTTTGTCTTTTTGGATGGCTTCATCTTCCTGACTCACACAGAGTTATCCCCTCAGCCGACAGGCAGTAAGAGGAAGAGCCAACTCTAGCATCTATTATGCAGCAATTCCTCGACAGTACAGCATATTTAGTAATATTTTCCATCTGCAGCCCTGTCACAGTGAAACAACCTGTTCTCACTCTTCCCTCTGTAAATATCTGGGTAAAGGACAGGATAATTAATTGTGTGCTCGAGTCTTGACAAGACCCCAGTTCAGGATGGTTTTCTGTTAAAACACTCCTCGTTTCTCATACTTGTTTTTTTTTTTTTTTTTTACACCTCTTATACTTTTTCGTTATTCTTTGTCTTCTTTCTGTTGCTCGGTTTCTTTTGTCAAGCGTCTTGGTTGAATGCCTTCTTTTGTCAGCTGCTTCTTTTACTTTTCATCATTCTGTTTCAGATGATTCTTCTCTCTCCATCTTTTCATAGCAGTTTCAGTTTTGTGTCTGTGATCTGACTTTTCCCTAATAGCTTATGTCAGACTGTAATTCAATAAAATCATCATGACTACCAGATGGAGTTTGCTTATGAATCATTTTCCTCCTCTGACTCCCACCATCTGCCTGTGTGTGCCTGTGTGTATGTGCTCACCAGGGATCTACGAGGTCCTGCAAGAGTGTGGAGATAAGGCAAAAGCAGTCGCGGTAAGAAAGCACCATCACACAGCCATGTTGTATTGTTGTTCACACTGCTTTCATTAGGAGAAATAAGGGTTCCATAAGTGGAAAAAATTTAATCTATTTTTTTCTACAATCTAAACAGCATGACTTCTAAGATTACCAAATTAGTCTTTAATAAGCTCTTTAAGTCATTACAGTCCTTGATTATTATTAATGAAGATTAGAAACTGATTGTTTGTGCTGGGTGTGTAGGAATGTAAATTTTCACTCCATATTCTCCGCTGTTTGTCGTTCTTGAAGCATGGCTGTTTCTCATGCAGGGCTTTACCGTATGTCTGCTGACCAAAAACAAAACAGAACAAAAAAACTGCGCTGTTTGGCCGGTGAAATAGGTTGCGTAATATTGGAAGAGGTCATGTCAACAGTCACAGAAGGACTGAAAATCTTTTCCTTTCCAAGAAATATAAGAGTGAGCTGCAGGAGTTTACATGTGATGAAGTGGATGTTTGTGATAAACTCTGTTAGCTAATCCCAGAGAGAAATCAGAGAGTTCAAGAAATGTTCTCACAGCAGCTGCAATCCTGCACTCGAATAGAACTGGAAAACTTGTGATTGGTGCTGATAAGGTTAAAAGGTCAAAGCATCCTTTACAAGATGTGTCCTTCTAAATTGAGTTGCCTCTTAAAGATTTCTGGCAACTATACAGTAACTATGTTGAAACGTACCAGTATATTTTATTAATTTATATTTGTATTTATCATAATGAGATGTAATAAAGATGGTCTTTTTCCCAAACACAACAAAAATGTAATTTTACAACAAGTCAGAAACTGCATGAAAATGAGAAGCTGGGATGGAGATGGTTGCAAAGCGGTTTGCACCGGCAGCTATAACTGTAGATAGACTAAAATAATTACCTACAGTGTGCTATGTAAAGCTTGGCTGATATTAGCTGTTTGCCGATGCACTGGATTTGGCATTTACTGTGTCTACTGTGTACAAGCAGCTTCCCTATTAGCAACAGAGTGACTTAAACTTCACTCTCGCCATAGTATGGACAACTACACATATTAAATATTAGAGAACAAGGATATGTTTTGTATGTTTCAAATGGAAAATAAATGGTCTGATGTTTGTGATTTCTCAATTATCAAATATTGGTATCATTCTTAAAAACCCTTTACTGGTTGGGGGTCTAAGCCTGTATGACACTATATGACATGTGACAAACTCAGTAGGGTTTGCAAATGAATATTGCAGACTGAGCTTAACTCTGTGGACTCTGTGATTGAACTCTGATCAGTGCAGATCTATCAGATCTATATACAATAGAGTTGACCATTCCCTTTGAAATCACAGCTTATGTTGCTTCGAAAAGAACTTGTTGCCAATCAAAAATGTAAAATGGTGCTGTGATATAAAATCTGCCACTGCCAAGCTTCAAGACCTTCTGCACCTTCTACCTCTGCAGGAGTCAGAGTGTGGTTCAGGCCATGGAGGAGAGCTATGAGGTCGACCTGGTCTACATCACAGAGAGAATCATCTCTGTCTCTTTTCCCGCTGGGGCCGAGGAGCAAAGCTACAACACCAACCTCAAAGAGGTGGCGACGATGCTGCGGTCAAAGCATGGCGAGCACTATCTGGTAAGAAATACCCTCAGCTGAAACTGGAGCACAGGACTGTATTGACACTTTTGTTTGCTGTTCGTCAGGTTTTTTGGAAGATGGTTACAGTATATCCTTGAAAACAAAAAACAAAGATTTTCTAAAATGCATCACATGTCCATAAGTTGCTTTGATATACTCTCTTCCTGATTTCAGGTGCTCAACCTGAGCGAAGGACAGAGCGACTTAACAAAGTTAAACCATAAGGTACAAACATGACATATACTGTATATTCATGGTTAGGAAGAACAAAATTCGAAAGCGAAAGCTCATTTGATGGATAATCATTCTCAGGTTCTTGAGTTTGGCTGGCCGGACCACCATGCGCCAGCACTGGATAAGATCTGCAGCATGTGCAAGGCCATTGACATGTGGCTCAATGGAGACACACGCAATGTGGTGGTACTGCACAATAAGGTAAGGCAGAAAAACAAAGTGTAAAAACATCTGTTATAATGCGGCGGTGATGTGCTGGAACATTTATTGGCTGGGCATAGAGATTGTAAAGTTTCCCTCTAAATATGGAAATGTGATTATTTTTTTCATTGCTGATCTCATAAAATCAACATAATTTGTAGTTATTCAGTTTCATAGCTTGACATAAAACATAGTCACTGTGAAGTCACACATTGAGCTATGGACTACTGTTTTAAGCTCATCTAGCTGAAGGTCCGTTAACCTTATGCCGTGGTGAAACGTCCCCACTGAACATGTGAATTTAATCAAAATAATACACCGTGATCACATAATTGGGTTTCACCCAAAACTGTTATCAAGACAGTGGCTTATGAGCCGGATGAGCTACTGTATCACCGGTGTTCTTATTATGTATTCTGGTTGTCACTGTTTTTAACTCATTCACTGCCAGCCATTGGCAGTGAATGAGTTAAACCCATTGACTCATTCACTGCCATTGACGGCTATAGACGTCAATGGCAGTGAATGAGTTAAGGTAATCAGAAGTGAGCATAATTGGGCTAGAGCGCTAACACTTGGCTAGCTTTGGATAACTCTGGCTTGCTTGGTTAGCAAGCTTAGACTTTAGAGATACACAGGGATATCTTATGTATTAAAACTTCTCCAAAAGGTAAAATATCACAAAAACAATTAGGAGTTTCAATTTACTTTTTCAGCTTTGATAGGCAAGTCTAGTAAATGGCATTCAACCTATTTCATAGCCACCAGTCATTCAAAGTATTAAAATTTAAATTGGTTACCACCAGTAAAGATGTTACAAAAGGGAAAATTAGCATTAATTTAGCATTAAATTCTGCTAGTCATTTTAACTATGGCTGGTAACATGGGCATGTACAGGAATTGGCTGCTTGTGAAGCGAGCCGAAAGTTGAGAAACTACAGTTTCTTCATCTTTCAGCCTTGGAGGCTGCCGATTGTTTAGCTCTCACATTTATGCAATGAATCCTCTGTTGTTTCAGAGAATTTGCACATGGTATCCAGATAAAGCAGGACAAGCAACAAAGTTTATGCTCGAATTGAGCCAACTGCTTTAACCAAGCAGAATGATTAAACATTATTATTTATATATAGCTCCAACTTTTGGGTTTCAATTACACGTGAAAATGCTTGAAGACCAATTTATTACCATCGAAGGGGGATTTGTTTCTTCTCTGTTTCTTGATCATTAATTCAATGATCCTTTTGGAATCTTCCCTAAGTCCCATCGGTTTTCTTGTTACCCATCTTGACTCTTTATATCATTTAAACAAGCCCTGTTTTGTGTTTCTTTCACAGGGGAACCGAGGTCGAACGGGTGTTGTGGTGGCTGCTTACATGCATTACAGCAACATATCTGCAAGGTATCAAACATGTCATGATCAGACACAGCCTAAAACGTGTTAAAATGTAGTTTAAAATGTAGTGTTACATATTAGATTGCATTGGTGTTTGAGTTTAAACAGAGGTGAAGATTTTAGGCTGTCAGCACTGAAAAAGTTTGATCTGCGTGCTTTGATCCTTTAAATCGAAGGGTTATGTAAGGACAGGAGCAACAATCCATCACGGTTAGACCTTGCAGTCTGGGACTTCAGCAGCCTTGAAAATTAAACAACGATGTGATTATAACAGCTAAACACTCGACTCTGGCCAGCTCATTTTTCTGGCTCTGTGAGAAGAAACGCTCTGAAAATGTCATCGTTCTTTAATGCTACCAGATGTTAATAGGTGGGAGGGTTCCTGGGGGAATGAAAGCTGCTTCATAAATGATGAAAGCTGGGGGGTATTTCTAAATCTCAGCAGGTTTTCCAAAATAAAGGCTGTTCTCCTTGTTGTTTTGTAATCTTCAAATTGTTCTGTGGTGAATGATAACATCACTTACCCAGTTCTTGTGTCTCTAAGTGCTGACCAGGCACTGGACAGGTTTGCAATGAGGCGCTTCTATGAAGACAAAGCACTTCCTGTGGGTCAGCCATCACAGAGGAGGTAAGTTATTACCTCACTTCCTATTGACATCTGCTATGAGGTGAACTAGTCTGAACACTGTAGCACTTTGCCCACATTTCCAAAGGACTCTTGCAGCCCATTTAATACTGATGCTAAGGCTCTGAAGGGTTAGTAGAGGATTCAACACTTCTTAGTATTTTTACACAGTTCTACTGTACTTGAGCACTCATAACACTTTATACAACATGTCTCATTAACCACAGCATTTAGGTCAAATGCTTTCTAACATTCACACACATTCACACTCCGATGAACGCATCAGAGAGCAACTTAGGATTAGGACCCTTTCCTAAGGGTGCTTTGAAGTGGCCAAGGGTTGAAGCACTAACTTTCCGATTAGTAGAGTAATAAATCCATGTTTGACAGTTTTGTCAAAATTAACAGAATTATGACCATCAGATTCAAATTCTATATACCACTAATAAGAATGCCAATAAGAAACTAGTTACCTGTATCTAAAAATAGTGCAATTGCAAAACTCAACTCCAGCAGACAAGGCTATAGCTACAGCCGTGAAACTGAGATTCGATTTTTGGATTTTGTTTTTGGAAAAAAGGGAAGAAAAAGTCTCAGCTCCATGCTTTTAATAGTGAGTGTGTTAACTTAATCTCTCCCATTTAGATTTAGAAAAATTCTACAGAGGAAATTCTTTCTATTTTTTTCCGTTTATCACCAATTTTGTTTTAATTAGGGTAATTAAGAGGAAACAGCACCAAGAGAGGCCATCTATCTTGTCTTGTCTGTCTGAGGAATTCCACTGGTGTCTCTGGGGAGGCTGCAAGGCTTGCTGACAGTACATTCTTGTCTTTTAAGCATATCAGAGCATATTTTCTGTGACTTCATCTACACTTTTTTGCAATACAGTGGTATAACTCCAAACCAGAGCCAGTCAAACCAATCAAGAATGGTTAAAAAACATTTGAGCAATTTATTTTTTGTTGTAATTTTCACTCAAGGGACACTGTCTTCTTGTTCTCTAAGTCATAAATCTGCTCCTATTACATTATTAGCTGCCTTTGCATATTAGGCAGGGAGGTGCTAAAAGGCTTGACCCCTCTCAGTTTCCCTTCTTCACATGAGAAGATTGGTGTCTTGATCTGGGCTTTTCAGAAAGGATGAGCAGGAAAAAGGTTATGGGGGATATGCGAAGGAACACAGGAAACACCAGGGGACTTAACACCACTTCATTTAAGCTTGTGAATTAGTCAGCCAGTCATTCTTTAACAGGTCTATAGGCTTGCCCTCTGCCCCGCTGCTATTTCCTGCTTTGGATATAATTATCTCTGCCCCCAGAGACTGGCAGCATTATGGTCTGGAATGTGTGACATTAACATCAAGAGTGGGAGATGATCTTAGGCCGCTGCTTCCACGAAAGCCAGTAAAAGGCAGGATTAAAGGTGTTCCGTGTAGCACGGAATCAATAAATGATTAGTGTGAAAATAGTAGTATGCAGCAGAAAGCACAGTGAACGTTTGTGTAGAGGATTGGAAGTGTTCTGATTTAAGTTATGGGACAAAACATCATTAATCTGTTTTATGTGCTTTTCTAGTTGTTCACAAAGAACTTGAATGGAAATCACAGGAATAAGGGTCACAGTACAGTGAAGTGATGGCATTAGCAGAACCCCACATACCCCAGCTTTATCTTACTCCTGTAACTTTCAAATTGGAAATCTGTCTGGCTAAAAATATAGACTCACTGGTCACTTTGCTAGGTGTAACTCACTAGTACCAGTGTGGACCGCCTTCAGTTTTTCTTCATGGCATAGAGTTAACAAGGTGCTGAAAACACTTCTCAGAAGATTTCCGCCCAAATTTATATGACAGCATCAAACAGTTGCTGCAGATTTATTGGCTGAACATCCATCATGTGAATCTCACACCCCAGAGGTGGTCTGTTGGATTGAGATCTGGTGACTGTAGAGTTCATTTGAGAAGAGTGAACTTACTGTTAGGTTCATGAGTTTTGTGACATGGTGAGTTATCCTGCTGGAAGCAGAAATTCAAATCAAATTCAAATTCAAATTCAAATTTTTTTATTTGTCACGTACACAGTCATACACAGTAAGATATGTAGTGAAATGCTTGGACAACTGCTCGTGACCTAAAGAAAACAAAAAAGGAAAAGGCTATGAATAAGATAGGAAATAAATATGAAAAAATAAAAAGGGTAAATTTAACTAGGAAGGAATAAAATATAAATTAAGGTTAAAAATGAAATAACTGTACAACACAAATTAGAATGAAGGGTAAATTTAACTGGGAAGAATAAGATAAAATATATAAATTAAAGTTGAAAATAAAATAACTGTACAACAAAATACACAATATAGAACTATATAAGAATGTATGAAGAAATATAAATAAATATATACACAATAACAGCAGCGTGATTTAAGTAATGAAGTGAAACAATGTCCAGAATGTCCAGTGTGTGTAAGAACTGTATGTGTGGGTCAGTACTGTGTGGTGGTGTGATTGAGAGACCGTATCGCCTGCGGGAAGAAGCTCCTCCTCAGTCTCTCTGTGTTGGTCTTCAGGGAGCGGAATCGCTTTCCTGACCTCAACAGAGAGAACAGTCTGTTGTTGGGATGGCTGAGGTCCTTCACGATCTTCCTGGCCTTGGTCCAGCACCGCCTGCTGTAGATTGAGTGCAGGTCAGGGAGCTCGGAGCGGATGGTGCGCTCAGCTGACCGCACAACCCTCTGTAGAGCTCGTCTGTCCTGCATGGTGCTGTTCCCGAACCAGGTTAAGATTTTTCCCGTCAGGATGCTCTCTATGGTGCACGAGTAAAAGTTCCTGAGCACCTTGGAGGGCAGTTGGAAGCCTCTCAAGCGTCTGAGGTGGTAGAGACGCTGACGGGCCTTTTTCACCACGGTGTTGATGTGACAGGACCATGACAGGTCCTGCGTGATGTGAACTCCGAGGTATTTGAAGCTGTCCACTCTCTCCACTGGGCACTCGTTGATGACAGGGGTCTGGTAGTTCCTCTCCTGCTTAGTGCTGAAGTCCACTATCAGCTCCTTTGTCTTACTGACGTTTAGAAGGAGGTTGTTCCTCTGGCACCAGTTCTCCAGATTCCTAATCTCCTTCAGGTAGGCCGTCTCGTTGTTATCAGAGATCAGGCCCACCACGTCGGTGTCGTCAGCAAACTTGATGATGGTGGTGGAGCTGGTAGTGGCCACACAGTCATATGTGTACAAAGAGTACAGCAGGGGGCTCAGAACACACCCCTGGGGGGCTCCAGTGCTGAGAGTGGTGGAGGCTGAGACATGTCCGCCCATCCTTACTGCCTGTGGTCTGCCAGTTAGGAAGTTGGAGATCCACTGACACATAGATGAGCTGAGTCCCAGATGCTCCAGCTTGGTGGTGAGTGTGGAGGGAATTATGGTGTTAAATGCAGAGCTGTAGTCTATGAAGAGCATTTTAACATAATTCCCCCTTCTAGTGTCCAAGTGAGTGAGTGATGTGTGGAGGAGATGAGAGATGGCATCGTCTGTGGAACGATTTGGACGGTAAGCGAACTGTAGTGGGTCCAGTGTGTCTGGTAGTGAAGAAATGATAAAGTCTCTGACCAGGCGTTCAAAGCACTTCATCACTACTGAGGTGAGGGCTACAGGGCGATAGTCATTGAGAGAAGCAGGGTGGGGTTTCTTCGGGACAGGAACAATGATGGACTCTTTGAAGCATGTGGGGATCACCGACTGAGATAGAGAGATGTTGAATATCTCAGTGAACACAGGAGCTAGCTGGTATGCGCAGTCTCTTAGGATACGACCTGGGATGCCGTCTGGTCCTGCTGCTTTCCTGGTGTTCACTCTCTTGAAGGCTCTCCTTACTTCATGCTCGGAGATGACGAGCACGTTTCCGGTGCTGGCAGTATCTTCCTGTCTGCAGCCGTTAGCGCCGCTAACACTAGCATTGTTGGAGTCCTTAGCTGCAGCCTCGAAGCGAGCATAGAAAGTGTTCAGCTCGTCTGCCAGAGTCACGGCCGCGTTCGTCATACCAGTTGTTGGTGCTTTATAGTCCGTTATTGTCCTTAGTCCCCGCCACAGGCTCCTAGAGTCACTCTGTTGGAGTTGTGACTCTAGTTTCCTCCCGTAGCGCTGCTTCGCCTCTTTCACCGCCCTCCGCACGTTATATGACGCGGCTTTGTACGGGTCCATGTCCATGTCATGAGTCCTGTGTTGTAGGCAGCGGTGCGGGATCTCAGAGCGTCGCGGATGGTTTTATCCACCCACGGCTTCTGGTTGGGAAACGTTGTGATAGTCTTTGTCTCCACGGTATCATCCGCTAGTTTCCCGATGAATCCCACAACCGCTTCCGTAAACACGTTGACATCATCATCGGAGCTGTTTCTGAACATGCCCCAGTCTGCGTCATCGAGTGCGTCCTGTAACGCGGCCACCGATTGATCCGTCCAGCGCGCGACCTTCCTCTGAACCGGAACTTCCTGTTTCAGCCTTTGTTTGTATTTTGGGATGAGGAAGATGGCGGCGTGATCAGATTTGCCAAAAGGAGGGCGGGATTGTGCCTTGTAGCCGTCCTTGACCGTAGTGTAGCAGTGGTCCAGTGTCCTTTCACCTCTGGTGGGGCAGGAGATGTGTTGATAAAAGTTCGGCGCTGCGCGTTTGAGGTTGGCGCTATTAAAGTCCCCCGTCACAATAAGCGCAGCGTCCCGGTGTTGTGTCTGGTGCTGTGTGAGTGCCTCATGCAGCTCGCATAAGGCGGTGACCGTGTCCGCTTGTGGTGGAATATAAACGGCACTTATAATGACCGATGTAAATTCCCGAGGTAGATAAAAAGGACGACACATGATGGACAGTAGTTCCAGATTTGGTGTGCAGGAGCGTGTGAGAGGAACAACGTTCGCACTGTTGCACCAGTTGTTGTTCACCATTAAACACACGCCGCCTCCCCTTGACTTCCCCGAGTCCCGTGTCCTGTCCATGCGGTGAACCGAGAAGAACTCGGCCGGCTGGATGGCGTGGTCCGGCACCGCTGGGTTCAGCCATGTCTCGGTGAAGCAGAGGAGATTGCAGTCCCGAATGTCTCTCTGGAACTTTACCCTGGCCCTGAGGTCGTCAAGCTTGTTCTCCAGTGACTGGACGTTGGCGAGCAGGATGCTAGGCAGAGGTGTGCGGTGTGCACGAGCTCTCAGCCTGTTCCTGACGCCGGCTCGCTTCCCTCTAGGCCGCCGCCGCTTCCCTTTGTTCTCCCTCAAGATCTCACTCGGCCAGCTCGGATCCGGAGTTAAAAACTTCGAATTGTGAGTACATTGTAAACCAATAGAAACAAGAGTGTCACTGTCATACCTAATGTACCCAATGGTGGTGATTTTGCCGATTTAGAAACGCTGAAAACTAACTTAAAAAACAAAGACAAAGAAAAAGTGGTCGGAGCAGTCGTGACGGCAGCCGACCTCACCGGCGCCATCAAATCAAGGAGAAATCAGAAGAAATCAGAAGATGGTACACTGTGGTCATAAAGGGATGTACATGGTTAGCAACAATACTGACCATGTGAATACTGACTGTGGTGTTTGAACAATGCTCCCGTGGTACTAAAGACCGCAAAGTGTGCTGAGAAAATATCCTCCACACCATTACACCACCAGAAGCCTGAACCGTTGATACCAACGAGGATGGATCCACGCTTTCATGTTGTTTACATGACCCTACCAACCAAATTTAGATAAGCATGTCTGGCACCAACAACCGTGTTCAAAGTCACTTAAATGATCTTTCTTCCTCATTCTGATGCTCAGAAGTTCAGCAAGTCATCGTGTCTAAATCACTAAATGCAGTTTTTTGCTGCCATCTAATTACCTGGTTAGAAATTTACATCAACAAATGGTGGAGTAGTTGTACCTAATATATCACTGAGTGTATCTCTGACATTAGTAGATTTTTTTTAGGTTTAATTTTAATATGCACAATGAGATTACATGTAATTAAATGTGCTATATAAATACAATTGCTAGCAGCATGAGTTAAAAATCAACTCAACAGAAAATGACAAAAAGACATTGTAATGGCACTGCCTCATCCAGGACCTTCATCACAGGATGTTTTCTTGTTATAAGACAAAATGTAATTATGTGTCATATCGCACACACACATATATGGCATACTTACAAGCCTTTGTTAATCTCAGTACTGCTAACATGGCGTCCCAGCTCGGTCTAATTGAATTTCACAGAGGCAAAACCATCTGGCCACTGACAGCAGAGCAAGGAAGGCGTGTGCATGTGGCAACCCTGCGGTCAAGGTTACGTTCGGTACCATCATCATTATCATCATTAACAACCAGACCACAGTAACTCAGCAGACCCCCAACTGGCCTCCGTACACATCAACTCAGTGTGACGTTTCCCAAAGTAGATAAAGGCTGTTTAACGAGTGAAATTGTGTTCTGGCTGTTTTGTTGGAGCTCACAGGCGGTAAAGGTGAACCGCACCGAATGAGCAGGATGAGGATTTGGCGTGTAACTTAGCCAGGAGGTGCTTAGTGGGAGGATAAAGTGATGTCTCAACAAGGAATCGGCTGTTTGCCATGAGATTTTGTGAAGATATTCATGATCCCCAGAGAGCATTTCCCCGTAATACAGGCAGTCTTCTAACATTCATTCTATTGTTCACATCAGGTCCAACGAATCCCTTTATCAAAGGTTTGTTCAGTTACAAGTGACTAGTACCGATAACAGAAGACTTCTAGTTCCAAAATAATCCATCCAATCTTTTTACTTCTTTGGCTGCACAACCTTAACACCCGACGCTATCACCCTTAGTCTGCTGTTTTTAGTTTTTCATTCCCTCTCTTACTTACACTCTAAAGCATTTACATGCCTTGTAATAATAACATGTCATTATGGGTTTTTCTAAAGCATTGTTTAAAATAAAGGCCTATGAAAATTCAAGTGAATGGAGAGAGGAAAACCTGCAGTTTTGTTATCTGTCCTCATCTTTAAGCTTGATCTGTAAAGACTTTGGGACTGAGTGCTTACTTTTCATTGTGTCCAGGTATGTGCGATACTTCAACGGCCTTCTGTCAGGACACATAAAAATCAACAACAAGCCTCTGTTCCTGCATCACGTCATCATGCACGGCATACCTAACTTTGAGTCCAAAGGAGGTGAGCATCTACCAGTAAAGCGTTATACAAATACAGGCCATTTACCATTTACCACTGGCAGATTTTTTTAAATGAAAATTTTAAAAAACTAGAAAAAACTGTTTTTCTTGAACACATTTCAGATTTCTTATTTATATCACTTCACAGGTTGCCGTCCTTTCCTGAAAATCTACCAGGCAATGCAACCAGTCTACACGTCAGGAATATAGTATGGGAATTTTTATTCTAGTTCAGCGTGGTTTGTGTTTGAATTCAGGCATAAAATGAACCTGTGAGGTGAAAAGTAATTTTATTTTAAAGGTTAGTATTTTGTCTTTTTAACTGTAGCAATGTGCAAGGGGACAGCAACACCAGTATCTGTATCACCATTGAACCTGGACTGCTTCTTAAGGGAGACATCCTGGTAAGATAACAAAAAATGTTTCCTTACTTAAACAACAGTTGCCTTCCATTTACCTTTTTTTCTTTACATTTTCCTAATATTATATAGAGTCTCATGATGTTTCTCCATTTTTTTCTCTATTATCTGTTAAACGTAGCTCAAGTGTTACCACAAGAGATACAGAAGCCCAACCAGAGACGTTGTGTTCAGGGTGCAGTTCCATACTTGTGCCATCCATGATCTTGGGGTGGTTTTTGGGAAGAGTGAGCTGGACGAGACCTTCAAAGGTAATTTTAATTTGCTTGGATTTACACAACACACTGTTTGACACTTAAAAACATACAGTTGTATAGAGTTTTTGTGAATCAAGGTTATGCATCTCAAAAAGGGTTATTTTTTTTAAAAATACACAAGATTAGCACTGATATGACAAAAGCTTTATGACTTGTGTATTTATACACAAAAGACTGGTGGTGTTCACTGTCCTAGTGTTGACCTAGACTCATCAAAATGCTACCTCAAGACTGTATAATGGCTTCAGTGTCTGACGCTCTACTATCTGCTGCTTGGATCTCTGGTTTGCAGCATGGAAAAATTCATGGGTCCTGATGCAGGAGGACAGTGTTCCCCACAGTATTACAGTAAACAGGGTCCTCTGGTGGTGAAGCAGAAAAGCATTCACTTACAGTAACACTGTGATTATGGTGATAAGTAACCAGAGATTTCTTATTAAAGGAAGATCAAATTAACACTAAATTTGCACAATTGATTTGAATTTGGATAAGTAATTTAAATTCATACACAAAAACTGTAAAATAATAAATCCTATGTATGATAAATTGTAACCGTGCCTTTGTTTGATGTGAAACCCACACATGCGTTCATGGTTTTAATTTCTCGTTGTGTGTGTCTGCAGATGAGAGGTTTCCAGAGTACGGGAAGGTGGAGTTCGTGTTCTCATACGGACCGGAGAAAATCAAAGGTAATCCATTTTGGGAAAGGAGAAATTGATTGTTAGCATCACATGTTTTTTTTTCAACATTTAGAACTGAGATCTGATGTATTAGCCGCTGCAAGTTTTTTTATTTTTATTTTCAAAATTTAAAAAAAGAATTTTCTTAAAATGTATTATTTTAATTGAAGCGCTCGGAGAATACCAGGGGTTCATAAGTGTGCATGTATACAGGCCCTGAATTTATTAGACCACCTGTTATAAAAATAAAACAGGAAAATGGATATATGTAAACTAACTAAGTATATATAGTTATTTATTAGGTAAATAAGATACTGAATGCACGTTATCACCCCCAAATCTGAGCCGGCACACTGGACTTCTCTGAGAAGAATTCAGAAATGAGTCAAGCAAAACATCCAATCACCTAAACACTTGTTTTTGTTTAGGTAAAGTAAAAGTAAAGCAAGTAAAAAACAAAACAAAAAAAACAGTGATATCAGCTCTTAATCAAAAAACAATAGTGTGCTTTACTTTTTTTCTGCTGTTTTGTTAAACAGCAAATTTGAAAGTTCATGGAAAAGAACAATATTTTTGTGCACAAATGTTTAACCATTACAGATATGTAAGAAACGATTTTTGTAATTACCAATATTGTTAATTTAGGGCAGCTGTGGCCTTACATTGGGTGGTGGTTTAAATGTGTGTCAGTGTGTTAAAATATGATACTTCTTTCTTTTTTCATTTTTAAAAAATTTGTTTATAAAGGAAATATTTACATTAATAAACTTGATACGAAAGCATAATGTACGTTAATGTAAATGCATCAGAGTCAACCAAAGAGTCCCTTGAGAGTAAAAGTCATGAGAAATGTGTTAGCATAAAAAATAAAATAGCAAAAAGAAAACATAGTGATAACAGAAGATTTATCCCAAACAAATCAATGTTGTGTTTGAAAAAACACTATTTAAGAATAAAACAACATTTGTTATTTAAGCGTAATGAATTTTATACACAAATACCTTAATATAAAAATGCTGATTAATCAAAAGTGGTTTTCCCAATAACAGAGTGTAAGTCAATATAGCCACAAACCACTGACAGAGGAACTCCATTTCAAATGTACAGACTAATAGAAGATAACTTATTATTAAATGTTTTAGGCCATTCCAACCTCAAATATTGTCGCTGTATATAAACGTTCTAATATGACAGTGCCCTGTATGATGATGTTACTTGTGTGAACCACAGGCCTGAGTCACTTGGAGAATGGGCCGAGTGTTTCAGTGGACTACAACACCCAGGACCCTCTGATCCGCTGGGACTCATATGAGAGTTTCAGCCATCGCTGTGAGGAAGCTGCAGATGCTGACCACGGTATGCAAATGACATACAGTGACTATTTTGGAGAGGCGAAATTCTAAAAAGGGAAAAATGTCAACCAGGTAACCTGACTTTTCTGAATGAACCACCTGGATAGGAGATTAACGCTTTTTGTACACACAGGAATATACAAATATGAAGAAGACTGAAACAGAAACAAAATCATATATATAGTTTGTAATGATAATAATAATACATATAAGTACCAACCTATCTTTCACAGATAAATCAAGTTCCTCGCCCTTATCAGATCAAGATCTAGAGCCTTGACCAAAGGGAAGGATTTCCTGTAAAGCCCTACACCCTCCTCCTCCTGCTACTCTCTCAGCTTGTCAGTTAGGACTTTAAATAGCTGCTGAAGAAATAGGGGGCGTCAGTCACCCTGTTACTGGCTGCTCCCTCCCTGAGGGGGGTGTAACTTAAAACACCACCGGGCCTAACTCCCGCAAGTCCCCCTATTCATTTCTATCCACTCTGAGCTATTGCTTCTGTGCCAGGAGTCCAGAACTTAAAATGCGGGCACTCCATAAAATGCTAAACACCCATTATAGAAGCTGTGTTTGTTTTTTTTATCTAAAGTATTTTTACTTCAGAGCCCTGATTTTTGAAATATGGCACAAAGAAAGGAATGTTTGCTTGTCTGATTGTCAGCCATGTAATGCAAAAGTACGCATGTCCTCGTAGCTTATGTTGTAGCTTTCTCCCGGATATGCTACAAACCTGCTTTACATAGTGTTTGCCTTTTGTTAATGTTTATATATCCAGTGTGCAAATGAACAACTGGAGAAGTGGAATCACTAACACATCATCATCATCATCACTGCTTCTGCAGTTCCTAAAATGTATTTTTGGCTACTTACAATAGCTGCCAGTCTGGCACGGTCCCTTGGATCCTCTCAGTAATGATGAGATTCATGATTACTGCTGTTAATCAAAGAAATCTGCACAAACAGGAGGATGTAGTCACCCTTGGTTGAGTCAGGACTTGGCAGTCTTTGTAGTGCTGCGTCCACTTTTATATATGGGATTTTTTTCTTCCAGCTTTGCAAAGACCCATTTCATTTTTATGAACATCCCCAGAGAACCGTTGCAGTAATTGCTGTGCTGCAGGAAGGTCAGTGGGAATCGCCAGGATTGCAAGTTTGAGCCTAATTGAATGGGCAGCGGTGTTCGCAGCACTCAGCAGAAAAAAATAACGAAAAACTCCCAGCCAGTGTATTCATCTCTCTAATTGCAGGCTTCGCTCTTACACTTGGATGCGGGCGTGTGGATGCTGAGTCGAGACTTGCGCAGGAATATGGTGTCTGTATTCGCAAGGTTTGGATCGACAGAGGATGCTCTGTACCTTAGTTGTTTTGGAAGACACAAAACTGAAAATGCAAGATTCAAAGAATTAGTTAACACAAGACTGGTGAACAAACGTTTTTTTGGCGTTTGATAAAATATAACCACCTCTGTGAAAAAAGGTTAATCACGTGTACGATGTACATTTGAGTTGGCAAGCCCACACAAACTCTAAACTCTTATAAGCTCTATGACAGAATGGCCTATTTTTAACTGCTCCAGCTCAGTGGACAATGATCACTCGTCGGGTCTCATTTAAATAATTGAACAAATGCTTCATCCTCAGGTGTTGATGTCTGAATACTTTTGAGGTTTGGCGAGCTCTTCCTGACGCCATTTTTAACAGAGTCCACTGACCTTGGAAATCCAGTTGAGAGAACTCTGTGAAAGACGGGCATCTTAAAAAGGTCTGAAGGATTTGGTAGCTTAGAGATGTGTGTGGTTCATACTGACGCACAGGCACATGGACAAAAAAAGGAGAGGAGTCTGGTATGTGCCCGGCTGTTTGTATTATACAGTGTTTTTTGCTCTATATGGGCATGCAAGCTGGTCTGTGTGCTTGTAAATATTTGCATGTTAGTGTAGCTCTGTTGCAGTTTTTCATGAGGTATGCAGGAGTGCATGTTTATGTAGTGCACCTTGTGTTTGTCGGCTTCCCTTTGCTCCACTAGAAGCCCTGTGGTCTGGAGGCAGCTGTTGGCCCAGAGGTCAAATCAGTAAAAAGGCAACCATTTGGCCCAATGGGTGGCCGTAGAGATTTGTACCTCAGCTCGGCTGCTAACCCCTTAAGAAGACAACATTTTCCAAGGATCCACTAATAATCCTAGCTCCGAACCTCTAACTGGTCTGGTCTTGTCATCACTAATGGCCTGGCTAAAAAGCCAAGGAACACGCTATTGTAGCAGAATTGAGGGATTTCATGACAGGTGGGGGGTAGAAGACCTGAGCCATCACTCATTGCTTTACATTTGGCTCGCAGGG
Organism: Diplotaxodon limnothrissa; assembly: GCF_057381915.1. Classification (NCBI taxonomy): domain Eukaryota; kingdom Metazoa; phylum Chordata; class Actinopteri; order Cichliformes; family Cichlidae; genus Diplotaxodon; species Diplotaxodon limnothrissa. The sequence goes on along the minus strand of NC_140617.1, from coordinate 23,303,152 downwards.
AGTCAGATTTTTCTTGTAATTTTTTTAACATTGTCTTGAGCAACAGCTGTCCAACTTTCTGAAGGTTTTTCCATGTTTTTCTTTGGACATTGGCTGTTTTTTCACTCATTTTCAGTCCAATCCTTGTACGTGAACATTTTCCGGGTTGTTTTTTAATGTATATAATTATTAAGAAACTTAACACTGACCTATGAGTTTTTAATAATTAACAAAAAAATATTGATTAAATTGTATTGTATTTTAAATTGTGAAAACTTGGTGTATCTTGGCATTTTGCGCAGTGGCTGGCCAAAAAAATACCTACAGCAAATGAACAGTATCTGAAAGTCATGTCCTTAAGAAATCAGAAAAAAATCCATCAAAGGTCTTCAGCTGATCCATCTACTGTTCACTAAAGCCTCAGTGGAAGGGCGGCTGTCAGGAAGCTATTCTTAGTGAAGGGAAACAGGGAGACAAGACTGAGGTATGAAAATTACACAAAAACTTGTCTGATGGAGTGTTGAATCCAAATCATCATCAGTATGTATGTTGGAGGTCAGGAAAGAGGTACAACACTGTCTACAGTGTCATGGTTTGGGATACATTTCAGTCAGTGGTGTTAAAGATTTTCTTAAAAGTGATGAATTACAAACACATAACAGAACCACCAGAGTTCGATCCAACATGCAATACCAACTGGAAAACATTTTATTTAAAAATGAACACTGTGAATCATGGATTGGCCTCTCCACCTTAACATTGCTGAAGCAGCTTGAGATCATCTTGACAGATAAACATACTATATTTACATGTATGTTTAAACATTTTAATAAATCACTGTGCCTATACCGCATTTTCCTACCAAAATACAAAGGAATGAAGGATGACTCCAGACTTTTGCAGTAAAGGACATAATATGTTTGATTTAGGCATAATTAGTCTCCATCAGTATCAAAGCACTGATACAAATATCAAATATATTTGGACCCCTTTCGCTATATTGTATGAAGTCTAATGAATTAACACCATCATTTGGTGCTGGATACATTTGTGTTTTGTAATTCAGTCCTTAAGAGTTTGCAGTAACATTTAGAGGTGCTTCCTCACCTTCATCAGGTTTTCCATAAGTTTCTAAAGAATCATAAGAGCATTACATAAAATGATTGTTAGATAACTCATCTATAAAGAATGAAAACAGCCTCTAAAAACAACCTTGCCACTGGAGAGTGTGTCTGTGTGTGTTTCTGTGTCTGTGTGGTGTACAGTAGGGCAGCATGCCCACTGACAGCGCAGGCCGCCTTCCTCGTTCGCCGGCCTCCTCCCATATTTGGCTGGGGCTGAGCCCTGAAACATGTCTGGAATAGCTGGATAGAGACCGACAGAGAGACAGAGACAGAGAGGCTGAGAGAAGCAAAGACGTTTTACATTTGAGGTGTAATACAAGTGAGGATTTGATTTGAGACTGTGAGGTCTGAGCACATTGGGAAAAGAAAAAAAAATTAGTGACAGAATTAGGAATGACATAAAGTCAAGGACAGAAGAAGAGCAGCTGGAAAGCACTGACTGGTGAGTGGTTCTGTGTAGTCTTTCAATTACAACTAGCAACTTTCTTAACTTTAAATCTCTGTCAATCTCAAGTAATTGTGCAGTTGCCCTAGTCAGATGTTTTCAAGTTGTATATTTGTTTTTTATTATATTGTTGCTATGTTTTTCTCTGGATAAACTCTTTTTTTATGGTATTTCATTTTCTATATACATCACTTTGCTTTTAGACTAGCATCTCCTTGCACTGTTGCCCAGAAAAAATTACAAGAGTACACATTTCTGTCTATTCGGTCTATAGTCGAGTCTGTTTGTCTGTTTATTAGGTTTCCATGTCAACAGTGTTGCTTCCTGTGTGTTTGGCACCTATGTGGTATAAAATGACTCATGGAGCGAGCAATTTGTGTGTGGAACATTTTATGAGCGGGCTGCAATTTGGGTACACCAAAACTATTAGGGACCTCGGTTGGCTGGTAACGTCGTGTGAGCTGCAGAAAGCTTGGACTTTGACACAGTTCATGTAGGAATGAATTTCTTTTTAAAACGATGTTTGAACAATCGTAACTTTTGTAGTGAGTTGAAAATTTTGCCGCATGAGATGATACAAAATTATACAAAATTATATTCCAAGATCTGTTTAAAAACTGTTACGCGAGATTAAACTGTTGAGTCTGACTTACCTTCAGTTGCTCAGCAGATACTCATTGACAGATGATCCCTAATTAGACTCGACTTAATCATTCTCTCTCTGCTTGAGCGGGCAGCGGTGTGTCTGAAGCACACAGGCCGACACCAAACAGCTGTTCTGACTTGGACAAACACAGTGTGTGGTACTGCAGGCTGATAGTAACCTCCCTGCCTGTTATCCTAACGGAAACCCAGCTTCTGCATTCTGTGTCGCTCCAGTGACAGACAGACACTGGTGGTGGTGTTTTTTTCCTCAGTCATTGCCATTTTTTATCATTAAAAAGCCTAATTACAAAAAATTAAGCTATATAATTGAATTGAGAACATTTACTGACAGATCTACTGTACACATTAAACGTTTGCAGAGATAAAACCCTGAGACATGGAGCGCAGTGGGGTATTTTAAAAGCAGCCTGCATGTGTGTGCCTCGCATGACCGCATAATGCTTCTAGTTAGACTTCTTGCTGACAGCACGGTGAGCGGTGGCAGCAGGTTCAAATCCCAGCAATGGAAACCCTGCTGAGCGTGTCCCCATCTCTTAATGCCTCCTTTCTCCTACTGTCTGCCTCGATGTCTCCGTGTAGCTTTATATAAATTCTCGCTGTCTGCCACCCTGCTTTTTCCCATTTTTCAAACAGCTTTGATCAACGCAGGCTCATTTATGACTGTTAGTATCCAGTATTTAACATACATTTTACTCATGTTAAGTTGTCAAATATTAAGAAATGTGTCATAAAAAACAGAAAAAAAAAACCCCACATTTGTATATTGGTGCTATAGGAATGCAGCAGAGGTAAATATGGTCGTGGAAAGCTCTGACAGAGTCAGGGGATGACAGACCGGCACCTGTGCAGACAGCATGCAGATGATGATGTCTTGATGATGTCACGTGTGGCAGTTAGCAGAGCACGCCACGTCCAGAGACAGGCACGCCAGATATGCTGGTGTGATTCTAATTCTGATGTTCTGCTCATCACATACTGACGCTTTATTGGGACCTGTTGCTGTCACATTTGAATGCCCTGACATGCAGCATTTTGCTTTAGAAAGGCATGTGACAGGATGATGAAGCCTAGGAAAACATTACATTTCAGGACAAACATAGCCTTTGACAATCTTTTGCCCTTGACCCTGAACTGGATGGATGGATGTTTGGTTGGATATTACACATTACTCATTACTTTTCTTGAAAGTTACTTAATTGCATGCCAGAGAACGTAATCGGCTGCACTACTCCAGTGTTAATTTTGCTGACCAAATTTTCTCCCGCCAACCTTTTATTTTTTGACAAAAACAAGACAATAGCTAAGTAAAAACTCTCGAGCACAAAAACTGTGATGAAAGGAATAAAAAGGAGATAAAAATGTTCTGGAGTGATGAGATCCAGTCATAACTTATTTAGTTTTGTAGAAAGCTGGGAAGAGTTTGGAAATGACCCAATCAGAAGCAATCTCCTTGTAAGATTGGATGCACACATTTGATTGGTACAGCTTCAAAATTTTCTCTCAAAATTACCACACGTTACTTTTCTTAAATTACCCAGAAAGCAATATTTACCTGTTAATTGTTATGTAATTACTAAATGTAATAACAGTAATGTATTATGTTACTGTTACTTAAAAAAATTACTGTTACTTAATGACACTTGTTATTTTGTAACTGCTCACTACCTTGTTGTGCTTAAGCAGTTTCTGCTTCCTATTTTTGCTTTTCTTCTCGCCACTTTCATTTCCTCTTCTACCTTTCCAAACATTGTTGTGCATTTCAAGTTTAAATTCTACATTTTCATGATTTCTAGTGTTATTGCTCTTTGTGCGGCCTTGTGCATGTTTACTGGAACTTGCCTTTCAGCAGTGTTCCTCTTCTGCATGCGACCTCTAGATTGGGAATAAAGATTTGGATATTTAAACTTTTACTTGTTACTGGTATTCAGAGCTCCTGTCTTTTTCTCCTGCAGCAACTAGAACAGGTGATCAATTATACTGTAGAATTCAAATTCAAATTTTATTTGTCACACACACACAACCATACACAGTATGACATGGGGGTGAAATGCTTGTAGCTGTACAATGCCCGACCATTAAATGACAGAAGAAAAGTTTTACAATATTTACAATTTACAGTTTACTACAAAATTTACAAATTAACTTTACATTAATTTACAGTAAAGAATGTGCAAATAGCAGAAGAGATTATAAAGATTATAAAGATTACAAATTATAGGAATATAGGAAATGTGTGGTGGTGCGTGTGGGAGTCCAGTCTTATAGTGACACAAAAACAAAACAGCACACTGAAACATTGAAAAATAAATTCACACTTTAAATCCCTGCTAATGACATTTTTGTACAGATGGACCCACGTTGCAACACAAATTTGCAATAATGGTACTTCATGGCCTCCTATTATTGTTATCGCCCTTATTTTACACCGAGCTTCACCCCAAAATGGTAAAAATGGTTCTTTGAGGTTTAGCTTAACAAGAAATCCCATATCTTCCAATCTCCAGCTTGATCTGACAGTTCTTCTCTTGCATGAATAAAAATGAGTTGACATGAATCAGATGCTGCTGGCAGACGGTCAGACACAGCTTTTTATGACAGTTACTCAGATGACAGAGAGACAGATGGATGACATCACCCTGAAAGTAATCTCAGAGACAGACACTGATACAGACGCATCACCTCAATTCAAACTGTGACAGCCGGACAGTGACAGATAGACCGAGAGACAGACATGGCAAATATAAAACCATGGAGGCGACAGTTTTCCTTGTGCCAGTCACTGATACGCCAACCATGACACCTTTTCACTGATGGACTGTCACATCATCCTGTCTCACTTTCTCTCTAATTTTCTGCTGTGAAGTCCAGGACGTGGCTGAAATTTTTGTTTTTAGAAAAGTAAAATAGCTCAGCTTGGCTTTAATAGATTTGTATTTTTTCAGGAATTTTCAATAAAAAAAACACACGTATATGTCTTAAAATGAATGATTCCATAACTGAAATTGATGCACAATAAAGAGTTTATTTGCAATATCACCCTGTTTTGAGCCCCCTCTTCTAACATATATCTCACGCTCACACACATGAACACAGCTCTTTAGGGCAAGTCAGTCATTTGTCAGTCAAACCCAGTCACCCTCTGGTGGCATGCAGACTTGCCGTCGTCACAGTGGTATGAAAGCTGTGAAGGTGAATGTCACATCCTCCTGTGAGACATTGGATGAGTTGCTGACATCACCGCATGTATGTATATAGATGTTTGTGCATGTGCAGGCCTGCCTCTGTACGTTCAAAGCTTTGTTGCCAGTCATGATCTTATTGGATCATTTAATATAGTCAAGTAAAAAATGTGCATAGCGATTCAGGAGCTTATAGAACCACCTTTAGCAAAATTATTGCACTTTGAAGTGATTGTTTTATGTGCATGACTTTCACATTATTTTGGAGGAATTTTGGCTCACTCTTATTTACATTGGCGTCAGTTCAATGATATTTGCAGGCAATCGTTCATGCACAGGTTTCATAAGATCCTGCCACATTATTTTAATCACACTGAGGTCTGTGCTTTGACTGGACAATTTTGATACCTTCATTCTGCCATTCTGTGGTAGGTGTGCTGCTGCGCTTGAGATCATTGTCCTGTTACATGACCCAGCCAAGCTTTCGCCATTGGGACAAATGGCCTCACATTTGACTCTAGACCAGCGGTCCCCAACCCCCGGGCCTCGGAGCGGTACTGGTCCGTGAGTCGTTTGGTACCGGGCCGCGAGAGTTGCGGCTCAGGTGTGAAATGTATGCTTTTCAGGGTTTTTATCGGTTTTGAGCGTTATTTTGTTATCGTTTTTATCGTTAACTCGGTTTTCCTGGGTCTTTTCATGTGTGTTATGAATAAATCTTCTTTTTTACGGTACTAGTTTTATTTTGTTGTATTTATCCGCAACACCATAAAGGCCGGTCCGTGAAAATATTGTCGGGCATGAACCGGTCCGTGGCGCGAAAAAGGTTGGGGACCGCTGCTCTAGAACACTTTGCTATACAGTGGAGTTCATGGTCTAATGCAAGTTACACAGGTCCTGTGACTGTAAAACAATCATCACCCCTCCACCACCATTCTTGAGAGTTGATGATGAGGTCTTTTGTGCACATGTGCTGGGTTTGTCTGCACTTTTGTCTAATCTGTCCAAAGGACATTGTTCTAGAAGTCATTGGGTTTGTAAAGATTCACCTGTGATAACCTAAAACAAACTGTCATTTTTAAAATAAGGTGTTTTTCCTGGAAACCATACTAAACACACTTGTTCAGCCTTTTTCAAATTTTACCCTCATGAACTTTCACATTCAGCATGCTAACTGAAACCTGTAGAGTCTGAGGTGTAGCTCTTGAGTTTCTTTGCAGTTTTTCTGAGCATTGTCTGACCTTGATGGAACATCCACTCCTGGAACGACTGCGGCATTGTGTTTACACACCTGAATGCTCCCATCCAGCAAACTGCCAAAACTCCTCACTTCACACTGATGATCAATTAATCAAGTCCATTTTGTTTAAAAACAGAAGCTCTTAATTCCTGTGGAATCAGCAGCGATGTAATTACACCACTGTGTGCATAGAGTAATGTAAAAACTTCACTGTATGTCTTTGAACTTATTCTACAGCTAAAATAAAGTCAATTATATTTAATACATTAAATTACCAATAAAATGTACACCTTAGAATTCTAAAACTATGGTATTACACAGAAAATAGAAACATTTGAAATGTGAGTTACAATGCTTCCTGTTGCAAAACAGAGTGAAAATGTTTTCACAGTTGACAAAGCTAACTGTTAGGCAGACATACTCCCAATTTCAAAAAGACCTTCATTGAAGAGGTAACATTATCTGTGTCCACGAAAGCTATAATTTCACGCCTCTTCTCTAAGTGGGTGAGAGACACGCCATATGGGTCCATTTAATCTTGCACGTAAACTTTAAATGTGCTTCTATATTTAAATCTGTCTATTTTGAAAAAATGGCTCCTATATTTTAGAAGGTCACGGTCTGCCCTTTAGGCGTGTTCAGCTTATCTTAAGGTTGCAACCCTTGAACACCACGGCACAGCTGGGAATCTGTGTCATTTTGTATAGTCAGTAATTTACATAGAAAACTGTAACATCTGTATAAAAATTACATTCAATATGAACAAATTGACCAATATTCTATCACTATGCCAACAAATCAAGTTTGAACTCTACTTAAATGAATCATGACTACAGAGAACATGCTGGATAACTAAATTATTTTTGTTTTGTAAGAAAAAAAACAATACATGTTGGAACAGAAGTATTGTACATATGACATGTTGACAGTATACAGTATCAAATGATATGCTAACTATGTTTTAATTGAGATATAGGTATGTTGGCAAATGGGACACTTCAATCAACCTGTCTGCTAATCCTGAATGTACTAACAATGTGTGTAATCTCCATCCCAGCTGGATGGATACGGCAATAACAGTTTGTGTAGCACGTTGTCTATTTATAATAAGCTATTGGACGCAGGTGTTTAAATGGCTTTTTAATTGTTTCCAAGGCTGTGATGTAGCAATGAGACACTCAAGTGAACACTTAAGAGAATACAGCTCAGAGCCAGGTGCTACGTGTGGATGTATGCGTGTCTACGTGCAACACAACATGAGTAATGCCTCTGGCACTTTCGTGAAAAAGGACAGCACCTGTTACTTGAGGGAATACAAAGCATGCACAGGCACAGGTTTGAGTCAGAGTGTGTGAGTAAGAGAGACTGAAAGACTCTGACAAAGTCAAAAGCTTTTTTTTTCTTGCTTCAATATGTTCAAATATTTCTTTGAGCTGATTTGGCTTCATCTACATATTAAAAATAGTAGTAGTGATGGCATGGCATTGTCCTTTTGCAGCAGAAGGAATGGCATGTTATACTTGTTAACTGGTGTAAGAAGCAAGCTGTAAGCTATTTGTGTTAGCCAAGGCTTGGTGACTCAACCAATCTAATTTGAGGCCCACTGCAGCTATTTATCGACACTATAAGAAAGCAATTTGTTCTATGCAGCTGGAGAGCTGCTTGTTTGTGTCATTCATAATAATGGTCACTGGATTAAATACCACACTGGAGCTCTGCTCCCTAACATTGACAGTTCTACGATAGGCACCAGGCTGGCACATGATATATCTTTTGACTGTTGGCATAGTTGGACATTAAATGTATTACTATGTCCGTATTTCATAAGCAAAGTCAAATCTAGGACATGTCATTTTTAGTCCTTTGGCCAGTGCTGAGACTTAAGTAGCTTCTGATAAGTTTGGCTATTCATATTTCTAAATCTTGCAAACATAAAAAAATCCATATATTCTTGTATTAATGCCCTTCTCTCAGGCAGTAATGATGTTATATGAATGTTATAGTAACTATAACGGTCTTATAATATCACATAATTGCTGGACTTTTCTGATGATAGAAGCTCTGACATCCCGAAATTGATAGCTGACTGCCTAAAACATGTGACACGTTTTCAGCCAATGCATGAAATCCTATTATTCTGTCAGACGTTGCTTGCATCTTGGAGAAATGAGTGAGGAGTGCTCTGGATCCTGTGTCTTCCCATACTGGCCAGGAGATGGCAGGTCAGATTGTCTGAAAACTTTCATTCTTGCAAGACAGTAGTGAAAACAGTAAATTTTCTATATGACAGATTCCCAAAAACATCTCAGGTTTAGCAGAACTTGCATATTCTGAAACAGAAACAATGATCATTGCCTGGCTGAAGGGAACTCTGGCAGGCTGGTTATTTGCAGCATGCTCATCCCTTGGTATTCCAGATGAAGGTCAAGCTCTTTTAACACTAGTCTACCCCTCTTCCTTTACGCTACATCTGGAGCAGATATGCATACCACTTAATGTTTGTCTCCCAATGTTTGCACATACCAGCGTGAGTCTGGGACGAGTGTAAAAACGTAGTGAAAGTCTCAAATTCTTTGGTTCTATTCTCTTCAATGTGACATCTAAACAAGTTAAAAACAAAAAATGCCAAAAATAAAAATACCCCAAACCATCTTTAAAAAGATCAAATTCACTACAGAAACAATCACCCTGTGAGTCAGAGACTGGTTTCACTTTTGTAATTTTATCCCACTGGCTCATTTAACATCTGTTAGTTGGCGAGACCAAATTAGGTATTTGTGGGTCTGTTAGATTTTTGATCCACTGGAAGCTGATACTACACTGTTACCCAGATGCTGCTGCTCTGTGCGTTTTTAGTTTGTCCTATCTGAGCCATAACATGGCAAATGGCAGTGTTTGTTCCGATGATTTACAATCACTATGGGGTTAAATTGCAGCTGGAAAAGTGCCATCGTGGCTTAGTCAAGTCTAAAAGAGCATGTTTTATCAACCAGAACAAAGGCATTTTCTATTCTGTTAAAGGTCAGAAGGAGGAAAAGACCCGAGAGCTCAGCTGGTGGAAAATATGCACAACCGATCTCTGAAAAGTCTTATGGTTCTAATATAATTAATAGAGTTTATGGGATTCTTTTAAACAATAGAACCTCCCACTTATTAAGGATTTAAAGTTTAGGATGTGGGGGAGTGAGTGAGATGCACAGTAAAGGGATCCCCCTAATGGCATTACCAGGCAGACAGATGGTGCAGGAGTTGTAGTTTTTTTTTTCCAGGCACATGGGTGGAGGTAGAGGTGGTGACATTGGTGGAGTTCCTCCCCCGCTGCCGGGAACGCTCAGTGATCATCCCAGAGTGCCAACTCACCCCTTGCGGGTGTTTCAGTGGTACAGCCCCACCTCGCTCCAGAAGAGCACATGTCGGGTGACATGAATCAGAGAGGACAGGGGGAGTGAGAGAAGAAGCTCAGAGGCAGAAGGTTTAGTCACTGAGAGACTCCGAAAGGACTTCCGAATTGTAGATTGAAACGGAATCACTGTTTTGAAAAGGAAATATTTAATCTTTCCTGATTTTTTTTACTTAATCATCACAGAAAAAAAAAATTGGAAGTTTGATCTACAGGTAAGGATGTTTACATGAGTTTGATTTAAAATATAAATATGGGTTTTAGAACTTGAAGAAACTTAATATAAGAAACATGAATATTTAAAGTGTATATATTGCTGGCAAGAACAAAAAGATTCATTATTTTGGCTTAAATCTTTATGCGTAAGGCTTTGGAGTAATTCCGCAAGTCCAAACAAAATGTAACTGTAAACCTGGAATTATGCTTTCATAATGTGCCAACACTAAAAGCAACCACAGGGACAAACTGTGATTATGGCTTCGTCCCCTGTCCTCTCATTCTTGTTGCTACTGTGGCCGTGAGCTGTTGTTGACATGGGTTTGGAAATAGCTGAGGTCTGAGTGATTCACCATCTGTCCCCAGGGGTCGCTCAATTTGGAACACCCTACATATGAGCCATGCTTCTGTATATGTTGTGTATCACTCTGCATATGCACACTAGATACTGAAAGCCACTGCTGTCGCATGACTTTCCTTCTTGTAAATATGTTGGTAGTACCACAGAATGATTTGTTGCTGGTGTAAAACTACATTTTTAAATAGCTTATCTTAACTTTTTAAAATACAGTTTAAAATACAATTAGACTGTGTATTTATTATATGGATAAAATATTGGAGCATATGGCATAAGACCTATCTTTGGTGTTCATGTAAGAGGTGAACGGGAAGAAAACCTCCAAGTGATATCTCTGTAGTAGCCAGGGGGTGCTTGAAAAGATTAGTTCGGTTAATGTGAAAGTAAACTTGTGTTTGCAAATGGTATGGCTAAACAGTCGAAATTGTCAGCCGAATATAACAATAGCTAGCTAAAAATCTCAATTTAATAATTCAATCGTCTTAGCGGAGTGTTATGCTCAGTAAGTATCGATGTACCTATGGATGCAACTTCCCTGTTGGCAACACATTTTTGGAAGACTACAAGCACAACAACCAGCTGATCTGAGCAGAGTCAGGCCGAGCATAGACAAGTAATACACAATAAAGCAGGTTTATTTTTAAACTGTATTGTTGTATTATATTGCTTGGTGTGTGTTATGGAAATCTGTATCTGTTTTGTATATCTGATAGGAAAAAATATCACCTGATTTTTAAATCACAAAATATAGGTATTGGTAAAGCTCTAGCTATCAGTTAATTAAAGTTTGTTTATTACGAAGAAATTATGATGCATTTTAGCTAACAGTGTAAAGTTTGAGCTGAATAGTTGAAACTGTTTTAACACCCAACCAGACCAACCATAGCCAGACCAAAGGAATTTAGTTTACTTGTTTGGTTCAGATGAAATATTACCTTGTCTGATTTGCTATAAGTGATAAACACCACAAAATAAATGATAATAATATGTCCACCCATACATGGTTTGCACATTCTTGTAAAGCGTTAGGTGGCTACTTTTATTCATAGCATTGCACAATATGTACGCAATTACTCTGGTTTTGTTTTGCAAGCATGATTCAGCAGCAAGAAATCAACCTAAAGACGACAGCTCCTCTCATAGTCCAACTCTGGGGTTTCAAACTGGCATGACTCCTTTTCCCTTTGGCTGACACAGACCAGTTGTTTCGGTGTGTTGTGCAGAACCCACCCATGTTAACGTCAGACCATGTGGGCCTGCACTGACGCAACGTGACAGGGGCTTTAAGATCTGAAAATTGGCTATTAATAGAGCTGCAGGGGTTGTGTTGCTGGTGGCTGGGCAGCATGCTGCAGCTGAGAATCAAACGAGTTGAGTGCAGAGGGGGGTCACTATGTTTGTGGTGTCAGGGATCCAGTCCCATACAAAAAAATGACTTGATGATTGGGGCCCATTAACCTTAACGTAAACAGTTTTTTCCTAAACACAAAATTATTTAAATGAAAGTATTTTTTTAATTGTGTTAATTCCATTTCATGAACTTTAGAGTTGAGAGCTGTTTCATAATTTTAGTATGTTGTTTACTATATTGTGTACTCTTTCTCTCTTTCAGATGTTGTTCATACCCAGGGCCCACTTGATGGAAGTCTTTATGCCCAAATCCGGAAAAAAGACTCCCTGGAGGGAGTTGTCACAGTCAATGGCCTCCCAGTCCGTGAAAACCCCTTGACTAACGAGAACCCATTGCAGCACACCAACCATCCCCTGCAAACTACTGACCACACCCTTCCTGTGGCAGGCCACACTTCCCTCCCTGCTGTCGACCATACCCTGTCTGTGAGCAGTGACTCAGGCAATTCTACCGCATCGATCAAGACTGATCGCACAGATGAGCAAAGCCAGTCTGTGCAGAGTGCTGTGAGCCACAACAATCCAACAGCAACTCACCCACCACTCAGTCCGCAAGAAAAAAGAGAGCTCGACCAACTTCTGAGTGGCCTTGAGGCACCAACTAAGCGGCAAGCCTACCTGCCTACATCTACCTGTCCAGGAGGAGGAGTACGACACTTAGTTCCTGCACAGGTGCATGTCAACGGGAGCCACACCAGGTTAGTGGGCGCTCCTTCAACAGAGGAGCGTGAGACAGATATTCTCGACGACGAGCTGCCTAATAGTCAAGAGGGCAACAGTGTGGACAGTTTGGGCACCATCTCATCCCTTGAGGGCCAAGCAACACCAGCTGACTTGTACTACCAATCACAGACTCCTGTCAGTGGCCAGAACGACGAGCCATACCTTGATAGAAGCGAGATGCCGGTGCATGGAGTACGAACTCCTACAGCGATGCAAGAGAGATCCGTGGACTCACCATCGCCACAGGGGGGTTACAACAATTATCAAAATGGAGGAGGGATGTATCGTTCACAGTCCTTTGGGAACCCACCTGCCAGCAGCCCTGAGACCACCCCAAAACTTATGCCCAGGGCCCCTGAGAGGAGCACCAGTAGCCGGGATGCTGTACAACGAGGTCTCAGTGCCTGGCATCAGCATAGCCTACCAGACGATCCATTTGGTCCTCCTCTTCAGTCAACTCATAGCTTGCCCCACTTTCCCACCTCAGCTTCACAGCGTGACATTGAGCAGTCAATCGAGGCACTAAATATGCTGATGCTTGACCTAGACCCAATCAACTCTCACATGTCTAAGTCCCACAGTGCGCCCCCTGGTGAGAACAGCCTCAATTCATCCCAGGTGCCATTCTCCCAGACCCTGGCCAGGCCATCATACCAAGCAGACTCTGCTATCCATGGCTACAACAGCTCTGGATCAATTGGCGACGGCATTCATCAGCCCCATCGCTCATCTGGGAGAGTCAGCCAGAGCCCAGTTATGGAGTCTCCAGTGCATTCTCCCCAGAGGCCCAATGCTGGCTACCAACACCAAAATATCACCCCAACGCACACTCCTGAGCCCTACCTCCATACTCGCCATGCACCCCTTCATTACACCACTGATTCTAATTTCAATCAGCAGACCCCAGTGAAGCCCATGAACTCCCACCCAAGCAGTGGCACATCACACTCCCCAGAACTGCAGGGCTCGTCTCCGTATCCAGGCTATAGTGCCTCATCTTCACCCCTTCCCACTGTAACTCCACAGCCCAAGGACACATCTTCTTCATCGTTGCCCAGAGAACAAGATGCAGAGGAGGAGACGCTAAACTTGGAAGGCCTGGTAGCACACCGTATTGCAGGTAAGGCTTCAAGATATTGTCTGGAGTTAGTGTATGAATAAGGAAGGGACAGAGTGAGTGGTACTGGACTTGTAACTGTTGCAGGATATTATGCTGTTCTTTGTTTTTTTGTGCATAAATTAATTCTTTTACAGTTGATTATCTATTACGTCTATTATGGATTAGCTTCAAAGTTTCCAAGTTTTTTAAGGTTTAAAAAAGAATATGTGAAATCGTTTTTTGCTATTCTTGTTTTCAAGGAAAAGATTGCACAAACACACATATGTCAGTATTTGTGGGTTGTTGGACTGATGGTGGCATGTTGTAGCCCCTAAAGGGGACTCAAAGAGCAGGTTAATACAGTCATTAGCGATGCTCTGTTTTGGAGGTTCAGGGAACATTATGGATGATTTGCCTGAAACTAATGAGCAAATAAATAAGCATAAAGATGTAAAGCAGATTTGTAGCATATGATATAGCCTAAAACACTTTTGATATTCTGAAAATGATATTCAACAAAACTTATATATCCAAAATGGCTAACACAATTTACGCATTATCTTGAAGTCTCTGTAATCTTAAGAACCAAGTAGAATGCCAGCGGTGCAGTTTCTATAACCGATCCATTACAGGGTGTTGTATTAGAGGAATAAGCCTTACTCATAAAGTTAGCTTCTCTGACTCAGAGAGCTGTGCAGAGCTGCTGAGAGTGGAAATGAGGTGAGAGTAAGAATAGCCAGGCATTCAGAGATCCCAGCTTCCATGCAATGTCGGCATGCACGATTTTCTTTGAAATGATTTGGAAGCTCTAAAGTGCCTCCCAGTGGAACAAAAATGTAAGTTCCTTTTTTAGCTAGGGGCTTGCGTGTCATCTCATTTGGAGAATACTTTTATTTATCCATTTCTGCTCTGACTTTTCTTTTCCTTTTCCATTCAACCCATCTCTTCACTGTATGGAAACCCTACCCTCCACTGCTTCTTCCTCTGCACTCACTCTCCTCCTCCTCCTCTACCTTCACCTGCTGCCTCCCTTCCACCACTTGACATCCCTCCCCGGAAACAGAGTACAACGCTCGTATTCGGGGCATCAGTGAAAGCATGACACCACAACAATCTGACCGCCATCGCTCCTATTCCTTCTCTGGTTTGTCCACTTTACCCCACCTTTAAATTCTGTCTTTGTTTCATTTTATTTGTCTTGCATTTCTAGAAACTTTCTCTGCTTCCTCATCATTTTCCCAATTATTTGTCCTTTCCCACTGCTTTCTTATTACTTGCAGCCACGTTTTTAAACATTGAGAATCTTTCTCACTGGCTCTGCCTCTCTTAAAGAGGGAATGATGCTGCCCTTTTATATTGATAGGATGCTTTCTCTTTAGCTGATACATCTTTGAACAAATATCCCGGGACTACACAAGCAACATAAAAAGATGTTAAAAAAGGGCATAATGATTTGATGATTCCTCATACTCAAATATTTTGGGGGATACAGGAGTTCGTTCCAGAGGGATGACCCCAGAAGTGACACAGGAGACGGGCAGGCGTCGGACCACGAGTGAGGGACAGTACCAGAGCGGCCATGATAGTACGTCAGCAGTGGATTCACCAGACTTTTCCAACAATCTTGCTCTCAACCCAGGAGGAAGACCCAGAGAGGTACAGCACTTGATTTTATGGTTAAGCCACGAGCACATGATTTTGTCACTAATTTTGTCCCCACTGAAAATCATGATAAATCCTAGAGGCTGACTGTTGTAGGATTTTCAAGACCAATACCAGCATCAGCTGATTAAAAAATCTGAAACTCTAATATGTAAATGCATATTCTTTTAGACAAGGAAAATAAACCCTTTACTTGATATTTGTTATGTGTAGTTATTCATTTACCCTCTGCCTGACTCTGCACTGGTCAGCAGGCTGTGCACTGCCCAAAGGGAAGTTGCAGAGTGCCCTCTGGTGGACAACCTATCCAATGTCAACACATGTTACATAGTTGACAGATGTCTCTGCTCTCTCTCCTATTTGCTTTTTAAATTCTATTGTGCCATTAGAAATGTTGCTTCTGATAGTTCCGCAAGTAGCTATTATTAGCCGATAAGTTCATATTTGCACTGAAGTAGTTTCATTTTATGCACGAAGGGGCTATAGCGACATATAGCGACATGTTTTTAATTGGGGTGGTGCAGGAGGAAGCAAACAGTCATACTTCATGCCCAGCTTTGGGCCTATCCTGGTATTATGGAAAAGAGTCCTAAACAATTTCCCCTTCAGCATGAGGTGAGCTACAGTAAAACATCGAGCTCTCGACTGTTTATTGTTCATAAAAGTTCTGACTTCAGACCTACCCCAACCAAGCAACAAACTAGCAGTGACTGCTGATTTGGATTTTAACTTTCTGTTCTGTTTCTCTTATCTGCGGAAAAATGTGCTTGAACTTCAAACTCTGCTTGCTCTGAGTGAGACAGAGAAACTTACGCATGCTTTTATATCAAGCAGAGCTGACTGATGTGATGACGCAAAACTTTTGTAAAGTACCCACAGCTGACTGCGAACGCTGCAGAGGAGGAATAACACAGTACACTGATGTTCCTGCACTTTCCATATTTTAATTTCTTTTACTTGTTTTTAAATATCTTCGTGGTCTTGCTCTGTTTTATGTGTCCCATATGCTCACGGTGTAGGAACTTGTACAACCCCTCAGGCATGTCTGCTAGTCAATCTAAAGTTCTGGGCAAAAACCATTAAAGAGAGGCAGGTTTTAGCTTTCATGTCTTTTTGGTTGATCCATTCTAGTTTGATTTTTCTCTTTTTTTTAAATTATTTTTAGCTTATTAATTACTCTGTCATGATATTGTGTCTTGACTCTAATCAAGTCAAGCTGCGTTGATTTTTCTGTAGACTAATTATACTTTTCTTTTATACTTCCTGACATAACTCCATATCTGTGTGCCTTGATCATCTCTTTCAGGGTCCAATGCACAGCTACCGAGAGACGTTTCAGGACAATGAAACAGACAGGTTTGCCAACAGTTCCACCTTTGGAGGTGGTGGAGGTGAGAATTTATTCCATATTCCATATTCTCCATCCCCTAGTCATAGCCACAACACACATAGGCTCACTCTGTCTAAGACATTAGATAGAAATTGTTGGTCTGAATCTAAATTACATTTATTTCTTTATTAAAAAATGCACAAGAAAGGCTGCTGGAAAACACTGAATTGTGAACAGAGGCTGAAGTTTAAATTAAGTAATTTTGTTTTCATTATATATAAATGAAACAAATACACAGCAAAGAACAAACTCCAAATAAAATAGAAGAAAAAAAAGATAAACAACCAAACTACAGTAAATAAAGGCTTTAAATGATTTTGCAATGGAAACAGCTCAGTAGCAAATAAAACTGAGTCTCTTCTCACAGTCATGAGCCCTCCAACTACTCAGACGCCCTCTTGTCTTCTGTAAGGCTGCACACTTCATCTTAGCCTGCGGACACAATGGTTTTCCCCCTTCATCCCAGGCTTCGTAGTCCATCTCCTGCCCATCCACCCAGATCCAGTCCTTAGATAAGAAGCGCAAACCAATCCAGACATGTTTAGTGGTGTGATATTTATTCAGCTCTTTCTGGATCAGCAGCATCTCAGTTTCTGATGCCACACTGGCCAGGTCATCATGGTGCTCCCTGCAGTACTCCAGAGCTTCCTCCCAAGTCTTTTCCTCTTCCACCACTACTGTGCTGTAGCAGAAGACAGGGTTGATATGGTCTGCATGTGCATCACGCCATTTTTTGTTATCAAAAAGTCCATAGTCTTCATTGGGTCGGTTTTCAGGTTGATCCTGTTTCCAGCAAAGCTCAGTCACCTGTCCACCTCCTGACCACAGCCACTTGTTTTTGTCTGAGAGATTCCTCAGCAGTCCTAACCAGATGTAGTCATTGAGATTGTGAGAGAGCTCCTGAAGCTTGAGGTTATCCCGTTCATTACTGACCGGGGCCAAGTCTGTGTATTTCTGCTGACAGTAACTTAAAGCTTTATCCCAAGGCATTTTCTCCTCAATGTAAACATACAGTGGGGCAAAAAAGTATTTAGTCAGCCACCGATTGTGCAAGTTCCCCCACTTAAAATGATGACAGAGGTCAGTAATTTGCACCAGAGGTACACTTCAACTGTGAGAGACAGAATGTGAAAAAAAAATCCATGAATTCACATGGTAGGATTTGTAAAGAATTTATTTGTAAATCAGGGTGGAAAATAAGTATTTGGTCATCTCAAACAAGGAAAATCTCTGGCTCTCACAGACCTGTAACGTCTTCTGTAAGAAGCTTTTCTGTCCCCCACTCGTTACCTGTATGAATGGCACCTGTTTGAACTCATCATCTGTATAAAAGACACCTGTCCACAGCCACAAACAGTCAGACTCCAAACTCCGCCATGGCCAAGACCAAAGAGCTTTCGAAGGACACCAGGAAAAGTATTGTAGACCTGCACCAGACTGGGAAGAGTGAATCTACAATAGGCAAGCAGCTTGGTGTGAAAAAATCAACTGTGGGAGCAATCATCAGCAAATGGAAGACATACAAGACCACTGATAATCTCCCTCGATCTGGGGCTCCACGCAAGATCTCATCCCGTGGGGTCAAAATGATCATGAGAACGGTGAGCAAAGATCCCAGAACCACACGGGGGGACCTGGTGAATGACCTGCAGAGAGCTGGGACCAAAGTAACAAAGGTCACCATCAGTAACACACTACAACGGCAGGGAATCAAATCCCGCAGTGCCAGACGTGTTCCGCTGCTGAAGCCAGTGCATGTCCAGGCCCGTCTGAAGTTTGCCAGAGAGCACATGGATGATACAGCAGAGGATTGGGAGAATGTCATGTGGTCAGATGAAACCAAAGTAGAACTTTTTGGTATAAACTCAACTCGTCGTGTTTGGAGGAAGAAGAATACTGAGTTGCATCCCAAGAACACCATACCTACTGTGAAGCATGGGGGTGGAAACATCATGCTATGGGGCTGTTTTTCTGCCAAGGGGACAGGACGACTGATCCGTGTTAAGGACAGAATGAATGGGGCCATGTATCGTGAGATTTTGAGCCAAAACCTCCTTCCATCAGTGAGAACTTTGAAGATGAAACGAGGCTGGGTCTTCCAACATGACAATGATCCAAAACACACCGCCCGGGCAACAAAGGAGTGGCTCCGTAAGAAGCATTTGAAAGTCCTGGAGTGGCCTAGCCAGTCTCCAGACCTCAACCCCATAGAAAATCTGTGGCGGGAGTTGAAAGTCCGTGTTGCTCGGCGACAGCCCCAAAACATCACTGCTCTCGAGAAGATCTGCATGGAGGAATGGGCCAAAATACCAGCTACTGTGTGTGCAAACCTGGTAAAGACCTATAGTAAACGTTTGACCTCTGTTATTGCCAACAAAGGTTATGTTACAAAGTATTGAGTTGTATTTTTGTTATTGACCAAATACTTATTTTCCACCCTGGTTTACGAATAAATTCTTTACAAATCCTACCATGTGGATTCATGGATTTTTTTTTTCACATTCTGTCTCTCACAGTTGAAGTGTACCTCTGGTGCAAATTACTGACCTCTGTCATCATTTTAGGTGGGGGAACTTGCACAATCGGTGGCTGACTAAATACTTTTTTGCCCCACTGTACTTGCTAGAAGTTCCAGAAAAGCTCAGGAGGAGCAGGGTCCAGACGAAGACCTGATCCATCATTGTTTTGTTTCAAAGAGTGTTGCAAGCTGTGAATACCCAAAGTGTCAAAGCTATGAGATGTTTGACAGAAATGATTTGCATAGGCAGGCTCTGTCATTCGCTCAACCCATCAGTATTGTCGAGGGAGAAGAGAGAACAAAGTTTCAAGGAAAGAAACAGACTATAAAAGTCTTTCTTAAACACTCATTATTATGTCTGTTCTGTGCACTCCTCGTCCAACATTGCCCATACGGAAAAGAAATAGTAAAAACATATGATTTACTCATGAAAGTGGCCACTTTCTCATTACTTTCATATATTTTTTTAGTAAGTATCCAAAACATACAAGTTTCATTATATAATTTTTCAAGGGACCTTATATGTGTTTTCACCCTTGTATGCTTTTCATACAAGTTTCATACAAGACAGATACAAACTTTATAAGATGTATATATATCCTTTCCATATGGGTGGTCTTCTAGGAATGTAATTTTGGTCTCCATATTTTTAATTAAATTCAACAGCTATTTGATTTCTTTAAATTTCTGTCATCAATGCACTTCAAATATATCAAAGAAAGACACAGACATGAAGCCTGAGGTTATTGGGAAAGAGCAACTAATAGGGGTTGCGTGACTTCACAGCCGACAAACGAATCAAAAGAAGGATTTTCCATGTTGTTAGTGATTTCTTTCAAATGCAAATGTAGAGGTCAAGAGAAGAAACTCAGTGAGGGCTGAAAGAAACAATCTTTATTACTTCTGCTTTTTATCTTTCTATCTTTCCATCCTTTTGCTTTTTGTCATTTTATTCTTTGGCCATGTTGGTGCAATTAAATATAAAGTAATGTGGACTTAGGTGTATTTTATAATCTTTGAAAAACTCTCCAGGTTTGGGATAACATAGGATATATTTAAGCTATTAACATTAAATTATAATCCTATCAACAACACTGAAAAAGAGATCTGTCCTTTTCACTGCCTCCATCAAACCAGGTGTGTTTTTATAGTCAAAACAATCAAACTTACAAGTCATCTCACCAACCACTGCCCCCAAAATATATGTACTCAATTCAGTTATAGCACTGACCTCCGTGTTCAGACAGTCTGTGTGATACTGATATTTGGGAACCCCAGAGTCCTCTCTCCTGTCATTAGTCCTGAACTCACAAGTGTTCTAATAAGAAGGTGTTCTTTTGCACAAACATTCATATTTGCCCACCTTTACCCTTTACCATGCAATTACCATGTAATTAGGCTGCGGGCCAAAATTGGCCCGCAGGCCAGAGTTTGACACCTATGAGCCTTCAAGTGTTACATATTCGTACATGTAAATCCACCATCTGATGAATTTCCATGTTGCATCATACTTTTGCAAAAGGGAAAACCTCTGTGCTTTCATTCCTTGTATTAGTCAGGGTACATTATTACGTATTCTCATATGTCATCACTAATGAGAAAGTTTTGCAAATACAAAATTTTTAAGAATCTTTTGAATCTCTTTCTTTCTCGTAGCTCGCTCTCCTCCAGATTTGAGCAAGACTCCTGTGTCACCGCTGGGATTGAAGCCTCATCAGCAGGGTGCAGCAGGTCAGTTTACCAGCATTAAATATATTTGTCTTCATTTAGAACTGACAGTATATATACTACAGATGATGTATACAAAATGATATTCAGTTCATGGTACAACATTCAGGTTTTCAGTATTTGCATCCAAAGAATTTGAATCTCCCAAATCATAATTAGATTTGACTAAAAGCACTTTAGCCATCCAGTGATAATTATACAGAAGTGTACAGTGCACAGAATCCCTGCACTATGTCATACTGTAGCTGACTGAGTAGAAGGTTGCTTTAATACTTTGCTGCCCTCTAGTGTGTAGAATTGTTCCTGCAAATGCTTCGACGCTAACAGTTCTTGCTCTGAGCTCAAGTGCATCTCTCTTCTCTCCTCCTTTTCCACACACCCTCTCTTCTTCTGTTGGTGTCTGCTTCTTTTTTCTTCTTGTGGTCAGACTTTCATTCTAATACTGGAGAACAAGGTAAGCTTACTTTTTGTGGCACCACCAAACCCATATTTGATATTTCTGTGCTCGACTATACATGAATTTGTCTTTGTTTTATGATGATTGATGTTAGATTAATTTCCTGTTTCTGTCAGTTTCGCCTTTTCCAAGCTTCTGATGCCTGTTAACTGATTTGTCTTGTTACGTTCAGGGCATCCAACTGTTGCGTGATGCACCAAAAACCGATCTGACCGTACACATGTATGTGTGTGTCTGTTTTAACACGCAGATAATCGAGGTTTTGGCGACTCCAGGGTACAACCTTTGAATGCTCCTCTCTCCTCCAGCAGTCCCATCCACAGCACTGATGGGTGAGTCTTCTGTCATTTATTTTTCTTGGATAAAAATTTTAGCCTGTACATGTTTTTTATACATATTAAGCAAATGTTACTTTTCTTTTTTTTATACTCATATCCAGGATGTCATTTACGGAGTATGATGCTGAAAGTTTCTGAAGAACCCTTGTGATTGAGGTTAAAATAAAGTGATTTCGCAACTGGAGCGTGAAAAGCCCAAATTTTAAATTAAAATAAAAGTTTCCGGTTCTAATACATTGACACATATGGGGACATACTGCTGTGAAAGTACTTCATTTCATGCATATAGATAGCTTGGAGACCCAAATTAGATATTCAGGTTAACTGAGCAAGCACTTGGCGACAGTGGGGAGGAAGAACTCCCTTTTAAAAGGAAGAGAGCTTTGACAGAACCACGCTCAGGGAGGGGCCAGACAAGTTATAGAGTGTGTGAGGACACAGAGGAAAGAAATGAGAGCATAGAGACATGAGGACAAAACAGAAAAGATAGAAAAGAGAAGAAAACATTTAATAACATGCTGTAGATGCATATAAACACACTGTGTTTGAAGAGAGGTGAGTGAAAAAGAAGTGCTTAGTGCATCATGGAGAGTCCTAGCATCTACTTCTAAAAACCACAAGTAAACCAGCAGTCTGAGTGCTGTGTTAGCATAATAACATAACGAAAAGTATTTAAGACATGACAGAGCCTAAATATTCAAGACTTTGCTTGTAAGGATTTACACTGAGAAATTCCACATCACTTCCTGTGTATAATGTCTTTCATTAGAGAACAATCACCAGTCACATTTCATGTGGCCTGTATATGATGTATCGCAGCATTATCCCAGCAGTGATAGAAATAAAACCAGTACCTCAAACTGAATTTTTGTTATTACTGCACCCACCTGCAGTACCATCACAGCTCACTAGGGGGCTCCAGCTCACACTTTGGGAATCACTGGACTAAAGCAATGGTGTCATCATTCAGTATGATGCTGTAGAGAAGTGAAAGTGATGCTGAGAATAGATTAGCAGCCAAACATCCAGGAAAGCAAGCATATAAGTGATTACAGATCTTTCTCGTTGAACTTACAGATTAGCATCATCATTGCATTGGCGAGCAGTTGAACAAAAGTTCAATAGCCTTATTAATTTAGTATCAAAGACTGAGCACAGATGGAGTCACTCTGTT
Organism: Diplotaxodon limnothrissa; assembly: GCF_057381915.1. Taxonomy (NCBI): domain Eukaryota; kingdom Metazoa; phylum Chordata; class Actinopteri; order Cichliformes; family Cichlidae; genus Diplotaxodon; species Diplotaxodon limnothrissa. Next base: position 23,280,049 of record NC_140617.1, on the reverse strand, counting down.
TTCTATCTATATTTAATCCACATAAACAGCTAAATAGAGTCAAAATTGCAGATTCAATTCAAAATGGCAATCAGATTATAATAAATAACTATCCACACAGATACAGACAAAAATGAATGCATATTCAATGCCACTATTTAACAAAAACCCAAACCCCACCCCCGAAACTGATACAATATGTTCATGTTTAGGATCCTTTCAGAGGGCGATGAACCAACCAAAAGACCTAATAATGCTTTTAAAATAATAATAATAACATTATACAGTGGGGTAATTTTCATTGAGGTTACTTAGATATGAGCTGCCGATATCATCCACAAGATGTATTTTACGAACTGGAATAAGTGCTGAAATGTCAACATCAAGTCAGCTTGAGCATCCTTATCACATTTAATGTTCGGTGTAAGGATCAGGTACAAAAATACAATAACATACCTTTTCTCACTTTTATGATTGTAGAAGAAGAACTAGTTCTTCAGATGCCGTCCCACACAGCCCCGCCTCTATTCACCCCCACAGATCTGCTTCCCCAGACGGATCTCAGGTCAACATTATGGGCGTCCACACAGTCCCCGGCAGCCCTAACACCCTCCACCGCACAGTGGCCACCAATACTCCTCCGAGCCCTGCACTGCAGAGACGCCTGGGTCAAGCCAGCCCCTTGCTGGGCAGGCACCCACCTCCATCTGGTGTTCCTTCAAGTCCTCTGATTGGCCGAAACCCTAAAACAGCAGCTGCCGGTGTGCCACCTAGCCCTCTGATGGGGCGCCGCACGGCAACGAGTGGACACAGTACGCCTGATGAGCTGGGCGCTGCCTCTCGCCAGGGGGGCATCCATCAGCCTGCCACGCCTGCTTTCCCAGTCTCCCCACAGCTGCCAGAAAAGCGACACATGTCCAGTGGAGATGCAGACAGAATGGAGAACAAGAACCTGATGCCAATACCGATCAGTGTTAGCAGCACGCCTAACCTGTCTGGGACACACACTCTCCCAGACGTCTCCAAGTCTATATACGGTAAAAGGGAACTTTTTTTTTTAATACCTTTCATGAACCTCATGGGCTAAATATCACTGATTTTCTTCACCTAATTTCATTCAAACAGACGGTTATCCTGACATCAAGATGAATGTCAAGTTTGTCCAGGACACCTCCAAGTACTGGTACAAGCCAGACATCTCCAGAGAGCAAGGTGAGAGTCAGGAACTTCAACCAATTTCAGCTGCTCATCCTCTCATCATTGCTTTTCTTTTTATTCTCCTCATCTTCTTCTTGTAGCCATCAGTTTGCTGAAGGACAGGGAGCCTGGGGCTTTCGTCATAAGGGACAGCCACTCTTTCAGAGGGGCCTATGGTCTGGCTATGAAGGTGGCCTGCCCACCACCAACTGTCCAGCAGAACAAAAAAGGTAAAGGCTTCCCGCACTCTGCTCTTGGCTTGCTTGTGAAACATCTGCCTTCTCCAACAGCTGGATCAGCTGAGTATGTCTTTCTTTTAGTTGGTGACATGACTAACGAGCTAGTGCGGCACTTCCTGATTGAGACAAACCCCAAAGGTGTCCGCCTGAAGGGCTGTCCCAATGAACCCTATTTTGGTGAGTTTCTGCTGGTGTTTTTTTCTGTTTGCAACATCAAAATCACAGGTTGAAATTTAATTTAATATCAGACTGATCCAGTCTGACAGAGAGACCATTGCTTTCTGTTTGTAGGCTGTCTTTCTGCTTTGGTGTACCAACACTCAATGACCCCACTGGCTTTGCCATGCAAACTGATGATCCCCACCAAAGGTAACTCTTGTTTTTTTAACTCTACTTTCTTAGTTTCTTTAACATTTTATGGAACGGGAATCCACTCAGACTTTTAGTACAAACCAAATTATTGATAGGTACTTCCATGTTTTTGATAAAAATGTCAATTTTATTTTACACTTTACAATTTATTTGCTGCAAGTAATTGTATTCAGATGCAAAAATATAACATCTACTCTATTCGGTCTCTCCAGACCCAAATGAAGAGGCACTAGAACTCACCACACCAACTGATCCAGTTGTTGAACTTCTTAAGCAGGGAGCGGGTAAGTGTCACTGAAGTCTACTAGAAGAAAAAAGGGATAAATTATGATTCTACAAAAACTAACTCTTTGTGAAAAGTAGAGATGCACCAATTGCAATTTTCTTGGCCTGTTCCAATTTCCAATTTTTTAGTTCTTTTTTTTAAGTGTGATGTGCCAATACCATTTTTTTTAATTCTGGTTTCTTTCTTAAAACTAAAAATGACAACAAAATCACATTTTCTTCAATGCAATATTCTAAATTATATAGCAATAATAGAAATTTTTAAACTTACAAAATTTTCCCCCAAAACTACAGTAAGTTACCGGGTATTGTCTCACAGAAGTAACTGAAAATAACCTACTGGAAAGAGATACAGATAATTAAAATGACTTCCTGTATATCTAGTTTTACCTGACATATTTCAGCTTGCCAAATAAAACCAGTTGCAAGAGATTCATACAACAAAACAGTTATATGTTTATAAATTCAACAGCCAACATGAAATCAACACCTTTTCCTTTTCACTTCTGTCATAAATTTTTTTTCGTAACTGCTTTTATTCCGCGGGCATACTGAGGTTCATACTGAGGCTGCTAGCATATGGCTTGCGCCGGACTCTGGATAGCTTTAGTTTTAGCCACTTTGCTTTTGTTTGCTTCCCTAAAATATCCATATTCAACTGGATGATGGTGATTTTATGTGGGATTAGATTTGCTGCAAATGTTTTAGTGCCGGTTCCCATGTGGTTTACTTTAAAATTTGTCACTTTACTCACAATGAGGAGTTTAACATCCAGCATTTGGATGTCAGCGTGTGCTGTTCTTTTGCAGATATGTTGCGCATGCATGACAAAGACCAGCTTATAATCAGATATATGTGAAACTGTTTGGCCAGTCACCAGTTGTGGCACAGACTAATGGAATCAGGCCTGTTCTGGTCCCTGAATGGACAAACTTTTTTTTTTTTTTTTAGAAACATCAGATCACTTGCTTACACAACCTTGTCATCCTTACTTTACAGTCCAGAAGGTTCCTGAGGAAGCCCATGGTAAATACTGGTTTGCACTGCTCTGCTTCATCATGGAATTTTACTGAATATGAGTGTGCTCTTTCCCAGAGGGTTTCAGTCACTGTTAACAAATTTTACAACTAAATAAAACTCGGAAAAAACTTGAAATTCATGCATGTTATGTAAAAATATGCGTTGCATGATAACTTGTGTCATAACATTATTCACTGTATGCATTTTTAATTATCCTCACTACAGCTTCCATCACTTTAAGACAAACTGCATGCACACTGTTTTTTGTTTTTTTTGTAGGATCTTCTCTTATGTAGCAGTGTTTTTCCATTGTTTACCTCTAGCGTGCAATGTTCTCTACATCAACTCTGTGGACATGGAATCGCTCACTGGGCCTCAGGCAATTGCCAAGGCAATTAGTCAGACGCTGTCAACCAACCCTCTGCCCGCTGCCACCACCGTCCACTTTAAAGTGTCCACACAGGGCATCACACTCACCGACAGTCAGAGAAAGTGAGTAAGCACGTTCAGGAGTAACTCTAATATTAACAATGGTCTTAATAAGGGTCTGTTATATCTGTTATATATATTAGTATGATAGTCCCTAACAAAAAGAAATGTTTACTGCAAAAGTAATTTTGCACCCTCTAGTGGTAGCCAGTAAACCAGTAATCACATGACAGCATTTTTCAGCAAACACCAAGAGATACCCTGTGCAATGTTTCACATCCAAGCATGGTCTTTTAATGTAATGTTATTTTATATTCATTCATTCATTTATTTTTACTGCAGGCTTTTCTTTAGAAGACATTATCCAATAAACACGGTAACCTACTGTGACATTGATCCCCAGGACAGAAAGTAAGACTTTCCTTTAATGTACTGAATAAATATATATATATATATATATATATATATATATATATATATATATATATATATATATATATATATATATATATATATATATATATGATTAGTGTAATTACTTAATTCAAAATTATATTTTTTATTGTATTTTGTATTTGATTTTTTGTTTTTTGTTTAGATGGGGCAAAGAAGGAGGCGGCTCAGTGAGGTAAGTTTGCATGCTTTAAAGATAAATGTGTATAAAGAGTTATCTGTGTACTGAATGTCATAAACAACTGAATTCATTTCACTAACCACTTAAAAAAATATTGTTTGGTTTCCTTTTCCAGATGTCCAATAGCTACAGTATTTAACCTTATCTGGCAAAAAGGTTGAGACACATCAAACTTTAAATTTAACAGAAACTTTTAACACAAACTCAACATATCCAAGGGTGAAACTGAGAAATTTGATTGTTTAGTGAAAAATAGATGACATCATTGGTTTAATGCAATCAAAATGTCTCAGAAAAGCCTCGGCTCTTCTTTTAACACACCTAGCAAGCATTTAGCAACTGAGGATATCAACTGCCAAAGTTTCAAAAGCAAAATGTTTTTTTGATGCTTGCCCCAGCATGAATTTGAAGTTGTTCAAGGTCACCTTAATTATATTTGGACCTGTTGATAGACACTGTCACTGAAGCACACTGGAATATTTTTGTTATGAAAGGCATTCATGTTTGTTTGTTTTTAACTTTGGCACAGTACTTTTGTAACAAGTAGACTGTCAAACTGCTTGCTGACTAATGACTTGTGATAACAGAGTCATTTGCCTTTGTTTAAGTATAATATATGTTTTTCTTGCTTTCAGGCTTTTTGGATTTGTGGCAAGGAAACAAGGAAGCACAACAGACAATGTCAGCCACCTGTTTGCTGAGCTGGACCCAGATCAGCCCGCCTCCGCCATCGTCGGCTTCGTCTCTAAAATGATGCAGCGATGAAACCCTTAACGTTCAAATGGCAGTGGCTGTTTTGCAATCTTCCCTCATTGTTGGTGTCCTCTTTGCCAGGGCTGGATGGAGTCCTTTCCTTCTGTTTTATGTTGGGTTTTTGTTTTCCTTCTCTGTTTTTTCCTCTCTGCCTTGCTGGTTTGTTTTGATCTAATTGAAGTAGTCTCTGTTTGAAGGCTTTGGTGTGGATCGAAACTGGAGCTAGAGGATGTGTGATGCGGAGCAAGCATGTGACAAACATGGAAGCCATTGGAGGGAGAAGATTTATCGACAGGGTAACCTGTGCTTGGAGAACTTAGCTAAAGACTAAAAGAAAAATGCAAAGTCTAGTCAGGGAACATAAAAGGAAGTGGATGTTTCAGGGTTTTCTGTTGTTCTTGTCGATTGATTTACCAAAGGTAGCTGCAATACAAGTGCGAGAATGATGTAGCTGTTAAGCCATTATTATTTCCTCCTTTTAAAAGATGAAACATTGAAAAAAAAAATCTGTTTTCTTGAACTCATCTTCAGGAGTAAAAAAAAAATGTTGGCCTTGATGGCTTTTAGCAAAACTGTCTGAAGACATTATGCATGTTAGCTTGATCTTTAAGCTTGACTCTTCTACCTTCCACAAAAGTCATTGTGAAATCCTTAGAGTGGCCATTTCCAGGTCTGTTATGTGTTGGAAAGGGCTCTGCAGTGAAACGACTGATCTAAACTGCACATAACAGACCAGACTTAACAAAAAAAAGAAAAGGGGAGGGAAAAAAAGGACAATAAAACAATGCCACGCTAAGGTCACCGAACTTTGTGTCAGTGCAGCCACTTTTGCATCACCTCAGCATCCAGTCCGAGCCTGATTTCTCTCTCTAAAAACACAAAAAAACCTTGCTTCTTGGATTATCCACCTGATATCGGCAAGCTCGCAATTGCATGCCAGACAGAGGGATTGTTTTATCTAGAAGGTGGAGCCGCTGATTCAGGCCAAGACTCTTTCCTCCCAGAGTCACACAGACTTCGTCATCACCAACTGCTTGATAGACGCTGCCACTGAAACACACTGGAAATCACCAGGGACTGGCCCAATGACCTGGACCTATGCACTGTTCTTTATGCATGTTGTTGTCCCAAAATGCACCCCCCCCATAGTGACATCCAACATCACTGAAATCATTCTATGCCATGTGCTTAAAACTAAAAACCTTTAGACGAGTACTCTGACGCCGTATGACTTGTCAAAGACTGCATGAAATAGAAACTTTTTTTGTACTCTTCTCAGAGTCCTACGAAACAAACAAAAAAAGGAAGTAGAACAACCCACTGTTGAAGTAGTCACATGATGGTGAGATGCTATGTTTTTACCTTTGTTTTCATTTAGTTTTCAGTCCATTTGGGCCAGGGTTACCTTTCGCTGTATCAAGGACAGTTTTATGTTCCACGGTGTTGTCAAAATTTACATCTGGATACCATTTAGTGTTAAAAACAAAGAAAAAAAAAACACATGAGAAGTTTCCACACTGTGCGCAATGCCTGCTTGTTGAACACACGCTCAACCATTCACAATAAGCTAAGGGAAAAAAAATTGATATTGATATAAATGTACATAGATACTACTTTGAAAGGTGACATAGCGAAAAAAAGTATTTATTTTTGTTGCTTTGGTCCCTCATGATTACTCATATATACATATATTGTACAGTCTAGATAAAGAAGATTACCTAATAGGGTGAGAAAAAAAAGATATATACTTATTTTGGCTAATGATTTCAAAGTCTGGCGATTTTGAAATGCGTTTGAATATATGGTGTACATTACTTTGTACATGTATATGTTTGTTTTCACCTTGTCATGTATTACTCTTTTTTTCTGCCTGTTTTTTTTCTTCTTCCCAAACGAGGTGGGGCGCAAAGGAGACAGGTCTGAAATGTGTAGACAGAAATATCTGAGTGTGCTTCCTTACATTTGGAAGGCAAACATATCGAAGCTGTTACATTTAAATGTGTGAGAAAAAAAGGAGGAGGCCAACCTCGAATGCAATATGAAAACAGCTTTTATGCATCCGTTACAGTTACAGTTATAATTTTGCCAAAGATTCATACGTCTATGCTAACTTGCTGCATGCTGCTTCTCAGTTTCCATTTGTTTTGTGTTTCATTCATTTTTCAGTCTAGCTCAACTTGAGCAGCCAGGTTATTATGGGATGTTCGATATTAAATAATTGCAAGACAGCAAGACATTGAGATGTCTTGCAATGACAAAAGTATTTTGGGGGTGGGCAGGCGTTTGTTGTCTCCAAAATGTATTTGCTTAAGATTGAAAAGTCCCACTGTGCCCATCTCAAAGAAGAACAATGAAGTTCTGTTCAATTACCAAAACATTAAATTTCAAATAGACGTCAGTGCTGGAGGTAGATAAAGTCAGACATGTCTCATCGTGATGCTAAAGCTCTGCACTTGCAGCCTTGTCAGACCTCCAAAGGTGTGTCCCCCCCCCCCCCCCCCACCCTTTGAGAGTCATTGATTTATTTATTCTTATTTATTCTTTCATTTCCTTACAAATTTCCATGTTTCATTGTCACAGCTTTGCAGTTTTTACAGCGTTAATGATTTTAGGATTGTACGGTGGCGCTTTATTGAAAGCAAAGAGGTACAGTGCACTTAAATCAATGTCATTTGAAAAGAAAAACTAAAGAACTAAATGTTGAAATACAATTTAAAAAAATCAAAACTATATTGTACCTGTTGGCTTTGAGTCAAGAGTTACCTTGTTGTTTCATTGAAATTAAAAAAAAAAAGATTCTGTGACCCCTTGTACAGATGAGACTTGTATGTTGTATGAATGTTCTACTATGGATGTGCAAAAGGGTCTCAGATTTTGTCTACGCTTATCATTTACATTATGCTGTCATGGCTTACCTGTTCCTGAGGAAAAAAATGAAATAAAAACATTAAAGCAATACAGATACATTACGTTAAAGGCATGTGGGTGTTTTTTTTTTTACTGCGCTTTTTTAATACATGGGTTCAGACACTGACTTCTTAGTCTGACCCTCACCCAGAACCAGTTTGATTAGAGAGACCCTGGCATGGAAAAATTACCTGGAGGGATCATCTGGGCTGATTTGACATTCATGAAGGCCAAGCTTGGAGCCTCATTTGATATTGCTTAGTGGGAATGTATCTTAAATGCACAGGGCTTGGCTCGGCCTTAACAAACCGTACAGGTCTGTTCTATGGACGCACCACTCACCATAGCGGTCTGGTACTTTCTGAATTTGGTGGTAGTCAAAGGCAATTCAATCTGTACCTGTTTAAACTGGATTTAGGGACACAGGACTGTCAGGTGAGGGGGTTCACAGGAGTGAGTTTATTTTTAGCCCCCCAGCTGCACATAGAGTTTGTCCATAGTGGGCGAGATAATGTTTTTCCTGCACCTTACGAACTGAGTGCCATCACAGATTATGCACCTTTTTTGGAGTCTCTGGTGAGGTGCTGAAAAGCTCCCCAACCGGGGAATCCACGGTCCTAGTGAAGCAAGCCGACATATGGGTGTGTGATTGATTTTGTAATTGTATTATGAGACCTGAGGCCACGTCATGGACACTTGGGTCAAGAGAGGCTGGTGGTGTGGTGGATCAGGTGATGAAGGAAGATGCCAGACTAGAATGCCCAAACATTTAATCAGTGGTCCCCTGAATCCTCAGACCCTGATCTAATCTTATTGAAATTAATTATAGAAAGTTTAGTGCTACTGAACTACTGGTGTGACATACCGGAGTCTGAATATTTATTATTTTTGTCTTTTAATATTTAAATGTGTTTAAGAAAGTACAGAAAAGATGAATATTATGAACAAAATCTGGAAAATATTTCATATTATTTTTGTTTTTTTTATTTTTGTTTTTCATGCTTTTCTCAATGAAACAAAAATCATAATAGATAGTGCTTGTAAAATAATGAAATGCTGACTTTGTCACACAATAGAAATGAGACGATTACACATCAATTAGGGAAAATGCAAAGACAGAGATGAGAAAAATAACCAAAATGTATTAAACACAGCAAATAATTTGTGATTTAAATGTATTTTATGAAATAAAGTAGCTCAGTAGCAAATAAATTGTAGTTTCTCCTCACAATTATGAGCCTCCCAAACACCCTTAGTCCCTCGTGTCACCTGTAAGGCACCACACTTCGTCTTAGTACTCGGGCACAGTGGCTTTCCCCCTTGACTCCAGGCCTCGTAATCCATCATCTCCCTGTCTACCCACAGCCAGTCCTCAGATAAGAAGCGCAAGCCAATCCAGACGACTTCTTTTGTGTTATGTTTGCTCAGCTCTTTCTGGATGAGCAGCATCTCGGTCTCAGATGCCACACTGGCCAGGTCCTCGTGGTGCTTCCTGCAGTACTCCAGAGCTTCCTCCCAAGTCTTTTCCTGCTTCACCACTATTGCTCTGTAGCAGAAAAAGGGTCTTGTGTTACCTGGATACGCATCATGCCACCTGCCGTTTTTGTTTATAAAACCACTGTTTTCATTATTTCGGTTGTCAGGTTGATCTGTAGTCCAGAAAATCCAGGTCAACGCTCCACCTCCTGACCACAGCCATTTGTCTTTGTCTGAGTGGTTCCTTTCCAGTCCAAACCAGACACCGTCACTGACACTGGGAAAGAGCTCCATCAGTTTTTCATTATCCTGTTTATTACTAACCGGGGCCAAGTCTGTATAGTTCTGCCGACAATAACTCAAACTTTCACCCCGAGTCTTTTCCTCGTTCACACAAACATACTTGCAAAAACTTGTAGATAAGCTCAGCAGGAGCAGGATCCTGAAGAAGACCTGATCCATTGATGTGTCGTTTCAAGCAGTCTTGAAAAGAAAAGGAAGGCCATGGAGAGCTTTTAAAGCAAATAAAAGAATTTTAAAATGAATCCTAAAAAGCGACACTAGTGAAGTGAAGCTAAAATAGGGGAAATGTGCTCAAACTTTCAAGTGCAAGTTAAAAGACGAGCTGCAGCATTTTGCACCCTCTGTAGATGAGTAATATATGATGCGCTGACCCTGATATAGAGTGCATCACAGTAATCCAGCCGAGTCCTAACAAAGGCGTGGGTCACAAAGTGCTGCCGTGAAAGAATTGGCCAGCTGCCTGAGCTGAAAGAAGCTAGATTTTATCACTGCCTTAATCTGATTTTCAAACTTCAGATCACAGTCCACTTTTTTCCTTTTCTGTCTGGTTGTTCACACTACAAATAAAATGTGACAGCAAATGTGCTCTAGTGTGAACAGTTCACGGCCCTCAAAGTGGCCCGCATGCGCAAAAGAAGACGTCACACACAACGGAAGTAAAAATGGCGGCTACAGAGCTAGTAGGTGTTGTTGCAGCAGTCTATCAATTTCTGCACAGTCGTAACCGACAGAATTTTGACAAATTACTTAGAGAAAGAAGGACACTTAGAAAAAATTAACAATGGCCGCCATGCTTTCTCGTTTGTCTTCTCCAGCGCTGATAATTGGCATCTGTCTTGTGTCAGTGACATAAAAGACAGATTTAATGAGACATCAGCATAGAAAATCTTAAACAAATGCTGAATTTGCTTAATCAAAAACGAGAGACTGTGACTTTGCAGCTGACAAACAACTCCTGTTTGTGTATGCAGACGTAATTTCCAAACAGCCTCCTTTGGAAAACAAATGAAGATCAAAGAAAGACATGATGGCATGACATTCAAACAGGTTGAGGGAAGAATAATATATAGTTATATAAGCTATTTTATATATAGTACACGCAATAATAATATGAGAAACCAACAGAGGGATTTTTAAAATTTATGCATGTAATGAGAAACTGATGTTCTTGCATTTTTTAACCTTTTTTTCTACAGCTTTTATCATTTTTATCATTTTTTCCTACAAAAATGAAACATCAAAAACATTCAAGTAAAAGCTTATGTATAAGAGCTTATGTATAAGAAATTAGTTGTTGCAGTGCTGTTACTTACTGTAAGTACATTGTCAAATTATTAACTTTCTTTCACAGCAATTGTGTCTAATCACAAAAACAAGGGACTAGAAACTCTATTCAAGGTGACAAAAGACCATAGTTATTGGAACAAGCTAAACAAAACATTTAATTTGCATAAGGAAAAAGTGAAGTTGTCCTGGCTCCTACATTAGATAAACAAATGAGTTTGCAGGAACAAAGCAAAGTCATTTTTCATGTTGTCGCAATGAAAGGTCAAGAGAATGGACTGAAAAAAATTTATATATTATGTAAGCTGTGTAGAAATCATTGTATTGTTTTTCCCATTTTTGTTGTCCTTTAAACATTCTTTCTTTTTTAAATTTAGCATCCTGGATCATTTCACCCAGTGTTTTGTGTTTTTGGGTTAAGTTTTATTCTGTGAATTATGACTTTCTGTTTTTATCATATTTTATAGCTCCTGGTTGGCAGGTTTCTGTTTTGTTTCTGTCCTAGTATTTCGCAGTTCTGTGTTATTATCTGAGTTCTAGTTCATAGGCTTTGTTATTTGGCTTCCCTGTGTTCTGTGTTGTGTACTCTTTACTAGTGGTGGGCGAATCAATCCAAATATGGATAGTATTAATACCAAGTCGGCATCGGATCGATAATAACCTGGTGAGATCGATTCTTTACTTTGAGTTCTGCTCGTTTACAACGCTGTGCTTTCAGCAAAGACGAAACAGCCGGGTCGCTGGACTCGCCGCTCCTAAGTCAGCGAAGAGCAGGCACACTTTGCTCCCCCCCCCTTATGTTTTGGTGTTGCAGCCAAGGCTCCGGGTTCGCTGTCCACACTGCGACGCGAAAACGTTTTCAAATTTATCCGCTTGGAGAGTTTTCAAAACGCTGCGTTTTCCTTGAACAAAAACGCAGTCTCAGTGTGGACGGAAGACCAGAACGGCGAGAAAAAGATGCGTTTTCAAATGAAAACGAATTAGTGTGGACATGGCCTGAGACAGTGGTGACGCAAATTTGAAGGCTAGAACCCAGCCCACGTAGATTGCGAAGGCTGGCTCCTCCGAAGGATGCAGCCCCTGAACTGAGACACAGCTATAGTGTGTTTTTTCCTTTGCTCGTCACTGGTCCGTCTGTGTTACCTCGGCGTGTCACCCTGTGTGGTATTCTGTGTATCCCTGCATATCATTCTGCATGTCATGATTTTAGGTTTGTTTTGTTAGCTTTCCCAGTTCAGGTTATTTCTTAGTTTCTGTCTTTGCCATCTCCGCTTCTCTTTGTATTCAGACATTTGGAATAAAGCTCACTCGTTGTAACGCCAGTGCACTTGGGTCCTCCTCTCATATTCTCCATTCGTCTGCCACTGCAGCCGTGACAAGCATGTTGCAAATTTGCCTTTTAATACGGTCCGTAGCACGGCAGGCCACAGGAGTGTCCCAGAAATGCAAAGACTTTGTTTCTTTATTTTTCACTATACGCAGTAACGTTGCGGTTTTCAGCTACTACAAACTACTAAATAAATTGTGCTAGAGTGCAAGAATTAGGGTAATGTGCAACAGCCAGCCTCTTCTGACACTGTCCTCTCAGCCTTCCACTCCACCTCTTACTGCAACTAAACAATAGTGATCTGCGAATCATGAACGAATCGTTCAATACTCGAGAATCACTTTACTGACTCATGAATCATGATTCACAAGCTCAACTGACTCACTGACTCATCCCTGTTGCTGTTAGCAGTAATGTATCTAGCTTATAATTAAAATTGTGGAGAAAAACACAACATCCAGTATCGTAACAAAAGAATTTCTGCTCTGAACTGGGAGAAAAAACCCTGAGTAGAAGCTCACATCAAGAAAATAGCTCCTCGGTTCACAGTAGCATCGCTCTGCTAACTTGAGTTTACAATAGGGTTCATTCGCTCGGTCAGCAGGTGGCGGTATCCTCGTACACTGGGGAGTACACTGCCATTAAACGAACAAAAAAAGAAGAAAATCCCTGCACATGCGCGGTACGGATCGGGTAGACCCGATTTGTACGGTCCGACTTTGCACATGCGCAGTAAGGATCGGGAGTCCCGATCTGTCACTATCTTTTTATTTTTTTGTTTTTGTCTACTTTATATTAAATGTTTCATTATCGGAAACATTTTAAAAGATACTTGTTATTCTTAACATCTTAACAGATACTCTGACCTGTAACTATCGTAAAATGCTTCGACCGGAAGTAGACACCTTTCGTGCATGCAGGGTACCGATCGGGTTTCTGGTACGGATCGTGTAGTGACACCCCTCCCTCCTGGCTCACAGCTTCTTCTTCTTCTTGATTGGCAACCAATGTTAAGGCGCATTACCGCCCCCTGGCTCACAGCTCAGTGGACATTTAGATGAGAAAATATATATTTAACACATTTAAGGAAAATACTAATAAAATAAAAAATTAAAATAAAATAAAATAAATGGTTATTAAGCAATTTTGATAGGAAATTGCTTAATTAGTGTGAATGCTTGAAAAGCATTCACAGTATTGTTCTTCTAATCTTTATTATTAGTGTGAATGCTTGAAAAGCATTCACAGTATTGTTCTTCTAATCTTTATTATTAGTGTGAATGCTTGAAAAGCATTCACAGTATTGTTCTTCTAATCTTTATTATTTAGTGTGAATGCTTGAAAAGCATTCACAGTATTGTTCTTCTAATCTTTATTATTATATTTTATCTATTCCGTACGTTTTTTGAAAGCCTACTCCTTCAAAACCGTTCAACTTAGAAAAACCATTCAAACATCGTTAGATTCCTATTCTTTTGGACAACATTGCTTCTATTTTTCTCATTTTTAACATTTATATTTTTAATTTTATTCAACTTTATTCAACAAAAATTTATAATGTATTTCAATGGGGAGACCCTTCAAATCCTCATTCAACTTACTCATTTTTAAACTCTTACTACTTCCACATACATTGACATAGAGCCACCATTCAAACTTTAAAACGAAGACAAGACATTCAACTATTCAACTTGTATTTATCTTTTCAATATCTATTATACTTTTTCTTCAGTTCCAGTTTAAGTTTCATGATGTTTTTTCACCCGTTTCAGAGTTTATAATGGGTGTGTATGGGACGGAATGTTGGGGCTAGAGTGAGGCAGCTCAACTGCTAGAGTGAGAGGAGCAAAAAAATTTATCTTAAAATCTTTTTTAAAACTGCTGCTGTGTCCGCAGCGTTTGCTCTACAGGTATGATTTTACCCTCAAAACGTAGCCATGGCTGTCCTCTTTCATCCAATGTGTTTACTATTGTACTAGGTGTTATGGTTCTTTCATAAATGTCACCAATGCACAGCCTCCTCCCTCCAACTCTTCCATAGACTCTAATGTTAAAATGGCTCAGAAGGTTCGTTTGAAAATCAGAAGAGCATGGTGTCTTTACACTGTCACCACGTCCATATAATAAACTCCACAGGCATGAAAACTGAGAATTTGGTAGACTAGACATGGCTGTCGCTCACGGTGAAAGAATTTTGTCAGTACGACATGTACTTTTCATTTGGGAACGATTTGTTTCGGCCTGACTTTTCTGTTCATTTTAAGCAGCAAAAGTGAGGTGCATGTCTGTGTCGTGTGTATGGAGCCATTGGGTGCAGTCACTATAGCAACCAGGCTCACACCTGCCTGCTTAACGAGCTCTCTCTGCCACTCTGCCAAGATTCATCTTAAACACTTCTCTTTCAACTGCTGCTGTGTCCACAGTGTTAAAGCCATCATTTTACCCTCAAAACGTCGCCATCGTTGTTCTCTTTCCAACATCTTGTCTTTCAAAGCTCAGAGATGTCAACTTTTTAAACTGTGTGGATCCAAGTGGAGGGATCACATTTGAGTCATTCAGTGATTCAAAGAATATGACCTTTTAATATTCTTTCAGATGTTTTCTGACTCTAAATGTTCTTTTCTCATTTCTTAGGTTTTTCTAATTTACAATTAAAACATTTTCAGCTTTTTTCCAACTTCTTCTTCTGTGTAACCTTCAGCTTTTAGCAGTTCAGCACTGTTGTTTTCAGGTTAAATTCAGGTTGTTTTTTTTGTTTTTTTTATCTCATTCAAAATTTTTAACTCAAAATTCAGCAATTAATTCATTTCAGTCCACATGTCTGTGTCCGTGTGTATGGAGCCCTTGGGTGCAGTCACTATAGCAACCAGGCTCACACCTGCCTGCTTAACGAGCTCTGTCTCTCACTCTGCCAAGATTAAATCAAAAATGTGTGTTACATCTAAGCAGTTGTAGTAAGATTAACTTTTTCAATAGGTACAATAAGACAGGTTTGACAGGCTTTTGCCACAGATTAACAGTATGTCAGTAGTTAATATAGGCTAACTGAATAGAGCCCTGAATTATTGCCCTGTTAAATTCAAGTTGATTGTGTATTGGTGGACTTGTCTTCTCCACACAGGTTTTTCATACCTCGGCAGTTTTAGTCAGTTGATGACTTTAAAATAATCTTTTCTGACTGGATAATTAAAGCTCACAGCATCTACCTGTCTGTAGTGTATTTTCCCACATTTTAAATAATCGAATCTCATTTAATGTCTCTGTTTTTAGTCTGTATAGTTTATCTCCCCACGAATACGCTCAAAGTAGTCTTAAAATAAAATCCATAAAACAGTTCAAGATGACATACTTTTTATTTGCTAATTTAATGCCAGTTGCCCTCTTTCCTGAGTATAAGCGAATGAGTGACATAAAGAGAAAAAGTACCAATTTGTATGCTGGTGAGTCTTGTGTATTTTTTTCTCTGTCTCTCTATGACAGAGAAATATATATGCTCATTATTGATGTTCAAACTGATGCTCAAATTTCCAAGCACCACCTGAACGCCTCATCAGTCTTTAACTAATCACTGCACCAACTGCCGTCATTCCGCTTTGCTCTCTGCTGTGGTAAGTACAATACACTCAGTACAGCACGGTTTTAATTTTATGATGGTAAAAATACATGTTTGACATTTAAACTCACATATCAAGTCTTTTTAAAGTTCAACAGAGTTCAAAGAATAAAGAAAGCAAAAAAAGAATAACCTTTGCTACCATTTATATAGGTTTATGACTTTTGCTGTTAGCAGCAGTGCTAACGCTAGCTTCAATGCTAATGCTAGCTATAGTGCTAACACTAGCCTTAGCAGTTGTTAACTGACAAAAAGAATATTCTTGTGATATTCCTGTGATATTTATTGGCGGTCAGTGAGACAAAAGTAACAAATGAGATTTATTATTGCCATTGTGCCTCAGTTTTAACAGTAAGAGTACTTTATGACTTTTGCTGTTAGTAGCAGTGCTAATGCTAGCTTCGATGCTAATGCTAGCATCAATGCTAACGCTAGCTATAGTGCCAACACTAGCCTTAGCAGTTTTTAACTGACAAAAAGAATATTCCTGTGATATTCCTGTGATATTTATTGGCGGTCAGTGAGACAAAAGTAACAAATGAGCTTTATTATTGCCATTGTGCCTCAGTTTTAACAGTAAGAGTGCTAGTTCTACCAGCAGTGCTAACACTAACTGAAGTGCTAACGCTAGCAGGAATGCTAGCGTTAGCAGCGATGCTAAGGCTTGACTCACATCTGTGCTTTGCCTGGTAGGTGTGCACATACTGTTAGAGAAGTACACCAAATTTTTAAAAAAAGAGTCTGACTAATATAAGCTTTAAAGTGATGGGTTCAAACTTTGTGCTAGACCTTTTAAACACATTTTTATAATAAATACACATAAGTTCAGCTTAACAATTGGGCTAAAATATTTTTTTCGTACATTTTTGCACATTACATGTGATTAGTTAACAATTCACTCAATCATATTTGTATTTAAAAATATTATTGCTGAATTTAATTAAATATTTATTCTTTTAAAAAGTGCCAAATTGTGCAACTTTTTGCACATGGCAGCCGACAACAGTTTAGCTTGAATATTTGTTTTGTCCTTTTTCAGTAGTCACAATTAGTTCATACAATTACCATGTGATATAATTTTATTAAAATTATTATTTTTTTCTTGTTTTTTGTTCACAGTGTGCAGAAGAAGAACAAGGACCAGATCTCCAGTCTTCTATCTCACATCCCAACCCCCCAACCCCTCTATCTTCTGTCCTACTCCACCTGTTGTCTCTGCCTTCTTTCCATCTGTATTTCACCCTGTGGTTTGTGAGAAATTTTGCCAAACCAAGAATCTTATTGCGGTTTGATTTAAAGCCGTGTCTCTCCTGCTCTGTCTGTTCTCTCTGCTAAATTTTCTCTCTACCTGTTTTTCACTCTTTGGCTTGCTGCTGAAAAATGCACAAGCCAATAAAACAATAAAGAGTGCATATTTTGCCTCAACCTGAGAACAAACTGAACAAACAAAGAAAACTCTGCGGTTTGATTTAAAGCCGTGTCTCTCCTGCTCTGTCTGTTCTCTCTGCTAAATTTTCTCTCTACCTGTTTTTCACTCTTGGCTTGCTGCTGAAAAATGCCAAGCCATTAAAGCAATAAAGAGTGCATATTGCCTCTACCTGAGAACAAACTGAACAAATAAAGAAAACTCTAATTCACGGTTTGATTGTGATTTCCCAGCCGTGTTTCTCCTGCTCTGTCTGTTCTCTCTTCTAAATTTTCTCTCTAGCTGTTTTTCACTTTGCGCTTGCTGCTAAGTTGTGCCAAGCCAATAAAGAGAGTGCATATTATTCTCTCGACTGACAAACTGTCAAACAAACAAAGACATCTGTTTCTGAGAAATAAAAACTGAAATATAAAGACAAAGAAAACATCTCCTGCTCTGTGCCACTCTTATTTTATAAACATATTTTCTAAAGACTAAGAGAAACACTTGTGTAAAAATGCCAAGGAAGCAGAAAAAGTCACAAGCTGCAAAAC
The DNA here is from genome assembly GCF_057381915.1 of Diplotaxodon limnothrissa. Lineage (NCBI taxonomy): Eukaryota > Metazoa > Chordata > Actinopteri > Cichliformes > Cichlidae > Diplotaxodon > Diplotaxodon limnothrissa. The sequence goes on along the minus strand of NC_140617.1, from coordinate 23,262,272 downwards.
AACGCTGGAAGAAGTTCCATGAGTTTCATGAAGTACCAACATGTGAACAAGCTGAGTGTGATTTTCCTCAGAGCTCTGCAGAAGACTTTGTGTCTGCAAAGACCAATGCTGATGGTGTCAAACAGGCAGGTCAACATGTTCCTGCACATGTACAACAGGTATCCTATGCAGATGCTGTAAAGATTGGATTGCAGCATGAATTTAATGATCATCAGGTAAACCATAGAGACCAACCTGAGGTGTCAAGTGCCCCACAGGTGGGTTATGCTGATATTGTAAAAAGAGGCCGTCACAGTGATGTGGCAGGACCATCTCATGCAGAAAGAGTGAACTTTGAAAACCAGCCCTCTGTTACACATATCTGTGCATCTCACAGCCAGGCTCATCCCAAATATGGAGACTCCAGAAACAAGCAGTGCACATGTAACTCACTCACATTTCTTGCTTTCCTTCATGAGAATGATAACATGACTACAGCTGACCTTAATCTGGTCTTGGATAAAGGTGATGTGATGTACAAAGAGGCCAAGAAAAGATTTCCTAAAAATATTCATTTGGCAACCGATGAGCTGCCAGACAAAGTTGATGCTCGCTGGTCTATGTATGATGTCGACATGACACAGCCTTCCCGGTATGGGACATTTGAAGAACCTCCAGAGGAGGCAGTAGATACCTTTCTCAGCTTAGAAGCAGGACTGAGCTGCCTGTTGTCAGATGTGCAGTATGCCTTATTGATTATGAGTGGATTGTGTATCGCAGTGTTCAGATCCACATCAGGCAAATATGGTTTCTTTGATCCACACTCCAGAACACCCAGTGGTCTTCCTCTACTACTACAGTCACGTAATCGTGGTACAGCAGTGATGCTGAAATTCACACTCCTCAGTGACATGATTAAGAGGATCCAAGATTCTTATGAAATGATGGAGATATCACCCTCTTGTAACTATGAACTGAAGCCTGTGCAGTTCTACAGTATGAGCACAGTCAACCTGAGTGATACTATCACAGACACAGTCTGCAGACCAACAGCTGCCACTGCTGTGGCATCTACTCACTCTGATACAACTGTTGATGAAGCAAACTCCTCTACTCCAAGGAGAAACACAACGACTGATCTGACTGAGAACATCTTTTGTCAAATGTCCATTTGTACGCCACCGGTGAAACAAAAAGAAGTTCACGTGACTCAGTTCACATCATATGAAGATCAGAATGAACCTCCTAATATACCAACTGAAGAACTATGCAGTGAATTAAGTTTCCTTCCATCAAGGGATGCTTTTTTATGTCAATCAAATGCTGCCATAACAAATGTTGCTTCCTGTGATCTTTCTGATATAGTTTTACAAAAACTGAAAAAAGTTAATAAACAACAAAGGCAAAAAATGAGAAGAAGATTAATGGCATCAGAGAAACCCAGAAATCAGAGAAAAGAAAACCAAAAAAGGAAAGAACGACAAAAGTATGCTTCAAACAAAGAGTACAAAGAAAAGAAAAAGTCTTGCACAAGCGAGGCATATAAAAACAATCCTGAAGTCAGACAGAAAAAACAACAGTATATTAGAAGACGTTACTGTGAAAATGATGAATTCAGAAAGAAACAAAAACAATATGTTAAAAAACGTTTTTCTGAGAATGCTACAGTTAGAAAGAAACAACAACAATATATTAAAAGATGCTACTGTGACAATGCTGAATTTAGACAAAAACAAAAAAACTATATCACTAAAAGGTATCAAGAAAACCCTGAATTCAGAGAGAGACAGAGATCTCGAGTGACTCAGCGTTATGCACGTGATAACGCATTCAGAGTAAGACACAGACAACTAATGAAACAACTAATGCGAGACAGGTATCAAAGTAATCTTGCATTCAGGATTATGCACAACATGAGATGTGCAATGAAAATAAAAAGGAAATACAGATGGGTGAACAGACAAACCCAAGAGAGTGACAACAGTGTGATCAACGAGGCCATATCTGTGTTCAAATCACAAATCAAAGCTGGACCATCATGCCCATGTACTGTATGCTTCAAGGCTTCATTTCCAAACCAAGTGCGACCCTGCACAAGGTCAAAGTATGTCAAAAACCCACATGTGGTTGCAACATGTTTGACTGGAAGATTTGTTCATGTTTGTGATGAAAACTGCAGAAATGAGCAGTGCAATGTTCCCGATGAGAGAAAGAGAGAGTGGATTTGTCACACCTGCCACGATCATCTTAAAAATGGATCCATGCCAGCACTTGCTGTTGCCAATAAACTGGATCTTGCTGATACTCCACCTGAACTGTCTGATCTCAACATACTGGAGAGACATCTCATAGCCAAGTGCATACCATTTGCCAAGATCATTCCTCTTCCCAAAGGCAGACAAAGAGCAATTAGAGGAAATGTGGTCTGTGTCCCATCAGAGGTAGAGGAAACTGTTGAAGCATTGCCTCGATTAAGAATTAATTCTCAGATCATGAGAGTAAAACTGAAGAGACGCTTGTCTTACAAAGGTCATCAGCTGTTTCAGACTGTAAGCTGGTCTAAACTTGTGCAAGCACTGCATAAACTCAAGCAGATTCATCCACAGTATAAGGATGTGAGCATCAGAGATGATGCTGAGCTGTGTGATCCAACACTTCCTGATGAAGATGATGAGGATGATGATGATGAAAACATGAATGAGGACGATTATGATGAGGCTGATTTAATGGAAATTGACAGCTGTGAGAAAAATGCACTGAGTGAAGCACAAAATAAAAATGAACAGGATATTGACATGTTACCCTGTGATGGTGAACAATCACATGAACAGATGAGAGATGATTCAGAGCAAGAAGATGGACTGACTAATGGTGGTTTTGCACTCGAGTCCTGTTTGCAGCCCCCTGATGTGGCTGAGGAGATATTATGTTTCAGTGAAGGAATCTACTCTGTTGCTCCTGCAGAGAGAAACAATCCAATAAGTTTTTTCAAAACACCTAAACTGGAGGCCATGGCCTTCCCTGTGCAGTTTCCTACAGGCCAAAACACACTTGATGAAAGAAGGCTGATCAAAGTATCCCCCAGTGGGTATTTCAAATCAAGACTTTTCTGCATTGATGATCGTTTTGCCAAAGACACAAACTATTTGTTCTTTGCACAGTTTGTGACTGAAATACACTTGGCTACATCCAGCATGACAGTACAGTTAAGGAAGGCAAAGCCTCTGACCAGAGATGGTAGAAAAATAACCTCAGGCATGTTACAAGATAAACATGAGGTGGAGAAACTGGTGCGAAATAAAGATGCAGTGAGATTCATGCAGCCTCTGAGAGGAACCCCAGCCTATTGGGAGAAAACAACAAGAGATCTTTTTGCCATGATCAGACAGTTGGGAACTCCCACGTTCTTTTGCACATTTTCAGCTGCTGAAATGCGCTGGCCTGAAGTGATCGAGGCAATAACAAGGCAGCAAGGTGAACAAGTGAATTTTGAAGGACTCGACTGGTCAGCAAAGTGTGACATCCTGAGAAGCAATCCTGTCACAACAATGCGCATGTTTGACAAGAGAGTTGAAGCATTATTCAGAGATTTACTCTTATCTCCTGCAGAGCCACTTGGCAAAGTCATTGACTACTTTTACAGAGTTGAGTTTCAGCACAGAGGAAGCCCACACATACACTGCCTCCTGTGGGTAGAAGGTGCTCCTGTGTTTGAGGAGGATGATGAGCAAACTGTTCTTGATTTTATAAACAAATACATCACAGCTCAGCTGCCTGATCCACATAAACAACCTGAACTGTACAAAAAAGTAACAGAAGTGCAAAAACACAGTAAGAACCACACAAAGACGTGCTTTAGGAGTTTAAGCTCCGGGTGCCGTTTTGGTTTTCCCAAACCACCCTGCAATGAGACAATGATCACAAGACCCAGTGAGGATGATGCACTGGAAGTAGAAACGGCAAAGAACAAGCTCAGACCACTGAACCAGCTGCTGAATGAACCTGAAACTGCTTCCATGAGTTTAGAGCAGCTCTTGGAAAGATGCAAGTTGACACATGCAGAATATGAGAGATACCTGAATAAAATGAACATGAGGAGTACGATCATACTAAAGCGTGATCCAAAAGACTCTTGGATAAACGGCTATAATCCACATCTGCTTGAAGCCTGGAACAGTAATATCGACATAAGCTTTGTTTTAGATGCTTTTGGTGCTGCAAATTATTTAATGAAATATATATCAAAAAAAGAGGGCGGGCTATCTGAGTACCTGAAAACTGTCATTGAGAACTCCCATAAAGACAGTGTAAATGAGTGCGATGAAATGAGAGCCGTCATGCAGGCATATTCAAAGAAGCGAGAGATCAGTGCACAGGAGTGTGTTGCTCGTGCATGTGGTCTTCACATGAAGCAATGCTCACGTGCTGTAATATTCATTCCAACTGATGATAATCCTGTGAAAATGAGTCGTCCCCTGTCAGTTCTGGACAACACAACACATGAGTCTTCCAATGTTTGGATGACATCTTTGAATGACAAATACAAAGCCAGACCTGAAACACCAGAGTATGAGGAGATGTGCATGGCAGACTTTGCTGCTACTTGCAGGATTGTCTATGGCCAACAGAAAAAAGGTAAAGATGTTTTGCCCCTTCTCAATGAGATGGGGTTTGTGCAAAGGCGCAAAAACAATAAGCCTGCTATCATCAGATTTCACCGCTGCTCACAAGAAAAACATCCAGAGCAATATTACGGAAGACTGCTTAAACTGTACCTTCCTCATCGTTCAGACCACGAACTGAAAACACCATCGTTGCCAACCTATCAGGCTTTCTATGGTGCTGGCTGTGTACAGCTACCAGGTACTGACCGTCTTGAGTACGTGCAACACATTGTCAAAAGAAACAGAGAAAAATATGAGAAAAACAGTGAGGAGATCGAGAGCGCTGTTGAGGAATATGAGCAGAACAGAGGTGTGACTGACGAATGGTGTAATCTGGCACCTGAATCAGATCTCGTAAGGTTGCCACTTGTTGAACAAGAAAGAGAGCGAGACAATGAAAATGAACAGGAAGATGTGCCCGACTACAGCCGTCAGGCTGATGCTTCAACAGAAGTCAGAGCCATCAGGGAACCCCCTGCTATTGATCCCACATTGTTACGTCAGATGTTTCAAAATCTGAATAAGAAGCAAGCCTGCATATTTTATGCAGTTAGAGACTGGTGCATTAAAAGAGTCTGTGCTCTAAATCCAGAGCAGTTTTTCTTTTATATTAATGGTGGTGCTGGAACAGGAAAATCACATCTAATCAAATGCATCTACTCAGAAGCATCTAAGATACTGAGCAAAGTGCCCAGATATGCAGACGACGTTGACATATCAAAACCCACCGTCCTGTTAACTGCTTTCACTGGGACTGCAGCTTTTAACATTTCTGGAACAACACTGCATTCTCTTCTCAAGCTGCCTAGAAGCTTAAAACCTCCCATTCAGGGACTTGGCAATCAGCTGGATGAAGTCAGATCAGAACTTTTGAATGCTGAAATAATCGTCATTGACGAAGTGTCTATGGTGTCAAGACATCTGTTTGCATATGTAGATGCAAGACTCAAACAGATCAAAGGGACTCGGAGACCCTTTGGAGGCATGTCAGTCATTGCTGTCGGAGACTTCTATCAGCTACCCCCAGTGCGACAGTCTAAACCTCTCTGTGTGCACGACCCGTCTGAGATCGACCTGTGGCGGGAGCATTTTCAGATGATCACTCTGACTGAGATTATGCGTCAGAAAGATGATGTTGTCTTTGCTGAGATGCTGAACAGAATTCGTGTAAAAGGAAAGTTGGATGAGCTTTGCGAAGCAGATAGAAATTTGTTGTTACAGGCCATAACTGAACCAGCCCATTGTCCGACTGATGCATTGCACATTTTTGCAACTAATAAAGAAGTGGATGCACACAACTCTTCAACACTGGCTCTGCTCCACACTCATATCATTGACATCCATGCAGATGATTATAGAAAAGATCCTAGAACTGGCAGAATGGCACTTCAAGACAGACCATTGAAAGGAGGTAAAAACGAGTTACCAGACACACTGAAAGTTGCAGAAGGAGCTCGTGTCATGCTCACCAGAAACATTGACATACAAAATGGTTTGGTTAATGGAGCTTTTGGAATACTACTTAGAGTAGTTTACTCTGAAAATGACCAACACATCATCAAGCTTGGACTTAAAATGGATAATGAGACATCTGGAAAGAATAACCGCACACCAGCAGACGATATGGTGTACATTGAGAGAGCAGAGGAGAATCTGAAGCAGAAAGGAGTGGTACGAAGACAGTTCCCAGTGAAGCTGGCCTTTGCATGTACAATACATAAGGTACAGGGTATGACAACTACATCAGCTGTTGTCTCTCTTAAGAGCATTTTTGAGCCCGGCATGGCCTACGTAGCTGTCAGTAGAGTGACGTCTCTCAGTGGACTGTATCTTCTTGATATGGAGGAGAAAAAAATATTCACCAACCCAGAAATCACTGCAGCGCTTGAGAACATGAGACAAGCCAACCTTGATGACATGATGCCTCTTCTACACGTGAGGCAAACACTGAGCAGGTCAGAGGTTTTCACCATTGTTCATCATAATACAGAGGGACTGCCAGCTCACATTAATGACATCAAAAGTCACCATGAATTGTGTCTAGCAGATGTTTTGTGCCTAACAGAAACACACCTGCGGGGCTCTTTTGTCGCAGAGAGTCTCCACTTGGAAAATTACAATTTGTTCAAACGCAACAGACACCTGTCCTACACAAACTTTCCCCAGATGGCAAACAGAAGTGGTGGTGGAGTTGCTGTTTATGTGAAAAGTGACATTCAAGTGCATGAAAAACAGTACATCCATAATGTAACTGACCTTGAATTTCTGGCTTTAAAGGTTGAAGCACCAGTCAGTGCTCTGATTGCAGTTGTATACAGACCTCCAGACTACACTCTGAGGCCATTCCTGAAAAACCTGGTAAGCCTATTAGACTCATTGGAGATCATGGACTGTCATCCCATCATAGTTTGTGGTGATTTTAATGAGAATGTTTTATCCAGTGCAAACAAACCAATGCTGGAGCTGTTTGAGTCTAGGGGATACGCACAGGTCATCACTGCCCCTACCACAGAGAAGAACACACTGCTTGACCTAATTTTCATTTCTCAGTCAGATCGATGTCTCCATTCTGGAGTCATGAAGACCTACCATAGTTACCATGACCCAGTATACTGTGTATTGTCCTGTGATGATTCATGATCTAGATCTTTGAATACAGTAAGTAATATCTATATTTTTGAATGACTTAAGAAAGTAGAGCGATGCTTGAACTCCAGAAAGAAGTCCAGACGCTTTTCTTTGCAAGCTCCTTTGACTACGATGACCTGGATGACTGAGAACCTTCACAGACATAAAGTAGAGCGATATTTAAAAGTTGACGCCCTGCATTGCAGTATAATGTTTGAATTGTTTACATAAAATACAATTACATGAATTAAGTAATGATATCAGTAAAAGATGACAATTTTATTTATTACAGAAAATCTAAAATTCACTAACAGTAACCTATAAATGTCAGAAAAATCAAATATAGCAGTTTAAAATGAATAGTGTAGGCATATCCTCTCTGCAGCCAGGCTTCAACATCCTGCCAGGCTGCCCCAGTCTCACTGTGGCTGGGAGGGAGGGAGGGTGGACCAGAGGATTGCCTACACAACACATAAATGTTCAACAGCTTCTTCATTGTTTCTGAGAGAACAATAATGACTAAAGGTTGCTTTTTAAAAAAACAAACAAACAAACAAACAAACCTAATTACAGCAATAATGACAGTTAAGCCACTTTATGTGTGCCTCTATTTTGAAATACTATTTACAAAAATGTTATTATTTTGGTTTGTTATAAACTTTAAACTTTTTCAAAAGTATACGATTATATTTTTGGACCAATTTTACTATGAAACATAAATTTTTATGAGCTTTTATCATGTTTCTGGCCAGTGCAATCATCAGGGTGGGTCTGGGTTGATAACTGCACATTTCTGGCCAGAAATGTTTCAGCAGTGTTACATATGTAGTGCATATGTTACACTTGCTTTCTGTTACCAGCTGATACCCTACATTTGTATAGACATTGGATGGTGTGAGGTTGGGGAGTTGAGTGGGAGGGGGGGGGGGGGGAGGGTACGGTGGGAGTTGAGGGGGGGGGTTTCCTTTCCTGTTAGGTTTCCTTTTTTTTTCTTTTTTTTTTTTTAAGCAAGACACAGTCCTCCTGTGTCTTCTCCAAGCTTCACATGTAAAATCCAACAATGTGAAGCACATAGCAGCCAGAAACTGTAATGCCACAGATCAGAGAAACTTCATCATCACCATCTTCATCGCCATACGATCAGAGCGTGAGACTTCACATCTGGAGCACAGGAGAGATTCTGTGATAAGTCCTCCTTCTAGCTTGTCCCACAAGCAGTCGGTGAGATTTACTCACAACAAAAAGGGTTAATGACATAATTTCCATGAAAACATGTATTCATTCTTTGTAAAGTGTTTAAATTGTGTTTTCACTTGACCTTAGGAGTGTTAGAGTGTATTGTAATGTCTGTACTCAGGTGTTTCCCTCTGTGATCCATCCCCTTCAGAGCTGAGACACTCAGGACTGAACAGACTGCACAGTTTCTGTGACTGAGCCTCCAAAACACCTTCTTTGAAACCACTCATGATAGAAGGGCTTCATATTTGCAGCAGCACTACTACAGGTATTCAGTGTATTACAGGATGTGTTTGTTTCTTAGGACCAGCTCTGAGTGCACACTACCTAACATATACACCTTTCTGTTCATTACAAACCAACTACTCTGGATCATACGGCCAGTTGGCAGGAATGTTGCTGCAGGAAAACATCCCTGGAGATCACCATCATTGTCAGACTGACTGTGCCTCCTCTGTGCAGTGTCAAGATCCTCCCTAAATGAGTGTGTAAGTTAACATTTTCATTATTTTATTCCCTTTGACAAGACAAGTATCACTGATATTTACATTTACAACTACATATGTTGCTATTTTCTGCTCTTCTTTTAAAGTCCTCAGCTATCCTGCTTCTGTGCTGCTTGCCACACATCAAACACTGGCCGGATGACAGGGAGGATCCACTCTGAAGTCACTGGACATGATGAGGATCATATGGGACTTCATAGTTTCACAGAAACATTGTGCTCTGTGATTACAGGTTTTAAATGGACATAATGACGGCCTCTCTCTGATCAACAGGCTAAAGGATTGTTTTCATTGTTAGTGCTCTGTACAATGTATGCTTATTTAATATTTCATCACAGAGCAAACCTTTATTTATTTAACATATTTTTATTTTGTTTTAATGTTGAATTAACTGTGGGGATTTTTTTAAGTGGGCACTCGGGATGTCATATGACCAGAAATGTGGTAACTGGAATTCAACGTTATGGAAGAAAAAATCTGCTAAGAACAAAACACACACAAACCCCCCAAGAAAATTCAAATTCATTCCATGTAATCCAATCTAAAACATTTTAAACTGCTGAACAGCAACACAAACAGTGTTAAAAAACAGTGTTAACAGAATGATTATGATGAGTTTGTACCAAAGTTTCAGGTCACATGGCACACCTAGTGTGTAGTGTGGAGTATCAGCTGGTAAGTATAGGTTTTTCATATTTGTGTCCTTAGAGTTCAGATAGATAAAGCCTCGTGTATAATAATTAGTCATAACCACAACTCAAAGTCAGGGACTAACTAAATTTGGGACTTTGTGTCTGAGCCCAGGTTAAAACAATGTGTAAAAAAGCATTTAGTGGCATGGCTGAACAATGCTGTAAACTATTGATCCTTATTTATCCATGTTCACAAAAAGGACTAATGTGCTTATTTGATTATTTGCATGTGTTAAACTGTGTCACCACCTTACGCTTTCATTTGAGTTTACTCAAAATTCTCTATACAGTTCTCTTTTACCACTGTGTGGACTCTGTTTACATTAAAACATAAAGAAGAATGAGTAATAAAAAGATGTGTAGACAGATTAAGTAGACCGATAGAAACAGCTGTTCAGCCATGTTCTAAGAAACCAACACAATTTAAAGGTTCAGAATTGTGGTTTTAAAAGTTGAATTTTCATGTATTTCATTAGTTATTTAATTTAGTTATTTTTATTTATTCTACTAGTCCTTTTCAGAAAGAAGCTGTAAAATATGACTTAAGATTTTTATGTTATTTTCTATGACATACAAAACAAATTGATGTATGTAATACTATTAAACATGATATACACATGTGTACATGTCTGAAAAACATTATGCTGTATATTAAAGTTTGTATTTTCTCCAGAATTTTTGTTCATCTTTTAAGTTCATTTCAGTTAGAAGAATTTGAACGTTTAATATTCATTCAGAGGTTTTCTGACTCTAAATTTTCTTTTGTCATTACTCATCATTTTATTATTTACATTTTAAACATGTTTAGCTTTTTTCCAACTTCTTCTGTGTGAACATCAGCTTTCAAAAGTTCTGCACTTTTGTTTTCAGGTTAAAAATTCTGTATTTTCCAGCTCGTTCAGAATTTTTATTTTTAACTTAAATTCAGTAATTAATTCATTTCAGTGCATACATTCAGATTCAAGCATTCACACTGCAGTTTCTTCAGAAAATGCACTTTCTAGTTCTTCTATTTTATTATCTATTCCGTACGTTTTTTGTACTCCTACTCCTTCAAAACCGTTCAACTTAGAAAAACCATTCAAACACCGTTAGATTCCTATTCTTTTGGACATGACTGCTTCTACTTTTCTCATTTTTAACATTTATATTTTTAATTTTATTCAACTTTATTCAACAAAAATTTCCCATGTATTTCAATGGGGAGACCCTTCAAATTCTCATTCAACTTACTCATTTTTAAACTCTTACTACTTCCACAGACGTTGACATAGAGCCACCATTCAAACTTTAAAACGAAGACAAGACATTCAACTATTCAACTTGTATTTATCTTTTCAATATCTATTATACTTTTTCTTCAGTTCCAGTTTAAGTTTCATGATGTTTTTTCACCCGTTTCAAAGTTTATAATGGGTGTGTATGGGACGGAATGTTGGGGCTAGAGTGAGGCAGCTCAACTGCTAGAGTGAGAGGAGCAAAAAAATTAATCTTAAAATATTTTTTAAAACTGCTGCTGTGTCTGCAGCGTTTGCTCTACAGGTATGATTTTACCCTCAAAACGTAGCCATCGCTGTCCTCTTTCATCCAATGTGTTTACTATTGTACTAGGTGTTATGGTTCTTTCATAAATGTCACCAATGCACAGCCTCCTCCCTCCAACTCTTCCATAGACTCTAATGTTAAATTGGCTCAGAAGGTTGGTTTGAAAATCAGAAGAGCATGGTGTCTTTCCACTGTCACCACGTCCATATAATAAACTCCACAGGCATGAAAACTGAGAATTCAGTAGACTAGAAGCTGGTGTCGCTCACGGTGAAAGAATTTTGTCAATACGACTTGTACTTTTAATTTGGGAACGATTTGTTTCGGCCTGACTTTTCTGTTCATTTTAAGCAGCAAAAGTGAGGTGCATGTCTGTGTCCGTGTGTATGGAGCCATTGGGTGCAGTCACTATAGCAACCAGGCTCACACCTGCCTGCTTAACGAGCTCTGCCTGCCACTCTGCCAAGATTCATCTTAAACACTTCTCTTTCAACTGCTGCTGTGTCCACAGTGTTTGCTCTACAGCCATCATTTTACCCTCAAAACGTATCCATCGTTCTTCTCCCTCCAACACCGTGTCTTTCAAAGCTCAGACATTTAAACTTTATAAACTGTGTGGATCAAAGTGGAGGGATAACATTTGAGTCATTTAGTGATTCAATAAATATGAACTTTTAATATTAATTCAGATGTTTTATTTTTTGTTTTTCTTAGTCTAAATTTCTTTTCTCATTTCTTAGATTTTTCTAATTTACATTTAAAACATTTTCAGCTATTTCCCAACTTCTTCTGTGTGGTTTTCAGCTTTTAGCAGTTCTGCACTTTTGTTTTCAGGTGCAAATTTCTGTATTTTTCATCTCGTTCAACATTTTTAACTTAAATTCAGCAATTAATTCATTTCAGTGCATACATTCAGATTCAAGCATTCACACTGCAGTTTCTTCAGAAAATGCACTTTCTAGTTAGTGTGAATGCTTGAAAAGCATTCACAGTATTGTTCTTCTAATCTTTATTATTCTATTTTATCTATTCCGTACGTTTTTTGTACTCCTACTCCTTCAAAACCGTTCAACTTAGAAAAACCATTCAAACACCGTTAGATTCCTCTTCTTTTGGACATGACTGCTTCTACTTTTCTCATTTTTAACATTTATATTTTTAATTTTATTCAAATTTATTCAACAAAAATTTATAATGTATTTCAATGGGGAGACCCTTCAAATCCTCATTCAACTTACTCATTTTTAAACTGTATCTACTTCAACATACGTTGACATAGAGCCACCATTCAAACTTTAAAACGAAGACAAGACATTCAACTATTCAACTTGTATTTATCTTTTCAATATCTATTATACTTTTTCTTCAGTTCCAGTTTAAGTTTCATGATGTTTTTTCACCCGTTTCAGAGTTTATAATGGGTGTGTATGGGACGGAATGTTGGGGCTAGAGTGAGGCAGCTCAACTGCTAGAGTGAGAGGAGCAAAAAAATTAATCTTAAAATATTTTTTAAAACTGCTGCTGTGTCTGCAGCGTTTGCTCTACAGGTATGATTTTACCCTCAAAACGTAGCCATCGCTGTCCTCTTTCATCCAATGTGTTTACTATTGTCCTAGGTGTTATGGTTCTTTCATAAATGTCACCAATGCACAGCCTCCTCCCTCCAACTCTTCCATAGACTCTAATGTTAAAATGGCTCAGAAGGTTCGTTTGAAAATCAGAAGAGCATGGTGTCTTTCCACTGTCACCACGTCCATATAATAAACTCCACAGGCATGAAAACTGAGAATTCAGTAGACTAGAAGCTGCTGTCGCTCACGGTGAAAGAATTTTGTCAATACGACTTTTACTTTTCATTTGGGAACGATTTGTTTCGGCCTGACTTTTCTGTTCATTTTAAGCAGCAAAAGTGAGGCGCATGTCTGTGTACGTGTGTATGGAGCCATTGGGTGCGGTCACTATAGCAACCAGGCTCACACCTGCCTGCTTAACGAGCTCTGCCTGCCACTGTACCAAGATTCATCTTAAGCACTTCTCTTTCAACTGCTGCTGTGTCCACAGTGTTACAGCCATCATTTTACCCTCAAATTGTCGCCATTATTGTTCTCTTTCCAACACCGTATCTTTCAAAGCTCAGGCATTTAAACTTTTTAAACTGTGTGGATCAAAGTGGAGGGATCACATTTGAGTCATTCAGTGATTCAAAGAATATGACCTTTTAATATTCATTCAGATGTTTTCTTCCTCTAAATGTTCTTTTCTCATTTCTTAGGGTTTTCTAATTTACATTTAAAACATTTTCAGTTTTTTTCCCAACTCCTTCTTCTGTGTAACCTTCAGCTTTTAGCAGTTCAGCACCTTTGTTTTCAGGTTAAATTCGGGGTTTTTTTGTTTTTTTTTAATCTCATTCAATATTTTTAACTCAAAATTCAGCAATTAATTCATTTCAGTGCATACATTCAGATTCAAGCATTCACACTGCAGTTTCTTCAGAAAATGCACTTTCTAGTTGGGTGGATGCCGTAGGCATCCACACTATTGAGATCCTGTTTCTCTTTATTCTTTGGGTGGATGCCGTAGGCATCCACACTATTGAGATCCTGTTTCTCTTTATTCTTTATCCTTTATTATTCTAGTTGCTCCGTTTCTTTGCCGCTTAACTACTCCCTCAGTTTTCAGCCGATTTTTACCATTCAAACTCTAAACTGTTCTGCTATTTCTGCTTTCGACTGCTATATCTTTTGGTACTTATTACTATTATACTTTTTAAAATATTACACTTTTTTCCTTTAATTTGTCCCATTGAAATGAATGGGAAACTTCTACAATTCTGCTAAAACTTGCTTGTCTTTGAAACTTAACTACTTCCTCATACTTTCACCTAGAAACTCCATTCAAACTTTAAAACGTTCTCAGATGATTGGGCTATTCCTGTGTGATTCAGCTTTTTCATATCTGTTACCGTTTTCATGTAATGACTCTTTAAGTTTTCAGTTACAACTTTGTGATTTTTCAGAAAATACATGTGTTGCTATGGTTGCTATGCAATTAACTCCCACTGCACACTCGTCCGTTCTGAATTTTCTCTTCATGTCTGAACAACTCCTTGCTACTCGCTCAATTTCCACTCAACTTCCACAAATTATACATCAAAACGTAGGTATTTTTGCTGGCTTTAAGACAGTGTCACTATAATTATTGTGAGAGTTACGTTTTTTTCACAATTTGCCTCGAAGTGACACATGGTCTAAAAACTCCCCATTCAAAGTCTATGGGGAGGTTGTGAAACTCAGAGCTGAAATACTGAAACTGAAGGCATTTTCAAATCGTCATATCTCCTTAACGAAGCAAAGTTAAGACATGAGGCTTGTCCCTGTATATCTTCAGACACTCCTGACACTCACAATTCAAGAATTATTTTCTCACCTATTACCGTTCTGAGATGAGTTAGACTTGTTTGAGGGGTGGAAATCTGTCCTCCTCTCATTTTTCAAATTCCGAAAATGAAGCCGTTTCTTCTCTCGTCATATCTCCGCGACGGAGATACAAAGAGCTATGTAAATCGCAGTCAAAGTACACCAAAGTCCGCTGATTCACCCAGTGCAAGAATTATGCTTCTATCCCACCTAGTTTTTGAGTTACACGATGTTTTGTAACTCCAAAAAACGGCGTTTTTCGCGTCTCACCGCGATCTAATTCTGACTCCTCATCACCCTTTTTTTCAAAGCGCCCGCCCCCTTAGAGGTGGCGCGATTGGTAATGACACCGCTCTTCAGACCAGAGGTCGTGGGTTCGATTCCACCTTGGCCCACATGTTTTTTTTTTAACTACAAATTTATACACTATCACAGACCGGTAATTCATATTGATAATTTATTACAATTCTGCAAAGTTTAATGATTTTAGCAGCTTTTCTAATATGGACCTCAGATTCTGGTTAACAGTCTATGGCAGAAATACATACAAGTACACAGCCTGATGAAGCAGACAGAAGCAGTACCTCTGATTGGTTCCGCAGTTTCACCTCTTATCAGCACAAATCTCACCCTCTTCTGCTGTTTTCACCTCTTTTCTGCTAATTTGAGCTTCTGTTCCACAGTGCACTCAGCCTCTTCTGCTGTTTTCATTAGAATTTTAAGCTTTTCCACCTTTTTTCAGTTACGTGAGAACCAGTTTGGCTCAATGAGTAGCTGAAAAATATCAGCCTCTTCTGCTGTTTTAGCAGGATTTCAGAGTTCAGCTTTTTCACTTGTTTTAAGCACAAATTTCAGTTTCTTTACCTCATTTCACAACAAAGTTCTTCCTCTTCACCTCTTTTCTGCTAATTTGAGCTGCTGCTCCACAGTGCACATTTTCCCTCTCATCATATCTTTGCTTGTGACCAGAACTCATTTGGCTCAGAGGGTAGGGCATCTGTCGTGAGACCCGGTGGCAGAGGTTCGAATCCTACCTGTGACAGCTGCTACACATGTTCACTGCTTGCATGCGCTCTGCTTTCTTGACACTCTCCAGTGTGTCATTACACATACAGCCATCTTCAGCAAGCACTTCTGCTTCTACACTTCTTTTCAACTCGGCTTTTTGCTTCTTTACCTCTTTTCAGCAGAAATTATTCCTCTTCACCTCTTTTCTGCTAATTAGAGCTCCTGCTCCACAGTGCACTTAGCCTCTTCTGCTGTTTTCATTAGAATTTTAAGCTTTTCCACCTTTTTTCAGTTACGTGAGAACCAGTTTGGCTCAGTGAGTAGCTGAAAAATATCAGCCTCTACTACTGTTTTAGCAGGATTTCAGAGTTCAGCTTTTTCACTTGTTTTAAGCACAAATTTCAGTTTCTTTACCTCATTTCACAACAAAGTTCTTCCTCTTCACCTCTTTTCTGCTAATTTGAGCTTCTGCTCCACAGTGCACATTTTCTCTCTCATCATATATTTGCTTGAGACCAGAACTCATTTGGCTCAGAGGGTAGGGCAGCTGCCGTGAGACCCGGGGGCAGAGTTTCGAATCCTACCTGTGACAGTTGCTACACATGTTCCCTGCTTGCATGCGCTCTGCTTTCTTGACACTCTCCAGTGTGTCATTACACATACAGCCATCTTCAGCAAGCACTTCTACACCTCTTTTCAACTCATCTTTTTGCTTCTTTACCTCTTTTCAGCAGAACTTCTTCTGATTCACCTCTTTTCTGCTAAATGTTTAGCCTTTTCACCTCTTATTAGCACAATACTAAGCAGCTTCTGCTAATTTCACCAGAATTGTCAGTCTCTCCACCTCTTCTTTGTAAGAATCAGTTTGGTCCAGTAAGGTGAGACGCCGCCTATAGATCAGAAAGGCCAGGTTCGAATCTCGCTCAGGGCAATGTTTTTTGTTTTTTCAACTTTTTCTGCTTTTTTCAGCAGAAATCTTCAGCGTAAGGCATCCACACAGCATTTTCGCAGGAAATGCAATTTTTTCTAGTTGGGTGGATGCCGTAGGCATCCACACTATTGAGATCCTGTTTCTCTTTATTGGGTGGATGCCGTAGGCATCCACACTATTGAGATCCTGTTTCTCTTTATTCTTTATCCTTTATTATTCTAGTTGCTCCGTTTCTTTGCCGCTTAACTACTCCCTCAGTTTTCAGCCGATTTTTACCATTCAAACTCTAAACTGTTCTGCTATTTCTGCTTTCGACTGCTATATCTTTTGGTACTTATTACTATTATACTTTTTAAAATATTACACTTTTTTCCTTTAATTTGTCCCATTGAAATGAATGGGAAACTTCTACAATTCTGCTAAAACTTGCTTGTCTTTGAAACTTAACTACTTCCTCATACTTTCACCTAGAAACTCCATTCAAACTTTAAAACGTTCTCAGATGATTGGGCTATTCCTGTGTGATTCAGCTTTTTCATATCTGTTACCGTTTTCATGTAATGACTCTTTAAGTTTTCAGTTACAACTTTGTGATTTTTCAGAAAATACATGTGTTGCTATGGTTGCTATGCAATTAACTCCCACTGCACACTCGTCCGTTCTGAATTTTCTCTTCATGTCTGAACAACTCCTTGCTACTCGCTCAATTTCCACTCAACTTCCACAAATTATACATCAAAACGTAGGTATTTTTGCTGGCTTTAAGACAGTGTCACTATAATTATTGTGAGAGTTACGTTTTTTTCACAATTTGCCTCGAAGTGACACATGGTCTAAAAACTCCCCATTCAAAGTCTATGGGGAGGTTGTGAAACTCAGAGCTGAAATACTGAAACTGAAGGCATTTTCAAATCGTCATATCTCCTTAACGAAGCAAAGTTAAGACATGAGGCTTGTCCCTGTATATCTTCAGACACTCCTGACACTCACAATTCAAGAATTATTTTCTCACCTATTACCGTTCTGAGATGAGTTAGACTTGTTTGAGGGGTGGAAATCTGTCCTCCTCTCATTTTTCAAATTCCGAAAATGAAGCCGTTTCTTCTCTCGTCATATCTCCGCGACGGAGATACAAAGAGCTATGTAAATCGCAGTCAAAGTACACCAAAGTCCGCTGATTCACCCAGTGCAAGAATTATGCTTCTATCCCACCTAGTTTTTGAGTTACACGACGTTTTGTAACTCCAAAAAACGGCGTTTTTCGCGTCTCACCGCGATCTAATTCTGACTCCTCATCACCCTTTTTTTCAAAGCGCCCGCCCCCTTAGAGGTGGCGCGATTGGTAATGACACCGCTCTTCAGACCAGAGGTCGTGGGTTCGATTCCACCTTGGCCCACATGTTTTTTTTTTAACTACAAATTTATACACTATCACAGACCGGTAATTCATATTGATAATTTATTACAATTCTGCAAAGTTTAATGATTTTAGCAGCTTTTCTAATATGGACCTCAGATTCTGGTTAACAGTCTATGGCAGAAATACATACAAGTACACAGCCTGATGAAGCAGACAGAAGCAGTACCTCTGATTGGTTCCGCAGTTTCACCTCTTATCAGCACAAATCTCACCCTCTTCTGCTGTTTTCACCTCTTTTCTGCTAATTTGAGCTTCTGTTCCACAGTGCACTCAGCCTCTTCTGCTGTTTTCATTAGAATTTTAAGCTTTTCCACCTTTTTTCAGTTACGTGAGAACCAGTTTGGCTCAATGAGTAGCTGAAAAATATCAGCCTCTTCTGCTGTTTTAGCAGGATTTCAGAGTTCAGCTTTTTCACTTGTTTTAAGCACAAATTTCAGTTTCTTTACCTCATTTCACAACAAAGTTCTTCCTCTTCACCTCTTTTCTGCTAATTTGAGCTGCTGCTCCACAGTGCACATTTTCCCTCTCATCATATCTTTGCTTGTGACCAGAACTCATTTGGCTCAGAGGGTAGGGCATCTGTCGTGAGACCCGGTGGCAGAGGTTCGAATCCTACCTGTGACAGCTGCTACACATGTTCACTGCTTGCATGCGCTCTGCTTTCTTGACACTCTCCAGTGTGTCATTACACATACAGCCATCTTCAGCAAGCACTTCTGCTTCTACACTTCTTTTCAACTCGGCTTTTTGCTTCTTTACCTCTTTTCAGCAGAAATTATTCCTCTTCACCTCTTTTCTGCTAATTAGAGCTCCTGCTCCACAGTGCACTTAGCCTCTTCTGCTGTTTTCATTAGAATTTTAAGCTTTTCCACCTTTTTTCAGTTACGTGAGAACCAGTTTGGCTCAGTGAGTAGCTGAAAAATATCAGCCTCTACTACTGTTTTAGCAGGATTTCAGAGTTCAGCTTTTTCACTTGTTTTAAGCACAAATTTCAGTTTCTTTACCTCATTTCACAACAAAGTTCTTCCTCTTCACCTCTTTTCTGCTAATTTGAGCTTCTGCTCCACAGTGCACATTTTCTCTCTCATCATATATTTGCTTGAGACCAGAACTCATTTGGCTCAGAGGGTAGGGCAGCTGCCGTGAGACCCGGGGGCAGAGTTTCGAATCCTACCTGTGACAGTTGCTACACATGTTCCCTGCTTGCATGCGCTCTGCTTTCTTGACACTCTCCAGTGTGTCATTACACATACAGCCATCTTCAGCAAGCTCTTTTCAACTCATCTTTTTGCTTCTTTACCTCTTTTCAGCAGAACTTCTTCTGATTCACCTCTTTTCTGCTAAATGTTTAGCCTTTTCACCTCTTATTAGCACAATACTAAGCAGCTTCTGCTAATTTCACCAGAATTGTCAGTCTCTCCACCTCTTCTTTGTAAGAATCAGTTTGGTCCAGTACGGTGAGACGCCGCCTGTAGATCAGAAAGGCCAGGTTCGAATCTCGCTCAGGGCAATGTTTTTTGTTTTTTCAACTTTTTCTGCTTTTTTCAGCAGAAATCTTCAGCGTAAGGCATCCACACAGCATTTTCGCAGGAAATGCAATTTTTTCTAGTTCTTTATCCTTTATTATTCTAGTTGCTCCGTTTCTTTGCCGCTTAACTACTCCCTCAGTTTTCAGCCGATTTTTACCATTCAAACTCTAAACTGTTCTGCTATTTCTGCTTTCGACTGCTATATCTTTTGGTACTTATTACTATTATACTTTTTAAAATATTACACTTTTTTCCTTTAATTTGTCCCATTGAAATGAATGGGAAACTTCTACAATTCTGCTAAAACTTGCTTGTCTTTGAAACTTAACTACTTCCTCATACTTTCACCTAGAAACTCCATTCAAACTTTAAAACGTTCTCAGATGATTGGGCTATTCCTGTGTGATTCAGCTTTTTCATATCTGTTACCGTTTTCATGTAATGACTCTTTAAGTTTTCAGTTACAACTTTGTGATTTTTCAGAAAATACATGTGTTGCTATGGTTGCTATGCAATTAACTCCCACTGCACACTCGTCCGTTCTGAATTTTCTCTTCATGTCTGAACAACTCCTTGCTACTCGCTCAATTTCCACTCAACTTCCACAAATTATACATCAAAACGTAGGTATTTTTGCTGGCTTTAAGACAGTGTCACTATAATTATTGTGAGAGTTACGTTTTTTTCACAATTTGCCTCGAAGTGACACATGGTCTAAAAACTCCCCATTCAAAGTCTATGGGGAGGTTGTGAAACTCAGAGCTGAAATACTGAAACTGAAGGCATTTTCAAATCGTCATATCTCCTTAACGAAGCAAAGTTAAGACATGAGGCTTGTCCCTGTATATCTTCAGACACTCCTGACACTCACAATTCAAGAATTATTTTCTCACCTATTACCGTTCTGAGATGAGTTAGACTTGTTTGAGGGGTGGAAATCTGTCCTCCTCTCATTTTTCAAATTCCGAAAATGAAGCCGTTTCTTCTCTCGTCATATCTCCGCGACGGAGATACAAAGAGCTATGTAAATCGCAGTCAAAGTACACCAAAGTCCGCTGATTCACCCAGTGCAAGAATTATGCTTCTATCCCACCTAGTTTTTGAGTTACACGACGTTTTGTAACTCCAAAAAACGGCGTTTTTCGCGTCTCACCGCGATCTAATTCTGACTCCTCATCACCCTTTTTTTCAAAGCGCCCGCCCCCTTAGAGGTGGCGCGATTGGTAATGACACCGCTCTTCAGACCAGAGGTCGTGGGTTCGATTCCACCTTGGCCCACATGTTTTTTTTTTAACTACAAATTTATACACTATCACAGACCGGTAATTCATATTGATAATTTATTACAATTCTGCAAAGTTTAATGATTTTAGCAGCTTTTCTAATATGGACCTCAGATTCTGGTTAACAGTCTATGGCAGAAATACATACAAGTACACAGCCTGATGAAGCAGACAGAAGCAGTACCTCTGATTGGTTCCGCAGTTTCACCTCTTATCAGCACAAATCTCACCCTCTTCTGCTGTTTTCACCTCTTTTCTGCTAATTTGAGCTTCTGTTCCACAGTGCACTCAGCCTCTTCTGCTGTTTTCATTAGAATTTTAAGCTTTTCCACCTTTTTTCAGTTACGTGAGAACCAGTTTGGCTCAATGAGTAGCTGAAAAATATCAGCCTCTTCTGCTGTTTTAGCAGGATTTCAGAGTTCAGCTTTTTCACTTGTTTTAAGCACAAATTTCAGTTTCTTTACCTCATTTCACAACAAAGTTCTTCCTCTTCACCTCTTTTCTGCTAATTTGAGCTGCTGCTCCACAGTGCACATTTTCCCTCTCATCATATCTTTGCTTGTGACCAGAACTCATTTGGCTCAGAGGGTAGGGCATCTGTCGTGAGACCCGGTGGCAGAGGTTCGAATCCTACCTGTGACAGCTGCTACACATGTTCACTGCTTGCATGCGCTCTGCTTTCTTGACACTCTCCAGTGTGTCATTACACATACAGCCATCTTCAGCAAGCACTTCTGCTTCTACACTTCTTTTCAACTCGGCTTTTTGCTTCTTTACCTCTTTTCAGCAGAAATTATTCCTCTTCACCTCTTTTCTGCTAATTAGAGCTCCTGCTCCACAGTGCACTTAGCCTCTTCTGCTGTTTTCATTAGAATTTTAAGCTTTTCCACCTTTTTTCAGTTACGTGAGAACCAGTTTGGCTCAGTGAGTAGCTGAAAAATATCAGCCTCTACTACTGTTTTAGCAGGATTTCAGAGTTCAGCTTTTTCACTTGTTTTAAGCACAAATTTCAGTTTCTTTACCTCATTTCACAACAAAGTTCTTCCTCTTCACCTCTTTTCTGCTAATTTGAGCTTCTGCTCCACAGTGCACATTTTCTCTCTCATCATATATTTGCTTGAGACCAGAACTCATTTGGCTCAGAGGGTAGGGCAGCTGCCGTGAGACCCGGGGGCAGAGTTTCGAATCCTACCTGTGACAGTTGCTACACATGTTCCCTGCTTGCATGCGCTCTGCTTTCTTGACACTCTCCAGTGTGTCATTACACATACAGCCATCTTCAGCAAGCACTTCTACACCTCTTTTCAACTCATCTTTTTGCTTCTTTACCTCTTTTCAGCAGAACTTCTTCTGATTCACCTCTTTTCTGCTAAATGTTTAGCCTTTTCACCTCTTATTAGCACAATACTAAGCAGCTTCTGCTAATTTCACCAGAATTGTCAGTCTCTCCACCTCTTCTTTGTAAGAATCAGTTTGGTCCAGTAAGGTGAGACGCCGCCTATAGATCAGAAAGGCCAGGTTCGAATCTCGCTCAGGGCAATGTTTTTTGTTTTTTCAACTTTTTCTGCTTTTTTCAGCAGAAATCTTCAGCGTAAGGCATCCACACAGCATTTTCGCAGGAAATGCAATTTTTTCTAGTTGTGTGGATGCTTTAAGCATCCACACTATTGAGTTCCTGTTTCTCTTTATTCTTTATTGGGTGGATGCCGTAGGCATCCACACTATTGAGATCCTGTTTCTCTTTATTCTTTATCCTTTATTATTCTAGTTGCTCCGTTTCTTTGCCGCTTAACTACTCCCTCAGTTTTCAGCCGATTTTTACCATTCAAACTCTAAACTGTTCTGCTATTTCTGCTTTCGACTGCTATATCTTTTGGTACTTATTACTATTATACTTTTTAAAATATTACACTTTTTTCCTTTAATTTGTCCCATTGAAATGAATGGGAAACTTCTACAATTCTGCTAAAACTTGCTTGTCTTTGAAACTTAACTACTTCCTCATACTTTCACCTAGAAACTCCATTCAAACTTTAAAACGTTCTCAGATGATTGGGCTATTCCTGTGTGATTCAGCTTTTTCATATCTGTTACCGTTTTCATGTAATGACTCTTTAAGTTTTCAGTTACAACTTTGTGATTTTTCAGAAAATACATGTGTTGCTATGGTTGCTATGCAATTAACTCCCACTGCACACTCGTCCGTTCTGAATTTTCTCTTCATGTCTGAACAACTCCTTGCTACTCGCTCAATTTCCACTCAACTTCCACAAATTATACATCAAAACGTAGGTATTTTTGCTGGCTTTAAGACAGTGTCACTATAATTATTGTGAGAGTTACGTTTTTTTCACAATTTGCCTCGAAGTGACACATGGTCTAAAAACTCCCCATTCAAAGTCTATGGGGAGGTTGTGAAACTCAGAGCTGAAATACTGAAACTGAAGGCATTTTCAAATCGTCATATCTCCTTAACGAAGCAAAGTTAAGACATGAGGCTTGTCCCTGTATATCTTCAGACACTCCTGACACTCACAATTCAAGAATTATTTTCTCACCTATTACCGTTCTGAGATGAGTTAGACTTGTTTGAGGGGTGGAAATCTGTCCTCCTCTCATTTTTCAAATTCCGAAAATGAAGCCGTTTCTTCTCTCGTCATATCTCCGCGACGGAGATACAAAGAGCTATGTAAATCGCAGTCAAAGTACACCAAAGTCCGCTGATTCACCCAGTGCAAGAATTATGCTTCTATCCCACCTAGTTTTTGAGTTACACGACGTTTTGTAACTCCAAAAAACGGCGTTTTTCGCGTCTCACCGCGATCTAATTCTGACTCCTCATCACCCTTTTTTTCAAAGCGCCCGCCCCCTTAGAGGTGGCGCGATTGGTAATGACACCGCTCTTCAGACCAGAGGTCGTGGGTTCGATTCCACCTTGGCCCACATGTTTTTTTTTTAACTACAAATTTATACACTATCACAGACCGGTAATTCATATTGATAATTTATTACAATTCTGCAAAGTTTAATGATTTTAGCAGCTTTTCTAATATGGACCTCAGATTCTGGTTAACAGTCTATGGCAGAAATACATACAAGTACACAGCCTGATGAAGCAGACAGAAGCAGTACCTCTGATTGGTTCCGCAGTTTCACCTCTTATCAGCACAAATCTCACCCTCTTCTGCTGTTTTCACCTCTTTTCTGCTAATTTGAGCTTCTGTTCCACAGTGCACTCAGCCTCTTCTGCTGTTTTCATTAGAATTTTAAGCTTTTCCACCTTTTTTCAGTTACGTGAGAACCAGTTTGGCTCAATGAGTAGCTGAAAAATATCAGCCTCTTCTGCTGTTTTAGCAGGATTTCAGAGTTCAGCTTTTTCACTTGTTTTAAGCACAAATTTCAGTTTCTTTACCTCATTTCACAACAAAGTTCTTCCTCTTCACCTCTTTTCTGCTAATTTGAGCTGCTGCTCCACAGTGCACATTTTCCCTCTCATCATATCTTTGCTTGTGACCAGAACTCATTTGGCTCAGAGGGTAGGGCATCTGTCGTGAGACCCGGTGGCAGAGGTTCGAATCCTACCTGTGACAGCTGCTACACATGTTCACTGCTTGCATGCGCTCTGCTTTCTTGACACTCTCCAGTGTGTCATTACACATACAGCCATCTTCAGCAAGCACTTCTGCTTCTACACTTCTTTTCAACTCGGCTTTTTGCTTCTTTACCTCTTTTCAGCAGAAATTATTCCTCTTCACCTCTTTTCTGCTAATTAGAGCTCCTGCTCCACAGTGCACTTAGCCTCTTCTGCTGTTTTCATTAGAATTTTAAGCTTTTCCACCTTTTTTCAGTTACGTGAGAACCAGTTTGGCTCAGTGAGTAGCTGAAAAATATCAGCCTCTACTACTGTTTTAGCAGGATTTCAGAGTTCAGCTTTTTCACTTGTTTTAAGCACAAATTTCAGTTTCTTTACCTCATTTCACAACAAAGTTCTTCCTCTTCACCTCTTTTCTGCTAATTTGAGCTTCTGCTCCACAGTGCACATTTTCTCTCTCATCATATATTTGCTTGAGACCAGAACTCATTTGGCTCAGAGGGTAGGGCAGCTGCCGTGAGACCCGGGGGCAGAGTTTCGAATCCTACCTGTGACAGTTGCTACACATGTTCCCTGCTTGCATGCGCTCTGCTTTCTTGACACTCTCCAGTGTGTCATTACACATACAGCCATCTTCAGCAAGCACTTCTACACCTCTTTTCAACTCATCTTTTTGCTTCTTTACCTCTTTTCAGCAGAACTTCTTCTGATTCACCTCTTTTCTGCTAAATGTTTAGCCTTTTCACCTCTTATTAGCACAATACTAAGCAGCTTCTGCTAATTTCACCAGAATTGTCAGTCTCTCCACCTCTTCTTTGTAAGAATCAGTTTGGTCCAGTAAGGTGAGACGCCGCCTATAGATCAGAAAGGCCAGGTTCGAATCTCGCTCAGGGCAATGTTTTTTGTTTTTTCAACTTTTTCTGCTTTTTTCAGCAGAAATCTTCAGCGTAAGGCATCCACACAGCATTTTCGCAGGAAATGCAATTTTTTCTAGTCCTTTATTATTCTAGTTGCTCCGTTTCTTTGCCGCTTAACTACTCCCTCAGTTTTCAGCCGATTTTTACCATTCAAACTCTAAACTGTTCTGCTATTTCTGCTTTCGACTGCTATATCTTTTGGTACTTATTACTATTATACTTTTTAAAATATTACACTTCTTTCCTTTAATTTGTCCCATTGAAATGAATGGGAAACATCTACAATTCTGCTAAAACTTGCTTGTCTTTGAAACTTAACTACTTCCTCATACTTTCACCTAGAAACTCCATTCAAACTTTAAAATGTTCTCAAATGACTGGGCTATTCCTGTCTGATTCAGCTTTTTCAGATCTTCTACCATTTTAATCTTATCCCTCTTTAAGTTTTCAGTTGCAGCTTTGTGATTTTTCAGAAAATACATGCGTTGCTATGGTTGCTATGCAATTTACTCCCAGTGCACACTCGTCCGTTCTGAATTTTCTCTTCATGCCTGAACAACTTCTTGCTACTCGCTCAATTTCCACTCAACTTCCACAAATTATACATCAAAACGTAGGTATTTTTGCTGGCTTTAAGACAGTGTCACTATAATTATTGTGAGAGTTACGGTTTTTTCACAATTTGCCTCGAAGTGACACAAGGTCTAAAAACTCCCCATTCAAAGTCTATGGGGAGGTTGTGAAATTCAGAGCTGAAATACTGAAACTGAAGGCATTTTCAAATCGTCATATCTCCTTGACAAAGCGAAGTTAAGACATGAGGCTTGTGCCAATTCATCTTCAGACACTGCTGACACTCACGGTCTAAGCAGTTTTTGCAGTCATCTTACCGTTGAGCCATAAATTACATTTGTTTGAGGGGTGGAAATCTGTCCTCCTCTCATTTTTCAAATTCCGAAAATGAAGCCGTTTCTTCTCTCGTCATATCTCCGCGACGGAGATACAAAGAGCTATGTAAATCGCAGTCAAAGTACACCAAAGTCCGCTGATTCACCCAGTGCAAGAATTATGCTTCTATCCCACCTAGTATTTGAGTTACACGACGTTTTGTAACTCCAAAAAACGGCGTTTTTCACCGCTCACCGCGATCAAATTCTGACTGCTGATCACCCTGTTTTTTAAGGCGCCCCGCCCCCTTTTCAGGTGGCGCGATTGATAATGACACAGCTCTTCAGACCAAAGGTCCTGGGTTCGATTCCACCTTGGTCAACATGTTTTTTTTAACTACAAATTTATACACTATCACAGACCGGTAATTCGTATTGATAATTTATTACAATTCTGAAAAGTTTTATGATTTTACCAGCTTTTCTAATATGGACCTCAGATTCTTGTTAACAGTCTGTGGCAGAAATACATACAAGTACACAGCCTGATGAAGCAGACAGAAGCAGTACCTCTGATTGGTTCAGCATTTTCACCTCTTATCAGCACAAATCTCAGCCTCTTCTGCTGTTTTCATTAGAATTTTAAGCTTTTCCACCTTTTTTCAGTTACGTGAGAACCAGTTTGGCTCAATGAGTAGCCGAAAAATATCAGCCCCAAGCTGTGTGTGCGGAGTACAATGGAGGGAGCAGAAAGAGTGAGAAGTAGAGGAGGCCGAGGAAGAGGACGTGGAGGTGAAGAAGTAGGATGAAGAGGACGACAAGGACAAGGAGGAGCAAGAGGAAGACGAGGAGGAGGGAGAGGAAGATGAGGAGGGGGGAGAGGAAGGGTAGGAAGAGTAAGAAATAGAATTGCTGATGACATCAGAGCTACAATAGTGGACCATGTAATCAACCGTGGAATGACCCTGAGGGTAGCTGGCCAACGGGTCCAGCCTAACTCGAGCCGCTACACTGGAGCAAGCACCATAAGGACATCTTGAAATGAGAATCGGTGAGTACAGTCACTTCGCACAAAGATTTGTAGCACTGCCGTATGCCAATGAGAAACACACCAATACCATTGATGTAAAAATACTGAAATTGTTACTTTACAGAATTGCTAGATGACCAGATGCTGGGGGCAGAGGAAGCATGTTCACTGCAGACCAAGTAACCCATAGAGTCATTATGGCGATTGCAAATACTCCTATACTTGGAAATGAACACTTGTGTTTGTTTTGATGTGTTTGAATAAACACCAGTACTTGACGTTTGGATCCCTCTATGCTTATGGATCTATGACAGAAGTATGAGCTCAAACTGACATAGCCTACCTTGTGCACAGAGAAAGCAAAAGCCAGATGTGTTTTGTATTCATACCATCAGTGTGCAGTTGGCGCATTGTGTGCTTAGTAGATGATGGCTTGTGTGTACTGTTTGATACGGAAACACCATTTTTACGAAGGTGTGAAGAGTTAATCTGGCTGTGTTTGCTTTTGCAAGAGAACTACAATGTTTTGATTATTGGGTGACAGGTTTTCTTATTTGTGTGAAGAGTTTTGCAAAATTAGCCAATAGTTACAAAAAATGTGCTTAAGCATACAGAAAAAACTGTAAGCACAAATTTCAGTTTCTTTACCTCATTTCACAACAAAGTTCTTCCTCTTCACCTCTTTTCTGCTAATTTGAGCTTCTGCTCCACAGTGCACTCAGCCTCTTCTGCTGTTTTCATTAGAATTTTAAGCTTTTCCACCTTTTTTCAGTTACGTGAGAACCAGTTTGGCTCAATGAGTAGCTGAAAAATATCAGCCTCTTCTGCTTTTTTAGCAGGATTTCAGAGTTCAGCTTTTTCACTTGTTTTAAGAACAAATTTCAGTTTCTTTACCTCATTTCACAACAAAGTTCTTCCTCTTCACCTCTTTTCTGCTAATTTGAGCTTCTGCTCCACAGTGCACATTTTCCCTCTCATCATATCTTTGCTTGTGACCAGAACTCATTTGGCTCAGAGGGTAGGGCAGCTGCCGTGAGACCCGGTGGCAGAGGTTTGAATCCTACCTGTGACAGTTGCTACACATGTTCCCTGCTTGCATGCGCTCTGCTTTCTTGACACTCTCCAGTGTGTCATTACACATACAGCCATCTTCAGCAAGCACTTCTGCTTCTACACCTCTTTTCAGCTCATCTTTTTGCTTCTTTACCTCTTTTCAGCAGAAATTCTTCTGATTCACCTCTTTTCTGCCAAATGTTTAGCCTTTTCACCTCTTATCAGCACAATTCTAAGCAGCTTCTGCTAATTTCACCAGAATTGTCAGTCTCTCCACCTCTTCTTTGTGCGAATGAGTTTGGTGCAGTGAGGTGAGTCGCTGCGTTTAGACCAGAAGGGCCAAGTTTGGATCCTGCTCAGGGTAATATTTTTTGTTTTTTCAACTTTTTCTGCTTTTTTCAGCCGACATCTTCAACGTTAAGGCATCCACACAGCATTTTCGCAGGAAATGCAAATTTTTCTAGTTGGGTGGATGCCGTAGGCATCCACACTATTGAGATCCTGTTTCTCTTTATTCTTTATCCTTTATTATTCTAGTTGCTCCGTTTCTTTGCCGCTTAACTACTCCCTCAGTTTTCAGCCGATTTTTACCATTCAAACTCTAAACTGTTCTGCTATTTCTGCTTTCGACTGCTATATCTTTTGGTACTTATTACTATTATACTTTTTAAAATATTACACTTTTTTCCTTTAATTTGTCCCATTGAAATGAATGGGAAACTTCTACAATTCTGCTAAAACTTGCTTGTCTTTGAAACTTAACTACTTCCTCATACTTTCACCTAGAAACTCCATTCAAACTTTAAAACGTTCTCAGATGATTGGGCTATTCCTGTGTGATTCAGCTTTTTCATATCTGTTACCGTTTTCATGTAATGACTCTTTAAGTTTTCAGTTACAACTTTGTGATTTTTCAGAAAATACATGTGTTGCTATGGTTGCTATGCAATTAACTCCCACTGCACACTCGTCCGTTCTGAATTTTCTCTTCATGTCTGAACAACTCCTTGCTACTCGCTCAATTTCCACTCAACTTCCACAAATTATACATCAAAACGTAGGTATTTTTGCTGGCTTTAAGACAGTGTCACTATAATTATTGTGAGAGTTACGTTTTTTTCACAATTTGCCTCGAAGTGACACATGGTCTAAAAACTCCCCATTCAAAGTCTATGGGGAGGTTGTGAAACTCAGAGCTGAAATACTGAAACTGAAGGCATTTTCAAATCGTCATATCTCCTTAACGAAGCAAAGTTAAGACATGAGGCTTGTCCCTGTATATCTTCAGACACTCCTGACACTCACAATTCAAGAATTATTTTCTCACCTATTACCGTTCTGAGATGAGTTAGACTTGTTTGAGGGGTGGAAATCTGTCCTCCTCTCATTTTTCAAATTCCGAAAATGAAGCCGTTTCTTCTCTCGTCATATCTCCGCGACGGAGATACAAAGAGCTATGTAAATCGCAGTCAAAGTACACCAAAGTCCGCTGATTCACCCAGTGCAAGAATTATGCTTCTATCCCACCTAGTTTTTGAGTTACACGACGTTTTGTAACTCCAAAAAACGGCGTTTTTCGCGTCTCACCGCGATCTAATTCTGACTCCTCATCACCCTTTTTTTCAAAGCGCCCGCCCCCTTAGAGGTGGCGCGATTGGTAATGACACCGCTCTTCAGACCAGAGGTCGTGGGTTCGATTCCACCTTGGCCCACATGTTTTTTTTTTAACTACAAATTTATACACTATCACAGACCGGTAATTCATATTGATAATTTATTACAATTCTGCAAAGTTTAATGATTTTAGCAGCTTTTCTAATATGGACCTCAGATTCTGGTTAACAGTCTATGGCAGAAATACATACAAGTACACAGCCTGATGAAGCAGACAGAAGCAGTACCTCTGATTGGTTCCGCAGTTTCACCTCTTATCAGCACAAATCTCACCCTCTTCTGCTGTTTTCACCTCTTTTCTGCTAATTTGAGCTTCTGTTCCACAGTGCACTCAGCCTCTTCTGCTGTTTTCATTAGAATTTTAAGCTTTTCCACCTTTTTTCAGTTACGTGAGAACCAGTTTGGCTCAATGAGTAGCTGAAAAATATCAGCCTCTTCTGCTGTTTTAGCAGGATTTCAGAGTTCAGCTTTTTCACTTGTTTTAAGCACAAATTTCAGTTTCTTTACCTCATTTCACAACAAAGTTCTTCCTCTTCACCTCTTTTCTGCTAATTTGAGCTGCTGCTCCACAGTGCACATTTTCCCTCTCATCATATCTTTGCTTGTGACCAGAACTCATTTGGCTCAGAGGGTAGGGCATCTGTCGTGAGACCCGGTGGCAGAGGTTCGAATCCTACCTGTGACAGCTGCTACACATGTTCACTGCTTGCATGCGCTCTGCTTTCTTGACACTCTCCAGTGTGTCATTACACATACAGCCATCTTCAGCAAGCACTTCTGCTTCTACACTTCTTTTCAACTCGGCTTTTTGCTTCTTTACCTCTTTTCAGCAGAAATTATTCCTCTTCACCTCTTTTCTGCTAATTAGAGCTCCTGCTCCACAGTGCACTTAGCCTCTTCTGCTGTTTTCATTAGAATTTTAAGCTTTTCCACCTTTTTTCAGTTACGTGAGAACCAGTTTGGCTCAGTGAGTAGCTGAAAAATATCAGCCTCTACTACTGTTTTAGCAGGATTTCAGAGTTCAGCTTTTTCACTTGTTTTAAGCACAAATTTCAGTTTCTTTACCTCATTTCACAACAAAGTTCTTCCTCTTCACCTCTTTTCTGCTAATTTGAGCTTCTGCTCCACAGTGCACATTTTCTCTCTCATCATATATTTGCTTGAGACCAGAACTCATTTGGCTCAGAGGGTAGGGCAGCTGCCGTGAGACCCGGGGGCAGAGTTTCGAATCCTACCTGTGACAGTTGCTACACATGTTCCCTGCTTGCATGCGCTCTGCTTTCTTGACACTCTCCAGTGTGTCATTACACATACAGCCATCTTCAGCAAGCACTTCTACACCTCTTTTCAACTCATCTTTTTGCTTCTTTACCTCTTTTCAGCAGAACTTCTTCTGATTCACCTCTTTTCTGCTAAATGTTTAGCCTTTTCACCTCTTATTAGCACAATACTAAGCAGCTTCTGCTAATTTCACCAGAATTGTCAGTCTCTCCACCTCTTCTTTGTAAGAATCAGTTTGGTCCAGTAAGGTGAGACGCCGCCTATAGATCAGAAAGGCCAGGTTCGAATCTCGCTCAGGGCAATGTTTTTTGTTTTTTCAACTTTTTCTGCTTTTTTCAGCAGAAATCTTCAGCGTAAGGCATCCACACAGCATTTTCGCAGGAAATGCAATTTTTTCTAGTATTACATTAATATAGTGCATAGTTCATTTAGTTTTGTACAAAAACAGCTCAAAGAAATGAAAATCAAAGACTTACTTTTTGCTTACTTATTCTGAGTACATTTCAGAGCCTGTACTTTTTCACTTTTACTTGAGTAAAAAGGTTGAATAGGGGCTTTTACTGGAGTATTTTTTCAACTCTAGTGTCTGTACTTGCATACAGAATGCCTGTACATTTGCCACCTCTGACCATTACACAACAGCGCTTGTAACAACATGCCCTGTATTAAAAGATAAAGTCCCTACAATGTGATAAAGAGAACAGTCAACCCCCAGCAATGGAGGAAGCAATAGTGACAGTGGGGAGAAAGAACTCACTTTTGGTTGGGCAGCACAGTTCCTGGCAGTGCACATTTTTCAGAACTTCTCCTGGTCCAACGACACAACATCACTGGCCAAGAAGGCTCAGTCTGCAAGATTATCGGTGTCCCTCTGCCCTCCTTAATAGACATTTATGAAACCAGCCTCATCAGCAGAGCCATCAGCAATGCTGGCAACCACCTCACCCTGAGCCTACTGCCCTCAGGGAGGAGATATCGGAGGCTCAGTGCTTGCTCCATGACACTGTTGAACAGCTTTATTCACCATGCTATAAGGAGGCTGAACTTTGTTTACCCCATCCACTGTCACTGTGAAGTTGTCTTACTGATGTCTTCATTTTATTCAACTTACTATACTTATTCAACTATTGTGTCATTGTTTTATTATGTGTTTTATCTTATTGTACAGTGTCCTTTGGTGTCTTGAAAGGCGCTTTATAAATAAAATGTATTATTATTATTATTATTATTATTATTATTATTAATAATAATAATAATTATTATTATTATTATTATTTATTATTATTATTATTATTATTATTATTATTATTATTATTGTGTGGATGCTTTAAGCATCCACACTATTGAGTTCCTGTTTCTCTTTATTCTTTATTGTGTGGATGCTTTAAGCATCCACACTATTGAGTTCCTGTTTCTCTTTATTGGGTGGATGCCGTAGGCATCCACACTATTGAGATCCTGTTTCTCTTTATTCTTTGGGTGGATGCCGTAGGCATCCACACTATTGAGATCCTGTTTCTCTTTTTGGGTGGATGCCGTAGGCATCCACACTATTGAGATCCTGTTTCTCTTTATTCTTTATCCTTTATTATTCTAGTTGCTCCGTTTCTTTGCCGCTTAACTACTCCCTCAGTTTTCAGCCGATTTTTACCATTCAAACTCTAAACTGTTCTGCTATTTCTGCTTTCGACTGCTATATCTTTTGGTACTTATTACTATTATACTTTTTAAAATATTACACTTTTTTCCTTTAATTTGTCCCATTGAAATGAATGGGAAACTTCTACAATTCTGCTAAAACTTGCTTGTCTTTGAAACTTAACTACTTCCTCATACTTTCACCTAGAAACTCCATTCAAACTTTAAAACGTTCTCAGATGATTGGGCTATTCCTGTGTGATTCAGCTTTTTCATATCTGTTACCGTTTTCATGTAATGACTCTTTAAGTTTTCAGTTACAACTTTGTGATTTTTCAGAAAATACATGTGTTGCTATGGTTGCTATGCAATTAACTCCCACTGCACACTCGTCCGTTCTGAATTTTCTCTTCATGTCTGAACAACTCCTTGCTACTCGCTCAATTTCCACTCAACTTCCACAAATTATACATCAAAACGTAGGTATTTTTGCTGGCTTTAAGACAGTGTCACTATAATTATTGTGAGAGTTACGTTTTTTTCACAATTTGCCTCGAAGTGACACATGGTCTAAAAACTCCCCATTCAAAGTCTATGGGGAGGTTGTGAAACTCAGAGCTGAAATACTGAAACTGAAGGCATTTTCAAATCGTCATATCTCCTTAACGAAGCAAAGTTAAGACATGAGGCTTGTCCCTGTATATCTTCAGACACTCCTGACACTCACAATTCAAGAATTATTTTCTCACCTATTACCGTTCTGAGATGAGTTAGACTTGTTTGAGGGGTGGAAATCTGTCCTCCTCTCATTTTTCAAATTCCGAAAATGAAGCCGTTTCTTCTCTCGTCATATCTCCGCGACGGAGATACAAAGAGCTATGTAAATCGCAGTCAAAGTACACCAAAGTCCGCTGATTCACCCAGTGCAAGAATTATGCTTCTATCCCACCTAGTTTTTGAGTTACACGACGTTTTGTAACTCCAAAAAACGGCGTTTTTCGCGTCTCACCGCGATCTAATTCTGACTCCTCATCACCCTTTTTTTCAAAGCGCCCGCCCCCTTAGAGGTGGCGCGATTGGTAATGACACCGCTCTTCAGACCAGAGGTCGTGGGTTCGATTCCACCTTGGCCCACATGTTTTTTTTTTAACTACAAATTTATACACTATCACAGACCGGTAATTCATATTGATAATTTATTACAATTCTGCAAAGTTTAATGATTTTAGCAGCTTTTCTAATATGGACCTCAGATTCTGGTTAACAGTCTATGGCAGAAATACATACAAGTACACAGCCTGATGAAGCAGACAGAAGCAGTACCTCTGATTGGTTCCGCAGTTTCACCTCTTATCAGCACAAATCTCACCCTCTTCTGCTGTTTTCACCTCTTTTCTGCTAATTTGAGCTTCTGTTCCACAGTGCACTCAGCCTCTTCTGCTGTTTTCATTAGAATTTTAAGCTTTTCCACCTTTTTTCAGTTACGTGAGAACCAGTTTGGCTCAATGAGTAGCTGAAAAATATCAGCCTCTTCTGCTGTTTTAGCAGGATTTCAGAGTTCAGCTTTTTCACTTGTTTTAAGCACAAATTTCAGTTTCTTTACCTCATTTCACAACAAAGTTCTTCCTCTTCACCTCTTTTCTGCTAATTTGAGCTGCTGCTCCACAGTGCACATTTTCCCTCTCATCATATCTTTGCTTGTGACCAGAACTCATTTGGCTCAGAGGGTAGGGCATCTGTCGTGAGACCCGGTGGCAGAGGTTCGAATCCTACCTGTGACAGCTGCTACACATGTTCACTGCTTGCATGCGCTCTGCTTTCTTGACACTCTCCAGTGTGTCATTACACATACAGCCATCTTCAGCAAGCACTTCTGCTTCTACACTTCTTTTCAACTC
This sequence comes from Diplotaxodon limnothrissa, assembly GCF_057381915.1. Taxonomy (NCBI): domain Eukaryota; kingdom Metazoa; phylum Chordata; class Actinopteri; order Cichliformes; family Cichlidae; genus Diplotaxodon; species Diplotaxodon limnothrissa. The sequence continues at coordinate 23,227,465 of NC_140617.1, read as the reverse complement.
GGCTTTTTGCTTCTTTACCTCTTTTCAGCAGAAATTATTCCTCTTCACCTCTTTTCTGCTAATTAGAGCTCCTGCTCCACAGTGCACTTAGCCTCTTCTGCTGTTTTCATTAGAATTTTAAGCTTTTCCACCTTTTTTCAGTTACGTGAGAACCAGTTTGGCTCAGTGAGTAGCTGAAAAATATCAGCCTCTACTACTGTTTTAGCAGGATTTCAGAGTTCAGCTTTTTCACTTGTTTTAAGCACAAATTTCAGTTTCTTTACCTCATTTCACAACAAAGTTCTTCCTCTTCACCTCTTTTCTGCTAATTTGAGCTTCTGCTCCACAGTGCACATTTTCTCTCTCATCATATATTTGCTTGAGACCAGAACTCATTTGGCTCAGAGGGTAGGGCAGCTGCCGTGAGACCCGGGGGCAGAGTTTCGAATCCTACCTGTGACAGTTGCTACACATGTTCCCTGCTTGCATGCGCTCTGCTTTCTTGACACTCTCCAGTGTGTCATTACACATACAGCCATCTTCAGCAAGCACTTCTACACCTCTTTTCAACTCATCTTTTTGCTTCTTTACCTCTTTTCAGCAGAACTTCTTCTGATTCACCTCTTTTCTGCTAAATGTTTAGCCTTTTCACCTCTTATTAGCACAATACTAAGCAGCTTCTGCTAATTTCACCAGAATTGTCAGTCTCTCCACCTCTTCTTTGTAAGAATCAGTTTGGTCCAGTAAGGTGAGACGCCGCCTATAGATCAGAAAGGCCAGGTTCGAATCTCGCTCAGGGCAATGTTTTTTGTTTTTTCAACTTTTTCTGCTTTTTTCAGCAGAAATCTTCAGCGTAAGGCATCCACACAGCATTTTCGCAGGAAATGCAATTTTTTCTAGTTGGGTGGATGCCGTAGGCATCCACACTATTGAGATCCTGTTTCTCTTTATTCTTTATCCTTTATTATTCTAGTTGCTCCGTTTCTTTGCCGCTTAACTACTCCCTCAGTTTTCAGCCGATTTTTACCATTCAAACTCTAAACTGTTCTGCTATTTCTGCTTTCGACTGCTATATCTTTTGGTACTTATTACTATTATACTTTTTAAAATATTACACTTTTTTCCTTTAATTTGTCCCATTGAAATGAATGGGAAACTTCTACAATTCTGCTAAAACTTGCTTGTCTTTGAAACTTAACTACTTCCTCATACTTTCACCTAGAAACTCCATTCAAACTTTAAAACGTTCTCAGATGATTGGGCTATTCCTGTGTGATTCAGCTTTTTCATATCTGTTACCGTTTTCATGTAATGACTCTTTAAGTTTTCAGTTACAACTTTGTGATTTTTCAGAAAATACATGTGTTGCTATGGTTGCTATGCAATTAACTCCCACTGCACACTCGTCCGTTCTGAATTTTCTCTTCATGTCTGAACAACTCCTTGCTACTCGCTCAATTTCCACTCAACTTCCACAAATTATACATCAAAACGTAGGTATTTTTGCTGGCTTTAAGACAGTGTCACTATAATTATTGTGAGAGTTACGTTTTTTTCACAATTTGCCTCGAAGTGACACATGGTCTAAAAACTCCCCATTCAAAGTCTATGGGGAGGTTGTGAAACTCAGAGCTGAAATACTGAAACTGAAGGCATTTTCAAATCGTCATATCTCCTTAACGAAGCAAAGTTAAGACATGAGGCTTGTCCCTGTATATCTTCAGACACTCCTGACACTCACAATTCAAGAATTATTTTCTCACCTATTACCGTTCTGAGATGAGTTAGACTTGTTTGAGGGGTGGAAATCTGTCCTCCTCTCATTTTTCAAATTCCGAAAATGAAGCCGTTTCTTCTCTCGTCATATCTCCGCGACGGAGATACAAAGAGCTATGTAAATCGCAGTCAAAGTACACCAAAGTCCGCTGATTCACCCAGTGCAAGAATTATGCTTCTATCCCACCTAGTTTTTGAGTTACACGACGTTTTGTAACTCCAAAAAACGGCGTTTTTCGCGTCTCACCGCGATCTAATTCTGACTCCTCATCACCCTTTTTTTCAAAGCGCCCGCCCCCTTAGAGGTGGCGCGATTGGTAATGACACCGCTCTTCAGACCAGAGGTCGTGGGTTCGATTCCACCTTGGCCCACATGTTTTTTTTTTAACTACAAATTTATACACTATCACAGACCGGTAATTCATATTGATAATTTATTACAATTCTGCAAAGTTTAATGATTTTAGCAGCTTTTCTAATATGGACCTCAGATTCTGGTTAACAGTCTATGGCAGAAATACATACAAGTACACAGCCTGATGAAGCAGACAGAAGCAGTACCTCTGATTGGTTCCGCAGTTTCACCTCTTATCAGCACAAATCTCACCCTCTTCTGCTGTTTTCACCTCTTTTCTGCTAATTTGAGCTTCTGTTCCACAGTGCACTCAGCCTCTTCTGCTGTTTTCATTAGAATTTTAAGCTTTTCCACCTTTTTTCAGTTACGTGAGAACCAGTTTGGCTCAATGAGTAGCTGAAAAATATCAGCCTCTTCTGCTGTTTTAGCAGGATTTCAGAGTTCAGCTTTTTCACTTGTTTTAAGCACAAATTTCAGTTTCTTTACCTCATTTCACAACAAAGTTCTTCCTCTTCACCTCTTTTCTGCTAATTTGAGCTGCTGCTCCACAGTGCACATTTTCCCTCTCATCATATCTTTGCTTGTGACCAGAACTCATTTGGCTCAGAGGGTAGGGCATCTGTCGTGAGACCCGGTGGCAGAGGTTCGAATCCTACCTGTGACAGCTGCTACACATGTTCACTGCTTGCATGCGCTCTGCTTTCTTGACACTCTCCAGTGTGTCATTACACATACAGCCATCTTCAGCAAGCACTTCTGCTTCTACACTTCTTTTCAACTCGGCTTTTTGCTTCTTTACCTCTTTTCAGCAGAAATTATTCCTCTTCACCTCTTTTCTGCTAATTAGAGCTCCTGCTCCACAGTGCACTTAGCCTCTTCTGCTGTTTTCATTAGAATTTTAAGCTTTTCCACCTTTTTTCAGTTACGTGAGAACCAGTTTGGCTCAGTGAGTAGCTGAAAAATATCAGCCTCTACTACTGTTTTAGCAGGATTTCAGAGTTCAGCTTTTTCACTTGTTTTAAGCACAAATTTCAGTTTCTTTACCTCATTTCACAACAAAGTTCTTCCTCTTCACCTCTTTTCTGCTAATTTGAGCTTCTGCTCCACAGTGCACATTTTCTCTCTCATCATATATTTGCTTGAGACCAGAACTCATTTGGCTCAGAGGGTAGGGCAGCTGCCGTGAGACCCGGGGGCAGAGTTTCGAATCCTACCTGTGACAGTTGCTACACATGTTCCCTGCTTGCATGCGCTCTGCTTTCTTGACACTCTCCAGTGTGTCATTACACATACAGCCATCTTCAGCAAGCACTTCTACACCTCTTTTCAACTCATCTTTTTGCTTCTTTACCTCTTTTCAGCAGAACTTCTTCTGATTCACCTCTTTTCTGCTAAATGTTTAGCCTTTTCACCTCTTATTAGCACAATACTAAGCAGCTTCTGCTAATTTCACCAGAATTGTCAGTCTCTCCACCTCTTCTTTGTAAGAATCAGTTTGGTCCAGTAAGGTGAGACGCCGCCTATAGATCAGAAAGGCCAGGTTCGAATCTCGCTCAGGGCAATGTTTTTTGTTTTTTCAACTTTTTCTGCTTTTTTCAGCAGAAATCTTCAGCGTAAGGCATCCACACAGCATTTTCGCAGGAAATGCAATTTTTTCTAGTTGGGTGGATGCCGTAGGCATCCACACTATTGAGATCCTGTTTCTCTTTATTCTTTATCCTTTATTATTCTAGTTGCTCCGTTTCTTTGCCGCTTAACTACTCCCTCAGTTTTCAGCCGATTTTTACCATTCAAACTCTAAACTGTTCTGCTATTTCTGCTTTCGACTGCTATATCTTTTGGTACTTATTACTATTATACTTTTTAAAATATTACACTTTTTTCCTTTAATTTGTCCCATTGAAATGAATGGGAAACTTCTACAATTCTGCTAAAACTTGCTTGTCTTTGAAACTTAACTACTTCCTCATACTTTCACCTAGAAACTCCATTCAAACTTTAAAACGTTCTCAGATGATTGGGCTATTCCTGTGTGATTCAGCTTTTTCATATCTGTTACCGTTTTCATGTAATGACTCTTTAAGTTTTCAGTTACAACTTTGTGATTTTTCAGAAAATACATGTGTTGCTATGGTTGCTATGCAATTAACTCCCACTGCACACTCGTCCGTTCTGAATTTTCTCTTCATGTCTGAACAACTCCTTGCTACTCGCTCAATTTCCACTCAACTTCCACAAATTATACATCAAAACGTAGGTATTTTTGCTGGCTTTAAGACAGTGTCACTATAATTATTGTGAGAGTTACGTTTTTTTCACAATTTGCCTCGAAGTGACACATGGTCTAAAAACTCCCCATTCAAAGTCTATGGGGAGGTTGTGAAACTCAGAGCTGAAATACTGAAACTGAAGGCATTTTCAAATCGTCATATCTCCTTAACGAAGCAAAGTTAAGACATGAGGCTTGTCCCTGTATATCTTCAGACACTCCTGACACTCACAATTCAAGAATTATTTTCTCACCTATTACCGTTCTGAGATGAGTTAGACTTGTTTGAGGGGTGGAAATCTGTCCTCCTCTCATTTTTCAAATTCCGAAAATGAAGCCGTTTCTTCTCTCGTCATATCTCCGCGACGGAGATACAAAGAGCTATGTAAATCGCAGTCAAAGTACACCAAAGTCCGCTGATTCACCCAGTGCAAGAATTATGCTTCTATCCCACCTAGTTTTTGAGTTACACGACGTTTTGTAACTCCAAAAAACGGCGTTTTTCGCGTCTCACCGCGATCTAATTCTGACTCCTCATCACCCTTTTTTTCAAAGCGCCCGCCCCCTTAGAGGTGGCGCGATTGGTAATGACACCGCTCTTCAGACCAGAGGTCGTGGGTTCGATTCCACCTTGGCCCACATGTTTTTTTTTTAACTACAAATTTATACACTATCACAGACCGGTAATTCATATTGATAATTTATTACAATTCTGCAAAGTTTAATGATTTTAGCAGCTTTTCTAATATGGACCTCAGATTCTGGTTAACAGTCTATGGCAGAAATACATACAAGTACACAGCCTGATGAAGCAGACAGAAGCAGTACCTCTGATTGGTTCCGCAGTTTCACCTCTTATCAGCACAAATCTCACCCTCTTCTGCTGTTTTCACCTCTTTTCTGCTAATTTGAGCTTCTGTTCCACAGTGCACTCAGCCTCTTCTGCTGTTTTCATTAGAATTTTAAGCTTTTCCACCTTTTTTCAGTTACGTGAGAACCAGTTTGGCTCAATGAGTAGCTGAAAAATATCAGCCTCTTCTGCTGTTTTAGCAGGATTTCAGAGTTCAGCTTTTTCACTTGTTTTAAGCACAAATTTCAGTTTCTTTACCTCATTTCACAACAAAGTTCTTCCTCTTCACCTCTTTTCTGCTAATTTGAGCTGCTGCTCCACAGTGCACATTTTCCCTCTCATCATATCTTTGCTTGTGACCAGAACTCATTTGGCTCAGAGGGTAGGGCATCTGTCGTGAGACCCGGTGGCAGAGGTTCGAATCCTACCTGTGACAGCTGCTACACATGTTCACTGCTTGCATGCGCTCTGCTTTCTTGACACTCTCCAGTGTGTCATTACACATACAGCCATCTTCAGCAAGCACTTCTGCTTCTACACTTCTTTTCAACTCGGCTTTTTGCTTCTTTACCTCTTTTCAGCAGAAATTATTCCTCTTCACCTCTTTTCTGCTAATTAGAGCTCCTGCTCCACAGTGCACTTAGCCTCTTCTGCTGTTTTCATTAGAATTTTAAGCTTTTCCACCTTTTTTCAGTTACGTGAGAACCAGTTTGGCTCAGTGAGTAGCTGAAAAATATCAGCCTCTACTACTGTTTTAGCAGGATTTCAGAGTTCAGCTTTTTCACTTGTTTTAAGCACAAATTTCAGTTTCTTTACCTCATTTCACAACAAAGTTCTTCCTCTTCACCTCTTTTCTGCTAATTTGAGCTTCTGCTCCACAGTGCACATTTTCTCTCTCATCATATATTTGCTTGAGACCAGAACTCATTTGGCTCAGAGGGTAGGGCAGCTGCCGTGAGACCCGGGGGCAGAGTTTCGAATCCTACCTGTGACAGTTGCTACACATGTTCCCTGCTTGCATGCGCTCTGCTTTCTTGACACTCTCCAGTGTGTCATTACACATACAGCCATCTTCAGCAAGCACTTCTACACCTCTTTTCAACTCATCTTTTTGCTTCTTTACCTCTTTTCAGCAGAACTTCTTCTGATTCACCTCTTTTCTGCTAAATGTTTAGCCTTTTCACCTCTTATTAGCACAATACTAAGCAGCTTCTGCTAATTTCACCAGAATTGTCAGTCTCTCCACCTCTTCTTTGTAAGAATCAGTTTGGTCCAGTAAGGTGAGACGCCGCCTATAGATCAGAAAGGCCAGGTTCGAATCTCGCTCAGGGCAATGTTTTTTGTTTTTTCAACTTTTTCTGCTTTTTTCAGCAGAAATCTTCAGCGTAAGGCATCCACACAGCATTTTCGCAGGAAATGCAATTTTTTCTAGTTATTCTTTATCCTTTATTATTCTAGTTGCTCCGTTTCTTTGCCGCTTAACTACTCCCTCAGTTTTCAGCCGATTTTTACCATTCAAACTCTAAACTGTTCTGCTATTTCTGCTTTCGACTGCTATATCTTTTGGTACTTATTACTATTATACTTTTTAAAATATTACACTTTTTTCCTTTAATTTGTCCCATTGAAATGAATGGGAAACTTCTACAATTCTGCTAAAACTTGCTTGTCTTTGAAACTTAACTACTTCCTCATACTTTCACCTAGAAACTCCATTCAAACTTTAAAACGTTCTCAGATGATTGGGCTATTCCTGTGTGATTCAGCTTTTTCATATCTGTTACCGTTTTCATGTAATGACTCTTTAAGTTTTCAGTTACAACTTTGTGATTTTTCAGAAAATACATGTGTTGCTATGGTTGCTATGCAATTAACTCCCACTGCACACTCGTCCGTTCTGAATTTTCTCTTCATGTCTGAACAACTCCTTGCTACTCGCTCAATTTCCACTCAACTTCCACAAATTATACATCAAAACGTAGGTATTTTTGCTGGCTTTAAGACAGTGTCACTATAATTATTGTGAGAGTTACGTTTTTTTCACAATTTGCCTCGAAGTGACACATGGTCTAAAAACTCCCCATTCAAAGTCTATGGGGAGGTTGTGAAACTCAGAGCTGAAATACTGAAACTGAAGGCATTTTCAAATCGTCATATCTCCTTAACGAAGCAAAGTTAAGACATGAGGCTTGTCCCTGTATATCTTCAGACACTCCTGACACTCACAATTCAAGAATTATTTTCTCACCTATTACCGTTCTGAGATGAGTTAGACTTGTTTGAGGGGTGGAAATCTGTCCTCCTCTCATTTTTCAAATTCCGAAAATGAAGCCGTTTCTTCTCTCGTCATATCTCCGCGACGGAGATACAAAGAGCTATGTAAATCGCAGTCAAAGTACACCAAAGTCCGCTGATTCACCCAGTGCAAGAATTATGCTTCTATCCCACCTAGTTTTTGAGTTACACGACGTTTTGTAACTCCAAAAAACGGCGTTTTTCGCGTCTCACCGCGATCTAATTCTGACTCCTCATCACCCTTTTTTTCAAAGCGCCCGCCCCCTTAGAGGTGGCGCGATTGGTAATGACACCGCTCTTCAGACCAGAGGTCGTGGGTTCGATTCCACCTTGGCCCACATGTTTTTTTTTTAACTACAAATTTATACACTATCACAGACCGGTAATTCATATTGATAATTTATTACAATTCTGCAAAGTTTAATGATTTTAGCAGCTTTTCTAATATGGACCTCAGATTCTGGTTAACAGTCTATGGCAGAAATACATACAAGTACACAGCCTGATGAAGCAGACAGAAGCAGTACCTCTGATTGGTTCCGCAGTTTCACCTCTTATCAGCACAAATCTCACCCTCTTCTGCTGTTTTCACCTCTTTTCTGCTAATTTGAGCTTCTGTTCCACAGTGCACTCAGCCTCTTCTGCTGTTTTCATTAGAATTTTAAGCTTTTCCACCTTTTTTCAGTTACGTGAGAACCAGTTTGGCTCAATGAGTAGCTGAAAAATATCAGCCTCTTCTGCTGTTTTAGCAGGATTTCAGAGTTCAGCTTTTTCACTTGTTTTAAGCACAAATTTCAGTTTCTTTACCTCATTTCACAACAAAGTTCTTCCTCTTCACCTCTTTTCTGCTAATTTGAGCTGCTGCTCCACAGTGCACATTTTCCCTCTCATCATATCTTTGCTTGTGACCAGAACTCATTTGGCTCAGAGGGTAGGGCATCTGTCGTGAGACCCGGTGGCAGAGGTTCGAATCCTACCTGTGACAGCTGCTACACATGTTCACTGCTTGCATGCGCTCTGCTTTCTTGACACTCTCCAGTGTGTCATTACACATACAGCCATCTTCAGCAAGCACTTCTGCTTCTACACTTCTTTTCAACTCGGCTTTTTGCTTCTTTACCTCTTTTCAGCAGAAATTATTCCTCTTCACCTCTTTTCTGCTAATTAGAGCTCCTGCTCCACAGTGCACTTAGCCTCTTCTGCTGTTTTCATTAGAATTTTAAGCTTTTCCACCTTTTTTCAGTTACGTGAGAACCAGTTTGGCTCAGTGAGTAGCTGAAAAATATCAGCCTCTACTACTGTTTTAGCAGGATTTCAGAGTTCAGCTTTTTCACTTGTTTTAAGCACAAATTTCAGTTTCTTTACCTCATTTCACAACAAAGTTCTTCCTCTTCACCTCTTTTCTGCTAATTTGAGCTTCTGCTCCACAGTGCACATTTTCTCTCTCATCATATATTTGCTTGAGACCAGAACTCATTTGGCTCAGAGGGTAGGGCAGCTGCCGTGAGACCCGGGGGCAGAGTTTCGAATCCTACCTGTGACAGTTGCTACACATGTTCCCTGCTTGCATGCGCTCTGCTTTCTTGACACTCTCCAGTGTGTCATTACACATACAGCCATCTTCAGCAAGCACTTCTGCTTCTACACTTCTTTTCAACTCGGCTTTTTGCTTCTTTACCTCTTTTCAGCAGAACTTCTTCTGATTCACCTCTTTTCTGCTAAATGTTTAGCCTTTTCACCTCTTATTAGCACAATACTAAGCAGCTTCTGCTAATTTCACCAGAATTGTCAGTCTCTCCACCTCTTCTTTGTAAGAATCAGTTTGGTCCAGTAAGGTGAGACGCCGCCTATAGATCAGAAAGGCCAGGTTCGAATCTCGCTCAGGGCAATGTTTTTTGTTTTTTCAACTTTTTCTGCTTTTTTCAGCAGAAATCTTCAGCGTAAGGCATCCACACAGCATTTTCGCAGGAAATGCAATTTTTTCTAGTTGGGTGGATGCCGTAGGCATCCACACTATTGAGATCCTGTTTCTCTTTATTCTTTATCCTTTATTATTCTAGTTGCTCCGTTTCTTTGCCGCTTAACTACTCCCTCAGTTTTCAGCCGATTTTTACCATTCAAACTCTAAACTGTTCTGCTATTTCTGCTTTCGACTGCTATATCTTTTGGTACTTATTACTATTATACTTTTTAAAATATTACACTTTTTTCCTTTAATTTGTCCCATTGAAATGAATGGGAAACTTCTACAATTCTGCTAAAACTTGCTTGTCTTTGAAACTTAACTACTTCCTCATACTTTCACCTAGAAACTCCATTCAAACTTTAAAACGTTCTCAGATGATTGGGCTATTCCTGTGTGATTCAGCTTTTTCATATCTGTTACCGTTTTCATGTAATGACTCTTTAAGTTTTCAGTTACAACTTTGTGATTTTTCAGAAAATACATGTGTTGCTATGGTTGCTATGCAATTAACTCCCACTGCACACTCGTCCGTTCTGAATTTTCTCTTCATGTCTGAACAACTCCTTGCTACTCGCTCAATTTCCACTCAACTTCCACAAATTATACATCAAAACGTAGGTATTTTTGCTGGCTTTAAGACAGTGTCACTATAATTATTGTGAGAGTTACGTTTTTTTCACAATTTGCCTCGAAGTGACACATGGTCTAAAAACTCCCCATTCAAAGTCTATGGGGAGGTTGTGAAACTCAGAGCTGAAATACTGAAACTGAAGGCATTTTCAAATCGTCATATCTCCTTAACGAAGCAAAGTTAAGACATGAGGCTTGTCCCTGTATATCTTCAGACACTCCTGACACTCACAATTCAAGAATTATTTTCTCACCTATTACCGTTCTGAGATGAGTTAGACTTGTTTGAGGGGTGGAAATCTGTCCTCCTCTCATTTTTCAAATTCCGAAAATGAAGCCGTTTCTTCTCTCGTCATATCTCCGCGACGGAGATACAAAGAGCTATGTAAATCGCAGTCAAAGTACACCAAAGTCCGCTGATTCACCCAGTGCAAGAATTATGCTTCTATCCCACCTAGTTTTTGAGTTACACGACGTTTTGTAACTCCAAAAAACGGCGTTTTTCGCGTCTCACCGCGATCTAATTCTGACTCCTCATCACCCTTTTTTTCAAAGCGCCCGCCCCCTTAGAGGTGGCGCGATTGGTAATGACACCGCTCTTCAGACCAGAGGTCGTGGGTTCGATTCCACCTTGGCCCACATGTTTTTTTTTTAACTACAAATTTATACACTATCACAGACCGGTAATTCATATTGATAATTTATTACAATTCTGCAAAGTTTAATGATTTTAGCAGCTTTTCTAATATGGACCTCAGATTCTGGTTAACAGTCTATGGCAGAAATACATACAAGTACACAGCCTGATGAAGCAGACAGAAGCAGTACCTCTGATTGGTTCCGCAGTTTCACCTCTTATCAGCACAAATCTCACCCTCTTCTGCTGTTTTCACCTCTTTTCTGCTAATTTGAGCTTCTGTTCCACAGTGCACTCAGCCTCTTCTGCTGTTTTCATTAGAATTTTAAGCTTTTCCACCTTTTTTCAGTTACGTGAGAACCAGTTTGGCTCAATGAGTAGCTGAAAAATATCAGCCTCTTCTGCTGTTTTAGCAGGATTTCAGAGTTCAGCTTTTTCACTTGTTTTAAGCACAAATTTCAGTTTCTTTACCTCATTTCACAACAAAGTTCTTCCTCTTCACCTCTTTTCTGCTAATTTGAGCTGCTGCTCCACAGTGCACATTTTCCCTCTCATCATATCTTTGCTTGTGACCAGAACTCATTTGGCTCAGAGGGTAGGGCATCTGTCGTGAGACCCGGTGGCAGAGGTTCGAATCCTACCTGTGACAGCTGCTACACATGTTCACTGCTTGCATGCGCTCTGCTTTCTTGACACTCTCCAGTGTGTCATTACACATACAGCCATCTTCAGCAAGCACTTCTGCTTCTACACTTCTTTTCAACTCGGCTTTTTGCTTCTTTACCTCTTTTCAGCAGAAATTATTCCTCTTCACCTCTTTTCTGCTAATTAGAGCTCCTGCTCCACAGTGCACTTAGCCTCTTCTGCTGTTTTCATTAGAATTTTAAGCTTTTCCACCTTTTTTCAGTTACGTGAGAACCAGTTTGGCTCAGTGAGTAGCTGAAAAATATCAGCCTCTACTACTGTTTTAGCAGGATTTCAGAGTTCAGCTTTTTCACTTGTTTTAAGCACAAATTTCAGTTTCTTTACCTCATTTCACAACAAAGTTCTTCCTCTTCACCTCTTTTCTGCTAATTTGAGCTTCTGCTCCACAGTGCACATTTTCTCTCTCATCATATATTTGCTTGAGACCAGAACTCATTTGGCTCAGAGGGTAGGGCAGCTGCCGTGAGACCCGGGGGCAGAGTTTCGAATCCTACCTGTGACAGTTGCTACACATGTTCCCTGCTTGCATCCGCTCTGCTTTCTTGACACTCTCCAGTGTGTCATTACACATACAGCCATCTTCAGCAAGCACTTCTACACCTCTTTTCAACTCATCTTTTTGCTTCTTTACCTCTTTTCAGCAGAACTTCTTCTGATTCACCTCTTTTCTGCTAAATGTTTAGCCTTTTCACCTCTTATTAGCACAATACTAAGCAGCTTCTGCTAATTTCACCAGAATTGTCAGTCTCTCCACCTCTTCTTTGTAAGAATCAGTTTGGTCCAGTAAGGTGAGACGCCGCCTATAGATCAGAAAGGCCAGGTTCGAATCTCGCTCAGGGCAATGTTTTTTGTTTTTTCAACTTTTTCTGCTTTTTTCAGCAGAAATCTTCAGCGTAAGGCATCCACACAGCATTTTCGCAGGAAATGCAATTTTTTCTAGTTGTGTGGATGCCTTAATAGGCATCCACACTATTGAGTTCCTGTTTCTCTTTATTCTTTATTATTCCGGGTGTTTCCGTACACTTTTCGCCGTGGATCTACTTCCACAATTTTTGTGCTATTTTCACCGTTCAAACTCTAAACTGTTCTGCTCTTTCTGCTTATGCCGGCTATGACTTTTGGTGTTTATTACTATTATACTTTTTAAAATATTACACTTTTTTCCTTTAATTTGTCCCATTGAAATGAATGGGAAACTTCCACAATTCTGCTAAAACTTTCTTGTCTTTGAAACTTAACTACTGCCTCATACTTTCACCTAGAAACTCCATTCAAACTTTAAAACGTTCTCAAATGATTGGGCTATTCCTGTGTGATTCAGCTTTTTCAGATCTTCTACCTTTTTCATCTTATCTCTCTTTAAGTCTTCAGTTGCAAAATTGTGATTTTTCAGAAAATACATGCGTTGCTATGGTTGCTATGCAATTAACTCAGAGGGGACAGTGAAACTGTTTGAATTTTCTCTTCATGTCCAAACAACTTCTTGCTACTCGCTCAATTTCCACTCAAGCCGCACAAATTATACATCAAAACGTAGGTATTTTTGCTGGCTTTCAGAAAATGTCCCTATCATTGTTGTGGGACTCATAGATATTTTGCAAATCTCCTCAGAGTAACACAAAGTGTGAAAACTCTCCATATAAACTCAATGGAGAGTTTGTTCAAAATCACCGCTGGATTTCTGTAATGAGAGGCATTTTCAAATTGTCATATCTCCTTAACGAAGCGAAGTTAAGACATGAGGCTTGTCCCCGTATATCTTCAGACACTCCTGATGCTCACAATTCAAGAATTATTTTCTCACCTATTACCGTTCTGAGATGAGTTAGACTTGTTTGAGGGTAGGAAGTTTGTCCCTCGCTCAGATTTCATCAGATTTCAAATTCTGGAAATGAGTCACTTTTTTCTCTCATCATATCTTTTTGATGGATTTCCACAGAGCCCTGAAAATTTCCATGACTGTTCACCAAAGCCTGCTGTTTCTTACGGTGAAAGAATGATTTTGATGCTCCATATAGATTTAGAGTTACCAAAGGTTGTTTGAGAGCAAGTCAATGCAGTTTTTGCTTCGCCTCTACTCAGTTACAGTGTATTACAAGTCATATATCTTTAATAATTTATATTTTATCTCTGAATTATGAAGACCTGAAGATTCCCCCATCTCTTCTGAACAAAACGATGTCTGAATGACCGTTCTAGCCTCTACGGTTAGGAAATTATGGCCATTTGTTCGAGGGGAATCCTGAATGTCAGAAATACACTGAAGAAAACTCACACCTTTCTCTGTGTCTGTGTGTGTAAGGGCTGACTACAGCAGGTGCAGCTAATTTAACTGACCTACATATACCAAGCCCAGACTCTCCACAGCTCCTGTTCCCTTTACTCTCTGTGTATGTGTGTCTGTGTATCAATATTTCTCCTATGTTTAAGTATTACTCCTCAATCATAGTATTTCTGCTAAAGCAAAGTACTTCTACTACATCTAAGTACTTTTGCCAAATCATAGTATTTCTGCTAAATAATAGTATTTTTGCAAAAATCATGGTATTTGCGCAAAATCATGGTTTTGGGGCCAAATATTTCTGTTATTTTATAATGTATGTGCTGAATATATTATATGTGCCAAATCATAGTATTTATCCCAAATTATAGTATTTATGCCAAATTACAGTATTTCTGCTAAAACGCAGAAATAGTACCTTTTAGCAGGAATTTCTACCAAAAGATAGTACTTCTGCTAAATCAGAGTATTTCTGCTAAACCAGAGTATTCCTGCCAAATCATAGTATTTGTACTGAAACATGGTACTTCTGCCCAATCATAGTATTTGTACTAAATGATAGTACTTCTGCCAAATCATAGTATTTGTGCCAAAGCACCGTATTTGTATGGAGTCATAGTATTTCTTTTAAGTCATAGTATGTATTTCAATCAAATCTCAGTAGTTGTTGTTAAAACGCAGTATTATTGCCAAATCATAGTATTTGTACCCAATCATAGTATTTCTGCTAAATCATAGCATTTGTGCCAAATCATGGTATTTGTGCAAAAACATAGTATGTCTGCAAAACCATAGTATATCTCTTATGTTATAGTATTACTACTAAGGCATAGTATTTCTGCCAAATCATAGTATTTGTACTAAATCATAGTACTTGTGCCAAATCATAGTATTTGTTGAACATCATAGTATTGGAACCAAAACATAGTATTTGTCCCAAAGCATCGTATTTGTATTGAGTAATAGTATTTCTTCTAAATCATAGTATTTCAATCAAATCTCAGTAGTTGTGTTAAAATGCAGTATTATTGCCAAATCATAGTATTTGTACCCAATCATAGTATTTTTGCCAAATCGTGGTATTTGTGCCCAATTAATAATTCTGTTATGTTATAGTATTACTACTAAGTCGTAGAATATCTGTTATGTTATAGTGTATCTGCAGAATATAGTATGTGTGCCAAATCGTAGTATTTATAGCAAATCACAGTATTTGTGCTAAAACATAGTATTTCTGCCATATTGTGGTATTTGTGCAAGAACATTGAACTGTTATGTTATAGTATTACTACTAAGTCATAGTATTTCTGCGTTGTTATAGTATTTGTGCTAAAACGTAGTATCTCTGCCAAGTCATAGAATTAATGCAATTTCATAGTTTTTTTTTAGGAAATCTGTTATGTTATAGTATTACTACTAAGTCATAGTATTTCTGCCAAATCATAGTATTTGTACTAAATCATAGTACTTGTGCCAAATCATAGTATTTGTTGCACATCATAGTATTGGAACCAAAACATAGTATTTGTCCCAAAGTATCGTATTTGTATGGAGTAATAGTATTTCTTCTAAATCATAGTATTTCAATCAAATCTCAGTAGTTGTGTTAAAATGCAGTATTATTGCCAAATCATAGTATTTGTACCCAATCATAGTATTTTTGCCAAATCGTGGTATTTGTGCCCAAATAATAATTCTGTTATGTTATAGTATTACTACTAAGTTGTAGAATATCTGTTATGTTATAGTGTATCTGCGGAATATAGTATGTGTGCCAAATCATAGTATTTATACCAAATCACAGTATTTGTGCTAAAACATAGTATTTCTGCCATATTGTGGTATTTGTGCAAGAACATTGAACTGTTATGTTATAGTATTACTACTAAGTCATAGTATTTCTGCGTTGTTATAGTATTTGTGCTAAAACGTAGTATCTCTGCCAAGTCATAGAATTACTGCAATTTCATAGTTTTTTTTAGGAAATCTGTTATGTTATAGTATTACTACTAAGTCATAGTATTTCTGCCAAATCATAGTATTTGTGTGAATTTGTATACTGTAATATCACTGTATTATGTAGTGGCTAAGTAGGGGCTGTTTACTAAGTGCATCAGTGTAAATAGGTCATCTCTTGTGTTGGAGTGCCCTCTTGTGGCGCCTTTTGGGTAGTGCCTTAGTAAACGGGAACCCTGTAAAAAGTGGCATCAGACTGATTTGTAGTGGAGGAATTTGTTGCCAGTTTTCTTAATCTTTAATCTGTATGCATGTTGTAATGCATACCCTGTTCTTAATCATAGAAACCACACCATATCACCTCTCCACATCCTCCTACTGTATGCCATACCTCCCTGTACCATCCATCTGACCGCAATAAACTCCACCTGTGGTAATCTAATCCCTGGATGTCAGCCTCTCCTTCTGACCGAGGATAGTTATAGTATTTGAGCCAAATCATAGTATTTGTGCTAAAACATAGTATTTCTTCCAAATCATAGTATTTGTGCCAAAGTATAGTATTTCTTCCAAATCATAGTATAACTGCACAATAAAGGTTCTTGAGCCACATCAGTGTTTGTGCCAAATCTTAGTATTTCTTCTAAATCCTAGTAATTCTGCTCAATGATAGAATTTCTGCTATGCTGTAGTACTTTTTTCCTAGATTGTAGTACTTCTGCTAAGTCAAAGTATTTCATGTAAATCATAGTATTTCTACCAAGTCCCAGTGTTTCTGCTTAATCATAAATAATGTTTTAGTACAAATTGTATGATTTGGCAGAACTTTCTGTGTTCCAGCACAAATGCTATGATTTGGCAGGAAAAAAATATTATTTAGTATAAATACTAAGTTTTAGCAGAAATACTATGTTTAAACTTTAAAAAATTCTGCTATTTCTGCTGATGTGTGTTATGACTTTTGACCATTGAAATGAATGGAACACATTATCAATGTGGTCACTGATTTTGCATGATGGGCTGAGCTGTGTTTTAGCTCAGTGAGATAAGCATCCGTTCTCAGACTGGGAGGCCTGGGTTCAAATCCAGCTTATGGCAACATTTCTTTCACTTAACAGTTAAACTTTTTTTAAACTCTTTTCAACACAAATTTCATCTTTTTCACCCCTTTTCAGCAAAATTTTCAGTTTTTTTTAACCCCTTTTCAGCACAAATCCAAACTTTTTCAACTCTTTTTCAGCAAAAACCTCTTTTCAGCAGAATTCTGCTCATTCAACTCTTTTCAGCAAAATTTTCAGTTTTTTCTGCTGTTTTCAGAAAAAAACTCTTTTCAGCAGAATTCTGCTCATTCACCTCTTTTCAGCAGAAATTCTGCTGATTGAACTCTTTTCAGCAGAATTTTCACCCCTTTATTTTTGCCCAAATTCTGCTTATTCACCTCTTCTGAAAAATTTTCCGCCTTTCCACCTGTTATCAGCACAATTCTCAGTAGCTTCTGCTCATTTCAGCACAATTGTCAATCTCTCCACCTTTTCTTGGTGAGAAAGTGTTTTGCTCAGTGAGCTAAATAGCTGCCCTTTGACCAGGAGGGCCAGGTTCGAATCCTGCTCAGGGCATCTTTTTTTTTTTTTTGTTTCAACTTTTTCAGCTTTTTTCAGCAGATATCTTCAGCCGTTAAGGCATCCACACTGCATTTTCGCAGGAAATGCAAATTTTTCTAGTTATCCTTTATTATTCTAGTTGCTCCGTTTCTTTGCCGCTTAACTACTCCCTCAGTTTTCAGCCGATTTTTACCATTCAAACTCTAAACTGTTCTGCTATTTCTGCTTTCGACTGCTATATCTTTTGGTACTTATTACTATTATACTTTTTAAAATATTACACTTTTTTCCTTTAATTTGTCCCATTGAAATGAATGGGAAACTTCTACAATTCTGCTAAAACTTGCTTGTCTTTGAAACTTAACTACTTCCTCATACTTTCACCTAGAAACTCCATTCAAACTTTAAAACGTTCTCAGATGATTGGGCTATTCCTGTGTGATTCAGCTTTTTCATATCTGTTACCGTTTTCATGTAATGACTCTTTAAGTTTTCAGTTACAACTTTGTGATTTTTCAGAAAATACATGTGTTGCTATGGTTGCTATGCAATTAACTCCCACTGCACACTCGTCCGTTCTGAATTTTCTCTTCATGTCTGAACAACTCCTTGCTACTCGCTCAATTTCCACTCAACTTCCACAAATTATACATCAAAACGTAGGTATTTTTGCTGGCTTTAAGACAGTGTCACTATAATTATTGTGAGAGTTACGTTTTTTTCACAATTTGCCTCGAAGTGACACATGGTCTAAAAACTCCCCATTCAAAGTCTATGGGGAGGTTGTGAAACTCAGAGCTGAAATACTGAAACTGAAGGCATTTTCAAATCGTCATATCTCCTTAACGAAGCAAAGTTAAGACATGAGGCTTGTCCCTGTATATCTTCAGACACTCCTGACACTCACAATTCAAGAATTATTTTCTCACCTATTACCGTTCTGAGATGAGTTAGACTTGTTTGAGGGGTGGAAATCTGTCCTCCTCTCATTTTTCAAATTCCGAAAATGAAGCCGTTTCTTCTCTCGTCATATCTCCGCGACGGAGATACAAAGAGCTATGTAAATCGCAGTCAAAGTACACCAAAGTCCGCTGATTCACCCAGTGCAAGAATTATGCTTCTATCCCACCTAGTTTTTGAGTTACACGACGTTTTGTAACTCCAAAAAACGGCGTTTTTCGCGTCTCACCGCGATCTAATTCTGACTCCTCATCACCCTTTTTTTCAAAGCGCCCGCCCCCTTAGAGGTGGCGCGATTGGTAATGACACCGCTCTTCAGACCAGAGGTCGTGGGTTCGATTCCACCTTGGCCCACATGTTTTTTTTTTAACTACAAATTTATACACTATCACAGACCGGTAATTCATATTGATAATTTATTACAATTCTGCAAAGTTTAATGATTTTAGCAGCTTTTCTAATATGGACCTCAGATTCTGGTTAACAGTCTATGGCAGAAATACATACAAGTACACAGCCTGATGAAGCAGACAGAAGCAGTACCTCTGATTGGTTCCGCAGTTTCACCTCTTATCAGCACAAATCTCACCCTCTTCTGCTGTTTTCACCTCTTTTCTGCTAATTTGAGCTTCTGTTCCACAGTGCACTCAGCCTCTTCTGCTGTTTTCATTAGAATTTTAAGCTTTTCCACCTTTTTTCAGTTACGTGAGAACCAGTTTGGCTCAATGAGTAGCTGAAAAATATCAGCCTCTTCTGCTGTTTTAGCAGGATTTCAGAGTTCAGCTTTTTCACTTGTTTTAAGCACAAATTTCAGTTTCTTTACCTCATTTCACAACAAAGTTCTTCCTCTTCACCTCTTTTCTGCTAATTTGAGCTGCTGCTCCACAGTGCACATTTTCCCTCTCATCATATCTTTGCTTGTGACCAGAACTCATTTGGCTCAGAGGGTAGGGCATCTGTCGTGAGACCCGGTGGCAGAGGTTCGAATCCTACCTGTGACAGCTGCTACACATGTTCACTGCTTGCATGCGCTCTGCTTTCTTGACACTCTCCAGTGTGTCATTACACATACAGCCATCTTCAGCAAGCACTTCTGCTTCTACACTTCTTTTCAACTCGGCTTTTTGCTTCTTTACCTCTTTTCAGCAGAAATTATTCCTCTTCACCTCTTTTCTGCTAATTAGAGCTCCTGCTCCACAGTGCACTTAGCCTCTTCTGCTGTTTTCATTAGAATTTTAAGCTTTTCCACCTTTTTTCAGTTACGTGAGAACCAGTTTGGCTCAGTGAGTAGCTGAAAAATATCAGCCTCTACTACTGTTTTAGCAGGATTTCAGAGTTCAGCTTTTTCACTTGTTTTAAGCACAAATTTCAGTTTCTTTACCTCATTTCACAACAAAGTTCTTCCTCTTCACCTCTTTTCTGCTAATTTGAGCTTCTGCTCCACAGTGCACATTTTCTCTCTCATCATATATTTGCTTGAGACCAGAACTCATTTGGCTCAGAGGGTAGGGCAGCTGCCGTGAGACCCGGGGGCAGAGTTTCGAATCCTACCTGTGACAGTTGCTACACATGTTCCCTGCTTGCATGCGCTCTGCTTTCTTGACACTCTCCAGTGTGTCATTACACATACAGCCATCTTCAGCAAGCACTTCTACACCTCTTTTCAACTCATCTTTTTGCTTCTTTACCTCTTTTCAGCAGAACTTCTTCTGATTCACCTCTTTTCTGCTAAATGTTTAGCCTTTTCACCTCTTATTAGCACAATACTAAGCAGCTTCTGCTAATTTCACCAGAATTGTCAGTCTCTCCACCTCTTCTTTGTAAGAATCAGTTTGGTCCAGTAAGGTGAGACGCCGCCTATAGATCAGAAAGGCCAGGTTCGAATCTCGCTCAGGGCAATGTTTTTTGTTTTTTCAACTTTTTCTGCTTTTTTCAGCAGAAATCTTCAGCGTAAGGCATCCACACAGCATTTTCGCAGGAAATGCAATTTTTTCTAGTTAGTGTGAATGCTTGAAAAGCATTCACAGTATTGTTCTTCTAATCTTTATTCTATTTTATTCTTCCGTACGTTTTTTGAAAGCCTACTCCTTCAAAACCGTTCAACTTAGAAAAACCATTCAAACATCGTTAGATTCCTATTCTTTTGGACATGATTGCTTCTATTTTTCTCATTTTTAACATTTATATTTTTAATTTTATTCAACTTTATTCAACAAAAATTTCCCATGTATTTCAATGGGGAGACCCTTCAAATTCTCATTCAACTTACTCATTTTTAAACTCTTACTACTTCCACATACATTGACATAGAGCCACCATTCAAACTTTAAAACGAAGACAAGACATTCAACTATTCAACTTGTATTTATCTTTTCAATATCTATTATACTTTTTCTTCAGTTCCAGTTTAAGTTTCATGATGTTTTTTCACCCGTTTCAAAATTTATAATGGGTGTGTATGGGACGGAATGTTGGGGCTAGAGTGAGACAGCTCAACTGCTAGAGTGAGAGGAGCAAAAAAATTAATCTTAAAATCTTTTTTAAAACTGCTGCTGTGTCCGCAGCGTTTGCTCTACAGGTGTGATTTTACCCTCAAAACGTAGCCATGGCTGTCCTCTTTCATCCAATGTGTTTACTATTGTACTAGGTGTTACGGTTCTTTCATAAATGTCACCAATGCACAGCCTCCTCCCTCCAACTCTTCCATAGACTCTAATGTTAAAATGGCTCAGAAGGTTCGTTTGAAAATCAGAAGAGCATGGTGTCTTTACACTGTCACCACGTCCATATAATAAACTCCACAGGCATGAAAACTGAGAATTTGGTAGACTAGACATGGCTGTCGCTCACGGTGAAAGAATTTTGTCAGTACGACTTTTACTTTTCATTTGGGAACGATTTGTTTCGGCCTGACTTTTCTGTTCATTTTAAGCAGCAAAAGTGAGGCGCATGTCTGTGTACGTGTGTATGGAGCCATTGGGTGCGGTCACTATAGCAACCAGGCTCACACCTGCCTGCTTAACGAGCTCTGCCTGCCACTGTACCAAGATTCATCTTAAGCACTTCTCTTTCAACTGCTGCTGTGTCCAGAGTGTTACAGCCATCATTTTACCCTCAAATTGTCGCCATTATTGTTCTCTTTCCAACACCGTATCTTTCAAAGCTCAGGCATTTAAACTTTTTAAACTGTGTGGATCAAAGTGGAGGGATCACATTTGAGTCATTCAGTGATTCAAAGAATATGACCTTTTAATATTCTTTCAGATGTTTTCTGACTCTAAATGTTCTTTTCTCATTTCTTAGGTTTTTCTAATTTACAATTAAAACATTTTCAGCTTTTTTTCAACTTCTTCTTCTGTGTAACTTTCAGCTTTTAGCAGTTCAGCACTTTTGTTTTCAGGTTAAATTTGTTTTTTGTTTTTTTTATCTCATTAAAAAAGTTTTAACTCAAAATTCAGCAATTAATTCATTTCAGTGCATACATTCAGATTCAAGCATTCACACTGCAGTTTCTTCAGAAAATGCACTTTCTAGTTATATTTTATTATTTTTCCGTACGTTTTTTGAAAGCCTACTCCTTCAAAACCGTTCAACTTAGAAAAACCATTCAAACATCGTTAGATTCCTATTATTTTGGACATGACTGCTTCTATTTTTCTCATTTTTAACATTTATATTTTTAACTTTATTCAACTTTTTTCAACAAAAATTTATAATGTATTTCAATGGGGAGACCCTTCAAATTCTCATTCAACTTCCTCCTCTTTAAACTGTATCTACTTCCACATACATTGACATAGAGCCACCATTCAAACTTTAAAACGAAGACAAGACATTCAACTATTCAACTTGTATTTATCTTTTCAATATCTATTATACTTTTTCTTCAGTTCCAGTTTAAGTTTCATGATGTTTTTTCAGCCGTTTCAGAGTTTATAATGGGTGTGTATGGGACGGAATGTTGGGGCTAGAGTGAGACAGCTCAACTGCTAGAGTGAGAGGAGCAAAAAAATTAATCTTAAAATCTTTTTTAAAACTGCTGCTGTGTCCGCAGCGTTTGCTCTACAGGTATGATTTTACCCTCAAAACGTAGCCATGGCTGTCCTCTTTCATCCAATGTGTTTACTATTGTACTAGGTGTTATGGTTCTTTCATAAATGTCACCAATGCACAGCCTCCTCCCTCCAACTCTTCCATAGACTCTAATGTTAAAATGGCTCAGAAGGTTCGTTTGAAAATCAGAAGAGCATGGTGTCTTTCCACTGTCACCACGTCCATATAATAAGCTCCACAGGCATGAAAACTGAGAATTAGGTAGACTAGACATTGCTGTCGCTCACGGTGAAAGAATTTTGTCAATACGACTTTTACTTTTCATTTGGGAGCGATTTGTTTCGGCCTGACTTTTCTGTTCATTTTAAGCAGCAAAAGTGAGGCGCATGTCTGTGTACGTGTGTATGGAGCCATTGGGTGCGGTCACTATAGCAACCAGGCTCACACCTGCCTGCTTAACGAGCTCTGCCTGCCACTGTACCAAGATTCATCTTAAACACTTCTCTTTCAACTGCTGCTGTGTCCACAGTGTTACAGCCATCATTTTACCCTCAAATTGTCGCCATTATTGTTCTCTTTCCAACACCGTATCTTTCAAAGCTCAGGCATTTAAACTTTTTAAACTGTGTGGATCAAAGTGGAGGGATCACATTTGAGTCATTCAGTGATTCAAAGAATATGACCTTTTAATATTCATTCAGATGTTTTCTGACTCTAAATGTTCTTTTCTCATTTCTTAGGGTTTTCTAATTTACATTTAAAACATTTTCAGTTTTTTTCCAACTCCTTCTTCTGTGTAACCTTCAGCTTTTAGCAGTTCAGCACCTTTGTTTTCAGGTTAAATTTGTTTTTTTTTTGTTTTTTTTTAATCTCATTCAATATTTTTAACTCAAAATTCAGCAATTAATTCATTTCAGTGCATACATTCAGATTCAAGCATTCACACTGCAGTTTCTTCAGAAAATGCACTTTCTAGTTATTATTATCTATTCCGTACGTTTTTTGAAAGCCTACTCCTTCAAAACCATTCAACTTAGAAAAACCATTCAAACACCATTAGATTCCTATTCTTTTGGACATGATTGCTTCTATTTTTCTCATTTTTAACATTTATATTTTTAATTTTATTCAACTTTATTCAACAAAAATTTCCCATGTATTTCAATGGGGATACCCTTCAAATCCTCATTCAACTTACTCATTTTTAAACTCTTACTACTTCCACATACATTGACATAGAGCCACCATTCAAACTTTAAAACGAAGACAAGACATTCAACTATTCAACTTGTATTTATCTTTTCAATATCTATTATGCTTTGTCTTCAGTTCCAGTTTAAGTTTCATGATGTTTTTTCACCCGTTTCAGAGTTTATAATGGGTGTGTATGGGACGGAATGTTGGGGCTAGAGTGAGGCAGCTCAACTGCTAGAGTGAGAGGAGCAAAAAAATTAATCTTAAAATCTTTTTTAAAACTGCTGCTGTGTCCACAGCGTTTGCTCTACAGGTATGATTTTACCCTCAAAACGTAGCCATGGCTGTCCTCTTTCATCCAATGTGTTTACTATTGTACTAGGTGTTATGGTTCTTTCATAAATGTCACCAATGCACAGCCTCCTCCCTCCAACTCTTCCATAGACTCTAATGTTAAAATGGCTCAGAAGGTTTGTTTGAAAATCAGAAGAGCATGGTGTCTTTCCACTGTCACCACGTCCATATAATAAACTCCACAGACATGAAAACTGAGAATTCAGTAGACTAGACATTGCTGTCGCTCACGGTGAAAGAATTTTGTCAACACGACATGTACTTTTCATTTGGGAAGAATTTGTTTCGGCCTGACTTTTCTGTTCATTTTAAGCAGCAAAAGTGAGGCGCATGTCTGTGTCGTGTGTATGGAGCCATTGGGTGCAGTTACTATAGCAACCAGGCTCACACCTGCCTGCTTAACGAGCTCTCTCTCACTCTGCCAAGGTTAAACCTAAAAATGTTAGATTGTAGTAAGATTAACTTTTTCAATAGTACAATAAGACAGATTTGACAGGGTTTTGCCACAGATTAATAGTTTGTCACTAGTTAGTATATGCCAACTAAGTAGAGCATTGTGATTGGCACAAAGGTTTTTCAGATCTGGGCAGTTGGAGTCAGTTGATGACTTCAAAATCATCCTTTCTGACTGGATAATTAAAGCTCTCAGCATCTATTGGTCTGTAGTTAATTTCCCCACCTTTTAACTAACGTTTAACTAATCTAATCTCATTTAATGTTTCTGTTTATAGTCTGTATAGTTTATCTCCCCACGAATACACTCAAAGTAGTCTTAAAATAAAACCCACAAAACAGTTCAAGATTTAATACTTTTTATTTGCTCATTTAATGCCAGTTGCCCTGTTTTTCTGTATGTCACTCATTCGCTTATACTTGGGCAAAAAGTACCAATTTGTACACTAGTATAGTGTATTTTTTCCCTCTATCTCTCTATGTCTGTCACACACAGAGACCAACACACAGACATGTATATGCTCATTATTGCTGTTCAAACTGATGGTCAAATTTCCAAGCACCACCTGAACGCCTCATCTGTTTTTAACCTATCACTGGACCAACTGTCGTCATTCCGCTTCGCTCTCTGCTGTGGTAAGTACAGTACACTCAGTACTGCAGTGTTTTATTTTTATGATGGAAAAAATACATGTTTGACATTTAAACTCACATATCAAGTCCAACAGAGTTAAAAAGAATTCAAAGAAGAAAGAAAAAAGAATAACCTTCGCTATCATTTATATACGTTTATGATGTTTTGCTGTTAGCAGCAGTGCTAATGCTAGCTTCGATGCTAATGCTAGCAACAATGCTAACGCTAGCTATAGTGCTAACACTAGCCTTAGCAGTTGTTAACTGACAAAAATAATATTCCTGTGATATTTCTTGCCGGTCAGTGAGACAAAAGTAAGAAATTAGCTTTATTATTGCCATTGTGGCTCAGTTTTAACAGTAAGAGTGCTAGCGCTAGCAGCTAGCATTGCAGCATTGCTAGCGCTAGCTGCAATGCTAACGCTAGCTGCAATGCTAACGCTAGCTGCATTGCTAACACTAACTGAAGTGCTAATGCTAGCCGGAATGCTAGCGCTAGCAGCAATGCTAAGGCTAGTAACAGTCTAACAGTAGCCTTACATAAGTGGCAATACTTCAGTTAACTAGTTTGAATTGTAAAATGACTGCTGTATCAGTTGGTGTGCTATATTACTCTATAATTACCCTGCTGACTAGAAGTTCAGTGTATCATGTCGTGTGGGCTTTGTATTTCTGTTAGTCTGATAACACTGTACAGACAACTAACGTATTATTTCTCGTTTCTTTCAGGAACCTGACTGACACTGTGCTTTGCCTGGTAGGTGTGCACATACTGTAAGAGAAGTAGACCAAAATAAAAAAATAATATGACTAATATAAGCTGTAAAGTGATGGGTTCAAACTTTGTGCTAGACCTTTTAAACACAATTTTATAATAAATACACATAAGTGCAGCTTAACAATTGGGCTAAAATATTTTTTTCGTACATTTTTGTAGTCACACTACATGTGATTAATTAATGATTCACTCAATCATATTTGTATTTAAAAATATTATTGCTGAATTTAATTAAATATTTATTCTTTTAAAAAGTGCCCAATTATGCAACTTTTTGCACATGGCAGCCGACAACAGTTTAGCTTGAATATTTGTTTTGTCCTTTTGCAGTAGTCACATTTAGTTCATACAATTACCATGTGATATAATTTTAATAAAATTATTTTTTTTTCTTGTTTTTTGTTCAGAGTGTGTAGAAGAAGAAGAACAAGGACCAGATCTCCAGTCTTCTCTCTCACATCCCAACCCCCCAACCCCTCTATCCTCTGTCCTGCTCCACCTATTGTCTCTGCCTTCTTTCCATCTGTATTTCACTCTGTGGTTTGTGAGAAATTTTGCCAAACCAACAATCCTTTTGCGGTTTGATTTAAAGCCGTGTCTCTCCTGCTCTGTCTGTTCTCTCTGCTAAATTTTCTCTCTACCTGTTTTTCACTCTTGGCTTGCTGCTGAAAAACGCCAAGCCAACAAAGCAATAAAGAGTGCATATTTTGCCTCAACCTATGAACAAACTGAACAAACAAAGAAAAATCTGCGGTTTGATTTAAAGCCGTGTCTCTCCTGCTCTGTCTGTTCTCACTGCTAAATTTTCTCTCTACCTGTTTTTCACTCTTGGCTTGCTGCTGAAAAACGCCAAGCCATTAAAGCAATAAAGAGTGCATATATTGCCTCTACCTGAGAACAAACTGAACAAACAAAAAAAACTAATTCACGGTTTGATTGTGATTTCCCAGCCGTGTCTCTCCTGCTCTGCCTGTTCTCTCTTCTAAATTTTCTCTCTACCTGTTTTTCACTCTTGGCTTGCTGCTAAGTTGTGCCAAGCCAATAAAGAGAGTGCATAATATTCTCTCAACTGAAGAACAAACTGTCAAACGAAAGACAACTGTTTAAGACAAATAAAAACTGAAATATAAAAACAAAGACAACATCTCCTGGTGTGTGCCACTCTTGTGAACATATTTTCTAAAGACTAAGAAACACTTGCAGTGTGTGAAAATGCCAAGGAAGCAGAAAAAGTCACAAGCTGCAAAACAACGCTGGAAAAAGTTTGAGTTTCACAAAGTACCAACATGTGAACAAGCTGAGTTTGATTTTCCTCAGAGCTCTGCAGAAGACAGTGTGTCTACAAAGACCAATTCTGACAGTGTCAAACAGGCAGGTCAACATGTTCCTGCACATGTACAACAGGTATCTTATGCTGATGCTGTAAAGAGTGGACTGCAGCATGAATTTAATGAACAACATGAGGTGTCATGTGACCCACAGGTGGGTTATGCTGATTTTTTGAAAAGAGGCTGTCACAGTGATGTGGCAGGACCATCTCATGCAGAAAGACTGAACCTTGAAAACCAGCCCTCTGTTATACATGTCTGTGCATCTCGCAGCCAGGCTCATCCTAAATATGGAGACTCCAGAAACAAGCAGTGCACATGTAACTCACTCACATTTCTTGCTTTCCTTCATGAGAATGAAAACATGACTACAGCTGACCTTAATCTGGTCTTGGATAAAGGTGATGTGATGTACAAAGAGGCCAAGAAAAGATTTCCTAAAAATATTCATTTGGCAACCGATGAGCTGCCAGACAAAGTTGATGCTCGCAGGTCTATGTATCATGTCAACATGACACAGCCTTCCCGGTATGGGACATTTGAAGAACCTCCAGAGGAGGCAGTAGATACCTTTCTGAGCTTAGAAGCAGGACTGAGCTGCCTGTTGTCAGATGTGCAGTATGCCTTACTGATTATGAGTGGATTGTGTATCGCAGTGTTCAGATCCACATCAGGCATATATGGTTTCTTTGACCCACACCCCAGAACACCCATTGGTCTTCCTCTACTACTACAGTCACGTAATCGTGGTACAGCTGTGATGCTGAAATTCACACTCCTCAGTGACATGATTAAGAGGCTCCAAGATTCTTATGAAATGATGGAGATATCACCCTCTTGTAACTATGAACTGAAGCCTGTGCAGTTCTACAGTATGAGCACAGTCAACCTGAGTGATACTATCACAGACACAGTCTGCAGACCAACAGCTGCCACTGCTGTAGCACCTACTCACTCTGATACAACTGTTGATGAAGCAAACCCCTCTACTCCAAGGAGAAACACAACCACTGATCCGACTGAAAATATCTTTTGTCAAATGTCCATTTGTACGCCACTGGTGAAACAAAAAGAAGTCCACATGACTCAGTTCACATCATATGAAGATCAGAATGAACCTCCTAATATACCAACTGAAGAACTATGCAGTGAATTAAGTTTCCTTCCATCAAGTGATGCTTTTTCATGTCAATCAAATGCTGCCATAACAAATGTTGCTGCCTGTGACCTTTCTGATATAGTTTTACAAAAAGTGAAAAAAGTTAATAAACAACAAAGGCAAAAAAGGAAAAGAAGATTAATGGCATCAGAGAAACCCAGAAATCAGAGAAAAGAAAACCAAAAAAGGAAAGAACGACAAAAGTATGCTTCAAATAAAGATTACAAAGAAAAGAAAAAATCTTGCACAAGCGAGACATATAAAAACAATCCTGAAGTTAGACAAAAACAACAACAGTATATGAAAAGACGTTACTGTGAAAATGATGAATTCAGACAGAAACAACAGCAATATATTAGAAGACGTTACTGTGAAAATGATGAATTCAGACAGAAACAACAGCAATATATTAGAAGACGTTACTGTGAAAATGATGAATTCAGACAGAAACAACAGCAATATATTAGAAGACGTTACTGTGAAAATGATGAATTCAGAAAGAAACAAAAACAATATGTTAAAAAACGTTTTTCTGAGAATGCTACAGTTAGAAAGAAACAACAACAATATATTAAAAGACGCTACTGTGACAATGCTGAATTTAGACAAAAAAAAACAAACTATATAACTAAAAGGTATCAAGAAAACCCTGAATTCAGAGAGAGACAGAGATCTCGAGTGACTCAGCGTTATGCACGTGACAATGCATTCAGAGTAAGACACAGACAACTAATGAAACAACTAATGCGAGACAGGTATCAAAGTAATCTTGCATTCAGGATTATGCACAACATGAGATGTGCCATGAAAATAAAAAGGAAATACAGATGGGTGAACAGACAAACCCAAGAGAGTGACAACAGTGTGATCAACGAGGCCATATCTGTGTTCAAATCACAAATCAAAGCTGGACCATCATACCCATGTACTGTCTGTTTCAAGGCTTCATTTCCAAACCAAGTGCGACCCTGCACAAGGTCAAAGTATGTCAAAAACCCACATGTGGTTGCAACATGTTTGACTGGAAGATTTGTTCATGTTTGTGATGAAAACTGCAGAAATGAGCAGTGCAATGTTCCCGATGAGAGAAAGAGAGAGTGGATTTGTCACACCTGCCACGATCATCTTAAAAATGGATCCATGCCAGCGCTTGCTGTTGCCAATAAACTGGATCTTGCTGATACTCCACCTGAACTGTCTGATCTCAACATACTGGAGAGACATCTCATAGCCAAGTGCATACCATTTGCCAAGATCATTCCTCTTCCCAAAGGCAGACAAAGAGCAATTAGAGGAAATGTGGTCTGTGTCCCATCCGAGGTACAGGAAACTGTTGAAGCATTGCCTCGATTGAGAATTAATTCTCAGGTCATGAGAGTAAAACTGAAGAGACGCTTGTCTTACAAAGGTCATCAGCTGTTTCAGACTGTAAGCTGGTCTAAACTTGTGCAAGCACTGCATAAACTCAAGCAGATTCACCCACAGTATAAGGATGTGAGCATCAGAGATGATGCTGAGCTGTGTGATCCAACACTTCCTGATGAAGATGATGATGATGATGAAAACATGAATGAGGACGATTATGATGAGGCTGATTTAATGGAAATTGACAGCTGTGAGAAAAATGCACTGAGTGAAGCACAAAATAAAAATGAACAGGACATTGACACGTTACCCTGTGATGGTGAACAATCGCATGAACAGATGAGAGATGATTCAGAGCAAGCAGATGGACTGACTAATGGTGGTTTTGCACTCGAGTCCTGTTTGCAGCCCCCTGATGTGGCTGAGGAGATATTATGTTTCAGTGAAGGAATCTACTCTGTTGCTCCTGCAGAGAGAAACAATCCAATAAGTTTTTTCAAAACACCTAAACTGGAGGCCATGGCCTTCCCTGTGCAGTTTCCTACAGGCCAAAACACACTTGATGAAAGAAGGCTGATCAAAGTATCCCCCAGTGGGTATTTCAAATCAAGACTTTTCTGCATTGATGATCGTTTTACCAAAGACACAAACTATTTGTTCTTTGCACAGTTTGTGACTGAAATACACTTGGCTACATCCAGCATGACAGTACAGTTAAGGAAGGCAAAGCCTCTGACCAGAGATGGTAGAAAAATAACCTCAGGCATGTTACAAGATAAACATGAGGTGGAGAAACTGGTGCGAAATAAAGATGCAGTGAGATTCATGCAGCCTCTGAGAGGAACCCCAGCCTATTGGGAGAAAACAACAAGAGATCTTTTTGCCATGATCAGACAGTTGGGAACTCCCACGTTCTTTTGCACATTTTCAGCTGCTGAAATGCGCTGGCCTGAAGTGATCGAGGCAATAACAAGGCAGCAAGGTGAACAAGTGAATTTTGAAGGACTCGACTGGTCAGCAAAGTGTGACATCCTGAGAAGCAATCCTGTCACAACAATGCGCATGTTTGACAAGAGAGTTGAAGCATTATTCAGAGATTTACTCTTATCTCCCGCAGAGCCACTTGGCAAAGTCATTGACTACTTTTACAGAGTTGAGTTTCAGCACAGAGGAAGCCCACACATACACTGTCTCCTGTGGGTAGAAGGTGCTCCTGTGTTTGAGGAGGATGATGAGCAAACTGTTGTTGATTTTATAAACAAATACATCACAGCTCAGCTGCCTGATCCACATAAACAACCCGAACTGTACAAAAAAGTAACAGAAGTGCAAAAACACAGTAAGAACCACACAAAGACGTGCTTTAGGAGTTTAAGCTCCGGGTGCCGTTTTGGTTTTCCCAAACCACCCTGCAATGAGACAATGATCACAAGACCCAGTGAGGATGATGCACTGGAAGTAGAAACGGCAAAGAACAAGCTCAGACCACTGAACCAGCTGCTGAATGAACCTGAAACTGCTTCCATGAGTTTAGAGCAGCTCTTGGAAAGATGCAAGTTGACACATGCAGAATATGAGAGATACCTGAATAAAATGAACATGAGGAGTACGATCATACTAAAGCGTGATCCAAAAGACTCTTGGATAAATGGCTATAATCCACATCTGCTTGAAGCCTGGAACAGTAATATCGACATAAGCTTTGTTTTAGATGCTTTCGGCGCTGCAAATTATTTAATGAAATATATATCAAAAAAAGAGGGCGGGCTATCTGAGTACCTGAAAACTGTCATTGAGAACTCCAATAAGGACAGTGTAAATGAGTGCGATGAAATGAGAGCCGTCATGCAGGCATATTCAAAGAAGCGAGAGATCAGTGCACAGGAGTGTGTTGCTCGTGCATGTGGTCTTCACATGAAGCAATGTTCACGTGCTGTAATATTCATTCCAACTGATGATAATCCTGTGAAAATGAGTCGTCCCCTGTCAGTTCTGGACAACACAACACCTGAGTCTTCCAATGTTTGGATGACATCTTTGAATGACAAATACAAAGCCAGACCTGAAACACCAGAGTATGAGGAGATGTGCATGGCAGACTTTGCTGCTACTTGCAGGATTGTCTATGGCCAACAGAAAAAAGGTAAAGATGTTTTGCCCCTTCTCAATGAGATGGGGTTTGTGCAAAGGCGCAAAAACAATAAGCCTGCTATCATCAGATTTCACCGCTGCTCACAAGAAAAACATCCAGAGCAATATTACGGAAGACTGCTTAAACTGTACCTTCCTCATCGTTCAGACCACGAACTGAAAACACCATCGTTGCCAACCTATCAGGCTTTCTATGGTGCTGGCTGTGTACAGCTGCCAGGTACTGACCGTCTTGAGTACGTGCAACACATTGTCAAAAGAAACAGAGAAAAATATGAGAAAAACAGTGAGGAGATCGAGAGCGCTGTTGAGGAATATGAGCAGAACAGAGGTGTGACTGACGAATGGTGTAATCTGGCACCTGAATCAGATCTCGTAAGGTTGCCACTTGTTGAACAAGAAAGAGAGCGAGACAATGAAAATGAACAGGAAGATGTGCCCGACTACAGCCGTCAGGCTGATGCTTCAACAGAAGTCAGAGCCATCAGGGAACCCCCTGCTATTGATCCCACATTGTTACGTCAGATGTTTCAAAATCTGAATAAGAAGCAAGCCTGCATATTTTATGCAGTTAGAGACTGGTGCATTAAAAGAGTCTGTGCTCTAAATCCAGAGCAGTTTTTCTTTTATATTAATGGTGGTGCTGGAACAGGAAAATCACATCTTATCAAATGCATCTACTCAGAAGCATCTAAGATACTGAGCAAAGTGCCCAGATATGCAGACGACGTTGACATATCAAAACCCACTGTCCTGTTAACTGCTTTCACTGGGACTGCAGCTTTTAACATTTCTGGAACAACACTGCATTCTCTTCTCAAGCTCCTGAGAAGCTTAAAACCTCCCATTCAGGGACTTGGCAATCAGCTGGATGAAGTCAGATCAGAACTTTTGAATGCTGAAATAATCGTCATTGACGAAGTGTCTATGGTGTCAAGACATCTGTTTGCATATGTAGATGCAAGACTCAAACAGATCAAAGGGACTCGGAGACCCTTTGGAGGCATGTCAGTCATTGCTGTCGGAGACTTCTATCAGCTACCCCCAGTGCGACAGTCTAAACCTCTCTGTGTGCACGACCCGTCCGAGATCGACCTGTGGCGGGAGCATTTTCAGATGATCACTCTGACTGAGATTATGCGTCAGAAAGATGATGTTGTCTTTGCTGAGATGCTGAACAGAATTCGTGTAAAAGGAAAGTTGGATGAGCTTTGCGAAGCAGATAGAGATTTGTTGTTACAGGCCATAACTGAACCAGCCCATTGTCCGACTGATGCATTGCACATTTTTGCAACTAATAAAGAAGTGGATGCACACAACTCTTCAACACTGGCTCTGCTCCACACTCATATCATTGACATCCATGCAGATGATTATAGAAAAGATCCTAGAACTGGCAGAATGGCACTTCAAGACAGACCGTTGAAAGGAGGTAAAAACGAGTTACCAGACACACTGAAAGTTGCAGAAGGAGCTCGTGTCATGCTCACCAGAAACATTGACATACAAAATGGTTTGGTTAATGGAGCTTTTGGAAAACTACTTAGAGTAGTTCACTCTGAAAACGACCAACACATCATCAAACTTGGACTTAAAATGGATAATGAGACATCTGGAAAGAATAACCGCACACCAGCAGACGACATGGTGTACATTGAGAGAGCAGAGGAGAATCTGAAGCAGAAAGGAGTGGTACGAAGACAGTTCCCAGTGAAGCTGGCCTTTGCATGTACAATACATAAGGTACAGGGTATGACAACTACATCAGCTGTTGTCTCTCTTAAGAGCATTTTTGAGCCCGGCATGGCCTACGTAGCTGTCAGTAGAGTGACGTCTCTCAGTGGACTGTATCTTCTTGATATGGAGGAGAAAAAAATATTCACCAACCCAGAAATCACTGCAGCACTTGAGAACATGAGACAAGCCAACCTTGATGACATGATGCCTCTTCTACACGTGAGACAAACCCTCAGCAGGTCAGAGGTTTTCACCATTGTTCATCATAATACAGAGGGACTGCCAGCTCACATTAATGACATCAAAAGTCACCATGAATTGTGTCTAGCAGATGTTTTGTGCCTAACAGAAACACACCTGCGGGGCTCTTTTGTCGCAGAGAGTCTCCACTTGGAAAATTACAATTTGTTCAAACGCAACAGACACCTGTCCTACACAAACTTTCCCCAGATGGCAAACAGAAGTGGTGGTGGAGTTGCTGTTTATGTGAAAAGTGACATTCAAGTGCATGAAAAACAGTACATCCATAATGTAACTGACCTTGAATTTCTGGCTTTAAAGGTTGAAGCACCAGTCAGTGCTCTGATTGCAGTTGTATACAGACCTCCAGACTACACTCTGAGGCCATTCCTGAAAAACCTGGTAAGCCTATTAGACTCATTGGAGATCATGGACTGTCATCCCATCATAGTTTGTGGTGATTTTAATGAGAATGTTTTATCCAGTGCAAACAAACCAATCATGGAGTTGTTTGAGTCTAGGGGATACGCACAGGTCATCACTGCCCCTACCACAGAGAAGAACACACTGCTTGACCTAATTTTCATTTCTCAGCCCGATCGATGTCTCCATTTTGGAGTCATGAAGACCTACCATAGTTACCATGACCCAGTATACTGTGTATTGTCCTGTGATGATTCATGATCTAGATCTTTGAATACAGTAAGTAATTTCTATATTGTTGAATGACTTAAGAAAGTAGAGCGATATTTAAAAGTTGACGCTCTGCATTGCAGTATAATGGTTGAATTGTTTACATAAAATACAATTACATGAATTAAGTAATGATATCAGTAAAAGATGACAATTTTATTTATCACAGAAAATCTAAAATTCACTAACAGTAACCTATAAATGTCAGAAAAATCAAATATAGCAGTTTAAAATGAATAGTGTAGGCATATCCTCTCTGCAGCCAGGCTTCAACATCCTGCCAGGCTGCCCCAGTCTCACCGTGGCTGGGAGGGAGGGAGGGTGGACCAGAGGATTGCCTACACAACACATAAATGTTCAACAGCTTCTTCATTGTTTCTGAGAGAACAATAATGACTAAAGGTTGCTTTTTAAAAAAACAAACAAACAAACAAACAAACAAACAAACCTAATTACAGCAATAATGACAGTTAAGCCACTTTATGTGTGCCTCTATTTTGAAATACTATTTACAAAAATGTTATTATTTTGGTTTGTTATAAACTTTAAACTTTTTCAAAAGTATACGATTATATTTTTGGACAAATCTTTCGATGAAACATACATTTTTATGAGCTTTTATCATGTTTCGGCCAGTGCAATCATCAGGGTGGGTCTGGGTTGATAACTGCACATTTCTGGCCAGAAATGTTTCAGCAGTGTTACATAAGTAGTACATATGTAACACTTGCTTTCTGTTACCAGCTGATACCCTACATTTGTATAGACATTGGATGGTGTGAGGTTGGGGAGTTGAGTGGGGGGGGGGGGGTTTACGGTGGGAGCTGAGGGGGGGGGGGTGTTAGGTTTCCTTTTTTCTTTTTCTTTTTTAAGAGAGACACAGTCCTCCTGTGTCTTCTCCAAGCTTCACATGTAAGATCCAACAGTGTGAAGCACATAGCAGCTAGAAACTGTAATGCCACAGATCAGAGAGGCTTCATCATCACCATCTTCATCGCCGTACGATCAGAGCGTGAGACTTCACATCTGGAGCACAGGAGAGATTCTGTGATAAGTCCTCCTTCTAGCTTGTCCCACAAGCAGTCGGTGAGATTTACTCACAACAAAAAGGGTTAATGACATAATTTCCATGAAAACATGTATTCATTCTTTGTAAAGTGTTTAAATTGTGTTTTCACTTGACCTTAGGAGTGTTAGAGTGTATTGTAATGTCTGTACTCAGGTGTTTCCCTCTGTGATCCATCCCCATCACAGCTGAGACACTCAGGACTGAACAGACTGCACAGTTTCTGTGACCGAGCCTCCAAAACACCTTCTTTGAAACCACTCATGATAGAAGGGCTTCATATTTGCAGCAGCACTACTACAGGTATTCAGTTTATTACAGGATGTGTTTGTTTCTTAGGACCAGCTCTGAGTGCACACTACCTAACATATACACCTTTCTGTTCATTACAAACCAACTACTCTGGATCATATGGCCAGTTGGCAGGAATGTTGCTGCAGGAAAACATGCCTGGAGATCACCATCATTGTCAGACTGACTGTGCCTCCTCTGTGCAGTGTCAAGATCCTCTCTAAATGAGTGTGTAAGTTAACATTTTCATTATTTTATTCCCTTTGACAAGACAAGTATCACTGATATTTACATTTACAACTACATATGTTCCCGTTTTCTGCTCTTCTTTTAAAGTCCTCAGCTATCCTGCTTCTGTGCTGCTTGCCACACATCAAACACTGGCCGGATGACAGGGAGGATCCACTCTGAAGTCACTGGACGTGATGAGGATCATATGGGACTTCATAGTTTCACAGTAACATTGTGCTCTGTGATTACAGGTTTTAAATGGACATAATGACTGCCTCTCTCTGATCAACAGGCTAAAGGATTGTTTTCATTGTTAGTGCTCTGTACAATGTATGCTTATTTAATATTTCATCACAGAGCAAACCTTTATTTATTTAACATTTTTTTATTTTGTTTTAATGTTGAATTAACTGTAGGGATTTTTTTAAGTGGGCACTTGGGATGTCATATGACCAGAAATGTGGTAACTGGAATTCAACAGTATGGAAGAAAAAATCTGCTGAGAACGAAACACATACAAAAACCCCCAAGAAAATTCAAATTCATTCCATGTAATCCAATCTAAAACATTTTAAACTGCTGAACAGCAACACAAACAGTGTTAAAAAACAGTGTTAACAGAATGATTATGATGATTTTGTACCAAAGTTTCAGGTCACATGGCACACCTAGTGTGTAGTGTGGGGTATCAGCTGGTAAGTATAGGTTTTTTCATATTTGTGTCCTTAGAGTTTAGATAGATAAAGCCTTGTGTATAATAATTAGTCATAACCACAACTCAAAGTCAGGGACTAACTAAATTTGGGACTTTGTGTCTGAGCCCAGGTTAAAACAATGTGTAAAAAAGCATTTAGTGGCATGGCTGAACAATGCTGTATTGATACTTATTTATCCATGTTCACAAAAAGGACTAATGTGTTTATTTGATTATTTGCATGTGTTAAACTGTGTCACCACCTTACGCTTTCATTTGAGTTTACTCACAAATCTCTATACAGTTCTCTTTTACCACTGTGTGGACTCTGTTTACATTAAAACATAAAAAAGAATGAGTAATAAAAAGATGTGTAGACAGATCAGAAGATTAAGTAGACCGATAGAAACAGCTGTTCAGCCATGTTCTAAGAAACCAACACAATTTAAAGGTTCAGGATTGTGGTTTTAAAAGTTGAATTTTCATGTATTTCATATGTTGCTCATTATTTTTTATTTAGTTATTTAATTTAGTTATTTTTCTTTATTCTACCAGTCCTTTTCAGAAAGAAGCTGTAAAATATGACTTAAGATTTTTATGTTATTTTCTATGACATACAAAACAAATTGATGTATGTAATACTATTAAACATGATATACACATGTGTATATGTCTGAAAAACATCATGCTGTATATTAAAGTTTGTATTTTCTGCAGAATGTTTGTTCATCTTTTAAGTTCATTTCAATTAGAAGAATATGAACTTTTAATATTCATTCAGAGGTTTTCTGACTCTAAATTTTCTTTTGTCATTACTCATCTTTTTATTATTTACATTTTAAACATGCTTAGCTTTTTCCAACTTCTTCTGTGTGAACATCAGCTTTCAAAAGTTCTGCACTTTTAATTTCAGGTTAAAAATTCTGTATTTTCCAGCTCATTCAGATTTTTAACTTAACATTCAGCAATTAATTCATTTCAGTGCATACATTCAGATTCAAGCATTCACACTGCAGTTTCTTCAGAAAATGCACTTTCTAGTTTTAGAAATGTTTTTGCTCTTTTTTGCTCTATAAAATAGTTGTTTTCTTTTAGAATCATTCATCTTAGCAGTAGGATTTACATGAAAAGAGAAACAAATTAAGTTTGAGTGATTATGTAATTTTTTTGCACTCTCTGGTCGACTGACTCAGTGAATCAAATGACTCAAAAAAATCCAATTCACTTTGGTGAGTGACTCATTAAAACTTGATTCAGTAAAAAAGAATCAAATTTACCATCACTACTAAGCAACAACCACACCCTGCCACAACATGGCTGTTGTTGTTTTTTGCATTCTTGCTTTGCTTATTATACTGTCATTATATTTTGTGTGGTAATGATTTCAGCAAAGATCATAGACCACTCTCTATATATATATTGTGATTTTTTTTATCGTACATTTTTTTCTTACCATATAAACATAATTATGTCAAAGTTGTACATAGAAAAAATAATACTATGAACATTCTGCTTGCTTAATTATTAAATGTTATACCATCTTATCAACTAATAAAAGCTTTTTTTTAAATTACTTGCTGCTAGTAGCTAAAAGTCTTTAGCTGAGAGAACTTTGGTGAATGTTTTCTACAGGTGGGTCATTGTACATAAAAGACTCCTAAAAATTCATTTCTTTTATATTATGAAATTAACAAATGTAGAGGTTAGGAGAAGAAACTGGAAGAGGACTGAAGAAAAATAGCTCTATATATTGTTTGAGAGAGATTAATTATTAATATACTTTGTAATTTCCAACTGCTTTTCTCTTTCAGCCATATTAGACATTAATCTTTTAACACATTGAACTGGCTTTTGTTGATTTTTGCATTGTTGCATGACCTATGCTAACATTAATGTGTAGTTTTATGTGAAACTCATATCCTTTAAATCTTTAAATTTCTCTTTCTGTTTGTATTCTATACCTCACACACATTAAAAACACATGCAGGTAGATGTAAAGTGGAAGGTTATTGGGAGTGAAACCACCAAACAAATTTTTTAGTTTGCATACAGCAAAGTGCAAACGAAGTCATCATTTATACTGTCACACCATTAACATGATGGAAAACAACACATGAATGGCAAATTGAAAGACCATTAAAGAGTAATAAAACTTCTAACCGTTCCCATAATTTAATTCAAAAACACAGTGGACAATTAGTATACCTGTACTGTAAACACAATTATAAATTGTAAGAGTAATATTTTTAAGGTATTTTCTCTTATCTGCCTTCAAATTGCCTTTTCTTACTTTTCCTTTTTAACTTTAACTTTTATCAAAAACATTTTCTTTTGTGTTTAAGTATGTCTATGACAAAATGTAAAGAAATGTAAAATGTACTTTACTTTTCATACATAAGGCGCACCGGATTATAAGGCGCAATACGTGAAACAAAACAGTCAGATAAGTAAAACTTTACTTAACTCTTTCTTCTTGCTTTCTTGCTTCGTCCACTTCCGTACCATTGATTAATTAATATTGAATTCCCTCACAGCTGCTCTATTCCCATGTTGTTGCAGTATATTAATAACTAACCTTGTATTGTGGATGGATTATCTCAGTTGTTCTCCTGACTGAAGTTTAGCCCGTTTACAGCATTCTGCCATGCGATTGCATTTGTCCCTGACCATTGGAAACCCTTGTGTTAAGCTAGCATTCATCCTTTAGCTTACAGTGTGTATGTTATGCTAACATAGCTTTGTTGCTAGCAATCACGTAGCACATTATTATATACCAGCTAGTGACTTAATTAGTTAGTTAGGTTATTTGCTTGTTTTAATCAATTTTAAATCATGCTTTTTATTTGTTCTTGTTTCTAATGTCTCTGTAAAGCACTTTGAATCACCTTGTTGTTGAATTGTGCTATACAAATAAACTTGCCTTGCCTTGCCTTGCCTTAATTGTCACACCTGGTAAAGCAGCAACGCTGATCATTTTATTGAAGATGAAAGAATTTAGACAGTTTTTAACTCTCAGTGATGCTGCAGTGTTCATTTGACTTTGGGACCGGAAGCGGAGTTTGAACCCAGATTTCTCTGCGAGGCTCCTGACGGTGGCTGTAATGCTCCAACAATCCATTAAGCGGTGTGGCTTCGTAGCTTACCAAAGTCGTACTAACACTTTTTGACAGAGTTTTGAGCGCCGTGCACTACATAAAATCAGTTCGAGATGAGTAAGCACAACCAGAATTCCTACATAAGGCGCACCGGATTATAAGGCGCACTGTCGATTTCTGAGAAACTTAAAGGATTTTAAGTGTGCCTTATAGTGCGGAAAATACAGTATATTAGTGTTTTATCATATTATTTAAAAAATTATTCATTACAATGAAATATTAGCTACATAAAGTAACAGAGAGGGCCAGAGTCCACATAATCTGCGTTTTTGAAGTATATATATATATATATATATATATATATATATATATATATATATATATATATATATATATATATATATGTAGCCTGGGAAATGGTTAGCCACGCAGGACACAATTACTGGGGTTCTTAATGTGCAGTTTTATTGTCAATGACGACTGAATAAACTAAAAAAAAATGTCCTTTGACCTTTGCTTTTGTCAAACAGCGGCCATATGGACTTGTACTGAACATCTACAGCACGAGAGGTAACGTGGCAAAGTAACAGAATAACCTATTAAACAAAGATGCGCCACTACAATACGAGGAATAAAAGAAATGAAATGAAATACAAAATACAAAAATACGGCAGTGGCCTCTGTATTCCACAGAAATCTCTGCTCACTTGCAATACTGGAGCACACAGATGATCTCGCAGCTTATCCCTTGCATGGAGAAAATAGCCGCTCCACGCTGCACATACAGGTCCAACAATTTAACTCCTTCACAACATTCCCATTCCACATCCACAACAAAAAGAAAAGTAAACAGGAAGTCCCAAGATGCATTTCTTGTTAAGTTTTTTTTGGAAAACTGCAGTTAACCCTTAAGCACTGCCCCCCCAGTGACCACAATATGCAACTACACAAACCTATAAAATTAACAGCTTCAAGTGCACACAACATGCAGATAACCAAAGAAATAGCACAAGCAATAACATTAAATTACCCAATAACATTCTTGTCTTATCATACATGGAAACAAAGAAACAACATTTTAAGACCCCTTTTTGAACCTTAAATGGATATTTGGTTAACTGAAATGGAAAATATTATTATTAATTTACCACTCGGCTACATTCTCCCCTGCAATCAGTCAACGCCCTCGGTGACTACTAAACCTCGACTGAATGGAAAATCCCCCCGCAGTGTTGTGTTTTTTTTTTTTTTGTTCCCCAAACAGAGCTGCCCCTAGACTTGTTCAAATCTGAGATGCCATGTCAGTGCTAATTGCTACAGCATTGCAGGCAGATTTGGGCAAATGAAACAGGTTTGAATGTGACCCTGCAGTACTCCGCTCACTTTTCCTGACAGCGGAAACAGGCTTAGAGCCTTTGCTACCCTCCACCTCAATCCTGGGCCTGAACTCTGGCCCAATGCAGTTGGAATCAGGGAAGTCACTGCCTCCGCCATCGGAACAAGTCCCCAAGTCTCTCTCTCTCCTAGTCATATCAGTAAAACTTGTTTCAGGTCCCTCTGACCCGAGACCATCTGCCTGTGCTGACACTGGAAAAATGTCCCTCTCTGACCATAAGGACACTTGTGGCACATCTAAACGAGGTAGACGATCAACTTCCTCAACAATGACAAAGTCTGGTTCAGATACCACTGGTTCCTCTCCAACCACTGGGTGAGCATTGGTTTGTAGTTTGGTTTGAGTTCCGGGGCTGCACATGGTCGCAGCTCTGACCTATGAACATTTTTCGTTGGCCCTCCTTCAAAAGGTTCCACAGTGTGTGTGGTGCCTTGGACATCCACTACTTTGTAAATAGTGGGCCCCCAAGCATCCTGGATTTTATGCCTCCCCAAGGGCCGATGGCAAAGAAAAACAAACTGCCCAATGTAAACGGGGGGGGGGGGGGGGGGGGGGGGGGGCAATGGACTTTCTTGTTTTGAAATGAAATCCGTTCTGCTGCTTTTTGTTCAGAATACTCTCTGGCTCGCGTGTGGGCCTGCTTAAGTCTCTCTTGGTGAACAGAGAGCCAGTTCTGACCGTTGTCTGATACACACTCACGGCCTAACAGTGCATCAACTGGAAGGCGAGGCTCAAAACCAAAAAGAAGATAGTAGGGTGAGTAACCCTGTTGTTGAATGAGGAGTAGCATTATAAGCATACACAAGCTCAGGTAGATATTCTGGCCACTTTCTTTTCTTTTCAGGTGGAAGCGTTCTCAGTAAATCATGAAGAGTCCTGTTATATCTTTCACACTGAGCATTTCCTTGTGGTCTGTATGGAGTCGTCCTGGTCTTTTTAACACCATACAACTTGCAAAGTTCTGCTATAATCTCGCTCTCAAAATTTCGTCCTTGATCTGAGTGGAGTCTTTCTGGCACTCCATACTTCATAAACCATTCCCTGAGCAAAACCTTAGCTGTAGTGTCGGCTTTCTGATCTTTAGTCGGAAATGCCTGTGTGAACTTTGTGAACACGTCAGTCACAACCAGCACACTTTCCCGACCATCTGATGCTGGTTCAAGGACAGTAAAGTCCACAGCTACTACCTCCAGAATCAGAATCAGAATCAGAATACTTTATTGATCCCTGGGGGAAATTATCCAATGGCCTGGATGCCAGAAAGGCCTGCATGGGGGCATTAATCTTTGGCTGCGGCATCTTAGACAAGACACACCTTTCACAGTTCTTAACCCAGTTCTCCACATCCTCATAGTAACCTACCCAAAAACACCTCCCCCTTAGCAGGTTCACTGTGCGCTCAATCCCCTGGTGCCCCATCTTGTTGTGGACACTCTCTAGGACCTGACCTTTGAGGCAAACAGGCAAAAGCAACTGCCATACTGGCCCATGGAGGGACTCTGGAACAACCCTGTACAACAAACCTTCCCTTTCCTGAATAAGGTTCCACTGTTTTAAAAGTCGTCTCACCAGGTTGGATAAGGCTGCCCTTTCCTTGTAACTAGGTTTCTTTCCACGATCCCAAAAGGTTCTGAACCCTGTGATGGTAGGATCACTGCCCTGAAATGCTAATAATTCCTCTCTGGTATAGCCTGGGAGCGTAGGAGTATTCCCTTGCTCTGTCACCACTCCTGAGCCTGACTCCCAAGCACGTATCTGTCTCACCTCATAGCATTCAAGACCTTTAGCTACAAGATCTGGTTCCAGAGCAGTCCCTCGCCTTACCAGGCTGCAGACAGGGACACAGTCATCAAATTCTGAATCTGGATCAACCTCCGGCTCCCCTGCAAACTTCTGCCTTGAGAGGGCATCTGCAGCAGCATTAGAACTCCCAGGTCGATACTTCACTTCAAAATCGAAAACTGACAACTGGGCGACCCATCTCTGCTCTACTGCGCCCAACTTAGCCGTTTTAAGATGGCAAAGGGGATTGTTGTCAGTGAGCACAACAAACTTCGAACCGAGTAAGTATCCCCTAAATTTCTCAGCAACAGCCCACTTCAAAGCTAGTAACTCTAGCTTCATGCTGCTGTAATTACGGTCATTCCTCTCAGCCTGGCGTAGCCGGCGACTGGCATAGGCTATGACTCGCTTTGTGTCACCCTGTTGCTGATACAATACCGCCCATAAACCATTTTGACTGGCATCTGTTTCCAGTACGAAAGGCTGTGTGAAATCAGCAAAACCAAGAATAGGGGCAGAGGTAAGTTTTTCCTTCAACCCCTCAAAAGCTGAACTACACGTGGGAGTCCACATTGCATCAAAATGGCGGCCTGCCCATCCAGATTTCTTTGCACTTAAGCATTTGTTCACCAGGTCATGTAGTGGCCCTGCAGTCTGTGAGAAGCCTCTGATAAACCTCCGGTAATAGCTACAGAACCCTAAAAAAGACTGGAGCTCTTTGGCAGTGGTTGGAACCTTCCAGTCTTTAACAGCAGACACTTTGGATGGGTCCGTCCCCACCCCCTCAGCTGACACTTGGTGTCC
This sequence comes from Diplotaxodon limnothrissa, assembly GCF_057381915.1. Lineage (NCBI taxonomy): Eukaryota > Metazoa > Chordata > Actinopteri > Cichliformes > Cichlidae > Diplotaxodon > Diplotaxodon limnothrissa. The sequence goes on along the minus strand of NC_140617.1, from coordinate 23,183,708 downwards.
CAGGAACTTCACTGTGTCCTGAAGAAAGGCACATTTTTCGAGCTTCACCTTAAGACCAGTTTCAGCCAAGCGTCTGAGTACAGTTTCAAGTCTTTGGAGATGTTCATCAAATGTTTCAGAAAAAACTAAAATGTCATCAAGATACACAAGTAGCATCTGGAAAATGAGGTCACTCATTGTTGCCTGCATGAGTCGCTGAAATGTTGCGGGCCCATTACACACACCGAAGGGCATCCTTACGTACTCATAAAGGCCAAAAGAGGTTGTGAATGCTGTCTTGGGCCTATCACGTTCGTGCATGGCTACCTGGTGATACCCACTTGCTAAATCTATTGTGGAGAAGAACTTAGCACCCCTCAGCACATCAAAGCTTTCATCGATTCTTGGGAGGGGAAAAGCATCCCGCCTGGTTTTTGAGTTGAGCTTCCTGTAGTCGACACACAGCCTCAGACTACCATCAACCTTTCTGACTAGCACTATTGGGGAAGCATATGGGCTAGAACTCGCTTTGATTACTCCCTTCCGTAACAACTTGCCAATGTGTTCTCTCACTTCATTGTATTGTGTGGGGGGAATCCGTCTGTAGGGCTGTGTCACAGGTATGTCATCTGTGAGGTGTATTTCATGTTGCACTTTGTCTGTGTACCCTAGGTCTTCATCTTCTGTTGCAAATACAAATGAATATTTTCCTAACAGCAAAGCTAGTTGTGCCTGCTCGTCTGTAGTACCACCAACCTTAAGTTTATGTAGAATGGATTGAACATCTGTGGGTGGTTCAGGCTGCGTGCTTACACTCACTTCATCTGTATCTGCTGAAATTCTCTGAAACTGAACTTTACACAACTGGTCATTGTCTACAGTGTCAACCTCAGTCAAAAGTCCAAGTCTAGTCCTGGGTTGCAACCAGATGTCTTCATCAGACAAGTTCATGACCTGAACAGGAAAAATATGCCTCTCTGATGTTATCAAGGTTGGCACAACTACCAAACCTCCAGGTAAAGGGGCATTGCCAGGTTCAAGAAGCATTAAAGGACCTTTTTCACTGACAGTTTTGAGCCCTTTGGCCATGATGGTAGCCGCAATGAGGCTGGGACATGGACAGCATCTTTCCCAGCGAGCCTGGCACATGAAAGTCTGTTTGCTACACTAACCGTTTGTACTCGCTGAAAAGCCTGCCTCCAGTTACTGTCAAGGTTACCCTTCATTGTGGTTTCAAACTCTCCATGTACTAGTTCTTGGCACTTTTTAATTACATTCATTCCAAGGAGACAAGGCACAGAGCAAGACTGTGCAGAATCTCTGACTATAAGAAACCCTCTTTCTGGGATTGTCAGCCCCATCGCCTCTACTTCCAGCTCCACATAGCCTACATAAGGTATCTCCAGTCCATTAGCTGCCGTGATCTTCAGCCATTCAAAGGTAGAATGGATATTGGTGTCTTCTGCTGACCAGTGTTCGTTGAAAAACCCCTCTGAGATGGCACTCACTTGACTGCCAGTGTCGAGGAGACATGATACCTCCACTCCCTGTAGTTTGATTTCTACAGTCCTACATTCCCCAACGGCCCTCTCTAAAACTACATCTTTGTTCAGTGTTTTAGTTTGTGAGCCAGTTGCTTCCCCTCGAATTGTTTGGCTCATGACAACCGAGGGCTCCGGTTTTCCTGCCCTATTGGAGACACAGGAGCAGCATCACTAGACCCGAGTTTGATTTGTGGACATATCCTGGCAATATGCCCAACCCCTCTGCACTTAAAACAAATTGGCTGACCATCAGGTGTAAATGCAGGCTGTGGTTTAACTCTTGGCTTGGGGTCTGGGGGAGTCTGTGGGGCACGTCTACACAGTTCCGCTACAGCAGTTGATAGTGCAGTCAGTGCTTTTCCTAATTCTGCTAACTGCTCTCCCTGGTGGGCAACAGCCCGTTGCACTTCCTCTAACACTGAAGGGGGATCGTTGTTCGGAGCTGTTTTAGTTGCCGAGCATTGGGCCTCTAAGGCTTCTGATTGAACCATGTGGCTTCTCAACCCTTTCGTGGAATGAGATCGGTAATCCTCCATTTCCCAAAGGAGAGCCTCATCCCTCACCTCTAGCAAACTAGAGTGTGGTTTCTCCCTGACCATTTTCCTTAGTTCACGCCTCAGAGTGGCATTCTTTAACCCTTCAATAAACTGATCCCTTAGGACAGTGTTCTCATCAGATATTGCATTTGTGGACTGTTTTACTACAGAGCTCAGTATCTGAGAAAGTGCATGGGAATAATCACGGAGATCTTCTCCATCTGCCTGCTTACGGTTGTAAAAAGACTGCAGGAGCTGTGTGACACTACGCCTCTCACCAAACGCATTTCTTAGATAGGCGAATAAATCACTTGGCCCAACTGATTGACCCCTCATACATAACCTCACTTCCTAAGTGCTGGCCCACGCAACAATGAAAGTATAAAATCACACTGTTCCTCGGTGCTCTGTTCTCTGGACCTTGTCACTCTTTCAACCTCTTCAATAAATTCTTGAACAGACCTCCCGTCCTTTCCCAATTCCCCTGTAAAGACTTGGACCTGGCGTTCACGTGGAACACAAATGTATGAACGGTTAAGGGCACGACCAGCACTGTCCCTTTGAGCCCTTGTTTCATCAGTTAATCTGATAAGGTCATCCCTCAACCTCGTCAGCTCCTGAAGCTGGTTTTGTATCTCATCATCTGGAGCCCTACTTGGTCCTGCCGGCTCTAATGGGCCCTGACTGGATAAATCCCCACCACTGGCATTATCCCCAGCATCTGGAGCACTTGACATGGCGCTTCTAATTCAGTCCACAGTCCAAGCTTAAGTATAGATTAGCTATAATAAGGATGCTATGGGAAAAGTCCAGTTCAAGGAACAAGACTAATCTTGTTCGCTGCTATCCGATTGCCAGGTCCAGATGGGTTCTGTCCCAAGCGCCGCACCAGCAACTCTGCAGAATCACCACCTCCGCACGTCCTCCCGCAGTGATGGTTAATCCCTGTAGTCTTCACCACTGCCGTATTTTTTGTATTTTTAATAAAAAGGAAATAACATGCCACTGTGCCGCCAGTTAAAAGTTAGTGAACTAAAACTCTCCTTCTGCTGCACACCCCACTCCTGGTACCAAAATTATGTAGCCTGGGAAATGGTTAGCCACGCAGGACACAATTACTGGGGTTCTTAATGTGCAGTTTTATTGTCAATGACGACTGAATAAACTAAAAAAAAATGTCCTTTGACCTTTACTTTTGTCAAACAGCGGCCATATGGACTTGTACTGAACATCTACAGCACGAGAGGTAACGTGGCAAAGTAACAGAATAACCTATTAAACAAAGATGCGCCACTACAATACGAGGAATAAAAGAAATGAAATGAAATACAAAATACAAAAATACGGCAGTGGCCTCTGTATTCCACAGAAATCTCTGCTCACTTGCAATACTGGAGCACACAGATGATCTCGCAGCTTATCCCTTGCATGGAGAAAATAGCCGCTCCACGCTGCACATACAGGTCCAACAATTTAACTCCTTCACAACATTCCCATTCCACATCCACAACAAAAAGAAAAGTAAACAGGAAGTCCCAAGATGCATTTCTTGTTAAGTTTTTTTTGGAAAACTGCAGTTAACCCTTAAGCACTGCCCCCCCAGTGACCACAATATGCAACTACACAAACCTATAAAATTAACAGCTTCAAGTGCACACAACATGCAGATATCCAAAGAAATAGCACAAGCAATAACATTAAATTACCCAATAACATTCTTGTCTTACCATACATGGAAACAAAGAAACAACATTTTAAGACCCCTTTTTGAACCTTAAATGGATATTTGGTTAACTGAAATGGAAAATATTATTATTAATTTACCACTCGGCTATATATATATATATATATATATATATATATATATATATATATATATATATATATATATATATATAGGGGATGTTGTCTGGGGGCTTTTGCCCCCTGGTAGGGTCTCCCATGGCAAACTGGCCCTGGGTGAGGGACCAGACAAAGAGCGATTCATAAGACCCTTATGAAAAGGACACCGAGGGAACAGTTTACCCTGCCTGGGATAGGGTTACCGGGGCCCCGCCCTGGAGCCAGGCCCGGGGAGGGTGCACGAGGGCGAGCGTCTGGTGGCCGGGCCTTAGTCCATGGGGCCCGGCCGGGCACAGCCCGAAGAGGAGACATGGGCCCATCCTCCCGCAGGCCCACCACCCGCAGGAGGCGCCATAGGGGTCGGGTGCATTGTGTGCCGGGTGGCGGCCAGGAGCGGAGGCCCTGGCGGACTGACCCCCGGCTGCCAAGACTGGCAATAGGGACATGGAATGTCACCTCTCTGGTGGGGAAGGAGCCTGAGTTAGTGCGTGAGGTTGAGAGGTACCGGCTAGATATAGTCGGGCTCACCTCTACGCATGGCTTGGGCTCTGGAACCAGTCTCCTGGAGAGGGGCTGGACTCTGTCTCAGTCTGGAGTTGCCCCTGGTGAGAGGCGGCGGGGCTGGGGTGGGTATTCTAATATCCCCTCGGCTTGCTGCCGGTACGTTGGGGTTTTTCCCGGTGGACGAGAGGGTTTGTTCCCTGCGCCTTAGGGTCGGGGAACGGGTCCTGACTGTCATCTGCGCTTATGCGCCGAGTGGCAGTTCAGAGTACCCAGCCTTCTTAGAGTCCCTGGGGGGGGGGTGCTGGAGGGTGCTCCACCTGGAGACTCTGTTGTCCTGCTGGGAGACTTCAATGCTCACGTGGGTAACGACAGCGAGGCCTGGAGGGGCGTGATTGGGAGGAACGGCCTCCCTGATCTGAACCCGAGCGGTGCTTTGTTATTGGACTTCTGTGCTAATCACAGTTTGGCCATAACGAACACCCTGTTCGAACATAAGAGTGTCCATAAGTGCACGTGGCACCAGGACGCTCTAGGCTGTAGGTCGATGATCGATTTTGTAATCGTATCAGCAGACCTGCGACCATATGTTCTGGACACTCGGGTAAAGAGAGGGGCTGAGCTGTCAACTGATCACCACCTGGTGGTGAGTTGGATCAGGTGGCGGGGGAGGACGCTGGACAGACCTGGTGCACCTAAACGCGTAGTGAGGGTGTGCTGGGAACGTCTAGCAGAGGCCCCAGTCTGCGAGATCTTCAACGCACACCTCCGGCAGAGCTTCAACAGCATTCCGAGGGAGACTGGGGACATTGAGTCCGAATGGACCATGTTCAGCGTCTCCATTGCCGAAGCTGCTGCATTGAGCTGCGGCCGCAAGGTGGTTGGTGCCTGCCGTGGTGGTAATCCCCGAACCAAATTGTGGACACCAGAGGTGAAGGGAGCCACCAGGCTGAAGAAGGAGTCCTATCGGGCTTGGTTAGCCTGTGGGACTCCGGAGGCAGCCGACAGGTATCGACAGGCCAAGCGGAATGCGGCTCGGGCAGTGGCTGAAGCAAAAACTCGGGTGTGGGAGGAGTTCGGAGAGGCCATGGAAAAAGACTTTCGGACTGCCTCGAAGAGATTCTGGCAAACCGTCAGACGTCTCAGGAGGGGAAAGCGGTGCTCTACCTGCACTGTGTATAGTGCTGGCGGAGCGCTGCTGACGTCGACTGAGAAAATTGTCAGGCGGTGGAAGGAATACTTCGAGGACCTCCTTAATCCCACTGACACGTCTTCCGAGGAGGAAGCAGAGTCTGGGGATGAGGGGAATGACCCGCCAATTTCCGGGGGCGAGGTCACTGAGGCAGTTAAACAACTCCTTGGTGGCAGAGCCCCTGGTGTTGATGAGGTCCACCCCGAGTTCCTGAAGGCTCTGGACGTTGTAGGGCTGTCCTGGTTGACACGCCTCTGCAATGTTGCGTGGAGATCAGGGGCAGTACCTGTGGACTGGCAGACCGGGGTGGTGGTCCCCATCTTTAAGAAGGGGGACCGGAGGGTGTGTTCCAACTACAGGGGGATCACACTCCTCAGCCTCCCTGGGAAAGTCTATGCCAGGGTGCTGGAAAGGAGAGTTCGTCCGTTAGTCGAACCTCTGATACAGGAGGAACAATGCGGTTTTCGTCCTGGTCGCGGAACACTGGACCAGCTCTTTATCCTCTCCAGGATACTTGAGGGTGCATGGGAGTTTGCCCAACCAGTCTACATGTGTTTTGTGGACTTGGAGAAGGCATTCGACCGTGTCCCTCGGGGTGTCCTGTGGGAGGTGTTGCGGGAATATGGGGTGTCTGGCCCATTGCTACGGGCCATTCGATCCCTATACAACCGTTGCAAGAGCTTGGTTCGCATTGCCGGCAATAAGTCGGACTCGTTCCCGGTGGGTGATGGGCTCCGCCAGGGCTGCCCTTTGTCTCCGGTTCTGTTCATAATTTTTATGGACAGGATTTCTAGGCGCAGCCAAGTGGCGGAGGGCTTTCGCTTTGGTGGCCTCAGAATCTCATCTCTGATTTTTGCAGATGATGTGGTTCTGTTGGCTTCATCGGGTGAGGGCCTCCAGCTCGCACTGGAACGGTTCGCAGCCGAGTGTGAAGCAGCGGGAATGAGGATCAGCACCTCCAAATCTGAGGCCATGGTCCTCAGCCGGAAAAGGGTGGAGTGCCCACTCCGGGTCGGGGATGAGTTCCTGCCCCAAGTGGAGGAGTTCAAGTATCTCGGGGTCTTGTTCGCGAGTGATGGGAGAAGGGAGCCGGAGATCGACAGACGGATTGGGGCTGCAGCTGCAGTAATGCGGACGCTGCACCGGTCCGTCGTGGTGAAGCGGGAGCTGAGTGTAAAAGCGAAGCTCTCAATTTACCAGTCACCCTCACCTATGGCCACGAGCTGTGGGTAGTGACCGAAAGAACGAGATCGCGGATACAAACGGCAGAAATGAGCTTCCTCCGAAGGGTGGCTAGCCTCGCCCTTAGAGATAGGGTGAGAAGTTCGGCCATCCGGGAGGGGCTCAGAGTAGAGCAGCTGCTGCTCCACATCGAAAGGAGCCAGCTGAGGTGGTTCGGGCATCTGACAAGGATGCCCCCTGGGCGCCTCCTGGGTGAGGTGTTCCAGGCATGTCCCACCGGGAGGAGGCCCCGGGGCAGACCCAGGACACACTGGAGAGATTATATCTCTCGGCTGGCCTGGGAACGCCTTGGTATTCCCCCGGATAAGCTGGAGGAGGTGGCTGGGGAGAGGGAGGTCTGGGCCTCTTTGCTTAGGCTGCTGCCCCCGCGACCCGGCCTCGGATTAAGCGGATGAAGATGGATGGATGGATGGATATATATATATATATATATACACTCAACAAAAATATAAACGCAACACCTTTGTTACTGCTCCCATTCCCCATGGGATGGACGTAGAGACCTAAAATTCATTCCAGATACACAATATAACCATCCCTCCCAAACGGTGGTCACAAATCAGTCCAAATGTGTGGTAGTGGGAACATCTGCTATATTGAGATAATCCATCCCACCTCACAGGTGTGCCACATCAGGATGCTGATCTGACATCATGAGTAGTGCACAGGTGTACCTCAGACTGCCCACAACAAAAGGCCACCCTGGAATGTGCAGTTTTGTCTCACAGCAAAATGCCACAGATGCCACAAGCAATGAGGGAGCGTGCAATTGGCATGCTGACAGCAGGAATGTCAACCAGATCTGTCGCCCGTGCATTGAATGTTCATTTCTCAACCATAAGCCGTCTCCACAGTCGTTTCAGAGAATATGGCAGCACATCCAACCGGCCTCACAACCGCAGACCTCGTGTAACCACACCAGCCCAGGACCTCCACATCCAGCAGGTTCACCTCCAAGATCGTCTGAGACCAGCCACCCAGACAGCTGCTGGAACAATTGGTTTGCACAACCAAACAATTTCTGCACAAACTGTCAGAAACCGTCTCAGGGACGCTCAACTGCATGCCCGTCGTCCTCATCGGGGTCTTGACCTGACTCCAGCTCGTCGCCGTAACAGACTTGTGTGGGCAAATGCTCACATTCGATGGCGTCTGGCACGTTGGAGAGGTGTGCGCTTCACGGATGGATCATGGTTCACATTGTTCAGGGCAGATGGCAGCTGAGAATGTCCCAGTTCTTGCATGGCCAGCATACTCACCGGACATGTCACCCATTGAGCATGTTCGGGATGTGCTTGACCGGCGTATACGACAGCGTGTACCAGTTCCCACGAATATCCAACAACCTCGCACAGCCATTGAAGTGGAGTGGACCAACATTCCACAGGCCACAATTGACAATCTGATAGACTCCATGCGACGATGTGTTGCACTGCATGAGGCAAATGGTGGTCACACCAGATACTGACAGGTTCTGGGTCCCCAGACCCCCAATAGCGCAAAAAACTGCACATTCCAGGGTGGCCTTTTGTTGTGGGCAGTCTGAGGTACACCTGTGCACTACTCATGATGTCAGATCAGCATCCTGATGTGGCACACCTGTGAGGTGGGATGGATTATCTCAATATGGCAGATGTGCCCACTACCACACATTTGGACTGATTTGTGACCACTGTTTGGGAGGGATGGTTATATTGTGTATCTGGAATGAATTTTAGGTCTCTACGTCCATCCCATGGGGAATGGGAGCAGTAACAAAGGTGTTGGGTTTATATTTTTGTTGAGTGTATATATAGTTTTAGGATTCCTTTCAAAAGAGCCACCTGGCACTACGATGATTTTGACTTTTGCCAGTGTCACCTCGAAACAGTTTCACCCCAGAGATGGGTGTGGAAAGATTTGCAGAAAAAAACGGCGGATGAGGGGCGGCCGAAGAGTACACTTTAAGTACTGAATATTATGTCACTTATTTATGCGCAAATGTTTAATAACGAAGAACATTAAAACATTACTGTTGGCCACATGTCGGCAAAGTTATGTGACATTAGTGACGTTTGTACTAACTTGGTTTTAAAGCCTTTACTTTAAAATATATGCCGTTCAATAGCTGACCTTTATCTTACAGAGAATGATCAAAGCTCATGTAGCAAGAAACAAACAAATGAACAAAAGATTTTCTCCTTCATTTCTGTCAAACACAGCTATGACACGTTTCCAGTGGTTAGTATCATGGTTGCTAGGCAACCTGGGCATCGCAACGGAGGCCTTTTTTTTTTTTTTTACTTTATTGACAAACAACAGTATCAGCGCAACGGAGGCTAGACCGTCCCATTACACAAACCTCGCACTTCCGGCCTTAGCGGTCTTTGAGTACGCGGCCCTTGAGGATCATTGAGGCTGCGTACTTTAAGGCTGCAGACCCTGAATTGGGAGACAGCCAGTGATTCGTTTTAGTGATGGGATTTCCGGCTCTTTTTAGAGAACCGGCTCTTTCGGCTCGGATCACTAAAAACACTCCTAAAAATTCATTTCTTTTATATTATGAAATCAACAAATGTAGAGGTTAGGAGAAGAAACTGGAAGAGGACTGAAGAAAAATAGCTCTATATATTGTTTGAGAGAGATTAATTATTAATATACTTTGTAATTTCCAACTGCTTTTCTCTTTCAAGCATATTAGACATTAATCTTTTAACACATTGAACTGGCCTTTGTTCATTTTTGCATTGTTGCATGACCTATGCTAACATTAATGTGTAGTTTTATGTGGAACTCATATCCTTTAAATCTTTAAATTTCTCTTTCTGTTTGTATTCTATACCTCACACACATTAAAAACACATGCAGGTAGATGTAAAGTGGAAGGTTATTGGGAGTGAAACCACCAAACAAATTTTTTAGTTTGCATACAGCAAAGTGCAAATGCTCCAACAATCCATCAAGCGGTGTGGCTTCGTAGCTTACCAAAGTCGTACTAACACTTTTTGACAGAGTTTTGAGCGCCGTGTACTACATAAAATCAGTTCGAGATCAGTAAGCACAACCAGAATTCCTACATAAGGCGCACCGGATTATAAGGCGCACTGTCGATTTCTGAGAAACTTAAAGGATTTTAAGTGTGCCTTATAGTGCGGAAAATACAGTATATTAGTGTTTTATCATATTATTTAAAAAAGTATTCATTACAATGAAATATTAGCTACATAAAGTAACAGAGAGGGTCAGAGCACTACGATGATTTTGACTTTTGCCAGTGTCACCTCGAAACAGTTTCACCCCAGTCCTTGGATTCCTCAGGCCTCCAGAGACGACACGAGGACTCAGTAGTTACTTCACAAAACTGTTATTCATCCACAATCACTGATGCACCTTCTACAAGAGAGATGTACAAGACCGGGCAATTCCTCTGCAAGATCTCCATTACCCGCTGTTTTATAGAAGCGACCCCCACCGTAAACCCTATATGATGTGCCATAAAACTAAAACACTGTGTTTGTGTATGTGTGTGCAAGCACGTGACTGCCTGCGTGTGCACATACCTGTGTGTGTGTGTGTGTGCATGTGTATATATGTCTCTGTGTGCGGGACTTCCTGCCGGTCATAAAAGTCCATCTCCCGTCCAGACCACAGTTATCCAGTTACAAATACTGAGACCCCCACCCAGGTATCCCCTGGAGAATTTCCACTCATCTCTCTTTGTTTTACTTTCACAGCTCAAGGTGGGGGAGGGTCTCCTACAAGTCTACTCCTAACTTTGTGACACATTTAGGCCTTTATTACATCCAGGGCAGTTTCAGTGTCTTTACAATACTTCTACATCCTATCTAACACATTTCTAAATCCTAAAATAAGCTACAAATATCTTCACCAGTAAGTGGCAGTAACAGCTAGGACAGATGGCACAGTACTCTCTTGCAAAAGTAGCACAGACCAGTTATGGCAATGAAAGCCCACAGTATCACAGACCTGCTATTTTGCTGTTATTAAGTGAGAGTAGTATACAAGCATTATACACAGTTTTTTTGTTTGTTTTTTAAGTTGGTACTTCTTTAAAGTAGAAAGGTGTTTAATGTGACAAAGTAAGGGGACAGGGTGCGTGGAGGTTATGGTTGCGCCAGCTGAATCATGTTAGTCCAATGTTAGTGACTTTTTAACTGTATTGTCACATCAGGAATAAAAGAAATAAATGTAAATAAAAATAAAAACATCCATTTCTGACCTAAAAAAAGGTGATTTTTAAATCTGACAATTTTTGTATTTTAATACTTCTGTGCTTCACTAAAGGCAAATATTGTCATTTTTAGTTCTGTATTCATTTTGTTATTTTTATTAACCTTATAATGCCCTTTGTATGATATTTGATACATGAGTTTATGAGACCTCTATCTCATCAACATGATCAATACTTGCCATAATTTCAAAATGTTACGGACAAAACTCTTTTTTTGTCTGAAATTAACATTGTTGTTAACAAAACGTTGCCAAAAATGCCCAATGTATGAAACACAATACAAAAAATATATAATAAATACAAAAAAATATATATCATGCACAACATGATATAGCAAAAAAACACTTGTAGATTTTGTTATAAGGGTAATAAACATCTCAGTTCCAATCTGAATTTTAATGCCTGGTTCTGATGAATGTTAAATGCATCCCATGAAATTTTGTTATGTGACACAAATCTCTCTCCATGTGTCTTTGTGTCTCTCTCTAAATTACTATAGAATGTAATGAATGGCTCATAGTAAAGGGGAAAGAGGGACAAGACATTTTGGAAATGAATGAAATTTCAGACACAGATAACCCAATTTTTTTGAATTATGATGTCATTTATTAATGGAAAAAGTTATTCAAACCTACCTAGCTCTATATGAAGAAGTAGTGTCTTTCTAAACTTAACAAATGATTGTTCCTTACTTAGCAGCAAAAAATTGCAATCAAGATGTTTTTGATAACTGAATTACTGTGGAGGAGTTTTGGTTCACTCTTCATTGTAGAAACTGTTTTAATTCAGCCCCATTGGACAGTTTTCCAGCATAAACTGCCTTTTTAAGATCACGAGAAAGCATCTTAATATGATATAAGTACAAACTTTGAGTAAGCTACTCACAAACCTTTATTTTATCAATTTTTTTTTACCAATTTAGAGGTGGAATCGCTATTTTGTGGATCATAACATACATATCTGTAAGACCATTGAGCATAATTTAACCCCATTACATCCCTCATCCCAAGCTTCCCTCTAACTCGTAAACACATGTTTCTTCACTATGTCTGCAAACAGTGCAAACTCAAATCTTAAGAAAGTACTGTTGCTCTGAGGGAAGCAATATGGAAAAACATCTGGAAATGATCTCAAAATATTTTTATTTACTTTGAGTATAAAAGTAATAACATCAGTATCATTTCTCTTAACATTGTTACTCAGTGGAATAAAATTGATGAAACAGTTTAAGACAACCAAACAGACTTTTTAGCATTCTGACAAAACAGAAATGAAACTACACATCTACAATGACACATCAAGAAAGAAAGCACAAATAATTTAGATAAATAATCAACCTACTCTAACCACAGTAGATAGAAGGTAATTAATTTTACAATGTAAAGTAGCAAATAAAATTTAGTCTCTCCTCGCAGTCATGTGCCTTCCAAGCACCCTTGCTTCCAACTGTCACCTGTAAGGCACCACACCTCATCTTGGCATGTGGACATGATGACTTTCCCTCTTCACCCCAGGCCTCATAGTCCATCTCCTGCCCGTCCACCCACAGCCAGTCACCAGCCAGGAAACGCAATCCAATCCAGACGTGTTCAGTGGTGTTTTGTTTGCTCAGCTCTTTCTGGATCAGCAGCATCTCAGTCTCAGACCCCACACTGGCCAGGTCATCGTTGTGCTCTCTGCAGTACTCCAGAGCTTCCTCCCAAGTCTTTTTCTCAGTCACCACTGATGCACTGTAGCAGAAAAAGGGTCTTTTATTCCATTGGCCTACATCATGCCACTTGCCTTTACGCATAATGCCATAGTCTTCTCTATGATCATAGTCATTAGGTTCATTTATTGCCCAGAAACACATAGTTGGTGCTCCACCTCCTGACCACAGCCATTCTGTTCTGTCTGAAGAATTTCTTACCAGTCCGATCCAGATATTTTCATTGACATTGCTGGCGAGCTGCTGAAGTTCATTATTATCCCTCTCATTACTGACAGGAGCCAGGTCTGTGTAATGCTGCTGACAGTACTTCTGAGCTTGACGCCAATCCATTTTCTGGTCAATGTAAACGTACTTGGAAAAACATGCAGACAGGCTAAGCAGGAGCAGAATGAAGGTAAAGATCTGATCCATTGTTAGTATCTTTAGAGAGTCCCTCAGAGCAATGAGGATCCAAAAGGTTTGGAAAATATATGCTTGAGCTCTGAGTTTTGCCTGTCAATAAGTATTTGCAAATTAGGGCAGCCATGTTATTCTCGGAAAATGGTTCAACAGCATCAGGAACACACACCTATTGCACACTTGAAGTTGTTCAAGTAGCTGATGTGTCATGGTTATTATTTTGGTTTCATGATTCTTTCCTAGCATAAAGAAGATGATTTAAGTTCAAGTTTTGCATGGTTTAGTCTTAAATTTAGTTATTAACTTAAAATTTGTATTTCTGGTTCCCTGGTTTCTTGTCTGTTAGGTTCCAGTGAGAGTTAGTCATGCGCTCTAGATATTGGCCTGTTTCCTCAGTCATGTCTCTGTTTGTTTTCTCTGTGTGTCTATTGTGTCTCTAGCTCCCTGGCACTTGGTCATTGTCTGTCTATCATGTGATATTCTCTTTGTAGCAGAATGAGTATTATATTTGCTTTATAATTAATTTCAGGCCGATTTCAAATTTGCCTTTTCTAGCCAAAATTCTCAAAAAAAATAGTGGCTGCACAGGTTCATAGACACCTCACTGGAAATAACTTGTATGAACAGTTTTGGCAGTTCATCTTGTAATCAGAAGGTTGCCAGTTCGAGCCCCGGCTCCGACAGTCTCGGTCGTTGAGTCCTTGTGCAAGAAACTTCACTCGTTGCCTACTGGTGGTAGTCAGAGGGCCCAGTGACGCCAGCGTCTGGCAGCCTTGCCTCTGTCAGTGCGAGCTAGGGTTGCCAACTCCCTGAAAAATAAATAAGGGACACCTCGTGGCCAGGGCCGGGCAACCCAGTTCACCTTTCCCAGTGTGGTGAATTTTGTAGCTCTTTTTTTTTGTGTGTGAAATTATTTTTTAACCATTTGACTCTAATTTGATTTAAGCAGATGCATATTCTTTGTGATATGACCATATGGGAAACAAATGATCATTTAGCCATTTATTTTTAGCTCAAAATGACAACATTAACACAGTAAAACAGGTCTCTTTCTTAAACAGAAGCCTGTCATGCTTAACTTTTGAGAATATAAGTAAATCTTTCTTTAAAAGAACTCTGTCCTGCTTAACTTAAAATTATATAAATTAATAGAAAACAATAGAACGAAAAATATTCTTGTAACAGTGCACATATAGTGCATTTAGTACAAATGGCTTCAGTTGAGGTATTATTTCAGCTTTTCTAATTCTAATCAGCTGCTCCTGTTTGTAAACCCACTTGTTCCCATGATTACGCATCTTAACTCATCATCATTATTAATCTATTACTTTTATGTATTAGTCATCTATTTGTTGTAATCATCTATCCTTGCAGTTGTTTATTACACAAAATAAATTATATTATCACACATAGCGCTGATATTCACTGCAGATGCCCATAATAACCTTAACCAGAGGGTTTAAAAAAAAACAAACCAGTGTTTACATACCATATCTGCTTCTGCCGTGGCCTGGTGGACAAAAAATTGGTTAAGGGTTCCCCGAGCTTTCACGCCCACCATTAGAAGCATGCCTATGGAAAAAGTGCGCCGGCACACAGTGCAGTGCGCTTTATAGATGTTATCGTGCATTTTCCCAGCCAGGTGTTTTCCTTGTCCCATTCCTCCCTGTATTTTTGCAGCCTATTTTTCTTTCTCTGAGGGGAACAAACATTGCTGCTCTAATGCTGGGCTCACACTGTGCGATTTTTGGCCAATTTTGAGACGATTTTTGAGTCGTGCGACCGATTTGGTGATCGGCCCGATTTTGGCCTTCATCGTGCATCGTGTAATATACGTGAGGTAACGAGAAGCGATTAACACCTCACGACCAGCTCCCGATCATCAATCGCTCGTGAGAGTGTCACCACAGCCGCTCACACTGCTCACGCGCAAACACGTAAACATCAGTGAAAAAGATGGAGCAGCGCGGCTGTGCAGCGTGTGATCTGGACACAAGCGATGGAGGCACAACTTGTAGAACTTTGGAAAGCTCATCCGAGCCTTTTCAATGTGGCATCACAAAATTATCACGACCACAACAACCGTGAAAATAGTTGGATTTACATTGCTGCTCAATCACAGCTGCCTGATCAGTGTTTTTCATTAGCAATTTAGCAAAGTTGATGGTGGTGGTGTGCGTGTCTGTGTGAGTGAAAGACAGAGAGAGAGAGAGCGACAGATTTTCTGTTATAACCTTCATTTTATGGAGGCACAGTGTGAGCACTCAGGTCGCATCAGAGCATCGGGTGGTATAGTGTTTCCCTGTTGGCCATGCTTCTTGTTGTGGTCATCTGTTGCCTTCCGGTATTTTCTCCGTAAGCGACCTTTCCTGGACCAATGAGATGAGCGGTAATCTGAATTGTCATACTCGAATTGTCATAAGTGTGCTGTCAGCTCATTGGTCACAAAGCAGGAGAGGGGCTGGGAATTATGTTTTCAAACAAAGCGTTAATTCCATAAACATTTATAGACTACTTTTGATTCTCACTGTAATACGGGACAAAGTGCGTCCCTTATTAGCTCAATACGGGGCGTGTACTTTTGTTTCTAAATATGGGACGATTCCATTTTTTAAGGGACGGTTGACAACCCTAGTGCGAGCTGTAGCTACAACGTAGCTTACCATCACCGGTAAGCTACGTATGAATGGGTGGATGACTGAATGTGTAAAGCGCTTTGCGCTCCTTAGGGCCTAAGTAAAGCGTTATAAAAATACAGGCCATTTACCATTTTAATCTGGCTTCCGTTCATTTCATAGTACAGAAACAGCTCTAGTAAAAATCACAAAAGATCTTTTGCTTGCAGCTGGCTCTGGACTCATCACTATAGAATAGAATAGAATAGAATAGAATAGCCTTTATTGTCATTGTACAGAGTACAACGACATTGGAGTGCCACTCCCTTGGTGCAAGTTTCAATAATAAATATAAATGTAAAATATAAAAAGTACAAAAAAACAAACGTAAGTACTCAAACAATAGTATGTACAATATATACAGGATAGCAGCATTAATATAATGACAGTGATGGTATGGAATAGGTTCAATTGTTTTTGTGCTTATTTACTACTGTCACGGCCGGCGGAGTGAGCCGTGTGGTGTGGGGGAAAAGGAGGACCCAAAATGCGGCAGTGACTGATGATTCGAGTGTTTATTTACAAGTGGTGGAGTGGCAAAAACAGGCAGTGAGGCATGACAAAACAACTGAAGAAACCTAAACTGGGAGAACTAAATGACAAACCTGAGGCCATACAAAAGGGGTGCGGGGCAGAGAGACGCAGAGACAGGAACGGAACACCATAGAACGCAGACGAGCCGACAATGAACACAGACCGACACCCACTATATATACACATACACACATACACAAGGTAATCGGGTAATCGCACACAGGAGGGAAGAACAGCTGATCTGAATACACATGATGACTGGAGGACACAAGCTGAACACAGTGACAACAGACACAGACCGTCAGAATAGAACAGGAAATCCAGAACATGAGCCTTCAAAGTAAAGTAGGTAACACACAGACTGATTTACAACACAACACGGGGACATGAACAGAGCACCAAGGACAGACACAGGTAGGGCTGAATATACACCAAACTTCAGGTTCAACCCTAAACTAATACAAAATCAGAATAAACACAAGGCACAAAAATTAACTTCAAGGAAACACAAAACGCTGGGTCAACGACCCAGGACCATGACAACTACGGTGATAGCTCTGGGAAAGAAGCTATCCCTGAATCTGTTTGTCCTGGTTTTATGTGACCTGTACCGTCGGCCTGACGGTAATAGTTCAAACAGTTGATTGCTGGGGTGAGAGTAGTCCTTGATGATATTGCCAGCTCTGCTGAGGTACCGAGAGTTTGCAGTGACCTGCAGGCTGGGCAGAGAGCAGCCAGTGATCTTCTGGGCTGTGTTGATGACCCTCTGCAGTACTTTCCTGTCCACAGCTGAGCACCCTGCATACCATGTTGTTATGCCGTACGTTAGGATGCTCTTTATGGTGGCTCTGTAAAATGTCACCAGCAGCCTCTCCTCCAGGTTGTTCCTCCTGAGCACTCTCAGAAAGTGGAGATGCTGCTGGGCCTTTTTTACCACCGCCGTGGTATTTGCAGTCCAGGAGAGGTCATCAGAGATCTGCACGCCCAGAAACCTCATGGAGTGTACCCTCTCCACACAGTTCCCGTGAATGTAAAGTGGGGCCGGGTCTGCTCTGCCCTTCCTGAAGTCCAAGATAAGTTCTTTAGTTTTCGTGGTGTTCAGTTAACAACCTCGTTAACTGAACACCACTCAGTCAGTCTGTTGACCTCATCTCTGTAGTCCGACTCATCCCCCCTTGAGATGAATCCAACCACTGTGGTGTCATCCGCGAACTTTATGATGGTGTTTGAGAGATGGGTAGGGGAGCAGTCGGATGTGTAGAGCGTAAACAGGAGGGGACTCAAAACACATCCTTGTGGAGACCCGGTGCTGAGTGTGATGGTGCTGGACCGGTGGGGGCCGAGTCTGACAGACTGTGGTCTATTTGTCAGGAAGTCCTTGATCCAGAGGCAGATGGGGGTGGAGAGTCCCAGGTGAGACAGTTTCTGGACCAGGATCTCCGGGATGATATGATTGAATGCTGAGCTAAAGTCCAGGAAGAGCATTCTCACTATCCTCATTCTCCTTGACCTTCAGCTTACAACTTCCCACCTCATCCTTCTTCATAGATTAACATCTATTGGCATCAATGATATAGCACTCACCTGGTTTTCCTCATATCTCTGGCCGTTCACAGTTAGTTCAATTACTTACAGACCACTATCCGTTCCAGTGAGTGGGTCCTTCACTTTTTGTTATCTATCTCCTTCCCCTAAGTAATATTTCCAAGAATTATAACATCAAATTTTACTGTTGTGCAGATGATAGCCAGCTCTACCTATCTACCAAACGCACACCTACTCTCCCACCCACATCCATTTCTGATTGTTTAAGTGAAATCAAGGCTTGGTTTACTTATAACTTTCTTGAACTTAATGGCAATAAAGCAGAATTTATTTTAATAAGCACCAAATCAAAACTGACTAAAGTTTAAACCAGAAGTCTTTGATTATGCATTGATAACTCTGTTGTCACAACTTCCCCTCAGGTTGTAAGTCTTGGTGTCATCCTCGACAGAACTCTTTCCTTCACAGCACATATAAACAATATAATTCGGTTTTCTTATTTTCATCTCCGTAATATTAACCGCCTTTGTCCTTCACTCACTCCAAACATTAACGCCATACTTGTCAATGCTCTTGTCACATCTCATTTAGATTACTGTAATTCTCTTCTCTATGGTCTACCTCATAAATCTGTCAATTAGTGATGGGATTTCCGGCTCTTTTTAGAGAACCAGCTCTTTCGGTTCGGCTCCCAACCGGCTCTTCAGGTTGTTTTGTTGCTTTAATTAATTTATTATTAACAACAATATAAAATTATGCACAAAAGGAATTACTAATGTAAAAAAAAGTGGTTTTATTTATATATGTTTATATATAAATATATGCTGTGGCCCCAAGAGACAAAACACGTACAAACTCCAAAAAGCACATACAAACTCCAAAACACATTCCTGGCGTTAACTGAACTTCCAAAACAGAGCTACCTAGATCACTTAAATTACACAATTGAAAGCATATGTGTATTGTTTGTGTATTTATACACAAGTACTCATATATATTCAAATAATTTAAAGAAAAAATGTTCATGTACCTGTTACCACACCAAATCCAGTCGTTGGTACTTGCTGCCTTGTGTAGCCACTAAGTAACAAAAGCTCAACACTGTGCCTAGCATCCTGGAGCACTTCTGTTGTCTTTTGTGCGTGCTATGGAGTTTTTACGTGTTTTGGAGTTTTTACGTGTTTTGGAGTTTTTACATGTTTTGGAGTTTGTACGTGCTTCAGGGTATCATCGTAAATATACTTTTTTTTAATTCACTCCAAAAAAAATTTAATAAATAAATCATATAATACAAAAACCAACTATTCACATTTCAACTTTTAACTATTTAAATTTTCAGCTTTTTCCTTTAAAACAAATTTTAAGTGAAACAACACAAAACACTACAACCCACAACACAATTAAATATAAATTAAAATATGAAAACAAAAAGAAGATGCACATTCTCTGTCATATGGGCCATCCATCCATCCATCCATCCATCTTCATCCGCTTTATCCGGGGCCGGGTCGCGGGGGCAGCAGCCTAAGCAAATGTCATATGGGCCTGCATGAATAAACTTTTTGTATACTTTATCATCTGCAACTGAATATAGTTGTGGATGATTACTATACCTTTCTAATGTGACGTTGTTGTCCCTGGCTCTCTTTCTCTCTCTCTCCCTCCTGCTCTGTTCCTGTGCTACTGTGAGTGTAACTACCGCCCCTCCCCCTTTTCCCAGCACAAAGCACAAGGCTCGCATGCGGAGTGAAGCAGGAAAAAAGTGCGAAAGAGAGGGTGAGAGAAAGAAAAAAAAAACAACCCACGGCTCGCAACAAGGAGCCGGCTCGCGTCATTCACGTCAAAGACCCGGCTCTAAGAGCCATTTCGTTCGCAACCGACACATCACTAATTTGTTTATGCTACGATTCAGCACAGGAAGGGAGGGGGTGAGTGAGTCCTGAGTGATTTGTTCATGCTACGATTCAGCACAGGACAGGAGGGGGTGAGTAACTCAAATGTGCTGTTAGCATGTTAGCAGAGCGATGCTACTGTGAACTGAGGAGCTATTGTCTTGATGTGAGCTTCTACTCAGGGTTTTTTCTTCCAATTCAGAGCAGATATGTTTTTGATAAGAAACTGGCTGTTGTTTTTTTTCCCACACAATTTTAATTATAAGCTAGATATATTTCTACTAATGAAATTAGTTTGCTAACAGCAACAGGGATGAGTCAGTGAGTCAGTTGGGCTTGTGAATCATGATTCACGAGTCAGTAAAGTGATTCTCGAGTATTGAATGATTGGCTCATGATTCGCGCATCACTAGCGTAGTCTCCTTCTGTTTAAGTTTAAACTTGCCTGCGTTCAACTTAATGTTTTTCTGCCTGCAACGAGTCAAAAACTGTCTCATCTTCTCGTCATGGTCACGTACTGCTTCAACATCTGAGTCCCCCTGACCAGTGATCAACACATCATCTGCAATGATGTAGATCTCTGCCAGTCTATCCAAAGCTTGTGTGAGCTTTCTCTGGAACACTTCCAAAGCTGGACTTATCCCCATTGGCATCCTCAGCCATCTGTAACGGTTTTGGATCGATGCACACCCTTAAGTCCCCACTCTGCTTTTGGACCACAACCATCCCACTGATCCACTCTGTGCTGCTTTCGACTGGTGTGATGATCCCTCTGCGCAGAAGATCCTGAAGCTCATTCTTTAACGGTTTTATCATTGCAATAGGGACACGCTGTTTTGGTAACTGCACTGGTTTCACAGTTTCATCCACCTCGAGCCTTAACTCTCCCTCCAAACAGCCATCCCCTGTGAAGACATCAGCATACTCTGCTTTAATCTGATCCATGTTCCACTCATTCGCTGTTGGGTGCTCTGCAGTAACAATGCTGTCCAGTTTCAAGATGTTTTCATAATGCATTGAATATGTAGTCCCTTTAACTTCTTTCCTTCTATTATTAAACCATTCATTCATTCTTTTTCCTTACGTTCTTCTAACCTTTTCACTGTGTTTTCTTTGCGTCTTTACAACAAGAGTGTAAAGTTAATAGCAGTAAATGTCAAGGCTTTCTGATTCTCAGTGAGATAGAGCGAGCTAGAGGAGCAGAGAGGGATGTATTAAATGAGGGTTAACTACCACACTCATCCCAGAACAGAATGCATGTACAAATCAAGTTCTCTCCTTAGTTCGTTTTCATCCTCCTAGTCCTCCTCCTCATCTCCTTGTAACCCTGTTAGTGAGTCAGTATTTTACTGACTCACTAACTGACACTGGCACTATCGGGGGTTTAGAGGCGGCGTATGCACACAGATTGAGGAGGATCTAAGTATGACGTGGATGACAGAGGAAATCGGGCGTTTTACGTCTATCTTGCCTCCGACGGTTTTCTCACCTTGGTGGCCAGCTCCTTCTCACGATCCACCAGCTCTCGATGTCAGCGGAATCGTAGCTGCTGCTCTCGCTCGGCCTGATGGCGCTTTTGAAAGGTGGTGCTTGAGATCTGCAAGGAGATGGAGGTGGACGTGGACAGAGTGCCCGAGCTCACGCTGGGGGACAGAGACTCGCTCAGGGACTTGGTGGTGGGAGCTGTTCCCACGGGAGCCGCCTCTCCCAGTTTCTCTCTCAGCGCCAGAAGGTGACGGGTCTTTTCATCCACCTGGACGAAAGATGGGGACGAATGTGAGGTGGGGAGAAGAGGGGAGGGTTAGTCATGTAAAGTCTGTACTCTAAAAAACCCTTTTTAGAATAGCACTTTGGTCTTTGAGTTGAAAAGTCTTTTTTCCCTCTACGATATTAAACAGAGATTCATTTCTTTATAAATCTTTTAAGGCCCCACCTCCTGCAGCTGCTCCATCTTCTCTAGCTCCCACTGGTGCTCAAGGATGAGGCTATCTAAGGAAAGAAGGAAACTTTGTAACAGGGAAGATATCTTTGATTGTGAAACAGAGATGGCCACAGTGCAGCAGCCCAGATTTACCAGTCAGGAGTTCTGGAGTATTCAGTCCCAAAGAGGTTCTTGCGAGAACGGGGTGGGGACAACTGCAGATGTCTTTGGTGATAATGGCAGGCTGGATGCAATGGTCCAGCTGTAAAGAGGAGATAAAGGGTGTGTGTTAGACACGATGACATCAAGAGACTTACAAACACGTAAAAAAACAGGTACAACACGGCGGAGCAGCGGCTGACCTCCAGATACGCAGATAAGGTCATGTAGATCTTCTCTCCATAGGGAGTTACGCAGTTGAGCAGGGAGCTGTCCCACACTGCCTCAAAGCGATAGAAAGTGCTGAAAAAGACAGAAAGAGGAAAAGTTATCTTAACAGCATTATTTTTTTATGAAGTCCTACTTGGTGCTAACATTACAGGGTCTCTGTTTACAGCAGTGTGTCATGTTGTTAAAAAAAGTGAGTGACGTGAGCACAGTTCTGACATATCAAGAAGTGAACACAGTGACTGAAGCGGTGTTCACATTCATCCTTTAATCATGACAAAACGTGAGGAATCGCACTGAGGTGAGACCTTGACAACAGACAAATCAGGAGCCACAGAGTGTCAAGTGTCAGCCGACACCAATCGGGACAATGATAAGAAAGAAATTCATTTACAGACACGTGAAAAAAGCAGTTTAAGGATCTGGATCTGGATTATTACACCACATCATCATTATACCTGTGATTCAGCAGCTGATGGAACCAACTTTAGCAGCAAAAACTTGAGGTAATCATTTTTTATTAGTGTTTCACAGCAGTGTGGACGGATTTCTGGCCCATTTGTCTTTACAATGTTTCTTCGGTTCATTAAAGTTTGCAGATATTTATTCATTCACAGCTTTCTTAACGTTCAGTCATGTTGAAGTCTCAACTTTGAGCCACTGCAGCACCACTCTGTTGTTGCTTTGCTGCTGCGCTCTGGAGTCACTGACCCAACGATGATCTCTTTGACTCTCGAGTACTTCATGTCTCACTCAGTGACCTGGACACTTTGCAGGTTCTTTGGCAGCAAAAAAGCTCAAATAATCATCACCCGAGCAAAACCGTTGGTATGACCTGTTTGTCTGATATGCCGTGTTTGGTTTTCATCAATGTTGAAGCTGTGCATTAGGGCTTAGGTTTTCAACTTTGCAAACCTAACCCATGCTGCCATGTTGTATTTAGCATGCTAACTGTGGCCTGTAGAGCCTCAGATGTGTGGGGTGAATTTTCTGGGACGTCCACTCCTGGTAAGATTGGAAACAGTCTTTGAATTTTTTAACTTGCGAATAATCTTTCTTGCTGTAAAATGATGGACTTCAAAGCCTTCCCACATTCGTGGGTATCAACAACTGCTTCTCTAATCCTCAGTAGTGGTTACACTTACTGATGATCTATTTCATTTGATTAGCACTTGGCTGATACTGACCCTCTTAACTAATTATGGAAATAGCCTTGGATGTACTACACCACATCTGAATTTCGGCTCAGTGTTTGTTAAATAAATAATGACCTGGTATAATGTGTTATGTGTTGTTCATCTGAGGTTGCATTTACCTCATATTAAGACCTACTAAGGACCTGATTGTTTTTTTTTAAATTATGTCCTGATACATAAAACCTGAGAGCTCACATAACTGCATATGCTCAGAATATACAGCACACATGGATACAAATGACTGCCTTGCAGCAGCAATCGTAAGGCCATCACTATGAGCTCTATACAAGGTTACACTGTTCCTGTTATTAACAGCAGGGGGCACTATCAGCCACAGACTGAGAGCCAGATATGCTCTGCTGGTGCCTCATTGACCTCATTGTTACTGAGGTAAGACTTTATAGTGAGAAACAGCTGAGGGGGAAAACATTGATCTGGAAACATCTGAGTGTTACAGAGGATATACATAGCACTACGGTTCAGTGTCACACAATCACAAACAAATACAGAAAAGTACTAAAAAGGGTGTTGCCTCCAAAGATCGCTTTTACTGGTTTGGAGCTTAGGAGGCTTAATATCAACAGGCATGAATGAAGACAGATCAGAACAGCTGTTTTATCACAGCATCCAGTACCAACACAACCATCCACACTCAAGAGCCCTGTTGGCTTCAGAGTCAGCAGCTGGATGTCTAAAATATGAAATGCAATTTTTTGGTCCATCAGCTACAGCATGAACTGCTTACAGTGAGAAGCAGCCTAAAGCCCGACAGATTCATCTTTCCAGACTGAAAATATCTCAGAGTGGGGAGGAAGGGGAAGTGAGATAGCTGGTCAGCCTCGTCCTTCAGACTGGCCAGAGCAGAGGACACCAGGGAGTTGGCGTGCTCGGACAGCGTGTCCAACACTTTGCTGTTCACATAGCCGCTCATGAGGTAGCGGGTCAACTCTATCTTACGGGTATAGTCTGGATGTGCGATATTGATGAACGGTGAGAGAGATTGAAGGGGAAAAGAAGAGGAAGGAAGACAAAGTTGGGTAAGAGGATTACCGTAATTGTCGGGCTATAAGCCGCTACTTTTTGCACAAGCTTTGAACCCTGCGGCTTTTAGTCAGGTGCGGCTTTTCTATAGATTGTCCATGATTTTTGTGATATCGTAAGACGATTTGTTTTGTTTGTTCCGCTGTTGTACGGCACTACGTTGCCTGGCGGAAGGATCGGGGTTCAAGAGTGGTATGTTGGTCACATGTCCATCCGCCAGGCAACATAGTGCCGTACAAGTAGCGCGAAAAACAAACTTCAAAGTAGCGCTATGCGTTCAGCGGGAGTCGTGGATGACGAGCGGCGATAAACTTGCGAAAAGCAAGTTGTGCTCAACTCTACCGGTGGATTCTGACAGCGTGGAAAAGTGTGCAAACATCCACGATCACCAACGGATTTCGAAGGGCTGGACTGCTGCATGATGAAGAGGAGGACACCGCCACGGCCTTTCAGAGGGTGTTCGACTCCGACACTGACAATGACAATGAGGATTATCTTTGGTTTTGAAAGTGACAACGAAGGAAAGAAGCTGAGAGTGGATGACGAAGCCATCCTGAGCCTGTTCGTATCCGACACTGGAGAAGAGGACTTTGGTGGTTTTTTGCGCAGGAAGAAGAGGAAGATGGTGGTGAATGACTGACTTTTCTTCTTGTTAAAGCCGTGTCACTGCACCTGAGCCTAAAAGGTAGTCTGAATCTATTTTTCTGGTGTGCTGTAGGTTACTGTTATGTACTACATTTGTTACTCATTTATGAAGCACAGCACATGTGCAAATGTGTACCCATAACTTGATTTTCAAAATATTAATAAAAGGGGTGTGTCTCCAAACAGCCATCTCTTTCCTGACAATTCGCTTTGTGCATATTCTCTTACATATGATAAGTCAATATTGAAACACCTGCGGCTTTTGGTCAGGTGCGGCTAATGTATGTACAAAACAGGAATTTCCCCTGATTTTAGCTTGTGCGGCTATTATTCAGGTGCGCTTTGTAGTCCGGGAAATACGGTATATAAATTGTGAGGAATGATTGAATAAGAGACAAAAGAAAAAAACAATCCAAAGGAGGCGATAAATGACAAGGGAAAAAAAGTGGAAGGACACATGACGCGTGCTTATGTAACAAAAAATCAACATAAAATTATTGATGGCAAAGAACACATTGAAGTGACATGAAAACACTCGCCTGGTTTGGACAGAGGCATGGGAATAGGATAGTACTTCCTGGATGCTGTTGGAGGACTGTTGACATAATAAAAAATACCTTTTATTTATATCTGCATATAAAATTAGCCAATGTGATTAGAATACAATCGTTTACACATTTCTAACAAAATGCTGCTGCATTAAATATGAATTATCACTGCATGACTGGATCTGCTGTTTGACCCCCACCAACCTGGTCCCGTCCTGATATTCTAACTCTGTATGCAACTTCTGTCAGTGTTCTGATACTGGAAACTGAATTTCCCGGAGGAACCACCCGAGGGATTAATAAAGTTCTATCTAATCTACATCGACAACAGAAAAAGAAAATCTGCTGCTTGCAACAGCATTGTGTTAGAAGCATTTTTACTGGAGTGAATGCATTTAACTGTACTTGCATCATCTGTTAAAAGTACTTAGATATTGCAATAAGACTGCAAAAAGCAAAGGGGACTGAATTCTATAGTATGTGGTATGTGTATAAGGTGACACATGTATGTAGTTTCCTGCCATTAGTGTAATGTAAACTTGGAATCATCACATATCTACAGGTATTTGTACTGAATGAAATGAGCTGTGGTGATTAAAAGCATTAGCAAAAGCATACTTACTAGTGGCCTTTTCTTCTTAGGTCTGGATCTTGATGCTTCTGGGACTGAAGATCACAGCCAAGTCACCAGTTTCATAAACAATAAACAAACAAAAAGCAAATAAACAAAACACTTTCAGAGATCGCACAACTTTTGTTTTCATCTTCATATGATAATGTTCCTTGAATCGAATCTACCATACACTACCACACACACTCTACTACAGTGTATCAAACTATTCTAAATACTTCCACAAACAATGACATACCCATCTTTGTCTTTTTGTGGCTTTCACCAAAAACTCTCCCCCTGCTGGATCCTGTGTTGACGTATGTGATTTTGGGAGAAAAACAAAAACAAAATCATTTTAAATGGTTACATTAAATGTAATAATATCAACATTCAATAGATTTGACTGTACATGTATCAACTGGTGTAAAATATATGTTCCTTGATCCTTGGTCAGGGAACATAAATTACTGTTGTTTCAGCCATCAGGTACTCCTCTAAAAGTCAGCCTGGACTCCAAATATAAAGCATACAATACATACAAACATACAAATCACCTTTGCTGGTCTTGTTGCCTGCGTGCTCCACTTGCCCCTCTGAAGTGCTCAGTGGGTCATCCTGTCCCTTGTTGAGCTCAATCTTCTCCATCACATTCCTCACTTCCTCCACCTGCGTGGTCCTCACCTCCCGTGGCTCCATAATCGTTGCCTCCTCCTGGTTGTTGATCATTCAAGTTAGTTTACACAATGGGTCAAACTTTTAACTTTATCCTGCTTTACGCCTCCTGGTTTGTAGCAGACTAAGTATATATGACGTATGAAAGGGAACAGAGTGGAGTTAATGCTCTACCTGGCCCCATGGCAAAACTTTGCTAGACCCGCCCCTGCACAGTTACCAGCTGTCAGCTACATAGAAAAGGATCCTGGTGTAAGTTGTCTCTCAGAAACAGTTCATGGCTTTCCTTCAACCCATTCATGTCACCTAAAAGGTAAACCTGTTTCTCCATCACCTGTTCAGCGCTGATGATTCAGTAAGGACATCTCCTGGTTTCATCTTCATGTTTCCCTCTCACCAGATAACCAAACCGATATCATGACCAGCAGCTTTTACAGCTGTGGCTCCAACAAACATCAGCTGATACTAGAAAGTAATATTAAATAAATTCTAACAACAGCTTATCAAGTTTAAAGGCGCTTCTGCTGTTTAACGCGACCTCCGCTAGTTTCCTCTTTCTGGCGCAAAGTGGGAGGTAAACAAGCAAGAGAGATGGGACTTGCAGCAGAAATGCAGATCAGCTGATCATTGATCAGTTTCATGATTGAAGTAGCAGCAGGAGAGGGAGGGGGGAGAGTGAGAGAAGAAGAGTCAGCTGTGCAGCAAAGACACAGAATAACTCCAGCTTTGTGTCTTTTTTTATTGTAGCTGAAGTACGGGACAAATCGCGTTTATTTTCAGCTCAATACAAAATGCATAATATTAACTCTGAATACCAGAGGATTACGTTTTTATGGGACAGTAGGCAACTCTACTAACTAACCATATGAATAAAATAAAGTTCACCAGTAACATCATAGCACCCACCCAACTGTACAGAAACTCCATCATGCTAGCTAGTACACAGTACGAGTTATTGTAACTGACTGTAAAAAGTTAGCACAATGAAAATAAACGACACCTAAACTTGGTTTGACCCAGATAGACTGCAGGTCATAACTAGGGATGGGTACCGGTGTCCGGTGGTTCTGACATAAACGGTAGTAACCAGACCGAAAAGCAGCGCACATATCGGTGCTTTATTTCGGTGCTTTTTTTCCTGAGCTGTGATACACTTCTAGCCAATCATTTTACGTTTCCGAGGATAGTAGGCGGGTCCAGGTACGTGCGTTCTTTCAGAGCAGAGCTACAGGTTAAAAATGCCCAAGGCCAAGCGGTCAAAAGTCTGGCTGTACTTCACAGCAAAATATGCAAACTCAGCAGCCTGCAACAAGTACTTTAAGCTGATACTGTCATACTGTCAAAGGAGGTAACACCTCGAATCCGATGAAACACCTGGCAACGCATAGCGTTTTTTTTTTTAAAAGCCAAGAAATGCGCTGTATTTGATAGCTTGCTGCGAGACCTCACACCAAGCACATCTACTGCGGGTGTGGTGCCTGTTATCAGACCCGGAGTTAGCAACATCCCCAAAAACACGAAGAGGAGAGTCCTGGCCCCTAGCCCTGCCAGTGTAGCAGAAATGATGACAGATGATGATGGCAGCAGCAGCCGTTCTTCTCTGCGTGAGTAGCTTAATGTTGTTCGTGTGTAATTTACATTGAGTAGGCTAACCACGTTATTACATTAATGAATGTAAGGTGAACTAGCAAACATCATCATAGCTACATGCGGCTGTCTTCTTGTTTGATGGCAGATACTCCCTTCACCCTGGCCAAAAAGGCTAAAATGACCAAAGAAAAAGAGGGAAACAGCTAAACATGAGAGGTTTTTGGACAGAGTTTGTGTTTTTTCCATTGTTTAAGCACTGCTTCCAGCCAAGAGTGATACCATATATGCCCTATAGCTGCAGAAAAGGCTACATTGTTATCATTTTACAAAAAACAGCTGAACACAAGAGGTTTTTGGACCAATTTTGTGTTCTCCATTCTTTAAGCACCGGTTTGAGCACCGGCACCGTTTCAAAAGTACCGATTTGGCACCGGTATCGGATAAAACCTAAACGATACCCATCCCTAGTCATAACTTCTTACCTGAAGCTCATTTCACCTGACAGTCGGACTGGCGGCCGCCTTGGGTCTCTCCACCTCCAGTCCTTTCCCCCATCCACCTGCTGGCCTCCACCACTTACTAATTTTACTGAATCTGTGAAAGCTCCACCATAGCCACTACCAAACAATTGAGTTATTTTTACACGTCTGCCAGCATCTGTCCAATCCGCCACCTTTCACTGTTTACACGTTTACGAAAAAAAGACAACAACAACAAAACATTGGCCCATTTAAAACGAAAAATTACCGATGGCCAGTCCAGCTATGGCTGTGGGGCGTGGCCGGGTGAACCAGAGTGTCTTAAAGAAGTATCCACGCGCCACGACCATGGGGGGTTGTACCCCTTACATATGGAATATGTAACGGTCTCTCACTAAGAGAAGTTGTTTTCTAGTGGTTTTACACCAGTAGGAAACATCCACCGAGGGAGAGAGTGGAAAATAGTCTCTCAGATAAAGACATTTAGCTACTAGCAACTAATTTAAACTAACTTTATTTAAGGTACTTACATTAAGCTTTCACATTATTCTACTTGACAAGATGGTATAATATTTAATAATTACGTGGGCAGAATGTTCAGTGTTTTTTTTTTTTTTCTATGTACAGCTTTGAGATAATTATGTTTATATGACAAGGAAAAACAATGTTTAGGATGTCTAGGATTTAAATTCTGACTCTTTTATGTGAGTCAGAGAAAACAAGTTAATACTTTCAATTATTTAACTACCATTAAACTTAGCACCAAAAGTAAGGAAATTTGTGTGTTTGTCGATTAATTTTTGTTGTTGTAACAATGCCTCTTGGCAGTAAATGTTATACTGTTGGAAACCCTGTTTGTTTCCTCTTATGGTGCCACATTTGTAAAGATAATGTATTTTTGGTTGAGCAGCAGTTTTTAACCACAAAAAACCCCACTAGAGGGCAGCACAGAATAAAATAGTTAAAGCCACTGCTGCTCAGTCATGAAATAATAAATGGTTGTGGTGCACTGGAATGACTGAAAAAACTGAGAAGATGACTGAGAAGCATGAAAGCTGTGGTACTTGATAATAACACTTGGGTTTTTTCAGGGATGTCAAAATAATGCTAATTGTGACTGGAGAGTATCAAATATTGTTAAGAAACACAGAATGAAATGAGCTGAGAATATTTGATGTTTACAAGATTCCTCTGCTGACAAGGCTTCAGTGACAATACAGAGAGAAATTTCTATGATCTTTGCTGATATCAGTTCCACACAAAACTACATAATAATGACAATATAAGCAAAGAAAGAATGCAAAAAAGAATAAAGGCCATGTGGTGGCAGGGTGTGGTTGTGGTTTAGCTGCTGGGGGAGAGGTGGAGTGGAAGTTTGAGATGACAGTGCCCATCATGCCTCAGGCCAATTCAAGGTATTAAAAGGTAAATTTGCAAGATGCTGAATTAAAAAAACACTTCTGTATTTTCAACAGCTAGCTCTGAGCCAGAAAACTCAGTCTTAGAATTAACAGGTTGCGAAACATTCAGAATGAATACTAGCAGTAAGCTGGCACAGAAACTAAATACAGTCAGTGAAAAAGAAAAACTCAGTTTTACTATCTGGATTAGAACGTGGAATTGAAACCTGGACTTTAGATTGACTTGTTGATAAGCAGTTGAAACAGCACGGTTATTGGTCAGCTCAGAAATTGAAAACTTGATTGATAATATTTTGAAATTAACTGGACTAAAATTTTGTTTTCAACTGCTTTTATAGATGAGATATTAATCACATTCTGAGTGTAGATTTTGTTCACAGTGATGAGTTCCTTAAACTCCTTTAAGACAAACCTCAAGTCCATGTTATGCATATTTGTGGTTGCAGCCTTCTGTCATATAGTAGTGTCAAAACTGTTATTGGCTTTTAGAAGTTTAAAAAAATATTTTGAAAGTTCCTAAATTCCCAAGCTCCATGCATGAAATTAAAATTTCATTTGGCTTTTAACACACTTAATTAATTAAATAACATAAATTGGTTTGATGATTCATCAGCTAATTGAACAAATACAAGTGACCAATAGGTGTGTTTTCTTGTGATGTTGAAACATTTTCCAAGAATAAAAGGGCAGTCTTGATATGCAAATTCTTTTTGAAAAGCAAAACTCAGAGCTCAAGCATATATTTTTCAAAACCTTTTGGATCCTCATTGCTCTGAGGGATTCTTTCGAGAAACTTAACAATGGATCAGATCTTTACCTTCATCCTGCTCCTGCTCAGTTTATCTGGCACTTTTTCCAAATACGTCTACATTAACCAGAAAATGGATTGGCGTCAAGCTCAGATTTACTGTCAGCAGCATTACACAGACCTGGCTCCTGTCAGTAATGAGAGGGATAATAATGAACTTCAGCAGCTCGCCAGCAATGTCAATGAAATTATCTGGATCGGACTGGTAAGAAATTCTTCAGACAGAACAGAATGGCTGTGGTCAGGAGGTGGAGCACCAACCATGTATTTCTGGGCAAAAACTGAACCTAATGACTATGATCATAGAGAAGACTATGGCTTTCTGTGGAAAAGCAAGTGGTACGATGGAGGCCTATGGTATAGAATAACCTTCTTCTGCTACAGTGCATCAGTGGTGACTGAGAAAAAGACTTGGGAGGAAGCTCTGGAGTACTGCAGAGAGCACAACGATGACCTGGCCAGTGTGGGGTCTGAGACTGAGATGCTGCTGATCCAGAAAGAGCTGAGCAAACAAAACACCACTGAACACGTCTGGATTGGATTGCGTTTCCTGTCTGGTGACTGGCTGTTGATGGACGGGCAGGAAATGGACTTTGAGGCCTGGGGTGAAGAGGGAAAACCATTATGTCCACATGCCAAGATGAGGTGTGGTGCCTTACAGGTGGCAGTTGGACGCAAGGGTACTTGGAAGGCACATGACTGTGAGGAGAGACTAAATTTTATTTGCTCCTGAGTTTACATTATAAAATTCATTACCCTCTATCTACTGTGTATGTGTGAATGTGAGAGTGAATGAATAGTGGCATTGTAAAGCGCTTTGGGTGCCTTGAAAAGTGCTATATAAATCCAATCCATTATTATTATTATTATTGTTACTGTGGTTAGTGTAGGTTGATTATTTTTCGAATTTATTTGTGCTTTCTTTCTTGATGTGTCGTTGTAGATGTGTAGTTTCATTTCCGTTTTGTCAGAATGGTAAAAAGTCATTTTTTTCTTTCTTTTAGAACTACTATTTATTCTACTAAGTAAACAATATAGAGAGAAATAATATCGATGTTAATTCAAAGTAAACAAAAATATTTTGAGATCATTTCCAGATGTTTTTCCATAAGATTTGAGAATGCCTTACTGTTTGCAGGCAAGCTGTAGAGTGAAGCTACATGTGTTTACGAGTTAGAGGGAAGATTGTGGTGAGGGATGTAATGGGGTGAAATTATGCTCAAAGGTCTTACAGATATGTATGTTATGATCCAAAAAATAAACAGTCATTCCACCACTAAATGGCTGAAAAATTAATAAATAAATAAAATAAAGGTTTTGGAGTAGCTTACTCAAAGTTTGTACTTATATCATATTAAGATGCTTTGGCATGATCTTAAAAAGGGAGTTCATACTGAAAAACTGTCCAATGGGGCTGAATGAACAGTTTCCACAATGAAGACCGAACAAAAACTCCTCCATAGTGATTTAATTATCAAAAAAATCTTGGAGGAATTAAACTCCAAACATGCTACTTTAAAAAGCATCAACTTTAAAATACTGTGTATAGTGGTTGTATACCACTCTCACTTAAAAACAGAGAAACATAGCAGGTCTGTGTTACTGCGGACTTCCATCACTGTGACTGCCCTGTGTTACTTTTCTAAGAGATCACTTTGCCATCTGCCTTAGCCGTTACTGCCACTTAGTGGCGAAAGTCAGTTTTGCCTTAGTGCCACATCAGGTGGGAGCCAATGAGGTCTTTTTCTCTGTACCATGATGTTAAACTATTGTCACAACAAAAACAAAAAAGTTGACGTTGGGGGGGGCAACACCAGCGCAATAAAAGAAACTTTGACAGGAATCGTAAAACTTGTTTTGAATGCTTAAAATACTCAGGGTATAAACATATACACTTAATAATGACAGTATAAGCAAAGCAAGAATGCAAAAAAGAATAAAGGCCATATAGTTGCATGGTGTGGTTGTGGTGGATGATCTGATATCCTCGTGTTGGTGTTGTTCCCAGACCATCATGAAAATGTTGTTCCAGGTTCAACATTGCAAGTGACCAATCACATTGTTGTGACGTTATTCCTTTGCGCGCCAAGCCATTCGTGCATTTATGAAATTCCAATGTTGCAAGGACAATATCAATTCTGCTTACTGTTTATTAAAGGGTTACGGTTAGGGTTAGGGTCAGGGTCCGTTGATCGGCGGACAGAGGCGGTTTCACGCAGCTTTAGTACAGTTTTTTGTTTTACGCCGGTTTTTCCCGACGTCACAACATTCTGATTGGTCACTTGCAATGTTGAACCTGGAACAACATTTAGTATGATGATCTGGGAACAACACCAACACGAGGATATCAGATCAACCGGTTGTGGTTTAGCTGCAGGGGGAGAGGTGGAGTGGAAGTTTGAGGGGACAATGCCAGGAGAGACTGGCTGGTGCGCATTACCTATAATTCTGCCTCTTCCATTTATTTAGTAGTTTGTAATAACTAATATAGTAATACTGGGGAAACAACTGCAACATTACAGCATATAGTGAAAAAATAATCCAATTCTGTGCATTTCTGGGACACTCCTGTGTCACAATGCTACAGGCCAGTTCAAGGTATTAAAAGGCAAATTTTCAACATGATTTGAATTAATAAATAATGTTCAAAGGAAAACAAACAGCCAGTTGGGGGAAAACGATACAGATTCTATCTCTCTCACATAACATAATGAATTTTCCTCTTTCAGTCGATTCCCTTGACCTCTTCATTTCTTCTCCAAGCGCAACCATAACCTCCACGCACCCTGTCCCCTTACTTTGTCACATTAAACACCTTTCTACTTTAAAGAAGTATCAACTTTAAAAAAAGCAAAAAATAAAAACTGTGTATAATGCTTGTATACTACTCTCACTTAATAACAGCAAAATAGCAGGTCTGTGATACTGTGGGCTTTCATTGCCATAACTGGTCTGTGCTACTTTTGTAAGAGAGTACTGTGCCATCTGTCCTAGCTGTTACTGCCACTTACTGGTGAAGATATTTGTAGCTTATTTTAGGATTTAGAAATGTGTTAGATAGGATGTAGAAGTATTGTAAAGACACTGAAACTGCCCTGGATGTAATAAAGGCCTAAACGTGTCACAAAGTTAGGAGTAGACTTGTAGGAGACCCTCCCCCACCTTGAGCTGTGAAAGTAAAACAAAGAGAGATGAGTGGAAATTCTCCAGGGGATACCTGGGTGGGGGTCTCAGTATTTGTAACTGGATAACTGTGGTCTGGACGGGAGATGGACTTTTATGACCGGCAGGAAGTCCCGCACACAGAGACATATATACACATGCACACACACAGGTATGTGCACACGCAGGCAGTCACGTGCTTGCACACACATACACAAACACAGTGTTTTAGTTTTATGGCACATCATATAGGGTTTACGGTGGGTGTCGCTTCTATAAAACAGCGGGTAATGGAGATCTTGCAGAGGAATTGCCCGGTCTTGTACATCTCCCTTCTAGAAGGTGCATCAGTGATTGTGGATGAATAACAGTTTTGTGAAGTAACTACTGAGCCCTGGTGTCGTCTCTGGAGGCCTGAGGAATCCAAGGACTGGGGTGAAA
The DNA here is from genome assembly GCF_057381915.1 of Diplotaxodon limnothrissa. Lineage (NCBI taxonomy): Eukaryota > Metazoa > Chordata > Actinopteri > Cichliformes > Cichlidae > Diplotaxodon > Diplotaxodon limnothrissa. The sequence goes on along the minus strand of NC_140617.1, from coordinate 23,148,961 downwards.
CTGTTTCGAGGTGACACTGGCAAAAGTCAAAATCATCATAGTGCCACATCAGGTGGTAGCGAATGAGCTCTTTTGAAAGGAATCCTAAAATTATATAAAACACCCAGCACGCCCCTGCGGGCGGTTTATCCTTCAAGCTCGGGTCCTCTATCAGAGGCCTGGGAGCTTGAGGGTCCTGCGCAGTATCTTAGCTGTTCCCAGGACTGCGCTCTTCTGGACAGAGATCTCCGATGTTATTCCCGGGATCTGCTGGAGCCACTCGCCTAGCTTGGGAGTCACAGCACCTAGTGCTCCGATTACCACGGGGACCACCGTTACCTTCACCCTCCACATCCTCTCGAGCTCTTCTCTGAGCCCTTGGTATTTCTCCAGCTTCTCGTGTTCCTTCTTCCTGATATTGCTGTCATTCGGAACCGCTACATCGATCACTACGGCCGTCTTCTTCTGTTTGTCTACCACCACTATGTCCAGTTGGTTAGCCACCACCATTTTGTCCGTCTGTATCTGGAAGTCCCACAGGATCTTAGCTCGGTCATTCTCCACCACCCTTGGGGGCATCTCCCATTTTGACCTCGGGACTTCCAGATTATACTCGGCACAGATGTTCCTGTACACTATGCCGGCCACTTGGTTATGGCGTTCCATGTATGCCTTGCCTGCTAGCATCTTGCACCCTGCTGTTATGTGCTGGATTGTCTCTGGGGCATCTTTACACAGCCTGCACCTGGGGTCTTGCCTGGTGTGATAGACCCCAGCCTCTATGGATCTTGTGCTCAGAGCTTGTTCTTGTGCTGCCATGATTAGTGCCTCTGTGCTGTCTTTCAGTCCGGCTTTGTCCAGCCACTGGTAGGATTTCTGGATATCAGCCACCTCCTCTATCTGCCGGTGGTACATACCGTGCAGGGGCCTGTCCTTCCATGATGGTTCCTCGTCTCCCTCCTCTTTCTTGGGTTTCTGCTGCCTGAGGTATTCACTGAGCACTCGGTCAGTTGGGGCCATCTTCCCAATGTATTCTTGGATGTTCGTTGTCTCATCCTGGACTGTGGTGCTGACACTCACCAGTCCCAGGCCCCCTTCCTTCCGCTTAGCGTACAGCCTCAGGGTGCTGGACTTGGGGTGAAACCCTCCATGCATGGTAAGGAGCTTTCTTGTCTTTATGTCAGTGGCTTCTATCTCCTCCTTTGGCCAGCCTATTACCCCAGCAGGGTACCTGATCACGGGCAGGGCGTACGTGTTGATGGCCCGGATCTTGTTCTTACCATTCAGCTGACTCCTCAGGACTTGCCTGACCCTCTGCAGGTACTTGGTGGTTGCAGCTTTTCTAGCGGCCTCTTCATGGTTCCCATTCGCCTGCGGGATCCCCAGGTACTTGTAACTGTCCTCTATGTCTGCAATGTTGCCTTCTGGTAGTTCAATCCCCTCAGTTCTGACTACCTTCCCTCTCTTTGTTACCATCCGACTACACTTCTCCAGTCCAAATGACATTCCAATGTCATTGCTGTATAGCCTGGTAGTGTGGATCAGTGAATCGATGTCTCGTTCACTCTTGGCATACAGCTTGATGTCATCCATGTACAGGAGGTGGCTGACAACTGCTTCGTTCCGTAGTCGGTATCCGTAGCCAGTCTTGTTAATGATCTCACTGAGGGGGTTCAGGCCTATGCAGAACAGCAGTGGGGACAGAGCATCTCCTTGGTAGATCCCGCACTTGATGGTGACTTGTGCTATGGGCTTGGAGTTGGCCTCTAGTGTTGTACGCCACATCCCCATTGAGTTCCTGATGAAGGCTCTTAGTGTCCCATTGATCTTGTACAATTCTAGGCATTCCAGTATCCAGCTGTGGGGCATTGAGTCATAGGCCTTCTTGTAATCAATCCAGGCAGTGCACAGGTTGGTCAGTCTGGTCTTGCAGTCTCGGCTGACTGTTCTGTCTACCAGTAGCTGGTGTTTTGCGCCTCTGGTATTCTTGCCAATCCCTTTCTGTGTCCCGCTCATGTATTGACCCATGTGCCTGTTCATCTTAGCCGATATGATGCCTGACAGGAGCTTCCATGTAGTACTGAGGCAGGTTATTGGTCGGTAGTTGGAGGGGACCGGTCCCTTCTTGGGGTCCTTGGGGATCAGGACCGTCCGACCTTCGGTTAGCCATTCCGGGTGTCTCTCGTTAACTAGCAGCTGGTTCATTTGTGCTGCCAGACGCTCGTGGAGTGCAGTCAGCTTCTTTAGCCAGTAGGCGTGAACCATGTCGGGCCCTGGTGCTGTCCAACTCTTCATACTGGAGACCCTTTCTTGGATATCTGCCACTGTGATGGTTACTGGACCCTGTTCAGGGAGGTCGCTGTGGTCTGCCCTCAGATCCACTAGCCACTGAGCATTGCCGTTATGGGTTGCGTCCTTCTCCCATATGCTCTTCCAGTATTGCTCCGTCTCCAGCCTTGGTGGTGCTGTTCTCTTATTGTTCCCTTGCCACTGAGAGTACACCTTTGCTGGTTCTGTGGAGAACAGCTGGTTTATTCTCCTGCCTTCTATCTCTCTGGTGTACCTCCTCAAGCGGCTGGCCAAGGCTGTGAGTCTTTGCTTGGCAGTTTCCAAGGCCTCAGGTATGGACAGCTTGCTGTATTTCTTATGCACCTTCTTTGTCGCACCTTTCTGCAACTCCGTTAGTTGGCTAACCTCCCTCCGTGCTACTTTGATCTTGCCCTCTAGCCTCCTTCTCCATGGAGGGTACTGCCCCTTGTGGCTGTTCAACTTGTAGCCAAGCATCTCACTGATCACTGCTGCCGTATTGTAGATCAGCTTGTTAGTGTCGGTAATCGTGGTTGTAGGTATCGTCCGTAGTGCTGCATTAACATCATCTAGCAGACCTTCTGAGGGTACTTCACGTAATCTTGTTAACCGACTACGGGGGATACAGGTTTCAAGCTTGGCCATGATCCTATTTTTCAGGTCAGTTCCTCTCGCACTCAACGATCCTTCTCCTATCGCACTTGGGGCTATGTACCCAATCTCGGGTGGGGGTGATGATATCTCCCCCCTGACCTGGCGTCCTGACTCCTCCTTGCCATAGTATTTGTGTTGTACCTCGTCAATCTCTAGCTGTGAGAGCAGTCCCTTCTTTCGAATGTTGGAACACTGAGCTACTAGTTGTTTCGCCGTCATTGTGGATGTTGGATATCGAAGAATCCATAGGTCCCGCAACCACCGTGCCACCGTGCTGCCCTTATATATATATATATATGTAGCCCTGTCTGCAATTATTCGGGCTTGCAGTATAAAGAAAAAGTCTACTGTTATAAGAAATGGTTAAAATATAAATAGTTGATAAAAGGTTTAAAAATCATATGCTTGGGTACAAATGTATTTCATTTACAGTTAAGAGTCCAATAAATATAAGGGTTTCATGATTTAGAGTTCATTTTCTGTGCACAATAAATATGTTGGGGTGTAACCTAAGTTTATTTACCCATCTAATGTCAGTTATCTCAATATTGTATTGTCATTGGTTGTTGTGCTGACGAGCCAGTCAATGTCACTCTTCTCTGCTATGGGGGCGGGACGAGTGGTAATGTTTGTGTGAATCTGTGGGAGCGGACACAGAAGCTAAGTCTGAAGAGAGAGATGTCGTAAGGCAAACGTGGTGTGGATTTTGCATCTAAGTGTATCGTTGAGGTCGACTACCCGTGGTCCTGATAGTACTTATTTGTGATCTGCAAGAGGTAAATGAGACTGTGTGCCTTGACATTTGTACTGTAACTATTCGTTATAGTGATATAATATCGTGATATGTGATGCTAACTAGCGACTTGCTAATTAGCGCAACTTACCGCGTTATGTGCTGTGATACCATGCTGTATGTTTAGCTCTGTGATTTTCAGCAAAGCATGCTAATGCTAAATCGTTATGTGATAGCATTTGGTATTGTAGCTCAAGTGTTTAAATATGTTTAGAAGCCGAGGGACGCTCTGAAAGGAGAGGGAGAGAGAGGTTTCTGCCCGGATGGACCCTGCTGTTTTCTCAGCCCTGGCTGTTTCCTCGCCCCTGACTGTTTTCTTACCCCTGACTGTCTTCACTACTGGTGAACTAACTGCCCGTTTCTGATTGCCCCACTAACAAACTCATTGGACTCGTGAGTACTAACTGGAACTAAAGTGCACGTATTTTGTTTATGGCTCAGTTTGAGTGAAGCGGCCATCAGTTTTAGGCCTCACCGCACCCGAACTTCGAATCAGGCCTGCAACAAGCACCGTGCTACAGGTGTAGTGTGGACAGGTTAAAGTGTGTGTGTGTGGGCCCACTGTTACAAATTTGGTTTAATTTGAGTAAGTGTGTAGTTAATCAAAGTTATTATCAAAGGTTGAAATTCATCCATTTTAAAGGTGTGAGCTGTTGTAACTGAAATAACAGTTGGCACCTAAGAAAGAGGTATTTTGTTTTGATAAATCTTTCATTGAAAACCCACGTAGTCACTTTTACAGTAATTTTGTTTGTTTATTTTAATTCAATTCATTTTAAAAGAGTAACTGTTTATTTTATTCATTTCTTTTTGTCTAAATAAATACCCGGTGAGGGATTTAATTTGTGTAAAATACAGTTGTGGTGGTCCTTATTAGTTAAATTAGAGGGTATCAGTTATCATTATTAGTAGCACTACGAACCCAGGCCCAGTCTCATTGTACTATATACTCTAGCTTTACCATAGCTACGTGGGACCTGGGTTACATAAATGGAGGCACCGCTGGGATATTTAACTAAAGTAAACTAAATTTATTTTTGGACCAAGAGGAAAACAGGTTGACCCCACAACTGTTAAAGTGTTAAAGTAGTCAAACGTGCAACAAAAAAAAAAAAAACCAGACCAGATAGCAATGATGACACAACAAATGAACAGACTGTCACAACTTGAGTTGGTCAACTGGTGCAAAGGGGAATCAATAGATTTGAAACATGCTCTACTATTGTATGGGGTACCGGAAGGTGTTTCGAGAGATGAAATAGAAGAAACAGCAGGGACTATCAAAGCTTTGGGAAAAGTAGTAGTTAAGGGAAAAATGTTTAACTCTCAACTACAGTCATTAATGGTGTTGTGTGAGTGTCGTGAGGAGATAAGCCCCATGACAATCCCCCCTGAGATAATGCCAATAAGTGGTGGAAGTGGCTGGAAAGCAGTGTACTACATTGAACCTCAGCCAGATGACTTTGAGGGAAAGTTACTCACTTTTCTGCAGAATGAAGGGAAAACCTTAAAGGATATCCAAGGGTTACGCACCCACGGAGGGGAAGTGGATGGTAATTCTGAAGCCATCATCCGTGCAGTAGGTGAGTTAATGGTCAGAACAAACAAACAGCCTGAAAGCCATCCATATAGACGTCTAAGGACATTTTCCGGGGTCATTCCCACCCCAGCTGGGGAAGAAGCCTTAGATATCTGGTTGGAGCAAGCGATACTTCTAGTAGATGAAGGCGAGTGCTCTGATAAAGGAAAACGTAGACGCATACTGGAAAGTCTCAAAGGGCCTGCCTTGGAGATCATTCAGGCCGTGCGTCTGACGCAACCTGATGCTAGTCCCCAGGACTACATAGAGGCCATAGAGACCATTTTCGGCAGAGTAGAGTCCGCAGAGGAGCTCTATCTGTCATTCAGAGCCCTTCACCAACAGCCTGGTGAGCACCTGTCTGAGCTTCTGCGAAGATTAGAGAGGTCTCTTGTTAAAGTAGTCCAGGGAGGTGGCTTACCAGTTAGCGCTGCTAACAAAGCTCGGTTAGAGCAGTTAGTTAAAGGATCCACTTCTGAACTTATGTTGCTTCAGTTGAAAATAAGGGAGCGAATGGAAAATCCTCCCTCATTCCTGAACTTGTTAAGAGAGGTGATGGAAGAGGAAGGCCGTCAAGCAGCCAAACAAAGCCAGACCACATCTAAGTGTCACCAAAGGGTTCGCACAGTTCGGGTGGAAAAGGAGAAAGAGTCTGAAGCGGTCACTCAGAGTGAACTGCAAGCTCAGATTCAAGAGTTGAGAGCACAGTTAGAGGAAAGAACCCACTTAGGAAGTCAACCACTGTCTGATTGCACTTTCAAACCCCCAACAGAGAAGCAAAAACAGAAAAGTGATTCGCAGAGTGAAATACAGTCACTCAGAAAGCAAGTAAAAGTACTAGAACATAAAATGAGTGTGATGGCGGTGAAGTCTACAAGTGACCCCCCACAAGAACACTCAACTCAGTCTCGCAGACACAAAGCAGCTTCGTGCCCCAAGCCTGCTTCTTTCAAAGCATCATCTGCTAGAGAGAGTGATGAATATTTCTGCTATAAATGTGGAGAAAATGGTCACATAGCTACAAGGTGCGCTGCACCTGAGAACCCGCAGAAAGTCATAAGAAAACTCATACGATTAGTACGAGGAGTATCTGGTCCTAACAAGGAGGACCCAAATCCTACAGGAGAAGAGCAATGCGTTGCTCGGACCAACAAGGTTGAAGTCCCAGAAACTGACACAGGCCTGCCTGAGGGTCTTGTAGGCCCGTCATTTATTCACACAGTCAAAGTCAATGATGTGGCCTGTGATGCTCTTATTGATAGTGGGTCTAACGTGACTATTATCTTTGAAAGCTGGTATAACCAACACTTGGCAGATGTCCCCATAAAACCTCTCTCCCGCTTGGGACTCTGGGGACTTGCTGACACAGAGTATCCCTACAAAGGCTATGTTGTTGCAGAGATGGAGTTTACCAAGGAGATCACTGGTGTCTCTGGGCGAGTAGAAGTGCTCGCATTGATCTGTCCTGACCCGAAAAACCAGCAACAAACCCCCGTGTTGGTGGGCACCAATACGTCTCTGTTCCGCCGCCTATGGGATTTGGTGCAAATGAAAGGTGACCAGAACACAGCTCATTCCATGAGAATTCAGTCTGTGTATGCCCCCATTAGGGCACAGGAGCAACTGCCAAAAAATGATGTGCTGGGACAGATAAAATGGAAAGGGCCCTGCCCTCTTTCTATCGCCCCAGGAGCAAATTGCTATGCCACCTGCAAAGTAGACAGGCACAGTGCCCCCTCCAAAGACCTTATCTTGATTGATGCACCCTCTACCCAGTTACTCCCTGCCGGCGTGCTGGTACAGCCAGGTGTGCTCTCAGATGCTGGTATAGACAGCAATAGCTTGAATGTACTCCTCCAAAATGAGTCCACCAAGACAGTCTCCATACCAGTGGGATCTGTCATTGCTGAAATGTTTGCCGTGGATACAGTCACCCCAGTCCAACCCTCTGACCTTGCCACTGAGAAAATAGATCCAAACCTCTTCGATTTTGGGGACTCCCCTATCTCTGAGGAGTGGAAAAGTAGACTTCAGCAGAAGTTAGCTGAGAGGAGAAATGTCTTCTCAGTACATGAGTGGGACGTTGGCTTGGCTAAAGGGGTTGAACACCACATTCGTCTACATGACCCTAGACCTTTCAGGGAGAGATCAAGGAGACTAGCCCCAGCCGACATTGATGATGTGAGGCGACATATACAGCAGCTGTTGGCTGCTGGCATTATAACGGAGTCCCGTAGCCCATATGCCTCCCCAATTGTTGTTGTGCGGAAAAAGAATGGGGCTATAAGAATCTGTATTGATTACAGAACACTGAACAACCGCACTACACCTGATCAGTATACAATGCCACGCATTGATGATGCCTTGGACTCCTTGTCAGGCAGCCGATGGTTCTCAGTCCTAGATCTGCGTAGTGGCTACTATCAGATAGAAATGGCTGAGGAGGACAAGGAAAAGACGGCATTTATTTGCCCCCTGGGCTTCTATCAATTTGAGCGCATGCCACAAGGGATCACTGGAGCTCCTGCAACGTTCCAACGCTTAATGGAAAAGGCTGTTGGGGACATGCATCTTCTGGAAGCCCTTGTGTACTTGGACGACATCATTGTCTTTGGCAGAACGCTTGAAGAGCATGAGCAACGCCTCTTCAAGGTGTTGGACAGACTAGAGGAGATTGGTTTGAAAGTCTCCATTGACAAATGCCAATTCTGTCATCCTCAAGTTAAGTATGTGGGTCACATTGTATCCACCAATGGAATAGCCACTGATCCAGAGAAGGTTGAGGTGGTGAAACACTGGAAAGTGCCCACTCACTTGAAACCTCTCAAGTCTTTCCTCGGATTTTGTAGTTACTATCGGAGGTTCATAGCTAACTACTCCGCCATTGTCCGTCCTTTGTCAGAACTCACCAAGGGTTATGCACCCACTTGGAAAGACCCCAAAGCCAAGAAGAGTGTAGACCCAAACCACACCTATTTTAAAGCATCCGAGCCGTTTGGGGAACGATGGACTCCAGCCTGCCAGGCTGCTTTTGAACAGATCCGTGAATGTCTGATCAATGCTCCAGTATTGGCATTCGCTGACCCCACCAAGACATACATATTGCATGTGGACGCCAGCATGAATGGTTTAGGTGCTGTCTTGAACCAAGAACACCCTGAGGGCCTAAGGCCAGTAGCTTTCGCAAGTCGAAAGCTCAAAGACTCAGAACGTAACTATCCAGTCCATCAACTGGAATTCTTGGCATTAAAGTGGGCCGTCGTGGATAAATTTCACGACTACCTGTATGGTGCCAAATTCATTGTCAGGACTGACAATAACCCCTTAACGTATGTATTGACCTCGGCTAAGCTCAGTGCTGTAGGGCATCGCTGGCTCGCTGCCCTCGCCACGTATGATTTCACCATACAGTACCGCCCTGGGCGCCACAACATTGATGCTGACTTGCTGTCCCGACAGTATGCCCAAGAGGAAGTTGGAGAATGGACTTCCATCCCGCCTGCTGGCATTAAAGCTCTCTGTAAACGAGCCTGCATCAGGGAAGGAGCAGTTGTACCTGACAGATTGGTGGATCAACTTGGTGCTCCTGCCTCTGCAGTACCAGAAGCCTATGCATTTCCTGTGAATCTCAGCGTAAACATCCTCGATCAGCTGAGCCCAAAAGACATTCAAACATCACAAGATATGGACCCTACCATTGGGCCATTGAAGAAAGCCATCAAGAGCAATAAAGAGTTTGCTCGCTCTAAAACTGACTCGCCAGAGACTGTGATGCTCCTCCGTGAAAGTCGCAAATTGGAGTTGAGTGATGGAATACTCTACAGAGTAAAAGAAAAAATGGCTGGAAAACAAAGCCGGCAGCTTGTCTTGCCAGCAAGATACAGGTCTATGGTGTTAAGGTCTCTGCATGATGAGTGTGGGCACATGGGAGCAGAGCGAACAACAGAACTGATTAAAGAGAGGTTTTACTGGCCTCGTATGGCAGCTGAGATTGAGCAGTATATTCGCACTTGTGGAAGGTGCATCTCCAGGAAGACGCTCCCTCAGCGTGCCTCGCCCTTGAATCAGATAACAAGCAATGGCCCTCTAGACTTGGTCTGCATTGATTTCTTACAGATAAAGCCGGATTCTAAAGGTGTTGCAAATGTGTTAGTTGTGACAGATCACTATACACGTTATGCACAGGCGTTTCCTACCAAAGATCAAAGAGCCATTACCGTTGCAAAAGTCCTGTGGGAGAAGTACTTCATGCACTACGGTCTACCTGCACGAATACACTCTGATCAGGGCAGAGACTTTGAGAGTCGACTGATCAAGGAGCTGTTGTCCATGTTGGGGATTCGGAAGTCACGAACGTCTCCCTACCACCCGCAAGGTGATGCGCAACCGGAAAGATTCAACAGAACCCTTCTAGCAATGCTCGGTACCATGGACACTGCAAAGAAACAGTGTTGGAGCCAGCATATCACCCACCTGGTACACGCGTACAATTGTACAAGGAGTGATGCCACGGGGTACTCACCTTATTATCTCATGTTCGGGAGAGAAGCTAGACTGCCCATCGACGTCTGCTTTGGAATCTCGCCAAATGGTGAAAGTGAGTCCTCCTACCAACAGTATGTTTCACGGATGAGAAAAGAGTTGCAGGACGCATACAAACTTGCATCAAATGCAGCTACAAAAAATCATCTGAAGAACAAAGCACATTATGACCAACGCGTGAGAGATCTGCCTTTGGAGAAGGGAGACAGGGTTCTCATTCAGAATGTTGGAATAAAAGGCAAGCATAAACTGCAGGATCGTTGGAAATCTACACCGTATGTTGTAGTGGAGAAGTTGCCTAACCTGCCTGTTTATAAGGTAAAACCAGAACATGGTCCAGGTGTACTCAAAACTCTCCATCGAGACCACCTGTTGCCCATTGGTTATATGGTCAGGATGCCTAATCCATCGGATGACACAGGACACATTAGGAGACCCGTAACCAGAGCACATCGTGCCCAGAAAAGTCAAGCAGTTAAACCGCCTGATCCAGTTGAAGAAAGTGACACAGCATCCTCAGATGAAATGTTTGAAGCTGTCCATAATCCGCAAAGTTTTGGTGTGCAAGAGGTCAGGAGACAACTGGCAATGCCACATCAGACTTCGGAAGAGGATGACACTTCTGAGGAGGAACATTTTGAAGAAGCAGAAAGTCAACCAGTAAGAGAAAGTGAAAACTCATCTGGAGATGATACACCTACTATGCTGGAATATGATGCTCAAGAGACAAATGAGTCTATGGGAGAGCAAGAGGAGGAACGGGAAACAAGTTCACCCTTTTCAAACAGAACCCGAAGTGACAATTCTCATAGAGGTACAAGAAATGAGAGTGAACAGTTCTCCACATCCCGAAAATCCCTCAGGAAACCAAAACCACCCTTGAGATTGACCTATGAAAAGCCAGGTCACCCATCTTGTGAGCCTGTTACCATCATGCACCATGGTATGGTCATTCAACTAAAATTAAACCCTCCAGACATCAGTGAACCAAAGGGACGTTCTAAGACATCAAAGAAGTTCTTAGAACGTGAAGAAGACCATCACCCTGTAAAGCTAAAGAGAAGTCAGAGGTGTGATGAGGACATCTACACGGTTAGAAGGGGGAGGATGTAGCTACTAGTTGTTTCGCCGTCATTGTGGATGTTGGATATCGAAGAATCCATAGGTCCCGCAACCACCGTGCCACCGTGCTGCCCTTATATATATATATATATGTAGCCCTGTCTGCAATTATTCGGGCTTGCAGTATAAAGAAAAAGTCTACTGTTATAAGAAATGGTTAAAATATAAATAGTTGATAAAAGGTTTAAAAATCATATGCTTGGGTACAAATGTATTTCATTTACAGTTAAGAGTCCAATAAATATAAGGGTTTCATGATTTAGAGTTCATTTTCTGTGCACAATAAATATGTTGGGGTGTAACCTAAGTTTATTTACCCATCTAATGTCAGTTATCTCAATATTGTATTGTCATTGGTTGTTGTGCTGACGAGCCAGTCAATGTCACTCTTCTCTGCTATGGGGGCGGGACGAGTGGTAATGTTTGTGTGAATCTGTGGGAGCGGACACAGAAGCTAAGTCTGAAGAGAGAGATGTCGTAAGGCAAACGTGGTGTGGATTTTGCATCTAAGTGTATCGTTGAGGTCGACTACCCGTGGTCCTGATAGTACTTATTTGTGATCTGCAAGAGGTAAATGAGACTGTGTGCCTTGACATTTGTACTGTAACTATTCGTTATAGTGATATAATATCGTGATATGTGATGCTAACTAGCGACTTGCTAATTAGCGCAACTTACCGCGTTATGTGCTGTGATACCATGCTGTATGTTTAGCTCTGTGATTTTCAGCAAAGCATGCTAATGCTAAATCGTTATGTGATAGCATTTGGTATTGTAGCTCAAGTGTTTAAATATGTTTAGAAGCCGAGGGACGCTCTGAAAGGAGAGGGAGAGAGAGGTTTCTGCCCGGATGGACCCTGCTGTTTTCTCAGCCCTGGCTGTTTCCTCGCCCCTGACTGTTTTCTTACCCCTGACTGTCTTCACTACTGGTGAACTAACTGCCCGTTTCTGATTGCCCCACTAACAAACTCATTGGACTCGTGAGTACTAACTGGAACTAAAGTGCACGTATTTTGTTTATGGCTCAGTTTGAGTGAAGCGGCCATCAGTTTTAGGCCTCACCGCACCCGAACTTCGAATCAGGCCTGCAACAAGCACCGTGCTACAGGTGTAGTGTGGACAGGTTAAAGTGTGTGTGTGTGGGCCCACTGTTACAAATTTGGTTTAATTTGAGTAAGTGTGTAGTTAATCAAAGTTATTATCAAAGGTTGAAATTCATCCATTTTAAAGGTGTGAGCTGTTGTAACTGAAATAACAGTTGGCACCTAAGAAAGAGGTATTTTGTTTTGATAAATCTTTCATTGAAAACCCACGTAGTCACTTTTACAGTAATTTTGTTTGTTTATTTTAATTCAATTCATTTTAAAAGAGTAACTGTTTATTTTATTCATTTCTTTTTGTCTAAATAAATACCCGGTGAGGGATTTAATTTGTGTAAAATACAGTTGTGGTGGTCCTTATTAGTTAAATTAGAGGGTATCAGTTATCATTATTAGTAGCACTACGAACCCAGGCCCACGTGGGACCTGGGTTACATATATATAAGGGCAGCACGGTGGCTAGCATTGTTGCCGCACAGCAAGAAGGTCCTGAGTTCAATTCCACCATCAGGCCGGGGTCTTTCTGTGTGGAGTTTGCATGTTCTCCCCATGTTTGCGTGGGTTCTCTCCGGGTACTCCGGCTTCCTCCCACCGTCCAAAGACATGCAACTTGTGGGGATAGGTTAATTGGATAATCCAAATTGCCACTAGGTGTGAATGTGAGTGTGAATGGTTGTCTGTCCCTATGTGTTAGCCCTGCGACAGACTGGCGACCTGTCCAGGGTGTACCCTGCCTCTCGCCCTATGACAGCTGGGATAGGCTCCAGCACCCCCCGCGACCCTGAAAAGGATAAGCGGTAGCGAATGGATGGATGGATGGATATATATATATACTTCAAAAACGCAGATTATGTGGACTCTGACCCTCTCTGTTACTTTACGTAGCTAATATTTCATTGTAATGAATAATTTTTAAATAATATGATAAAACACTAATATACTGTATTTTCCGCACTATAAGGCACACTTAAAATCCTTTAAGTTTCTCAGAAATCGACAGTGCGCCTTATAATCCGGTGCGCCTTATGTAGGAATTCTGGTTGTGCTTACTGATCTCGAACTGATTTTATGTAGTACACGGCGCTCAAAACTCTGTCAAAAAAGTGTTAGTACGACTTTGGTAAGCTACGAAGCCACACCGCTTGATGGATTGTTGGAGCATTTGCACTTTGCTGTATGCAAACTAAAAAATTTGTTTGGTGGTTTCACTCCCAATAACCTTCCACTTTACATCTACCTGCATGTGTTTTTAATGTGTGTGAGGTATAGAATACAAACAGAAAGAGAAATTTAAAGATTTAAAGGATATGAGTTCCACATAAAACTACACATTAATGTTAGCATAGGTCATGCAACAATGCAAAAGTGAACAAAGGCCAGTTCAATGTGTTAAAAGATTAATGTCTAATATGGCTGAAAGAGAAAAGCAGTTGGAAATTACAAAGTATATTAATAATTAATCTCTCTCAAACAATATATAGAGCTATTTTTCTTCAGTCCTCTTCCAGTTTCTTCTCCTAACCTCTACATTTGTTAATTTCATAATATAAAAGAAATGAATTTTTAGGAGTCTTTTTAGCGATCCGAGCCGGCTCTTTTTAGTGATCCGAGCCGAAAGAGCCGGTTCTCTAAAAAGAGCCGGAAATCCCATCACTAAAATGAATCACTGGCTGTCTCCCAATTCAGGGTCTGCAGCCTTAAAGTACGCAGCCTCAACGATCCTCAAGGGCCGCGTACTCAAAGACCGCTAAGGCCGGAAGTGCGAGGCTTGTGTAATGGGACGGTCTAGCCTCCGTTGCGCTGATACTGTTGTTTGTCAATAAAGTAAAAAAAAAAAAAAAAAAGCCTCCGTTGCGGTGCCCAGGTTGCCTAGCAACCATGATACTAACCACTGGAAACGTGTCATAGCTGTGTTTGACAGAAATGAAGGAGAAAATCTTTTGTTCATTTGTTTGTTTGTTTCTACATGAGCTTGGATCATTCTCTGTCAGCTATTGAACGGCGTATATTTTGAAGTAAAGGCTTTAAAACCAAGTTAGTACAAACGTCACTAATGTCACATAACTTTGCCGACATGTGGCCAACAGTAATGTTTTAATGTTCTTCGTTATTAAACATTTGCGCATAAATAAGTGACATAATATTCAGTACTTAAAGTCTACTCCTCGGCCGCCCCTCATCCGCCGTTTTTTTCTGCAAATTTATCCACACCCATCGCCACGCTATGCATTCTGGGATATGTTGGGCCACGAAGTCTACACTGCCACAGCCTTAAAATTCAGGGAAATGAAGGACGCATTTGAGGGCCGCATTTCGAGCAGCATTTGAAATGGGACAGCCTTCGGCGCGCCGCTGTGACGTAATTGGCCTTGAAGTCCATACTTTAAGGCTGCAGACCCTGAATTGGGAGACAGCCACTCACTCACTCAACCCCTCCCTCCTGGCTCACAGCTTCTTCTTCTTCTTCTTGGTTGGCAACCAAAGTTAAGGAGCATTACCGCCCCCTGGCTCACAGCTCAGTGGACATTTAGATGAGAAAATATAGGCTGTGTCCCAATTCAGGGTCTGCACGCTTGAAGTACGCGCACTACGCGTACTACGTACAGTGTGTACTATAAGTACGAGAACTGGGGAAGTGAGAGGTTTGTGAAATGGGACGTTTTAGCCTTCATTGCGCTGTTCAGGTTGCCTAGCAACCACGATACTAACCACGAGAAACGTTACATACAGCATTGTGTGACATAAATGAAGGAGAAAAAATGTTTCGTTGGTCATTCATTTTTGTCATGACATCACTTTAGTTGAGTATCTGAGGTTGAGACCGCGGGACTGTAAAAGATGATTGTTGGGCTTCATTTCTGTACTGAACAGTCATTTCAAGATTAGTTAGTAAATAACAACTAGCTAACGTTGTTCATGAGACTAAAATCATCTCACTGTGGTAATGTAAATATAATATGGCCAATATTATATGTATTGTCAGATTATTATGATATATATATATATATATATATATATATATATATATTACACACACAGCAGTACTACTAATCCAAAATACTTAAAGCTTCATAGAACTGAAACAAACATTTATTTTTAGCTCCATTCTGCTGCTGATACATACTTTAGGTTTCTGAACATTAAACTTGTTTCTGCCTTTCATAGTGTTTAACTTGAAGGCCCTGAGTACTTTCTCCAACACTGAAAACACTGGACTGATATAATTATTTGAACATTACCTAATAAGACTGATTCAGGACAGACAATTAGTTATTTTAAACATTTCTAGCAGTCCTTCACAAACAGGGAACAGCCGAGTGGGGGAAAACGGTTAGACATGAACAGGTTGGTGGTGTACCTGGGGCTTCTGTTTAAGACTATGCTTCCTCCGCTGGCAAAAGCATCTGTGTCCTTCTGCTGAGCAGCCTCTGAGCTGGGCTGGTCTCCAGGCCTTATGATGGTGTGTTGCGATGGTCCAGAATCTCAAGATCCAGGTCCTGCCCCGCCATTTTTACTCTGAGGGTAACCTGGTGAAGATTAGGGCTGGGTATCGTCACTGATTTCTAGAATCGATTCAATTCCGATTCACAAGGTCCCGAATCGATTCGATCCACGATTCGATTTAATTCGATTCGATTCGAATCTGGGAAATTTTGACAGTCCGAAATATTATAATTCAGATCAGTACATTTACATATTTTTGTATCTATTAAAAGGAAGCTGACACACGCAAGACTTTATCAAAGGTGTGAGCATCACAGCAGAGGCCTTTGTGTCAAAGTAGCTGAAGATAAAACAGAAAAACATGAAGGTGATTTTCCTGGCCTGGGATTTTATAAAAATAATCTGCAGTACATCAAAAACGAAAGAAAACCATTAATCAACACATGAACATTACCTCTGAAGTTACAGCGGTTTTATTAGAGACACAGCTGAGCGTTTTGCATTTTGCTTAATTTTAAAATGTTTAAATTTGTTCAATATTGAACGGCAGAAATTAGGTTTACTTTTCGGAAGTAAGTAAAAGGGAAAAAAAAACGTCAGCCGACAGCGCTGTAAACAACGGTAGACTTGTGCGTAACAAGCAAGCGAATAATGCAGAAAAGAGAGAGAGAGAGAGAGCTGTGCATGAAGTGTGATTTTTATCCTGAAAAGTCAGCAAAAGTCAGAGGGAATTCATGACGATGTTTATGTGAAGCATAGTTTGGATCTTCTTTTGCTGCTGGTTCGGTCAATATTGTTTGGAGAGAGATAAAACTAACAGCCATATGATCAGCGCAAAAAGGGCGTAAACACACAGCGCGGACCCGCGGATCAGAATCAGCGAGCTGTCGGCTTTCAGCCCCGACCGTCAGCTGAGAAAGGCGACATCTCACTGATTCTGATCCGCGGGTCCGCGCTGTGTGTTTACGTCTTTGTGCGGAAGCCGTGTACCTGCTCTCATTTACTGTCTTAGCTGTTTGGTGGTTGTTGAAATTTTGTGATCTTTCACCTGAGATTCTGGCATTTCGGGCAAAATAAATTAATATTAAAAAATCGATTCAGGATTTTAATGAATCGATTTTACGTTATCCAAGCCAGAATCAATTTTAATTGATAAATCGATTATAAAAACCCACCCCTAGTGAAGATGTTTTGTGCTGGAAATTCCACAGTCGACTAAATCTCACAAACTCACCGGACGTATACTGTGGTCCATTTTCTGAAACAATAATGTCCGAGATGCCCTGTCTGGCAAGGTGAGCCTTTAACTTTCTAATCACTGTGGTGGACTTAGTGTCCGGGAGATAGTCAATTTCCCCAGAAGTTTGAATAGTAGTCCACTGTGATAAGGTAGTCCTTGTTGTGGAATATAAACAGGTCTGTGCCCACCTTAGCCCATGGTCTAGTTGGGATCTCATGTGGGACCAAAGTCTCTTTCTGCTGTCTGTAGTCAACTGACCTGCAGATGTCACACTTAGTCACATAAGTCTTAATTTGTTCGTTCATGTCTGGCCAATACACACACTCTCTGGCTCTCTTTAGACAACCTTCTACGCCTAGGTGTGTCGAGTGTAGTCTACCTATGATCTCCTATCTCTTGGTATTCAGGACAACAACACGCCTCTAAGCACAAGTCCATCCTGACTACTTAGTTCATCCTGGAATGAGAAGTATGGTTTGATGTCACTGTCAATGTCTCTTTTGTCAGTCGGCCAACCTCTGTGCATTGTATCAATGAGGATCCTTAGTGCTTTGCCCTCTTGTATAGCAGTCCTTATCCTGTTTAGTATGTCAGGTGAGATGGGTGCATGAGTGACCATGTTAATGCTCTCTATTTCCTCCTCTATGGAGCCCTGCGGTGAGCACTCTGGAAGATATACCGTACTCAACGTGTCTGCTAATAACATGTCTTTCCCTGGCACATACACCACATCTAAGTCGTATTTCTGAATGTGCATAAGCATCCTTTGCAACCGTTTGGGTGCACTCAACAACGGTTTTCTTACAATGGTCTCTAAGGGTTTGTGATCACTCTATACTACCACTTTACGACCATATGTGATGAAACTTCTCCATACTGAAAACTACAGCCAAAAGCTCTTTTTCGATCTGGGCATAACCTTGCTCTGTACGTGTAAGTGCTCTAGTCGCAAAAGCCACAGGCTTATCCTTTTTCATGAGCGCTGCACCTAACCCTTTGTCAGAAGCGTCACATTGTACTGTCAGCTCTTCCTCTGGGCAGTAATACTTCAGGACTGGAGCCTGTGCTATAGTCTGTTTCAGTCTCTGGAATGCGTCCTCATGTCGAGTCATCCATTTCCACTCACTGTCTTTGTGTGTTAGTTGTCTCAGTATGTCACAGTGGTCGGACAGATGTGGACAAAACCTGCTAAGTAGTTCACTATACCTAACAGTCTCTGTACTGCCTTCACGTAGGTCTGGTCATTTACTCTATAGCCCTAACCTTCTCTGGGTCTATTTTCAGACCATTGCGTGTCAGCTATTGCCCAATGTACATAGTCTAGTGATGGTAAATTCGATTCTTTTTACTAAATCGAGTTTCAACGAGTCACTCACCAAAGTGAATCGAGTTTTTTGAGTCATTTCAGTCACTGAGTCAGTTGACCAGAGAGTGCAAAAAATGTACATTTTCACTCAAACTTAATTTGTTTCTCTTTTCATGTAAATCCTACTGCTAAGATGAGTGATTGAAAAAGAAAATCAACTATTTTTATAGAGCAAAGAAGAGCAAAAAAAAAAAAGATTTCTAAAGGGAACATCTATTTTATTTATTTTTTATTTTATATTTTATTTTATTAGTATTTTCCTCAAATGTGTCAAATATATGGCTGTATCCCAATTCAGGGTCTGCAGCCTTAAAGGCCGCATTTTAAGGCCGATTACGTCACAGCAACGCGACGAAGGCTGCTCGAAATGCGGCCCTCAAATGCGTCCTTCATTTCCTTGAATTTTAAGGATGTGGCAGTGTAGAATTCATGGCCCAACATATCCCAGACTTCATAGCGCGGCGGTGGGTGTGGATAATTTTGCAGAAAAACAACGGTGGAAGCGGAGCGGCCGAAGAGTAAACTTTTAAAAGTAAGTATGAATATTATGTAACTTACTTATGTGCAAATGTTTAATAATGAAGAACATTAAAATATTACTGTTGGCCACATGTCGGCAAAGTTATGTAACATTAGCGATGTTTGTACTTTCAGCGTTAACTTGGTTTTAAAGCCTTTACTTTAAAATATACCCTGTTCAATATTTGACCTTAATCTTACAGAGAATGTGATGATTTTATGGACAATTAAAGTCAGTCATATATCCACAAACAGAACAAGCTGAAAGTCAGTGATGCCGCTCGGCTTGCAGTCCTGAATATCACGGCACAAGCAGGATTCACTGCACTGTTAATGTTAGCTATGTTATATTGCTGCCTCTGTTCGGTGGTGTCGAGCCAAACGGACTTTAACGTGTGTTTGAACGACCTGATGGTGTGACAGGTTGAAGGACTACTGCATATAAAACTGTTCAATTAATACTAATTCATATCAGTTGATATAAGGACGAAAATAATGTAAATATGGTAAGAAAATGGTTAAGAGTTTATTATTTTTCATATTATATTAATGGCTTTCATGTTACTTAAGAGAACTACAATCTATACATCAGTGATCGGCTAGTAAGCCTTTTCTGGGATCGATTAGTAGTGTCTCTATTCTCCACTAGGGGGCTTTCACATGTTCTCCTCACTGCAATAAACTACTGCATGAGAGACGCAAGTCATAATCACTCTCGTGATTCTTTCCCCCCTGTTTTCAGGTAAAAGTGTTTAAAAGTTGATATATCTCCAATGTGTACACTGTTAAGATATTTAAGAGGTAATCCTTCATTGTGTTGTAAGTGTTAGAAGCATTATATTACAGTTTTGTGCACATATACGTGGCGGTTTTGAGCCTCAGTTTTGTACTGTGTAATGGCCATTAAGATAACTGCAGGAGCTAAAAACGCCGCAATTGTCAGCCATTTTGTCAGGAAACCTGCTCAAGTATATGTATAGTAAGGACTTTAGTATTTCGGTTTATTAGTGTGAATGCTTGAAAAGCATTCACAGTATTGTTCTTCTAATCTTTATTATTAGTGTGAATGCTTGAAAAGCATTCACAGTATTGTTCTTCTAATCTTTATTAGTGTGAATGCTTGAAAAGCATTCACAGTATTGTTCTTCTAATCTTTATTATTAGTGTGAATGCTTGAAAAGCATTCACAGTATTGTTCTTCTAATCTTTCTTATTAGTGTGAATGCTTGAAAAGCATTCACAGTATTGTTCTTCTAATCTTTCTTATTAGTGTGAATGCTTGAAAAGCATTCACAGTATTGTTGTTGTAATCTTTATTATTATTATTATTATATTTTATTCTGTATTCCGTACGTTTTTTGTAATCCTACTCCTTCAAAACCGTTCAACTTAGAAAAACCATTCCAACACCGTTAGATTCCTATTCTTTTGGACAACACTGCTTCCATTTTTCATATTTTTAACATTTATATTTTTAATTTTATTCAACTTTATTCAACAAAAATTTATAATGTATTTCAATGGGGAGACCCTTCAAATCCTCATTCAACTTACTCATTTTTAAACTCTTACTACTTCCACATACATTGACATAGAGCCACCATTCAAACTTTAAAACGAAGACAAGACATTCAACTATTCAACTTGCATTTATCTTTTCAATATCTATTATACTTTTTCTTCAGTTCCAGTTTAAGTTTCATGATGTTTTTTCACCCGTTTCAGAGTTTATAATGGGTGTGTATGGGACGGAATGTTGGGGCTAGAGTGAGACAGCTCAACTGCTAGAGTGAGAGGAGCAAAAAAATTAATCTTAAAATCTTTTTTAAAACTGCTGCTGTGTCCACAGCGTTTGCTCTACAGGTATGATTTTACCCTCAAAACGTAGCCATGGCGGTCCTCTTTCATCCAATGTGTTTACTATTGTACTAGGTGTTATGGTTCTTTCATAAATGTCACCAATGCACAGCCTCCTCCCTCCAACTCTTCCATAGACTCTAATGTTAAAATGGCTCAGAAGGTTGGTTTGAAAATCAGAAGAGCATGGTGTCTTTACACTGTCACCACGTCCATATAATAAACTCCACAGGCATGAAAACTGAGAATTCAGTAGACTAGAAGCTGCTGTCGCTCACGGTGAAAGAATTTCGTCAATACGACTTTTACTTTTCATTTGGGAGCGATTTGTTTCGGCCTGACTTTTCTGTTCATTTTAAGCAGCAAAAGTGAGGCGCATGTCTGTGTACGTGTGTATGGAGCCATTGGGTGCGGTCACTATAGCAACCAGGCTCACACCTGCCTGCTTAACGAGCTCTGCCTGCCACTGTACCAAGATTCATCTTAAACACTTCTCTTTCAACTGCTGCTGTGTCCACAGTGTTACAGCCATCATTTTACCCTCAAATTGTCGCCATTATTGTTCTCTTTCCAACACCGTATCTTTCAAAGCTCAGGCATTTAAACTTTTTAAACTGTGTGGATCAAAGTGGAGGGATCACATTTGAGTCATTCAGTGATTCAAAGAATATGACCTTTTAATATTCATTCAGATGTTTTCTGACTCTAAATGTTCTTTTCTCATTTCTTAGGGTTTTCTAATTTACATTTAAAGCATTTTCAGTTTTTTTCCAACTCCTTCTTCTGTGTAACCTTCAGCTTTTAGCAGTTCAGCACCTTTGTTTTCAGGTTAAATTCGTTTTTTTTTTTTTGTTTTTTTTTAATCTCATTCAATATTTTTAACTCAAAATTCAGCAATTAATTCATTTCAGTGCATACATTCAGATTCAAGCATTCACACTGCAGTTTCTTCAGAAAATGCACTTTCTAGTTATCTATTATTCCATATTCCGTACGTTTTTTGGCATCTAACTCCTTCAAAACCGTTCAACTTAGAAAAACCATTCAAACACCGTTAGATTCCTATTCTTTTGGACATGACTGCTTCTATTTTTCTCATTTTTAACATTTATATTTTTAATTTTATTCAACTTTATTCAACAAAAATTTATAATGTATTTCAATGGGGAGACCCTTCAAATTCTCATTCAAATTCCTCCTCTTTAAACTGTATCTACTTCCACATACGTTGACATAGAGCCACCATTCAAACTTTAAAACGAAGACAAGACATTCAACTATTGAACTTGTATTTATCTTTTCAATATCTATTATACTTTTTCTTCAGTTCCAGTTTAAGTTTCATGATGTTTTTTCACCCGTTTCAGAGTTTATAATGGGTGTGTATGGGACGGAATGTTGGGGCTAGAGTGAGGCAGCTCAACTGCTAGAGTGAGAGGAGCAAAAAAATTAATCTTAAAATCTTTTTTAAAACTGCTGCTGTGTCCGCAGCGTTTGCTCTACAGGTATGATTTTACCCTCAAAACGTAGCCATCGCTGTCCTCTTTCATCCAATGTGTTTACTATTGTCCTAGGTGTTATGGTTCTTTCGTAAATGTCACCAATGCACAGCCTCCTCCCTCCAACTCTTCCATAGACTCTAATGTTAAAATGGCTCAGAAGGTTCGTTTGAAAATCAGAAGAGCATGGTGTCTTTCCACTGTCACCACGTCCATATAATAAACTCCACAGGCATGAAAACTGAGAATTCAGTAGACTAGACATTGCTGTCACTCACGGTGAAAGAATTTTGTCAATATGACTTTTACTTTTCATTTGGGAACGATTTGTTTCGGCCTGACTTTTCTGTTCATTTTAAGCAGCAAAAGTGAGGCGCATGTCTGTGTACGTGTGTATGGAGCCCTTGGGTGCGGTCACTATAGCAACCAGGCTCACACCTGCCTGCTTAACGAGCTCTGCCTGCCACTGTACCAAGATTCATCTTAAGCACTTCTCTTTCAACTGCTGCTGTGTCCACAGTGTTACAGCCATCATTTTACCCTCAAATTGTCGCCATTATTGTTCTCTTTCCAACACCGTATCTTTCAAAGCTCAGGCATTTAAACTTTTTAAACTGTGTGGATCAAAGTGGAGGGATCACATTTGAGTCATTCAGTGATTCAAAGAATATGACCTTTTAATATTCATTCAGATGTTTTCTGACTCTAAATGTTCTTTTCTCATTTCTTAGGGTTTTCTAATTTACATTTAAAACATTTTCAGTTTTTTTCCAACTCCTTCTTCTGTGTAACCTTCAGCTTTTAGCAGTTCAGCACCTTTGTTTTCAGGTTAAATTCGTTTTTTTTTTTTTTTGTTTTTTATCTCATTCAATATTTTTAACTCAAAATTCAGCAATTAATTCATTTCAGTGCATACATTCAGATTCAAGCATTCACACTGCAGTTTCTTCAGAAAATGCACTTTCTAGTTAGTGTGAATGCTTGAAAAGCATTCACAGTATTGTTCTTCTAATCTTTATTAGTGTGAATGCTTGAAAAGCATTCACAGTATTGTTATTCTAATCTTTATTATTATTAGTGTGAATGCTTGAAAAGCATTCACAGTATTGTTATTCGAATCTTTATTATTATTATTATTATATATTCCGTACGTTTTTTGGCATCTAACTCCTTCAAAACCGTTCAACTTAGAAAAACCATTCAAACACCGTTAGATTCCTATTCTTTTGGACAACACTGCTTCTAAATTTCATATTTTTAACATTTATATTTTTAATTTTATTCAACTTTATTCAACAAAAATTTATAATGTATTTCAATGGGGAGACCCTTCAAATCCTCATTCAACTTACTCATTTTTAAACTCTTACTACTTCCACATACATTGACATAGAGCCACCATTCAAACTTTAAAACGAAGACAAGACATTCAACTATTCAACTTGTATTTATCTTTTCAATATCTATTATACTTTTTCTTCAGTTCCAGTTTAAGTTTCATGATGTTTTTTCACCCGTTTCAGAGTTTATAATGGGTGTGTATGGGACGGAATGTTGGGGCTAGAGTGAGGCAGCTCAACTGCTAGAGTGAGAGGAGCAAAAAAATTAATCTTAAAATCTTTTTTAAAACTGCTGCTGTGTCCGCAGCGTTTGCTCTACAGGTATGATTTTACCCTCAAAACGTAGCCATGGCTGTCCTCTTTCATCCAATGTGTTTACTATTGTACTAGGTGTTATGGTTCTTTCATAAATGTCACCAATGCACAGCCTCCTCCCTCCAACTCTTCCATAGACTCTAATGTTAAAATGGCTCAGAAGGTTCGTTTGAAAATCAGAAGAGCATGGTGTCTTTCCACTGTCACCACGTCCATATAATAAGCTCCACAGGCATGAAAACTGAGAATTAGGTAGACTAGACATTGCTGTCGCTCACGGTGAAAGAATTTTGTCAATACGACCTATACTTTTCATTTGGGAGCGATTTGTTTCGGCCTGACTTTTCTGTTCATTTTAAGCAGCAAAAGTGAGGCGCATGTCTGTGTGCGTGTGTATGGAGCCATTGGGTGCGGTCACTATAGCAACCAGGCTCACACCTGCCTGCTTAACGAGCTCTCTCTGCCACTGTACCAAGATTCATCTTTAGCACTTCTCTTTCAACTGCTGCTGTGTCCACAGTGTTAAAGCCATCATTTTACCCTCAAAACGTCGCCATCGTGGTTCTTTTTCCAACATCTTGTCTTTCAAAGCTCAGAGATGTAAACTTTTTAAACTGTGTGGGTCCAAGTGGAGGGATCACATTTTAGTCATTCAGTGATTCAAAGAATATGACCTTTTAATATTCTTTCAGATGTTTTCTGACTCTAAATGTTCTCTTCTCATTTCTTAGGGTTTTCTAATTTACAATTAAAACATTTTCAACTTTTTTCCAACTTCTTCTTCTGTCTAACCTTCAGCTTTTAGCAGTTCAGCACTTTTGTTTTCAGGTTAAATTCGGACTTTTTTTTTTATCTCATTCAATATTTTTAACTCAAAATTCAGCAATTAATTCATTTCAGTGCATACATTCAGATTCAAGCATTCACACTGCAGTTTCTTCAGAAAATGCACTTTCTAGTTATTATTATATATTCCGTACGTTTTTTGGCATCTCACTCCTTCAAAACCGTTCAACTTAGAAAAACCATTCAAACACCGTTAGATTCCTATTCTTTTGGACAACACTGCTTCTATTTTTCATATTTTTAACATTTATATTTTTAATTTTATTCAACTTTATTCAACAAAAATTTATAATGTATTTCAATGGGGAGACCCTTCAAATCCTCATTCAACTTACTCATTTTTAAACTCTTACTACTTCCACATACATTGACATAGAGCCACCATTCAAACTTTAAAACGAAGACAAGACATTCAACTATTCAACTTGTATTTATCTTTTCAATATCTATTATACTTTTTCTTCAGTTCCAGTTTAAGTTTCATGATGTTTTTTCACCCGTTTCAAAAATTTATAATGGGTGTGTATGGGACGGAATGTTGGGGCTAGAGTGAGACAGCTCAACTGCTAGAGTGAGAGGAGCAAAAAAATTAATCTTAAAATCTTTTTTAAAACTGCTGCTGTGTCCGCAGCGTTTGCTCTACAGGTATGATTTTACCCTCAAAACGTAGCCATGGCTGTCCTCTTTCATCCAATGTGTTTACTATTGTCCTAGGTGTTATGGTTCTTTCATAAATGTCACCAATGCACAGCCTCCTCCCTCCAACTCTTCCATAGACTCTAATGTTAAAACGGCTCAGAAGGTTGGTTTGAAAATCAGAAGAGCATGGTGTTTTTACACTGTCACCACGTCCATATAATAAACTCCACAGGCATGAAAACTGAGAATTAGGTAGACTAGACATTGCTGCCGCTCACGGTGAAAGAATTTCGTCAATACGACCTATACTTTTCATTTGGGAGCGATTTGTTTCGGCCTGACTTTTCTGTTCATTTTAAGCAGCAAAAGTGAGGCGCATGTCTGTGTACGTGTGTATGGAGCCATTGGGTGCAGTCACTATAGCAACCAGGCTCACACCTGCCTGCTTAACGAGCTCTGCCTGCCACTGTACCAAGATTCATCTTAAACACTTCTCTTTCAACTGCGGCTGTGTCCACAGTGTTACAGCCATCATTTTACCCTCAAATTGTCGCCATTATTGTTCTCTTTCCAACACCGTATCTTTCAAAGCTCAGGCATTTAAACTTTTTAAACTGTGTGGATCAAAGTGGAGGGATCACATTTGAGTCATTCAGTGATTCAAAGAATATGACCTTTTAATATTCATTCAGATGTTTTCTGACTCTAAATGTTCTTTTCTCATTTCTTAGGTTTTTCTAATTTACAATTAAAACATTTTCAGCTTTTTTCCAACTTCCTCTTCTGTGTAACCTTCAGCTTTTAGCAGTTCAGGACTTTTATTTTCAGGTTAAATTCGGAGTTTTTTTTTTATCTCATTCAATATTTTTAACTCAAAATTCAGCAATTAATTCATTTCAGTGCATACATTCAGATTCAAGCATTCACACTGCAATTTCTTCAGAAAATGCACTTTCTAGTTATCTATTATTCCATATTCCGTACGTTTTTTGGCATCTAACTCCTTCAAAACCGTTCAACTTAGAAAAACCATTCAAACACCTTCAGATTCCTCTTCTTTTGGACAAGACTGCTTCTATTTTTCTCATTTTTAACATTTATATTTTTAATTTTATTCAACTTTATTCAACAAAAATTTCCCATGTATTTCAATGGGGAGACCCTTCAAATTCTCATTCAACTTACTCATTTTTAAACTCTTACTACTTCAACATACGTTGACATAGAGCCACCATTCAAACTTTAAAACGAAGACAAGACATTCAACTATCCAACTTGTATTTATCTTTTCAATATCTATTATACTTTTTCTTCAGTTCCAGTTTAAGTTTCATGATGTTTTTTCACCCGTTTCAGAGTTTATAATGGGTGTGTATGGGACGGAATGTTGGGGCTAGAGTGAGGCAGCTCAACTGCTAGAGTGAGAGGAGCAAAAAAATTAATCTTAAAATCTTTTTTAAAACTGCTGCTTTGTCCGCAGCGTTTGCTCTACAGGTATGATTTTTCCCTCAAAACGTAGCCATCGCTGTCCTCTTTCATCCAATGTGTTTACTATTGTACTAGGTGTTATGGTTCTTTCATAAATGTCACCAATGCACAGCCTCCTCCCTCCAACTCTTCCATAGACTCTAATGTTAAAATGGCTCAGAAGGTTCGTTTGAAAATCAGAAGAGCATGGTGTATTTCCACTGTCACCACGCCCATATAATAAACTCCACAGGCATGAAAACTGAGAATTCAGTAGACTAGAAGCTGCTGTCGCTCACGGTGAAAGAATTTCGTCAATACGACTTGTACTTTTCATATGGGAACGATTTGTTTGGGCCTGACTTTTCTGTTCATTTTAAGCAGCAAAAGTGAGGTGCATGTCTGTGTCGTGTGTATGGAGCCATTGGGTGCAGTCACTATAGCAACCAGGCTCACACCTGCCTGCTTAACAAGCTCTCTCTCTCTCTGCCAAGATTAAATCAAAAATGTGTGTTATATCTAAGCAGTTGTAGTAAGATTAACTTTTTCAATAGGTACAATAAGACAGGTTTGACAGGCTTTTGCCACAGATTAACAGTATGTCAGTAGTTAGTATAGGCTAACTGAATAGAGCCCTGAATTATTGCCCTGTTAAATTCAAGTTGATTGTGTATTGGTGGACTTGTCTTCTCCACACAGGTTTTTCAGATCTGGGCAGTTTGAGTCAGTTGATGACTTTAAAATAATCTTTTCTGACTGGATAATTAAAGCTCACAGCATCTACCTGTCTGTAGTGTATTTTCCCACATTTTAAATAATCTAATCTCATTTAATGTCTCTGTTTTTAGTCTGTATAGTTTATCTCCCCACAAATACGCTCAAAGTAGTCTTAAAATAAAATCCATAAAACAGTTCAAGATGATGACTTTTTATTTGCTCATTTAATGCCAGTTGCCCTCTTTCCTGAGTATAAGCGAATGAGTGACATAAAGAGAAAAAGTACCAATTTGTATGCTGGTGAGTCTTGTGTATTTTTTTCTCTGTCTCTCTATGAATGAGAAATATATATGCTCATTATTGATGTTCAAACTGATGCTCAAATTTCCAAGCACCACCTGAACGCCTCATCGGTCTTTAACTAATCACTACACCAACGGTTGTCATTCCGCTTTGCTCTCTGCTGTGGTAAGTACAATACATTCAGTACAGCACTGTTTTAATTTTATGATGGTAAAAATACATGTTTGACATTTAAACTCACATATCAAGTCTTTTTAAAGTTCAACAGAGTTCAAAGAATAAAGAAAGCAAAAAAAGAATAACCTTTGCTACCATTTATATAGGTTTATGACTTTTGCTGTTAGCAGCAGTGCTAACGCTAGCTTCAATGCTAATGCTAGCTATAGTGCTAACATTAGCCTTAGCAGTTGTTAACTGACAAAAAGAATATTCTTGTGATATTCCTGTGATATTTATTGGCGGTCAGTGAGACAAAAGTAACAAATGAGATTTATTATTGCCATTGTGGCTCAGTTTTAACAGTAAGAGTACTTCATGACTTTTGCTGTTAGTAGCAGGAATGCTAACGCTAGCTTCAATGCTAACGCTAGCTTCAATGCTAATGCTAGCTATAGTGCTAACACTAGCCTTAGCAGTTGTTAACTGACAAAAAGAATATTCCTGTGATATTCCTGTGATATTTATTGGCGGTCAGTGAGACAAAAGTAACAAATGAGATTTATTATTGCCATTGTGCCTCAGTTTTAACAGTAAGAGTACTTCATGACTTTTGCTGTTAGTAGCAGTGCTAATGCTAGCTTCGATGCTAATGCTAGCATCAATGCTAACGCTAGCTATAGTGCCAACACTAGCCTTAGCAGTTTTTAACTGACAAAAAGAATATTCCTGTGATATTCCTGTGATATTTATTGGCGGTCAGTGAGACAAAAGTAACAAATGAGCTTTATTATTGCCATTGTGCCTCAGTTTTAACAGTAAGAGTGCTAGTTCTACCAGCAGTGCTAACACTAACTGAAGTGCTAACGCTAGCAGGAATGCTAGCGTTAGCAGCGATGCTAAGGCTAGTAACAGTCTAACAGTAGCCTTATATAAGTACTTAAATAAATACTTCAGTTAATTAGTTTGAATTATAAAATGGCTGCTGTATCAGCTGGTGTGCTATATTACTCTATAATTACCCTGCTGACTATAAGTTCAGTGTATCATGTCGTGTGGGCTTTGTTTTTTTGTTAGTCTGATAACACTGTACAGACAACTAACATGTTATTTCTCGTCTTACACTTTCAGGAACTTGACTCACATCTGTGCTTTGCCTGGTAGGTGTGCACATACTGTTAGAGAAGTACACCAAAATTTAAAAAAAAGAGTCTGACTAATATAAGCTTTAAAGTGATGGGTTCAAACTTTGTGCTAGACCTTTTAAACACATTTTTATAATAAATACACATAAGTTCAGCTTAACAATTGGGCTAAAATATTTTTTTCGTACATTTTTGCACATTACATGTGATTAGTTAACAATTCACTCAATCATATTTGTATTTAAAAATATTATTGCTGAATTTAATTAAATATTTATTCTTTTAAAAAGTGCCAAATTGTGCAACTTTTTGCACATGGCAGCCGACAACAGTTTAGCTTGAATATTTGTTTTGTCCTTTTTCAGTAGTCACAATTAGTTCATACAATTACCATGTGATATAATTTTATTAAAATTATTTTTTTTTCTTGTTTTTTGTTCACAGTGTGCAGAAGAAGAACAAGGACCAGATCTCCAGTCTTCTATCTCACATCCCAACCCCCCAACCCCTCTATCTTCTGTCCTACTCCACCTGTTGTCTCTGCCTTCTTTCCATCTGTATTTCACCCTGTGGTTTGTGAGAAATTTTGCCAAACCAAGAATCTTATTGCGGTTTGATTTAAAGCCGTGTCTCTCCTGCTCTGTCTGTTCTCTCTGCTAAATTTTCTCTCTACCTGTTTTTCACTCTTTGGCTTGCTGCTGAAAAATGCACAAGCCAATAAAACAATAAAGAGTGCATATTTTGCCTCAACCTGAGAACAAACTGAACAAACAAAGAAAACTCTGCGGTTTGATTTAAAGCCGTGTCTCTCCTGCTCTGTCTGTTCTCTCTGCTAAATTTTCTCTCTACCTGTTTTTCACTCTTGGCTTGCTGCTGAAAAATGCCAAGCCATTAAAGCAATAAAGAGAGCATATTGCCTCTACCTGAGAACAAACTGAACAAATAAAGAAAACTCTAATTCACGGTTTGATTGTGATTTCCCAGCCGTGTTTCTCCTGCTCTGTCTGTTCTCTCTTCTAAATTTTCTCTCTAGCTGTTTTTCACTTTGCGCCTGCTGCTAAGTTGTGCCAAGCCAATAAAGAGAGTGCATATTATTCTCTCGACTGACAAACTGTCAAACAAACAAAGACATCTGTTTCTGAGAAATAAAAACTGAAATATAAAGACAAAGAAAACATCTCCTGCTCTGTGCCACTCTTATTTTATAAACATATTTTCTAAAGACTAAGAGAAACACTTGTGTAAAAATGCCAAGGAAGCAGAAAAAGTCACAAGCTACAAAACAACGCTGGAAGAAGTTCCATGAGTTTCATGAAGTACCAACATGTGAACAAGCTGAGTGTGATTTTCCTCAGAGCTCTGCAGAAGACTTTGTGTCTGCAAAGACCAATGCTGATGGTGTCAAACAGGCAGGTCAACATGTTCCTGCACATGTACAACAGGTATCCTATGCAGATGCTGTAAAGATTGGATTGCAGCATGAATTTAATGATCATCAGGTAAACCATAGAGACCAACCTGAGGTGTCAAGTGCCCCACAGGTGGGTTATGCTGATATTGTAAAAAGAGGCCGTCACAGTGATGTGGCAGGACCATCTCATGCAGAAAGAGTGAACTTTGAAAACCAGCCCTCTGTTACACATATCTGTGCATCTCGCAGCCAGGCTCATCCTAAATATGGAGACTCCAGAAACAAGCAGTGCACATGTAACTCACTCACATTTCTTGCATTCCTTCATGAGAATGAAAACCTGACTACAGCTGGCCTTAATCTGGTCTTGGATAAAGGTGATGTGATGTACAAAGAGGCCAAGAAAAGATTTCCTAAAAATATTCATTTGGCAACCGATGAGCTGCCAGACAAAGTTGATGCTCGTAGGTCTATATATCATGTTGACATGACACAGCCTTCCCGGTATGGGACATTTGAAGAACCTCCAGAGGAGGCAGTAGATACCT
This sequence comes from Diplotaxodon limnothrissa, assembly GCF_057381915.1. Taxonomy (NCBI): domain Eukaryota; kingdom Metazoa; phylum Chordata; class Actinopteri; order Cichliformes; family Cichlidae; genus Diplotaxodon; species Diplotaxodon limnothrissa. Next base: position 23,118,073 of record NC_140617.1, on the reverse strand, counting down.
TTCTGAGCTTAGAAGCAGGACTGAGCTGCCTGTTGTCAGATGTGCAGTATGCCTTACTGATTATGAGTGGATTGTGTATCGCAGTGTTCAGATCCACATCAGGCAAATATGGTTTCTTTGATCCACACTCCAGAACACCCAGTGGTCTTCCTCTACCACTATGGTCATGTAATCGTGGTACAGCAGTGATTTCTTATGAAATGATGGAGATATCACCCTCTTGTAACTATGAACTGAAGCCTGTGCAGTTTTACAGTGTGCGCACAGTCAATCTGAGTGATACTATCACAGACACAGTCTGCAGACCAACAGCCGCCACTGCTGTGGCACCTACTCACTCTGATACAACTGTTGATGAAGCAAACCCCTCTACTCCAAGGAGAAACACAACCACTGATCTTACTGAGATCTCTCCAATGTCTGTTTGTACACCACTGGTGAAACAACAAGAAGTCTACATTACTGAGTTCACATCATATGAAGCTCATGAGAATGAATTTACTAATATACCAACTGAAGACCAATCCAGTCAATTTAATTTCCTTTTATCAAATGATGCTTTTTCATGTCAATCAAATGCTGCAATAAAAAATGGTGCTGCCTGTGATCTTTCTGATGAAGTTTTTCAGAAAATCTGTAAACTGACAAAAGTTAATAAACATCAAAGGCGAAAAATGAAAAGACGATTAATGGCATCAGAGAAAACCAGAAATCAAAGAAAAGAAAATCAAAAAAGGAAAGAACGACAAAAGTATGCTTCAAACAAAGAATACCAAGAAAAGAAAAAATCTTGCACAAGCGAGGCATATAAAAAGAACCCTGAAGTTAAACGGAAGCAACAACAGTATATGAAAAGACGTTACTGTGAGAATGATGAATTCAGGCAGAAAAAACAACAATATATTAAAAGACGTTATTATGACAATGCTGAATTTAGACACAAACAAAAAGAATATATTAAGAGACATTTTTCTGAAAATGCTAAAGTTAGACAGAAACAACAACAATATGTTAAAAGACGTTATAATGAAAATGCTGAATTTAGACAAAAACAAAAAAACTATATAACTAAAAGGTATCAAGAAAACCCTGAATTCAGAGAGAGACAGAGATCTCGAGTGACTCAGCGTTATGCACATGACAATGCATTCAGAGAGAGACACAGACAACTAATGAAACAACTAATGCAAGACAGGTATCAAAGTAATCTTGCATTCAGGATTATGCACAACATGAGATGTGCAATGAAAATAAAAAGGAAATACAGATGGGTGAACAGACAAACCCAAGAGAGTGACAACAGTGTGATCAACGAGGCCATATCTGTGTTCAAATCACAAATCAAAGTTGGACCATCATACCCATGTACTGTCTGTTTCAAGGCTTCATTTCCAAACCAAGTACGACCCTGCAGAAGGTCAAATTATGTCAAAAACCCACATGTGGTTGCAACATGTTTGACAGGAAAGTATGTTCATGTTTGTGATGAAAACTGCAGAAATGAGCAGTGCAAAGTGCCTGATGAGAGAAAGAGAGAGTGGATTTGTCACACCTGCCACGATCATCTTAAAAATGGATCCATGCCAGCACTTGCTGTTGCCAATAAACTGAATCTTGCTGATATTCCAGCTGAATTGTCTGATCTCAACATACTGGAGAGACATCTCATAGCCAAGTGCATACCATTTGCCAAGATCATTCCTCTTCCCAAAGGCAGACAAAGAGCAATTAGAGGAAATGTGGTCTGTGTCCCATCAGAGGTACAGGAAACTGTTGAAGCACTACCTCGATTGAGAATTAATTCTCAGGTCATGAGAGTAAAACTGAAGAGACGCTTGTCTTACAAAGGTCATCAGCTGTTTCAGACTGTAAGCTGGTCTAAACTTGTGCAAGCACTGCATAAACTCAAGCAGATTCACCCACAGTATAAGGATGTGAGCATCAGAGATGATGCTGAGCTGTGTGATCCAACACTTCCTGATGAAGATGAGGAGGATGATGATGATGAAAACATGAATGAGGACGATTATGATGAGGCTGATTTAATGGAAATTGACAGCTGTGAGAAAAATGCACTGAGTGAAGCACAAAATATAAATGAACAGGACATTGACATGTTACCCTGTGATGGTGAACAATCGCATGAACAGATGAGAGATGATTCAGAGCAAGAAGATGGACTGACTAATGGTGGTTTTGCACTCGAGTCCTGTTTGCAGCCCCCTGATGTGGCTGAGGAGATATTATGTTTCAGTGAAGGAATCTACTCTGTTGCTCCTGCAGAGAGAAACAATCCAATAAGTTTTTTCAAAACACCTAAACTGGAGGCCATGGCCTTCCCTGTGCAGTTTCCTACAGGCCAAAACACACTTGATGAAAGAAGGCTGATCAAAGTATCCCCCAGTGGGTATTTCAAATCAAGACTTTTCTGCATTGATGATCGTTTTGCCAAAGACACAAACTATTTATTCTTTGCACAGTTTGTGACTGAAATACACTTGGCTACATCCAGCATGACAGTACAGTTAAGGAAGGCAAAGCCTCTGACCAGAGATGGTAGAAAAATAACCTCAGGCATGTTACAAGATAAACATGAGGTGGAGAAACTGGTGCGAAATAAAGATGCAGTGAGATTCATGCAGCCTCTGAGAGGAACCCCAGCCTATTGGGAGAAAACAACAAGAGATCTTTTTGCCATGATCAGACAGTTGGGAACTCCCACGTTCTTTTGCACATTTTCAGCTGCTGAAATGCGCTGGCCTGAAGTGATCGAGGCAATAACAAGGCAGCAAGGTGAACAAGTGAATTTTGAAGGACTCGACTGGTCAGCAAAGTGTGACATCCTGAGAAGCAATCCTGTCACAACAATGCGCATGTTTGACAAGAGAGTTGAAGCATTATTCAGAGATTTACTCTTATCTCCCGCAGAGCCACTTGGCAAAGTCATTGACTACTTTTACAGAGTTGAGTTTCAGCACAGAGGAAGCCCACACATACACTGTCTCCTGTGGGTAGAAGGTGCTCCTGTGTTTGAGGAGGATGATGAGCAAACTGTTGTTGATTTTATAAACAAATACATCACAGCTCAGCTGCCTGATCCACATAAACAACCCGAACTGTACAAAAAAGTAACAGAAGTGCAAAAACACAGTAAGAACCACACAAAGACGTGCTTTAGGAGTTTAAGCTCCGGGTGCCGTTTTGGTTTTCCCAAACCACCCTGCAATGAGACAATGATCACAAGACCCAGTGAGGATGATGCACTGGAAGTAGAAACGGCAAAGAACAAGCTCAGACCACTGAACCAGCTGCTAAATGAACCTGAAACTGCTTCCATGAGTTTAGAGCAGCTCTTGGCAAGATGCAAGTTGACACATGCAGAATATGAGAGATACCTGAATAAAATGAACATGAGGAGTACGATCATATTAAAGCGTGATCCAAAAGACTCTTGGATAAATGGCTATAATCCACATCTGCTTGAAGCCTGGAACAGTAATATCGACATAAGCTTTGTTTTAGATGCTTTTGGTGCTGCAAATTATTTAATGAAATATATATCAAAAAAAGAGGGCGGGCTATCTGAGTACCTGAAAACTGTCATTGAGAACTCCAATAAGGACAGTGTAAATGAGTGCGATGAAATGAGAGCCGTCATGCAGGCATATTCAAAGAAGCGAGAGATCAGTGCACAGGAGTGTGTTGCTCGTGCATGTGGTCTTCACATGAAGCAATGTTCACGTGCTGTAATATTCATTCCAACTGATGATAATCCTGTGAAAATGAGTCGTCCCCTGTCAGTTCTGGACAACACAACACCTGAGTCTTCCAATGTTTGGATGACATCTTTGAATGACAAATACAAAGCCAGACCTGAAACACCAGAGTATGAGGAGATGTGCATGGCAGACTTTGCTGCTACTTGCAGGATTGTCTATGGCCAACAGAAAAAAGGTAAAGATGTTTTGCCCCTTCTCAATGAGATGGGGTTTGTGCAAAGGCGCAAAAACAATAAGCCTGCTATCATCAGATTTCACCGCTGCTCACAAGAAAAACATCCAGAGCAATATTACGGAAGACTGCTTAAACTGTACCTTCCTCATCGTTCAGACCACGAACTGAAAACACCATCGTTGCCAACCTATCAGGCTTTCTATGGTGCTGGCTGTGTACAGCTGCCAGGTACTGACCGTCTTGAGTACGTGCAACACATTGTCAAAAGAAACAGAGAAAAATATGAGAAAAACAGTGAGGAGATCGAGAGCGCTGTTGAGGAATATGAGCAGAACAGAGGTGTGACTGACGAATGGTGTAATCTGGCACCTGAATCAGATCTCGTAAGATTGCCACTTGTTGAACAAGAAAGAGAGCGAGACAATGAAAATGAACAGGAAGATGTGCCCGACTACAGCCGTCAGGCTGATGCTTCAACAGAAGTCAGAGCCATCAAGGAACCCCCTGCTATTGATCCCACATTGTTACGTCAGATGTTTCAAAATCTGAATAAGAAGCAAGCCTGCATATTTTATGCAGTTAGAGACTGGTGCATTAAAAGAGTCTGTGCTCTAAATCCAGAGCAGTTTTTCTTTTATATTAATGGTGGTGCTGGAACAGGAAAATCACATCTAATCAAATGCATCTACTCAGAAGCATCTAAGATACTGAGCAAAGTGCCCAGATATGCAGACGACGTTGACATATCAAAACCCACCGTCCTGTTAACTGCTTTCACTGGGACTGCAGCTTTTAACATTTCTGGAACAACACTGCATTCTCTTCTCAAGCTCCCTAGAAGCTTAAAACCTCCCATTCAGGGACTTGGCAATCAGCTGGATGAAGTCAGATCAGAACTTTTGAATGCTGAAATAATCGTCATTGACGAAGTGTCTATGGTGTCAAGACATCTGTTTGCATATGTAGATGCAAGACTCAAACAGATCAAAGGGACTCGGAGACCCTTTGGAGGCATGTCAGTCATTGCTGTCGGAGACTTCTATCAGCTACCCCCAGTGCGACAGTCTAAACCTCTCTGTGTGCACGACCCGTCCGAGATCGACCTGTGGCGGGAGCATTTTCAGATGATCACTCTGACTGAGATTATGCGTCAGAAAGATGATGTTGTCTTTGCTGAGATGCTGAACAGAATTCGTGTAAAAGGAAAGTTGGATGAGCTTTGCGAAGCAGATAGAAATTTGTTGTTACAGGCCATAACTGAACCAGCCCATTGTCCGACTGATGCATTGCACATTTTTGCAACTAATAAAGAAGTGGATGCACACAACTCTTCAACACTGGCTCTGCTCCACACTCATATCATTGACATCCATGCAGATGATTATAGAAAAGATCCTAGAACTGGCAGAATGGCACTTCAAGACAGACCATTGAAAGGAGGTAAAAACGAGTTACCAGACACACTGAAAGTTGCAGAAGGAGCTCGTGTCATGCTCACCAGAAACATTGACATACAAAATGGTTTGGTTAATGGAGCTTTTGGAAAACTACTTAGAGTAGTTCACTCTGAAAACGACCAACACATCATCAAGCTTGGACTTAAAATGGATAATGAGACATCTGGAAAGAATAACCGCACACCAGCAGACGACATGGTGTACATTGAGAGAGCAGAGGAGAATCTGAAGCAGAAAGGAGTGGTACGAAGACAGTTCCCAGTGAAGCTGGCCTTTGCATGTACAATACATAAGGTACAGGGTATGACAACTACATCAGCTGTTGTCTCTCTTAAGAGCATTTTTGAGCCCGGCATGGCCTACGTAGCTGTCAGTAGAGTGACGTCTCTCAGTGGACTGTATCTTCTTGATATGGAGGAGAAAAAAATATTCACCAACCCAGAAATCACTGCAGCACTTGAGAACATGAGACAAGCCAACCTTGATGACATGATGCCTCTTCTACACGTGAGACAAACCCTCAGCAGGTCAGAGGTTTTCACCATTGTTCATCATAATACAGAGGGACTGCCAGCTCACATTAATGACATCAAAAGTCACCATGAATTGTGTCTAGCAGATGTTTTGTGCCTAACAGAAACACACCTGCGGGGCTCTTTTGTCACAGAGAGTCTCCACTTGGAAAATTACAATTTGTTCAAACGCAACAGACACCTGTCCTACACAAACTTTCCCCAGATGGCAAACAGAAGTGGTGGTGGAGTTGCTGTTTATGTGAAAAGTGACATTCAAGTGCATGAAAAACAGTACATTCATAATGTAACTGACCTTGAATTTCTGGCTTTAAAGGTTGAAGCACCAGTCAGTGCTCTGATTGCAGTTGTGTACAGACCTCCAGACTACACTCTGAGGCCATTCCTGAAAAACCTGGTAAGCCTATTAGACTCATTGGAGATCATGGACTGTCATCCCATCATAGTTTGTGGTGATTTTAATGAGAATGTTTTATCCAGTGCAAACAAACCAATCATGGAGTTGTTTGAGTCTAGGGGATACGCACAGGTCATCACTGCCCCTACCACAGAGAAGAACACACTGCTTGACCTTATTTTCATTTCTCAGCCAGATCGATGTCTCCATTCTGGAGTCATGAAGACATACCATAGTTACCATGACCCAGTATACTGTGTATTGTCCTGTGATGATTCATGATCTAGATCTTTGAATACAGTAAGTAATTTCTATATTTTTGAATGACTTAAGAAAGTAGAGCGATATTTAAAAGTTGACGCTCTGCATTGCAGTATAATGGTTGAATTGTTTACATAAAATACAATTACATGAATTAAGTAATGATATCAGTAAAAGATGACAATTTTATTTATTACAGAAAATCTAAAATTCACTAACAGTAACCTATAAATGTCAGAAAAATCAAATATAGCAGTTTAAAACGAACAGTGTAGGCATATCCTCTCTGCAGCCAGGCTTCAACATCCTGCCAGGCTGCCCCAGTCTCACTGTGGCTGGGAGGGAGGGAGGGTGGACCAGAGGATTGCCTACACAACACATAAATGTTCAACAGCTTCTTCATTGTTTCTGAGAGAACAATAATGACTAAAGGTTGCTTTTTAAAAAAACAAACAAACAAACAAACAAACCTAATTACAGCAATAATGACAGTTAAGCCACTTTATGTGTGCCTCTATTTTGAAATACTATTTACAAAAATATTATTATTTTGGTTTGTTATAAACTTTAAACTTTTTCAAAAGTACACAATTATATTTTTGGACAAATTTTTCTATGAAACATAAATTTTTATGAGCTTTTATCATGTTTCTGGCCAGTGCAATCATCAGGGTGGGTCTGGGTTGATAACTGCACATTTCTGGCCAGAAATGTTTCAGCAGTGTTACATATGTAGTGCATATGTTACAGTTGCTTTCTGTTACCAGCTGATACCCTACATTTGTATAGACATTTGATGGTGTGAGGTTGGGGAGTTGAGTGGGAGGGGGGGGGGTTTCCTTTCCTGTTAGGTTTCCTTTGTTTTTCTTTTTTTTTCTTTTTAAGAGAGACACAGTCCTCCTGTGTCTTCTCCAATCTTCACATGTAAAATCCAACAATGTGAAGCACATAGCAGCCAGAAACTGTAATGCCACAGATCAGAGAAACTTCATCATCACCATCTTCATCGCCGTACGATCAGAGCGTGAGACTTCACATCTGGAGCACAGGAGAGATTCTGTGATAAGTCCTCCTTCTAGCTTGTCCCACAAGCAGTCGGTGAGATTTACTAACAACAAAAAGGGTTAATGACATTATTTCCATGAAAACATGTGTTCATTCTTTGTGAAGTGTTTAAATTGTGTTTTCACTTGACCTTAGGAGTGTTAGAGTGTATTGTAATGTCTGTACTCAGGTGTTTCCCTCTGTGATCCATCCCCTTCAGAGCCGAGACACTCAGGACTGAACAGACTGCACAGTTTCTGTGACTGAGCCTCCAAAACACCTTCTTTGAAACCACTCATGATAGAAGGGCTTCATATTTGCAGCAGCACTACTACAGGTATTCAGTTTATTACAGGATGTGTTTGTTTCTTAGGACCAGCTCTGAGTGCACACTACCTAACATATACACCTTTCTGTTCATTACAAACCAACTACTCTGGATCATACGGCCAGTTGGCAGGAATGTTGCTGCAGGAAAACATCCCTGGAGATCACCATCATTGTCAGACTGACTGTGCCTCCTCTGTGCAGTGTCAAGATCCTCCCTAAATGAGTGTGTAAGTTAACATTTTCATTATTTTATTCCCTTTGACAAGACAAGTATCACTGATATTTACATTTACAACTACATATTCCTGTTTTCTGCTCTTCTTTTAAAGTCCTCAGCTATCCTGCTTCTGTGCTGCTTGCCACACATCAAACACTGGCACTGACAGGGAGGATCCACTCTGAAGTCACTGGACATGATGAGGATCATATGGGACTTCATAGTTTCACAGAAACGTTGTGCTCTGTGATTACAGGTTTTAAATGGACATAATGACTGCCTCTCTCTGATCAACAGGCTAAAGGATTGTTGTCATTGTTAGTGCTCTGTACAATGTATGCTTATTTAGTATTTCATCACAGAGCAAACCTTTATTTATTTAACATATTTTTATTTTGTTTTAATGTTGAATTAACTGTGGGGATTTTTTTAAGTGGGCACTCGGGATGTCATATGACCAGAAATGTGGTAACTGGAATTCAACGTTATGGAAGAAAAAATCTGCTAAGAACAAAACACACACAAAACCCCCCAAGAAAATTCAAATTCATTCCATGTAATCCAATCTAAAACATTTTAAACTGCTGAACAGCAACACAAACAGTGTTAAAAAACAGTGTTAACAGAATGATTATGATGATTTTGTACCAAAGTTTCAGGTCACATGGCACACCTAGTGTGTAGTGTGGGGTATCAGCTGGTAAGTATAGGGTTTTTTTCATATTTGTGTACTTAGAGTTTAGATAGATAAAGCCTTGTGTATAATAATTAGTCATAACCACAACTCAAAGTCAGGGACTAACTAATTTTGGGACTTTGTGTCTGAGCCCAGGTTAAAACACTGTGTAAAAAAGCATTTAGTGGCATGGCTGAACAATGCTGTATTGATACTTATTTATCCATGTTCACAAAAAGGACTAATGTGTTTATTTGATTATTTGCACGTGTTAAACTGTGTCACCACCTTAGGCTTTCATTTGAGTTTACTCAAAAATCTCTATACAGTTCTCTTTTACCACTGTGTGGACTCTGTTTACATTAAAACATAAAGAAGAATGAGTAATAAAAAGATGTGTAGACAGATTAAGTAGGACGATAGAAACAGCTGTTCAGCCATGTTCTAAGAAACCAACACAATTTAAAGGTTCAGGATTGTGGTTTTAAAAGTTGAATTTTCATGTATTTCATATCTTGCTTATTATTTTTTATTTAGTTATTTAATTTAGTTATTTTTATTTATTCTACTAGTCCTTTTCAGAAAGAAGCTGTAAAATATGACTTAAGAATTTTTTTTTATTTTCTATGACATACAAAACAAATTGATGTATGTAATACTATTAAACATGATATACACATGTGTATATGTCTGAAAAACATTATGCTGTATATTAAAGTTTGCATTTTCTCCAGAATTTTTGTTCATCTTTTAAGTTCATTTCAGTTAGAATAATTTGAACTTTTAATATTCATTCAGAGATTTTCTGACTCTAAATTTTCTTTTGTCATTACTCATTTTTTTATTATTTACATTTTAAACATGTTTAGCTTTTTTCCAACTTCTTCTGTGTGAACATCAGCTTTCAAGTTCTGCACTTTTGTTTTCACTTTGAAAATTCTGTATTTTCCAGCTCATTCAGAATTTTTAACTTAACATTCAGTAATTAATTCATTTCAGTGCATACATTCAGATTCAAGCATTCACACTGCAGTTTCTTCAGAAAATGCACTTTCTAGTTATTATATTTAGTGTGAATGCTTGAAAAGCATTCACAGTATTGTTCTTCTAATCTTTATTATTATTAGTGTGAATGCTTGAAAAGCATTCACAGTATTGTTCTTCGAATCTTTATTATTATTCCATATTCCGTACGTTTTTTGGCATCTAACTCCTTCAAAACCGTTCAACTTAGAAAAACCATTCAAACATCGTTAGATTCCTATTATTTTGGACATGACTGCTTCTATTTTTCTCATTTTTAACATTTATATTTTTAATTTTATTCAACTTTATTCAACAAAAATTTCCCATGTATTTCAATGGGGAGACCCTTCAAATTCTCATTCAACTTACTCATTTTTAAACTCTTACTACTTCCACATACATTGACATAGAGCCACCATTCAAACTTTAAAACGAAGACAAGACATTCAACTATTCAACTTGTATTTATCTTTTCAATATCTATTATGCTTTGTCTTCAGTTCCAGTTTAAGTTTCATGATGTTTTTTCACCCGTTTCAGAGTTTATAATGGGTGTGTATGGGACGGAATGTTGGGGCTAGAGTGAGGCAGCTCAACTGCTAGAGTGAGAGGAGCAAAAAAAATAATCTTAAAATCTTTTTTAAAACTGCTGCTGTGTCCGCAGCGTTTGCTCTACAGGTATGATTTTACCCTCAAAACGTAGCCATGGCTGTCCTCTTTCATCCAATGTGTTTACTATTGTACTCGGTGTTATGGTTCTTTCATAAATGTCACCAATGCACAGCCTCCTCCCTCCAACTCTTCCATAGACTCTAATGTTAAAATGGCTCAGAAGGTTCGTTTGAAAATCAGAAGAGCATGGTGTCTTTCCACTGTCACCACGTCCATATAATAAGCTCCACAGGCATGAAAACTGAGAATTAGGTAGACTAGACATTGCTGTCGCTCACGGTGAAAGAATTTTGTCAATACGACTTTTACTTTTCATTTGGGAGCGATTTGTTTCGGCCTGACTTTTCTGTTCATTTTAAGCAGCAAAAGTGAGGTGCATGTCTGTGTCCGTGTGTATGGAGCCCTTGGGTGCGGTCACTATAGCAACCAGGCTCACACCTGCCTGCTTAACGAGCTCTCTCTCTCTCTCTGCCAAGATTCATCTTAAACACTTCTCTTTCAACTGCTGCTGTGTCCACAGTGTTAAAGCCATCATTTTACCCTCAAAACGTCACCATCGTTGTTCTCTTTCCAACACCGTGTCTTTCAAAGCTCACACTTTTAAATTTTTTAAACTGTGTGGATCCAAGCGGAGGGATCACATTTTAGTCATTCAGTGATTCAAAGAATATTAACTTTTAATATTCTTTCAGATGTTTTCTGACTCTAAATGTTCTTTTCTCATTTCTTAGGGTTTTCTAATTTACAATTAAAACATTTTCAGCTTTTTTCCAACTTCCTCTTCTGTGTAACCTTCAGCTTTTAGCAGTTCAGGACTTTTATTTTCAGGTTAAATTCGGACTTTTTTTTTTAATCTCATTCAATATTTTTAACTCAAAATTCAGCAATTAATTCATTTCAGTGCATACATTCAGATTCAAGCATTCACACTGCAGTTTCTTCAGAAAATGCACTTTCTAGTTATTAGTGTGAATGCTTGAAAAGCATTCACAGTATTGTTCTTCTAATCTTTATTATTCTATTTTATTATTATCTATTCCGTACGTTTTTTGAAAGCCTACTCCTTCAAAACCGTTCAACTTAGAAAAACCATTCAAACACCATTAGATTCCTATTCTTTTGGACATGATTGCTTGTATTTTTCTCATTTTTAACATTTATATTTTTAATTTTATTCAACTTTATTCAACAAAAATTTCCCATGTATTTCAATGGGGAGACCCTTCAAATTCTCATTCAACTTACTCATTTTTAAACTCTTACTACTTCAACATACGTTCACATAGAGCCACCATTCAAACTTTAAAACGAAGACAAGACATTCAACTATTCAACTTGTATTTATCTTTTCAATATCTATTATACTTTTTCTTCAGTTCCAGTTTAAGTTTCATGATGTTTTTTCACCCGTTTCAGAGTTTATAATGGGTGTGTATGGGACGGAATGTTGGGGCTAGAGTGAGGCAGCTCAACTGCTAGAGTGAGAGGAGCAAAAAAAATAATCTTAAAATCTTTTTTAAAACTGCTGCTGTGTCCGCAGCGTTTGCTCTACAGGTATGATTTTACCCTCAAAACGTAGCCATGGCTGTCCTCTTTCATCCAATGTGTTTACTATTGTACTCGGTGTTATGGTTCTTTCATAAATGTCACCAATGCACAGCCTCCTCCCTCCAACTCTTCCATAGACTCTAATGTTAAAATGGCTCAGAAGGTTCGTTTGAAAATCAGAAGAGCATGGTGTCTTTCCACTGTCACCACGTCCATATAATAAACTCCACAGACATGAAAACTGAGAATTTGGTAGACTAGACATTGCTGTCGCTCACAGTGCAAGAATTTTGTCAATACGACTTTTACTTTTCATTTGGGAACGATTTGTTTCGGCCTGACTTTTCTGTTCATTTTAAGCAGCAAAAGTGAGGTGCATGTCTGTGTCCGTGTGTATGGAGCCATTGGGTGCGGTCACTATAGCAACCAGGCTCACACCTGCCTGCTTAACGAGCTCTCTCTGCCACTCTGCCAAAATTCATCTTAAACACTTCTCTTTCAACTGCTGCTGTGTCCACAGTGTTAAAGCCATCATTTTACCCTCAAAACGTCACCATCGTTGTTCTTTTTCCAACATCTTGTCTTTCAAAGCTCAGACATTTAAACTTTTTAAACTGTGTGGATCCAAGTGGAGGGATCACATTTTAGTCATTCAGTGATTCAAAGAATATGACCTTTTAATATTCTTTCAGATGTTTTCTGACTCTAAATGTTCTTTTCTCATTTCTTAGGTTTTTCTAATTTACAATTAAAACATTTTCAGCTTTTTTCCAACTTCTTCTTCTGTGTAACCTTCAGCTTTTAGCAGTTCAGCACTTTTGTTTTCAGGTTAAATTCGGGTTTTTTTTTTTTAATCTCATTCAAAATTTTTAACTTAAATTCAGTAATTATTTCATTTCAATGCATACATTCAGATTCAAGCATTCACACTGCAGTTTCTTCAGAAAATGCACTTTCTAGTTGGGTGGATGCCGTAGGCATCCACACTATTGAGATCCTGTTTCTCTTTGGGTGGATGCCGTAGGCATCCACACTATTGAGATCCTGTTTCTCTTTATTCTTTATCCTTTATTATTCTAGTTGCTCCGTTTCTTTGCCGCTTAACTACTCCCTCAGTTTTCAGCCGATTTTTACCATTCAAACTCTAAACTGTTCTGCTATTTCTGCTTTCGACTGCTATATCTTTTGGTACTTATTACTATTATACTTTTTAAAATATTACACTTTTTTCCTTTAATTTGTCCCATTGAAATGAATGGGAAACTTCTACAATTCTGCTAAAACTTGCTTGTCTTTGAAACTTAACTACTTCCTCATACTTTCACCTAGAAACTCCATTCAAACTTTAAAACGTTCTCAGATGATTGGGCTATTCCTGTGTGATTCAGCTTTTTCATATCTGTTACCGTTTTCATGTAATGACTCTTTAAGTTTTCAGTTACAACTTTGTGATTTTTCAGAAAATACATGTGTTGCTATGGTTGCTATGCAATTAACTCCCACTGCACACTCGTCCGTTCTGAATTTTCTCTTCATGTCTGAACAACTCCTTGCTACTCGCTCAATTTCCACTCAACTTCCACAAATTATACATCAAAACGTAGGTATTTTTGCTGGCTTTAAGACAGTGTCACTATAATTATTGTGAGAGTTACGTTTTTTTCACAATTTGCCTCGAAGTGACACATGGTCTAAAAACTCCCCATTCAAAGTCTATGGGGAGGTTGTGAAACTCAGAGCTGAAATACTGAAACTGAAGGCATTTTCAAATCGTCATATCTCCTTAACGAAGCAAAGTTAAGACATGAGGCTTGTCCCTGTATATCTTCAGACACTCCTGACACTCACAATTCAAGAATTATTTTCTCACCTATTACCGTTCTGAGATGAGTTAGACTTGTTTGAGGGGTGGAAATCTGTCCTCCTCTCATTTTTCAAATTCCGAAAATGAAGCCGTTTCTTCTCTCGTCATATCTCCGCGACGGAGATACAAAGAGCTATGTAAATCGCAGTCAAAGTACACCAAAGTCCGCTGATTCACCCAGTGCAAGAATTATGCTTCTATCCCACCTAGTTTTTGAGTTACACGACGTTTTGTAACTCCAAAAAACGGCGTTTTTCGCGTCTCACCGCGATCTAATTCTGACTCCTCATCACCCTTTTTTTCAAAGCGCCCGCCCCCTTAGAGGTGGCGCGATTGGTAATGACACCGCTCTTCAGACCAGAGGTCGTGGGTTCGATTCCACCTTGGCCCACATGTTTTTTTTTTAACTACAAATTTATACACTATCACAGACCGGTAATTCATATTGATAATTTATTACAATTCTGCAAAGTTTAATGATTTTAGCAGCTTTTCTAATATGGACCTCAGATTCTGGTTAACAGTCTATGGCAGAAATACATACAAGTACACAGCCTGATGAAGCAGACAGAAGCAGTACCTCTGATTGGTTCCGCAGTTTCACCTCTTATCAGCACAAATCTCACCCTCTTCTGCTGTTTTCACCTCTTTTCTGCTAATTTGAGCTTCTGTTCCACAGTGCACTCAGCCTCTTCTGCTGTTTTCATTAGAATTTTAAGCTTTTCCACCTTTTTTCAGTTACGTGAGAACCAGTTTGGCTCAATGAGTAGCTGAAAAATATCAGCCTCTTCTGCTGTTTTAGCAGGATTTCAGAGTTCAGCTTTTTCACTTGTTTTAAGCACAAATTTCAGTTTCTTTACCTCATTTCACAACAAAGTTCTTCCTCTTCACCTCTTTTCTGCTAATTTGAGCTGCTGCTCCACAGTGCACATTTTCCCTCTCATCATATCTTTGCTTGTGACCAGAACTCATTTGGCTCAGAGGGTAGGGCATCTGTCGTGAGACCCGGTGGCAGAGGTTCGAATCCTACCTGTGACAGCTGCTACACATGTTCACTGCTTGCATGCGCTCTGCTTTCTTGACACTCTCCAGTGTGTCATTACACATACAGCCATCTTCAGCAAGCACTTCTGCTTCTACACTTCTTTTCAACTCGGCTTTTTGCTTCTTTACCTCTTTTCAGCAGAAATTATTCCTCTTCACCTCTTTTCTGCTAATTAGAGCTCCTGCTCCACAGTGCACTTAGCCTCTTCTGCTGTTTTCATTAGAATTTTAAGCTTTTCCACCTTTTTTCAGTTACGTGAGAACCAGTTTGGCTCAGTGAGTAGCTGAAAAATATCAGCCTCTACTACTGTTTTAGCAGGATTTCAGAGTTCAGCTTTTTCACTTGTTTTAAGCACAAATTTCAGTTTCTTTACCTCATTTCACAACAAAGTTCTTCCTCTTCACCTCTTTTCTGCTAATTTGAGCTTCTGCTCCACAGTGCACATTTTCTCTCTCATCATATATTTGCTTGAGACCAGAACTCATTTGGCTCAGAGGGTAGGGCAGCTGCCGTGAGACCCGGGGGCAGAGTTTCGAATCCTACCTGTGACAGTTGCTACACATGTTCCCTGCTTGCATGCGCTCTGCTTTCTTGACACTCTCCAGTGTGTCATTACACATACAGCCATCTTCAGCAAGCACTTCTACACCTCTTTTCAACTCATCTTTTTGCTTCTTTACCTCTTTTCAGCAGAACTTCTTCTGATTCACCTCTTTTCTGCTAAATGTTTAGCCTTTTCACCTCTTATTAGCACAATACTAAGCAGCTTCTGCTAATTTCACCAGAATTGTCAGTCTCTCCACCTCTTCTTTGTAAGAATCAGTTTGGTCCAGTAAGGTGAGACGCCGCCTATAGATCAGAAAGGCCAGGTTCGAATCTCGCTCAGGGCAATGTTTTTTGTTTTTTCAACTTTTTCTGCTTTTTTCAGCAGAAATCTTCAGCGTAAGGCATCCACACAGCATTTTCGCAGGAAATGCAATTTTTTCTAGTTGGGTGGATGCCGTAGGCATCCACACTATTGAGATCCTGTTTCTCTTTATTCTTTATCCTTTATTATTCTAGTTGCTCCGTTTCTTTGCCGCTTAACTACTCCCTCAGTTTTCAGCCGATTTTTACCATTCAAACTCTAAACTGTTCTGCTATTTCTGCTTTCGACTGCTATATCTTTTGGTACTTATTACTATTATACTTTTTAAAATATTACACTTTTTTCCTTTAATTTGTCCCATTGAAATGAATGGGAAACTTCTACAATTCTGCTAAAACTTGCTTGTCTTTGAAACTTAACTACTTCCTCATACTTTCACCTAGAAACTCCATTCAAACTTTAAAACGTTCTCAGATGATTGGGCTATTCCTGTGTGATTCAGCTTTTTCATATCTGTTACCGTTTTCATGTAATGACTCTTTAAGTTTTCAGTTACAACTTTGTGATTTTTCAGAAAATACATGTGTTGCTATGGTTGCTATGCAATTAACTCCCACTGCACACTCGTCCGTTCTGAATTTTCTCTTCATGTCTGAACAACTCCTTGCTACTCGCTCAATTTCCACTCAACTTCCACAAATTATACATCAAAACGTAGGTATTTTTGCTGGCTTTAAGACAGTGTCACTATAATTATTGTGAGAGTTACGTTTTTTTCACAATTTGCCTCGAAGTGACACATGGTCTAAAAACTCCCCATTCAAAGTCTATGGGGAGGTTGTGAAACTCAGAGCTGAAATACTGAAACTGAAGGCATTTTCAAATCGTCATATCTCCTTAACGAAGCAAAGTTAAGACATGAGGCTTGTCCCTGTATATCTTCAGACACTCCTGACACTCACAATTCAAGAATTATTTTCTCACCTATTACCGTTCTGAGATGAGTTAGACTTGTTTGAGGGGTGGAAATCTGTCCTCCTCTCATTTTTCAAATTCCGAAAATGAAGCCGTTTCTTCTCTCGTCATATCTCCGCGACGGAGATACAAAGAGCTATGTAAATCGCAGTCAAAGTACACCAAAGTCCGCTGATTCACCCAGTGCAAGAATTATGCTTCTATCCCACCTAGTTTTTGAGTTACACGACGTTTTGTAACTCCAAAAAACGGCGTTTTTCGCGTCTCACCGCGATCTAATTCTGACTCCTCATCACCCTTTTTTTCAAAGCGCCCGCCCCCTTAGAGGTGGCGCGATTGGTAATGACACCGCTCTTCAGACCAGAGGTCGTGGGTTCGATTCCACCTTGGCCCACATGTTTTTTTTTTAACTACAAATTTATACACTATCACAGACCGGTAATTCATATTGATAATTTATTACAATTCTGCAAAGTTTAATGATTTTAGCAGCTTTTCTAATATGGACCTCAGATTCTGGTTAACAGTCTATGGCAGAAATACATACAAGTACACAGCCTGATGAAGCAGACAGAAGCAGTACCTCTGATTGGTTCCGCAGTTTCACCTCTTATCAGCACAAATCTCACCCTCTTCTGCTGTTTTCACCTCTTTTCTGCTAATTTGAGCTTCTGTTCCACAGTGCACTCAGCCTCTTCTGCTGTTTTCATTAGAATTTTAAGCTTTTCCACCTTTTTTCAGTTACGTGAGAACCAGTTTGGCTCAATGAGTAGCTGAAAAATATCAGCCTCTTCTGCTGTTTTAGCAGGATTTCAGAGTTCAGCTTTTTCACTTGTTTTAAGCACAAATTTCAGTTTCTTTACCTCATTTCACAACAAAGTTCTTCCTCTTCACCTCTTTTCTGCTAATTTGAGCTGCTGCTCCACAGTGCACATTTTCCCTCTCATCATATCTTTGCTTGTGACCAGAACTCATTTGGCTCAGAGGGTAGGGCATCTGTCGTGAGACCCGGTGGCAGAGGTTCGAATCCTACCTGTGACAGCTGCTACACATGTTCACTGCTTGCATGCGCTCTGCTTTCTTGACACTCTCCAGTGTGTCATTACACATACAGCCATCTTCAGCAAGCACTTCTGCTTCTACACTTCTTTTCAACTCGGCTTTTTGCTTCTTTACCTCTTTTCAGCAGAAATTATTCCTCTTCACCTCTTTTCTGCTAATTAGAGCTCCTGCTCCACAGTGCACTTAGCCTCTTCTGCTGTTTTCATTAGAATTTTAAGCTTTTCCACCTTTTTTCAGTTACGTGAGAACCAGTTTGGCTCAGTGAGTAGCTGAAAAATATCAGCCTCTACTACTGTTTTAGCAGGATTTCAGAGTTCAGCTTTTTCACTTGTTTTAAGCACAAATTTCAGTTTCTTTACCTCATTTCACAACAAAGTTCTTCCTCTTCACCTCTTTTCTGCTAATTTGAGCTTCTGCTCCACAGTGCACATTTTCTCTCTCATCATATATTTGCTTGAGACCAGAACTCATTTGGCTCAGAGGGTAGGGCAGCTGCCGTGAGACCCGGGGGCAGAGTTTCGAATCCTACCTGTGACAGTTGCTACACATGTTCCCTGCTTGCATGCGCTCTGCTTTCTTGACACTCTCCAGTGTGTCATTACACATACAGCCATCTTCAGCAAGCACTTCTACACCTCTTTTCAACTCATCTTTTTGCTTCTTTACCTCTTTTCAGCAGAACTTCTTCTGATTCACCTCTTTTCTGCTAAATGTTTAGCCTTTTCACCTCTTATTAGCACAATACTAAGCAGCTTCTGCTAATTTCACCAGAATTGTCAGTCTCTCCACCTCTTCTTTGTAAGAATCAGTTTGGTCCAGTAAGGTGAGACGCCGCCTATAGATCAGAAAGGCCAGGTTCGAATCTCGCTCAGGGCAATGTTTTTTGTTTTTTCAACTTTTTCTGCTTTTTTCAGCAGAAATCTTCAGCGTAAGGCATCCACACAGCATTTTCGCAGGAAATGCAATTTTTTCTAGTTGTGTGGATGCTTTAAGCATCCACACTATTGAGTTCCTCTTGGGACTTCCGTACACTTTTTGGCACTTAACTACTTCCACAATTTTCAGCCGATTTTCACCGTTCAAATTTTAAAATATTCTGCTATTTCTGCTAATTCCTGCTATGTCTTTTGGTATTTTTCACTATTATACTTTTTAAAATATTAAGCTTAATTTGTCCCATTGAAATGAATGGGAAACTTCTGCAATTCTGCTAAAATTTGCTTGTTTCTGAAACTTAACTACTTCCTCATATTTTCACGTAGAACAACCATTCAAACTTTAAAATGTTCTCAAATTATTGGGCTATTCAGGTATGATTCAGCTTTTTCAAATCTTTTACCGTTTTACCTTTATGCCTCTTAAAGTTTTCAGTTGCAAAATTGTGATTTTTCACAAAATACATGCGTTGTTATGGTTGCTATGCACTTGGCTTCCAGTGTGCCACTGAAGGTTTTGCAGTCTTCTCTTCATGTCCGAACAACTTCTTGCTACTTGCTCAATCTTCACTCAACTTCCACAAATTATACATCAAAACATAGGTATTTTTGCTGGGTTTCCGAAAATGTCACTATCATTGTTGTGGTATTCATAGAACTTTCGCAAATCTCCTCAGACCAACACAATGTCGGAAAACTCTCCATATAAAGTCAATGGAGAGTTTGTTCAAAATCACCGCTGCATTTCTGTAATGAGAGGCATATTCGAATCGTCATATCTCCTTAACGAAGCAAAGTTAAGACATGAGGCTTGTCCCGGTATATCTTCAGACACTCGTGACGCTCACAATTCAAGAATTTCTTTCTCACGTATTACCGTTCTGAAATGAGTTGGACTTGTTTGAGGGTAGGAAATTCGTCCGTCGCTCAGATTTCTTCAAATTTCAAACCCTGGAAATGAACCACTTTTTTCTCTCGTCATAACTTTTTGTTGGATTTCCACAGAGACCTGAAAATTTCCATGACTGTTCACCAAAGCCTGCTGTCTCTTACGGTGAAAGAATGATATCGATACTCCAAATAGATTTCGAGTTACAAAGCGTTGTTTGAGGGCAAGTCAAGCCAGTTTTTGCTTCGCTCTACTCAGTTATGGTGCATTAGAAGTCAAATATCTTTAATAATTCACATTTTAATGATAAATTGTCAACACTGGAAGATTCCCCCATCTCTTCTGAACAAAACGGTGTAAGAATGACCGCTCTAGCCCCTACGGTTAGGAAATTATGGTCATTTGTTTGAGGGGAGTCGTCATTATGAGAAATAGGCTGCAATAATCCTGTGCCTCTCTGTGCTGCGTGTGTAAATAGATGCACCTGTTTTGGCGGGGAAAAGTACACAGGCTCTCTGATTGGTGGATTCAAATTCAGCAGCTCCCAGGCTGACCTAGAAACTTACTTCTCTCTCCCTGTGCATCTTTTTGCTGATTTTTTCATTTAACAAGTATATTTGAGGGACCCTCAGCATGTTCAGCATTTTTTCAGCTGTCCATTTTGCTTTTCCAATTTTTCTGTTTAACTTATTACTATTGTGCTAAATCATACTATTTCTGCTATTTTATAAGATTTGTGCAAAATATAGTATTTCTGCCAAATATAGTATTTCTGATTATTTATAGTTTTTCTACTAAATCATAGTACAGTATTTCTGCTTTTTATAGGATTTGTGCTAAAACATAGTATTTCTACTAAATGTAGTATTTATGCTTAATCATACTATTTCTGCTTTTCATAGAATTTGTGCCTAATATAGTATTTCTGCTAAATTACAGTATTTATGCTTTTTATACTATTTGTGCTAAAACATAGTATTTCTACTAAATGTAGTATTTATGCTTAATCATACTATTTCTGCTTTTTATAGGATTTGTGCTTAATATAGTATTTCTGCTAAATTATAGTATTTCTGCTTTTTATAGTATTTGTGCTAAAACATAGTATTTCTACTAAATGTAGTATTTATGCTTAATCATAGTATTTCTATATATTTCTGCCAGGTCCCCAGGCAGCCAATCCTCTGTGAGGACTGAGACATTCAAATTTTCAAATCAGGGCCTGCACGGCTTCCCAGCCAATCATATATGTGTCCTGAGGCATTCAAATTTGCATATTGGGGCCTTCATGGCTTCTAAGCCAGCCAATCATATCTGAGGGCTGAGGAATTCAAATCCACAAATCAGGGCCTGCACGGCTTCCCAGCCAGCCAATCATATATGTGGTCTGAGGCATTCAAATTTGCATATTGGGGAATTCGTGGCTTCTAAGTCAACAAGTCATCCATGTCATATATCTCTAAAAATTCATATTTTAATGATAAATTGTCAACACTTGAAGATTCCCCCATCTCTTCTGAACAAAACGGTGTAAGAATGACCGCTCTAGCCCCTACGGTTAGGAAATTATGGTCATTTGTTTGAGGGGAGTCGTCATTATGAGAAATAGACTGCAATCCGGTTGTTCAGTGATGACGCGACGAATCCTACTTCCGGGTCTAAAGTAGTCTGCGTTTAATATGGCATTTGTGTTGTTAACATGTTTAATGTTATGTATTTTCTTCTATTTGATCTCAAAAAGCTCCTAAAACAGTCAGCGATCACTGTTGACCTCCCTCGGCTTTTATTACCGCTAATCATTTATTTAAGCTCAGTTTTTAAAACCTTAGGATGTAACTACAGCCCAGCCCATGCAGCAGTATATGAATGACTAACCTCGTATTGTGGATGGATTATCTCAGTTGTTCTCCTGGCTGAAGTTTGGTCCGTTTACAGCATCCTGCCATGCAATTACATTTGTTCCTGACCACCGAGAACACTCACGGTAACTTTTATCAAGTGGAAAAAAAGTTAGCTTGTTTATATTATGCTAACATAGCTGTGTCGCTAGCGGTCACGTAGCACATCATTATATACCAGCTAGCCAAACTTCAGTAACCCTACAAACGTCACTGCTGTTTAGCTTTCTGTCTTCATTTATGTTGGAAGTGATAACAGAGCTGTACGTTTTAATTTGTTTCCAAAACCCCGCAGTCAGGACATGCTATATTGTATTTAGATAGAAGCTAGCGAGCTAACTCCCTGCTAACTTCTAACTCCGTTAAATGTCATAAATTCTGTTTTCATGGATGCCTGGATGTTAAACTCAATTGTTACACCTGGTAGAGCAGAACGCTGATCATTTTATTAAAGATGAAAGACTTTAGACAGTTTTTCAACTCACAGTAATGCCATAGTGATCGTTTGATATATGGACCTGCAGCGGAGTTTAGACCCAGACACGGCTAGTGACGTCAGACTGAACAACCGGATAATCCTGTGTCTCTCTGTGCTGCGTGTGTAAATAGATGCACCTGTTTTGGCAGGAAAAAGTGCACAGGCTCTCTGATTGGTGGATTCAAATTCAGCAGTGTGTGTGTGTGTGTGTGTGTGTGTGACAAAGAGAGAGAGAGAGAGAGAGAGAGAGAGAGAGAGAGAGAGAGAAGGCCTTTTAATGGGATGATCTCATTCTAAGATTCAAATTCAATATATTTAGACTGGTTGACTGAATTGGATCTTGTGTGTGTGTGTCTCTCTGTGCATGTGTGTTTCCTTATGTGTACATATTTCTGATTGTGTGGCTGTTATATATTTTTTTGCTGATTTTTTTTCATTTAACAAGTATATTTGAGGGACCCTCAGCATGTTCAGCATTTCTTCAGCTGTCCATTTTGCTTTTCCAATTTTTCTGTTTAACTTATTACTATTGTGCTAAATCATACTATTTCTGCTATTTTATAAGATTTGTGCTTAATATACTATTTCTGCTTTTAATAGGATTTGTGCTTAATATAGTATTTCTGCTTTTTATAGGATTTGTGCTTAATATACTATTTCTGCTTTTTATAGGATTTGTGCTTAATATAGTATTTCTGCTAAATGTAGTATTTATGCTTAATCATACTATTTCTATATATTTCTGCCAGGCAGCCAATCCTCTGTGCGGACTCAGACACATATCACATATCAGGGCCTGCACGGCTTCCCAGCCAGCCAATCATGTCTGAGGTCTTCCGTTTCCTCTCTCGTCATATCTCAGCGACGGTTGTACAAAGAGCAATGAAAATCGCAGTCAAAGTACACCAAAGTCCGCTGATTCACCCAGTACAAGAATTATGCCTCTAGTCCACCTAGTTTTTGAGTTACACAACGTTTTGTAACTCCAAAAAACGGCGTTTTTCGCCTCTCACCGGGATCTAATTCTGACTGCTCATCACCCTGTTTTTCAAAACGGCTCCTCTCTTTCCCAGTGGCGCAGTTGGTAATGACACGGGTCTGCAAGCCAAAGATCGTGGGTTCGATTCCACCTTGGTCAACATGTTTTTTTCCCTACAAATTAATACACTGTCACAGACCAGTAATTCATATTCATCATTTATTACAATTCTGCAAACTTTTATGATTTTACCAGCTTTTCTAATATGGACCTCACATTCTTAACACTCCATGGCACAAATACTCTTCCCTTTAGGCTCTGTGTATGTGTGTGTGTGTATCAATATTTCTCCCATTTTAAAGTATTACTCCTCCATAATTGTATTTCTGTTAAATCAAAGTACTTTTACTACATCTTAGTACTTCTGCTCAATCATAGTATTTCTGCTAAATCATTGTTATTATGCTATATTGTAGTATTTCTGCTCAATCATACTATTTCTACTATATTATATTTTTCTTTCTAAATATAGCATTTCTGCTATATAATTGTATTTCTGCTATGTTATAATATTTGTGCTAAAACATAGTCTTAATTTAAAATTACAATATTCATAGTTCATCACAGTGTCTCTGGTAAATCACAGTATTTCTGCTATGTTGTACTATTTTTCTAAATCATAGTGTTTCTGTAATGCTTAAGTATTTTTGTCTAAATATATTCTTTCTGTTATCTTATACTATTTCTCCTAAATTCTTGTATTTTTGAGAAGTTATGTTTCTGGTAAGTTACAATATTTCTGCTAAGTTCTGCTATGCTATTGTATTTCTGCCAAGTATTATGTTTCCTCTAAGATATTGCAGTTCTGCTAAGTTATTCCATTTTAGCAAAGTTCCTTTGCTTCTGCAAAGTTTTTACAATTTCTGCAACTTTTCAGCTTTTTCAGCTACTTTTTGCATACAGCTTCAGCTTTAAAGCATCCACACTGCATTTTCGCAGGAAATGCAAATTTTTCTAGTTATTCTTTATCCTTTATTATTCTAGTTGCTCCGTTTCTTTGCCGCTTAACTACTCCCTCAGTTTTCAGCCGATTTTTACCATTCAAACTCTAAACTGTTCTGCTATTTCTGCTTTCGACTGCTATATCTTTTGGTACTTATTACTATTATACTTTTTAAAATATTACACTTTTTTCCTTTAATTTGTCCCATTGAAATGAATGGGAAACTTCTACAATTCTGCTAAAACTTGCTTGTCTTTGAAACTTAACTACTTCCTCATACTTTCACCTAGAAACTCCATTCAAACTTTAAAACGTTCTCAGATGATTGGGCTATTCCTGTGTGATTCAGCTTTTTCATATCTGTTACCGTTTTCATGTAATGACTCTTTAAGTTTTCAGTTACAACTTTGTGATTTTTCAGAAAATACATGTGTTGCTATGGTTGCTATGCAATTAACTCCCACTGCACACTCGTCCGTTCTGAATTTTCTCTTCATGTCTGAACAACTCCTTGCTACTCGCTCAATTTCCACTCAACTTCCACAAATTATACATCAAAACGTAGGTATTTTTGCTGGCTTTAAGACAGTGTCACTATAATTATTGTGAGAGTTACGTTTTTTTCACAATTTGCCTCGAAGTGACACATGGTCTAAAAACTCCCCATTCAAAGTCTATGGGGAGGTTGTGAAACTCAGAGCTGAAATACTGAAACTGAAGGCATTTTCAAATCGTCATATCTCCTTAACGAAGCAAAGTTAAGACATGAGGCTTGTCCCTGTATATCTTCAGACACTCCTGACACTCACAATTCAAGAATTATTTTCTCACCTATTACCGTTCTGAGATGAGTTAGACTTGTTTGAGGGGTGGAAATCTGTCCTCCTCTCATTTTTCAAATTCCGAAAATGAAGCCGTTTCTTCTCTCGTCATATCTCCGCGACGGAGATACAAAGAGCTATGTAAATCGCAGTCAAAGTACACCAAAGTCCGCTGATTCACCCAGTGCAAGAATTATGCTTCTATCCCACCTAGTTTTTGAGTTACACGACGTTTTGTAACTCCAAAAAACGGCGTTTTTCGCGTCTCACCGCGATCTAATTCTGACTCCTCATCACCCTTTTTTTCAAAGCGCCCGCCCCCTTAGAGGTGGCGCGATTGGTAATGACACCGCTCTTCAGACCAGAGGTCGTGGGTTCGATTCCACCTTGGCCCACATGTTTTTTTTTTAACTACAAATTTATACACTATCACAGACCGGTAATTCATATTGATAATTTATTACAATTCTGCAAAGTTTAATGATTTTAGCAGCTTTTCTAATATGGACCTCAGATTCTGGTTAACAGTCTATGGCAGAAATACATACAAGTACACAGCCTGATGAAGCAGACAGAAGCAGTACCTCTGATTGGTTCCGCAGTTTCACCTCTTATCAGCACAAATCTCACCCTCTTCTGCTGTTTTCACCTCTTTTCTGCTAATTTGAGCTTCTGTTCCACAGTGCACTCAGCCTCTTCTGCTGTTTTCATTAGAATTTTAAGCTTTTCCACCTTTTTTCAGTTACGTGAGAACCAGTTTGGCTCAATGAGTAGCTGAAAAATATCAGCCTCTTCTGCTGTTTTAGCAGGATTTCAGAGTTCAGCTTTTTCACTTGTTTTAAGCACAAATTTCAGTTTCTTTACCTCATTTCACAACAAAGTTCTTCCTCTTCACCTCTTTTCTGCTAATTTGAGCTGCTGCTCCACAGTGCACATTTTCCCTCTCATCATATCTTTGCTTGTGACCAGAACTCATTTGGCTCAGAGGGTAGGGCATCTGTCGTGAGACCCGGTGGCAGAGGTTCGAATCCTACCTGTGACAGCTGCTACACATGTTCACTGCTTGCATGCGCTCTGCTTTCTTGACACTCTCCAGTGTGTCATTACACATACAGCCATCTTCAGCAAGCACTTCTGCTTCTACACTTCTTTTCAACTCGGCTTTTTGCTTCTTTACCTCTTTTCAGCAGAAATTATTCCTCTTCACCTCTTTTCTGCTAATTAGAGCTCCTGCTCCACAGTGCACTTAGCCTCTTCTGCTGTTTTCATTAGAATTTTAAGCTTTTCCACCTTTTTTCAGTTACGTGAGAACCAGTTTGGCTCAGTGAGTAGCTGAAAAATATCAGCCTCTACTACTGTTTTAGCAGGATTTCAGAGTTCAGCTTTTTCACTTGTTTTAAGCACAAATTTCAGTTTCTTTACCTCATTTCACAACAAAGTTCTTCCTCTTCACCTCTTTTCTGCTAATTTGAGCTTCTGCTCCACAGTGCACATTTTCTCTCTCATCATATATTTGCTTGAGACCAGAACTCATTTGGCTCAGAGGGTAGGGCAGCTGCCGTGAGACCCGGGGGCAGAGTTTCGAATCCTACCTGTGACAGTTGCTACACATGTTCCCTGCTTGCATGCGCTCTGCTTTCTTGACACTCTCCAGTGTGTCATTACACATACAGCCATCTTCAGCAAGCACTTCTACACCTCTTTTCAACTCATCTTTTTGCTTCTTTACCTCTTTTCAGCAGAACTTCTTCTGATTCACCTCTTTTCTGCTAAATGTTTAGCCTTTTCACCTCTTATTAGCACAATACTAAGCAGCTTCTGCTAATTTCACCAGAATTGTCAGTCTCTCCACCTCTTCTTTGTAAGAATCAGTTTGGTCCAGTAAGGTGAGACGCCGCCTATAGATCAGAAAGGCCAGGTTCGAATCTCGCTCAGGGCAATGTTTTTTGTTTTTTCAACTTTTTCTGCTTTTTTCAGCAGAAATCTTCAGCGTAAGGCATCCACACAGCATTTTCGCAGGAAATGCAATTTTTTCTAGTTGTGTGGATGCTTTAAGCATCCACACTAT
This sequence comes from Diplotaxodon limnothrissa, assembly GCF_057381915.1. Lineage (NCBI taxonomy): Eukaryota > Metazoa > Chordata > Actinopteri > Cichliformes > Cichlidae > Diplotaxodon > Diplotaxodon limnothrissa. The sequence continues at coordinate 23,091,073 of NC_140617.1, read as the reverse complement.
TGAGTTCCTGTTTCTCTTTATTCTTTATACTTTATTCTAGTTGCTTCCGTACACTTTTCGCCGTTAAACTACTTCCACAATTTTCAGCCGATTTTCACCGTTCAAATTTTAAACTATTCTGCTATTTTTGCTAATTCCTGCTACGATTTTTGCTATTTTTAACTATTATACTTTTTAAAATATTAAGCTTTTTTCCTTTAATTTGTCCCATTGAAATGAATGGGAAACTTCTGCAATTCTGCTAAAATTTGCTTGTTTTTGAAACTTAACTACTTCCTCATATTTTCACCTAGAACAACCATTCAAATTTTAAAATGTTCACAAATTATTGGGCTATTCAGGTATGATTCAGCTTTTTCAAATCTTCTACTGTTTTACTTTTATGCCTCTTAAAGTTTTGAGTTGCAAAATTGTGATTTTTCACAAAATACATGCGTTGTTATGGTTGCTATGCTCTTGGCTTCCAGTGTGTCACTGAAGGTTTTGCAGTCTTCTCTTCATGTCGGAACAACTGTTTGCTACTTGCTCAATTTTCACTCAACTTCCACAAATTATACATCAAAACGTAGGTATTTTTGCTGGCTTTCAGGAAATGTCACTATCATTGTTGTGGGATTTATAGAATTTTCGCAAATCTCCTCAGACCAACACAATGTCAGAAAACTCTCCATATAAAGTGAATGGAGAGCTTGTTCAAAATCACCGCTGGATTTCTGTAATGAGAGGCATATTCGAATCGTCATATCTCCTTAACGAAGCAAAGTTAAGACATGAGGCTTGTCCCCGAATATCTTCAGACACCCCTGACGCTCACAATTCAAGAATTTCTTTCTCACCTATTACCGTTCTGAAATGAGTTGGACTTGTTTGAGGGTAGGAAATTCGTCCTTCGCTCAGATTTCTTCAGATTTCAAACTGTGGAAATGAACCACTTTTTTCTCTCGTCATAACTTTTTGTTGGATTTCCACAGAGACCTGAAAATTTCCATGATTGTTCACCAAAGCCTGCTGTCTCTTACGGTGAAAGAATGATATCGATACTCCAAATAGATTTCAAGTCACAAAGCGTTGTTTGAGGGCAAGTCAAGGCAGTTTTTGCTTCGCTCTACTCAGTTATGGTGCATTAGAAGTCAAATATCTTTAATAATTCATATTTTAATGATAAATTGTAAACACTGGAAGATTCCCCCATCTCTTCTGAACAAAACGGTGTAAGAATGACCGCTCTAGCCCCTACGGTTTGGAAATTATGGTCATTTGTTTGAGGGGAGTCCTCACTATGAGAAATAGGCTGCAATAATCCTGTGCCTCTCTGTGCTGCGTGTGTAAAAAGAGGCACATGTTTTGGCGGGAAAAAGTACACAGGCTCTCTGATTGGTGGATTCAAATTCAGCAGCTCCCAGGCTGACCTAGAAACTTACTTCTCTCTCCCTGTGCATTTTTTTGCTGATTTTTTTCATTTAACAAGTATATTTGAGGGACCCTCAGCATGTTCAGCATTTTTTCAGCTGTCCATTTTGCTTTTCCAATTTTTCTGTTTAACTTATTACTATTGTGCTAAATCATACTATTTCTGCTATTTTATAAGATTTGTGCCTAATATAGTATTTCTGCTAAATTACAGTATTTCTGCTTTTTATACTATTTGTGCTAAAACATAGTATTTCTACTAAATGTAGTATTTCTGCTTAATCATACTATTTCTTCTTTTTATGGGATTTGTGCCTAATATAGTATTTCTGCTTTTTATAGGATTTTTGCTCAAACATAGTATTTATACTAAATGTAGTGTTTATGCTTAATCATCCTATTTCTGCTTTTTATAGGATTTGTGCTTAATATAGTATTTCTGCTAAATTATAGTATTTCTGCTTTTTATAGTATTTGTGCTAAAACATAGTATTTCTACTAAATGTAGTATTTATGCTTAATCATAGTATTTCTATATATTTCTGCCAGGTCCCCAGGCAGCCAATCCTCTGTGAGGACTTAGACATTCAAATTTTCAAATCAGGGCCTGCACGGTTTCCCAGCCAATCATATATGTGTCCTGAGGCATTCAAATTTGCATATTGGGGCCTTCATGGCTTCTAAGCCAGCCAATCATATCTGAGGGCTGAGGAATTCAAATCCACAAATCAGGGCCTGCACGGCTTCCCAGGCAGCCAATCATATATGTGGCCTCAGGCATTCAAATTTGCATATTGGGGAATTCGTGGCTTCTAAGTCAACAAGTCATCCATGTCGTATATCTCTAAAAATTCACATTTTAATGATAAATTGTTAACACTGGAAGATTCCCCCATCTCTTCTGAACAAAACGGTTTAAGAATGACCGTCCTAGCCCCTACGGTTAGGAAATTATGGTCATTTGTTTGTGGGGAGTCCTCACTATGAGAAATAGGCTGCAATAATCCTGTGCCTCTCTGTGCTGCGTGTGTAAAAAGATGCACCTGTTTTGGCGGGAAAACGTAAACAGCCACTCTGATTGGTGGATTTAAATTCGGCAGCTCTCTCCCTCTGTGTCTGTCTGTGTGTGTGTGTGTGTGTGTGTGTGTGTTTGTGTGTGTGTGTGTGTGTGTGTGTGTGTGTGTGTGTGTGTGTGTGTGTGTGTGTGTGTGTGTGTTTAGTGGGAGAGAGAGGACCCTGCCCTTATTTGGCAGCATGTCATTGTAGGATTTAAATTGAATATAGTTAGACTGGTTGACTGGATTAGAGCCTGTGTTTGTGTGTCCCTCTGTGCATTTCTGTTTCAATATGCCTCCATATTTGTAATTTTGTAAGTTATTACTATTCTGCTAAATCATAGTATTTCTGGTACTTTTCGGTACTTGTGCTAAATACAGTATTTCTGCTAAATCATACTATTTCTGCTTTTCATAAGATTTGTGCCTAATATAGTATTTCTGCTAAATTATAGTATTTGTTCTTTTTATAGGATTTGTGCCTAACATAGTATTTCTGCTAAATTATAGTATTTCTGCTTTTTATACTATTTGTGCCTAATATAGTATTTCTGCTTTTTATAGGATTTGTGCTTAATATAGTATTTCTGCTTTTTATAGGATTTGTACCTAATATAGTATTTCTGCTTTTTATACTATTTGTGCCTAATATAGTATTTCTGCTAAATTATAGTATTTCTGCTTTTTATAGTATTTGTGCGAAAACATAGTATTTCTACTAAATGTAGTATTTATGCTTAATCATAGTATTTCTATATATATATCTGCCAGGTCCCCAGGCAGCCAATCCTCTCTGAGGACTGAGACATTCAAATTTTCAAATCAGGGCCTGCACGGCTTCCCAGCCAGTCATTTGACAAATTTGCATATTGGGGAATTCGTGGCTTCTAAGTCAATAAGTCATCCATGTCATATATCTCTAAAAATTCATATTTGAATGATAAATTGTCAACACTTGAAGATTCCCCAATCACTTCTGAACAAAACGGTGTAAGAATGACCGCTCTAGCCCCTACAGTTAGGAAATTATGGTCATTTGTTTGAGGGGAGTCCTCACTATGAGAAATAGACTGCAATAATCCTGTGCCTCTCTGTGCTGCGTGTGTAAAAAGATGCACCTGTTTTGGCGGGAAAACGTAAACAGCCACTCTGATTGGTGGATTTAAATTCGGCAGCTCTCTCCCTCTGTGTGTGTGTGTGTGTGTGTGTGTGTGTGTGTGTTTAGTGGGAGAGAGAGGACCCTGCCCTTATTTGGCAGCATGTCATTGTAGGATTTAAATTGAATATAGTTAGACTGGTTGACTGAATTGGATCTTGTGTGTGTGTCTCTCTGTGCATGTGTGTTTCCTCATGTGTACATATTTGTAATTGTGTGGCTGTCATAAATTTTTTTTCAGATTTTTGTCATTTAACAAGTATATTTGAGGGACCCTCAGCATGTTCAGCATTTTTTCAGCTGTCCATTTTGCTTTTCCAATTTTTCTGTTTAACTTATTACTATTGTGCTAAATCATACTATTTCTGCTATTTTATAAGATTTGTGCTTAATATACTATTTCTGCTTTTATAGGATTTGTGCTTAATATAGTATTTCTGCTTTTTATAAGATTTGTGCTTAATATAGTATTTCTGCTAAATGTAGTATTTATGCTTAATCATATTATTTCTGCTTTTCATAGGATTTGTGCTTAATATAGTATTTCTGCTAAATTTAGTATTTCTGATTAATTATAGTTTTTCTACTAAATCATAGTACAGTATTTCTGCTTTTTATGGGATTTGTGCTAAAACAAAGTATTTCTACTAAATGTAGTATTTATGCTTAATCATACCATTTCTGCTTTTTATAGGATTTGTGCTTAATATAGTATTTCTGCTAAATTATAGTATTTCTGCCAAATTATAATATTTGTGCTAAAACATAGTCTTAATTTAAAATGACAATATTCATAGTTCATCACAGTGTCTCTGGTAAATCACAATATTTCTGCTCTGTTGTACTATTTTTCTAAATCATAGTGTTTCTCCTAAATTCTTGTATTTTTGAGAAGTTATCATGTTTCTGGTAAGTTACAATATTTCTGCTAAATTCTGCTATGCTATTGTATCTCTGCCAAGTATTATGTTTCCTCTAAGATATTGCAGTTCTGCTAAGTTATTCCATTTTAGCAAACTTCTTTTGCTTCTGCAAAGTTTTTACAATTTCTGCAACTTTTCAGCTTTTTCAGCTACTTTTTGCATACAGCTTCAGCTTTAAGCATCCACACTGCATTTTCGCAGGAAATGCAAATTTTTCTAGTTATTATTATTTTTTCCTATTCCGTACGTTTTTCGCCGACTATCTCCTTCAAAACCGTTCAACTTAGAAAAACCATTCAAACACCATTAGATTCCTCTTCTTTTGGAATGGTGTGCTTCTATTTTTCTCATTTTTAACATTTATATTTTTAATTTTATTTAACTTTTTTCAACAAAAATTTCCCATGTATTTCAATGGGGAGACCCTTCAAATTCTCATTCAATTTACTCATTTTCAAACTCTTACTACTTCCACATACGTTGACATAGAGCCACCATTCAAACTTTAAAACGAAGACAAGACATTCAACTATTCACCTTGTATTTATCTTTTCAATATCTATTATACTTTTTCTTCAGTTCCAGTTTAAGTTTCATGATGTTTTTTCACCCGTTTCAAAATTTATAATGGGTGTGTATGGGACGGAATGTTGGGGCTAGAGTGAGACAGCTCAACTGCTAGAGTGAGAGGAGCAAAAAAATTAATCTTAAAATCTTTTTTAAAACTGCTGCTGTGTCCGCAGCGTTTGCTCTACAGGTATGATTTTACCCTCAAAACGTAGCCATCGCTGTCCTCTTTCATCCAATGTGTTTACTATTGTACTAGGTGTTATGGTTCTTTCATAAATGTCACCAATGCACAGCCTCCTCCCTCCAACTCTTCCATAGACTCTAATGTTAAAATGGCTCAGAAGGTTCGTTTGAAAATCAGAAGAGCATGGTGTCTTTCCACTGTCACCACGTCCATATAATAAACTCCACAGACATGAAAACTGAGAATTTGGTAGACTAGACATTGCTGTCGCTCACAGTGAAAGAATTTTGTCAATACGACTTTTACTTTTCATTTGGGAACGATTTGTTTCGGCCTGACTTTTCTGTTCATTTTAAGCAGCAAAAGTGAGGCGCATGTCTGTGTACGTGTGTATGGAGCCATTGGGTGCGGTCACTATAGCAACCAGGCTCACACCTGCCTGCTTAACGAGCTCTGCCTGCCACTGTACCAAGATTCATCTTAAGCACTTCTCTTTCAACTGCTGTTGTGTCCACAGTGTTACAGCCATCATTTTACCCTCAAATTGTCGCCATTATTGTTCTCTTTCCAACACCGTATCTTTCAAAGCTCAGGCATTTAAACTTTTTAAACTGTGTGGATCAAAGTGGAGGGATCACATTTGAGTCATTCAGTGATTCAAAGAATATGACCTTTTAATATTCATTCAGATGTTTTCTGACTCTAAATGTTCTTTTCTCATTTCTTAGGGTTTTCTAATTTACATTTAAAACATTTTCAGTTTTTTTCCAACTCCTTCTGTGTAACCTTCAGCTTTTAGCAGTTCAGCACTGTTGTTTTCAGGTTAAATTCGTTTTTTTTTTAGTTTTTTTTTAAATTTCATTCAATATTTTTAACTCAAAATTCAGCAATTAATTCATTTCAGTGCATACATTCAGATTCAAGCATTCACACTGCAGTTTCTTCAGAAAATGCACTTTCTAGTTATTAGTGTGAATGCTTGAAAAGCATTCACAGTATTGTTCTTCTAATCTTTATTATTAGTGTGAATGCTTGAAAAGCATTCACAGTATTGTTCTTCTAATCTTTATTATTATTATTATTATTATTATTATATATTCCGTACGTTTTTTGGCATCTCACTCCTTTAAAACCGCTCAACTTAGAAAAACCATTCAAACACCGTTAGATTCCTATTCTTTTGGACATGAAAGCTTCTACTTTTCTCATTTTTAACATTTATATTTTTAATTTTATTCAACTTTATTTAACAAAAATTTATAATGTATTTCAATGGAGAGACCCTTCAAATCCTCATTCAACTTATTCATTTTTAAACTCTTACTACTTCCACATACATTGACATAGAGCCACCATTCAAACTTTAAAACGAAGACAAGACATTCAACTATTCAACTTGTATTTATCTTTTCAATATCTATTATACTTTTTCTTCAGTTCCAGTTTAAGTTTCATGATGTTTTTTCACCCGTTTCAGAGTTTATAATGGGTGTGTATGGGACGGAATGTTGGGGCTAGAGTGAGGCAGCTCAACTGCTAGAGTGAGAGGAGCAAAAAAATTAATCTTAAAATCTTTTTTAAAACTGCTGCTGTGTCCGCAGCGTTTGCTCTACAGGTATGATTTTACCCTCAAAACGTAGCCATCGCTGTCCTCTTTCATCCAATGTGTTTACTATTGTCCTAGGTGTTATGGTTCTTTCGTAAATGTCACCAATGCACAGCCTCCTCCCTCCAACTCTTCCATAGACTCTAATGTTAAAATGGCTCAGAAGGTTCGTTTGAAAATCAGAAGAGCATGGTGTCTTTCCACTGTCACCACGTCCATATAATAAACTCCACAGGCATGAAAACTGAGAATTCAGTAGACTAGACATTGCTGTCACTCACGGTGAAAGAATTTTGTCAATACGACTTTTACTTTTCATTTGGGAATGATTTGTTTCAGCCTGACTTTTCTGTTCATTTTAAGCAGCAAAAGTGAGGTGCATGTCTGTGTCCGTGTGTATGGAGCCCTTGGGTGCGGTCACTATAGCAACCAGGCTCACACCTGCCTGCTTAACGAGCTCTCTCTGCCACTCTGCCAAGATTCATCTTAAACACTTCTCTTTCAACTGCTGCTGTGTCCACAGTGTTAAAGCCATCATTTTACCCTCAAAACGTCGCCATCGTTGTTCTTTTTCCAACATCTTGTCTTTCAAAGCTCAGAGATGTAAACTTTTTAAACTGTGTGGGTCCAAGTGGAGGGATCACATTTTAGTCATTCAGTGATTCAAAGAATATGACCTTTTAATATTCTTTCAGATGTTTTCTGACTCTAAATGTTCTTTTCTCATTTCTTAGGTTTTTCTAATTTACAATTAAAACATTTTCAGCTTTTTTCCAACTTCTTCTTCTGTGTAACCTTCAGCTTTTAGCAGTTCAGCACTGTTGTTTTCAGGTTAAATTCAGGTTGTTTTTTTTGTTTTTTTATCTCATTCAAAATTTTTAACTCAAAATTCAGCAATTAATTCATTTCAGTCCACATGTCTGTGTCCGTGTGTATGGAGCCCTTGGGTGCGGTCACTATAGCAACCAGGCTCACACCTGCCTGCTTAACGAGCTCTGTCTCTCACTCTGCCAAGATTAAATCAAAAATGTGTGTTACATCTAAGCAGTTGTAGTAACATTAACTTTTTCAATAGGTACAATAAGACAGGTTTGACAGGCTTTTGCCACAGATTAACAGTATGTCAGTAGTTAATATAGGCTAACTGAATAGAGCCCTGAATTATTGCCCTGTTAAATTCAAGTTGATTGTGTATTGGTGGACTTGTCTTCTCCACACAGGTTTTTCATACCTCGGCAGTTTTAGTCAGTTGATGACTTTAAAATAATCTTTTCTGACTGGATAATTAAAGCTCACAGCATCTACCTGTCTGTAGTGTATTTTCCCACATTTTAAATAATCGAATCTCATTTAATGTCTCTGTTTTTAGTCTGTATAGTTAATCTCCCCACGAATACGCTCAAAGTAGTCTTAAAATAAAATCCATAAAACAGTTCAAGATGACATACTTTTTATTTGCTAATTTAATGCCAGTTGCCCTCTTTCCTGAGTATAAGCGAATGAGTGACATAAAGAGAAAAAGTACCAATTTGTATGCTGGTGAGTCTTGTGTATTTTTTTCTCTGTCTCTCTATGACAGAGAAATATATATGCTCATTATTGATGTTCAAACTGATGCTCAAATTTCCAAGCACCACCTGAACGCCTCATCAGTCTTTAACTAATCACTGCACCAACTGCCGTCATTCCGCTTTGCTCTCTGCTGTGGTAAGTACAATACACTCAGTACAGCACTGTTTTAGTTTTATGATGGTAAAAATACATGTTTGACATTTAAACTCACATATCAAGTCTTTTTAAAGTTCAACAGAGTTCAAAGAATAAAGAAAGCAAAAAAAGAATAACCTTTGCTACCATTTATATAGGTTTATGACTTTTGCTGTTAGCAGCAGTGCTAACGCTAGCTTCAATGCTAATGCTAGCTATAGTGCTAACACTAGCCTTAGCAGTTGTTAACTGACAAAAAGAATATTCTTGTGATATTCCTGTGATATTTATTGGCGGTCAGTGAGACAAAAGTAACAAATGAGATTTATTATTGCCATTGTGCCTCAGTTTTAACAGTAAGAGTACTTTATGACTTTTGCTGTTAGTAGCAGTGCTAATGCTAGCTTCGATGCTAATGCTAGCATCAATGCTAACGCTAGCTATAGTGCCAACACTAGCCTTAGCAGTTTTTAACTGACAAAAAGAATATTCCTGTGATATTCCTGTGATATTTATTGGCGGTCAGTGAGACAAAAGTAACAAATGAGCTTTATTATTGCCATTGTGCCTCAGTTTTAACAGTAAGAGTGCTAGTTCTACCAGCAGTGCTAACACTAACTGAAGTGCTAACGCTAGCAGGAATGCTAGCGTTAGCAGCGATGCTAAGGCTAGTAACAGTCTAACAGTAGCCTTATATAAGTACTTAAATAAATACTTCAGTTAATTAGTTTGAATTATAAAATGGCTGCTGTATCAGCTGGTGTGCTATATTACTCTATAATTACCCTGCTGACTATAAGTTCAGTGTATCATGTCGTGTGGGCTTTGTTTTTTTGTTAGTCTGATAACACTGTACAGACAACTAACATGTTATTTCTTGTCTTACACTTTCAGGAACTTGACTCACATCTGTGCTTTGCCTGGTAGGTGTGCACATACTGTTAGAGAAGTACACCAAAATTTAAAAAAAAAGAGTCTGACTAATATAAGCTTTAAAGTGATGGGTTCAAACTTTGTGCTAGACCTTTTAAACACATTTTTATAATAAATACACATAAGTTCAGCTTAACAATTGGGCTAAAATATTTTTTTCGTACATTTTTGCACATTACATGTGATTAGTTAACAATTCACTCAATCATATTTGTATTTAAAAATATTATTGCTGAATTTAATTAAATATTTATTCTTTTAAAAAGTGCCAAATTGTGCAACTTTTTGCACATGGCAGCCGACAACAGTTTAGCTTGAATATTTGTTTTGTCCTTTTTCAGTAGTCACAATTAGTTCATACAATTACCATGTGATATAATTTTATTAAAATTATTATTTTTTTCTTGTTTTTTGTTCACAGTGTGCAGAAGAAGAACAAGGACCAGATCTCCAGTCTTCTATCTCACATCCCAACCCCCCAACCCCTCTATCTTCTGTCCTACTCCACCTGTTGTCTCTGCCTTCTTTCCATCTGTATTTCACCCTGTGGTTTGTGAGAAATTTTGCCAAACCAAGAATCTTATTGCGGTTTGATTTAAAGCCGTGTCTCTCCTGCTCTGTCTGTTCTCTCTGCTAAATTTTCTCTCTACCTGTTTTTCACTCTTTGGCTTGCTGCTGAAAAATGCACAAGCCAATAAAACAATAAAGAGTGCATATTTTGCCTCAACCTGAGAACAAACTGAACAAACAAAGAAAACTCTGCGGTTTGATTTAAAGCCGTGTCTCTCCTGCTCTGTCTGTTCTCTCTGCTAAATTTTCTCTCTACCTGTTTTTCACTCTTGGCTTGCTGCTGAAAAATGCCAAGCCATTAAAGCAATAAAGAGTGCATATTGCCTCTACCTGAGAACAAACTGAACAAATAAAGAAAACTCTAATTCACGGTTTGATTGTGATTTCCCAGCCGTGTTTCTCCTGCTCTGTCTGTTCTCTCTTCTAAATTTTCTCTCTAGCTGTTTTTCACTTTGCGCTTGCTGCTAAGTTGTGCCAAGCCAATAAAGAGAGTGCATATTATTCTCTCGACTGACAAACTGTCAAACAAACAAAGACATCTGTTTCTGAGAAATAAAAACTGAAATATAAAGACAAAGAAAACATCTCCTGCTCTGTGCCACTCTTATTTTATAAACATATTTTCTAAAGACTAAGAGAAACACTTGTGTAAAAATGCCAAGGAAGCAGAAAAAGTCACAAGCTGCAAAACAACGCTGGAAGACGTTCCATGAGTTTCATGAAGTACCAACATGTGAACAAGCTGAGTGTGATTTTCCTCAGAGCTCTGCAGAAGACTTTGTGTCTGCAAAGACCAATGCTGATGGTGTCAAACAGGCAGGTCAACATGTTCCTGCACATGTACAACAGGTATCCTATGCAGATGCTGTAAAGATTGGATTGCAGCATGAATTTAATGATCATCAGGTAAACCATAGAGACCAACCTGAGGTGTCAAGTGCCCCACAGGTGGGTTATGCTGATATTGTAAAAAGAGGCCGTCACAGTGATGTGGCAGGACCATCTCATGCAGAAAGAGTGAACTTTGAAAACCAGCCCTCTGTTACACATATCTGTGCATCTCACAGCCAGGCTCATCCCAAATATGGAGACTCCAGAAACAAGCAGTGCACATGTAACTCACTCACATTTCTTGCTTTCCTTCATGAGAATGATAACATGACTACAGCTGACCTTAATCTGGTCTTGGATAAAGGTGATGTGATGTACAAAGAGGCCAAGAAAAGATTTCCTAAAAATATTCATTTGGCAACCGATGAGCTGCCAGACAAAGTTGATGCTCGCTGGTCTATGTATGATGTCGACATGACACAGCCTTCCCGGTATGGGACATTTGAAGAACCTCCAGAGGAAGCAGTAGATACCTTTCTCAGCTTAGAAGCAGGACTGAGCTGCCTGTTGTCAGATGTGCAGTATGCCTTATTGATTATGAGTGGATTGTGTATCGCAGTGTTCAGATCCACATCAGGCAAATATGGTTTCTTTGATCCACACTCCAGAACACCCAGTGGTCTTCCTCTACTACTACAGTCACGTAATCGTGGTACAGCAGTAATGCTGAAATTCACACTCCTCAGTGACATGATTAAGAGGATCCAAGATTCTTATGAAATGATGGAGATATCACCCTCTTGTAACTATGAACTGAAGCCTGTGCAGTTCTACAGTATGAGCACAGTCAACCTGAGTGATACTATCACAGACACAGTCTGCAGACCAACAGCTGCCACTGCTGTGGCACCTACTCACTCTGATACAACTGTTGATGAAGCAAACTCCTCTTCTCCAAGGAGAAACACAACCACTGATCTTACTGAGATCTCTCCAATGTCTGTTTGTACACCACTGGAGAAACAACAAGAAGTCCGTATGACTCAGTTCACATCACACGAAGCTCCTCAAAATGAATTTACTTTTATAACTACCAAAGAACTATCGAGTGACTTTAATTTCCTTCCATCAAATGATGTTTTTTCCTGTCAGTCAAGGACTGCAATAAAAAATGGTGCTAACTGTGATCTTTCTGATACAGTTATACAAAAAATCTATAAACTGACAAAAGTTAATAAACAGCAAAGGCGCAAAATGAAAAGAAGATTAATGGCATCAGACAAACCAAGAAATCAGAGAAAAGAAAACCAAAAAAGGAAAGAACGACAAAAGTACGCTTCAAATAAAGATTACAAAGAAAAGAAGAAATCTTCTACAAGCGAGGCATATAAAAACAATCCTGAAGTTAGACAGAAACATCAACAATATATTAAAAGACGCTACTGTGAGAACGATGAATTCAGAAAGAAACAACAACAATATATTAAAAGACGCTACTGTGAGAACGATGAATTCAGAAAGAAACAACAACAATATATTAAAAGACGCTACTGTGAGAACGATGAATTCAGAAAGAAACAACAACAATATATTAAAAGACGCTACTGTGAGAACGATGAATTCAGAAAGAAACAACAACAATATATTAAAAGACGCTACTGTGAGAACGATGAATTCAGAAAGAAACAACAACAATATATTAAAAGACGCTACTGTGAGAACGATGAATTCAGAAAGAAACAACAACAATATATTAAAAGACGCTACTGTGAGAACGATGAATTCAGAAAGAAACAACAACAATATATTAAAAGACGCTACTGTGACAATGCTGAATTTAGACAAAAACAAAAAAACTATATCACTAAAAGGTATCAAGAGAGCCCAGATTTCAGAGAGAGACAGAGATCTCGAGTGACTCAGCGTTATGCACGTGATAACGCATTCAGAGTAAGACACAGACAACTAATGAAACAACTAATGCGAGACAGGTATCAAAGTAATCTTGCCTTCAGGATTATGCACAATATGAGATGTGCAATGAAAATAAAAAGGAAATACAGATGGGTGAACAGACAAACCCAAGAGAGTGACAACAGTGTGATCAACGAGGCCATATCTGTGTTCAAATCACAAATCAAAGCTGGACCATCATACCCATGTACTGTATGTTTCAAGGCTTCATTTCCAAACCAAGTACGACCCTGCAGAAGGTCAAATTATGTCAAAAACCCACATGTAGTTACAACATGTTTGACAGGAAAGTTTGTTCATGTTTGTGATGAAAACTGCAGAAATGAGCAGTGCAAAGTGCCTGATGAGAGAAAGAGAGAGTGGATATGTCACACCTGCCACGATCATCTTAAAAATGGATCCATGCCAGCACTTGCTGTTGCCAATAAGTTGGATCTTGCTGATATTCCAGCTGAACTTTCTGATCTCAACATACTGGAGAGACATCTCATAGCCAAGTGCATACCATTTGCCAAGATCATTCCTCTTCCCAAAGGCAGACAAAGAGCAATTAGAGGAAATGTGGTCTGTGTCCCATCAGAGGTACAGGAAACTGTTGAAACACTACCTCGATTGAGAATTAATTCTCAGGTGATCAGAGTAAAATTGAAGAGACGCTTGTCTTACAAAGGTCATCAGCTGTTTCAGACTGTAAGCTGGTCTAAACTTGTGCAAGCACTGCATAAACTCAAGCAGATTCATCCACAGTATAAGGATGTGAGCATCAGAGATGATGCTGAGCTGTGTGATCCAACTCTTCCTGATGAAGATGATGAGGATGATGATGATGAAAACATGAATGAGGACGATTATGATGAGGCTGATTTAATGGAAATTGACAGCTGTGAGAAAAATGCACTGAGTGAAGCACAAAATATAAATGAACAGGACATTGACATGTTACCCTGTGATGGTGAACAATCGCATGAACAGATGAGAGATGATTCAGAGCAAGCAGATGGACTGACTAATGGTGGTTTTGCACTCGAGTCCTGTTTGCAGCCCCCTGATGTGGCTGAGGAGATATTATGTTTCAGTGAAGGAATCTACTCTGTTGCTCCTGCAGAGAGAAACAATCCAATAAGTTTTTTCAAAACACCTAAACTGGAGGCCATGGCCTTCCCTGTGCAGTTTCCTACAGGCCAAAACACACTTGATGAAAGAAGGCTGATCAAAGTATCCCCCAGTGGGTATTTCAAATCAAGACTTTTCTGCATTGATGATCGTTTTGCCAAAGACACAAACTATTTATTCTTTGCACAGTTTGTGACTGAAATACACTTGGCTACATCCAGCATGACAGTACAGTTAAGGAAGGCAAAGCCTCTGACCAGAGATGGTAGAAAAATAACCTCAGGCATGTTACAAGATAAACATGAGGTGGAGAAACTGGTGCGAAATAAAGATGCAGTGAGATTCATGCAGCCTCTGAGAGGAACCCCAGCCTATTGGGAGAAAACAACAAGAGATCTTTTTGCCATGATCAGACAGTTGGGAACTCCCACGTTCTTTTGCACATTTTCAGCTGCTGAAATGCGCTGGCCTGAAGTGATCGAGGCAATAACAAGGCAGCAAGGTGAACAAGTGAATTTTGAAGGACTCGACTGGTCAGCAAAGTGTGACATCCTGAGAAGCAATCCTGTCACAACAATGCGCATGTTTGACAAGAGAGTTGAAGCATTATTCAGAGATTTACTCTTATCTCCCGCAGAGCCACTTGGCAAAGTCATTGACTACTTTTACAGAGTTGAGTTTCAGCACAGAGGAAGCCCACACATACACTGCCTCCTGTGGGTAGAAGGTGCTCCTGTGTTTGAGGAGGATGATGAGCAAACTGTTCTTGATTTTATAAACAAATACATCACAGCTCAGCTGCCTGATCCACATAAACAACCTGAACTGTACAAAAAAGTAACAGAAGTGCAAAAACACAGTAAGAACCACACAAAGACGTGCTTTAGGAGTTTAAGCTCCGGGTGCCGTTTTGGTTTTCCCAAACCACCCTGCAATGAGACAATGATCACAAGACCCAGTGAGGATGATGCACTGGAAGTAGAAACGGCAAAGAACAAGCTCAGACCACTGAACCAGCTGCTGAATGAACCTGAAACTGCTTCCATGAGTTTAGAGCAGCTCTTGGAAAGATGCAAGTTGACACATGCAGAATATGAGAGATACCTGAATAAAATGAACATGAGGAGTACGATCATACTAAAGCGTGATCCAAAAGACTCTTGGATAAACGGCTATAATCCACATCTGCTTGAAGCCTGGAACAGTAATATCGACATAAGCTTTGTTTTAGATGCTTTTGGTGCTGCAAATTATTTAATGAAATATATATCAAAAAAAGAGGGCGGGCTATCTGAGTACCTGAAAACTGTCATTGAGAACTCCCATAAGGACAGTGTAAATGAGTGCGATGAAATGAGAGCCGTCATGCAGGCATATTCAAAGAAGCGAGAGATCAGTGCACAGGAGTGTGTTGCTCGTGCATGTGGTCTTCACATGAAGCAATGCTCACGTGCTGTAATATTCATTCCAACTGATGATAATCCTGTGAAAATGAGTCGTCCCCTGTCAGTTCTGGACAACACAACACCTGAGTCTTCCAATGTTTGGATGACATCTTTGAATGACAAATACAAAGCCAGACCTGAAACACCAGAGTATGAGGAGATGTGCATGGCAGACTTTGCTGCTACTTGCAGGATTGTCTATGGCCAACAGAAAAAAGGTAAAGATGTTTTGCCCCTTCTCAATGAGATGGGGTTTGTGCAAAGGCGCAAAAACAATAAGCCTGCTATCATCAGATTTCACCGCTGCTCACAAGAAAAACATCCAGAGCAATATTACGGAAGACTGCTTAAACTGTACCTTCCTCATCGTTCAGACCACGAACTGAAAACACCATCGTTGCCAACCTATCAGGCTTTCTATGGTGCTGGCTGTGTACAGCTACCAGGTACTGACCATCTTGAGTACGTGCAACACATTGTCAAAAGAAACAGAGAAAAATATGAGAAAAACAGTGAGGAGATCGAGAGCGCTGTTGAGGAATATGAGCAGAACAGAGGTGTGACTGACGAATGGTGTAATCTGGCACCTGAATCAGATCTCGTAAGGTTGCCACTTGTTGAACAAGAAAGAGAGCGAGACAATGAAAATGAACAGGAAGATGTGCCCGACTACAGCCGTCAGGCTGATGCTTCAACAGAAGTCAGAGCCATCAGGGAACCCCCTGCTATTGATCCCACATTGTTACGTCAGATGTTTCAGAATCTGAACAAGAAGCAAGCCTGCATATTTTATGCAGTTAGAGACTGGTGCATTAAAAGAGTCTGTGCTCTAAATCCAGAACAGTTTTTCTTTTATATTAATGGTGGTGCTGGAACAGGAAAATCACATCTTATCAAATGCATCTACTCAGAAGCATCTAAGATACTGAGCAAAGTGCCCAGATATGCAGACGACGTTGACATATCAAAACCCACTGTCCTGTTAACTGCTTTCACTGGGACTGCAGCTTTTAACATTTCTGGAACAACACTGCATTCTCTTCTCAAGCTGCCTAGAAGCTTAAAACCTCCCATTCAGGGACTTGGCAATCAGCTGGATGAAGTCAGATCAGAACTTTTGAATGCTGAAATAATCGTCATTGACGAAGTGTCTATGGTGTCAAGACATCTGTTTGCATATGTAGATGCAAGACTCAAACAGATCAAAGGGACTCGGAGACCCTTTGGAGGCATGTCAGTCATTGCTGTCGGAGACTTCTATCAGCTACCCCCAGTGCGACAGTCTAAACCTCTCTGTGTGCACGACCCGTCTGAGATCGACCTGTGGCGGGAGCATTTTCAGATGATCACTCTGACTGAGATTATGCGTCAGAAAGATGATGTTGTCTTTGCAGAGATGCTGAACAGAATTCGTGTGAAAGGAAAGTTGGATGAGCTTTGCGAAGCAGATAGAAATTTGTTGTCACAGGCCATAACTGAACCAGCCCTTTGTCCAACTGATGCGTTGCACATTTTTGCAACTAATAAAGAAGTGGATGCACACAACTCTGCAACACTGGCTCTGCTCCACACTCATATCATTGACATCCATGCAGATGATTATAGAAAAGATCCTAGAACTGGCAGAATGGCACTTCAAGACAGACCATTGAAAGGAGGTAAAAACGAGTTACCAGACACACTGAAAGTTGCAGAAGGAGCTCGTGTCATGCTCACCAGAAACATTGACATACAAAATGGTTTGGTTAATGGAGCTTTTGGAATACTACTTAGAGTAGTTCACTCTGAAAACGACCAACACATCATCAAGCTTGGACTTAAAATGGATAATGAGACATCTGGAAAGAATAACCGCACACCAGCAGACGACATGGTGTACATTGAGAGAGCAGAGGAGAATCTGAAGCAGAAAGGAGTGGTACGAAGACAGTTCCCAGTGAAGCTGGCCTTTGCATGTACAATACATAAGGTACAGGGTATGACAACTACATCAGCTGTTGTCTCTCTTAAGAGCATTTTTGAGCCCGGCATGGCCTACGTAGCTGTCAGTAGAGTGACGTCTCTCAGTGGACTGTATCTTCTTGATATGGAGGAGAAAAAAATATTCACCAACCCAGAAATCACTGCAGCACTTGAGAACATGAGACAAGCCAACCTTGATGACATGATGCCTCTTCTACACGTGAGACAAACCCTCAGCAGGTCAGAGGTTTTCACCATTGTTCATCATAATACAGAGGGACTGCCAGCTCACATTAATGACATCAAAAGTCACCATGAATTGTGTCTAGCAGATGTTTTGTGCCTAACAGAAACACACCTGCGGGGCTCTTTTGTCGCAGAGAGTCTCCACTTGGAAAATTACAATTTGTTCAAACGCAACAGACACCTGTCCTACACAAACTTTCCCCAGATGGCAAACAGAAGTGGTGGTGGAGTTGCTGTTTATGTGAAAAGTGACATTCAAGTGCATGAAAAACAGTACATCCATAATGTAACTGACCTTGAATTTCTGGCTTTAAAGGTTGAAGCACCAGTCAGTGCTCTGATTGCAGTTGTATACAGACCTCCAGACTACACTCTGAGGCCATTCCTGAAAAACCTGGTAAGCCTATTAGACTCATTGGAGATCATGGACTGTCATCCCATCATAGTTTGTGGTGATTTTAATGAGAATGTTTTATCCAGTGCAAACAAACCAATCCTGGAGCTGTTTGAGTCTAGGGGATACGCACAGGTCATCACTGCCCCTACCACAGAGAAGAACACACTGCTTGACCTAATTTTCATTTCTCAGTCAGATCGATGTCTCCATTCTGGAGTCATGAAGACCTACCATAGTTACCATGACCCAGTATACTGTGTATTGTCCTGTGATGATTCATGATCTAGATCTTTGAATACAGTAAGTAATATCTATATTTTTGAATGACTTAAGAAAGTAGAGCGATGCTTGAACTCCAGAAAGAAGTCCAGACGCTTTTCTTTGCAAGCTCCTTTGACTACGATGACCTGGATGACTGAGAACCTTCACAGACATAAAGTAGAGCGATATTTAAAAGTTGACGCCCTGCATTGCAGTATAATGTTTGAATTGTTTACATAAAATACAATTACATGAATTAAGTAATGATATCAGTAAAAGATGACAATTTTATTTATTACAGAAAATCTAAAATTCACTAACAGTAACCTATAAATGTCAGAAAAATCAAATATAGCAGTTTAAAATGAATAGTGTAGGCATATCCTCTCTGCAGCCAGGCTTCAACATCCTGCCAGGCTGCCCCAGTCTCACTGTGGCTGGGAGGGAGGGAGGGTGGACCAGAGGATTGCCCACACAACATATAAATGTTCAACAGCTTCTTCATTGTTTCTGAGAGAACAATAATGACTAAAGGTTGCTTTTTAAAAAAACAAACAAACAAACAAACCTAATTACAGCAATAATGACAGTTAAGCCACTTTATGTGTGCCTCTATTTTGAAATACTATTTACAAAAATATTATTATTTTGGTTTGTTATAAACTTTAAACTTTTTCAAAAGTACACAATTATATTTTTGGACAAATTTTTCTATGAAACATAAATTTTTATGAGCTTTTATCATGTTTCTGGCCAGTGCAATCGTCAGGGTGGGTCTGGGTTGATAACTGCACATTTCTGGCCAGAAATGTTTCAGCAGTGTTACATATGTAGTACATATGTTACACTTGCTTTCTGTTACCAGCTGATACCCTACATTTGTATAGACATTTGATGGTGTGAGGTTGGGGAGTTGAGTGGGAGGGGGGGGGGAGGGTACGGTGGGAGTTGAGGGGGGGGGGGGGTTTCCTTTCCTGTTAGGTTTCCTTTTTTTTTTTTTTTTTTTTTTAAGCAAGACACAGTCCTCCTGTGTCTTCTCCAATCTTCACATGTAAAATCCAACAATGTGAAGCACATAGCAGCCAGAAACTGTAATGCCACAGATCAGAGAAACTTCATCATCACCATCTTCATCGCCGTACGATCAGAGCGTGAGACTTCACATCTGGAGCACAGGAGAGATTCTGTGATAAGTCCTCCTTCTAGCTTGTCCCACAAGCAGTCGGTGAGATTTACTCACAACAAAAAGGGTTAATGACATAATTTCCATGAAAACATGTATTCATTCTTTGTAAAGTGTTTAAATTGTGTTTTCACTTGACCTTAGGAGTGTTAGAGTGTATTGTAATGTCTGTACTCAGGTGTTTCCCTCTGTGATCCATCCCCTTCAGAGCTGAGACACTCAGGACTGAACAGACTGCACAGTTTCTGTGACTGAGCCTCCAAAACACCTTCTTTGAAACCACTCATGATAGAAGGGCTTCATATTTGCAGCAGCACTACTACAGGTATTCAGTGTATTACAGGATGTGTTTGTTTCTTAGGACCAGCTCTGAGTGCACACTACCTAACATATACACCTTTCTGTTCATTACAAACCAACTACTCTGGATCATACGGCCAGTTGGCAGGAATGTTGCTGCAGGAAAACATCCCTGGAGATCACCATCATTGTCAGACTGACTGTGCCTCCTCTGTGCAGTGTCAAGATCCTCCCTAAATGAGTGTGTAAGTTAACATTTTCATTATTTTATTCCCTTTGACAAGACAAGTATCACTGATATTTACATTTACAACTACATATGTTGCTATTTTCTGCTCTTCTTTTAAAGTCCTCAGCTATCCTGCTTCTGTGCTGCTTGCCACACATCAAACACTGGCCGGATGACAGGGAGGATCCACTCTGAAGTCACTGGACATGATGAGGATCATATGGGACTTTATAGTTTCACAGAAACGTTGTGCTCTGTGATTACAGGTTTTAAATGGACATAATGACGGCCTCTCTCTGATCAACAGGCTAAAGGATTGTTTTCATTGTTAGTGCTCTGTACAATGTATGCTTATTTAGTATTTCATCACAGAGCAAACCTTTATTTATTTAACATATTTTTATTTTGTTTTAATGTTGAATTAACTGTGGGGATTTTTTTTAAGTGGGCACTCGGGATGTCATATGACCAGAAATGTGGTAACTGGAATTCAACGTTATGGAAGAAAAAATCTGCTAAGAACAAAACACACACAAAACCCCCCAAGAAAATTCAAATTCATTCCATGTAATCCAATCTAAAACATTTTAAACTGCTGAACAGCAACACAAACAGTGTTAAAAAACAGTGTTAACAGAATGATTATGATGAGTTTGTACCAAAGTTTCAGGTCACATGGCACACCTAGTGTGTAGTGTGGAGTATCAGCTGGTAAGTATAGGTTTTTCATATTTGTGTCCTTAGAGTTCAGATAGATAAAGCCTCGTGTATAATAATTAGTCATAACCACAACTCAAAGTCAGGGACTAACTAAATTTGGGACTTTGTGTCTGAGCCCAGGTTAAAACAATGTGTAAAAAAGCATTTAGTGGCATGGCTGAACAATGCTGTAAACTATTGATCCTTATTTATCCATGTTCACAAAAAGGACTAATGTGCTTATTTGATTATTTGCATGTGTTAAACTGTGTCACCACCTTACGCTTTCATTTGAGTTTACTCAAAATTCTCTATACAGTTCTCTTTTACCACTGTGTGGACTCTGTTTACATTAAAACATAAAGAAGAATGAGTAATAAAAAGATGTGTAGACAGATTAAGTAGACCGATAGAAACAGCTGTTCAGCCATGTTCTAAGAAACCAACACAATTTAAAGGTTCAGGATTGTGGTTTTAAAAGTTGAATTTTCATGTATTTCATTAGTTATTTAATTTAGTTATTTTTATTTATTCTACTAGTCCTTTTCAGAAAGAAGCTGTAAAATATGACTTAAGATTTTTATGTTATTTTCTATGACATACAAAACAAATTGATGTATGTAATACTATTAAACATGATATACACATGTGTACATGTCTGAAAAACATTATGCTGTATATTAAAGTTTGTATTTTCTCCAGAATTTTTGTTCATCTTTTAAGTTCATTTCAGTTAGAAGAATTTGAACGTTTAATATTCATTCAGAGGTTTTCTGACTCTAAATTTTCTTTTGTCATTACTCATCATTTTATTATTTACATTTTAAACATGTTTAGCTTTTTTCCAACTTCTTCTGTGTGAACATCAGCTTTCAAAAGTTCTGCACTTTTGTTTTCAGGTTAAAAATTCTGTATTTTCCAGCTCGTTCAGAATTTTTTTTTTTTAACTTAACATTCAGCAATTAATTCATTTCAGTGCATACATTCAGATTCAAGCATTCACACTGCAGTTTCTTCAGAAAATGCACTTTCTAGTTGTGTGGATGCTTTAAGCATCCACACTATTGAGTTCCTGTTTCTCTTTATTCTTTATACTTTATTCTAGTTGCTTCCGTACACTTTTCGCCGTTAAACTACTTCCACAATTTTCAGCCGATTTTCACCGTTCAAATTTTAAACTATTCTGCTATTTTTGCTAATTCCTGCTACGATTTTTGCTATTTTTAACTATTATACTTTTTAAAATATTAAGCTTTTTTCCTTTAATTTGTCCCATTGAAATGAATGGGAAACTTCTGCAATTCTGCTAAAATTTGCTTGTTTTTGAAACTTAACTACTTCCTCATATTTTCACCTAGAACAACCATTCAAATTTTAAAATGTTCACAAATTATTGGGCTATTCAGGTATGATTCAGCTTTTTCAAATCTTCTACTGTTTTACTTTTATGCCTCTTAAAGTTTTGAGTTGCAAAATTGTGATTTTTCACAAAATACATGCGTTGTTATGGTTGCTATGCTCTTGGCTTCCAGTGTGTCACTGAAGGTTTTGCAGTCTTCTCTTCATGTCGGAACAACTGTTTGCTACTTGCTCAATTTTCACTCAACTTCCACAAATTATACATCAAAACGTAGGTATTTTTGCTGGCTTTCAGGAAATGTCACTATCATTGTTGTGGGATTTATAGAATTTTCGCAAATCTCCTCAGACCAACACAATGTCAGAAAACTCTCCATATAAAGTGAATGGAGAGCTTGTTCAAAATCACCGCTGGATTTCTGTAATGAGAGGCATATTCGAATCGTCATATCTCCTTAACGAAGCAAAGTTAAGACATGAGGCTTGTCCCCGAATATCTTCAGACACCCCTGACGCTCACAATTCAAGAATTTCTTTCTCACCTATTACCGTTCTGAAATGAGTTGGACTTGTTTGAGGGTAGGAAATTCGTCCTTCGCTCAGATTTCTTCAGATTTCAAACTGTGGAAATGAACCACTTTTTTCTCTCATCATAACTTTTTGTTGGATTTCCACAGAGACCTGAAAATTTCCATGATTGTTCACCAAAGCCTGCTGTCTCTTACGGTGAAAGAATGATATTGATACTCCAAATAGATTTCAAGTCACAAAGCGTTGTTTGAGGGCAAGTCAAGGCAGTTTTTGCTTCGCTCTACTCAGTTATGGTGCATTAGAAGTCAAATATCTTTAATAATTCATATTTTAATGATAAATTGTAAACACTGGAAGATTCCCCCATCTCTTCTGAACAAAACGGTGTAAGAATGACCGCTCTAGCCCCTACGGTTTGGAAATTATGGTCATTTGTTTGAGGGGAGTCCTCACTATGAGAAATAGGCTGCAATAATCCTGTGCCTCTCTGTGCTGCGTGTGTAAAAAGAGGCACATGTTTTGGCGGGAAAAAGTACACAGGCTCTCTGATTGGTGGATTCAAATTCAGCAGCTCCCAGGCTGACCTAGAAACTTACTTCTCTCTCCCTGTGCATTTTTTTGCTGATTTTTTCATTTAACAAGTATATTTGAGGGACCCTCAGCATGTTCAGCATTTTTTCAGCTGTCCATTTTGCTTTTCCAATTTTTCTGTTTAACTTATTACTATTGTGCTAAATCATACTATTTCTGCTATTTTATAAGATTTGTGCCTAATATAGTATTTCTGCTAAATTACAGTATTTCTGCTTTTTATACTATTTGTGCTAAAACATAGTATTTCTACTAAATGTAGTATTTATGCTTAATCATACTATTTCTGCTTTTTATGGGGTTTGTGCCTAATATAGTATTTCTGCTTTTTATAGGATTTTTGCTCAAACATAGTATTTCTACTAAATGTAGTGTTTATGCTTAATCATCCTATTTCTGCTTTTTATAGGATTTGTGCTTAATATAGTATTTCTGCTAAATTATAGTATTTCTGCTTTTTATAGTATTTGTGCTAAAACATAGTATTTCTACTAAATGTAGTATTTATGCTTAATCATAGTATTTCTATATATTTCTGCCAGGTCCCCAGGCAGCCAATCCTCTGTGAGGACTTAGACATTCAAATTTTCAAATCAGGGCCTGCACGGTTTCCCAGCCAATCATATATGTGTCCTGAGGCATTCAAATTTGCATATTGGGGCCTTCATGGCTTCTAAGCCAGCCAATCATATCTGAGGGCTGAGGAATTCAAATCCACAAATCAGGGCCTGCACGGCTTCCCAGGCAGCCAATCATATATGTGGCCTCAGGCATTCAAATTTGCTTCGTGGCTTCTAAGTCAACAAGTCATCCATGTCGTATATCTCTAAAAATTCACATTTTAATGATAAATTGTTAACACTGGAAGATTCCCCCATCTCTTCTGAACAAAACGGTTTAAGAATGACCGTTCTAGCCCCTACGGTTAGGAAATTATGGTCATTTGTTTGTGGGGAGTCCTCACTATGAGAAATAGGCTGCAATAATCCTGTGCCTCTCTGTGCTGCGTGTGTAAAAAGATGCACCTGTTTTGGCGGGAAAACGTAAACAGCCACTCTGATTGGTGGATTTAAATTCGGCAGCTCTCTCCCTCTGTGTCTGTCTGTCTGTGTGTGTGTGTGTGTGTGTGTGTGTGTGTGTGTGTGTGTGTGTGTGTGTTTAGTGGGAGAGAGAGGACCCTGCCCTTATTTGGCAGCATGTCATTGTAGGATTTAAATTGAATATAGTTAGACTGGTTGACTGGATTAGAGCCTGTGTTTGTGTGTCCCTCTGTGCATTTCTGTTTCAATATGCCTCCATATTTGTAATTTTGTAAGTTATTACTATTCTGCTAAATCATAGTATTTCTGGTACTTTTCGGTACTTGTGCTAAATACAGTATTTCTGCTAAATTATAGTATTTCTGCTTTATTATACTATTTGTGCTAAAACATAGTATTTCTACTAAATGTAGTATTTATGCTTAATCATACTATTTCTGCTTTTTATAGGATTTGTGCCTAATATAGTATTTCTGCTTTTTATAGGATTTGTGCTTAATATAGTATTTCTGCTAAATTATAGTATTTCTGCTTTTTATAGTATTTGTGCTAAAACATAGTATTTCTACTAAATGTAGTATTTATGCTTAATCATAGTATTTCTATATATTTCTGCCAGGTCCCCAGGCAGCCAATCCTCTGTGAGGACTTAGACATTCAAATTTTCAAATCAGGGCCTGCACGGTTTCCCAGCCAATCATATATGTGTCCTGAGGCATTCAAATTTGCATATTGGGGCCTTCATGGCTTCTAAGCCAGCCAATCATATCTGAGGGCTGAGGAATTCAAATCCACAAATCAGGGCCTGCACGGCTTCCCAGGCAGCCAATCATATATGTGGCCTCAGGCATTCAAATTTGCTTCGTGGCTTCTAAGTCAACAAGTCATCCATGTCGTATATCTCTAAAAATTCACATTTTAATGATAAATTGTTAACACTGGAAGATTCCCCCATCTCTTCTGAACAAAACGGTTTAAGAATGACCGTTCTAGCCCCTACGGTTAGGAAATTATGGTCATTTGTTTGTGGGGAGTCCTCACTATGAGAAATAGGCTGCAATAATCCTGTGCCTCTCTGTGCTGCGTGTGTAAAAAGATGCACCTGTTTTGGCAGGAAAACGTAAACAGCCACTCTGATTGGTGGATTTAAATTCGGCAGCTCTCTCCCTCTGTGTCTGTCTGTCTGTGTGTGTGTGTGTGTGTGTGTGTGTGTGTGTGTGTGTGTGTGTGTGTTTAGTGGGAGAGAGAGGACCCTGCCCTTATTTGGCAGCATGTCATTGTAGGATTTAAATTGAATATAGTTAGACTGGTTGACTGGATTAGAGCCTGTGTTTGTGTGTCCCTCTGTGCATTTCTGTTTCAATATGCCTCCATATTTGTAATTTTGTAAGTTATTACTATTCTGCTAAATCATAGTATTTCTGGTACTTTTCGGTACTTGTGCTAAATACAGTATTTCTGCTAAATTATAGTATTTCTGCTTTATTATACTATTTGTGCTAAAACATAGTATTTCTACTAAATGTAGTATTTATGCTTAATCATACTATTTCTGCTTTTTATAGGATTTGTGCCTAATATAGTATTTCTGCTTTTTATAGGATTTGTGCTTAATATAGTATTTCTGCTAAATTATAGTATTTCTGCTTTTTATAGTATTTGTGCTAAAACATAGTATTTCTACTAAATGTAGTATTTATGCTTAATCATAGTATTTCTATATATTTCTGCCAGGTCCCCAGGCAGCCAATCCTCTGTGAGGACTTAGACATTCAAATTTTCAAATCAGGGCCTGCACGGTTTCCCAGCCAATCATATATGTGTCCTGAGGCATTCAAATTTGCATATTGGGGCCTTCATGGCTTCTAAGCCAGCCAATCATATCTGAGGGCTGAGGAATTCAAATCCACAAATCAGGGCCTGCACGGCTTCCCAGGCAGCCAATCATATATGTGGCCTCAGGCATTCAAATTTGCTTCGTGGCTTCTAAGTCAACAAGTCATCCATGTCGTATATCTCTAAAAATTCACATTTTAATGATAAATTGTTAACACTGGAAGATTCCCCCATCTCTTCTGAACAAAACGGTTTAAGAATGACCGCTCTAGCCCCTACGGTTAGGAAATTATGGTCATTTGTTTGTGGGGAGTCCTCACTATGAGAAATAGGCTGCAATAATCCTGTGCCTCTCTGTGCTGCGTGTGTAAAAAGATGCACCTGTTTTGGCGGGAAAACGTAAACAGCCACTCTGATTGGTGGATTTAAATTCGGCAGCTCTCTCCCTCTGTGTCTGTCTGTCTGTGTGTGTGTGTGTGTGTGTGTGTGTGTGTGTGTTTAGTGGGAGAGAGAGGACCCTGCCCTTATTTGGCAGCATGTCATTGTAGGATTTAAATTGAATATAGTTAGACTGGTTGACTGGATTAGAGCCTGTGTTTGTGTGTCCCTCTGTGCATTTCTGTTTCAATATGCCTCCATATTTGTAATTTTGTAAGTTATTACTATTCTGCTAAATCATAGTATTTCTGGTACTTTTCGGTACTTGTGCTAAATACAGTATTTCTGCTAAATTATAGTATTTCTGCTTTATTATACTATTTGTGCTAAAACATAGTATTTCTACTAAATGTAGTATTTATGCTTAATCATACTATTTCTGCTTTTTATAGGATTTGTGCCTAATATAGTATTTCTGCTTTTTATAGGATTTGTGCTTAATATAGTATTTCTGCTAAATTATAGTATTTCTGCTTTTTATAGTATTTGTGCTAAAACATAGTATTTCTACTAAATGTAGTATTTATGCTTAATCATAGTATTTCTATATATTTCTGCCAGGTCCCCAGGCAGCCAATCCTCTGTGAGGACTTAGACATTCAAATTTTCAAATCAGGGCCTGCACGGTTTCCCAGCCAATCATATATGTGTCCTGAGGCATTCAAATTTGCATATTGGGGCCTTCATGGCTTCTAAGCCAGCCAATCATATCTGAGGGCTGAGGAATTCAAATCCACAAATCAGGGCCTGCACGGCTTCCCAGGCAGCCAATCATATATGTGGCCTCAGGCATTCAAATTTGCATATTGGGGGAATTCGTGGCTTCTAAGTCAACAAGTCATCCATGTCGTATATCTCTAAAAATTCACATTTTAATGATAAATTGTTAACACTGGAAGATTCCCCCATCTCTTCTGAACAAAACGGTGTAAGAATGACCGCTCTAGCCCCTACGGTTTGGAAATTATGGTCATTTGTTTGAGGGGAGTCCTCACTATGAGAAATAGGCTGCAATAATCCTGTGCCTCTCTCTGCTGCGTGTGTAAAAAGATGCACCTA
The DNA here is from genome assembly GCF_057381915.1 of Diplotaxodon limnothrissa. Classification (NCBI taxonomy): domain Eukaryota; kingdom Metazoa; phylum Chordata; class Actinopteri; order Cichliformes; family Cichlidae; genus Diplotaxodon; species Diplotaxodon limnothrissa. Next base: position 23,063,465 of record NC_140617.1, on the reverse strand, counting down.
TTTTGGCGGGAAAAAGTACACAGGCTCTCTGATTGGTGGATTCAAATTCAGCAGCTCCCAGGCTGACCTAGAAACTTACTTCTCTCTCCCTGTGCATTTTTTTGCTGATTTTTTCATTTAACAAGTATATTTGAGGGACCCTCAGCATGTTCAGCATTTTTTCAGCTGTCCATTTTGCTTTTCCAATTTTTCTGTTTAACTTATTACTATTGTGCTAAATCATACTGTTTCTGCTATTTCATAAGATTTGTGCTTAATATAGTATTTCTGCTTTTAATAGGATTTGTGCTTAATATAGTATTTCTGCTTTTTATAGAATTTGTGCTTAATATAGTATTTCTGCTTTTTATATGATTTGTGCTTAATATGGTATTTCTGCTAAATTATAGTATTTCTGCTTTTTATAGTATTTGTGCTAAAACATAGTATTTCTACTAAATGTAGTATTTATGCTTAATCATACTATTTCTATATATTTCTGCCAGGTCCCCAATCCTCTGTGAGGACTGAGACATTCAAATTTTCAAATCAGGGCCTGCACGGCTTCCCAGCCAATCATATAAGTGTCCTGAGGCATTCAAATTTGCATATTGGGGCCTTCATGGCTTCTAAGCCAGCCAATCATATCTGAGGGCTGAGGAATTCAAATCCACAAATCAGGGCCTGCACAGCTTCCCAGCCAGCCAATCATGTATGTGGCCTCAGGCATTCAAATTTGCATATTGGGGAATTCGTGGCTTCTAAGTCAACAAGTCATCCATGTCATATATCTCTAAAAATTCATATTTTAATGATAAATTGTAAACACTTGAAGATTCCCCCATCTCTTCTGAACAAAACGGTGTAAGAATGACCGTTCTAGCCCCTACGGTTAGGAAATTATGGTCATTTGTTTGAGGGGAGTCGTCACTATGACAAATAGACTGCAATAATCCAGTGTCTCTCTCTGTGCTGCATGTGTAAACAGAAGCACCCGTTTTGGTGGGGAAAAGTGCACAGCCTCTCTGATTGGTGGATTCAAATTCAGCAGCTCCCAGGCTGACCTAGAAACTTACTTCTCTCTCCCTGTGTGTGTGTGTGTCTGTGTGTGTGTGACAGGGAGAGAGAGAGAGAGAGAGAGAGAGAGAGAGAGAGAGAGAGAGAGAGAGAAAGCCTTTTAATGGGATGATCTCATTGTAAGATTCAAATTCAATATATTTAGACTGGGTGACTGAATTTGATCTTGTGTGTGTGTCTCTCTGTGCATGTGTGTTTCCTTATGTGTAGATATTTGTGATTGTGTGGCTGTTATAGATTTTTTTGCTGATTTTTTTTCATTTAACAAGTATATTTGAGGGAACCTCAGCATGTTCAGCATTTTTTCAGCTGTCCATTTTGCTTTTCCAATTTTTCTGTTTAACTTATTACTATTGTGCTAAATCATACTATTTCTGCTATTTCATAAGATTTGTGCTTAATATACTATTTCTGCTTTTATAGGATTTGTGCTTAATATAGTATTTCTGCTTTTTATAAGATTTGTGCTTAATATAGTATTTCTGCTAAATGTAGTATTTATGCTTAATCATACTATTTCTGCTTTTCATAGGATTTGTGCTTAATATAGTATTTCTGCTAAATTTAGTATTTCTGATTAATTATAGTTTTTCTACTAAATCATAGTACAGTATTTCTGCTTTTTATGGGATTTGTGCTAAAACAAAGTATTTCTACTAAATGTAGTATTTATGCTTAATCATACCATTTCTGCTTTTTATAGGATTTGTGCTTAATATAGTAATTCTGCTAAATTATAGTATTTCTGCCAAATTATAATATTTGTGCTAAAACATAGTCTTAATTTAAAATTACAATATTCATAGTTCATCACAGTGTCTCTGGTAAATCACAATATTTCTGCTCTGTTGTACTATTTTTCTAAATCATAGTGTTTCTGTAATGTTTAAGTATTTTTGGCTAAATATATTCTTTCTGTTATCTTATACTATTTCTCCTAAATTCTTGTATTTTTGAGAAGTTATCATGTTTCTGGTAAGTTACAATATTTCTGCTAAATTCTGCTATGCTATTGTATTTCTGCCAAGTATTATGTTTCCTCTAAGATATTGTAGTTCTGCTAAGTTATTCCATTTTAGCAAACTTCTTTTGCTTCTGCAAAGTTTTTACAATTTCTGCAATTTTTCAGCTTTTTCAGCTACTTTTTGCATACAGCTTCAGCTTTAAGCATCCACACTGCATTTTCGCAGGAAATGCAAATTTTTCTAGTTATATTTTATTTTTCCGTACGTTTTTTGAAAGCCTACTCCTTCAAAACCGTTCAACTTAGAAAAACCATTCAAACATCGTTAGATTCCTATTATTTTGGACATGACTGCTTCTAATTTTCTCATTTTTAACATTTATATTTTTAATTTTATTCAACTTTATTCAACAAAAATTTCCCAAAATTTCCCATGTATTTCAATGGGGAGACCCTTCAAATTCTCATTCAACTTACTCATTTTTAAACTCCTACTACTTCCACATACGTTGACATAGAGCCACCATTCAAACTTTAAAACGAAGACAAGACATTCAACTATTCAACTTGTATTTATCTTTTCAATATCTATTATACTTTTTCTTCAGTTCCAGTTTAAGTTTCATGATGTTTTTTCACCCGTTTCAGAGTTTATAATGGGTGTGTATGGGACGGAATGTTGGGGCTAGAGTGAGGCAGCTCAACTGCTAGAGTGAGAGGAGCAAAAAAATTAATCTTAAAATCTTTTTTAAAACTGCTGCTGTGTCCGCAGCGTTTGCTCTACAGGTATGATTTTACCCTCAAAACGTAGCCATGGCTGTCCTCTTTCATCCAATGTGTTTACTATTGTACTAGGTGTTGTGGTTCTTTCATAAATGTCACCAATGCACAGCCTCCTCCCTCCAACTCTTCCATAGACTCTAATGTTAAAATGGCTCAGAAGGTTCGTTTGAAAATCAGAAGAGCATGGTGTCTTTCTACTGTCACCACGTCCATATAATAAGCTCCACAGGCATGAAAACTGAGAATTAGGTAGACTAGACATTGCTGTCGCTCACGGTGAAAGAATTTTGTCAATACGACTTTTACTTTTCATTTGGGAGCGATTTGTTTCAGCCTGACTTTTCTGTTCATTTTAAGCAGCAAAAGTGAGGTGCATGTCTGTGTGCGTGTGTATGGAGCCATTGGGTGCGGTCACTATAGCAACCAGGCTCACACCTGCCTGCTTAACGAGCTCTCTCTGCCACTCTGCCAAAATTCATCTTAAACACTTCTCTTTCAACTGCTGCTGTGTCCACAGTGTTAAAGCCATCATTTTACCCTCAAAACGTCGCCATCGTTGTTTCTTTTTCCAACATCTTGTCTTTCAAAGCTCAGAGATGTAAACTTTTTAAACTGTGTGGGTCCAAGTGGAGGGATCACATTTTAGTCATTCAGTGATTCAAAGAATTATGACCTTTTAATATTCTTTCAGATGTTTTCTGACTCTAAATGTTCTTTTCTCATTTCTTAGGTTTTTCTAATTTACAATTAAAACATTTTCAGCTTTTTTCCAACTTCTTCTTCTGTGTAACCTTCAGCTTTTAGCAGTTCAGTACTTTTGTTTTCAGGTTAAATTTGGGTTGTTTTTTTTTATCTCATTCAAGATTTTTAACTTAAATTCAGTAATTAATTCATTTCAGTGCATACATTCAGATTCAAGCATTCACACTGCAGTTTCTTCAGAAAATGCACTTTCTAGTTATTAGTGTGAATGCTTGAAAAGCATTCACAGTATTGTTCTTCTAATCTTTATTATTATATTTGTGTGGATGCTTTAAGCATCCACACTATTGAGTTCCTGTTTCTCTTTATTCTTTATTATTATTATTATTATTATTATTATTATTCTAGTTGCTTCCGTACACTTTTCGCCGTTTAACTACTTCCACAATTTTCAGCCGATTTTCACCGTTCAAATTTTAAACTATTCTGCTATTTTTGCTCTTTCCTGCTACGATTTTTGCTATTTTTAACTATTATACTTTTTAAAATATTCCACTTTTTTCCTTTAATTTGTCCCATTGAAATGAATGGGAAACTTCTGCAATTCTGCTAAAATTTGCTTGTTTTTGAAACTTAACTACTTCCTCATATTTTCACCTAGAACAACCATTCAAATTTTAAAATGTTCACAAATTATTGGGCTATTCAGGTATGATTCAGCTTTTTCAAATCTTCTACTGTTTTACTTTTATGCCTCTTAAAGTTTTGAGTTGCAAAATTGTGATTTTTCACAAAATACATGCGTTGTTATGGTTGCTATGCTCTTGGCTTCCAGTGTGTCACTGAAGGTTTTGCAGTCTTCTCTTCATGTCCGAACAACTGTTTGCTACTTGCTCAATTTTCACTCAACTTCCACAAATTATACATCAAAACGTAGGTATTTTTGCTGGCTTTCAGGAAATGTCAGTATCATTGTTGTGGGATTTATAGAATTTTCGCAAATCTCCTCAGACCAACACAATGTCAGAAAACTCTCCATATAAAGTGAATGGAGAGCTTGTTCAAAATCACCGCTGGATTTCTGTAATGAGAGGCATATTCGAATCGTCATATCTCCTTAACGAAGCAAAGTTAAGACATGAGGCTTGTCCCCGAATATCTTCAGACACCCCTGACGCTCACAATTCAAGAATTTCTTTCTCACCTATTACCGTTCTGAAATGAGTTGGACTTGTTTGAGGGTAGGAAATTCGTCCTTCGCTCAGATTTCTTCAGATTTCAAACTGTGGAAATGAACCACTTTTTTCTCTCGTCATAACTTTTTGTTGGATTTCCACAGAGACCTGAAAATTTCCATGATTGTTCACCAAAGCCTGCTGTCTCTTACGGTGAAAGAATGATATCGATACTCCAAATAGATTTCAAGTCACAAAGCGTTGTTTGAGGGCAAGTCAAGGCAGTTTTTGCTTCGCTCTACTCAGTTATGGTGCATTAGAAGTCAAATATCTTTAATAATTCATATTTTAATGATAAATTGTAAACACTGGAAGATTCCCCCATCTCTTCTGAACAAAACGGTGTAAGAATGACCGCTCTAGCCCCTACGGTTTGGAAATTATGGTCATTTGTTTGAGGGGAGTCCTCACTATGAGAAATAGGCTGCAATAATCCTGTGCCTCTCTGTGCTGCGTGTGTAAAAAGAGGCACATGTTTTGGCGGGAAAAAGTACACAGGCTCTCTGATTGGTGGATTCAAATTCAGCAGCTCCCAGGCTGACCTAGAAACTTACTTCTCTCTCCCTGTGCATTTTTTTGCTGATTTTTTCATTTAACAAGTATATTTGAGGGACCCTCAGCATGTTCAGCATTTTTTCAGCTGTCCATTTTGCTTTTCCAATTTTTCTGTTTAACTTATTACTATTGTGCTAAATCATACTGTTTCTGCTATTTCATAAGATTTGTGCTTAATATAGTATTTCTGCTTTTAATAGGATTTGTGCTTAATATAGTATTTCTGCTTTTTATAGAATTTGTGCTTAATATAGTATTTCTGCTTTTTATAGAATTTGTGCTTAATATAGTATTTCTGCTTTTTATAGGATTTGTGCTTAATATAGTATTTCTGCTAAATTATAGTATTTCTGCTTTTTATAGTATTTGTGCTAAAACATAGTATTTCTACTAAATGTAGTATTTATGCTTAATCATAGTATTTCTATATATTTCTGCCAGGTCCCCAGGCAGCCAATCCTCTGTGAGGACTTAGACATTCAAATTTTCAAATCAGGGCCTGCACGGTTTCCCAGCCAATCATATATGTGTCCTGAGGCATTCAAATTTGCATATTGGGGCCTTCATGGCTTCTAAGCCAGCCAATCATATCTGAGGGCTGAGGAATTCAAATCCACAAATCAGGGCCTGCACGGCTTCCCAGGCAGCCAATCATATATGTGGCCTCAGGCATTCAAATTTGCATATTGGGGGAATTCGTGGCTTCTAAGTCAACAAGTCATCCATGTCGTATATCTCTAAAAATTCACATTTTAATGATAAATTGTTAACACTGGAAGATTCCCCCATCTCTTCTGAACAAAACGGTGTAAGAATGACCGCTCTAGCCCCTACGGTTAGGAAATTATGGTCATTTGTTTGAGGGGAGTCCTCACTATGAGAAATAGGCTGCAATAATCCTGTGCCTCTCTCTGCTGCGTGTGTAAAAAGATGCACATGTTTTGGCGGGAAAAAGTACACAGGCTCTCTGATTGGTGGATTCAAATTCAGCAGCTCCCAGGCTGACCTAGAAACTTACTTCTCTCTCCCTGTGCATTTTTATGCTGATTTTTTCATTTAACAAGTATATTTGAGGGACCCTCAGCATGTTCAGCATTTTTTCAGCTGTCCATTTTGCTTTTCCAATTTTTCTGTTTAACTTATTACTATTGTGCTAAATCATACTGTTTCTGCTATTTCATAAGATTTGTGCTTAATATAGTATTTCTGCTTTTAATAGGATTTGTGCTTAATATAGTATTTCTGCTTTTTATAGAATTTGTGCTTAATATAGTATTTCTGCTTTTTATATGATTTGTGCTTAATATGGTATTTCTGCTAAATTATAGTATTTCTGCTTTTCATAGGATTTGTGCTAAAACATAGTATTTCTACTAAATGTAGTATTTATGCTTAATCATACTATTTCTGCTTTTTATAGGATTTGTGCTTAATATAGTATTTCTGCTAAATTATAGTATTTCTGCTTTTTATAGGATTTGTGCTAAAACATAGTATTTCTACTAAATGTAGTATTTATGCTTAATCATAGTATTTCTATATATTTCTGCCAGGTCCCCAGGCAGCCAATCCTCTGTGAGGACTTAGACATTCAAATTTTCAAATCAGGTCCTGCACGGTTTCCCAGCCAATCATATATGTGTCCTGAGGCATTCAAATTTGCATATTGGGGACTTCATGGCTTCTAAGCCAGCCAATCATATCTGAGGGCTGAGGAATTCAAATCCACAAATCAGGGCCTGCACAGCTTCCCAGCCAGCCAATCATGTATGTGGGCTTCAGGCATTCAAATTTGCATATTGGGGAATTCGTGGCTTCTAAGTCAACAAGTCATCCGTGTCATATATCTCTAAAAATTCATATTTTAATGATAAATTGTCAACACTTGAAGATTCCCCCATCTCTTCTGAACAAAACGGTGTAAGAATGACCGTTCTAGCTCCTACGGTTAGGAAATTATGGTCATTTGTTTGAGGGGAGTCATCATTATGAGAAATAGACTGCAATGATCCTGTGTCTCTCTGTGCTGCGTGTGTAAAAAGGATGCACCTGTTTTGGAGGGAAAGAGTGCACAGGCTCTCTGATTGGTGGATTCAAATTCAGCAGCTCCCAGGCTGACCTAGAAACTCACTTTTCTCTCCCTGTGTGTGTGTGTGTGTGTGTGTGTGTGTGTGTGTGTGTGTGTGTGTGTGTGTGTGTGTGACAGAGAGAGAGAGAGAGAGAGAGAAAGGCTTTTAATGGGATGATCTCATTCTAAGATTCAAATTCAATATATTTAGACTGGTTGACTGAATTGGATCTTGTGTGTGGGTCTCTCTGTGCATGTGTGTTTTCTTATGTGTACATATTTGTGATTGTGTGGCTGTTATAGATTTTTTTGCTGATTTTTTTCATTTAACAAGTATAGTTGAGGGACGTTCAGCATGTTCATCATTTTTTCAGCTGTCCATTTTTGCTTTTCCAATTTTTCTGTTTAAGTTATTACTATTGTGCTAAATCATACTATTTCTGCTATTTTATAAGATTTGTGCCAAATACCGTATTTCTGCCAAATATAGTATTTCTGATTAATTATAGTTTTTTCTACCAAATCATAGTACAGTATTTCTGCTTTTTATAGGGTTTGTGCTTAATATAGTATTTCTGCTAAATTATAGTATTTCTGCTTTTTATAGTATTTGTGCTAAATTATAGTATTTCTGCCAAATTATAATATTTGTGCTAAAACATAGTCTTAATTTAAAATTACAATATTCATAGTTCATCACAGTGTCTCTGGTAAATCACAATATTTCTGCTCTGTTGTACTATTTTTCTAAATCATAGTGTTTCTGTAATGTTTAAGTATTTTTGGCTAAATATATTCTTTCTGTTATCTTATACTATTTCTCCTAAATTCTTGTATTTTTGAGAAGTTATCATGTTTCTGGTAAGTTACAATATTTCTGCTAAATTCTGCTATGCTATTGTATTTCTGCCAAGTATTATGTTTCCTCTAAGATATTGCAGTTCTGCTAAGTTATTCCATTTTAGCAAACTTCTTTTGCTTCTGCAAAGTTTTTACAATTTCTGCAACTTTTCAGCTTTTTCAGCTAGTTTTTGCATACAGCTTCAGCTTTAAGCATCCACACTGCATTTTCGCAGGAAATGCAAATTTTTCTAGTTTATTATTATTATCTATTCCGTACGTTTTTTGAAAGCCTACTCCTTCAAAACCGTTCAACTTAGAAAAACCATTCAAACATCGTTAGATTCCTATTATTTTGGACATGATTGCTTCTATTTTTCTCATTTTTAACATTTATATTTTTAATTTTATTCAACTTTATTCAACAAAAATTTCCCATGTATTTCAATGGGGAGACCCTTCAAATTCTCATTCAACTTACTCATTTTTAAACTCTTACTACTTCCACATACATTGACATAGAGCCACCATTCAAACTTTAAAACGAAGACAAGACATTCAACTATTCAACTTGTATTTATCTTTTCAATATCTATTATACTTTTTCTTCAGTTCCAGTTTAAGTTTCATGATGTTTTTTCACCCGTTTCAAAATTTATAATGGGTGTGTATGGGACGGAATGTTGGGGCTAGAGTGAGACAGCTCAACTGCTAGAGTGAGAGGAGCAAAAAAATTAATCTTAAAATCTTTTTTAAAACTGCTGCTGTGTCCGCAGCGTTTGCTCTACAGGTATGATTTTACCCTCAAAACGTAGCCATGGCGGTCCTCTTTCATCCAATGTGTTTACTATTGTACTAGGTGTTATGGTTCTTTCATAAATGTCACCAATGCACAGCCTCCTCCCTCCAACTCTTCCATAGACTCTAATGTTAAAATGGCTCAGAAGGTTCGTTTGAAAATCAGAAGAGCATGGTGTCTTTACACTGTCACCACGTCCATATAATAAACTCCACAGACATGAAAACTGAGAATTTGGTAGACTAGACATTGCTGTCGCTCACAGTGAAAGAATTTTGTCAATACGACTTTTACTTTTCATTTGGGAACGATTTGTTTCGGCCTGACTTTTCTGTTCATTTTAAGCAGCAAAAGTGAGGTGCATGTCTGTGTCCGTGTGTATGGAGCCATTGGGTGCGGTCACTATAGCAACCAGGCTCACACCTGCCTGCTTAACGAGCTCTCTCTCACTCTGCCAAAATTAATCTTAAACACTTCTCTTTCAACTGCTGCTGTGTCCACAGTGTTAAAGCCATCATTTTACCCTCAAAACGTCGCCATCGTTGTTCTTTTTCCAACAACTTGTCTTTCAAAGCTCAGAGATGTAAACTTTTTAAACTGTGTGGGTCCAAGTGGAGGGATCACATTTTAGTCATTCAGTGATTCAAAGAATATGACCTTTTAATATTCTTTCAGATGTTTTCTGACTCTAAATGTTCTTTTCTCATTTCTTAGGTTTTTCTAATTTACAATTAAAACATTTTCAGCTTTTTTCCAACTTCTTCTTCTGTGTAACCTTCAGCTTTTAGCAGTTCAGCACTTTTGTTTTCAGGTTAAATTCGGGTTTGTTTTTTTTTTATCTCATTCAAGATTTTTAACTTAAATTCAGTAATTAATTCATTTCAGTGCATACATTCAGATTCAAGCATTCACACTGCAGTTTCTTCAGAAAATGCACTTTCTAGTTATATTTTATTTTTCCGTACGTTTTTTGAAAGCCTACTCCTTCAAAACCGTTCAACTTAGAAAAACCATTCAAACATCGTTAGATTCCTATTCTTTTGGACAACATTGCTTCTATTTTTCTCATTTTTAACATTTATATTTTTAATTTTATTCAACTTTATTCAACAAAAATTTATAATGTATTTCAATGGGGAGACCCTTCAAATCCTCATTCAACTTACTCATTTTTAAACTCTTACTACTTCCACATACATTGACATAGAGCCACCATTCAAACTTTAAAACGAAGACAAGACATTCAACTATTCAACTTGTATTTATCTTTTCAATATCTATTATACTTTTTCTTCAGTTCCAGTTTAAGTTTCATGATGTTTTTTCACCCGTTTCAGAGTTTATAATGGGTGTGTATGGGACGGAATGTTGGGGCTAGAGTGAGACAGCTCAACTGCTAGAGTGAGAGGAGCAAAAAAATTTATCTTAAAATCTTTTTTAAAACTGCTGCTGTGTCCGCAGCGTTTGCTCTACAGGTATGATTTTACCCTCAAAACGTAGCCATGGCTGTCCTCTTTCATCCAATGTGTTTACTATTGTACTAGGTGTTATGGTTCTTTCATAAATGTCACCAATGCACAGCCTCCTCCCTCCAACTCTTCCATAGACTCTAATGTTAAAATGGCTCAGAAGGTTCGTTTGAAAATCAGAAGAGCATGGTGTCTTTACACTGTCACCACGTCCATATAATAAACTCCACAGGCATGAAAACTGAGAATTTGGTAGACTAGACATGGCTGTCGCTCACGGTGAAAGAATTTTGTCAGTACGACATGTACTTTTCATTTGGGAACGATTTGTTTCGGCCTGACTTTTCTGTTCATTTTAAGCAGCAAAAGTGAGGTGCATGTCTGTGTCGTGTGTATGGAGCCATTGGGTGCAGTCACTATAGCAACCAGGCTCACACCTGCCTGCTTAACGAGCTCTCTCTGCCACTCTGCCAAGATTCATCTTAAACACTTCTCTTTCAACTGCTGCTGTGTCCACAGTGTTAAAGCCATCATTTTACCCTCAAAACGTCGCCATCGTTGTTCTCTTTCCAACATCTTGTCTTTCAAAGCTCAGAGATGTCAACTTTTTAAACTGTGTGGATCCAAGTGGAGGGATCACATTTGAGTCATTCAGTGATTCAAAGAATATGAACTTTTAATATTCTTTCAGATGTTTTATGACTCTAAATGTTCTTTTCTCATTTCTTAGGTTTTTCTAATTTACAATTAAAACATTTTCAGCTTTTTTCCAACTTCTTCTTCTGTGTAACCTTCAGCTTTTAGCAGTTCAGCACTGTTGTTTTCAGGTTAAATTCAGGTTGTTTTTTTTGTTTTTTTTATCTCATTCAAAATTTTTAACTCAAAATTCAGCAATTAATTCATTTCAGTCCACATGTCTGTGTCCGTGTGTATGGAGCCCTTGGGTGCAGTCACTATAGCAACCAGGCTCACACCTGCCTGCTTAACGAGCTCTGTCTCTCACTCTGCCAAGATTAAATCAAAAATGTGTGTTACATCTAAGCAGTTGTAGTAAGATTAACTTTTTCAATAGGTACAATAAGACAGGTTTGACAGGCTTTTGCCACAGATTAACAGTATGTCAGTAGTTAATATAGGCTAACTGAATAGAGCCCTGAATTATTGCCCTGTTAAATTCAAGTTGATTGTGTATTGGTGGACTTGTCTTCTCCACACAGGTTTTTCATACCTCGGCAGTTTTAGTCAGTTGATGACTTTAAAATAATCTTTTCTGACTGGATAATTAAAGCTCACAGCATCTACCTGTCTGTAGTGTATTTTCCCACATTTTAAATAATCGAATCTCATTTAATGTCTCTGTTTTTAGTCTGTATAGTTTATCTCCCCACGAATACGCTCAAAGTAGTCTTAAAATAAAATCCATAAAACAGTTCAAGATGACATACTTTTTATTTGCTAATTTAATGCCAGTTGCCCTCTTTCCTGAGTATAAGCGAATGAGTGACATAAAGAGAAAAAGTACCAATTTGTATGCTGGTGAGTCTTGTGTATTTTTTTCTCTGTCTCTCTATGACAGAGAAATATATATGCTCATTATTGATGTTCAAACTGATGCTCAAATTTCCAAGCACCACCTGAACGCCTCATCAGTCTTTAACTAATCACTGCACCAACTGCCGTCATTCCGCTTTGCTCTCTGCTGTGGTAAGTACAATACACTCAGTACAGCACGGTTTTAATTTTATGATGGTAAAAATACATGTTTGACATTTAAACTCACATATCAAGTCTTTTTAAAGTTCAACAGAGTTCAAAGAATAAAGAAAGCAAAAAAAGAATAACCTTTGCTACCATTTATATAGGTTTATGACTTTTGCTGTTAGCAGCAGTGCTAACGCTAGCTTCAATGCTAATGCTAGCTATAGTGCTAACACTAGCCTTAGCAGTTGTTAACTGACAAAAAGAATATTCTTGTGATATTCCTGTGATATTTATTGGCGGTCAGTGAGACAAAAGTAACAAATGAGATTTATTATTGCCATTGTGCCTCAGTTTTAACAGTAAGAGTACTTTATGACTTTTGCTGTTAGTAGCAGTGCTAATGCTAGCTTCGATGCTAATGCTAGCATCAATGCTAACGCTAGCTATAGTGCCAACACTAGCCTTAGCAGTTTTTAACTGACAAAAAGAATATTCCTGTGATATTCCTGTGATATTTATTGGCGGTCAGTGAGACAAAAGTAACAAATGAGCTTTATTATTGCCATTGTGCCTCAGTTTTAACAGTAAGAGTGCTAGTTCTACCAGCAGTGCTAACACTAACTGAAGTGCTAACGCTAGCAGGAATGCTAGCGTTAGCAGCGATGCTAAGGCTAGTAACAGTCTAACAGTAGCCTTATATAAGTACTTAAATAAATACTTCAGTTAATTAGTTTGAATTATAAAATGGCTGCTGTATCAGCTGGTGTGCTATATTACTCTATAATTACCCTGCTGACTATAAGTTCAGTGTATCATGTCGTGTGGGCTTTGTTTTTTTGTTAGTCTGATAACACTGTACAGACAACTAACATGTTATTTCTTGTCTTACACTTTCAGGAACTTGACTCACATCTGTGCTTTGCCTGGTAGGTGTGCACATACTGTTAGAGAAGTACACCAAATTTTTAAAAAAAGAGTCTGACTAATATAAGCTTTAAAGTGATGGGTTCAAACTTTGTGCTAGACCTTTTAAACACATTTTTATAATAAATACACATAAGTTCAGCTTAACAATTGGGCTAAAATATTTTTTTCGTACATTTTTGCACATTACATGTGATTAGTTAACAATTCACTCAATCATATTTGTATTTAAAAATATTATTGCTGAATTTAATTAAATATTTATTCCTTTAAAAAGTGCCAAATTGTGCAACTTTTTGCACATGGCAGCCGACAACAGTTTAGCTTGAATATTTGTTTTGTCCTTTTTCAGTAGTCACAATTAGTTCATACAATTACCATGTGATATAATTTTATTAAAATTATTTTTTTTTCTTGTTTTTTGTTCACAGTGTGCAGAAGAAGAACAAGGACCAGATCTCCAGTCTTCTATCTCACATCCCAACCCCCCAACCCCTCTATCTTCTGTCCTACTCCACCTGTTGTCTCTGCCTTCTTTCCATCTGTATTTCACCCTGTGGTTTGTGAGAAATTTTGCCAAACCAAGAATCTTATTGCGGTTTGATTTAAAGCCGTGTCTCTCCTGCTCTGTCTGTTCTCTCTGCTAAATTTTCTCTCTACCTGTTTTTCACTCTTTGGCTTGCTGCTGAAAAATGCACAAGCCAATAAAACAATAAAGAGTGCATATTTTGCCTCAACCTGAGAACAAACTGAACAAACAAAGAAAACTCTGCGGTTTGATTTAAAGCCGTGTCTCTCCTGCTCTGTCTGTTCTCTCTGCTAAATTTTCTCTCTACCTGTTTTTCACTCTTGGCTTGCTGCTGAAAAATGCCAAGCCATTAAAGCAATAAAGAGTGCATATTGCCTCTACCTGAGAACAAACTGAACAAATAAAGAAAACTCTAATTCACGGTTTGATTGTGATTTCCCAGCCGTGTTTCTCCTGCTCTGTCTGTTCTCTCTTCTAAATTTTCTCTCTAGCTGTTTTTCACTTTGCGCTTGCTGCTAAGTTGTGCCAAGCCAATAAAGAGAGTGCATATTATTCTCTCGACTGACAAACTGTCAAACAAACAAAGACATCTGTTTCTGAGAAATAAAAACTGAAATATAAAGACAAAGAAAACATCTCCTGCTCTGTGCCACTCTTATTTTATAAACATATTTTCTAAAGACTAAGAGAAACACTTGTGTAAAAATGCCAAGGAAGCAGAAAAAGTCACAAGCTGCAAAACAACGCTGGAAGAAGTTCCATGAGTTTCATGAAGTACCAACATGTGAACAAGCTGAGTGTGATTTTCCTCAGAGCTCTGCAGAAGACTTTGTGTCTGCAAAGACCAATGCTGATGGTGTCAAACAGGCAGGTCAACATGTTCCTGCACATGTACAACAGGTATCCTATGCAGATGCTGTAAAGATTGGATTGCAGCATGAATTTAATGATCATCAGGTAAACCATAGAGACCAACCTGAGGTGTCAAGTGCCCCACAGGTGGGTTATGCTGATATTGTAAAAAGAGGCCGTCACAGTGATGTGGCAGGACCATCTCATGCAGAAAGAGTGAACTTTGAAAACCAGCCCTCTGTTACACATATCTGTGCATCTCACAGCCAGGCTCATCCCAAATATGGAGACTCCAGAAACAAGCAGTGCACATGTAACTCACTCACATTTCTTGCTTTCCTTCATGAGAATGATAACATGACTACAGCTGACCTTAATCTGGTCTTGGATAAAGGTGATGTGATGTACAAAGAGGCCAAGAAAAGATTTCCTAAAAATATTCATTTGGCAACCGATGAGCTGCCAGACAAAGTTGATGCTCGCTGGTCTATGTATGATGTCGACATGACACAGCCTTCCCGGTATGGGACATTTGAAGAACCTCCAGAGGAAGCAGTAGATACCTTTCTCAGCTTAGAAGCAGGACTGAGCTGCCTGTTGTCAGATGTGCAGTATGCCTTATTGATTATGAGTGGATTGTGTATCGCAGTGTTCAGATCCACATCAGGCAAATATGGTTTCTTTGATCCACACTCCAGAACACCCAGTGGTCTTCCTCTACTACTACAGTCACGTAATCGTGGTACAGCAGTGATGCTGAAATTCACACTCCTCAGTGACATGATTAAGAGGATCCAAGATTCTTATGAAATGATGGAGATATCACCCTCTTGTAACTATGAACTGAAGCCTGTGCAGTTCTACAGTATGAGCACAGTCAACCTGAGTGATACTATCACAGACACAGTCTGCAGACCAACAGCTGCCACTGCTGTGGCATCTACTCACTCTGATACAACTGTTGATGAAGCAAACTCCTCTACTCCAAGGAGAAACACAACGACTGATCTGACTGAGAACATCTTTTGTCAAATGTCCATTTGTACGCCACCGGTGAAACAAAAAGAAGTCCACGTGACTCAGTTCACATCATATGAAGATCAGAATGAACCTCCTAATATACCAACTGAAGAACTATGCAGTGAATTAAGTTTCCTTCCATCAAGTGATGCTTTTTCATGTCAATCAAATGCTGCCATAACAAATGTTGCTGCCTGTGACCTTTCTGATATAGTTTTACAAAAAGTGAAAAAAGTTAATAAACAACAAAGGCAAAAAATGAGAAGAAGATTAATGGCATCAGAGAAACCCAGAAATCAGAGAAAAGAAAACCAAAAAAGGAAAGAACGACAAAAGTATGCTTCAAACAAAGAGTACAAAGAAAAGAAAAAGTCTTGCACAAGCGAGGCATATAAAAACAATCCTGAAGTCAGACAGAAAAAACAACAGTATATGAAAAGACATTACTGTGAAAATGATGAATTCAGAAAGAAACAAAAACAATATGTTAAAAAACGTTTTTCTGAGAATGCTACAGTTAGAAAGAAACAACAACAATATATTAAAAGACGCTACTGTGAGAACGATGAATTCAGAAAGAAACAACAACAATATATTAAAAGACGCTACTGTGACAATGCTGAATTTAGACAAAAACAAAAAAACTATATCACTAAAAGGTATCAAGAAAACCCTGAATTCAGAGAGAGACAGAGATCTCGAGTGACTCAGCGTTATGCACGTGATGACGCATTCAGAGTAAGACACAGACAACTAATGAAACAACTAATGCGAGACAGGTATCAAAGTAATCTTGCCTTCAGGATTATGCACAATATGAGATGTGCAATGAAAATAAAAAGGAAATACAGATGGGTGAACAGACAAACCCAAGAGAGTGACAACAGTGTGATTAAAGAGGCCATATCTGTGTTCAAATCACAAATCAAAGTTGGACCATCATACCCATGTACTGTCTGTTTCAAGGCTTCATTTCCAAACCAAGTACGACCCTGCAGAAGGTCAAATTATGTCAAAAACCCACATGTGGTTGCAACATGTTTGACAGGAAAGTTTGTTCATGTTTGTGATGAAAACTGCAGAAATGAGCAGTGCAATGTTCCCAATGAGAGAAAGAGAGAGTGGATTTGTCACACCTGCCACGATCATCTTAAAAATGGATTCATGCCAGCACTTGCTGTTGCCAATACACTGGAGCTTGCTGATATTCCACCTGAACTGTCTGATCTCAACATACTGGAGAGACATCTCATAGCCAAGTGCATACCATTTGCCAAGATCATTCCTCTTCCCAAAGGCAGACAAAGAGCAATTAGAGGAAATGTGGTCTGTGTCCCATCCGAGGTACAGGAAACTGTTGAAGCATTGCCTCGATTGAGAATTAATTCTCAGGTCATGAGAGTAAAACTGAAGAGACGCTTGTCTTACAAAGGTCATCAGCTGTTTCAGACTGTAAGCTGGTCTAAACTTGTGCAAGCACTGCATAAACTCAAGCAGATTCACCCACAGTATAAGGATGTGAGCATCAGAGATGATGCTGAGCTGTGTGATCCAACTCTTCCTGATGAAGATGATGAGGATGATGATGATGAAAACATGAATGAGGATGATTATGATGAGGCTGATTTAATGGAAATTGACAGCTGTGAGAAAAATGCACTGAGTGAAGCACAAAATAAAAATGAACAGGATATTGACATGTTACCCTGTGATGGTGAACAATCGCATGAACAGATGAGAGATGATTCAGAGCAAGCAGATGGACTGACTAATGGTGGTTTTGCACTCGAGTCCTGTTTGCAGCCCCCTGATGTGGCTGAGGAGATATTATGTTTCAGTGAAGGAATCTACTCTGTTGCTCCTGCAGAGAGAAACAATCCAATAAGTTTTTTCAAAACACCTAAACTGGAGGCCATGGCCTTCCCTGTGCAGTTTCCTACAGGCCAAAACACACTTGATGAAAGAAGGCTGATCAAAGTATCCCCCAGTGGGTATTTCAAATCAAGACTTTTCTGCATTGATGATCGTTTTGCCAAAGACACAAACTATTTGTTCTTTGCACAGTTTGTGACTGAAATACACTTGGCTACATCCAGCATGACAGTACAGTTAAGGAAGGCAAAGCCTCTGACCAGAGATGGTAGAAAAATAACCTCAGGCATGTTACAAGATAAACATGAGGTGGAGAAACTGGTGCGAAATAAAGATGCAGTGAGATTCATGCAGCCTCTGAGAGGAACCCCAGCCTATTGGGAGAAAACAACAAGAGATCTTTTTGCCATGATCAGACAGTTGGGAACTCCCACGTTCTTTTGCACATTTTCAGCTGCTGAAATGCGCTGGCCTGAAGTGATCGAGGCAATAACAAGGCAGCAAGGTGAACAAGTGAATTTTGAAGGACTCGACTGGTCAGCAAAGTGTGACATCCTGAGAAGCAATCCTGTCACAACAATGCGCATGTTTGACAAGAGAGTTGAAGCATTATTCAGAGATTTACTCTTATCTCCCGCAGAGCCACTTGGCAAAGTCATTGACTACTTTTACAGAGTTGAGTTTCAGCACAGAGGAAGCCCACACATACACTGCCTCCTGTGGGTAGAAGGTGCTCCTGTGTTTGAGGAGGATGATGAGCAAACTGTTCTTGATTTTATAAACAAATACATCACAGCTCAGCTG
Source organism: Diplotaxodon limnothrissa (assembly GCF_057381915.1). Lineage (NCBI taxonomy): Eukaryota > Metazoa > Chordata > Actinopteri > Cichliformes > Cichlidae > Diplotaxodon > Diplotaxodon limnothrissa. The sequence goes on along the minus strand of NC_140617.1, from coordinate 23,045,292 downwards.
CCTGATCCACATAAACAACCTGAACTGTACAAAAAAGTAACAGAAGTGCAAAAACACAGTAAGAACCACACAAAGACGTGTTTTAGGAGTTTAAGCTCCGGGTGCCGTTTTGGTTTTCCCAAACCACCCTGCAATGAGACAATGATCACAAGACCCAGTGAGGATGATGCACTGGAAGTAGAAACGGCAAAGAACAAGCTCAGACCACTGAACCAGCTGCTGAATGAACCTGAAACTGCTTCCATGAGTTTAGAGCAGCTCTTGGAAAGATGCAAGTTGACACATGCAGAATATCAGAGATACCTGAATAAAATGAACATGAGGAGTACGATCATACTAAAGCGTGATCCAAAAGACTCTTGGATAAACGGCTATAATCCACATCTGCTTGAAGCCTGGAACAGTAATATCGACATAAGCTTTGTTTTAGATGCTTTTGGTGCTGCAAATTATTTAATGAAATATATATCAAAAAAAGAGGGCGGGCTATCTGAGTACCTGAAAACTGTCATTGAGAACTCCCATAAAGACAGTGTAAATGAGTGCGATGAAATGAGAGCCGTCATGCAGGCATATTCAAAGAAGCGAGAGATCAGTGCACAGGAGTGTGTTGCTCGTGCATGTGGTCTTCACATGAAGCAATGCTCACGTGCTGTAATATTCATTCCAACTGATGATAATCCTGTGAAAATGAGTCGTCCCCTGTCAGTTCTGGACAACACAACACCTGAGTCTTCCAATGTTTGGATGACATCTTTGAATGACAAATACAAAGCCAGACCTGAAACACCAGAGTATGAGGAGATGTGCATGGCAGACTTTGCTGCTACTTGCAGGATTGTCTATGGCCAACAGAAAAAAGGTAAAGATGTTTTGCCCCTTCTCAATGAGATGGGGTTTGTGCAAAGGCGCAAAAATGATAAGCCTGCTATCATCAGATTTCACCGCTGCTCACAAGAAAAACATCCAGAGCAATATTACGGAAGACTGCTTAAACTGTACCTTCCTCATCGTTCAGACCACGAACTGAAAACACCATCGTTGCCAACCTATCAGGCTTTCTATGGTGCTGGCTGTGTACAGCTACCAGGTACTGACCATCTTGAGTACGTGCAACACATTGTCAAAAGAAACAGAGAAAAATATGAGAAAAACAGTGAGGAGATCGAGAGCGCTGTTGAGGAATATGAGCAGAACAGAGGTGTGACTAACGAATGGTGTAATCTGGCACCTGAATCAGATCTCGTAAGGTTGCCACTTGTTGAACAAGAAAGAGAGCGAGACAATGAAAATGAACAGGAAGATGTGCCCGACTACAGCCGTCAGGCTGATGCTTCAACAGAAGTCAGAGCCATCAGGGAACCCCCTGCTATTGATCCCACATTGTTACGTCAGATGTTTCAGAATCTGAACAAGAAGCAAGCCTGCATATTTTATGCAGTTAGAGACTGGTGCATTAAAAGAGTCTGTGCTCTAAATCCAGAGCAGTTTTTCTTTTATATTAATGGTGGTGCTGGAACAGGAAAATCACATCTTATCAAATGCATCTACTCAGAAGCATCTAAGATACTGAGCAAAGTGCCCAGATATGCAGACGACGTTGACATATCAAAACCCACTGTCCTGTTAACTGCTTTCACTGGGACTGCAGCTTTTAACATTTCTGGAACAACACTGCATTCTCTTCTCAAGCTGCCTAGAAGCTTAAAACCTCCCATTCAGGGACTTGGCAATCAGCTGGATGAAGTCAGATCAGAACTTTTGAATGCTGAAATAATCGTCATTGACGAAGTGTCTATGGTGTCAAGACATCTGTTTGCATATGTAGATGCAAGACTCAAACAGATCAAAGGGACTCGGAGACCCTTTGGAGGCATGTCAGTCATTGCTGTCGGAGACTTCTATCAGCTACCCCCAGTGCGACAGTCTAAACCTCTCTGTGTGCACGACCCGTTCGAGATCGACCTGTGGCGGGAGCATTTTCAGATGATCACTCTGACTGAGATTATGCGTCAGAAAGATGATGTTGTCTTTGCAGAGATGCTGAACAGAATTCGTGTGAAAGGAAAGTTGGATGAGCTTTGCGAAGCAGATAGAAATTTGTTGTCACAGGCCATAACTGAACCAGCCCTTTGTCCAACTGATGCGTTGCACATTTTTGCAACTAATAAAGAAGTGGATGCACACAACTCTGCAACACTGGCTCTGCTCCACACTCATATCATTGACATCCATGCAGATGATTATAGAAAAGATCCTAGAACTGGCAGAATGGCACTTCAAGACAGACCATTGAAAGGAGGTAAAAACGAGTTACCAGACACACTGAAAGTTGCAGAAGGAGCTCGTGTCATGCTCACCAGAAACATTGACATACAAAATGGTTTGGTTAATGGAGCTTTTGGAATACTACTTAGAGTAGTTCACTCTGAAAACGACCAACACATCATCAAGCTTGGACTTAAAATGGATAATGAGACATCTGGAAAGAATAACCGCACACCAGCAGACGACATGGTGTACATTGAGAGAGCAGAGGAGAATCTGAAGCAGAAAGGAGTGGTACGAAGACAGTTCCCAGTGAAGCTGGCCTTTGCATGTACAATACATAAGGTACAGGGTATGACAACTACATCAGCTGTTGTCTCTCTTAAGAGCATTTTTGAGCCCGGCATGGCCTACGTAGCTGTCAGTAGAGTGACGTCTCTCAGTGGACTGTATCTTCTTGATATGGAAGAGAAAAAAATATTCACCAACCCAGAAATCACTGCAGCGCTTGAGAACATGAGACAAGCCAACCTTGATGACATGATGCCTCTTCTACACGTGAGGCAAACACTGAGCAGGTCAGAGGTTTTCACCATTGTTCATCATAATACAGAGGGACTGCCAGCTCACATTAATGACATCAAAAGTCACCATGAATTGTGTCTAGCAGATGTTTTGTGCCTAACAGAAACACACCTGCGGGGCTCTTTTGTCGCAGAGAGTCTCCACTTGGAAAATTACAATTTGTTCAAACGCAACAGACACCTGTCCTACACAAACTTTCCCCAGATGGCAAACAGAAGTGGTGGTGGAGTTGCTGTTTATGTGAAAAGTGACATTCAAGTGCATGAAAAACAGTACATCCATAATGTAACTGACCTTGAATTTCTGGCTTTAAAGGTTGAAGCACCAGTCAGTGCTCTGATTGCAGTTGTATACAGACCTCCAGACTACACTCTGAGGCCATTCCTGAAAAACCTGGTAAGCCTATTAGACTCATTGGAGATCATGGACTGTCATCCCATCATAGTTTGTGGTGATTTTAATGAGAATGTTTTATCCAGTGCAAACAAACCAATCCTGGAGCTGTTTGAGTCTAGGGGATACGCACAGGTCATCACTGCCCCTACCACAGAGAAGAACACACTGCTTGACCTAATTTTCATTTCTCAGTCAGATCGATGTCTCCATTCTGGAGTCATGAAGACATACCATAGTTACCATGACCCAGTATACTGTGTATTGTCCTGTGATGATTCATGATCTAGATCTTTGAATACAGTAAGTAATATCTATATTTTTGAATGACTTAAGAAAGTAGAGCGATGCTTGAACTCCAGAAAGAAGTCCAGACGCTTTTCTTTGCAAGCTCCTTTGACTACGATGACCTGGATGACTGAGAACCTTCACAGACATAAAGTAGAGTGATATTTAAAAGTTGACGCCCTGCATTGCAGTATAATGTTTGAATTGTTTACATAAAATACAATTACATGAATTAAGTAATGATATCAGTAAAAGATGACAATTTTATTTATTACAGAAAATCTAAAATTCACTAACAGTAACCTATAAATGTCAGAAAAATCAAATATAGCAGTTTAAAACGAACAGTGTAGGCATATCCTCTCTGCAGCCAGGCTTCAACATCCTGCCAGGCTGCCCCAGTCTCACTGTGGCTGGGAGGGAGGGAGGGTGGACCAGAGGATTGCCCACACAACACATAAATGTTCAACAGCTTCTTCATTGTTTCTGAGAGAACAACAATGACTAAAGGTTGCTTTTTAAAAAACAAACAAACCTAATTACAGCAATAATGACAGTTAAGCCACTTTATTTTGAAATACTATTTACAAAAATGTTATTATTTGGTTTGTTATAAACTTTAAACTTTTTCAAAAGTATACGATTATATTTTTGGACAAATTTTTCTATAAAACATACATTTTTATGAGCTTTTATCATGTTTCGGCCAGTGTAATCATCAGGGTGGGTCTGGGTTGATAACTGCACATTTCTGTCCAGAAATGTTTCAGCAGTGTTACATATGTAGCACATATGTTACACTTGCTTTCTGTTACCAGCTGATACCCTACATTTGTATAGACAATGGACAGTGTGAGGTTGGGGAGTTGAGTGTGTACGTGTGTGTGTGTGTGTGTGTGTGTGTGGGGGGGGGGGTTAGGTTTCCTTTTTTTTTTCCTTTTTTTTTTTTAAGAGAGACACAGTCCTCCTGTGTCTTCTCCAATCTTCACATGTAAGATCCAACAGTGTGAGGCACATAGCAGCCAGAAACTGTAATGCCAAAGAACAGAGAGGCTTCATCATCACCATCTTCATCACCGTACGATCAGAGCGTGAGACTTCACATCTGGAGCACAGGAGACATTCTGTGATAAGTCCTCCTTCTAGCTTGTCCCACAAGCAGTCGGTGAGATTTACTCACAACAAAAAGGGTTAATGACATAATTTCCATGAAAACATGTGTTCATTCTTTGTAAACTGTTTAAATTGTGTTTTCACTTGACCTTAGGAGTGTTAGAGTGTATTGTAATGTCTGTACTCAGGTGTTTCCCTCTGTGATCCATCCCCTTCAGAGCTGAGACACTCAGGACTGAACAGACTGCACAGTTTCTGTGACTGAGCCTCCAAAACACCTTTGAAACCACTCATGATAGAAGGGCTTTATATTTGCAGCAGCACTACTACAGGTATTCAGTTTATTACAGGATGTGTTTGTTTCTTAGGACCAGCTCTGAGTGCACACTACCTAACACTACAAACCAACTACTCTGGATCATACGGCCAGTTGGCAGGAATGTTGCTGCAGGAAAACATCCCTGGAGATCACCATCATTGTCAGACTGACTGTGCCTCCTCTGTGCAGTGTCAAGATCCTCCCTAAATGAGTGTGTAAGTTAACATTTTCATTATTTTATTCCCTTTGACAAGACAAGTATCACTGATATTTACATTTACAACTACATATGTTGCTATTTTCTGCTCTTCTTTTAAAGTCCTCAGCTATCCTGCTTCTGTGCTGCTTGCCACACATCAAACACTGGCCGGATGACAGGGAGGATCCACTCTGAAGTCACTGGACATGATGAGGATCATATGGGACTTTATAGTTTCACAGAAACGTTGTGCTCTGTGATTACAGGTTTTAAATGGACACAATGACTGCCTCTCTCTGATCAACAGGCTAAAGGATTGTTTTCATTGTTAGTGCTCTGTACAATGTATGCTTATTTAGTATTTCATCACAGAGCAAACCTTTATTTATTTAACATATTTTTATTTTGTTTTAATGTTGAATTAACTGTAGGGATTTTTTTAAGTGGGCACTCGGGATGTCATATGACCAGAAATGTGGTAACTGGAATTCAACAGTATGGAAGAAAAAATCTGCTAAGAACAAAACACACACAAAACCCCCCAAGAAAATTCAAATTCATTCCATGTAATCCAATCTAAAACATTTTAAACTGCTGAACAGCAACACAAACAGTGTTAAAAAACAGTGTTAACAGAATGATTATGATGAGTTTGTACCAAAGTTTCAGGTCACATGGCACACCTAGTGTGTAGTGTGGAGTATCAGCTGGTAAGTATAGGTTTTTTCATATTTGTGTCCTTAGAGTTCAGATAGATAAAGACTTGTGTATAATAATTAGTCATAAGCACAACTCAAAGTCAGGGACTAACTAAATTTGGGACTTTGTGTCTGAGCCCAGGTTAAAACACTGTGTAAAAAAGCATTTAGCGGCATGGCTGAACAATGCTGTAAACTATTGATACTTATTTATCCATGTTCACAAAAAGGACTAATGTTTTTATTTGATTATTTGCATGTGTTAAACTGTGTCACCACCTTACGCTTTCATTTGAGTTTACTCAAAAGTCTCTATACAGTTCTCTTTTACCACTGTGTGGACTCTGTTTACATTAAAACATAAAAAAGAATGAGTAATAAAGAGATGTGTAGACAGATCAGTAGATTAAGTAGACCAATAGAAACAGTTGTTCAGCCATGTTCTAAGAAACCAACACAATTTAAAGGTTCAGGATTGTGGTTTTAAAAGTTGAATTTTCATGTATTTCATATCTTGCTTATTATTTTTTATTTAGTTATTTAATTTAGTTATTTTTATTTATTCTACTAGTCCTTTTCAGAAAGAAGCTGTAAAATATGACTTAAGAATTTTTTTTTATTTTCTATGACATACAAAACAAATTGATGTATGTAATACTATTAAACATGATATACACATGTGTATATGTCTGAAAAACATTATGCTGTATATGAAAGTTTGTATTTTCTCCAGAATGTTTGTTCATCTTTTCAGTTCAATTTAACAAATTTGTTTATACATTTATTTTTATTATTTTTTTTATGAATTAGAGATTTATAAAACATAATTCCACTCTTTAAGTGATTAGAAGAATATGAACTTTTGTTATTCATTCAGAGGTTTGCTGACTACATTTTCTTTTTGTCATTACTCATCTTTTTCTAATTAAAATTTTAAACATTTTCAGTTATTTTCCAACTTCTGTGTGAACATCAGCTTTCAAAAGTTCAGCACTTTTGTTTTCAGGTTAAAAATTCTTTATTTTCCAGCTAATTCAACATTTTTAGCTTAATATTCAGCAATTAATTCATTTCAGTGCATACATTCAGATTCAAGCATTCACACTGCAGTTTCTTCAGAAAATGCACTTTCTAGTTAGTGTGAATGCTTGAAAAGCATTCACAGTATTGTTCTTCTAATCTTTATTATTATTCTATTTTATTAGTGTGAATGCTTGAAAAGCATTCACAGTATTGTTCTTCTAATCTTTATTAGTGTGAATGCTTGAAAAGCATTCACAGTATTGTTGTTGTAATCTTTATTATTAGTGTGAATGCTTGAAAAGCATTCACAGTATTGTTGTTGTAATCTTTATTATTATTATTATATTTTATTCTGTATTCCGTACGTTTTTTGTAATCCTACTCCTTCAAAACCGTTCAACTTAGAAAAACCATTCCAACACCGTTAGATTCCTATTCTTTTGGACAACACTGCTTCCATTTTTCATATTTTTAACATTTATATTTTTAATTTTATTCAACTTTATTCAACAAAAATTTATAATGTATTTCAATGGGGAGACCCTTCAAATCCTCATTCAACTTACTCATTTTTAAACTCTTACTACTTCCACATACATTGACATAGAGCCACCATTCAAACTTTAAAACGAAGACAAGACATTCAACTATTCAACTTGCATTTATCTTTTCAATATCTATTATACTTTTTCTTCAGTTCCAGTTTAAGTTTCATGATGTTTTTTCACCCGTTTCAGAGTTTATAATGGGTGTGTATGGGACGGAATGTTGGGGCTAGAGTGAGACAGCTCAACTGCTAGAGTGAGAGGAGCAAAAAAATTAATCTTAAAATCTTTTTTAAAACTGCTGCTGTGTCCACAGCGTTTGCTCTACAGGTATGATTTTACCCTCAAAACGTAGCCATGGCGGTCCTCTTTCATCCAATGTGTTTACTATTGTACTAGGTGTTATGGTTCTTTCATAAATGTCACCAATGCACAGCCTCCTCCCTCCAACTCTTCCATAGACTCTAATGTTAAAATGGCTCAGAAGGTTCGTTTGAAAATCAGAAGAGCATGGTGTCTTTCCACTGTCACCACGTCCATATAATAAACTCCACAGGCATGAAAACTGAGAATTTGGTAGACTAGACATTGCTGCCACTCACGGTGAAAGAATTTTGTCAATACAACTTGTACTTTTCTTTTGGGAACGATTTGTTTCGGCCTGACTTTTCTGTTCATTTTAAGCAGCAAAAGTGAGGTGCATGTCTGTGTCGTGTGTATGGAGCCATTGGGTGCAGTCACTATAGCAACCAGGCTCACACCTGCCTGCTTAACGAGCTCTCTCTGCCTGCCACTGTGCCAAGATTCATATTAAACACTTCTCTTTCAACTGCTGCTGTGTCCACAGTGTCACAGCCATCATTTTACCCTCAAAACGTCGCCATCGTTGTTCTTTTTCCAACATCTTGTCTTTCAAAGCTCAGAGATGTAAACTTTTTAAACTGTGTGGATCAAAGTGGAGGGATCACATTTGAGTCATTCAGTGATTCAAAGAATATGACCTTTTAATATTCTTTCAGATGTTTTCTGACTCTAAATGTTCTTTTCTCATTTCTTAGGTTTTTCTAATTTACAATTAAAACATTTTCAGTTTTTTTCCAACTCCTTCTTCTGTGTAACCTTCAGCTTTTAGCAGTTCAGCACCTTTGTTTTCAGGTTAAATTCGTTTTTTTTTTTTGTTTTTTTTTAATCTCATTCAATATTTTTAACTCAAAATTCAGCAATTAATTCATTTCAGTGCATACATTCAGATTCAAGCATTCACACTGCAGTTTCTTCAGAAAATGCACTTTCTAGTTATTATTATTAGTGTGAATGCTTGAAAAGCATTCACAGTATTGTTCTTCTAATCTTTATTATTATATTTTATTCTGTATTCCGTACGTTTTTTGAAAGCCTACTCCTTCAAAACCGTTCAACTTAGAAAAACCATTCAAACATCGTTAGATTCCTATTATTTTGGACAACATTGCTTCTATTTTTCTCATTTTTAACATTTATATTTTTAATTTTATTCAACTTTATTCAACAAAAATTTCCCATGTATTTCAATGGGGAGACCCTTCAAATTCTCATTCAACTTACTCATTTTGAAACTCTTACTACTTCAACATACGTTCACATAGAGCCACCATTCAAACTTTAAAACGAAGACAAGACATTCAACTATTCAACTTGTATTTATCTTTTCAATATCTATTATACTTTTTCTTCAGTTCCAGTTTAAGTTTCATGATGTTTTTTCACCCGTTTCAGAGTTTATAATGGGTGTGTATGGGACGGAATGTTGGGGCTAGAGTGAGGCAGCTCAACTGCTAGAGTGAGAGGAGCAAAAAAATTAATCTTAAAATCTTTTTTAAAACTGCTGCTGTGTCCTCAGCGTTTGCTCTACAGGTATGATTTTACCCTCAAAACGTAGCCATGGCTGTCCTCTTTCATCCAATGTGTTTACTATTGTCCTAGGTGTTACGGTTCTTTCATAAATGTCACCAATGCACAGCCTCCTCCTTCCAACTCTTCCATAGACTCTAATGTTAAAATGGCTCAGAAGGTTCGTTTGAAAATCAGAAGAGCATGGTGTCTTTCCACTGTCACCACGTCCATATAATAAACTCCACAGGCATGAAAACTGAGAATTCAGTAGACTAGACATTGCTGTCACTCACGGTGAAAGAATTTTGTCAATACGACTTTTACTTTTCATTTGGGAACGATTTGTTTCGGCCTGACTTTTCTGTTCATTTTAAGCAGCAAAAGTGAGGCGCATGTCTGTGTACGTGTGTATGGAGCCCTTGGGTGCGGTCACTATAGCAACCAGGCTCACACCTGCCTGCTTAACGAGCTCTCTCTCTCTCTCTGCCAAGATTCATCTTAAACACTTCTCTTTCAACTGCTGCTGTGTCCACAGTGTTAAAGCCATCATTTTACCCTCAAAACGTCGCCATCGTTGTTCTTTTTCCAACATCTTGTCTTTCAAAGCTCAGAGATGTAAACTTTTTAAACTGTGTGGGTCCAAGTGGAGGGATCACATTTTAGTCATTCAGTGATTCAAAGAATATGACCTTTTAATATTCATTCAGATGTTTTCTGACTCTAAATGTTCTTTTCTCATTTCTTAGGGTTTTCTAATTTACATTTAAAACATTTTCAGTTTTTTTCCAACTTCTTCTTCTGTGTAACCTTCAGCCTTTAGCAGTTCAGCACTGTTGTTTTCAGGTTAAATTCAGTTTTGTTTTTTTTTTTTATCTCATTCAAAATTTTTAACTCAAAATTCAGCAATTAATTCATTTCAGTGCATACATTCAGATTCAAGCATTCACACTGCAGTTTCTTCAGAAAATGCACTTTCTAGTTAGTGTGAATGCTTGAAAAGCATTCACAGTATTGTTCTTCTAATCTTTATTATTATTATTATATTTTATCTATTCCGTACGTTTTTTGTAATCCTACTCCTTCAAAACCGTTCAACTTAGAAAAACCATTCAAACACCGTTAGATTCCTATTCTTTTGGACAACACTGCTTCTATTTTTCATATTTTTAACATTTATATTTTTAATTTTATTCAACTTTATTCAACAAAAATTTATAATGTATTTCAATGGGGAGACCCTTCAAATCCTCATTCAACTTACTCATTTTTAAACTCTTACTACTTCCACATACATTGACATAGAGCCACCATTCAAACTTTAAAACGAAGACAAGACATTCAACTATTCAACTTGTATTTATCTTTTCAATATCTATTATACTTTTTCTTCAGTTCCAGTTTAAGTTTCATGATGTTTTTTCACCCGTTTCAGAGTTTATAATGGGTGTGTATGGGACGGAATGTTGGGGCTAGAGTGAGGCAGCTCAACTGCTAGAGTGAGAGGAGCAAAAAAATTAATCTTAAAATCTTTTTTAAAACTGCTGCTGTGTCCGCAGCGTTTGGTCTACAGGTATGATTTTACCCTCAAAACGTAGCCATCGCTGTCCTCTTTCATCCAATGTGTTTACTATTGTCCTAGGTGTTATGGTTCTTTCATAAATGTCACCAATGCACAGCCTCCTCCCTCCAACTCTTCCATAGACTCTAATGTTAAAATGGCTCAGAAGGTTCGTTTGAAAATCAGAAGAGCATGGTGTCTTTACACTGTCACCACGTCCATATAATAAACTCCACAGGCATGAAAACTGAGAATTCAGTAGACGAGAAGCTGCTGTCGCTCACGGTGAAAGAATTTCGTCAATACGACTTGTACTTTTCATATGGGAACGATTTGTTTCGGCCTGACTTTTCTGTTCATTTTAAGCAGCAAAAGTGAGGTGCATGTCTGTGTCGTGTGTATGGAGCCATTGTCACTATAGCAACCAGGCTCACACCTGCCTGCTTAACGAGCTCTCTCTCACTCTGCCAAGGTTAAACCTAAAAATGTTAGATTGTAGTAAGATTAACTTTTTCAAAAGTACAATAAGACAGATTTGACAGGGTTTTGCCACAGATTAATAGTTTGTCACTAGTTAGTATATGCCAACTAAGTAGAGCATTGTGATTGGCACAAAGGTTTTTCAGATCTGGGCAGTTGGAGTCAGTTGATGACTTCAAAATCATCCTTTCTGACTGGTTAATTAAAGCTCTCAGCATCTATCGGTCTGTAGTTAATTTTCCCACCTTTTAACTAACGTTTAACTAACCTAATCTCATTTAATGTCTCTGTTTATAGTCTGTATAGTTTATCTCCCCACGAATACACTCAAAGTAGTCTTAAAATAAAACCCACAAAACAGTTCAAGATTTAATACTTTTTATTTGCTCATTTAATGCCAGTTGCCCTGTTTTTCTGTATGTCACTCATTCGCTTATACTTGGGCAAAAAGGACCAATTTGTACACTAGTATAGTGTATTTTTTCCCTCTATCTCTCTATGTCTGTCACACACAGAGACCAACACACAGACATGTATATGCTCATTATTGCTGTTCAAACTGATGATCAAATTTCCAAGCACCACCTGAACGCCTCATCTGTTTTTAACCTATCACTGGACCAACTGTCGTCATTCCGCTTTGCTCTCTGCTGTGGTAAGTACAGTACACTCAGTACTGCAGTGTTTTATTTTTATGATGGAAAAAATACATGTTTGACATTTAAACTCACATATCAAGTCCAACAGAGTTAAAAACAATTCAAAGAAGAAAGAAAGAAAAAAGAATAACCTTCGCTATCATTTATATACGTTTATTACGTTTTGCTGTTAGCAGCAGTGCTAACGCTAGCTTCAATGCTAATGCTAGCAACAATGCTAACGCTAGCTATAGTGCTAACACTAGCCTTAGCAGTTGTTAACTGACAAAAATAATATTCCTGTGATATTTCTTGCCGGTCAGTGAGACAAAAGTAAGAAATTAGCTTTATTATTGCCATTGTGGCTCAGTTTTAACAGTAAGAGTGCTAGCGCTAGCAGCATTGCTAATGCTAGCTGCAATGCTAACGCTAGCTGCAATGCTAACGCTAGCTGCATTGCTAACACTAACTGAAGTGCTAATGCTAGCCGGAATGCTAGCGCTAGCAGCAATGCTAAGGCTAGTAACAGTCTAACAGTAGCCTTACATAAGTGGCAATACTTCAGTTAATTAGTTTGAATTATAAAATGACTGCTGTATCAGTTGGTGTGCTATATTACTCTATAATTACCCTGCTGACTAGAAGTTCAGTGTATCATGTCGTGTGGGCTTTGTATTTCTGTTAGTCTGATAACACTGTACAGACAACTAACGTATTATTTCTCGTTTCTTTCAGGAACCTGACTGACACTGTGCTTTGCCTGGTAGGTGTGCACATACTGTAAGAGAAATAGACCAAAATAAAAAAATAATATGACTAATATAAGCTGTAAAGTGATGGGTTCAAACTTTGTGCTAGACCTTTTAAACACAATTTTATAATAAATACACATAAGTGCAGCTTAACAATTGGGCTAAAATATTTTTTTCGTACATTTTTGTAGTCACACTACATGTGATTAATTAATGATTCACTCAATCATATTTGTATTTAAAAATATTATTGCTGAATTTAATTAAATATTTATTCTTTTAAAAAGTGCCCAATTATGCAACTTTTTGCACATGGCAGCCGACAACAGTTTAGCTTGAATATTTGTTTTGTCCTTTTGCAGTAGTCACATTTAGTTCATACAATTACCATGTGATATAATTTTAATAAAATTATTATTTTTTCTTGTTTTTTGTTCAGAGTGTGTAGAAGAAGAAGAACAAGGACCAGATCTCCAGTCTTCTCTCTCACATCCCAACCCCCCAACCCCTCTATCCTCTGTCCTGCTCCACCTATTGTCTCTGCCTTCTTTCCATCTGTATTTCACTCTGTGGTTTGTGAGAAATTTTGCCAAACCAACAATCCTTTTGCGGTTTGATTTAAAGCCGTGTCTCTCCTGCTCTGTCTGTTCTCTCTGCTAAATTTTCTCTCTACCTGTTTTTCACTCTTGGCTTGCTGCTGAAAAACGCCAAGCCAACAAAGCAATAAAGAGTGCATATTTTGCCTCAACCTATGAACAAACTGAACAAACAAAGAAAAATCTGCGGTTTGATTTAAAGCCGTGTCTCTCCTGCTCTGTCTGTTCTCACTGCTAAATTTTCTCTCTACCTGTTTTTCACTCTTGGCTTGCTGCTGAAAAACGCCAAGCCATTAAAGCAATAAAGAGTGCATATATTGCCTCTACCTGAGAACAAACTGAACAAACAAAGAAAACTAATTCACGGTTTGATTGTGATTTCCCAGCCGTGTCTCTCCTGCTCTGCCTGTTCTCTCTTCTAAATTTTCTCTCTACCTGTTTTTCACTCTTGGCTTGCTGCTGAAAAATGCCAAGCCAATAAAGAGAGTGCATAATATTCTCTCAACTGAAGAACAAACTGTCAAACGAAAGACAACTGTTTAAGACAAATAAAAACTGAAATATAAAAACAAAGACAACATCTCCTGGTGTGTGCCACTCTTATCTTGTGAACATATTTTCTAAAGACTAAGAAACACTTGCAGGTGTGTGAAAATGCCAAGGAAGCAGAAAAAGTCACAAGCTGCAAAACAACGCTGGAAAAAGTTTCATGAGTTTCACAAAGTACCAACATGTGAACAAGCTGAGTTTGATTTTCCTCAGAGCTCTGCAGAAGACAGTGTGTCTACAAAGACCAATTCTGACAGTGTCAAACAGGCAGGTCAACATGTTCCTGCACATGTACAACAGGTATCTTATGCTGATGCTGTAAAGAGTGGACTGCAGCATGAATTTAATGAACAACATGAGGTGTCATGTAACCCACAGGTGGGTTATGCTGATTTTTTGAAAAGAGGCTGTCACAGTGATGTGGCAGGACCATCTCATGCAGAAAGAGTGAACCTTGAAAACCAGCCCTCTGTTATACATGTCTGTGCATCTCGCAGCCAGGCTCATCCTAAATATGGAGACTCTAGAAACAAGCAGTGCACATGTAACTCACTCACATTTCTTGCTTTCCTTCATGAGAATGAAAACATGACTACAGCCGACCTTAATCTGGTCTTGGATAAAGGTAATGTGATGTACAAAGAGGCCAAGAAAAGATTTCCTAAAAATATTCATTTGGCTACCGATGAGCTGCCAGACAAAGTTGATGCTCGCAGGTCTATGTATCATGTCAACATGACACAGCCTTCCCGGTATGGGACATTTGAAGAACCTCCAGAGGAGGCAGTAGATACCTTTCTCAGCTTAGAAGCAGGACTGAGCTGCCTGTTGTCAGATGTGCAGTATGCCTTACTGATTATGAGTGGATTGTGTATCGCAGTGTTCAGATCCACATCAGGCAAATATGGTTTCTTTGACCCACACTCCAGAACACCCAGTGGTCTTCCTCTACTACTACAGTCACGTAATCGTGGTACAGCTGTGATGCTGAAATTCACACTCCTCAGTGACATGATTAAGAGGCTACAAGATTCTTATGAAATGATGGAGATATCACCCTCTTGTAACTATGAACTGAAGCCTGTGCAGTTCTACAGTATGAGCACAGTCAACCTGAGTGATACTATCACAGACACAGTCTGCAGACCAACAGCTGCCACTGCTGTGGCACCTACTCACTCTGATACAACTGTTGATGAAGCAAACTCCTCTACTCCAAGGAGAAACACAACCACTGATCCGACTGAAAATATCTTTTGTCAAATGTCCATTTGTACGCCACTGGTGAAACAAAAAGAAGTCCACGTGACTCAGTTCACATCATATGAAGATCAGAATGAACCTCCTAATATACCAACTGAAGAACTATGCAGTGAATTAAGTTTCCTTCCATCAAGTGATGCTTTTTCATGTCAATCAAATGCTGCCATAACAAATGTTGCTGCCTGTGACCTTTCTGATATAGTTTTACAAAAACTGAAAAAAGTTAATAAACAACAAAGGCACAAAATGAAAAGAAGATTAATGGCATCAGAGAAACCCAGAAATCAGAGAAAAGAAAACCAAAAAAGGAAAGAACAACAAAAGTACGCTTCAAATAAAGATTACAAAGAAAAGAAAAAATCTTGCACAAGCGAGACATATAAAAACAATCCTGAAGTTAGACAAAAACAACAACAGTATATGAAAAGACGTTACTGTGAAAATGATGAATTCAGAAAGAAACAAAAACAATATGTTAAAAAACGTTTTTCTGAGAATGCTACAGTTAGAAAGAAACAACAACAATATATTAAAAGACGCTACTGTGAGAACAATGAATTTAGAAAGAAACAACAACAATATATTAAAAGACGCTACTGTGACAATGCTGAATTTAGACAAAAACAAAAAAACTATATAACTAAAAGGTATCAAGAAAACCCTGAATTCAGAGAGAGACAGAGATCTCGAGTGACTCAGCGTTATGCACATGACAATGCATTCAGAGTAAGACACAGACAACTAATGAAACAACTAATGCGAGACAGGTATCAAAGTAATCTTGCATTCAGGATTATGCACAACATGAGATGTGCCATGAAAATAAAAAGGAAATACAGATGGGTGAACAGACAAACCCAAGAGAGTGACAACAGTGTGATCAACGAGGCCATATCTGTGTTCAAATCACAAATCAAAGCTGGACCATCATACCCATGTACTGTCTGTTTCAAGGCTTCATTTCCAAACCAAGTGCGACCCTGCACAAGGTCAAAGTATGTCAAAAACCCACATGTGGTTGCAACATGTTTGACTGGAAGATTTGTTCGTGTTTGTGATGAAAACTGCAGAAATGAGCAGTGCAATGTTCCCGATGAGAGAAAGAGAGAGTGGATTTGTCACACCTGCCACGATCATCTTAAAAATGGATCCATGCCAGCACTTGCTGTTGCCAATAAACTGGATCTTGCTGATACTCCACCTGAACTGTCTGATCTCAACATACTGGAGAGACATCTCATAGCCAAGTGCATACCATTTGCCAAGATCATTCCTCTTCCCAAAGGCAGACAAAGAGCAATTAGAGGAAATGTGGTCTGTGTCCCATCCGAGGTACAGGAAACTGTTGAAGCATTGCCTCGATTGAGAATTAATTCTCAGGTCATGAGAGTAAAACTGAAGAGACGCTTGTCTTACAAAGGTCATCAGCTGTTTCAGACTGTAAGCTGGTCTAAACTTGTGCAAGCACTGCATAAACTCAAGCAGATTCACCCACAGTATAAGGATGTGAGCATCAGAGATGATGCTGAGCTGTGTGATCCAACACTTCCTGATGAAGATGATGATGATGATGATGATGATGAAAACATGAATGAGGACGATTATGATGAGGCTGATTTAATGGAAATTGACAGCTGTGAGAAAAATGCACTGAGTGAAGCACAAAATAAAAATGAACAGGACATTGACACGTTACCCTGTGATGGTGAACAATCGCATGAACAGATGAGAGATGATTCAGAGCAAGCAGATGGACTGACTAATGGTGGTTTTGCACTCGAGTCCTGTTTGCAGCCCCCTGATGTGGCTGAGGAGATATTATGTTTCAGTGAAGGAATCTACTCTGTTGCTCCTGCAGAGAGAAACAATCCAATAAGTTTTTTCAAAACACCTAAACTGGAGGCCATGGCCTTCCCTGTGCAGTTTCCTACAGGCCAAAACACACTTGATGAAAGAAGGCTGATCAAAGTATCCCCCAGTGGGTATTTCAAATCAAGACTTTTCTGCATTGATGATCGTTTTGCCAAAGACACAAACTATTTGTTCTTTGCACAGTTTGTGACTGAAATACACTTGGCTACATCCAGCATGACAGTACAGTTAAGGAAGGCAAAGCCTCTGACCAGAGATGGTAGAAAAATAACCTCAGGCATGTTACAAGATAAACATGAGGTGGAGAAACTGGTGCGAAATAAAGATGCAGTGAGATTCATGCAGCCTCTGAGAGGAACCCCAGCCTATTGGGAGAAAACAACAAGAGATCTTTTTGCCATGATCAGACAGTTGGGAACTCCCACGTTCTTTTGCACATTTTCAGCTGCTGAAATGCGCTGGCCTGAAGTGATCGAGGCAATAACAAGGCAGCAAGGTGAACAAGTGAATTTTGAAGGACTCGACTGGTCAGCAAAGTGTGACATCCTGAGAAGCAATCCTGTCACAACAATGCGCATGTTTGACAAGAGAGTTGAAGCATTATTCAGAGATTTACTCTTATCTCCCGCAGAGCCACTTGGCAAAGTCATTGACTACTTTTACAGAGTTGAGTTTCAGCACAGAGGAAGCCCACACATACACTGCCTCCTGTGGGTAGAAGGTGCTCCTGTGTTTGAGGAGGATGATGAGCAAACTGTTCTTGATTTTATAAACAAATACATCACAGCTCAGCTGCCTGATCCACATAAACAACCTGAACTGTACAAAAAAGTAACAGAAGTGCAAAAACACAGTAAGAACCACACAAAGACGTGCTTTAGGAGTTTAAGCTCCGGGTGCCGTTTTGGTTTTCCCAAACCACCCTGCAATGAGACAATGATCACAAGACCCAGTGAGGATGATGCACTGGAAGTAGAAACGGCAAAGAACAAGCTCAGACCACTGAACCAGCTGCTAAATGAACCTGAAACTGCTTCCATGAGTTTAGAGCAGCTCTTGGAAAGATGCAAGTTGACACATGCAGAATATGAGAGATACCTGAATAAAATGAACATGAGGAGTACGATCATACTAAAGCGTGATCCAAAAGACTCTTGGATAAACGGCTATAATCCACATCTGCTTGAAGCCTGGAACAGTAATATCGACATAAGCTTTGTTTTAGATGCTTTTGGTGCTGCAAATTATTTAATGAAATATATATCAAAAAAAGAGGGCGGGCTATCTGAGTACCTGAAAACTGTCATTGAGAACTCCCATAAGGACAGTGTAAATGAGTGCGATGAAATGAGAGCCGTCATGCAGGCATATTCAAAGAAGCGAGAGATCAGTGCACAGGAGTGTGTTGCTCGTGCATGTGGTCTTCACATGAAGCAATGCTCACGTGCTGTAATATTCATTCCAACTGATGATAATCCTGTGAAAATGAGTCGTCCCCTGTCAGTTCTGGACAACACAACACCTGAGTCTTCCAATGTTTGGATGACATCTTTGAATGACAAATACAAAGCCAGACCTGAAACACCAGAGTATGAGGAGATGTGCATGGCAGACTTTGCTGCTACTTGCAGGATTGTCTATGGCCAACAGAAAAAAGGTAAAGATGTTTTGCCCCTTCTCAATGAGATGGGGTTTGTGCAAAGGCGCAAAAACAATAAGCCTGCTATCATCAGATTTCACCGCTGCTCACAAGAAAAACATCCAGAGCAATATTACGGAAGACTGCTTAAACTGTACCTTCCTCATCGTTCAGACCACGAACTGAAAACACCATCGTTGCCAACCTATCAGGCTTTCTATGGTGCTGGCTGTGTACAGCTACCAGGTACTGACCATCTTGAGTACGTGCAACACATTGTCAAAAGAAACAGAGAAAAATATGAGAAAAACAGTGAGGAGATCGAGAGCGCTGTTGAGGAATATGAGCAGAACAGAGGTGTGACTGACGAATGGTGTAATCTGGCACCTGAATCAGATCTCGTAAGGTTGCCACTTGTCGAACAAGAAAGAGAGCGAGACAATGAAAATGAACAGGAAGATGTGCCCGACTACAGCCGTCAGGCTGATGCTTCAACAGAAGTCAGAGCCATCAGGGAACCCCCTGCTATTGATCCCACATTGTTACGTCAGATGTTTCAGAATCTGAACAAGAAGCAAGCCTGCATATTTTATGCAGTTAGAGACTGGTGCATTAAAAGAGTCTGTGCTCTAAATCCAGAGCAGTTTTTCTTTTATATTAATGGTGGTGCTGGAACAGGAAAATCACATCTTATCAAATGCATCTACTCAGAAGCATCTAAGATACTGAGCAAAGTGCCCAGATATGCAGACGACGTTGACATATCAAAACCCACTGTCCTGTTAACTGCTTTCACTGGGACTGCAGCTTTTAACATTTCTGGAACAACACTGCATTCTCTTCTCAAGCTGCCTAGAAGCTTAAAACCTCCCATTCAGGGACTTGGCAATCAGCTGGATGAAGTCAGATCAGAACTTTTGAATGCTGAAATAATCGTCATTGACGAAGTGTCTATGGTGTCAAGACATCTGTTTGCATATGTAGATGCAAGACTCAAACAGATCAAAGGGACTCGGAGACCCTTTGGAGGCATGTCAGTCATTGCTGTCGGAGACTTCTATCAGCTACCCCCAGTGCGACAGTCTAAACCTCTCTGTGTGCACGACCCGTCTGAGATCGACCTGTGGCGGGAGCATTTTCAGATGATCACTCTGACTGAGATTATGCGTCAGAAAGATGATGTTGTCTTTGCAGAGATGCTGAACAGAATTCGTGTGAAAGGAAAGTTGGATGAGCTTTGCGAAGCAGATAGAAATTTGTTGTCACAGGCCATAACTGAACCAGCCCTTTGTCCAACTGATGCGTTGCACATTTTTGCAACTAATAAAGAAGTGGATGCACACAACTCTGCAACACTGGCTCTGCTCCACACTCATATCATTGACATCCATACAGATGATTATAGAAAAGATCCTAGAACTGGCAGAATGGCACTTCAAGACAGACCATTGAAAGGAGGTAAAAACGAGTTACCAGACACACTGAAAGTTGCAGAAGGAGCTCGTGTCATGCTCACCAGAAACATTGACATACAAAATGGTTTGGTTAATGGAGCTTTTGGAATACTACTTAGAGTAGTTCACTCTGAAAACGACCAACACATCATCAAGCTTGGACTTAAAATGGATAATGAGACATCTGGAAAGAATAACCGCACACCAGCAGACGACATGGTGTACATTGAGAGAGCAGAGGAGAATCTGAAGCAGAAAGGAGTGGTACGAAGACAGTTCCCAGTGAAGCTGGCCTTTGCATGTACAATACATAAGGTACAGGGTATGACAACTACATCAGCTGTTGTCTCTCTTAAGAGCATTTTTGAGCCCGGCATGGCCTACGTAGCTGTCAGTAGAGTGACGTCTCTCAGTGGACTGTATCTTCTTGATATGGAGGAGAAAAAAATATTCACCAACCCAGAAATCACTGCAGCGCTTGAGAACATGAGACAAGCCACCCTTGATGACATGATGCCTCTTCTACACGTGAGGCAAACACTGAGCAGGTCAGAGGTTTTCACCATTGTTCATCATAATACAGAGGGACTGCCAGCTCACATTAATGACATCAAAAGTCACCATGAATTGTGTCTAGCAGATGTTTTGTGCCTAACAGAAACACACCTGCGGGGCTCTTTTGTCGCAGAGAGTCTCCACTTGGAAAATTACAATTTGTTCAAACGCAACAGACACCTGTCCTACACAAACTTTCCCCAGATGGCAAACAGAAGTGGTGGTGGAGTTGCTGTTTATGTGAAAAGTGACATTCAAGTGCATGAAAAACAGTACATCCATAATGTAACTGACCTTGAATTTCTGGCTTTAAAGGTTGAAGCACCAGTCAGTGCTCTGATTGCAGTTGTATACAGACCTCCAGACTACACTCTGAGGCCATTCCTGAAAAACCTGGTAAGCCTATTAGACTCATTGGAGATCATGGACTGTCATCCCATCATAGTTTGTGGTGATTTTAATGAGAATGTTTTATCCAGTGCAAACAAACCAATCCTGGAGCTGTTTGAGTCTAGGGGATACGCACAGGTCATCACTGCCCCTACCACAGAGAAGAACACACTGCTTGACCTAATTTTCATTTCTCAGTCAGATCGATGTCTCCATTCTGGAGTCATGAAGACCTACCATAGTTACCATGACCCAGTATACTGTGTATTGTCCTGTGATGATTCATGATCTAGATCTTTGAATACAGTAAGTAATATCTATATTTTTGAATGACTTAAGAAAGTAGAGCGATGCTTGAACTCCAGAAAGAAGTCCAGACGCTTTTCTTTGCAAGCTCCTTTGACTACGATGACCTGGATGACTGAGAACCTTCACAGACATAAAGTAGAGCGATATTTAAAAGTTGACGCCCTGCATTGCAGTATAATGTTTGAATTGTTTACATAAAATACAATTACATGAATTAAGTAATGATATCAGTAAAAGATGACAATTTTATTTATTACAGAAAATCTAAAATTCACTAACAGTAACCTATAAATGTCAGAAAAATCAAATATAGCAGTTTAAAATGAATAGTGTAGGCATATCCTCTCTGCAGCCAGGCTTCAACATCCTGCCAGGCTGCCCCAGTCTCACTGTGGCTGGGAGGGAGGGAGGGTGGACCAGAGGATTGCCCACACAACACATAAATGTTCAACAGCTTCTTCATTGTTTCTGAGAGAACAATAATGACTAAAGGTTGCTTTTTAAAAAAACAAACAAACAAACAAACAAACAAACCTAATTACAGCAATAATGACAGTTAAGCCACTTTATGTGTGCCTCTATTTTGAAATACTATTTACAAAAATATTATTATTTTGGTTTGTTATAAACTTTAAACTTTTTCAAAAGTACACAATTATATTTTTGGACAAATTTTTCTATGAAACATAAATTTTTATGAGCTTTTATCATGTTTCTGGCCAGTGCAATCATCAGGGTGGGTCTGGGTTGATAACTGCACATTTCTGGCCAGAAATGTTTCAGCAGTGTTACATATGTAGTACATATGTTACACTTGCTTTCTGTTACCAGCTGATACCCTACATTTGTATAGACATTTGATGGTGTGAGGTTGGGGAATTGAGTGGGAGGGGGGGGGGGGGGGGGGGGGGGTACGGTGGGAGTTGAGGGGGGGGGGGGTTTCCTTTCCTGTTAGGTTTCCTTTTTTTTTTCTTTTTTTTTTTTAAGCAAGACACAGTCCTCCTGTGTCTTCTCCAATCTTCACATGTAAAATCCAACAATGTGAAGCACATAGCAGCCAGAAACTGTAATGCCACAGATCAGAGAAACTTCATCATCACCATCTTCATCGCCATACGATCAGAGCGTGAGACTTCACATCTGGAGCACAGGAGAGATTCTGTGATAAGTTCTCCTTCTAGCTTGTCCCACAAGCAGTCGGTGAGATTTACTAACAACAAAAAGGGTTAATGACATTATTTCCATGAAAACATGTATTCATTCTTTGTGAAGTGTTTAAATTGTGTTTTCACTTGACCTTAGGAGTGTTAGAGTGTATTGTAATGTCTGTACTCAGGTGTTTCCCTCTGTGATCCATCCCCTTCAGAGCCGAGACACTCAGGACTGAACAGACTGCACAGTTTCTGTGACTGAGCCTCCAAAACACCTTCTTTGAAACCACTCATGATAGAAGGGCTTCATATTTGCAGCAGCACTACTACAGGTATTCAGTTTATTACAGGATGTGTTTGTTTCTTAGGACCAGCTCTGAGTGCACACTACCTAACATATACACCTTTCTGTTTATTACAAACCAACTACTCTGGATCATACGGCCAGTTGGCAGGAATGTTGCTGCAGGAAAACATCCCTGGAGATCACCATCATTGTCAGACTGACTGTGCCTCCTCTGTGCAGTGTCAAGATCCTCCCTAAATGAGTGTGTAAGTTAACATTTTCATTATTTTATTCCCTTTGACAAGACAAGTATCACTGATATTTACATTTACAACTACATATTCCTGTTTTCTGCTCTTCTTTTAAAGTCCTCAGCTATCCTGCTTCTGTGCTGCTTGCCACACATCAAACACTGGCCGGATGACAGGGAGGATCCACTCTGAAGTCACTGGACATGATGAGGATCATATGGGACTTCATAGTTTCACAGAAACGTTGTGCTCTGTGATTACAGGTTTTAAATGGACAT
Source organism: Diplotaxodon limnothrissa (assembly GCF_057381915.1). Taxonomy (NCBI): domain Eukaryota; kingdom Metazoa; phylum Chordata; class Actinopteri; order Cichliformes; family Cichlidae; genus Diplotaxodon; species Diplotaxodon limnothrissa. Next base: position 23,021,968 of record NC_140617.1, on the reverse strand, counting down.
AATGACTGCCTCTCTCTGATCAACAGGCTAAAGGATTGTTGTCATTGTTAGTGCTCTGTACAATGTATGCTTATTTAGTATTTCATCACAGAGCAAACCTTTATTTATTTAACATATTTTTATTTTGTTTTAATGTTGAATTAACTGTGGGGATTTTTTTAAGTGGGCACTCGGGATGTCATATGACCAGAAATGTGGTAACTGGAATTCAACGTTATGGAAGAAAAAATCTGCTAAGAACAAAACACACACAAAACCCCCCAAGAAAATTCAAATTCATTCCATGTAATCCAATCTAAAACATTTTAAACTGCTGAACAGCAACACAAACAGTGTTAAAAAACAGTGTTAACAGAATGATTATGATGATTTTGTACCAAAGTTTCAGGTCACATGGCACACCTAGTGTGTAGTGTGGGGTATCAGCTGGTAAGTATAGGTTTTTTTTTTCATATTTGTGTACTTAGAGTTTAGATAGATAAAGCCTTGTGTATAATAATTAGTCATAACCACAACTCAAAGTCAGGGACTAACTAATTTTGGGACTTTGTGTCTGAGCCCAGGTTAAAACAATGTGTAAAAAAGCATTTAGTGGCATGGCTGAACAATGCTGTATTGATACTTATTTATCCATGTTCACAAAAAGGACTAATGTGTTTATTTGATTATTTGCACGTGTTAAACTGTGTCACCACCTTAGGCTTTCATTTGAGTTTACTCAAAAATCTCTATACAGTTCTCTTTTACCACTGTGTGGACTCTGTTTACATTAAAACATAAAGAAGAATGAGTAATAAAAAGATGTGTAGACAGATAGAAACAGCTGTTCAGCCATGTTCTAAGAAACCAACACAATTTAAAGGTTCAGGATTGTGGTTTTAAAAGTTGAATTTTCATGTATTTCATATCTTGCTTATTATTTTTTATTTAGTTATTTAATTTAGTTATTTTTATTTATTCTACTAGTCCTTTTCAGAAAGAAGCTGTAAAATATGACTTAAGATTTTTTTTTTATTTTCTATGACATACAAAACAAATTGATGTATGTAATACTATTAAACATGATATACACATGTGTATATGTCTGAAAAACATTATGCTGTATATTAAAGTTTGCATTTTCTCCAGAATTTTTGTTCAGCTTTTAAGTTCATTTCAGTTAGAAGAATTTGAACTTTTAATATTCATTCAGAGATTTTCTGACTCTAAATTTTCTTTTGTCATTACTCATTTTTTTATTATTTACATTTTAAACATGTTTAGCTTTTTTCCAACTTCTTCTGTGTGAACATCAGCTTTCAAAAGTTCTGCACTTTTGTTTTCACTTTAAAAATTCTGTATTTTCCAGCTCATTCAGAATTTTTAACTTAAATTCAGCAATTAATTCATTTCAGTGCATACATTCAGATTCAAGCATTCACACTGCAGTTTCTTCAGAAAATGCACTTTCTAGTTAGTGTGAATGCTTGAAAAGCATTCACAGTATTGTTCTTCTAATCTTTATTATTATTCTATTTTATTAGTGTGAATGCTTGAAAAGCATTCACAGTATTGTTCTTCTAATCTTTATTATTATTCTATTTTATTAGTGTGAATGCTTGAAAAGCATTCACAGTATTGTTCTTCTAATCTTTATTAGTGTGAATGCTTGAAAAGCATTCACAGTATTGTTCTTCTAATCTTTATTAGTGTGAATGCTTGAAAAGCATTCACAGTATTGTTGTTGTAATCTTTATTATTAGTGTGAATGCTTGAAAAGCATTCACAGTATTGTTGTTGTAATCTTTATTATTATTATTAGTGTGAATGCTTGAAAAGCATTCACAGTATTGTTGTTGTAATCTTTATTATTATTATTATATTTTATTCTGTATTCCGTACGTTTTTTGTAATCCTACTCCTTCAAAACCGTTCAACTTAGAAAAACCATTCCAACACCGTTAGATTCCTATTCTTTTGGACAACACTGCTTCCATTTTTCATATTTTTAACATTTATATTTTTAATTTTATTCAACTTTATTCAACAAAAATTTATAATGTATTTCAATGGGGAGACCCTTCAAATCCTCATTCAACTTACTCATTTTTAAACTCTTACTACTTCCACATACATTGACATAGAGCCACCATTCAAACTTTAAAACGAAGACAAGACATTCAACTATTCAACTTGCATTTATCTTTTCAATATCTATTATACTTTTTCTTCAGTTCCAGTTTAAGTTTCATGATGTTTTTTCACCCGTTTCAGAGTTTATAATGGGTGTGTATGGGACGGAATGTTGGGGCTAGAGTGAGGCAGCTCAACTGCTAGAGTGAGAGGAGCAAAAAAAATAATCTTAAAATCTTTTTTAAAACTGCTGCTGTGTCCGCAGCGTTTGCTCTACAGGTATGATTTTACCCTCAAAACGTAGCCATGGCTGTCCTCTTTCATCCAATGTGTTTACTATTGTACTAGGTGTTATGGTTCTTTCATAAATGTCACCAATGCACAGCCTCCTCCCTCCAACTCTTCCATAGACTCTAATGTTAAAATGGCTCAGAAGGTTCGTTTGAAAATCAGAAGAGCATGGTGTCTTTCCACTGTCACCACGTCCATATAATAAACTCCACAGACATGAAAACTGAGAATTTGGTAGACTAGACATTGCTGTCGCTCACAGTGAAAGAATTTTGTCAATACGACTTTTACTTTTCATTTGGGAACGATTTGTTTCGGCCTGACTTTTCTGTTCATTTTAAGCAGCAAAAGTGAGGTGCATGTCTGTGTCCGTGTGTATGGAGCCATTGGGTGCGGTCACTATAGCAACCAGGCTCACACCTGCCTGCTTAACGAGCTCTCTCTGCCACTCTGCCAAAATTAATCTTAAACACTTCTCTTTCAACTGCTGCTGTGTCCACAGTGTTAAAGCCATCATTTTACCCTCAAAACGTCGCCATCGTTGTTCTTTTTCCAACATCTTGTCTTTCAAAGCTCAGAGATGTAAACTTTTTAAACTGTGTGGGTCCAAGTGGAGGGATCACATTTTAGTCATTCAGTGATTCAAAGAATATGACCTTTTAATATTCTTTCAGATGTTTTCTGACTCTAAATGTTCTTTTCTCATTTCTTAGGTTTTTCTAATTTACAATTAAAACATTTTCAGCTTTTTTCCAACTTCTTCTTCTGTGTAACCTTCAGCTTTTAGCAGTTCAGCACTTTTGTTTTCAGGTTAAATTCGGGTTTTTTTTTTTATCTCATTCAAAATTTTTAACTTAAATTCAGTAATTATTTCATTTCAATGCATACATTCAGATTCAAGCATTCACACTGCAGTTTCTTCAGAAAATGCACTTTCTAGTTATATTTTATTCTGTATTCCGTACGTTTTTTGAAAGCCTACTCCTTCAAAACCGTTCAACTTAGAAAAACCATTCAAACATCGTTAGATTCCTATTATTTTGGACAACATTGCTTCTATTTTTCTCATTTTTAACATTTATATTTTTAATTTCATTCAACTTTTTTCAACAAAAATTTATAATGTATTTCAATGGGGAGACCCTTCAAATTCTCATTCAACTTACTCATTTTTAAACTCTTACTACTTCCACATACATTGACATAGAGCCACCATTCAAACTTTAAAACGAAGACAAGACATTCAACTATTCAACTTGTATTTATCTTTTCAATATCTATTATACTTTTTCTTCAGTTCCAGTTTAAGTTTCATGATGTTTTTTCAGCCGTTTCAGAGTTTATAATGGGTGTGTATGGGACGGAATGTTGGGGCTAGAGTGAGACAGCTCAACTGCTAGAGTGAGAGGAGCAAAAAAATTTATCTTAAAATCTTTTTTAAAACTGCTGCTGTGTCCACAGCGTTTGCTCTACAGGTATGATTTTACCCTCAAAACGTAGCCATGGCTGTCCTCTTTCATCCAATGTGTTTACTATTGTCCTAGGTGTTACAGTTCTTTCATAAATGTCACCAATGCACAGCCTCCTCCCTCCAACTCTTCCATAGACTCTAATGTTAAAATGGCTCAGAAGGTTCGTTTGAAAATCAGAAGAGTATGGTGTCTTTCCACTGTCACCACGTCCATATAATAAACTCCACAGGCATGAAAACTGAGAATTCAGTAGACTAGAAGCTGCTGTCGCTCACGGTGAAAGAATTTTGTCAATACGACTTTTACTTTTCATTTGGGAACAATTTGTTTCGGCCTGACTTTTCTGTTCATTTTAAGCAGCAAAAGTGAGGTGCATGTCTGTGTCCGTGTGTATGGAGCCATTGGGTGCGGTCACTATAGCAACCAGGCTCACACCTGCCTGCTTAACGAGCTCTGCCTGCCACTCTGCCAAAATTCATCTTAAACACTTCTCTTTCAACTGCTGCTGTGTCCACAGTGTTAAAGCCATCATTTTACCCTCAAAACGTCGCCATCGTTGTTCTTTTTCCAACATCTTGTCTTTCAAAGCTCAGAGATGTAAACTTTTTAAACTGTGTGGGTCCAAGTGGAGGGATCACATTTTAGTCATTCAGTGATTCAAAGAATATGACCTTTTAATATTCTTTCAGATGTTTTCTGACTCTAAATGTTCTTTTCTCATTTCTTAGGTTTTTCTAATTTACAATTAAAACATTTTCAGCTTTTTTCCAACTTCTTCTTCTGTGTAACCTTCAGCTTTTAGCAGTTCAGCACTTTTGTTTTCAGGTTAAATTCGGGTTTTTTTTTTTATCTCATTCAAGATTTTTAACTTAAATTCAGTAATTAATTCATTTCAGTGCATACATTCAGATTCAAGCATTCACACTGCAGTTTCTTCAGAAAATGCACTTTCTAGTTATTAGTGTGAATGCTTGAAAAGCATTCACAGTATTGTTGTTGTAATCTTTATTATTATTATTATTATATTTTATTCTGTATTCCGTACGTTTTTTGTAATCCTACTCCTTCAAAACCGTTCAACTTAGAAAAACCATTCCAACACCGTTAGATTCCTCTTCTTTTGGACAACACTGCTTCCATTTTTCATATTTTTAACATTTATATTTTTAATTTTATTCAACTTTATTCAACAAAAATTTATAATGTATTTCAATGGGGAGACCCTTCAAATCCTCATTCAACTTACTCATTTTTAAACTCTTAGTACTTCCACATACATTGACATAGAGCCACCATTCAAACTTTAAAACGAAGACAAGACATTCAACTATTCAACTTGTATTTATCTTTTCAATATCTATTATACTTTTTCTTCAGTTCCAGTTTAAGTTTCATGATGTTTTTTCAGCCGTTTCAGAGTTTATAATGGGTGTGTATGGGACGGAATGTTGGGGCTAGAGTGAGGCAGCTCAACTGCTAGAGTGAGAGGAGCAAAAAAATGAATCTTAAAATCTTTTTTAAAACTGCTGCTGTGTCCGCAGCGTTTGCTCTACAGGTATGATTTTACCCTCAAAACGTAGCCATGGCTGTCCTCTTTCATCCAATGTGTTTACTATTGTCCTAGGTGTTACGGTTCTTTCATAAATGTCACCAATGCACAGCCTCCTCCTTCCAACTCTTCCATAGACTCTAATGTTAAAATGGCTCAGAAGGTTCGTTTGAAAATCAGAAGAGCATGGTGTCTTTCCACTGTCACCACGTCCATATAATAAACTCCACAGGCATGAAAACTGAGAATTCAGTAGACTAGAAGCTGCTGTCGCTCACGGTGAAAGAATTTTGTCAATACGACTTGTACTTTTAATTTGGGAACGATTTGTTTCGGCCTGACTTTTCTGTTCATTTTAAGCAGCAAAAGTGAGGTGCATGTCTGTGTCGTGTGTATGGAGCCATTGGGTGCAGTCACTATAGCAACCAGGCTCACACCTGCCTGCTTAACGAGCTCTCTCTGCCACTGTGCCAAGATTCATATTAAACACTTCTCTTTCAACTGCTGCTGTGTCCACAGTGTTAAAGCCATCATTTTACCCTCAAAACGTCGCCATCGTTGTTCTTTTTCCATCTTGTCTTTCAAAGCTCAGAGATGTAAACTTTTTAAACTGTGTGGGTCCAAGTGGAGGGATCACATTTTAGTCATTCAGTGATTCAAAGAATATGACCTTTTAATATTCTTTCAGATGTTTTCTGACTCTAAATGTTCTTTTCTCATTTCTTAGGTTTTTCTAATTTAAAATTAAAACATTTTCAGCTTTTTTCCAACTTCTTCTTCTGTGTAACCTTCAGGTTTTAGCAGTTCAGCACTTTTGTTTTCAGGTTAAATTCGGGTTTTTTTTTTATCTCATTCAAGATTTTTAACTTAAATTCAGTAATTAATTCATTTCAGTGCATACATTCAGATTCAAGCATTCACACTGCAGTTTCTTCAGAAAATGCACTTTCTAGTTAGTGTGAATGCTTGAAAAGCATTCACAGTATTGTTCTTCTAATCTTTCTTATTAGTGTGAATGCTTGAAAAGCATTCACAGTATTGTTATTCGAATCTTTATTATTATTGTGTGGATGCTTTAAGCATCCACACTATTGAGTTCCTGTTTCTCTTTATTATTATTATTATTATTGTGTGGATGCTTTAAGCATCCACACTATTGAGTTCCTGTTTCTCTTTATTCTTTATACTTTATTCTAGTTGCTTCCGTACACTTTTCGCCGTTAAACTACTTCCACAATTTTCAGCCGATTTTCACCGTTCAAATTTTAAACTATTCTGCTATTTTTGCTAATTCCTGCTACGATTTTTGCTATTTTTAACTATTATACTTTTTAAAATATTAAGCTTTTTTCCTTTAATTTGTCCCATTGAAATGAATGGGAAACTTCTGCAATTCTGCTAAAATTTGCTTGTTTTTGAAACTTAACTACTTCCTCATATTTTCACCTAGAACAACCATTCAAATTTTAAAATGTTCACAAATTATTGGGCTATTCAGGTATGATTCAGCTTTTTCAAATCTTCTACTGTTTTACTTTTATGCCTCTTAAAGTTTTGAGTTGCAAAATTGTGATTTTTCACAAAATACATGCGTTGTTATGGTTGCTATGCTCTTGGCTTCCAGTGTGTCACTGAAGGTTTTGCAGTCTTCTCTTCATGTCCGAACAACTGTTTGCTACTTGCTCAATTTTCACTCAACTTCCACAAATTATACATCAAAACGTAGGTATTTTTGCTGGCTTTCAGGAAATGTCACTATCATTGTTGTGGGATTTATAGAATTTTCGCAAATCTCCTCAGACCAACACAATGTCAGAAAACTCTCCATATAAAGTGAATGGAGAGCTTGTTCAAAATCATCGCTGCATTTCTGTAATGAGAGGCATATTCGAATCGTCATATCTCCTTAACGAAGCAAAGTTAAGACATGAGGCTTGTCCCCGAATATCTTCAGACACCCCTGACGCTCACAATTCAAGAATTTCTTTCTCACCTATTACCGTTCTGAAATGAGTTGGACTTGTTTGAGGGTAGGAAATTTGTCCTTCGCTCAGATTTCTTCAGATTTCAAACTGTGGAAATGAACCACTTTTTTCTCTCGTCATAACTTTTTGTTGGATTTCCACAGAGACCTGAAAATTTCTATGACTGTTCACCAAAGCCTGCTGTCTCTTACGGTGAAAGAATGATATCGATACTCCAAATAGATTTCAAGTCACAAAGCGTTGTTTGAGGGCAAGTCAAGGCAGTTTTTGCTTCGCTCTACTCAGTTATGGTGCATTAGAAGTCAAATATCTTTAATAATTCATATTTTAATGATAAATTGTAAACACTGGAAGATTCCCCCATCTCTTCTGAACAAAACGGTGTAAGAATGACCGCTCTAGCCCCTACGGTTTGGAAATTATGGTCATTTGTTTGAGGGGAGTCCTCACTATGAGAAATAGGCTGCAATAATCCTGTGCCTCTCTGTCCTGCGTGTGTAAAAAGATGCACCTGTTTTGGCGGGAAAACGTAAACAGCCACTCTGATTGGTGGATTTAAATTCGGCAGCTCTCTCCCTCTGTGTGTGTGTGTGTGTGTGTGTGTGTGTGTGTGTGTGTTTAGTGGGAGAGAGAGGACCCTGCCCTTATTTGGCAGCATGTCATTGTAGGATTTAAATTGAGTGCATTTGTGTTCCAATATGCCTCCATATTTGTAATTTTGTAAGTTATTACTATTCTGCTAAATCATACTATTTCTGCTTTTCATAGGATTTGTGCCTAATATAGTATTTCTGCTAAATATAGTATTTCTGCTTTTTATAGGATTTGTGCCTAACATAGTATTTCTGCTTTTTATAGGATTTGTGCCTAATATAGTATTTCTGCTTTTTATAGGATTTGTGCCTAATATAGTATTTCTGCTTTTTATAGGATTTGTGCTTAATATAGTATTTCTACTAAATTATAGTATTTCTGCTTTTTATAGGATTTGTGCTAAAACATAGTATTTCTACTAAATGTAGTATTTCTGCTTTTTATACTATTTGTGCTAAATTATAATATTTCTGCTTTTTATACTATTTGTGCTAAATTATAATATTTCTGCTTTTTATACTATTTGTGCTAAAACATAGTATTTCTACTAAATGTAGTATTTATGCTTAATCATACTATTTCTGCTTTTTATAGGATTTGTGCCTAATATAGTATTTCTGCTTTTTATAGGATTTGTGCTTAATATAGTATTTCTGCTTTTTATAGTATTTGTGCTAAAACATAGTATTTCTACTAAATGTAGTATTTATGCTTAATCATAGTATTTCTATATATTTCTGCCAGGTCCCCAGGCAGCCAATCCTCTGTGAGGACTTAGACATTCAAATTTTCAAATCAGGGCCTGCACGGTTTCCCAGCCAATCATATATGTGTCCTGAGGCATTCAAATTTGCATATTGGGGCCGTCATGGCTTCTAAGCCAGCCAATCATATCTGAGGGCTGAGGAATTCAAATCCACAAATCAGGGCCTGCACGGCTTCCCAGCCAGCCAATCATATATGTGGCCTCAGGCATTCAAATTTGCATATTGGGGGAATTCGTGGCTTCTAAGTCAACAAGTCATCCATGTCGTATATCTCTAAAAATTCACATTTTAATGATAAATTGTTAACACTTGAAGATTCCCCCATCTCTTCTGAACAAAACGGTGTAAGAATGACCGTTCTAGCCCCTACGGTTAGGAAATTATGGTCATTTGTTTGAGGGGAGTCGTCACTATGAGAAATAGACTGCAATAATCCAGTGTCTCTCTCTGTGCTGCGTGTGTAAACAGAAGCACCCGTTTTGGTGGGGAAAAGTGCACAGCCTCTCTGATTGGTGGATTCAAATTCAGCAGCTCCCAGGCTGACCTAGAAACTTACTTCTCTCTCCCTGTGTGTGTGTGTGTGTGTGTGTGTGTGTCTGTGTGTGACAGGGAGAGAGAGAGAGAGAGAGAGAGAGAGAGAGAGAGAGAGAGAGAGAGAGAGAGAAAGCCTTTTAATGGGATGATCTCATTGTAAGATTCAAATTCAATATATTTAGACTGGGTGACTGAATTTGATCTTGTGTGTGTGTCTCTCTGTGCATGTGTGTTTCCTTATGTGTACATATTTGTGATTGTGTGGCTGTTTTAGATTTTTTTGCTGATTTTTTTCATTTAACAAGTATAGTTGAGGGACCTTCAGCATGTTCAGCATTTTTTCAGCTGTCCATTTTGCTTTTCCAATTTTTCTGTTTAAGTTATTACTATTGTGCTAAATCATACTATTTCTGCTATTTCATAAGATTTCTGCTTAATATACTAGTTATGCTTTTTATAGGATTTGTGCTTAATATACTATTTCTGCTTTTTATAGGATTTGTGCTTAATATACTATTTCTGCTTTTTATAGGATTTATGCTTAATCATACTATTTCTATATATTTCTGCCAGGTCCCCAGGCAGCCAATCCTCTGTGAGGACTGAGACATTCAAATTTTCAAATCAGGGCCTGCACGGCTTCCCAGCCAATCATATATTGGTCCTCAGTCATTCAAATTTGCATATTGGGGCCTTCATGGCTTCTAAGTCAACAAGTCATCCATGTCATATATCTCTAAAAATTCACATTTTCATGATAAATTGTCAACACTTGAAGATTCCCCCATCTCTTCTGATCAAAACGGTGTAAGAATGACCGCTCTAGCCCCTACAGTTAGGAAATTATGGTCATTTGTTTGAGGAGAGTCCTCACTATGAGAAATAGACTGCAATAATCCTGTGCCTCTCTGTGCTGCTGCGTGTGTAAAAAGATGCACCTGTTTTGGCGGGAAAACATAAACAGCCACTCTGATTGGTGGATTCAAATTCAGCAGCTCCCAGGCTGACCTAGAAACTTACTTCTCTCTCCCTGTGTGTGTGTGTGTGTGTGTGTGTGTGTGTGTGTGTGTGTGTGTGTGAGAGAGACAGAGAGAGAGAGAGAGAGAGAGAGAGGCTTTTAATGGGATGATCTCATTCTAAGATTCAAATTCAATATATTTAGACTGGTTGACTGAATTGGATCTTGTGTGTGTGTCTCTCTGTGCATGTGTGCTTCCTTATGTGTACATATTTCTGATTGTGTGGCTGTTATATATATTTTTTTGCTGATTTTTTTCATTTAACAAGTATATTTGAGTGACCCTCAGCATGTTCAGCATTTTTTCAGCTGTCCATTTTGCTTTTCCAATTTTTCTGTTTAACGTATTACTATTCTGCTAATTCATACTATGTCTGCTATTTTATAAGATTTGTGCTTAATATACTATTTCTGCTTTTAATAGGATTTGTGCTTAATATACTATTTCTGCTACTTATAGGATTTGTGCTTAATATACTATTTCTGCTTTTTATAGGATTTGTGCTTAATCATACTATTTCTGCTAAATGTAGTATTTATGCTTAATCATACTATTTCTATATATTTCTGCCAGGCAGCCAATCCTCTGTGAGGACTCAGACTCATATCACATATCAGGGCCTGCACGGCTTCCCAGCCAGCCAATCATGTCTGAGGTCTTTCGTGTCCTCTCTCGTCATATCTCAGCGACGGATGTACATAGAGCAATGAAAATCGCAGTCAAAGTACACCAAAGTCCGCTGATTCACCCAGTACAAGGATTATGCTTCTAGTCCACCTAGTGTTTGAGTTACACAACGTTTTGTAACTCCAAAAAACTGCGTTTTTCGCCTCTCACCTCGATCTAATTCTGACTGCTCATCAACCTGTTTTTCCAAGCGGCTGCTCTTTTTCCCAGTGGCGCAGTTGGTAATGACACGGGTCTGCAAGCCAAAGGTCGCCGGTTCGATTCCACCTTGGTCAACATTTTTTTCCCTACAAATTAATACACTGTCACAGACCAGTAATTCATATTCATCATTTATTACAATTCTGCAAACTTTTGTGATTTTACGAGCTTTTCTAATATGGACCTCACATTCTTGTTAAGACTCCATGGCACAAATACTCTTCCCTTTAGGCTCTGTGTATGTGTGTGTGTGTATCAATATTTCTCCCATTTTAAAGTATTACTCATCCATAATTGTATTTCTGTTAAATCAAAGTACTTTTACTACATCTCAGTACTTCTCCTGTATCATAGTATTTCTGCCAAATGATAGTATTTCTGTCAAATTATAGTATTTGTGCTAAAACATAGTATTAATTTAAAATTACAATATTCATAGTTCATCACAGTGTCTCTGGTAAATCACAGTATTTCTGCTATGTTGTACTATTTTTCTAAATCACAGTGTTTCTGTAATGTTTAAGTATTTTTGGCTAAATATATTCTTTCTGTTATCTTATACTATTTCTCCTAAATTCTTGTATTTTTGAGAAGTTATCATGTTTCTGGTAAGTTACAATATTTCTGCTAAATTCTGCTATGCTATTGTATTTCTGCCAAGTATTATGTTTCCTCTAAGATATTGCAGTTCTGCTAAGTTATTCCATTTTAGCAAACTTCTTTTGCTTCTGCAAAGTTTTTACAATTTCTGCAACTTTTCAGCTTTTTCAGCTACTTTTTGCATACAGCTTCAGCTTTAAGCATCCACACTGCATTTTCGCAGGAAATGCAAATTTTTCTAGTTATTATTATTATTATTATTCTAGTTGCTTCCGTACACTTTTCGCCGTTAAACTACTTCCACAATTTTCAGCCGATTTTCACCGTTCAAATTTTAAACTATTCTGCTATTTTTGCTCTTTCCTGCTACGATTTTTGCTATTTTTAACTATTATACTTTTTAAAATATTAAGCTTTTTTCCTTTAATTTGTCCCATTGAAATGAATGGGAAACTTCTGCAATTCTGCTAAAATTTGCTTGTTTTTGAAACTTAACTACTTCCTCATATTTTCACCTAGAACAACCATTCAAATTTTAAAATGTTCACAAATTATTGGGCTATTCAGGTATGATTCAGCTTTTTCAAATCTTCTACTGTTTTACTTTTATGCCTCTTAAAGTTTTGAGTTGCAAAATTGTGATTTTTCACAAAATACATGCGTTGTTATGGTTGCTATGCTCTTGGCTTCCAGTGTGTCACTGAAGGTTTTGCAGTCTTCTCTTCATGTCCGAACAACTGTTTGCTACTTGCTCAATTTTCACTCAACTTCCACAAATTATACATCAAAACGTAGGTATTTTTGCTGGCTTTCAGGAAATGTCACTATCATTGTTGTGGGATTTATAGAATTTTCGCAAATCTCCTCAGACCAACACAATGTCAGAAAACTCTCCATATAAAGTGAATGGAGAGCTTGTTCAAAATCATCGCTGGATTTCTGTAATGAGAGGCATATTCGAATCGTCATATCTCCTTAACGAAGCGACTTTAAGACATGAGGCTTGTCCCCGAATATCTTCAGACACCCCTGACGCTCACAATTCAAGAATTTCTTTCTCACCTATTACCGTTCTGAAATGAGTTGGACTTGTTTGAGGGTAGGAAATTCGTCCTTCGCTCAGATTTCTTCAGATTTCAAACTGTGGAAATGAACCACTTTTTTCTCTCGTCATAACTTTTTGTTGGATTTCCACAGAGACCTGAAAATTTCCATGATTGTTCACCAAAGCCTGCTGTCTCTTATGGTGAAAGAATGATATCGATACTCCAAATAGATTTCAAGTCACAAAGCGTTGTTTGAGGGCAAGTCAAGGCAGTTTTTGCTTCGCTCTACTCAGTTATGGTGCATTAGAAGTCAAATATCTTTAATAATTCATATTTTAATGATAAATTGTAAACACTGGAAGATTCCCCCATCTCTTCTGAACAAAACGGTGTAAGAATGACCGCTCTAGCCCCTACGGTTTGGAAATTATGGTCATTTGTTTGAGGGGAGTCCTCACTATGAGAAATAGGCTGCAATAATCCTGTGCCTCTCTGTGCTGCGTGTGTAAAAAGAGGCACCTGTTTTGGCGGGAAAAAGTACACAGGCTCTCTGATTGGTGGATTCAAATTCAGCAGCTCCCAGGCTGACCTAGAAACTTACTTCTCTCTCCCTGTGCAATTTTTTGCTGATTTTTTTCATTTAACAAGTATATTTGAGGGACCCTCAGCATGTTCAGCATTTTTTCAGCTGTCCATTTTGCTTTTCCAATTTTTCTGTTTAACTTATTACTATTGTGCTAAATCATACTATTTCTGCTATTTTATAAGATTTGTGCCTAATATAGTATTTCTGCTAAATTACAGTATTTCTGCTTTTTATACTATTTGTGCTAAAACATAGTATTTCTACTAAATGTAGTATTTATGCTTAATCATACCATTTCTGCTTTTTATGGGATTTGTGCCTAATATAGTATTTCTGCTTTTTATAGGATTTTTGCTCAAACATAGTATTTCTACTAAATGTAGTGTTTATGCTTAATCATCCTATTTCTGCTTTTTATAGGATTTGTGCTTAATATAGTATTTCTGCTAAATTATAGTATTTCTGCTTTTTATAGTATTTGTGCTAAAACATAGTATTTCTACTAAATGTAGTATTTATGCTTAATCATAGTATTTCTATATATTTCTGCCAGGTCCCCAGGCAGCCAATCCTCTGTGAGGACTTAGACATTCAAATTTTCAAATCAGGGCCTGCACGGTTTCCCAGCCAATCATATATGTGTCCTGAGGCATTCAAATTTGCATATTCGGGCCTTCATGGCTTCTAAGCCAGCCAATCATATCTGAGGGCTGAGGAATTCAAATCCACAAATCAGGGCCTGCACGGCTTCCCAGGCAGCCAATCATATATGTGGCCTCAGGCATTCAAATTTGCATATTGGGGAATTCGTGGCTTCTAAGTCAACAAGTCATCCATGTCGTATATCTCTAAAAATTCACATTTTAATGATAAATTGTTAACACTGGAAGATTCCCCCATCTCTTCTGAACAAAACGGTGTAAGAATGACCGTTCTAGCCCCTACGGTTAGGAAATTATGGTCATTTGTTTGTGGGGAGTCCTCACTATGAGAAATAGGCTGCAATAATCCTGTGCCTCTCTGTGCTGCGTGTGTAAAAAGATGCACCTGTTTTGGCGGGAAAACGTAAACAGCCACTCTGATTGGTGGATTTAAATTCGGCAGCTCTCTCCCTCTGTGTCTGTGTGTGTGTGTGTGTGTGTGTGTGTGTGTGTGTGTGTGTGTGTGTGTGTGTTTAGTGGGAGAGAGAGGACCCTGCCCTTATTTGGCAGCATGTCATTGTAGGATTTAAATTGAATATAGTTAGACTGGTTGACTGGATTAGAGCCTGTGTTTGTGTGTCCCTCTGTGCATTTCTGTTTCAATATGCCTCCATATTTGTAATTTTGTAAGTTATTACTATTCTGCTAAATCATAGTATTTCTGGTACTTTTCGGTACTTGTGCTAAATACAGTATTTCTGCTAAATCATACTATTTCTGCTTTTCATAAGATTTGTGCCTAATATAGTATTTCTGCTAAATTATAGTATTTGTTCTTTTTATAGGATTTGTGCCTAACATAGTATTTCTGCTAAATTATAGTATTTCTGCTTTTTATACTATTTGTGCCTAATATAGTATTTCTGCTTTTTATACTATTTGTGCCTAATATAGTATTTCTGCTTTTTATAGGATTTGTGCCTAATATAGTATTTCTGCTTTTTATAGGATTTGTACCTAATATAGTATTTCTGCTTTTTATACTATTTGTGCCTAATATAGTATTTCTGCTAAATTATAGTATTTCTGCTTTTTATAGTATTTGTGCTAAAACATAGTATTTCTACTAAATGTAGTATTTCGATATATATATCTGCCAGGTCCCCAGGCAGCCAATCCTCTCTGAGGACTGAGACATTCAAATTTTCAAATCAGGGCCTGCACGGCTTCCCAGCCAATCATATAAGTGTCCTGAGGCATTCAAATTTGCATATTGGGGCCTTCATGGCTTCTAAGCCAGCCAATCATATCTGAGGGCTGAGGAATTCAAATCCACAAATCAGGGCCTGCATGGCTTCCCAGCCAGCCAATCATATATGTGGCCTCAGCCATTCAAATTTGCATATTGGGGAATTCGTGGCTTCTAAGTCAATAAGTCATCCATGTCATATATCTCTAAAAATTCATATTTGAATGATAAATTGTCAACACTGGAAGATTCCCCAATCACTTCTGAACAAAACGGTGTAAGAATGACCGCTCTAGCCCCTACAGTTAGGAAATTATGGTCATTTGTTTGAGGGGAGTCCTCACTATGAGAAATAGACTGCAATAATCCTGTGCCTCTCTGTGCTGCGTGTGTAAAAAGATGCACCTGTTTTGGCGGGAAAACGTAAACAGCCACTCTGATTGGTGGATTTAAATTCGGCAGCTCTCTCCCTCTGTGTGTGTGTGTGTGTGTGTGTGTGTGTGTGTTTAGTGGGAGAGAGAGTACCCTGCCCTTATTTGGCAGCATGTCATTGTAGGATTTAAATTGAATATAGTTAGACTGGTTGACTGAATTGGATCTTGTGTGTGTGTCTCTCTGTGCATGTGTGTTTCCTCATGTGTACATATTTGTAATTGTGTGGCTGTCATAAATTTTTTTTCAGATTTTTGTCATTTAATAAGTATATTTGAGGGACCCTCAGCATGTTCAGCATTTTTTCAGCTGTCCATTTTGCTTTTCCAATTTTTCTGTTTAACTTATTACTATTGTGCTAAATCATACTATTTCTGCTATTTTATAAGATTTGTGCTTAATATACTATTTCTGCTTTTATAGGATTTGTGCTTAATATAGTATTTCTGCTTTTTATAAGATTTGTGCTTAATATAGTATTTCTGCTAAATGTAGTATTTATGCTTAATCATATTATTTCTGCTTTTCATAGGATTTGTGCTTAATATAGTATTTCTGCTAAATTTAGTATTTCTGATTAATTATAGTTTTTCTACTAAATCATAGTACAGTATTTCTGCTTTTTATGGGATTTGTGCTAAAACAAAGTATTCCTACTAAATGTAGTATTTATGCTTAATCATACCATTTCTGCTTTTTATAGGATTTGTGCTTAATATAGTATTTCTGCTAAATTATAGTATTTCTGCCAAATTATAATATTTGTGCTAAAACATAGTCTTAATTTAAAATTACAATATTCATAGTTCATCACAGTGTCTCTGGTAAATCACAATATTTCTGCTCTGTTGTACTATTTTTCTAAATCATAGTGTTTCTGTAATGTTTAAGTATTTTTGGCTAAATATATTCTTTCTGTTATCTTATACTATTTCTCCTAAATTCTTGTATTTTTGAGAAGTTATCATGTTTCTGGTAAGTTACAATATTTCTGCTAAATTCTGCTATGCTATTGTATCTCTGCCAAGTATTATGTTTCCTCTAAGATATTGCAGTTCTGCTAAGTTATTCCATTTTTGCAAACTTCATTTGCTTCTGCAAAGTTTTTACAATTTCTGCAACTTTTCAGCTTTTTCAGCTACTTTTTGCATACAGCTTCAGCTTTAAAGCATCCACACTGCATTTTCGCAGGAAATGCAAATTTTTCTAGTTATTAGTGTGAATGCTTGAAAAGCATTCACAGTATTGTTATTCTAATCTTTATTATTGTGTGGATGCTTTAAGCATCCACACTATTGAGTTCCTGTTTCTCTTTATTCTTTATACTTTATTCTAGTTGCTTCCGTACACTTTTCGCCGTTTAACTACTTCCACAATTTTTGTGCTATTTTCACCGTTCAAACTTTAAACTATTCAGCTATTTTTGCTAATTCCTGCTACGATTTTTGCTATTTTTAACTATTATACTTTTTAAAATATTAAGCTTTTTTCCTTTAATTTGTCCCATTGAAATGAATGGGAAACTTCTGCAATTCTGCTAAATTTTGCCTGTTTTTGAAACTTAACTACTTCCTCATATTTTCACCTAGAACAACCATTCAAACTTTAAAATGTTCACAAATTATTTGGCTATTCAGGTATGATTCAGCTTTTTCAAATGTTTTACTGTTTTACTTTTATGCCTCTTAAAGTTTTGAGTTGCAAAATTGTGATTTTTCACAAAATACATGTGTTGTTATGGTTGCTATGCTCTTGGCTTCCAGTGTGCCACTGAAGCTTTTGCAATTTTCACTTCATGTCCGAACAACTTCCTGCTACTTGCTCAATTTTCACTCAACTTCCACAAATTATACATCAAAACGTAGGTATTTTTGCTGGCTTTCAGAAAATGTCACCATCATTGTTGTGGGATTTATAGAATTTTTGCAAATCTCCTCAGACTAACACAAGGTCAGAAAACTCTCCATATAAAGTGAATGGAGAGCTTGTTCAAAATCACCGCTGGATTTCTGTAATGAGAGGCATATTCGAATCGTCATATCTCCTTAACGAAGCAAAGTTAAGACATGAGGCTTGTCCCCGAATATCTTCAGACACCCCTGACGCTCACAATTCAAGAATTTCTTTCTCACCTATTACCGTTCTGAAATGAGTTGGACTTGTTTGAGGGTAGGAAATTCGTCCTTCGCTCAGATTTCTTCAGATTTCAAACTGTGGAAATGAACCACTTTTTTCTCTCGTCATAACTTTTTGTTGGATTTCCACAGAGACCTGAAAATTTCCATGATTGTTCACCAAAGCCTGCTGTCTCTTACGGTGAAAGAATGATATCGATACTCCAAATAGATTTCGAGTTAGAAAGCGTTGTTTGAGGGCAAGTCAAGGCAGTTTTTGCTTCGCTCTACTCAGTTATGGTGCATTACAAGTCAAATATCTTTAATAATTCATATTTTAATGATAAATTGTAAACACTGGAAGATTCCCCCATCTCTTCTGAACAAAACGGTGTAAGAATGACCGCTCTAGCCCCTACGGTTTGGAAATTATGGTCATTTGTTTGAGGGGAGTCCTCACTATGAGAAATAGGCTGCAATAATCCTGTGCCTCTCTGTGCTGCGTGTGTAAAAAGAGGCACATGTTTTGGCGGGAAAAAGTACACAGGCTCTCTGATTGGTGGATTCAAATTCAGCAGCTCCCAGGCTGACCTAGAAACTTACTTCTCTCTCCCTGTGCATTTTTTTGCTGATTTTTTCATTTAACAAGTATATTTGAGGGACCCTCAGCATGTTCAGCATTTTTTCAGCTGTCCATTTTGCTTTTCCAATTTTTCTGTTTAACTTATTACTATTGTGCTAAATAATACTATTTCTGCTATTTTATAAGATTTGTGCCTAATATAGTATTTCTGCTAAATTACAATATTTCTGCTTTTTATACTATTTGTGCTAAAACATAGTATTTCTACTAAATGTAGTATTTATGCTTAATCATACTATTTCTGCTTTTTATGGGATTTGTGCCTAATATAGTATTTCTGCTTTTTATAGGATTTTTGCTCAAACATAGTATTTCTACTAAATGTAGTGTTTATGCTTAATCATCCTATTTCTGCTTTTTATAGGATTTGTGCTTAATATAGTATTTCTGCTAAATTATAGTATTTCTGCTTTTTATAGTATTTGTGCTAAAACATAGTATTTCTACTAAATGTAGTATTTATGCTTAATCATAGTATTTCTATATATTTCTGCCAGGTCCCCAGGCAGCCAATCCTCTGTGAGGACTGAGAAATTCAAATTTTCAAATCAGGGCCTGCACGGCTTCCCAGCCAATCATATATGTGTCCTGAGGCATTCAAATTTGCATATTGGGGCCTTCATGGCTTCTAAGCCAGCCAATCATATCTGAGGGCTGAGGAATTCAAATCCACAAATCAGGGCCTACACGGCTTCCCAGCCAGCCAATCATATATGTGGTCTCAGGCATTCATATTTGCATATTGGGGAATTCGTGGCTTCTAAGTCAACAAGTCATCCATGTCATATATCTCTAAAAATTCATATTTTAATGATAAATTGTCAACACTGGAAGATTCCCCCATCTCTTCTGAACAAAACAGTGTAAGAATGACCGCTCTAGCCCCTACGGTTAGGAAATTATGGTCATTTGTTTGAGGGGAGTCCTCACTATGAGAAATAGGCTGCAATAATCCTGTGCCTCTCTGTGCTGCTGCGTGTGTAAAAAGATGCACCTGTTTTGGCGGGAAAACGTAAACAGCCACTCTGATTGGTGGATTTAAATTCACCAGCTCTCTCCCTCTGTGTGTGTGTGTGTGTGTGTGTGTGTGTGTGTGTGTTTAGTGGGAGAGAGAGGACCCTGCCCTTATTTGGCAGCATGTCATTGTAGGATTTAAATTGAACATAGTTAGACTGGTTGACTGGATTAGAGCCTGTGTTTGTGTGTCCCTCTGTGCATTTGTGTTTCAATAAGTTATTACTATTCTGCTAAATCATAGTATTTCTGGTACTTTTCGGTACTTGTGCTAAATACAGTATTTCTGCTAAATCATACTATTTCTGCTTTTCATAGGATTTATGCCTAATATAGTATTTCTGCTAAATTATAGTATTTCTGCTTTTTATAGGATTTGTGCCTAACATAGTATTTCTGCTAAATTATAGTATTTCTGCTTTTTATAGGATTTGTGCTTAACATAGTATTTCTGCTAAATTATAGTATTTCTGCTTTTTATACTATTTGTTCTAAATTATAGTATTTCTGCTTTTTATAGGATTTGTGCTTAATATAGTATTTCTGCTAAATTATAGTTTTTCTTCTTTTTATAATATTTGTGCTAAAACATAGTATTTCTACTAAATGTAGTATTTATGCTTAATAATAGTATTTCTATATATTTCTGCCAGGTCCCCAGGCAGCCAATCCTCTGTGAGGACTGAGACATTCAAATTTTCAAATCAGGGCCTGCACAGTTTCCCAGCCAATCAAATAAGTGTCCTGAGGCATTCAAATTTGCATATTGGGGCCTTCGTGGCTTCTAAGCCAGCCAATCATATCTGAGGGCTGAGGAATTCAAATCCACAAATCAGGGCCTGCACGGCTTCCCAGCCAGCCAATCACATATGTGGTCTCAGGCATTCAAATTTGCATATTGGGGAATTCGTGGCTTCTAAGTCAACAAGTCATCCATGTCATATATCTCTAAAAATTCATATTTTAATATTAAATTGTCAACACTTGAAGATTCCCCCATCTCTTCTGAACAAAACGGTGTAAGAATGACCGTTCTAGCCCCTACGGTTAGGAAATTACGGTCATTTGTTTGAGGGGAGTCGTCACTATGAGAAATAGACTGCAAAAATCCTGTGTCTCTCTGTGCTGCTGCGTGTGTAAACAGATGCACCTGTTTTGGTGGGGAAAAGTGCACAGCCTCTCTGATTGGTGGATTCAAATTCACCAGCTCCCAGGCTGACCTAGAAACTTACTTCTCTCTCCCTGTGTGTGTGTGTGTGTGTGTGTGTGTGTGTGTGTGTGTGACAGAGAGAGAGAGAGAGAGAGAGAGAGAGAGAGAGAGAGAGAGAGAGAAAGGCTTTTAATGGGATGATCTCATTCTAAGATTTAAATTCAATATATTTAGACTGGTTGACTGAATTGGATCTTGTGTGTGGGTCTCTCTGTGCATGTGTGTTTCCTCATGTGTACATATTTGTGATTGTGTGGCTGTAATAAATTTTTTTGCAGATTTTTGTCATTTAACAAGTATATTTGAGGGACCCTCAGCATGTTCAGCATTTTTTCAGCTGTCCATTTTGCTTTTCCAATTTTTCTGTTTAACTTATTACTATTGTGCTAAATCATACTATTTCTGCTATTTTATAAGATTTGTGCTTAATATACTATTTCTGCTTTTATAGGATTTGTGCTTAATATAGTATTTCTGCTAAATGTAGTATTTATGCTTAATCATACTATTTCTGCTTTTCATAGTATTTGTGCTTAATATAGTATTTCTGCTAAATTTAGTATTTCTGATTAATTATAGTTTTTCTACTAAATCATAGTACAGTATTTCTGCTTTTTATGGGATTTGTGCTAAAACAAAGTATTTCTACTAAATGTAGTATTTGTGCTTAATCATACCATTTCTGCTTTTTATAGGATTTGTGCTTAATATAGTATTTCTGCTAAATTATAGTATTTCTGCCAAATTATAATATTTGTGCTAAAACATAGTCTCAATTTAAAATTACAATATTCATAGTTCATCACAGTGTCTCTGGTAAATCACAATATTTCTGCTCTGTTGTACTATTTTTCTAAATCATAGTGTTTCTGTAATGTTTAAGTATTTTTGGCTAAATATATTCTTTCTGTTATCTTATACTATTTCTCCTAAATTCTTGTATTTTTGAGAAGTTATCATGTTTCTGGTAAGTTACAATATTCCTGCTAAATTCTGCTATGCTATTGTATTTCTGCCAAGTATTATGTTTCCTCTAAGATATTGCAGTTCTGCTAAGTTATTCCATTTTAGCAAACTTCTTTTGCTTCTGCAAAGTTTTTACAATTTCTGCAACTTTTCAGCTTTTTCAGCTACTTTTTGCATACAGCTTCAGCTTTAAGCATCCACACTGCATTTTCGCAGGAAATGCAAATTTTTCTAGTTATTATTATATTTTATTTTTCCGTACGTTTTTTGAAAGCCTACTCCTTCAAAACCGTTCAACTTAGAAAAACCATTCAAACATCGTTAGATTCCTATTATTTTGGACAACATTGCTTCTATTTTTCTCATTTTTAACATTTATATTTTTAATTTTATTCAACTTTATTCA
The DNA here is from genome assembly GCF_057381915.1 of Diplotaxodon limnothrissa. Taxonomy (NCBI): domain Eukaryota; kingdom Metazoa; phylum Chordata; class Actinopteri; order Cichliformes; family Cichlidae; genus Diplotaxodon; species Diplotaxodon limnothrissa. The sequence goes on along the minus strand of NC_140617.1, from coordinate 22,999,850 downwards.
ACAAAAATTTCCCATGTATTTCAATGGGGAGACCCTTCAAATCCTCATTCAACTTACTCATTTTTAAACTCTTACTACTTCCACATACATTGACATAGAGCCACCATTCAAACTTTAAAACGAAGACAAGACATTCAACTATTCAACTTGTATTTATCTTTTCAATATCTATTATACTTTTTCTTCAGTTCCAGTTTAAGTTTCATGATGTTTTTTCACCCGTTTCAGAGTTTATAATGGGTGTGTATGGGACGGAATGTTGGGGCTAGAGTGAGACAGCTCAACTGCTAGAGTGAGAGGAGCAAAAAAATTAATCTTAAAATCTTTTTTAAAACTGCTGCTGTGTCCACAGCGTTTGCTCTACAGGTATGATTTTACCCTCAAAACGTAGCCATGGCTGTCCTCTTTCATCCAATGTGTTTACTATTGTCCTAGGTGTTATGGTTCTTTCGTAAATGTCACCAATGCACAGCCTCCTCCCTCCAACTCTTCCATAGACTCTAATGTTAAAATGGCTCAGAAGGTTCGTTTGAAAATCAGAAGAGCATGGTGTCTTTCCACTGTCACCACGTCCATATAATAAGCTCCACAGGCATGAAAACTGAGAATTAGGTAGACTAGACATTGCTGTCGCTCACGGTGAAAGAATTTTGTCAATACGACTTTTACTTTTCATTTGGGAGCGATTTGTTTCGGCCTGACTTTTCTGTTCATTTTAAGCAGCAAAAGTGAGGCGCATGTCTGTGTGCGTGTGTATGGAGCCATTGGGTGCAGTCACTATAGCAACCAGGCTCACACCTGCCTGCTTAATGAGCTCTGCCTGCCACTCTGCCAAGATTCATCTTAAACACTTCTCTTTCAACTGCTGCTGTGTCCACAGTGTTACAGCCATCATTTTACCCTCAAAACGTCGCCATCGTTGTTCTTTTTCCAACATCTTGTCTTTCAAAGCTCAGAGATGTAAACTTTTTAAACTGTGTGGGTCCAAGTGGAGGGATCACATTTTAGTCATTCAGTGATTCAAAGAATATGACCTTTTAATATTTTTTCAGATGTTTTCTGACTCTAAATGTTCTTTTCTCATTTCTTAGGTTTTTCTAATTTACAATTAAAACATTTTCAGTTTTTTCCAACTTCTTCTTCTGTGTAACCTTCAGCTTTTAGCAGTTCAGCACTTTTGTTTTCAGGTTAAATTCGGGTTTTTTTTTTTTATCTCATTCAAGATTTTTAACTTAAATTCAGTAATTAATTCATTTCAGTGCATACATTCAGATTCAAGCATTCACACTGCAGTTTCTTCAGAAAATGCACTTTCTAGTTATATTTTATTATTTTTCCGTACGTTTTTTGAAAGCCTACTCCTTCAAAACCGTTCAACTTAGAAAAACCATTCAAACATCGTTAGATTCCTATTCTTTTGGACAACATTGCTTCTATTTTTCTCATTTTTAACATTTATATTTTTAATTTTATTCAACTTTATTCAACAAAAATTTATAATGTATTTCAATGGGGAGACCCTTCAAATTCTCATTCAACTTACTCATTTTTAAACTCTTACTACTTCCACATACATTGACATAGAGCCACCATTCAAACTTTAAAACGAAGACAAGACATTCAACTATTCAACTTGTATTTATCTTTTCAATATCTATTATACTTTTTCTTCAGTTCCAGTTTAAGTTTCATGATGTTTTTTCACCCGTTTCAGAGTTTATAATGGGTGTGTATGGGACGGAATGTTGGGGCTAGAGTGAGGCAGCTCAACTGCTAGAGTGAGAGGAGCAAAAAAATTAATCTTAAAATCTTTTTTAAAACTGCTGCTGTGTCCGCAGCGTTTGCTCTACAGGTATGATTTTACCCTCAAAATGTAGCCATCGCTGTCCTCTTTCATCCAATGTGTTTACTATTGTACTAGGTGTTATGGTTCTTTCATAAATGTCACCAATGCACAGCCTCCTCCCTCCAACTCTTCCATAGACTCTAATGTTAAAATCGCTCAGAAGGTTGGTTTGAAAATCAGAAGAGCATGGTGTCTTTCCACTGTCACCATGTCCATATAATAAACTCCACAGGCATGAAAACTGAGAATTCAGTAGACTAGAAGCTGCTGTCGCTCACGGTGAAAGAATTTTGTCAATACGACTTTTACTTTTCATTTGGGAACGATTTGTTTCGGCCTGACTTTTCTGTTCATTTTAAGCAGCAAAAGTGAGGCGCATGTCTGTGTACGTGTGTATGGAGCCATTGGGTGCGGTCACTATAGCAACCAGGCTCACACCTGCCTGCTTAACGAGCTCTGCCTGCCACTGTACCAAGATTCATCTTAAGCACTTCTCTTTCAACTGTTGCTGTGTCCACAGTGTTACAGCCATCATTTTACCCTCAAATTGTCGCCATTATTGTTCTCTTTCCAACACCGTGTCTTTCAAAGCTCAGGCATTTAAACTTTTTAAACCGTGTGGATCAAAGTGGAGGGATCACATTTTCTTCATTCAGTGATTCAAAGAATATGACCTTTTAATATTCATTCAGATGTTTTCTGACTCTAAATGTTCTTTTCTCATTTCTTAGGGTTTTCTAATTTACATTTAAAGCATTTTCAGCTTTTTTCCAACTTCTTCTTCTGTGTAACCTTCAGCTTTTAGCAGTTCAGCACCTTTGTTTTCAGGTTAAATTTGATTTTTTGATTTTTTTTTAAATTTCATTCAATATTTTTAACTCAAAATTCAGCAATTAATTCATTTCAGTGCATACATTCAGATTCAAGCATTCACACTGCAGTTTCTTCAGAAAATGCACTTTCTAGTTATTAGTGTGAATGCTTGAAAAGCATTCACAGTATTGTTATTCGAATCTTTATTAGTGTGAATGCTTGAAAAGCATTCACAGTATTGTTATTCGAATCTTTATTATTATTATATATTCCGTACGTTTTTTGGCATCTAACTCCTTCAAAACCGTTCAACTTAGAAAAACCATTCAAACATCGTTAGATTCCTATTATTTTGGACATGACTGCTTCTATTTTTCTCATTTTTAACATTTATATTTTTAATTTTATTCAACTTTATTCAACAAAAATTTCCCATGTATTTCAATGGGGAGACCCTTCAAATTCTCATTCAACTTACTCATTTTTAAACGCTTACTACTTCCACATACATTGACATAGAGCCACCATTCAAACTTTAAAACGAAGACAAGACATTCAACTATTCAACTTGTATTTATCTTTTCAATATCTATTATACTTTTTCTTCAGTTCCAGTTTAAGTTTCATGATGTTTTTTCAGCCGTTTCAGAGTTTATAATGGGTGTGTATGGGACGGAATGTTGGGGCTAGAGTGAGACAGCTCAACTGCTAGAGTGAGAGGAGCAAAAAAATTAATCTTAAAATCTTTTTTAAAACTGCTGCTGTGTCCGCAGCGTTTGCTCTACAGGTATGATTTTACCCTCAAAACGTAGCCATCGCTGTCCTCTTTCATCCAATGTGTTTACTATTGTACTAGGTGTTATGGTTCTTTCATAAATGTCACCAATGCACAGCCTCCTCCCTCCAACTCTTCCATAGACTCTAATGTTAAAATGGCTCAGAAGGTTGGTTTGAAAATCAGAAGAGCATGGTGTCTTTCCACTGTCACCACGCCCATATAATAAACTCCACAGGCATGAAAACTGAGAATTTGGTAGACTAGACATTGCTGTCGCTCACAGTGAAAGAATTTTGTCAATACGACTTTTACTTTTCATTTGGGAACGATTTGTTTCGGCCTGACTTTTCTGTTCATTTTAAGCAGCAAAAGTGAGGTGCATGTCTGTGTCCGTGTGTATGGAGCCATTGGGTGCGGTCACTATAGCAACCAGGCTCACACCTGCCTGCTTAACGAGCTCTCTCTCTCTCTCTGCCAAGATTTATCTCAAACACTTCTCTTTCAACTGCTGCTGTGTCCACAGTGTTTGCTCTACAGCCATCATTTTACCCTCAAAAAGTCACCATCGTTGTTCTCTTTCCAACACCGTGTCTTTAAAAGCTCAGAGATGTAAACTTTTAAAACTGTGTGGATCCAAGTGGAGGGATCACATTTTAGTCATTCAGTGATTCAAAGAATACGAACTTTTAATATTCATTCAGATGTTTTCTGACTCTAAATTTTCTTTTCTCATTTCTTAGGTTTTTCTAATTTACAATTAAAACATTTTCAGCTTTTTTCCAACTTCTTCTTCTGTGTAACCTTCAGCTTTTAGCAGTTCAGCACTTTTGTTTTCAGGTTAAATTCAGGTTGTTTTTTTTTTTTTTATCTCATTCAAAATTTTTAACTCAAAATTCAGCAATTAATTCATTTCAGTCCATACATTCAGATTCAAGCATTCACACTGCAGTTTCTTCAGAAAATGCACTTTCTAGTTATTATTATATATTCCGTACGTTTTTTGGCATCTAACTCCTTCAAAACCGTTCAACTTAGAAAAACCATTCAAACACCGTTAGATTCCTATTCTTTTGGACATGACTGCTTCTATTTTTCATATTTTTAACATTTATATTTTTAATTTTATTCAACTTTATTCAACAAAAATTTCCCATGTATTTCAATGGGGAGACCCTTCAAATTCTCATTCAACTTACTCATTTTTAAACTCTTACTACTTCCACATACATTGACATAGAGCCACCATTCAAACTTTAAAACGAAGACAAGACATTCAACTATTCAACTTGTATTTATCTTTTCAATATCTATTATACTTTTTCTTCAGTTCCAGTTTAAGTTTCATGATGTTTTTTCACCCGTTTCAGAGTTTATAATGGGTGTGTATGGGACGGAATGTTGGGGCTAGAGTGAGGCAGCTCAACTGCTAGAGTGAGAGGAGCAAAAAAATTAATCTTAAAATCTTTTTTAAAACTGCTGCTGTGTCCGCAGCGTTTGCTCTACAGGTATGATTTTACCCTCAAAACGTAGCCATCGCTGTCCTCTTTCATCCAATGTGTTTACTATTGTCCTAGGTGTTATGGTTCTTTCGTAAATGTCACCAATGCACAGCCTCCTCCCTCCAACTCTTCCATAGACTCTAATGTTAAAATGGCTCAGAAGGTTCGTTTGAAAATCAGAAGAGCATGGTGTCTTTCCACTGTCACCACGTCCATATAATAAACTCCACAGGCATGAAAACTGAGAATTCAGTAGACTAGACATTGCTGTCACTCACGGTGAAAGAATTTTGTCAATACGACCTATACTTTTCATTTGGGAACGATTTGTTTCGGCCTGACTTTTCTGTTCATTTTAAGCAGCAAAAGTGAGGCGCATGTCTGTGTGCGTGTGTATGGAGCCATTGGGTGCAGTCACTATAGCAACCAGGCTCACACCTGCCTGCTTAATGAGCTCTGCCTGCCACTCTGCCAAGATTCATCTTAAACACTTCTCTTTCAACTGCTGCTGTGTCCACAGTGTTACAGCCATCATTTTACCCTCAAAACGTCGCCATCGTTCTTCTCTTTCCAACACTGTGTCTGTCAAAGCTCAGACTTTTCAATTTTTTAAACTGTGTGGATCCAAGTGGAGGGATTTTAGTCATTCAGTGATTCAAAGAATAGGACCTTTTAATATTCTTTCAGATGTTTTGTGACTCTAAATTTTCTTTTCTCATTTCTTATCTTTTTCTAATTTACATTTTAAACATTTTCAGCTATTTTCCAACTTCTGTGTGAACATCAGCTTTTAGCACTTTTGTTTTCAGATTAAATTTTGTTTTCTTTTTATCTAATTCAAAATTTTTAACTTAAATTCAGCATTTTATTCATTTCAGTGCATACATTCAGATTCAAGCATTCACACTGCAGTTTCTTCAGAAAATGCACTTTCTAGTTATTATTATTATATATTCCGTACGTTTTTTGGCATCTCACTCCTTCAAAACCGCTCAACTTAGAAAAACCATTCAAACACCGTTAGATTCCTATTCTTTTGGACATGAATGCTTCTACTTTTCTCATTTTTAACATTTATATTTTTAATTTTATTCAACTTTATTTAACAAAAATTTATAATGTATTTCAATGGAGAGACCCTTCAAATCCTCATTCAACTTATTCATTTTTAAACTCTTACTACTTCCACATACATTGACATAGAGCCACCATTCAAACTTTAAAACGAAGACAAGACATTCAACTATTCAACTTGTATTTATCTTTTCAATATCTATTATACTTTTTCTTCAGTTCCAGTTTAAGTTTCATGATGTTTTTTCACCCGTTTCAGAGTTTATAATGGGTGTGTATGGGACGGAATGTTGGGGCTAGAGTGAGGCAGCTCAACTGCTAGAGTGAGAGGAGCAAAAAAATTAATCTTAAAATCTTTTTTAAAACTGCTGCTGTGTCCGCAGCGTTTGCTCTACAGGTATGATTTTACCCTCAAAACGTAGCCATCGCTGTCCTCTTTCATCCAATGTGTTTACTATTGTCCTAGGTGTTATGGTTCTTTCGTAAATGTCACCAATGCACAGCCTCCTCCCTCCAACTCTTCCATAGACTCTAATGTTAAAATGGCTCAGAAGGTTCGTTTGAAAATCAGAAGAGCATGGTGTCTTTCCACTGTCACCACGTCCATATAATAAACTCCACAGGCATGAAAACTGAGAATTCAGTAGACTAGACATTGCTGTCACTCACGGTGAAAGAATTTTGTCAATACGACTTTTACTTTTCATTTGGGAACGATTTGTTTCGGCCTGACTTTTCTGTTCATTTTAAGCAGCAAAAGTGAGGCGCATGTCTGTGTACGTGTGTATGGAGCCATTGGGTGCGGTCACTATAGCAACCAGGCTCACACCTGCCTGCTTAACGAGCTCTGCCTGCCACTGTACCAAGATTCATCTTAAACACTTCTCTTTCAACTGCTGCTGTGTCCACAGTGTTACAGCCATCATTTTACCCTCAAATTGTCGCCATTATTGTTCTCTTTCCAACACCGTATCTTTCAAAGCTCAGGCATTTAAACTTTTTAAACTGTGTGGATCAAAGTGGAGGGATCACATTTGAGTCATTCAGTGATTCAAAGAATATGACCTTTTAATATTCATTCAGATGTTTTCTGACTCTAAATGTTCTTTTCTCATTTCTTAGGGTTTTCTAATTTACATTTAAAACATTTTCAGTTTTTTTCCAACTCCTTCTTCTGTGTAACCTTCAGCTTTTAGCAGTTCAGCACCTTTGTTTTCAGGTTAAATTCGGGGTTTTTTTTGTTTTGTTTTATGTCATTCAACATTTTTAACTTAGAATTCAGCAATTAATTCATTTCAGTGCATACATTCAGATTCAAGCATTCACACTGCAGTTTCTTCAGAAAATGCACTTTCTAGTTATCTATTATTCCATATTCCGTACGTTTTTTGGCATCTAACTCCTTCAAAACCGTTCAACTTAGAAAAACCATTCAAACACCGTTAGATTCCTATTCTTTTGGACATGACTGCTTCTATTTTTCTCATTTTTAACATTTATATTTTTAATTTTATTCAACTTTATTCAACAAAAATTTATAATGTATTTCAATGGGGAGACCCTTCAAATTCTCATTCAAATTCCTCCTCTTTAAACTGTATCTACTTCCACATACGTTGACATAGAGCCACCATTCAAACTTTAAAACGAAGACAAGACATTCAACTATTGAACTTGTATTTATCTTTTCAATATCTATTATACTTTTTCTTCAGTTCCAGTTTAAGTTTCATGATGTTTTTTCACCCGTTTCAGAGTTTATAATGGGTGTGTATGGGACGGAATGTTGGGGCTAGAGTGAGGCAGCTCAACTGCTAGAGTGAGAGGAGCAAAAAAATTAATCTTAAAATCTTTTTTAAAACTGCTGCTGTGTCCGCAGCGTTTGCTCTACAGGTATGATTTTACCCTCAAAACGTAGCCATCGCTGTCCTCTTTCATCCAATGTGTTTACTATTGTCCTAGGTGTTATGGTTCTTTCGTAAATGTCACCAATGCACAGCCTCCTCCCTCCAACTCTTCCATAGACTCTAATGTTAAAATGGCTCAGAAGGTTCGTTTGAAAATCAGAAGAGCATGGTGTCTTTCCACTGTCACCACGTCCATATAATAAACTCCACAGGCATGAAAACTGAGAATTCAGTAGACTAGACATTGCTGTCACTCACGGTGAAAGAATTTTGTCAATATGACTTTTACTTTTCATTTGGGAACGATTTGTTTCGGCCTGACTTTTCTGTTCATTTTAAGCAGCAAAAGTGAGGCGCATGTCTGTGTACGTGTGTATGGAGCCATTGGGTGCGGTCACTATAGCAACCAGGCTCACACCTGCCTGCTTAACGAGCTCTGCCTGCCACTGTACCAAGATTCATCTTAAGCACTTCTCTTTCAACTGCTGCTGTGTCCACAGTGTTACAGCCATCATTTTACCCTCAAATTGTCGCCATTATTGTTCTCTTTCCAACACCGTATCTTTCAAAGCTCAGGCATTTAAACTTTTTAAACTGTGTGGATCAAAGTGGAGGGATCACATTTGAGTCATTCAGTGATTCAAAGAATATGACCTTTTAATATTCATTCAGATGTTTTCTGACTCTAAATGTTCTTTTCTCATTTCTTAGGGTTTTCTAATTTACATTTAAAACATTTTCAGTTTTTTTCCAACTCCTTCTTCTGTGTAACCTTCAGCTTTTAGCAGTTCAGCACCTTTGTTTTCAGGTTAAATTCGTTTTTTTTTTTTTTGTTTTTTATCTCATTCAATATTTTTAACTCAAAATTCAGCAATTAATTCATTTCAGTGCATACATTCAGATTCAAGCATTCACACTGCAGTTTCTTCAGAAAATGCACTTTCTAGTTCCATTTTATTATTATCTATTCCGTACGTTTTTTGAAAGCCTACTCCTTCAAAACCGTTCAACTTAGAAAAACCATTCAAACACCATTAGATTCCTATTCTTTTGGACATGATTGCTTGTATTTTTCTCATTTTTAACATTTATATTTTTAATTTTATTCAACTTTATTCAACAAAAATTTCCCATGTATTTCAATGGGGAGACCCTTCAAATTCTCATTCAACTTACTCATTTTTAAACTCTTACTACTTCAACATACGTTCACATAGAGCCACCATTCAAACTTTAAAACGAAGACAAGACATTCAACTATTCAACTTGTATTTATCTTTTCAATATCTATTATACTTTTTCTTCAGTTCCAGTTTAAGTTTCATGATGTTTTTTCACCCGTTTCAGAGTTTATAATGGGTGTGTATGGGACGGAATGTTGGGGCTAGAGTGAGGCAGCTCAACTGCTAGAGTGAGAGGAGCAAAAAAAATAATCTTAAAATCTTTTTTAAAACTGCTGCTGTGTCCGCAGCGTTTGCTCTACAGGTATGATTTTACCCTCAAAACGTAGCCATGGCTGTCCTCTTTCATCCAATGTGTTTACTATTGTACTAGGTGTTATGGTTCTTTCATAAATGTCACCAATGCACAGCCTCCTCCCTCCAACTCTTCCATAGACTCTAATGTTAAAATGGCTCAGAAGGTTGGTTTGAAAATCAGAAGAGCATGGTGTCTTTCCACTGTCACCACGTCCATATAATAAACTCCACAGACATGAAAACTGAGAATTTGGTAGACTAGACATTGCTGTCGCTCACAGTGAAAGAATTTTGTCAATACGACTTTTACTTTTCATTTGGGAACGATTTGTTTCGGCCTGACTTTTCTGTTCATTTTAAGCAGCAAAAGTGAGGTGCATGTCTGTGTCCGTGTGTATGGAGCCATTGGGTGCGGTCACTATAGCAACCAGGCTCACACCTGCCTGCTTAACGAGCTCTCTCTGCCACTCTGCCAAAATTAATCTTAAACACTTCTCTTTCAACTGCTGCTGTGTCCACAGTGTTAAAGCCATCATTTTACCCTCAAAACGTCGCCATCGTTGTTCTTTTTCCAACATCTTGTCTTTCAAAGCTCAGAGATGTAAACTTTTTAAACTGTGCGGGTCCAAGTGGAGGGATCACATTTTAGTCATTCAGTGATTCAAAGAATATGACCTTTTAATATTCTTTCAGATGTTTTCTGACTCTAAATGTTCTTTTCTCATTTCTTAGGTTTTTCTAATTTACAATTAAAACATTTTCAGCTTTTTTCCAACTTCTTCTTCTGTGTAACCTTCAGCTTTTAGCAGTTCAGCACCTTTGTTTTCAGGTTAAATTTGGTTTTTTTTGTTGTTTTTTTAAAATTTCATTTAATATTTTTAACTCAAAATTCAGCAATTAATTCATTTCAGTGCATACATTCAGATTCAAGCATTCACACTGCAGTTTCTTCAGAAAATGCACTTTCTAGTTATTTAGTGTTTTTCTTCCACCATGTGACATTTAGCAGTACAGAATGTGAAACGTTTCTGCTCATTTTCACTGCAATAAACTACTGCATGAGAGACGCAAGTCATAATCACTCTCGTGATTCTTTTCCCACTGTTTTCAGGGGTGTAACAATGGTTCACTCGTTAAACTGAAAGAAAGATGCTGTAATCACAGGAGTCGCACATGTGTCCACTGTACCATCTGGGAACTCTTCTTGTTTAGCACTCGTAATAACACAAACACTAAATCCTCGTTCTGAGACTGTCACCTGTCTGTCTGTCCTGCACTCTCTCTGTTTTTCTTTCTCTCTGATTGTGGAATAAAAGTATGAACATGTATTCATAAGTTACACTTGTGTTTGAATCCTTATCACACATTTGATTTCCATGTGTGACAACTGCTAACCAGATTCTTACTCTGGATGGCACTACCTTGGCCTCCACTGGGAGGAACCTTGGAGTCCATTTTTGAACATTTTTGTCTCAGAGTGATGCTGAAAAACTAGTTCATGCATTTATTACTTGGGCTACTTGGACTACTGTAATTCATTATTATCAGGATGTCCTAAAAACTCCCTGAAAAGCCTTCAGCTAATCCAAAATGCTGCAGCAAGAGTACTGACAGGGACTAGAAAGAGAGAGCATATTTCTCCTGTTTTGGCTTCCCTTCATTGGCTTCCTGTTAAATCCAGAATTGAATTCAAAATCCTGCTCCTCACATACAAGGTCTTAAATAATCAGGCCCCATCTTATCTTAATGACCTTGTAGTACCATATCACCCCATTAGAGCACTTCGCTCTCGCTCTGCAGGCCTACTTGTTGTTCCTAGAGTATTTAAAAGTAGAATGGGAGGGAGAGCCTTCAGTTTTCAGGCCCCTCTTCTGTGGAACCAGCTTCCAGTTTGGATTCGGGAGACAGACACTATCTCTACTTTTAAGATTAGGCTTAAAACTTTCCTTTTTGGTAAAGCATATAGTTAGGGCTGGACCAGGTGACCCTGGATCCTCCCTTAGTTATGCTGCAATAGATGTAGGCTGCCGGGGGATTCCCATGATGCATTGAGTTTCTCCTTTCCAGTGACCTTTCTCACTCACTATGTGTTAATCGACCTCTCTGCATTGAATCATATCTGTTATTAACCTCTGTCTCTCTTCCACAGCATGTCTTTTATCCTGTCTTCCTTCTCTCACCCCAACCGGTCGCAGCAGATGGCCGCCCCTCCCTGAGCCTGGTTCTGCCGGAGGTTTCTTCCTGTTAAAAGGGAGTTTTTCCTTCCCAAAGTGCCAAAGTGCTTGCTCATAGGGGGTCATATGATTGTTGGGTTTTTCTCTGCATCTATGAAGCGCCTTGAGGCGACTTTTGTTGTGATTTGGCGCTATATAAATAAAATTGAATTGAATTGAATTGAAATTGAACCAGGACGAGCCTGCTAAGGACAAAAGTCATTCCAGCCCTGCGGGAGTTGGAGATGAAACAGAAGCACCAAAAAGTGTGCTATGACCGATCAGCAAGAGACATGGACTCTTTGAAGCTAGGGAACAGTGTCAGAGTTCAGCCTTTTGACCGCCATTCCACTTGGAGCAGGGGAGTGGTGATTGGGACTGTTGACCCGAGGTCCTATGAGGTGCAGTTGGATTCTGGAAGTGTCCTGAGGAGGAATCGGACGCACCTGAGACATGCAGGCATGATAGATCAAGAAAACGCCATGACAGACACTGGGGTGCTGAGCAGCTCAGTGACAGCTCAGTCAGAAACTCGTGAGCAGCAGATCAAGACTGACGAGGTTTCAGGGGGTGTCAGGACAAGGTCAGGCCGAAACGTGGTTCAGCCACTTGGGTACAAGGACTATGTTACATAATGAGGACTTGACAGCCTGTATTGTTTGAGGGGAAGAGTTGTGTATTCGGTGGAAATTGATGTTCACTATAGTTTGCAGAAATGTACGTTTGAATAGTGAAATGCTTTTGTATTCTTTGAGTGTTTCATATTGTTTTGTCCCTCAGTAAGAAGAAGGACAAATCAAAACAAAAAACAAGGACTTCTGATGTTTTAAAATAAAAAAAATAAATAAAAAAAAGAGAAGGGATGTAATAATGTGAATTATTGTTTGCAGGACGATTCGTTCCACAATGGATTGTGTTGCTGCACAGACGTTTTAGAGTGTGACACAAGTAACGAGTGTTGGGCCAGATCGTTAGGCTGTATGTTATTGTTTACATGGCAGAGGGCCAATCTGAGTCGCATGTCTTGTTAATAAACCTTACCCCTGTTGGGTAGGAAACAGATATTCTGGAGTCTGTTGTGAATGAGACCAGAATATAACATCCGCCTCCTGATAGTCAACCTCCACCGGCCCAGGACTCACAGAGGCGGGGCAATGGGAGGGACACTGGGGGAGTGGCCAGCAGTGAATCAGCAAACGGGTGTGGGAGGGGACCCAGCCCACGGCCTGCCTATCTGGTCTCCACTACAGTGGCAGCTACGTTAACCCGAGCTGCGTGAGTGGCGAGATAGTCTTGATATGCTAGAGAACACACAATTCAGGAAGAAGACAAATTAATTTGTTTTATATAATGAAATTATCTTTCCTCGAAAACAAATGCAATGTTAATAGAAGAAACTGGAAGACTGAAGAGAAATAGCTCCATGTGTTGTGTGAGAATATTTAATTTGTAATTTCCATCAGCTTTTTGCTTCTTCTTTAACCATACTAGACATTTGTCTTTTGATACATTGGATTGCCTTTCTTAATTTTTGCAATGTTGCATGTCCCGTGCTAACGTTATTAAGTAGTTTTGTGTGGAACTGATATCCTTTAAATCTCTCCTTCTGTTTGTATTTTATACATCACGCTCCTCCAGGTTTGACCAAGACTTAGAAAGCAAACACAGGTAGATGTAAAGCCAAAGGTTATTGGAAGTGAGCACACCAAACAAATGTTTTAGTTTGCATACAGCAAAGTGTAACCATTGCTTTCTTCTCATTAGAGAACCAAATGAAGTCATCATTCATACTGTCATGCCATTACCATGATGGAAAACAACACATGAATGAGAATTTGAAAGACAATTAAAAACCATAAAAAGACCATTAAAGAATAATATAGCTTCAAACTGTTCCCATAATTTAATTTTAAACACACAGGGGAAATTAATATACCTGTACTGTAAACACAATTATAGATTGTAAGAGTAATATTTTTAAAGGTATTTTCCCTTGTCTGCCTTTCCATCTCCTTTTCTTCTTTTTCTGTTTTTAATGTATTTTCTTTTGTGTGTCTGTGACAAAATGTGAGGACTGTATATAATTGTTTTTAATTTAATTTTTATCCTTTTGTTACAATCATAACATTTATCAAAACATGTTCTACATTTTCCTATTACATAGATTTACTATTTACAGTGAGGTTTATAAAGTAGGATAGTTTAAAAAAAGAATTCAGTCAAAGCCCTGTCAAGCCCAGCAGTTTCTGAAACCTCACATGTGGCATTTGCACTGTTACATAACCACCTGCCTGAATACAAAATGAGGAATTAGTTTTGGATGTGCCCTGCCATACACAACATGCAGAGACTTGGTCAGTTACTGGGTACTGCAAACCAAACAATTTTGTTGCACTACGCACTAAATATAGTATTAGCTGGAAACTTTCATTCCTTATTGACTTTCCTATTCGGATGCTGCAGAAGGTTTGGAAACATTGCTCAAAATGTTGGTTCAAAACATCCACTTCACCTGACCGCAAATAATTGAAGTTTTGGTGTGTTTCTCCCCGGGATAACTTTTTTCACTCCAGTTTAGAGATGGCTCACCTGCTGCTTCTAGGTTTGATTTACAGTATGTGGGAGAAAACTGACACAGCAAACTCCCAAAAAGGTTTTAAAAAAGCATCAGCTGCAGCAACCATAGCACAGGACCATATTATACATTCACTATGTTCACTCTTTTATATACTGACAAAAAATACATAAACAAAAATACAATCGCAGTCACGCTAAGGAAGCCGACCCAGCCCCAAAAGTCACTACCCTGGAAAAATGAAAATCTGTAGCTTAAGTTTTTGTCTGTAAATGGTCTAATTGCTTCTGAAAATCCACTAAATTAAAAGTCCACAGGCCTCATGTGAAAGAGTGCACAACTGTATCACATGGTATGATAAACGATGCCATGACTGTATACAATGTTATGAAAAGTTAAATGAAAGTATTTGCCCCATCCTAATTTCTAACCCTAACCCATTCATCATACTTACATGTCATCAAAAACATTTAATATTAGACAAAAACAACCTGAAAATAATATCAAAATCCATTTTTTTTAAATGATGAGTTCTTTTATTAAGAGAAAAGAAGCATTTCAAATCCTACTTGGCCCTGAGTGAAACAAGAAATGTGGTTGTACCAGTTAGTAGATTTATTGTTGTTGTGCACATGTATCAAAGACCAAAGAATTGATTGTGGATTTTAGGAGGACCAGGAAACCAGTGACCCCTGTTTCAATCCAGGTGGTCGAATTGGACATTGTGGAGGACTATGAATACCTTGAAATACACAAAGACAATAAATTGAACTTGGTTAAAGACACCACTGCACTTTACAGGAAGGGCCAGAGTGGTCTCTGTTTTCTGAGGCGGCTGAGGTCCTTCAACATCTGTCAGACAACGCTCAGGACTTTCTGAGTCTGTTGTGGCCGGTGCCGTCCTCTATGCTGTTGCATGCTGGGGCAGCAGGTTGAAGGTCACAGATGCCAACAGACTCACTAAACTGATCTGCAAGCCCAATAATGTTGTGTGGATGGAGATGGACTCCCTTAAGGTGGTGTCAGAGAAGCAGATGTTGTCCAAAATAAGGACAATGCTGGACAATACCTCCCATCTACTCCATGACATTCCGGCTATTCACAGGAGCACGTTCAGTGCATTACATTACAAATGCACACAGAAAATCATTCCTGCCTGCGGCTATAAAATTCCTCTATCTAGTTTTCAGTACACACTGCAGTAGTTGCACACAATTAGTATCTGCACATCCTCTATAGTTACAATAACAAAATAATACAGCCTTACACTTTACAGTACAATTTTAATTGTATATATAAATTTTTCTTATATGTTTAAAATGTATTATATTTTTACATGTTTCTTCCCACAGCCAAAGACATTCAGTGAGTGGGGTTAGGTTAAATGGTTAAACCTAAATTGCCCAAAGGTGTGAATGTGAATGCAAATTGTTGACTGTTTCTATGTGTTAACCCTATGACAGACTGGGGACCTGTCCAGGGTGTTTCGCCCTGTGTAGCTCGGATAGGGTCCAGCGCCCACCTCATTTAAATGAGCTTTTTGTATATATTAGAGCTGTTTTTTATATTTAGTAACTTTGCAATAAGTTGTGTTGTTTTATTTAGTTTAGTCAGTTACTGTTCTTATTGTCTTGAAGTAACGGAAACCACATATTTTCCTCAGGGATTAATAAAGTATTCTGATATCACTTTTGACAGCAAGAAACAAAATCAAGCATTTGAATAACTGGCAATGAGTCTTTCACATCACTGTAGAGGAATTCTGACCCATTCTTCTTTACAGAATTGTTTTAATTCATCCACATTGGAGAGGTTTTGTACATGAATGGCCTGTTTAAGGCCAAACCATCTCAGTCTGGTTTAAGTGACTTCTAAGTCACAAAACCTTCATTTCTTTATTTCTTTATTTAGCCATTCAAAGGTGCAAAAACTAGAGAGAAATCTTAAAAAAAAGACTAAGTCTGAACCTTTATATTTGTTTTCCAGAAAAGAAAAGAAACATCATTGGTTAAATGTGCTGTTTGAAAATTACTGGCAGGTGACTTTGGCATTCTCCCACAATAAAAATTAGATAATTAAGCATTAAGCATAAAAATACAAATAAACAAATGAGATAAATAATCTACTACTATCTAATATCCAAAGTAAATAGAAGGAAATTCAAATGAATATTACAAAGCTCAGTAACAAATAAAATGTAGTCTCTCCTCACAGTCATGAGCGTCCCAAACAGCCTTGTTCCCTCCTGTCACCTGTAAGGCTCCACACTTTATCTCGGCATGTGGACATGATGGTTTTCCTTCTTCACCCCAGGCCTCATAGTCCATCTCCTGTCCGTCCACCCACAGCCAGTCCCCAGCCAGAAAGCGCAATCCAGTCCAGACATGTTCAGTGGTGTTATGTTTGCTCAGCTCTTTCTGAATGAGCAGCATCTCAGTTTCAGATGCCACACTGGCCAGGTCATCATGGTGCTCCCTGCAGTACTCCAGAGCTTCCTCCCAAGTCTTTTCCTGCTTCACCACTGCTGGACTGTAGCAGAAGAAGGTTATTTTATATAATAGGCTTGCATCATACCACTTGCTTTCCCACATACAGCCATAGTCTTCACGACCCAGAAGATAGTCATCAGGCTGACCTGGTTCCCACAAATACCAGGTTGGTGCTCCACCTCCTGACCACAGCCATTCTTTTCGGTTTGAGGAATTTCTTACCAGTCCTATCCAGATAAAGTCATTGACATTGCTGGAGAGCTGCTGAAGTTTGTCATTATCCTTCTCATTACTGACAGGGGCCAGGTCTGTGTAATTCTGCTGACAGTAAATCTGAGCTTGACGCCAATCCATTTTCTGGTCAATGTAAACGTACTTGGAAAAAGTTGCAGACAAGCTGAGCAGTAGCAGGATGAAGATGAAGATTTGATCCATAGTTGATTTACTCCAAAAAGTTCGTCAGAGTGGTGGGGATCCAAACAGTTTGGAAAATATATGCTGGAGATGTGAGTTTTACCTTTCAAAACCTATTTGCATGACAGGACTGCCCTTTCATTGTCAGTACCTGTTAGTATTCAGGAACACACACCTTATGCTCACTTGTTCAAGTAGCTGATAACTCACCAAAAACTCAAAATAGACCAATTTTGATATCTCAAACACATCAAAACTTGAATGAAATTTCTATTTCATATACGAAACTTGAAAATGTATGAACATTTATTATCACAATTTTCAAAAAGCAGAAGATTAGAGGACAGTTAAAGATACTAACTAATATTAATATTAACATATATTTGAATCTGGTTCTCCAAATCCAACAATTTTCATTTTGAACTTAATTTATTGCTCTCAATCCTAGAGCTATAAATTATTTCCTCCAACATCATTATATAGAGAAGGGAGCCGGAGATCGACAGACGGATTGGGGCTGCAGCTGCAGTATTGCGGACGCTGCACCGGTCCGTCGTGGTGAAGAGGGAGCTGAGTGTAAAAGCGAAGCTCTCAATTTACCGGTCGATCTACGTCCCTACCCTCACCTATGGCCACGAGCTGTGGGTAGTGACCGAAAGAACGAGATCGCGGATACAAGCGGCAGAAATGAGCTTCCTCCGAAGGGTGGCTGGCCTCTCCCTTAGAGATAGGGTGAGAAGTTCGGCCATCCGGGAGGGGCTCAGAGTAGAGCAGCTGCTGCTCCACATCGAAAGGAGCCAGCTGAGGTGGTTCGGGCATCTGACAAGGATGCCCCCTGGGCGCCTCCTGGGTGAGGTATTCCAGGCATGTCCCACCGGGAGGAGGCCCCGGGGCAGACCCAGGACACGCTGGAGAGATTATATCTCTCGGCTGGCCTGGGAACGCCTTGGTATTCCCCCGGATAAGCTGGAGGAGGTGGCTGGGGAGAGGGAGGTCTGGGCCTCTTTGCTTAGGCTGCTGCCCCCGCGACCCGGCCCCGGACAAAGCGGATGAAGATGG
This sequence comes from Diplotaxodon limnothrissa, assembly GCF_057381915.1. Taxonomy (NCBI): domain Eukaryota; kingdom Metazoa; phylum Chordata; class Actinopteri; order Cichliformes; family Cichlidae; genus Diplotaxodon; species Diplotaxodon limnothrissa. Next base: position 22,981,705 of record NC_140617.1, on the reverse strand, counting down.
ATGGATGGATGGATCATTATATAGTAGTGGGCGACTGATATAGCTTTACAGCCAACCCGTTCTCACTCCCAAAGCGTAACATTTTACGCTAGGTGACAAATCGTCACCATATTACGTTTTCGGCTACCCACCACGTTCCTAAATGACGACCTCGGAAAAAAGAGGAAATATGAGAACCGTCTGGACTGAATCTACACATGTTCGCTCTTTTTCTTCAAATCGCTTAGAAACACGCTATTTAACATCATTAAAGTCCTGGTTAAAGCCAGGAATAAGGTTATGGTCAGGGCTAGGGATAAGGTTAGGTTTAGGACTGGAATACAGGGCTGGAACGTCTATTACCGCCGGAGCGTCATTGCACTGGATTCCAGCCATAACCCGCCGCGTACCATAAGAACACCGAAGGTCTCCTTTCGCGTTCCTCAGGAACGCCGCGGGACGTGACAAAACGTCGACATGTTACGCCTCGGGAGTGAAAACGCTCTGTTACAGCCGGGCCACAACTGCTTCTCTGGGCTACCTTTACAGAAGTGCTGCTGCTTTGCCTTTTTATGTTCTTTGTGCTTTGTCTTTTTTTTTTTTGCCAACTATCTTCTTTTGTTTAGGTTTTCTTCTGCCCATTTCAGTAACTGGCAGGGAATTAATTAGCTTGAGTCACTTTTTGTCTTATGCACAACTAACTTGTTTGAATGTTTGATCTTTGCACATTCCTCTGGCTTTTTTAGGTTTAGGTTTTTAGATTAGCGTTTAAGCGCTGGGAAGTTATCTGCTCAGAAGAGAAAATGTAATTTGTTTTGTGTTTGTACATTTGGTTTCTCAACGTTTTATTTGTAAATTCTCATTTTTTGTGTTACACCACTTTTAGGAGGCCATTTTTCTAGCTGCAGATAACCAGTGTTTTTCTGCAGTAGTGCTAACCACAGAGGGTGTGTATTTGATTTTTGTTTTGGATACATTAATAATTCGTTTTCTTTTACTCGGAAGCTGAAGAGCTAAAGTGGAGGTGACTGGGCGTTGTCCAGTTTCCCTTATGTGAGGAGAAAACTCTTAGGAGGCAAGAAACACAGACTCAAAGATTTTACATGTACATGGGCGATGCCCCGACACGATCCGATCGGCACCAACGTGTGCACTATGTGTGTGTCACAGAGGAATCACTCTAGTTTATACTCGAACAACAATAGGCGTGGCATGTATATAATTCAATAACAACTCCTTAAAAGGAAAAACCGTTAGCTTATCTGTTGAAACAGGAGGTAGCTGTTTAGCTGTCACAGCACTTATTTTCTGCACACAATGTCTCACTTCCCTTTCCTGCAGTTGTACAACTCATAAGCTCTTCTTCCTTTAAATGAAGCTACAAATAAACATAACACAAAACTCAAAATCTCCCAACACCTTACAATTGTAAAAGGTTTTAAGCTCCCACTTGCCACACCAGCATTCTAGTGTGTGTGTGTATGACATCATTGCTTCCTCACTCTTTTCCACATTTTCCCCTTCGTGTTGCCACATATTCATGATATATTTATTAACCGTACATACTAACATTCAGAAGGTGAAAGCTTACATATTAAACCTTTTGAGTTTAAAGTAACTGCTGTTAGGCAGCTAAAAGTGTTTAGGTGTGTTGAAGAAAAACCCTATGCCAAGTTAATAACTTTGACTCACAATAACTGTATTTTATCAAACAAATGAGGCTCACAGGGTGCTAAATTTGGCAGTTTTCTTTCAGAAGTCCCAGACTTCAAGATGGCGCCGAGTATGGCAGCCTCGTCGTGAGCTCCCCCATGCAACAGCTTTTTTCTGTGTTTAATTTTACTTTTCCTTCATTTTTTCGCGAGTAGCACATGTCTCCTTGTGTACGACCGACAAACCTTACTGGACATAAAAGACGGTCTTTCTTATAACTTTCCGGAGTTCAAGTTTTGCAACACGGACGCTCCGTTTGCAGACCCCCATTCATCTCACCTGAGACGCCTTTGTTCTCTGGCCCTGGAGGCCGCAAACGCCGACGCAGAGGGAGAAGATCTGGCGTTCTGGTTCGACTGAGACGGCGCACTAACAGACCACCGTTACCCAGTTTATTACTGGCTAATGTGCAGTCTCTGGAGAACAAGCTGTGCGAGCTTCGGGCACGGATCTCATTCCAGCGAGAGATGCGGGACTGCTGTGTGATCTGCCTCACAGAAACCTGGCTATCGGACAAGGTACCGGACTCCGCAATACAACTACCGGGGTTCTCTGTGCACCGCACGGACAGGTCACAGGATCTTACTGGGAAAAGCAGAGGCGGTGGTGTATGTTTCATGATCAACAACAGCTGGTGTGATTATGCGAACGTGCACCCGGTCAAATCCTTCTGCGCACCGGACCTGGAGTACCTGATGATTAAGTGCCGGCCATTCTGGCTACCGAGGGAATTTACAGCAGTGATTATTACGGCTGTTTACATTCCCCCACAAGCCGACACTGACGAATCACTCAGGGAACTGTACAGCGCGATTAGCAGTGAGGAAACCGCACACCCAGAGGCAGCTTTTATCACGACAGGGGACTTTAATAAGGGAAACCTGAAGAAAGTCTCACCAAAACTCCACCAACACATCCATTTCAACACTCGTGGAGACCGGCTACTTGACCACTGCTACACCTCTTTCCGGGATGCGTACAAAGCCCTCCCCCGCGCCCCATTCGGCCAATCAGATCACCGCTCCATCCTGCTCCTGCCCGCCTACAGGCAGAAGCTGAAACAGGAAGCTCCAACTCGGAGGGCGGTGCACCGTTGGACCGACCAATCGGAGTCTGTGCTGCGGGACTGTTTTGATCACGCGGACTGGGAAATGTTTCACGTGGCTGCTAGGGACATTGACGAGTACACAGACTCAGTCTGCGGATTTATCAGGAAATGCGTGGAAGATGTCGTCCCATCCAGAACAGTTAAATCCTTCCCAAATCAAAAACCCTGGATTAACGGAGATGTTCGCGCGGCACTGGTGGCACGGAGCACCGCCTTTGCTTCCGCGAACACATCGGACAACAAACACGCACATTACCAACTCCGGAAGACGATCAAAGCAGCCAAACGTGAGTACAGGGACAGGGTGGAGCAACAGTTTGACAACCCTCGGAGTATGTGGCAGGGACTAAACACGATCACAGACTTTAGAGGGAAAACCAGCACACCGCAGACCACGGCCTCTCTGTGTGAGGATCTAAACGTATTCTACGCTAGATTTGACACAGCGAACACCATGAGACCGGACAGTGTGCGCACCGCGGATGACGTCAGTGCGCACACTGTGTCTGAGGAGGATGTGCGGAAGTGCTTCAGGAAGGTGAACGCGCGCAAAGCTGCGCGAATCAGCTGGCTGGAGTGTTCACACACATCTTCAACCTTTCCCTCTCTCTGTCTGTAGTCCCAGCCTGCTTCAAAATGGCCACCATCGTCCCTGTACCCAAATCCTCCACCATCTCTTCACTGAATGACTGGCAACCTGTAGCCCTGACCCCCATCGTAAGCAAATGCTTCGAGAAGCTGGTCAGGGACTTCATCTGCTCTGCACTACCCGACTCACTGGACCCTCTACAGTTCGCATACCGCCACAACAGGTCCACTGATGATGCCATAGCCCTGACACTACATACTGCCCTGTCACACCTGGAGAAGAGAGACACGTATGTGAGAATGCTGTTTGTAGATTACAGCTCAGCATTCAATACCATCGTTCCCTCGAAGCTGGACAGGAAACTGCAGGATCTAGGACTGAGCAGCTCCCTCAAAGCTGGATCCTTAGCTTCCTGTCTGACAGACGCCAAGTGGTCAGACTGGGCAGCATCACCTCATCCCCCATCACACTGAACACTGGTGCTCCACAGGGGTGTGTACTGAGCCCTCTCCTGTATTCACTCTACACCTACGACTGCACGGCCACTAACAACTCCAACATCATTGTGAAGTTTGCGGACAACACTATAGTGGTGGGTCTTATCACCAATGGTGATGAGACGGCCTACAAGGAGGAGGTCAGCGCCCTGACCCACTGGTGTCAAGACAACCATCTCACCCTCAACGTCGCAAAGACAAAGGAGTTGATAGTGGACTTCCGGAGGTGCAGAGAAGTACACACCCCCATCACCATCAACGGCGCTGCTGTGGAGAGAGTGAGCAGCTTCCGGTTCCTTGGTGTACATCTGGCTGAGGATCTTACGTGGTCAGTACACATAAACAAAACAGTGAAGAAGGCGCAGCAGCGCCTCTTCTTTCTCAGAAGACAGAAAAGATTTGGCATGAACCCCCGCATCCTCAGGACCTTCTATCACTGTGCCATTGAGAGCATCCTCACTGGATGCATCACCACCTGGTATGGCAACAGCACCGCCTACAACTGCAAAGCTCTCCAGCGAGTAGTGCGGTGCTCTGAATGGATAATTGGAGGTGAGCTTCCCTCCCTCCAAGACATCTACAGGAAGCGCTGCCTGAGGAAAGCGGGGAGGATCATCAAGGACTCCAGTCACCCCAGCCATAAACTGTTCAGACTACTTCCCTCAGGAAGGAGGTTCTGTATGGCGTTATTTTTGTGCCACTATTCTGAGCGGACGTAAAAAAAAAATTGAGCGCACGTAAAAAAAAATTGCAGGTGCAAGTGTTGCATTTTGAGGAGAAATTTATTTTGAGCTTACAAAAGCTGAATTTGAGTGAACAAAATTCATTGCTGCGTGCAAAAAACGTATTTCAGTGTTTGCGCTTATCCATATACACACAATAGCACCCCCTCTCGCTCAGTTTTTTCATTTGCGCTTGCTCGCAATGTGTTGCTTGCGCTCACAACATTCTCTGCTTCGTACGCTCAACTCTCTGTACACCGTTATAAGTGTGCCACAAAACCAACCAATCACAGACTTGGTTTCAAAAATTCTGATTGGCTCTTACGGTCTCCAATCAGCTCGCTAGCTACTGCTTTCCGGAAACACTGTCCGAAATGTAGCTAAATCCAGCTAAAATCTCTTAAACCCCAATTTGCGGATAATATCTTTAATCATTTTATTTTAAAATATATTATTTTTTAAGACTATTGTTGGTGTAGTAGAATGTAGTTGCATCATACAACCATGCCAACTGACTAATTTTTCCAAATTATACTTGAGTAGCTCTCTTTTATGTCGTCGAATACTGAATAGCAGCACGAAAAGAGCATGTCCCGGCCACATGTAAGTAATATAAAATCATTTTGTTAATTATTATTCGCTTGATAACTGACGTTAGCTAATTTGCAAACTATGCAAACTTGAAAAATGATGTACCTCATGTAGTTTGTTTTATGGGTTGTTTATTTTTGTCTGAGATACATCATTTCATTGTACTTGTCCATGTTCCTTGCTGCTTTTAACAGGACATACTGAGACAGCAAATGATGCATAGACTCCTCTCTAAACTGGAAGCTGCTTTAAACCAACAACCACTAAATCTGGATTATTTGGAGTTCTTGACTCGTCATGAGCTTGTTCTGTTTGAATCTTTCTCTCAGCAAATAGGCGGTCTGTCAGAGATTACAGAGGCTCTACAAAACGTTCATCATCTGGTTCAGTGTGAAATTAACATCAGCTCTGTGGCCATTATTGAACTGGAAACAGAAGTTGGTCTGGGACCTGGCCACCCCAAAATCGTACTAGAGAGAGAAAGACTCAAGAATTTGTTGGACATTCAGCTGCCAGTCAGCTGCATTGCTAAATGTCTTGGTGTTTCAAGAAGAACAATCTACAGGAGGATGCAAGAATTTGACTTGTCTGTGAGAGGAACATACAGCACAATGAATGACCAAGAGCTGGACAACATCATATCGGCTATCAAAAATCAGATGCCAAATGCTGGCTATCGAATGGTTCAAGGACATTTGGTTTCTATGGGTCTCCGTGTTCAGTGGTGGAGAATGATGGCCTCCATGCATCTTGTTGATGCTGTAGGGATCTTCAAACGGATCACAGAACTAGGCTGTGTTGTGCGAAGAAGCTACTCGGTGCGAGGCCCTCTCTCCCTGGTCCACATAGACACAAATCACAAGCTAATAAGGTAAAATACCCACTTATATAGCTCTAACACAAGTTGGGCAGAAAGATGCACGTTATACTTTAAATCTGCTTTAATCAACCTTATCTGATAGGTCTTTCAGTGTATTTATAATATTTTAAAAAGCACTTGATAGAGTAATATTAAGTAAAAGGAATACAGGATGTGTAACAAAACCAGCAATATTGTTAATTGTAAATTTTCTTGAGCAATTATTTACACTTTGTATATCGATATTTTCCATGATAACAAGCCTATCAACACATAATATGTTAAGTGCTCCAGAAAACTTAAAAAAAATCATGACAAGAGAAATAAAATATTTAGTCTCATTGAACTTATAAACATATAAAAATGTTGGTATTATTTTCAGCACACCTGACAAGTGTCCAGTTTAAGTCAGTGGCAAGTGTGCATACTGAAAAATTTATTTTCAATGTCTTACATGTTCTGCAAATCAAGCCTTAGTGAGATTGTTTTCCCTCTGAAACAGGTACAATGTTGTGATCTTTGGTGGAGTGGATGGCTACTCAAGGAAGGTAAAAGTGTAACTGTTATGTAGAATATTTGGTAGTTTTGAAATGAGAGCTTTATTAGGTTGTTTTTTTATGAACATCAATTATTCAGCAAGCCAACATAGTGGACGATTTGCAATTATTATTTTTTTAAATTTCTAATCAGTTCTTTACCAAAAAAGGTTAAACTAAAAGGCCATTTTCATTTTTTGATAAGTACTACCAATATTGATGTATAGACTACTCAAGCTTTGAATTATGGTTATGAACATAGAACCGTACAATATTCCTTGAACACTTATTATGAAACTGCATTATTAACTGAAAAACTATACATGATCTGAAACCAGATCTTTAATTTTCCATTTGTTTTTACTGCAGGTCCTGTACTTGGATGCAGCAACTAACAACAGGGCAAAAACTGCATTCTCATTTTTCCTGAGATCAGCCCAGCTTCACGGCTTGCCATCAAGGTTTTATGCCCTGATTTAATTTATATGCTAGCAACAAGTATCATTAAAGAAAACTTTAAAAATTCCTTAAAAATGTATTTTTATCATAGGGTTAGGGCAGATCAAGGAGTAGAAAACCTGGACATTGCACATTTCATGTTTGCCACAAGAGGAACAGGGAGAGCGAGTTTCATATCTGGAAAGAGTGTCCACAATCAGAGGTTAGTCTTTTGATGTTTTTTATATTATTATTGACTGCATGGGTAGATTGTTGTAGCAGTTCTGATATTGATTTGAAGCATGAAATACCTGAAATCCAAATTCAAATGTATTTACAGAGTAGAACGACTTTGGCGTGATGTCTGGATTGCAGTCACTAGCAAGTACCATGATATTCTTCACTCACTCGAGGAGGATGGCCTGCTTGACATTTCAGATGTCATTCATCTTTTTGGTGTCCACTACATCTTTGTCCCTCGACTCCGAGCAGATCTTGTCACCTTTGTTGGAGGATGGAATAATCATCCCCTCAGGACAGAAGGTGGTCTCACTCCTGAACAGCTCTGGTGTATGGGACATCTACAAGAGCTGGACGAGGGCGAGAGACTTGAGGTACCAGCTCATAATCTGATTTTTTTTTTTTTTTTTTTAATTTAAATGTTGAATTTCAAAATTTTAGTTAGCAGTTAACTCTGCTCTTCTGAAATTAACAAATTAAAACACTTGCAGCACATCTGGGAGATGCTTCTGGTGATTTTATACATTCTTGCTTATCAATTACCACTAATCTAAATTACAGTCAGAAGAACATGAAAACAAAGGCATTCTTTTTAAATTGTTGTATTTTAATGGAAAAAACGCTTACACAAAATAACATTCCTCCCAAAAGTACCTATTCTGGAATAATGACCATTATATATGTTTGTGGATTTGAAGGAGCTTCGGGATCCAGGCATTGACTGGGAGAGTGCTGTACTGCAAGAAGAATCTAACAGCACAGTTGTGGTTCCTGAAGTTGAATGCCCACTGGATGAGGAAACCCTGGAGGGGCTTCAGAGAACTATTAATCCCTTGGAACATTCTGAGTCACACGGTCGTGACCTGTACATACAATTCTTGCTACAGGTGTCAAACCAACAGTGACACTTAACATGGACGTGAAAGTCAACGTTCTTTTAAGTTCTCAAATACTGGATTTCTTTGCTAAAACATTCAGATTACAAGTAGACAAGCAAACAAAGCACTTGCTTATTATCTATCAACGTAGGACCCTACACAAAGTTTTGAAGTCTTGTCATTTTCATGAAACGGCTACGAACATCTTAACAGCTAATGTTTACAAACATTTTTACTCATTTAGTTTCCAAATTACAAGACAACAATGTGTTAAACTCTGTGGAATCCACCACCATATTTAACTGCTGCACTCATTATGGTTTTAAACACTGTGTAAGTGTCCAGATGCTGCACTGGAAAAGTCACAGTACAAGTGCATGCACTCACAACTGGGTAACAAATGGAGTGATCTCCCAGCCGCTCCTTACATTCATGGTCAAACTTGCATGTTATTTTGAAATGTCTCTTTTCATCAGGAAGGATGGGAACATGGGACTGGCCGGTCATCCACTGGAGCACATGGTGGACAGCAAGAGACTCTGATTTTTCACCACCTGCACCGCCTGTGTTTCCATCTGTGATGTTTGAAAATGTTTCTGAAGTCTTTTCTAAATAAAAAGCAATCTGGATTACAATGTTTTAAATTAACAACTAAGAATACTTTCTAGTGCCCTGCATGTTAAAGCAAAAATATTTAACAGATGCATACGGTATATATACAATACTATAGGTATATACAGCTAATACTATATAGTACCTGATACTTCAATCTCCTGCAAGAAATCTTGCAAAAAATTTATGATCTTCCTCTCAGTTCTCTCCCTAGATGTCCCTTTTTCACTGAAATGTGGTTGGCAGCTCATCATAATGAAATCAGCGTCTGGCTGTAAATAAGGAAATAAAGTAGATTATATTATAGATATATTGTTCATTCAAAACTAATAAATAAATACAGGATAACTACAGTACAGATAAGTGGACTGTCTTTGGATCAGACTGAAGCTGCTATGTTAATACTTACTTTGAGGATTTTCCCAGGAACAAACAAACTGTGGCAAGCTTCAGGATTTACAGCCATCAGGTTCACAAGACCATACAGTTCCATGCCCTTTCGGAGCTGCTGTAGCATTGGAATCAGTCTTGTTGTAGAGTGTAAGACAATAGCACTTAAAAATAAAAATAAAAAAACAAAAAAACAAAATGAAAAACTAGTTGGGGAGGGGTTAATGATCTCTCTGATTTTTTCTCCCTTACCGGATCATGCTTTCCTTACTATCCATCTTTATCTGGTTTGTGTATCCACAGCTGACAATTTCATCAGCCCACATCATCAGAGACTGTATGTCTGCTGCATCTTCAACCTGGAAATGTATAATGTGAAAGAGGAAATACAGAAGGTTAAAAGTGTTTAAAAACACCATACTCATAATATATCATGTGCCAGAGCTAAACCAGGTGCTCACTTTGCGGATGAGCAGGGAAGATTCCACATCTGCAACATCCTCCTTAGACAGACAGCTGAAATCAACCTCTCCTGAGCAGAGGAAATTGTAGCACCATTCTTTGAAAAAGGCAGGAGATGGGCCTCCTTGGGCGAGGCTGACTGCAATTATTTCACCAACAGTTCTGTGTAGACAAATGATTATAATTCATTTTCAGGTAACATTTACAAAAATATCGGATGCGTATTAAACGTAATACACAAAGCTCGTATGTAACCAACCTGAAGTTTTCATTATCAAGATCGGTCAGAGAATACTTGGGGTTTTTGCCCTTGTTCTCAAGTCCTTCAAAGAATCTGCTTTCAATACCTGAAATCATGTCTTTCATACAAAAAATATCCGCATTTTTAAGTTATCCATTATTTATTGACACTAGGACAAAACAGGTAATAGGCAACTCACCACTCAAAAACTCTTTCCTAAGTGCTCCTGTATCCACGCCTGCCTCTCCAATGAAAACCACCCTAAGAACACTGGTGGGAGATGCAGCTTTTTTTCTCTGCCACTGGAGAATGCCTCTGTCTGGAAGGTCTTCTCTGTCCACACACAACTTAAATTCTGTTGTGGTGTCGACTTGTTGTTCAAGGCAACGCAATACATCTTCCACGCTTAACAAAAACAGGGTAGAAAACATCCTAAGCTCTCAAAGAAAAATAATCATCTTTAGATTAAAAGAGGCTACCACATTAAACGTGATTAGAAATTATTGCAGCATGTTCTGTGCAACAACCTTTAACAATAATTTAAAGTAGTGTGATCATAAAATGTTTTATATGAAATTAAACCCCAGGTATTGTGTAAAAGATCTTACACATAATTTTAACAAATGGTTCTGCATAATAGTGTGTATATGAATTATAATAGAGCAAAAAGTACCTGTCTGTTGTGCATACTGAAGTTTGAGCTGGTGTCCCTGTAGTTTGGTCATTTTCTTCAGGCACCATGCATTGAAAGCTGATGACAAAACAAAGTTAAAAAAAAAATAAAATAAAAATACATATGTTTGCGTGGACTGTTACTGATTAACATTTTTTCATAAACGGCTGAAAAAAGATTACCTATCCCCACACAGACTCGCATGGACTGTGATCTCATCTTCAGGAAAATCCTTAGTGCATATTGGACAAATAACCTACAATTCCAAAAATGGGTACATGTTAGGCATAGTGGGAAAAAGATCATTACCGATACAAAATTCATTGTAGTTACTATGGTTTTTAGTAATGTGCTAGGTTTACCTTGCATTTGCTTTTCACAATGCATAACTCCGATTCCTGCTGAATCAAAAAACAGTAATTGTGATACTATATTATTTAATCAAAATTGCTCATTTTGATTTCATCAAAATTGTCTCACCTCATCATCAGTCTCATCAGGAGAGAATTTTCCTTTGCACGTATTGATGTGTACTGCAAGCATCTGCAGAGGCATAACTTCATTACACTGGTAACATATCTTCTTTGGCATCTTTGAAAAGTGCTGTGAGTCGGGAGGTAGAGGAGATGTGTCTAATGTTTCCTGAAGAGGTACTATGTAAAAAGTGGATTTGCCACCTCCTGACACAGCTTTCAGTGTTTTGACAGAATATCCTTCTGTTTCAGGTGGAATTACAGTGAGCTTTCGTCGACCACTGCCACCTTTATTGACAGAAAAATAGCATAAACAATCAAGCAGCAAAAGTATCAACTACATAATCATAATGCAGTATGAGCACGCAAGAATGCCAAAAAAATACATAAAAACTGAATTAACAACAAACCTGTTGCCTTATGTAAGAGCCATCCTCCACAAAGATATTCCATTTTTGGAAAGGTTTCTTCCAGAAGTCTAGAAATCTTAGTTAAAAACACCGTTAAGCAGAATGGAACACTAAATGGACTGTGGCATATGATTCAGGCTAAATGCGTCTGCCAATGACTGATTTTAATACTGACTACACAAACTTACCTCTGCATGGTCACCATCTTCTGGAAGAGACACTGTTTGTCTCCCCATGCCAGCTTGTAGGAGTTCAAGCTCCTCAGCTGGCAAAGGTGTGTAGGATGTGTTTTTTGACAGCAAATAAAAACTGAGGCCTGTGGTCTTACTGCCTGCCTTAACAAGCTGCTTAGTAGATGTTAAACATCTCTTTTTACCACGGCTCAAGTGTGATTTGAAATATCCTGGAAATGATCTGTGGGATGAAAATGCATGAGTTTAAAAAATGCAGTGTTGCATAACATAAGGGTTATTGTTTAATAAAGTTATTAAATATGACATCAGTCCTTAATAGCACATTTTAATTTAAAAATCAATGTTGATAAATCCACAAACCAAATAACTTTAACAGAAAAGATTGCAAAAAGTTAAAATAAAAAAAACACACAAAAAAAGCAAAAACCTTGTCATCTCTTGCTGGATAGTCAGATTTCTAGGCTCCGGCTGCCCACTCTCTGTTGGCCTCCCTGAAGGATTTGTGGATATGTTGTTAAGCAGCAAAGACACCAGATTTCTTACTGCTGACTCAACTGCACCATTACCCTAAAAAACATGATTAGGATACACTGCCTCAGTAAGACAACTACGCTGGTAATTACCCATAAGGCTAGCTTAAACTCTACAGCTGCATCTGTAACTACAATTTCACAGCATATTAAACAGAAAGGACAGCAAATTACTAAATTCACACAAAAAAAATTAAACTCACCTGATACTGTGGTGTAGTATTATTGGAGCCATTGTTTGATTCTGCCATCTCTTCTTTAGCTGCAGAGTAAATCAAAAATCCCTCTATCTGCAAGAAGCGAGGCTGAGTGGACAGTGTTTCCGGTGTCCGGACAGCAGTAGCTAGCGAGCTGATTGGAGACTGTAAGAGCCAATCAGAATTTTTGAAACCAAGTCTGTGATTGGTTGGTTTTGTGGCACACTTATAACGGTGTACAGAGAGTTGAGCGTACGAAGCAGAGAATGTTGTGAGCGCAAGCAACACATTGCGAGCAAGCGCAAATGAAAAAACTGAGCGAGAGGGGGTGCTATTGTGTGTGTATATGGATAAGCGCAAACACTGAAATACGTTTTTTGCACGCAGCAATGAATTTTGTTCACTCAAATTCAGCTTTTGTAAGCTCAAAATAAATTTCTCCTCAAAATGCAACACTTGCACCTGCAATTTTTTTTTACGTGCGCTCAGAATAGTGGCACAAAAATAACGCCATAGTTCTGCAGCATCCGGTCCCGTACCAGCAGACTGAGAGACAGCTTCTTCCACCAGGCCATCAGACTGCTGAACACGTCATAGACACCTCACCTTCACTACTGGAACTTCAACATTATGCACTCCATACTGTACAGTAATGCCACTGTTTTGCACATGTCTCAACTCTGTATATTTTTATAGATTTTATTTATTGTTTACTCTATTTAATTTGTAAAATATGTGTACACACACACACACACGTAGAAAATATTTAGTATACACATCCAGAAATGCATATACTATTATATATTGTACATATATTTATTAGTTTCAGATGTAGCCATTCTTGTATTTTGCTTGTTTACGTTATTGTATTTTGCACAACTCTGTTGCATGTGAAGCTCGGACACAAGAATTTCACTCACATGTACTGTACCAATGTACCTGCACATGTGATGTGACAATAAAAGTGATTTGATTTGATTTTGATTTGACTTAGAAACACTTTGAACCCATTGTAGCATTCCAGCCGGACTTTATTCAGACGGTGCACTCAATGATCATTACGGATGGACCATGGTGGGGTATTCCAACCCATTTATTCACAAGTTACCATAGGCACATCGTAAGAGCTGTAATCATGACATAAAACAAAATAAACATTCACTTGATATAACCACGTTTCCGTTATGCTAATTAAGTCACAGAAAAGGCACAGGAGGTGCTAGCATCAGCCTGCTAGATCACTCATAAACTTATTAATAATCGAGTAATACATTTACAAATTGTCCGAAATGCAAACAAGTACAACACACAAACATACCTGTTCGCCTTCCAGCTAGATGCTAATTTGAAGATGGATGGAAAACGATAACCTTCTCATTAACCTTTTCTGCGGCAAGCAGTAGCAGTACGATCTTCCTTCCCGGAAGTTGCCCGTTCCGAATTTCAAAATAAGAGTCTAATCTATATTATAAGGTATAATTCGTTCAGGGATTTAACTGTTTGAAAAATATCAAATAAACAAATAATCTGGGTCATTTACACCCATACTGTGGAAAGCTTTCCAACACCCGAGCACCACACCACCATAGTGGTGAAAAAAAAACAAGCATATTGGGCCAAGCTAAACAAATTTTTAATTTCCATAAGGCAAAACTGAAATGTTGCTGGCTTCACATCAGACAAACAAATCACTGTATTCAGGAACAAGACAAAGTCATTTTACATATTGTTATGTTTTCCTAATGGAAAAAACAAATGTAGAAGTCAGGAAAAGTAGTTCAAAGAGGACTGAAGTCCTACACTGAACTGGCCTTTGCTCTCTTTTGCATTCTTTCATTGTTTGTGCTGTGATTATTGTGTAATTTTGTTTGGAACTGCTATCAGCAAAAGTACTAAAAACTGTCTGTGTCAGATTTGTCCAAGACTTGTCCTTCAGAATTGGAGCTGAGATTTGTCAGCAGGTTCACTGGCAGTTCCAGGCCAGGCAGGTGACACAACTGATAACGGTCATGCCTTCCTTATTTCAGTAGAGTGCCAGAAAAGAGGAATACGAGAGCGGAGTCTGAGCCGTGTGAAGGAGTAGTGAGCTGGAGAAAAGCAGAGACTGAAATTGCAGTCTGAAAAGACAAATGTAAGAAAAGCAATTTATACGGAACCAAAGTCCATATGTGTATGTCATGGCAAAGGCAGATCACATGAAGCCCCATACAGCGGCTCATTTGAAAGTACTAACCTCTGCTGGTCATTCTTTGTATAGCAGCCCTGTTGTAGTAATACATGCGGGTACATACTGGTGAATATGTAAAAATAATGATGTAGAATACCCTTATGAGAGCTGGAGCCTATCCCAGCTACCATAGGGCGAGAGGCAGGTTACATCCTGCATCTTGCATATGACATAGAGCTAACAGAGACACATAACCATTCACACTCACATCTAAAAGGCAATTTAGAATCACTAGTTAACCCAACCCAACTAACTGCATGTCGTAGAACTGTGGGAGGAATCCAGAGAACCTGGAGAGAAACCTGGAACAAACTCCACACAGAAAGACCCCGGCCAGATGATGGAGGGGAACTCATGACCTTCTTGCAGTGTGAGATGTAACATCACTACTGAAAAGTGTTACAGTGATACACTTCAGTCACAATTAACATAATTTGAAAAGCCTTGTGGAAATGTAATTAAAGTTATCAGTTATAGCGGTTTTGATGCTTTTAAAATAATTCAAATGCACCACAGGTTTATAATTTCATGACTGAACAGCAAGTGGCTTTAATAGTTTTAGCCTGTGCTGCCCTCTAGTGTACAGGATGGCATAATGCCTCCAGTTTTTGCTTTCCTAGCCTTCAGTTGCTGATTCTAATGATGGCAAACACGGTAGGTTATTTTCAGCTCTTTAACTAGCTCTGATGCCCATACCTGCATTAGAACATCACAGCAAGCTCATTTTTACTCACTCTTGCTGTGTGTGTGTGTGTGTGTGTGTGTGTGTGTGTGTGTGTGTGTGTGTGTGTGTGTGTGTGTGTGTGTGTGTGTCAGTGTATGTATTTTGATGCAGATTTGCCTTCTTGCATGTGTTGTACTATCATTATTGTGTAGTTTTGCATAGAACTCATATGACTGAAGATCCTTTAAATCCCTTTGTTTGTGTTCTTTAGCTCACTCTCCTCCAGGTTTGACTGAGACTCATCTTGTGCGAGTATTGGGACCGAAGCCTCATCAGTAAAGTGGATCAGGTCAGTTATGAACACCATATATTTTTATCTACATATACTTTTTGTCCATTAACATTATTAAAGATTCCCCAGTCATAGATGGAATCATTTGACAACTGTGAAGGAAGTTAATCATAGCTTTCAAATGTAGCAGCTTTAGGTTTTTCCAGATCCATTATTTTTTACTGTAGCTGACTGAGAACAGTGACTGATCAGACTTTAAGCACCGGATCCAAATAGCCAGGAGTCTACCATAGATGACAGGATCTAAGTTGCAGACTCTGCAAAGGTGCTCTGGAGAATATGTAGCACACAGTAGTAGGATGTAAGCAAGCTGGCATAGCACACACTAAGAAGCACAACCCAAATGGCTTCAAGAATGTGCAGGAATATCTATGCCACATATGGATTAGGACAACAGGTTGAGAAAAGAGTTAAAGTCCTGTGGGACTTCAAGTTCCAGACAGACAAGCATCTTCTGGCCAACAAAAAAGACGTAGTGGTGGCAGACAGGGAGAAGAGAACACTGCAAATGTGATGGTGAGTGTGTGATGGAGCTGAGATTTCTTGTTTAATCCCCATGGATGCTGTCACACTTAACCAAGCTGTGTTTCTAGTGTTGCCATAATGCGGCATTTCAGGAATAAATTTTTCTGGTTTTAAAGATTACATTAAATTTGTACAAACGTTAATTTCCAGTCTTTTATGAGGACATGATTTTAAGGGCTATTAAATCATGCAGGCAACACTTTTAAGCATCAAAATGAGAGTTATTACGTGCACATTTATACAATTTCTCACCTGTTTCAATTTTTTTTGTTGGTTTTCAGTCTAATCAATTGCAGCCTCTTACATGTTGTTGAGACCTGTTAGACATTAAAGCATGTTATGGACATGGCTTTAATGTCTGCTTTTTCAGAAAATAAGGTTTTCATGTTATGTAAGTTCTGTAAGATGACTGTATGTCTGCATTCATGATTATAAATTTTACCAAATAACACAGAAAAGAACACAGCAAAAATAGCAAAAATAAAACAATGAAAAAATATATTGTAAAAAGAAGCCAAATGCCTGACGAAATGTCTGTTTTCAGTAGAGCTCCATCACACTCACTCACTTTCTCTTCTCTCATCCAACATTTGCTAGCTTATATTGGATCCTAGTTTTGATCAGAATCAAAGATGATTCAAAATTTGGTTGTACACTTTTGTGACCTTGTGTCACGGCTCATGAGGCAAGCCGTATGGAATTATTAAGGAACCAAGATGCGGCAGCTCAGATGCAAGTGAGTTCATTCGTCAAATGTAGATACAAACAGAGATGGCTAGGCTGAGCATGAAACTAAGCAAACCTAAACTGGGAAAACTAACAGAATCAACCAGAAACAGATGCAGGGAGACACG
Organism: Diplotaxodon limnothrissa; assembly: GCF_057381915.1. Classification (NCBI taxonomy): domain Eukaryota; kingdom Metazoa; phylum Chordata; class Actinopteri; order Cichliformes; family Cichlidae; genus Diplotaxodon; species Diplotaxodon limnothrissa. Next base: position 22,964,751 of record NC_140617.1, on the reverse strand, counting down.
GAGAGACAATTATCGATGACGGAGGAAGATACACAGATGAACCAGTAACGAGGACGAGGTAACACACACTATAAATACACACACCAGGAATCAGGGGCTGGGAAACAGTAGGGGGACGAGGCAGGGGAAACGTAAACAGAACGCACTGACATCAGACAGGAACCTTCAAAGTAAAACAGGAACACATACACACAAAAACACAGTCTAAGAAAAGCGGACTTGACACAGGAATACAGAGGCAGAAAAGACTAAACACTAAACTGAGGAAGAACAGAACCAAAACCCAAAGAAATAGAAAACCAGAACCAAAATACATCACAACAATAGAAAACACAAAACGCTGGGTCAAAAGACCCAGGATCATGACACCTTGTATCTGGAAGAGCAATTATAAATAAGCCTTACTTACTAAATGCTTGTAAATGTTAACAAAGAACTAAGCAAAAATTGTAAAATAAATTAAACAAAAGTGGACTTAATATTGGTCCAGTAGAGTAGAGTGTAGTCGACATCGTTCGACTACACGATGTATGCCTGGGGATGTTACCGTAGTAGACAGAATTTTGCATCCAGTCATCGTGGCAGTGTCATGCAAAATGTTCTTTTGCTGGGTGGAATGATTGTACAGCGAAAATCTTCACTGACAAAAACATGGGTGCACAAGTTTTCATTTATTTTGGATTTTCTGTAATCTAGGTCAAGGTCAAGGTTCTTTATTTGTCACATGCATAGTTATACAAGTATAACACACAGTGAAATGTAGACTGACACGCTCCTCAACATGTGCAAAAAAATTGGGGGGGGGGGTGTAGAGGAAAAACATTATATATATATATATATATATATATATATATATATATATATATATATATATATATATATGTAGTATATATGTAGTATATACATTGGGTGAATGTGCAGTAGTAGCAGCAAGCAGGTGAATTCTGTACATTAATATGAATAGACATCTAATCTACAAAGTGTCATGGGTACACATAAAGGGATCAAATATATAGTCTCACTCACTTAAAACTTTTAATAAGTGGTACACCTTGGTGCTCTTTCTCCTTTAAGTGTGTGGTTACCGCACTTTACATTTCAGAGGCAGGATCCTCTTGGTCCCCTCCCTCCGGCCTGGCACATATGATAATCAACAGTAATGTTTAGAAACTGGCTGGTTCAGCCACCCACTACTACATGAAGTACCAGTGTTTCCTTTTTCTTTTCGTTTTTTTTTTTTTTTCAACAATACATTATTTTTACATTCTTTTTTAGGACAACTTGGTCCACACAGTTTGTCTTCATCATACATCTACATTTGGGTCCTCATCACTCCACAACTCAGCTGTTCAATAAAGAAATTATGAATTACATCAATCTACCTTTATAAACATAAATGAACTAGATTATTTCGATTTCGATTGTTATTTATTTTAATTAAGATAAAAAAAAATTAGTCTTTATCGGTCAGTGAGGTAACATTGAAGTGTCAGCTGCAATTACCCAACATCACTTGGACTATATAAACACATGCAAGAGATCAGTTAGCATATATTCATGCCAGAGGATGAGCCACAGGGAGGCACAAGTTAGTCTTTAGTCTGTAACTGCCCTGCAACTGTTTTTCCGGTAGAAGCACATCCAACATGCACCAGCAGCTTATGTAAACAATATATTCTAATGTGTTTTTTAGTAGAGCAGTAATGAACTGTTGTCAGATTTTTTTTATTTGAGAAAAAAAAATACCACAGTTTTACACTAGTGGTGTGCGACACTGCAGATATTGGTATCGATCCAATACCAGGTAAATATAAGGCCAGTATTGCCAATACCAATACATATGCTGATACTTAAAATCTATAAAGGCAGCTTATGTAGGGGAGAGCAGTGTATCATGATTTAGAACATGAGGCATCGTAACTTTGCAAATTCTGAACACATTTCAATAACCATGAAATCACTGTGATTCTACAATAATGAGCCAATTCAATAAAAACACCTTTTTTTCTCCTTTTTAGCTTTTTCTGCCTTTTGAAACTAAGGGTTTTTGTTTTTTGAAAACCTGAACTGTAAATGTGCCGTCTCTAAAGCACAACTTACAGTGGGGCAAAAAAGTATTTAGTCAGCCACCGATTGTGCAAGTTCCCCCACTTAAAATGATGACAGAGGTCAGTAATTTGCACCAGAGGTACACTTCAACTGTGAGAGACAGAATGTGAAAAAAAAATCCATGAATTCACATGGTAGGATTTGTAAAGAATTTATTCGTAAATTAGGGTGGAAAATAAGTATTTGGTCACCTCAAACAAGGAAAATCTCTGGCTCTCACAGACCTGTAACGTCTTCTGTAAGAAGCTTTTCTGTCCCCCACTCGTTACCTGTATGAATGGCACCTGTTTGAACTCATCATCTGTATAAAAGACACCTGTCCACAGCCTCAAACAGTCAGACTCCAAACTCCGCCATGGCCAAGACCAAAGAGCTTTCGAAGGACACCAGGAAAAGTATTGTAGACCTGCACCAGACTGGGAAGAGTGAATCTACAATAGGCAAGCAGCTTGGTGTGAAAAAATCAACTGTGGGAGCAATCATCAGCAAATGGAAGACATACAAGACCACTGATAATCTCCCTCGATCTGGGGCTCCACGCAAGATCTCATCCCGTGGGGTCAAAATGATCATGAGAACGGTGAGCAAAGATCCCAGAACCACACGGGGGGACCTGGTGAATGACCTGCAGAGAGCTGGGACCAAAGTAACAAAGGTCACCATCAGTAACACACTACAACGGCAGGGAATCAAATCCCGCAGTGCCAGACGTGTTCCGCTGCTGAAGCCAGTGCATGTCCAGGCCCGTCTGAAGTTTGCCAGAGAGCACATGGATGATACAGCAGAGGATTGGGAGAATGTCATGTGGTCAGATGAAACCAAAGTAGAACTTTTTGGTATAAACTCAACTCGTCGTGTTTGGAGGAAGAAGAATACTGAGTTGCATCCCAAGAACACCATACCTACTGTGAAGCATGGGGGTGGAAACATCATGCTATGGGGCTGTTTTTCTGCCAAGGGGACAGGACGACTGATCCGTGTTAAGGACAGAATGAATGGGGCCATGTATCGTGAGATTTTGAGCCAAAACCTCCTTCCATCAGTGAGAACTTTGAAGATGAAACGAGGCTGGGTCTTCCAACATGACAATGATCCAAAACACACCGCCCGGGCAACAAAGGAGTGGCTCCGTAAGAAGCATTTGAAAGTCCTGGAGTGGCCTAGCCAGTCTCCAGACCTCAACCCCATAGAAAATCTGTGGCGGGAGTTGAAAGTCCGTGTTGCTCGGCGACAGCCCCAAAACATCACTGCTCTCGAGAAGATCTGCATGGAGGAATGGGCCAAAATACCAGCTACTGTGTGTGCAAACCTGGTAAAGACCTATAGTAAACGTTTGACCTCTGTTATTGCCAACAAAGGTTATGTTACAAAGTATTGAGTTGTATTTTTGTTATTGACCAAATACTTATTTTCCACCCTGATTTACGAATAAATTCTTTACAAATCCTACCATGTGGATTCATGGATTTTTTTTTTTCACATTCTGTCTCTCACAGTTGAAGTGTACCTCTGGTGCAAATTACTGACCTCTGTCATCATTTTAGGTGGGGAACTTGCACAATCGGTGGCTGACTAAATACTTTTTTGCCCCACTGTATGTTGTTTAAATGTGCTGTTGGTTACAAATAAAACAAACCTGACAAATTCAGACGTTTTTTATAGTGCATAGTTGATGTATAATTTTTTTCATTTCACAAAAACAAAGTTATGATACAATTCAGTGTGAAAAGAGTCTCAAAATGTGATCTGTGAATATCAGGCGATTTATGCATTTAATGGCTTTTAAGTGAGTGAAAAGATTGTGAACAGTATCTTTAGAGATTTATCCAGACAGGAAAGCATAGCTAAAATGATTTGATTTATGAACTTGTGTATAGAACTGTGATTATTGAGTCAGATTTTTATATACAAATTTCTAAATAGTTTTGCTTCTGTTCAGATTGCCTGTATTTGTGTATGGATTGGAGCATGCATTTGTTACTAAATTTGCAAATTTATTAGTTAGTTTAGTTTACACTTATCGATCACATCATATGTGCTTTTAAACCTTTCAGAATAATTCCATTCCATCACAGTGGGGCATTCTCAAAATGTAACACGAGACTGCTTGTGTTGGGTCTGTCTAGCACAGGCCCACCGCTGGAACGAGACAATTTAAAAACACAGCAAAAGCATTGAACACCAAGTAGGCAAAGTTCTTCGTGTTACTCATGCATGAGGGAGACCTGCCTGGAGCCAAGTGTCGTTCCACCACTTGACCTCCGTCAGACTCTCAGCCAGGTTCCCCATAGCACCTTTTATTGTGGTTACATGAATATGCATAGGTTCATTCAAAAGGCACTTAGCCTAACAGATATAGCCATGTTTATCCTACCATAAAACAATAAGACAAGGTACGACTTCTTCCCATGCTCCCAGGATGTAGGTGTGCACACAAAGTTTGCAGACTATTAAGGATCAAACCTCTACCAATCTAAGACTAATTATAAAACTCTAAGCATATATAAGTAGATATTTCTAAGCATAAATGACAATCAACAATACAAAACCTAACAGCTTGTCTATTATGAGTGTTTTTCTTTGTGTGCAAGAAAAGCTATAAAAGCTAGAATGATGAACAGGATCTGGAGATTATTTTCAGTAACTTTTCTTATTTTTAAAACTTTTTACTCACTGAAACAAGAAATGAAGAAACACAATGTTTGTTAAATAATTGAAAGCTGACTTTGCCATTCCCACAAGATAGAAATGAAAGAAATACACATGAAGAAGATGTAGGTGACAAATAACACAATTGTTTTGATTCAAAACTTTATCAATCACAGAAATGTATGATTAATGCAAATGAATTTTGCACAGTAAATAGGCTCAGTAGCAAATAAAATGTAGTCTCTCCTCACAGTCATGAGCGTCCCAAACAGCCTTGTTCCCTCCTGTCACCTGTAAGGCTCCACACTTTATCTTAGCATGTGGACATGATGGTTTTCCTTCTTCACCCCAGGCCTCATAGTCCATCTCCTGCCCATCCACCCACAGCCAGTCCCCAGCCAGAAAGCGCAATCCAGTCCAGATGTGATCAGTGGTGTTATGTTTGCTCAACTCTTTCTGGATCAGCAGCATCTCAGTCTCAGACGCCACACTGGCCAGGTCATCATGGTGCTCCCTGCAGTACTCCAGAGCTTCCTCCCAAGTCTTTTTCTCCTTCACCACAATGGCACCGTAACAGAAGAAGGTTTTTCGATGCTGTAGATTTTCATCATTCCACATTTTATTCCACACACAGCCACCATCTTCATTCCCGTTAAAGTCATTAGGTTCACCTGGTTTCCAGAAACACGTGGATGCCACTCCACCTCCTGACCACAGCCATTGCATTCTGTTTGAGCTATTTCTCACGAGTCCTATCCAGATAAAGTCACTGACATTGCTGGAGCGCTGCTGAAGTTTGTTGGCATCCTTGTCGTTACTGACAGGGGCCAGGTCTGTGTAGTGCTGCCGACAGTAAGTCTGAGCTTCAAGCCAATTCATTTTGTCATTAACGTGAATGTACTTTGTAAAAGTTCCAAACAATCCCGTCAGGAATAGGATGCAGGTGAAGATCTGATCCATTGTTGAATTTCTCTAAAGGGTTCAGCAGAGAAATGAGGATCCAAAGAGGTTTTGTAAGATATTTGCTGGAGATGTGAGCTTTGCATGTCAAAGCATATTTACATGTCAGGGCGGCCCTTTTATCCATGCTGTAGTACAACACAAGTTGAATGAAACGGTCACTTCAGATGTGGAGGTTGAAAATTTGTGATTATTGATCATCTGAATTTCATTGAGCAAAAAATTTGAAAGAACCTGAATAAAAGTATAAAATTAATCTGTTTCATCAACTGACTCAATAGGAATGTATCTTTTATTTTAACCTTCAGCTACACACACACATGTCACAAGGAGGACATATTGGTAATATAGCTGTTTTAGGTTTTTTTTCAGTTTACCCAAAGTTAACAATACTTGGAAACCATTCATATGCTTAAAGAAATCCAAGGTTAATAGGAGAAGCTAGACAAACATCTTTTTTGCATAAGACAAACTGACGTGTTGTTGGTTCCCATTACACAAACAAATCACAGTTTTCGGGAACAAGGCAAAGTATTTTTCCATATTGTCATGTCAACCTTCTGGGAAACAAATGAACAGGTCAAGAGAATAAATTAAAAGAGGACTGAAAATGGTCCTTATATTTTTTGAGAGGGATTTAATTAGTTGGGTTTTTCTTGTATTTTCCTATTTTTCTCCTTTCTCTATTCTTTCTTGTATTCTGCATATTTCAGATCTGCCTTTCTATACATAATATAAATAACCCACAGCAGACCCCATGACAACTTCATGCTTTTCAGCATTTTTCAACAGTATTATTTCATCCTGAGGCTACGTCCACAGGTACTTTTGAAAACGCAGACTTTTCAATGCGTTTGGGCCTTTCGTCCACACATTTTTGATCACTCAAATCTTTTGAATTGAATGTCCACCCCTGCTAGGGTGGATATTTTGTTTCGAAGACTCAGTTTTTGCGCTTACGTGTGGACGAGGAAAACAGAGATTTAGTCACGAACGTGAAAGGTGTGCGTCGTTTTTGATGTCACACTGCGCCACAATATTGTTCACAAGAAATTTCTCCAAAAAAACAAAAAACAAACTGTTGCTGTTAATCTTACTATCTGCAGTTTTTACACGCTTACATATACAGTCAGTATCAGTTGCTGTTTACACTCTGGCTGCAGCTTTGCAGCTCACAGCCACACGTACCAACAACAGCAATAACCAGGATTCAGTGCAGACTTGTTATGCCGGCGAGGCGTGATTGCAGGGCCCTATTTCAGGAAGCCGGTTTAGAAAACTCAGAGTGAAAAACGATACTCAGGGTTGAGTAACCCCGAACTGTCCAACTCGGAATATTCGGTTTCAGAAAGGCTGATAACAATTAGTTCAGTCAACGCGGAGTTGCTTTAACCCCAAGTTAAGCGCGCGCACGAGGATACATAAAGCCCTGATTAGTAAAGCACAGATTAAGCGAGTCACCATGGAGACGGAGGGAAAGAAGGCGCGGTCAATGTATTTTACAGCGCTTGAGGCCGAAATTCTGATGGCAGCATATGCCGATAACATCCAAATTCCGCGGAAAAAAAGTAACGCAGCCTCAGCTGCAAAAGAAAGGGAGCATGCATGGCAAAACATAGCCGACAGAGTCAATGCGTGAGTGTTAATTTAAACATTGATCTAGGGATTTCCACCCATTTAACACGTTATTTTATTATATTTTATTTTATTTTTTATTTTATACATTTTATTTCGTGATGTGATGTGAGCGCAGGTGCAACCCAACAGGCCCCAAACGTTCCTGGCAGCAAGTAAAAATGAAATATAAAAATATAGTCCAAACAGGTAAGGTGTAATTGTATTATGAGCCATAGTGCTTGGTCTGTTTGTCCGATGTAAATCAATTGCAGTTAGAGGCTACATTAATTTCCCCTCTGTAAGCACTTATTGAAATTATCTGAGCACATTACAAGTACATATTTGCTTACTCTGTATGCTCAAATGTGACCCTTTATAGCCAACAGAAAAAAAAAGCGGAGGCCCGAAAAACAGGTGGGGGTCCTCCACCACCACCACTCACAGAGGCTGAGCAGTTGGCTTCCACATTTGTGATAATGTTGGCAGCATCACATATGATCTTCACAGTGCAGAGAACACAAATTAGCATCCATTACTATAATGAAATAATTTGTTAGTTTGAAATGCTACAGGGAACTATGTACCTGTACATTAATGCTGTGGAAAGACTTCCTGTTCACATAGTCTCCTTCATTTACTGAAGGAGCAATGATTGGAATGTGAGTGCCATCTATACAGCCAATCACGCCTGGGAACCGTGAGAATAAATGTAAAATTTAAGTAGTAGTTCAAATATCACCACATCATGGATTAAGTTTCGTTCATCCTGATACCTGCAATTTTGTGGAATCCCTCTTTGATAAATCTTGTGGGTCTATGACCGGGGAACACCACAGACGAGGAGACGTTTCAGTGCAACTGTAACATTCCTGACTGCCCGACAGACGGTAGCCTTGGAAACGTGCTCAGCGTCACCAATATTATACAGAAAGCTCCCGTTTGCAAAAAACCGAAGTGCAATACAAATAATATGTACAGAACTGAGAGGATGTCCGCGATGTGTCACATGAGCAATATTAGGCCTGAGGATGTTATTCAAATAAATTATAGATTGTGCTGAAAAACGGTAACATTCACACAGAAAATCATCAGGAAATGATAAAATGTCCGAACGCGCTCTAATCACTCTCTCCCGGCGGAGAGCTCTGCGGAGAATTTGGGCTTCAACATCTACTGGCTCTTCAAGGAAGGGGCACGCCATGTCTGACACTTCCTACAGTCAGGTTTCCGGAGAAAGTCAGGGTTAGTTGAAGTAAACCTGCTAGGGGGCAGGTTAGCTTCACGGAGTGTGTCGTCATAGTAACTCACTCAGAATGAATCTAAACTCGCTTTGTGAAACCAAAAACCCAGAGTTTTCGTTAACTCAGGGTATACTTACTCAGAGTTTGCACTAAACCGGCTTCCTGAAATAGGGCCCAGGTGCATCCATCTCCCATGCCACGGCATTGTAGACCACGCCCCACCATAATATAACTTTTTTTCATTCTTGCATGGCTTGTGGTGTCACTGCTGTGTAGTTTTTTTCTATGGACCATATTTTAGAAATGATTGTCAAAAAAAATATTCTCTGTTTGTATCCCCCAGCTCGCTTTTCATTCAGTTACTTCCCAAGACGCATCCTCCAACTTTTGTAAGTCAAAGTGATCAGATTTTATTATGTCATGATATATCATATCATGCACATTTGTAAACCTTCTGAGACTAACCCCCCTCCTAAAGCTTCTTCAATATGTGCGCCTTCACTCTGATGGATTAAGCTCAATATCGTGTGAAATGTTTTTTACTCAGTGGCGATTTACTTGAGTTCAGTTCAGTTTTATTTATACAGCGCCAAGTCACAACAATAGTTGTCTCAAGTTGGTTTACAGTGCAAAATAAAGACTCTAACAATCAGAGGACACTTAGCGACAGTAGGGAGGAAAAACTCTCTTTTAACAGGGCTGTTACATTAATGAATATACTCAGGGGATAAACCACTGTGAAAAATACAAACTTAACTGTGCAATATTCTTTAACTATGCAATGTTTCCAAGGACTATTTCACTGTGCGACAACCACATTTTTCACTGTTCACGCTTACATACAGCCTTGTGTATATACTACAGGTGGGCCATGTATATGGATACACTGTAATAACATGGGAATGGTTTGTGATATTAAAGTCCTGTTTGTGGCACATTAGTTTATGTGAGGGGGCAAACTCCTCAAGATGGGTGGTGACCATGGTGGCCAATTAGAAGTCGGCCATCTTGGATACAACTTTTGTTTTTTCAATAGAGATTGACAGACCACGTGACTTTCGCGCATTGCATTGTGGGTACATGTGGCAACAACATCAAGACACTGCATCAAACACTAGCATTTCCAGCACCGGTAATCATTAATTCTGCGGTTTTAATCCCTACTTTCATTTTATTTGCCCCAAAAACAGTTATGTACAAAACAACGGAGAACACGGCAGGTCCGTACAAAGACAGACTTGACGAAAAGGCAAAAAAAAAAAAGTACGAGGAAAAAAATCAAAGGAGTGAAAGGGTCAGACCCATACGAGCATACAGAGTGGAGTAAGGACGATAGCGTGCTGCCCAACTTTCATCACGCACATATTTATTATTATATGATCCTGAGTGAAGTGTGAGTCCCTACACTCACAAAATGTTTAATAACTTCAGATCCCTGCAACAAGCCCAGGTCCAGTTTACTTGATTTGGACTATTCCATTTCACCGCTGTTGTTACATTTTTTTTCTTCATCTCCTGTACAGGCCAACGCAATCTATTTGTTGTTTCAGGTTGTAGTATTACACAACATTTTCAGATCTAATAGAAAAAAAGAGTGTTTTGTAATTAATTCAATGTTTCTGTATTTATAAATGGCATTATGTGAATGTGTGTGAATGTGTGTGTGAATGGGTGGATGACTGGATATGTAAAGTGCTTTGGGGTCCTTAGGGACTAGTAAAGCGCTATATAAATACAGGCCATTTACCATTTTTACCATTATTGTTTCACTCTATTATAGAATCTTACAAGAAAGAGGCAAAATTGTATTCCATCATGCTTTGTTAGCAGCTTTGGTGAAAAACAAATCAACAATGAAAAAAAAAAACATATTCAAAAACAGTTATTCATCACTTGTTTCAATACAACACTTGGGAACATATATGCGTGACTTTTCGCTTTTCGTGGCTGTTTTGATATCGCTCTCTCTCTCTTAACCAATCGCTGTGGTAGCAGCTTTAAACTTGGTATGACCCAGGTTGATAGAGGGCGCCCAGTCTGGATCGCATTCCAGCATTTTGTAGGCTGGTTTTTCTATAAAACACATCAAAAAATTGGCAAACATTAGCCCGCAAAGCCACAGTGAACAAAGCAGCATAGCGCGACGAATTCAATTCAAATCAATATAAGACTTATTTGTAACCTACATCAGCAATTATGTTACGATAAATTACGTAATAACTACAACAGAAAACTTACCTTTGTGGAAATGTTTGGAGCAGACTAACATGTGAGCAGTGTTGGGGAGTAACGGAATACATGTACCGCCGTTACGTATTTAAAATACAAAATATGAGTAACTGTATTCCGTTACAGTTACCGTTTAAAAAGGTGGTATTCAGAATACAGTTACTTTGTTGAAATAAATGGATTACACTGCGGTACTTTCCTGTTTCATTTCGTCGCGGGTCAGGACTGTTTGGGTTTTGTTTGACAGCTGTTGTTCCAGGCGGCAGCGTTACGGTTGCCATGGTTACAGGGCGACGCTCTCTCTCTCTCTGCGACTGTGTGTTTCCTGGGTGAGAGAGCGCCTTTTCGTTGTTGTTGTGCTAAGCTAACAGGCAGAATGCTACAAGCATAGCTCTAAAGAATGTAGCATCATGGGCAGTGTAGTCCGTGTTGCAGGGAGAATGGACTGCCATACACGTTATGGGTCTGTGAGCGCGAGGAGGGAGAAAAAGGGGAGTGGAAAGGTACGAGTTGTCATCAAGGAAAAACGGGAGCTGGAAGCATGTAAATATAATAATAACCACTTCAGCCAAGAAGAGTGCCTGACGAGCCCAGTTGTAAGTAAGCTATTAAGACTCGACTGTACACCGTGTTCGTGTTTTCCTCCGAAAACAATAAGTTCCGTTGGAGCAGTCTTTCAACGCCTCTCTCTGTCTCTCGCAAGAAAAGTTGACCCACACAACAAAGTAAAGCTATTTTTCGGCCACGAGCCGACAGGGACCCCGCCGTATTAGTCAGAGGTCCCTTTACTACAGTTCGGAGTCGCGGACCTTCAGTAATAGTAATAAATCACACAGCAATAGTACATTCACGTTGTTGTAAAAAGCATGATAATATATTAAGTAATCCAAAGTATTCAGAATACGTTACTGTCATTGAGTAACGTAACGGAATACGTTACAGAATACATTTTGGGGCATGTATTCTGTATTCTGTAATGGAATACATTTTAAAAGTAACCTTCCCAACACTGCATGTGAGCTGGAGTGTTCTGAAACGTTATATTTGGTCTTCGAATTGCTGCAATCCAGGCCATCCGTCGGTTCTTTGTTACTTCAGAAACGTGGCTTAAACAATTTCTCTTCCACGACGTAATCCGATAACAACTGATCTCTTTACCCGTCTGCTTCCCGTGGCTGTCATGCGACCGGCTATTGCAGTTAATAATACAACAGCTTCTTGCAATTTTTTGTGTTTCTTTTTTATTTCTGTGTGACTGTTTTCATGTGAAAGCCTGCAGTGCTCTAGTACCGCTTGCCACCCATTCCCAGAATCCTTTGCGGTTATGCCCCTGAATGACGTCACATTTTCAATCTCTATAGGAAGAGGGCCATGTGACACGTCAAACTTATTGGTAATGTCACAAGAAAAACAATGGTGTGCTTGCTTTCAACATAACTTTATTCTTTCATGAGTTATTTACAAGTTTCTCTTTGTTCACAGCCATTGGCATGTCGAAGAGGTTAACACGTGAGGAGCGGATCGAAATCGTGTTGATATCTGGTGAATGCAGTAACCGGGTCATTGCAGCAGATTTCAATGCAAGACACCCTACGAGATAGGGCAGGGTATTGTCACTGATTTCTAGAATCGATTCGATTCCAATTCACAAGGTTCTGAATCGATTCGATCCACGATTGGATTGGATTGGATTCAATTTAATTCGATTTGAATCTGGGAAATTTTGCCTCCGACAGTCAGAAATATTAAAATTCAGATCAGTAAATTTACATCTTTTTGTATCTATAAAAAGGAAGCTGAACCTCGCAAGACTTTATCAAAGGTGTAAGCGTCACACCAGATGCCTTTGTGTCAAAGTAGCTGAAGATAAAACACAGAAAAACATGAAGGTGATTTTCCTTTTATTAGAGACACGGCTAAGCGTTTTGCATAATTTTTAAAAATGTTAAATTTGTTCAGTAGCGTATTGAATGGCAGAAATTAGGTTTTCTTTTCAGAAGTAAAAGGAAAAAAAACAGCGGCCGACAGCGCTGTAAACAACAGTAGACTTGTGCGTAATTGTGATGTGCGGATCGATCCTGAAATATCGATTCCTCCAATACCAATCATTTATGTTCTAGAATCGATTCTCACATTAAAATATCGATATTTTAGTACTTTAGAGCAAATTTGTAGTTTGTAGTGGGTGGCTGTAGCTCAGGTGGTAGAGCAGGTCATCTACTGATCGGAAGGTTGGTGGTTCGATTCCCGGCTTCCCCTAGTCTGCATGCCAAATATCCTTGGGCAAGATACTAACCCGAAATTGCTCTCCGATGCATTCATTGGAGTATGAATGTGTGTGAATGTCAGTTGTGCTGGTGTGAATGGGTGAATGCACAAGTTGTGTAAAGCGCTTTGAGTGCTCAGAAGAGTGGAAAAGCGCTATATAAGAACTAGTCCATTTACCATTTTATCATTAACAGGAACACAGTGGAAAGAAAGTATAACATATTGTAATGACCTGGCTGGGGTTGTTAGCCAGATGCATTCTGGGTATTGTGTTGTCTGTGTTTTCTATCGTTCTGCTAGTTCCTATGTGTTTGATTCGCGTGTCAGCCAACCATGCCAATTCAACCCACTCCACAGAACACACATCAACTTCACTGTGGCTTACATTAACATAACACTGACACAACATGCGAATCAAACACATAGGAACTAGCAGAACGATAGAAAACACAGACAACACAATACCCAGAATGCATCTGGCTAACAACCCCAGCCAGGTCATTACAATATATATTCGGATTGTCTACATTCAAAGGAACTACTTCCTCTTCCGCCTTTCATAGTCATGTGCGAAATATGTGCCTTGGCGTGCGCACTCACAACAATGGCTGAGCGTAATTGTGTGAAAGTATTTTATCTCCACAAAAAGCTGAGACGTGGTTTGCGATACATGTGGCAAAGAAGTGCTCCAAGAGTGAGGTGTTGTGGGCATACTAGGGAGACATTCAAAAGGGCTGTTGGGGGGGGGGGGATACATTTTACAGGGTTTATTTATCGGATAAAATAGGTTAAATGTCCCCGTTATTATTGGCCGGCCCGGAAACAGCGGGGGTGTCCAAATTCAGAGGCTGCTTCCACCTGAGGACCCGGAAAGCCGGGTAGTACGTCACGAGCTCCCTCAGTGGAGTGAAACTCTGCCGTCGGCTCCTTGCTATCTAAAATATAACCGGGCGCTGGCGTAAACTCTTTTGTTTAATCTTTTTCTGTTTGACGTTTATTCAGCTGTGTGAAAACCCCGGAGGAACCCTCCCGAGGGATTAATACAGTTAAATTGAATTTAATCTAATCTAATAACTTTAATCTCAGCCAAACCGATTTACTCACGGACAAATAAAACACTGAAAAAGCCAAACAATAACATTTTTAAGTTATCAAAGTGACTTATATATCATGTTTAACCCGAGTGGTGAAAGACCGCGGGGGTTTGAAAACGATGTGTCGGTCGGCTCAGATATTTGAAGTTTACACAGCTACATTCTCACCTGAAAATATGTTAAAAAAAATTTTGCGACCCAGAAAGAGAAATAAGAGTAATATTAAAACTAAGTCGCTGCCGCCATTGTTGGAAACTGGAATTGGCTGGGCCGCGCTATGAATTCTGCGATATGGTTTTTTAATTTTGTTGTCCGGGTGGAAAATCTGGAAAAATTCGGGAGAATGGTGGCTCCGGGAGATTTTCGGGAGGGGCACTGAAATTCGGGATTCTCCCAGAAAAATCAGCAGGGTTGGCATGTATGGTTGTGGCAACATCACTAACCTTGTCAAACACCTCAGAGTAAATCATATCACAGAATATGAGGCGCGTATGTTGAGATGAACTGAAGAGGAGGAGAGGGACAGGTGCTGCTAGGGCGAGACAGACGTTTCTCATGGAGTCCTTTAGTGCTGCAGGCAGGCAAGGTGTTCAAATAGACTTCAGGTTTTTTATTTCTATATGATGAACTCTGCATTATTAAGTGATAAGAACAAGTAATCTGATGTCCTGTAATCATTATGACGCTATAATTTGAGATACAATAAATAAAATACGTTTTTGTACAAAGTATCATATTGGATCAGTATCGTCGATGCCACCCTGAATATTACTTGGTATCGGATCGGAAAGGAAATCAGTGGTATCGCACATCACTTGTGCGTAACAAGCAAGCGAATAATGCAGAAAACAGATTTTTAGACGGGAACCTGTTCTTGAAGTACACTGAGAAAGAGAGAGTGAGCTGTGCATGAAGTGTGATTTTATTGTGGTGGAAGCAAAACAGCAAAAGTCAGAGGGAATTCATGACGATGTTTACGTGAAGCATAGTTTGGATCTTTCAGCCCCGACCGTGTCCGTGCTTTTGGGTGAGATAGGCGACATCTCACTGATTCTGATCCGCGGGTCCACGCTGTGTGTTTACTCCTTTGAGCAGAATCCGTGTACCTGCTCTCATTTACTGTTTTAGCTGTTTGGTCGTTGTCAAAATTTTCTGAGGTTTCACCTGAGATTCTGGTTTTTAAGGCAAAACAAATTTATATTAAAAAATCGATTCAGGATTTTAATGAATCAATATCACGTTATCCAAGCCAGAATCGATTGTAATCGATAAATCGATTATCAAAACCCACCCCTACTACAAGACCACCCATCTCCCATGCTACAGTCAGCAAACTGCTTGCTAAGTTTCGTGAAACTGGTTCAGTGTTGGATTTGCCAAAATGTGGACGCAATAAAACTGTTACTAATGAAGAAACATCAGTGGCTGTCCTAGCTTCATTCAGCAAGAGCCCACAGCGTAGCACTCGCCGCATGTCACTGGAGAGTGGCATTAGTCGAACATCCCTTCGGCAGATATTAGCTACTCACAAATGGCACCCTTACAAACTCCAACTACTGTAGCATCTTTTAAAGGCATTAGAAAGCTGCTGATATTCTACCTAATCTTGTGATCATTGCACTAGCCGTAGCTCAGCCGCAACAAGAAGTGGTCATTCCTATATTCAAAGATCACCTCTTCCGAAAGAAGCGAAACCTACTAACAAGGTTATTCACATGGTGTGGAACAACTGAAGATGATGGAGACCAACTACCAGATACTAAAAATATTTCCAAAACACTTTTACAAGAGTTTGAGCTAATATATTTCAAATACTGGGGGAAAAAAATTACCATCTGCTGTTAGTGGCAATTCTTTTGAGGCTGATGAAAAGGAGTGTGCGAGCACTTATTCATGCTGTGCTCTCACATGCTGCAGAAAAGTCCCACTACAAACCACCTGTTCCACACCACAACTTACTCTTTGACAACATGTTGTCTGACGTCAGGATCAAAGACCTGCATATAGATGAAAAATAAATTAAATAGGATTGATGAGGCCATTTACCAAGAGCTCCATAGCAAAACATTTTGTAAATAAAAACATTTACTAATGTTACTGAATGACCGGGACCCAGTACCGGGAAACAGATCCATATAATTAAAAGCACTTGATCGAGTCTATGCAGAATCCAGCCCTGAGTGCGGCTGAAAAGGTTAAAAAAACAGGTCTTCTGTGGAAATCTGTATCGAGAACTTGGTGAAGCATGTCATTCAAAATGCTGACTCGTCCTGCTCTTCTGAAAAAGCCGATGCCATCTGGCCTAGAATTAAAAAAATTCAAATCCCTGCTGAAAATGGTAAATTCTCACTAATATGGTGTACAAGTCTCTCATTGAGAAATGGAAAGACCCAGATGTCATACTGACATTAGACCACAGATACGTTTAATAGCTCATTATTAAGGTCTTCAAAGAGTATGCCATCACTATATTGGAAAGTCAAACTTTCATCAGAAGCTTCTTTTCCTCTGTGGGTCAAGCTTAGGGGTCACACACAGACAAAACAAATGAATCCATCAGGATTGCCTGTAAATATTTATTTCAAATTATTTGGACCATGTAAGTGTATTAGTTGACATCAAAGTGAGCCTTTAAATTGCCTAACAACAAACAATTCAAACAAGGCAATTTATTTCACATCCAGTGAATCATTTTAAAAACCCCAAGACCGGTTTGAGGCAGATGGCCACCCCTCACTGAGCCTGGTTCTGCCAGAGGTTTCTCTCTCACTCATTCACACACCGGTCATGGCAAGCTACATTGTAGCCACAGCTGCCCGGGGCTCACTGACAGAGGCGTGGCTGCTGGACACTGGCCATGTTCACCCCGATAATAAGAAAAGTCTACAGCTTGTTGAATATTTTATTTATTTTTGTGTAAACATCAAATGTATGTCATGTCTATCATATCTATCAGTCACACAGATGGATAGATCACAGGGGGCTGTGGGTGATGAATTAATTATAAACATTTTTGCTTCTCTATTGAGGCATGCAAATAATCAACTGTAAATGAGTTTATAAATATATTAGACAAAAATACTCTTACACAGTAAATGTGTTTGGGACATCTTTAAACAGGTATTCTGTATTTAAACATTTACATATATCATATATTGATCAATGGTCATGACAATTTGCATTTTAATGACAAGGAAACTGACCTCACAGCCCATTTTTCTTCAGTGGTGTTAGTTCCAGTCATTATGCAAACCCGCTGTTTATAGAGTTGAGGAAACCTTTTCTGTCACTTGGATGAGTGACGAAACGTTTCTCCCACTGAAAACGCTACGTCCAGATGAACAGAATCAACTTTTCGGGATTAGTAAGAAAAAGTAAATCAATTTAGTAATTACAACCAGGTGACTTTTGTAATCTAAGATATTTGTTGCTTAAAGATTGGAGATTGGAATGTTGCTGGAAATGTTATTAATAATATGTAGCTGTGTAAGTTACATTAAGTATAGCAGAGATGAATTTGATATTAAGCTGATGATGCTTAGATTCATTGACTGAATTCCACCTCCATACTATCTAGTAAAAAGACAGCATAAAGAGTGTACTGTCAGTGTAGAGGATGGAACAGGACAACTCATGAAACATCTGCTTACATTTTGTTACCTTCAGTTGTGTAACTCCACAAACAGCAGTAAACCTCGGAGCAGCAGCAGCCAAGATCAGGTGATCAAAAATAAATAAATCAATCAATCAAATCAATTGAAATTGTGACACTAAACTGATTTTGGATTTTGGAAAAGAAATGATGAAACAGTATTTATAATATGATGGAAAGGTGACTTTGTCATGCTCACACGATCGAAATGAAACTAGATTAGACATCAAGAGGGAAAATACAATTAAATAAAATATATAAAACACAGATTTGTGCTAACCGTAGGTAAATAAAGGCTAATTCAAATGAAGTTGGCAAAGTAAACTACTTTAGTAGCAAACAAAATGTAGTCTGTCCTCACAGTCACGAGCCTTCCAAGCACCCTTATTGGCTCCTGTCACCTGTAGGGCTCCACACTTCATATTGGGTTGTGGACACATTGGTTTTCCCCCTTGACCCCAGGCCTCGTAGTCCATCTCCTGCCCATCCACCCAGAGCCAGTCCCCAGGCAGGAAACGCAAGCCAATCCAGACGATTTCAGTGGTGTTAAGTGTGTTCAGCTCTTTCTGGATCAGCAGCTTCTCGGTCTCAGATGCCACACTGGCCAGGTCCTTGTAGCGCTCTCTGCAGTACTCCAAGGCTTCCTCCCAAGTCTTTTCCTCCATCACCACTTCTGCACTGTAGCAGAAGAAGGTTGTTTGATACAATAGGGTTGCATCGTACCACTTGCTTTCCTGCATACAGCCACGATCTTCATTACCCTGACAGTTGTTAGGTTGATTTTCCGCCCAGAAATTCCTGGACACCACTTCACCTCCTGACCATCTCCAGTTCTCATTACCTGGCAAATTTCTCACCAGTCCTATCCAGATATGGTGAGTGACATTTCCGGAGAGCTGCTTTAGTTTGTTGACATCCTTCTCAGTACTTACAGGGGCCAGGTCTGTGTAGTTCTGCCGACAGTAACTCTGAGCTTCAAGCCAATCCATTTTCTGGTCAACATAAATGTACTTGGTAAGCGTTCCAGACAAATTCAGCAAGAGCAGGATGAAGGTGAAGAGTTGATCCATTGTTGTCTTCTTTAGAAGAATCTTTCATAGCAATGAGGAGCCAAAGACGTTTGTAAAATATATGCTGGATTTGTCAACTTTGCCATTCAAAAATATTTGCATATCAGGATGGCCCTTTTATTCGGAGAACTCGTTTGTTCTCAGCAGCAGAGACACGCACCTACTGCTCACATGTACTTCTTCAAGTAGCTGATTTATCAATTTATTAATCACCATAAACTAAACAGTGCAATAAAAGTTGGACGAAATCTTCAGCTCAAATGTCCTATGATGGCTCCTGAGTCGTTGAGCCAGTGCTTTGAGTTTCTCTTATTTCAGTCCAGAGTTTTTGTATTAATATCCAGTGGTTCTTTTAAATTATGTTTTGGATAATTTTTGGATTTCTTTGTTATTATTTAGTCATTGAGCTTCAGTTACTGTCTGTTTTATATTTGTATTCTGCTTTGGGTTTTTAGTTTTTTTCTCTTCCTGCTTTCCTCAGCCTCCTTCTGTGTTTGCTGTATCCAGTTAAGTTTCCCTCTGAGTAGTTGTTATGTTTTGTCACTTCTTGTGTTATTTTGCATCATCTCATGTATTTTGTGTTCAGTTTGGCTTCTTCTTGCAGTGTTCTTTCGTCCTAAATACCCCATATAAACATTTAAACACTCAGTTTCCTTCTGTTCCTTGCCCTGCTTTCTCACACTGTATGCTCCTTGTTTTTTCTTTAATCCCTCAGTTTTGCATCTCTGGCTGTGTCTTAGCTTTGCTTGTATTTTTACATGAGCTTCAGCAATAAAGCTGTCATTTGAGTTCACCACTTGTCTTCAGAGTACTGCATAGCGAGTCCTAAATCTGCCTCCTGTAGCATATTTTGTTTCATTTGGAGCTTCAAAAAAAAAAAAAAATCGGTTAGTGATAGAAAGATATAAGGCAGTTGAATGTGAGGCAGCTAAATGTTAAGGTTGAAGAAAAAGATTGTAGGTCAATTTATTTAGTTTATTTAACATTAATTGGGCCTAATCACAAATATGAGGTTCACAGGGGGTTATTTATTTGTTTTCTTGATGGATGCCAGATTTAAAACACTTTGAACCTTTACATAAGCTGAAAGAAAGACCAAGGTTGTTTGAACAAGGTAAACAAATTTTTAATTTGCAAAAGGCAAAACTGAAGTGGTGCTGGCTTCGCACAAACAAATTAGTTTTCAGGAAGAAGTCGAAGTCATTTCTCATATTATCACGTCATCCTACTTGAAAAATAAATGAAAAGGTTTAGAAGAGAAATTGTACGATGACTGAAAAAAAAATCTTAAATTGTATGAGAGGGATAAGAATGTGTTTTACTTTGTTTTGTTGGGTTTTTTTGTCTTTTTATTCCTAATTCTTTCTTTAATTCTCCTACTGCTACTCTGCCTGTTAATACCTTGAATTAGCATATAGCACGACAGGCTGCTGGAGCGTCCCAGCACAGACAGACTATCTTTCAATATTTTTCACTGTATGCTGTGACTTTGTAGCTGTTCCCATTGTAACAGCTGCTCACCGTACTGCTTCTCCCTGATCCCAGCACACTATTACATAAATAGGAGAAGCAGAATTATAACATTCACATCAGCCAGCCTCTCCTGGTACTTTCCACTGTACCCTCAAGCCCTCCTCTCTCTGCAGCTTACCCATGATCATACCACACCTTACTGCCACATGGCATTTGTTCATTTTTGTATTTTGGCATGGCTTGTACTGCCCTTATTGTGTAGTTTTGTGTAAACCTCATATCATAAAAAACTTCATAGTTCTTCCTCCAGACATTTCCAAGACTCCTTGTTTGCATCTGAAGTCCTTTGCATTGGAAGTTGAATCTTTGTCAGTAGAGTGATCTTTGCAGCTTGTAAACATCAAATATTCTTAGATGCATTTCATGCAGGATTTCTTAATGATATTTGAAACTCTTTAAACACAATTTGCATTATTTTGACATCCTTGAAGGAACTTAATTGCAGTTGTAGTTAAAAGCATCAAAACTGTTATTCAAGTAAAGTAGTTTTGATGCTTTTAAAGTCCAGTGCAGCACATTAGTTTGTTATTTCATGACTGAGCAGCACATGGCTTTTAGTTTTTGTTTCTGGTGCCCTTTATTTCACAGAGTTGCATATAGTTGTGTTTGTGGTTGATGTTTTGCACTTGTGAAATTATTACAGATTTATTTACATTAAGGTAAAGTCTAAGTTAAATGTGTAAGGTCTTCAGCTAAGGTTGTGATGAGGTTGAACCTAATCCCACAAGATATAAAAAGAATTTGAAAAAAATATGCACGAGCTGACAAAAATCCAAAGTTTATCATGACAAGGTAAACACCATTTTTAATTGGTGTAGCTGGGTACAAATCAAACAAAACAAACAAAGTGCAGAGGTCAAGAGAAGAAATTGAAGGGTATGAAATATGAAAATATGAAAAATATGTCTTTATATGGTGTGTGAGAGGGATACAATTGATATTTTTTACAATTTTTTCTCAATTGCAGTTTTATTTTCCCTTCACCATTCTTACTTTCATTCTTCACAAGTCTGTTTTCTTCATCTTATCTTCTGCTTATTTGGGTAGAATTACATTGCAAATCTAGAAACGTGTTCAATACATTTTCAGATAGTATTTGTGTCCGTTCGTATTCATGCTTGCCTCAAACCTCAAACTATAAATCCAAAAATATAAATTGTCCATGATAGCTAAGAGATGTTGTAACAGTGGGCTCGTCACATTTACAAAGCAAGTCTGAAGCATAGACACTGAACTGCTACCTGACACAGTCTGTTATGTTCTCCACTCTGTGACTAGTAAAATCCAGACACAGCATCCCCATCCCCCTCTTCCTTGTTTCTGGTGACTTTAATCATGCCTCTCTGGACCCAATGTTACCATCATTTACCCAGTATGTTACGTACCTCACCAGAAGCGGCCATGTGGGAATTACTTTGTGATGACGGTGAAGACATTGGTGGTCTGGTGGATTAGCTACAGTCCATACCAACCAGGATTGTATGGTGTTTCATAAGCAATAAACTAAGGATCCCTCCTGACATCGAGGCTGTGTTCATGAAACGTGATTTAAAAATGTTTAGATTAAGTAAGTTGAGCTCTTGGAATGTTTTAATCCTTCACAATTTTGTCATTTTATTCCAATCCTATTCAATAACCTTTACCCCACTACTACTCTTAAATACTACAAGTTGTCTTCATATTACATAATGTTCAACAAAGTCTAGAGTCTGGTTAAAGTAAAAAATTGAATGGATTTACAACAACTGCCGTCCTCCTATCTTTATCCGGGTTGCAGGATTAAAATTCTGGAAAATCATTAGTCTTCATTTGATTTGCCAAATGTTGGTCATAATACAAAATTATGTGGGGCTCTTGTCAGTAGGGGCATACAAAGTGATTAGGTTACAATGAATAACTAAATACTAAATGGTATCTCAGTACAGTAACGATAACTCCTGTCTCTGGATATAAATTAAGAGCATGAAACAGTTAAAAAAATAATCATGTGCAGGCGATCAAGGAAGCCAGCTGCTGTAATAAGATAACAGTAGATCTGTTATATACACATGAAAATGAAAGAAGCAAGACTGGACTGAACAAGTGTTCAGTGAAGTTGAGTTTAGGAATGAAGGCAGGGAAATCCACCTGCTAGCTCACCAATTCCAGAGGTAATCTCTGATAAACAATCTCTCTTTGGATGATGCAAATTTGGAGATGGCACCAGGGCTCACTACAAATAATGTTGCATTTGTTTTTATGGAACATATGCTTGAAGTCACCCTATGGCATAGGTCCTATCCTAATCAGTCAAACATGGCATAATTAGAGAAGAAACCAACTGATCACTGCAGCAGGATCAATGCTCACAGTTGCTGCAAAGTAGGCACCAGTCAAGTATCTGATTGTTAGCGCCTGGAGTACCAGAAGCTCAAAACAAGAGTCAACAGCAGAATAAGCTGTTTGGCACTGGCAGAGAAGAATTGGCAGGTTTGTTCATGAGTGCAACCCACAAATGCATTTTCCTTTCAAAAGTGGTTTAAGGGGAACTAAGCAGGCTTTCCGATAGTATAAGATTTACTGCAAGAAACAATGTTACCATAAAGAAATAATCAACCAAACACAAATTTCCCTACTATTCGGGCAATGTTCATGTTTAAAACATGTACTTATGCTGTAATATCTGTGTGCGGTATATGTAGAAGCTGGTCCTGGTCCCTTGGTCTTTAACTCTTTGTTTTGAGTTTTGTGGGTTTGTGTTTTTTTGTGTGTGTTTTGAGAAGTGGTTTATGTTTAGTTTCTTTTAATGTTTTGTGAGAATTTCTGATCCCTGTTTTGGTCAATATTTTATTCTTTGTGACTCCAGTTTAGTTACAGATGACTTAAAGTTTTTAGATCCTTTCCTATTACATTCGTCTCCTCTTGTTTTGTCCTTTGATGTTTTCCATGTGAAAACAGTGTTCTTCTCGGGATCCTGGCTCTCTCGACCCAGTGTTTTGAGTTTTCTTGTGTCTTTGTGATTTTGTGTTGTGGATTTATGTTCAAAGTTCACTTTGTTAGTTATAGTTCATCCTACAGTGTTTAGTGTTCTAGTTTAGGTTTCCTGTATTCTCTGTTTAGTTCGCTGAATATTTAATAGGTTTCCCTCATATATTTGCCCTCTGTGTCTCCCTCTGTGTGTCTGTGTTCATGTTGTGATGTTAGTTCTGGTGCCATGTTCCCACTCCTTGTGTTCTGTGTTTTCCTCATCCCGTCATGTGCTCCTCCATCTCCTCTTTCTCCCTCCACTCTGTGTCTGTGTACTTCCTGTTTTACTTTGAAGGTCTGTGTCTCATGTTAATGTATTTTGCTTCCTTGTCTCCTTTGCTCCTGTGAGTATATAAGTCTTGTGTTTTCTCCTGCTTTGTGCTGGCTTGTCTGTGTCTCTCTTTCTCTGTCTCCCTATGGATTCAGGTTTCAGCTAAGTTTCATTAGTTTCTGCCTATGCCATCTCTGATCCTGTTTTTCTTGATGGGTGAATTGTCATACTGCATATATCTTCAATCACTATAAAAAGGGAAACAAGACTTTTGGTTTGAATATAAATGTTTGTATTTTTCTTTTAAATGTGTGCAAGAAAAACTAGAATAAATAAAAAAAATTATGAACAAAATCAAGAAATTATTTTGAACTACTTTTATTATTAGTTTTTATTTATTTTGAATTAACATCCACATTGTTTCTAAATGTATTTTGTTTACACAACAAAATATTACAACATAGTTTGCTTAAAGTAATTGCAACTGAAATACACAAGATACACAAGAGATAAATTAGACAATTACAAGATTCAAGATGTAAAATACAAATAAACAAACGAGAGAGATAATCAAACAGCACTAACCACAGTAGTCAGAGTGTATTTCAAATGAACTTTGCACAGTAAACTAGCTCAGTAGCAAATAAAATGTAGTCTCTCCTCACAGTCATGAGCGTCCCAAACAGCCTTACTCCCTTCTGTCACCTTCAAGGCTCCACACTTAATCTTAGCATGTGGACATGATGGTTTTCCTTCTTCATCCCAGGCCTCATAGTCCATCTCCTGCCCATCGACCCACAGCCAGTCCCGAGCCAGGAAACGCAAGCCAATCCAGACGTGATCAGTGGTGTTATGTTTGCTCAACTCTTTCTGGATCAGCAGCATCTCAGTCTCAGATGCCACACTGGCCAGGTCATCGTAGTGCTCCCTGCAGTACTCCAGAGCTTCCTCCCAAGTCTTTTTCTCAGTCACCACTGCTGCACTGTAGCAGAAGAAGGTCATTTTATACCATAGGCCTCCATCGTACCACTTGCTTTTCCACATACAGCCATAGTCTTCATTATCGTTAAAGTCGTTAGGTTCACCTGGTTTCCAGGAAAATCTGGATACTGCTCCACCTCCTGACCACAGCCATTGCGTTCTGTTTGAGCAATTTCTCACGAGTCCTATCCAGATATAGTGATTGACATTGCTGGAGAGCTGCTGAAGTTTGTTGGCATCCTTGTCGTTACTGACAGGGGCCAGGTCTGTGTAGTGCTGCCGACAGTAAGTCTGAGCTTGAGGCCAATTCATTTTGTCATTAACGTGAATGTACTTTGTAAAAGTTCCAAACAATCCCATCAGGAATAGGATGCAGGTGAAGATCTGATCCATTGTTGTCTCGTTTTGAAGGGTTCTGCAGAGCAATGAGGATCCACAGTTTAGGAAGTACAGTACTGTGCAAAAGTTTTAGGCAGGTATGAAAAAATGGTGTAAACAAATAATGCTTTCAGAAATATAAATGATTTTTTATTGGCCCCAAATGTATTCTGCAGCAGGACAACGACCCCACATATCCCAGAATTCATAGCGCGGCGGTGGGTGTGGATAATTTTGCCGGAAAAAAAAAACGGCGGATGAGGGCCGCCTGAAGAGCAAACTTTAAGTACTGAATATTATGTCACTTGCAAATGTTTAATAACGAAGAACATTAAAACATTACTGTTGGCCACATGTCGGCAAAGTTACGTGACATTAGTGACGTTTGTACTAACTTGGTTTTAAAGCCTTTACTTTAAAATATACGCCGTTCAATAGCTGAGCTTAATCCTACAGAGAATGATCAAAGCTCATGTAGAAACAAACAAACAAATGAACAAAAGATTTTCTCCTTCATTTCTGTCAAACAAAGCTGTATGAAACCTTTCCAGCTGTTAGTATCATGATTGCTAGGCAACCTGGGCAGCACGATGGAGGCTAGACCGTCCCATTTTGCAAGCCTCGCTCTTCCGGCCTTAGCGGCCTTTGAGTACGCGGCCCTTGTGGACCGTTAAGGCTGCGTACTTTAAGACTGCAGACCCTGAATTGGGATACAGCCCTTTTCTCCACTTGAACTGTCAGATCAGCAAACCTGGCCTGATGACAGTTTGCCATGTAGTCATGATTCCAGCAATAACAGGCATTTATCCACCTGCAGTCCCCAGTGATGTCTAATAGAAAGTTTGCTCTTACAGCAAAAATAAATGGAGTATCACTCGTCTGCCTCTCACTGGCATGCTGTTTCCATGGAGAAACACATACGTAAAACCTGTAGGTATAGTGGGTTATTTTGGTTTGCAAATGATAAACTCGCCTTATCAGGGCTGCTCTTTTTTTTTTTTTAAGTATGTTTATTGAGATTTTTTGATATAAGGAAAAAAAGAGACACAAAAAAAGACAAAAAAACAACAGACAACACAACAGCAAGGGCTAAAACACACAAATAAGACAAAAGATTACACTGCAAAGACAAAAATACTACTTCAACACTGGCAATAAACAGAAATAAAACGCTAAGGGGGTAGTCGATCAAACAGGACTTTGTTTTAATACATGGTCTAAAAATGGCTGCCACACATCAAAGAAATTACTAAGTTTGTCCGCTAATGTGTACCTAATTCTCTCCATATGCAGTAGAGCAGTCAGTTCTGTTAGCCACATTTTGAATTGAGGTACAATATCCGACTTCCAGACAGCCCAATAATAAAACTGAAACAATAGCAAAGCAAATTCACCCTTAGGTTTAGACTTACATAGATGAACTTTTGATATCCTGTGAGTTTTAAAGCCCCAAACAAATGGTAATACTACTGAGTCGATCACTTTAAAAAATTGCTTATTCAAAAAAATAGGTAAGTTTAAAAATAAAAATTGAAATTTAGGAAGGGAATGGCTGCTCATTTTTGACCCACTAATTTGTTTTATCCATGGCTACAACAGCTCAGGATCAGTCAACAACATCAGCCTCTACAATTAACCACTAGGGTCAATCAGAGCCCACTTAGACAGTATCAAGTTTAGTCTTCCCACAGCTGGCTGTTGACTTAAGATCAATTACATATGCACATACATTTAAAAAGACTAAAAACCTTTTTTGTGTTGTTTTGTTTATATTTCTGACGTTTTCATTGCCTTAAAAAAATGTAAACCTACACAATTTTGTTTGGTTTTTATCTTCCTGTTGAATTATTTTATCTTTATGGTCTGTTTCCTTGTAATAGGGGAAAGACAGAATATCAACCAAATTCTAGAAAAACAACACATTTAAATAAAAGTTTGAATTTTTTTTGCATGTCAGTGAAATTTGTACTTGATACCCAAGAAAAAAACAAATTAGTACTTTCCTGGTAAATACATCAAGATGAAATCTTAGTTAACTTAAGTTAGAGTTTGAATTAGTTGCCATTAGGCATTCCATTTATTTATTCAATAATAATTCATACTCATACATATGAGGTTTACAATGAGGTCTTTTTAATAAGAAGTTTGAAAAACTCTTTAAAACCACAAGCTAATAAAAACAAAAACAACCCAAGGTTGTTGGGACAAGTAAATCAAATTTTCAGTTTGTATAAGGGAAAACTTGACATGACACTGGCTTCACATTAGACAAGCAAATTGCAGATATCAGGAAGTCATCTTTTATAGTAGCACCTGCTTCAAGATATTACTAAATCATTGTATTTTGAAAAACACAAGAGGTCAACAAATTGAAAGGAAAACTGAAGAAAATTTTATTTTTACATTTAGTGTGAAAGGGATTTTCTTTCCCAGTTCTTTCTCCTTACAGCATTCATTCTATAAGTCTTCATATTTCTTATTTCTTATTATTATTTTGGGAGACGCATGTTGGAAATCCTCCAGTGTTTCATTGTTGTATACTTGCTCTGTGTTCTGGTGATACTGCTTGTATCACCAGAACACATTTTGTAATTTTTTAAGTTACATAGTTTTATCAGAATTCATTCAAAACTTCTTTACAGACAGAATGAAGTGCTCAAAAGCTACCAACAAATGGTACTGTTCCATACCACCATCTTCAACTCCCTGATGTATCCTTCGAGCAGCTCATCTCAGACTGCCATCTTCCTGATGCATTTACAGATGCTCTCTCTTTCATCCTCCATTGAAATTTACTAATCCTCTGCCTCTCTCTTTTCATTGCTTACAAATCCTCAGGGTGCTGGACTTTGAGTGGAGCCTATTGTTCCAGCTCGGTATCTGATGACTGGTAGGGCATTGTATCTTATTCGTACCATAGAACTGGCTTCTCAGCACCCCTCTGGAGGTATCTGGCTGTGGCTGACCTTCCATCTTTATCGTGGTTACTTCTGTCTGGTATATCTGTTATTCTGCTGTCTGGTAGTTCTGCGTCTTTAGACCAGATCACCTTCTCTTTGCAACCATTCAGCCACACTCATAGTGTGTGTGTAGCTTTTACAAATATCTGCGGATGTCTGGCTTGTATCCATAACATATGTTATACTTTCTTTAACCAAGCCAAGTTTTTTACTTTAAATCAGAATTAGACTTAATACCACATTTACCCCCTCTCATCAGAAGGCAGAAATTTTGATAACCGGTGCCCTATAGGGGGTCCAAGATTCACAAACACTTTGAAAACATACACAAACATAGACAGATGTAAAGCCCAGGGTTGGAAGAGAGCAGCAAGCAAATTTTTTTAATTTGCCTAAGGCAAAACATAAGAGATGCTTTGCTTTACGTCAGACAGCCAAATCATATTCATTGTTCCTACTGTCTTATCGTCTTACAATGGAAATCACCTGAAAAAAAATGCATACATACACACACACACACACACACACACACACACACACACACACACACACACACACACACACACCATCTTCTTTAGATTATCTCTACCTTTTATCTCTTTAGGCATGTTCATGATTAAATATAAAGAAAGGTTTGGAAGATATCCAGGGGTAGACATACGAGACTGTGATTCAGCAGTATTTTTGATTTTGGAGGGTTTTTTGGACATTGGACCACCACACAAACATGTTAAATATTAACGTATTTATGCTTTATGCCAGATACATGAGTAAAGACAGACTCTCACTGCAAGTGACAGGCCAAATGACAGCTCCTGGAATTGAGAGCTTTGGCCTCAGAAAGCAAATCAAAGAAAACAAATCTCCAACATAACCCCAAATAGACGTACACATTCTGGGCTAACAAGCCTTAAATCTATCCCTTCCAAGACAAATTCTGAATGTCAGTCAGAATCTAAAAGCTTCATGTTCGAACTGTTACCCTCCACTGCCTCAAACGGTTAGAGCATTTATCAGTGTCACATACCTCCTTTATATTTGATAATGATAATTGTTGTGAGTACTTCTAATGTTCCCTGTCAGGGGAGCAAATCACAAGATTACCTACATCATCCCTGAAGTGAGCAGTCTCCAAGCATGAGGGACATTGCCTGTGCCCATGACATGTGAATTAGTACCTGACAACATGGGAGTCATTCTGAAGCGATGTTTTCCTGACAAACAGGAAAGGCCACAACGCAAACACCTGACGTTGAAATGCAGTTACGGAATGAACAAGTCTACACACAGAAAATGGCCTGAAAAAGTCTTTGAATGTACCTGGCAGGCCCACATAAAACCCAATAACTGCAAACTCTTAAAAAACTTATATAACTCTGTGTTACCTGAAAGAATTACAAATGATCACAAACACTCTGGAGGCATTGCTAGCATATTAGTAAACTGTTGACGGGTAACAAACAAACAATAAAAAAAATTCCCAAACTGTGGGCCAGGGCCCCCTGGCCCAATAATGGTATTGCAAGTGGGCCTCAGTAATAACTCAAATTCAATATGAATTTCACTCAGAGTGCAACTCCCATTTAAGGGTATACTAAAACCGTCTTTTTGCTAGAATAAGCACAAATGATCTGTGAAGACAATATTAAATTATTAATAAAATTTTGATTATGCTTGTGTTTAGGCTAATCCTTACACCGTCTTTTTAGTGACATTAATGCAAAACTAATGAATACATTAATGCAATTAGTTTTAGATTAATATAATTAATTAATTAATTGGGCTAAGGCCCAAATACCAAACACCCTCAAACCTGGCCCAGGCTACGTAAAGGAATCCTTGATGTCTTTTATTTATTTATTTATTTATGTAGTATATTTAGCTTGGGAGACCCTACCAAGGGCAAGCTTCCCTCAACAACATGACCTTTGTTACTAGGATCAAAGGAACGCACAACCACCTCCACAGTGACAAGGTGGTGATTCACAGAGGGGTATTTTCCATCAATAGTAGGAATTTGTTTTTTGATTTGGCATAAACACATCATCTCTGGTTCACTGAATCACTTTTCCACTAAAGCAACAGACAAAACTCAAAAACAAAATGTACAATGGTGAGCACTAGAGTGTAGCAGAGACCAACATCAAAGACACTTTCTGCTCAGTCAGCTACAGTATGCCATCATGTAGTGATGCTGTGCACTGAAAGTATTTAAGAAAATAGGTCAAGGCTCATATACTTAATGATAGCCTGCAAGATTTTTAAAACAATCTAAATATAATCCGAGAACAGACAAACTAAAGGAAGCTGAGGATATCTGATGTTTGCAAACTACCATCAAATTTGCCCAATGAATTAAAAAAAACAAAACAAAACAAGACCCATGTTCTTCAAGGGTCAGGGGGTATGGGTTTAGCCTTCAGTTTTCAGCCGCTAATTACAATCTCCCTGTCTATATCAGTAAAATCAATCTGCCTCCACACAATACAGGTCAGGCCATGTTAGGTGTTAGGGTTGAAAATTATTAAACAGATTACAAAATTATTAAATAAAGCTCTTTTATTATTTTTTTATGCACAATGCAAATGTGCTCATAAACGTGTTGGTCCTCCGTGTTTGAGGGTAAAAAGCTTTGTCCGGTGCTATGTCTGGATTTTAAAAACTGAAGGGTAGACGTAGAGCGCACAGGGTTTTTCAGCATGCTTACACATCACACTTGAAATTAAAGTAAATAAAATCTTTTAAACAACAGACATTTCTCCCTACTTCCTTGTGAAAAAATTTGAACACGACATAAGCTAGACTATTGACAAATAGCATCTTCAAGAACCCCGGGTGGTCCGTGTGAGTTATTTTTGTTTTACTGAATTTATTTGATTTACTTTTTCTTTTGATTTTATTGACCTATTATTGCTAGTATGAATCACCCATCATTGTTACCAATTTGCTGGAAATCTTAATAATCTCTAATTTTCCTGGGGATTTTAGCACCAGCATTGTGAAACTCTGATGCCTTACTGGCTACATCATCTCACCAAAGGACAGATGACAGCGTGTGCCATGGCACTGCATCTGTCCTTCCACAATGTACAGCAGGGGTCGCCAACCTTTCTGATGATGAGTGCCATCCAAAATTTTGTCAGAAGTCAATGTGCCATATGATTGCATTAGCAATAAACGTAATACCGCTCTATATCAACAGTTACACACTATATAGAACAACTTTATAGGATTATATTTGTTCGCAGATGTAGCCAGCTATCAGCGAATATTTATCAGCTATTTTGAAACAAAAAAGGACACTTTTTATCCATATCAAGAACTCCATAATAGCAAAAATAAAAAAAATAAAAAAAATGCAAATGCTATTTATGGTCTCCACACAACAATGATAAGAAAAATAAACTGGGCCAATATGGCATGTTTGTTAATACAGAGATATGTATGTTAATGTGAACTCTGGTCTCCCACTCAGAGACACAGGTCTCCGAGTGTCCAGCATTCAGACCTGAGGACACTCTCCGTGTGAGAGAAAATCTGCTCACACAGATATGTAGAGCCAAATACTGTCAATAAGGCCTCTGCAATGTTCTGAAGACAGTTAAACTTGTATGCAGAGGTGGGTAGTAACTAGTTACATTTAATCCGTTATATTTACTTGAGTAAGTTTTTGAAAAAAATGTACTTTTAAAGTAGCTTTTTTGCACGATACTTTTTACTTTTACTTGAGTACATTTGTGAAGAAGAAATGGTACTTTTACATTTGCAAAATTCGACGCTTTACTTTTAAAAAATAATTAGTTTAACACATTAGATAACATGCCGCCAGTAGAGTTTCCGGTAACTTTTTTACCAATCAGATGTGGCCATGCAGTCACATGACCAGTCTGAAACTGTGGCGGGCAGAGCGGCCCAAGCGTTTCAAAGTGGCGGACACACGGAAAGAAGAAACATGAAAAATTGAAGAGGATGAACACCCTTGGCCTCATATACAAAGAATGCTTAGCTTAAAAGCAGTACAAAAGAACAGCCATGTCTTCAGTGTCGGTGTCTTCAGTGAGAGCCAAAACAAACCTACTTTTCAGCGTGAAAAAAACTCAGCTCGTGTAACCTGAGCTATATCACGTTATAACGTGATATAGCATGACAAATATATTGTTCTAACAATACACCTTTCACGTTTGAATAATATAATATCACGTTATTACAATATACATAATTATCACGTTCGTACAATATAAATATTATATAGGCTACATCGCAGCTCCAGTCACGGCTTCCATCACTGTCTTTCTCGTCTTTTCCCAGAGTAACAGCCAAACATTGGCTAGCACTGCTTAGCCTTGCACGCGTTCTTATTTTAAACTTAATCTGGAATTCATTGCAAACTGTTTGTGCGGGATATGAATAACAAGATTTTGTTTTTCTACAAGAGTTAGTAAAAAACATCAACAATATGATCAAATCTTCTTGCCAAACATCCACAGCTTGGCGGTGTATACAGCACTATAATGACCAGACCTAATTCTTTTGAAAACCATACATCTTTCCACAGGTCTCAACTTCATCAGACATCACCTAGACTCAGAGCTGGATGAGGCCAGCACAGACAGCGGCCTAACCAACGAAGATGATGGATCCATGGGGTCAGGAAAGCCAGAAGCAGGGCTGGAGAGGTACCTTTCATGACCATTCACTGGAGGTATGGATCTATTGCATGGCTTTCCTCACAACAAGAAGCTGTCCATCAAAATCAATACAGCTCTTCCTGCATCTGGAGCTTGTGAAGGACTTCTCAGTCATGCAGGACTCCTGTTCACTGCTGAACAGTTAGAGCTTCACAGAAAGAACCTTGAGAGCAAACTGCTGCTGAAGCTTAACCATCACTTCACTGAGTAAAGAAATGGCACATTTTTGCTAAATATGCAGAAATAAATGCACACCCATACAATTTTATGGTAAACTGAGCTGCCTTGTATGAACATACGTTGAAGATGCCTCGTTCTAATGTTTTCTCTGAGACTGCTGCCATTTGGAACAAAAATGAATATAAAGTTTACAGCATATCTTGTCACTGGAAATTGTTTGCACTGTTTATATATTTATATTATTTACTGTAGGCATTGGTAAAAAAAAAGCTTTATGTTGAGGAAAAATGAAATCTGGAAATTAGAATTGTTGTGCCTTATTTTGTTGATGATTTTACATATATTCCTTTTGAAAATACTAAAATTTGTATATTTATTTATTTTTGTTTGTCTGATAGCATTTATTTAAAAAGTAAATCGGACATTTCAAACAGTTACTCACTACTTGAGTAGTCTTTTCACCAAGTACTTTTTTACTCTTACTTGAGTAACTTTTTTTAAGACTACTTTTCACTTTTACTTGAGTAATAATAGTTTAAAGTAATACTTTTTTCGCATCACTTGAAAAACCTGCCAGCTAGCAGCGTCCCCCTCCCCGGTAGGTGAAGTTATTTTTAGCCAATTACAAGTTGAATCTGGTAGTTGGGGTTGTTAGCTAAGATACAGTCATTAAGAAGTGGCACAACTAATGTGTCTATGTGAGCTAAATTGCAATGTGCACCGCTGGCCCGGCCATTTATTTTTTAATGCACCTTCTCAGATTAATTCACTGCGTGTCGTGCTCAGGGCTGGACTGTGACAAAAAAAATCAGCCGGGGCATTTTAACTAGAGACCAGCCCACCAGGTATTATAGGAAAAGCCATAAAGCCTTTGAATGAAAACAAACGCTGTTGTGATAGTGATGTACAGTTTTGTTGGTATATGTATGATTTCTATACATTTTACATCAAATAAAACTTTGGTTGTAAGATTCAGATAATTATTTATTAAAAGCGAGACATTTTAAATAAGAATAAGAAGGAAAAGTATTTCTTTGTGCCCCCCTTTCCCTGTTAGTGCCCTCCTGTGTAACACGCAGACACTAAAGCGGTTGCG
The DNA here is from genome assembly GCF_057381915.1 of Diplotaxodon limnothrissa. Classification (NCBI taxonomy): domain Eukaryota; kingdom Metazoa; phylum Chordata; class Actinopteri; order Cichliformes; family Cichlidae; genus Diplotaxodon; species Diplotaxodon limnothrissa. The sequence goes on along the minus strand of NC_140617.1, from coordinate 22,930,769 downwards.
CCATAATGTCATGCTGCAAAAGAAAAAAAAGGACGATTCTTTTAAATACAAGGGGGAGTAAGCGAGTCAGATACCAAGGCACAGAGATGTACGGAGCCCCTCTGATGACATGGTCCAAAAAATAAATAAATTGTGGCCACAAAATACTACTTCGTGCCCTTGAAATGGGTATAACGTGCCCACGAAATACTTATTTGTGACCACGAATTGGGTATAACGTGGCAACGAATTACGCATTTGTGGCAACGAAATAGATAACGTGCGCACATCATATTGACACAATTCCTGGACAGCTGCATAGAGACATAAGCATAAGAGTAGGCTAAACCTATACACCATGGACAGACAGTATGATTGAGTTTTATTTTACGCTGGGAATGAGCTACAAATGCATTTCGAAAAGCCTGGCAATGCAAGGAACCATCATTACGGAGAGACATTTAAACAGGATATTGAGACCCCAGTTGCTTTACAGACATAAGTACGACTTGGACACCAGGAACACCAGGATAGATTTTATTGTCTACCAACTGCAAGGGCCTGGGAAGGATCACGGTTATATATTAAATACAATCTTCTACGTTCACTAAATTCCCTCTAATGTTAGTATGCCACATGTTCATTATGGGTCCACCAGCAGTCCAGGAATTCCTTCTTTAGAGTGGAGTCCACACCAGCCTTGTCTTCGGCAGATGAGGAGGAGCCTCCTATCCTCTTGTCTTTCCACTGGGCCCATCACATCCCTGCCCAGCTTGCATTCTGCACCCGAGTCCGTCCTGCGATGCCACCACAGCTCCCCTTGCGTCGGCACCCTGTAAAATAACAAATAGGGGCCAGAACAATGGTCCCAAGAGGGCCCTGGCTTATAGCCATGGCGACCCTCTCCCAACCCGGCTGCACCCAGTAAACGACAGTGGAGACCCTACTCACAAATGCTGCCACTCACACGTGTTGTCTCCTACTGTCTTTGTAAGTGAATTGAGGGTCATACACAGCTAGTTACAGCTAAATTACAATAATTTGAAATTCTTTATTGCCAGTTATGTGGAACCTAAAGAAAGGTCCTGTTGTAACTTAAAAATCAACTTTTTTAACTTTTTCAACTCTTTTAAAAAAAGATTTCTTTAATACAGTGGAACCCCGACTTACGAATACCCCATTTAACGAAAAATTCAACTTACGAAGGGAGTTAACGCCAATATTTCTGCCTGTGTTACTGCAAAATGCCCGCGTAACGAAAGCCCAGAATGCCTACAATGCCCACAATGCCTTCCGAATCATGTGACAACCCCCTTGGCTTTCGTACTTGCACTTCGCTGTTCCACTTGAACCGATGTATTGTTGTTGCAGTTAACAATTAGCCTATGGCCTATCGTTCACTCAAAAGGCACAATGGGTGCTTTGACTTACGAAAATTTTCGACTTATAAAAGACCCTCGGGAACGAATTAATTTCACAAGTCGGGGTTCCATTGTACATGAAAACCAGACATTCGTATTAAAGGAGAAAATTTAAACTGTAGAAATCTCAATAATAATAAAAAAAACAAGTTTTAAATATTTTAATAACAATGAATGAAAGAAGTAATAATGTTGTGTGGGGAAAATTAGGCACAGAGCTGGGTCGCCACGTCACATCGGCCGATCTGTCTCCAGGTTAGGCGTCGCACCCCCACAATTAGGCAGCGGGTCCCTCTTTTCACATGGCCTCCACACATTCCTCCTCATATCTGGGGCCTCTCTCCTCCCAGTGCTCAGCTAGCCTGCTTTTGAAAGGTCTTTGCACAGCTGATAGGCCACCTCTGGACACACCCATGCCTCAGCAGGTGATCCCTATCAGCTAATTTGTCCCATGTGCAGCCAGTCCACAGTGATTAAAACCATGCAATATAAATATCAACATACAAACATGCAAAAGAAACAATAAAATCATGCAAATAAAAAATGCACTCATAAATAGACACTAAAAATTAGAATAAAACCAATGTACAAGATAAATACAGATTTCCACTGTGTGACACCTGCCTCCTGGCAACACTTTGCTAGACACGCCCCTGCACAGTTACCAGCTGTCAGCTACTTAGAAAAGGATCCTGGTGTAATTTTTCTCTCAGAAACAGTTCATAACTTCCCTTCAACTCATTCATGTCACCTAAAAGGTAAACCTGTTTCTCCATCACCTGTTCAGCTCTGATGATTCAGTAAGGACATCTCCTGGTTTGTTTCCCTCTCACCACATATCCAAACCGACATCATGACCAGCAGGTTTACAGCTGTGGCTCCAGCAAACATCAGCTGATACGAGAAATTAATATGAAATCAATTCTAACAAAAGCTGATCAAGCTTAAACGTGCTGCTGTTTTTTAGCGCGACATCCGCTGGTTTCCTCTTTCTGTCGCAAAGTGGGCGATAAATAAACCAGAGAGAAAAGCCGATCAGCTGATCATTGATCAGTTTCATGATTGAAGTAGCAACAGGAGAGGGAAGGGGGAGAATGAGAGAAGAAGAGACAGCTGCAGCGTAAAGACACAGAATAAATCCAGCTTTGTGTCTTTTTCATTCTAACTGAAGTCCGGGACAAACTTTTCAGCTCAATACGAAACGCGTAATATTTTCTCCGAATACGGGACGATTCCGTATTTTGCAGGACGGTTGGCAACTCTACTAACTAACCTTATAAATAAAATAAAGTTCACTATCAGTAACATCATAGCACCCACCCAGCTGTATAGAAACTCCGTCATACTAGCTAGTACGCAGTACGAGTTATTGTAACTGACTGTAAAAAGTCAGCACAACGATAAACGATAAACTCCACCTAAACTTGGTTTATATCTGACCCAGACAGACTGCAGGTCATAACTTCTTACCTGAAGTTCCAGCGTCCGTCAGCCCATAAAAACGAAAAATCACCGGGCCAGTCCAGCTATGCTCGTGCCATCGGTTAACCCTTCGCGTGCCACCTCCTGTGGTGCTGAACAGAATAAGTGGAAGAAAAATGCATAGATGTGTCTTTGTTGGTTTTTCAGCATTTTTTGTGGAGCACTTTGTGATATTTATCTTGAAAACAACTAGATTTTTATTTTTATTTTTATTTTTATTCCTATTTATTCTATTTATCCCCTTCGTATATTTTATTTATATTGTCTCTGTATTTATATATATGTGTGTGTGTATAACTCTGTAACTTCTGTCGGTGCTGTGCTTTTTTGGAAATCGAATTTCCCAGAGGAACCCACCCGAGGGATTAATAAAGTTCTATCTTATCTTATCTTATCTTATCTTAGATAAATAAAATCATGTAAGAACAAAAAACTCACAAAACACGTGATATGTGGTTATTTATTTATTTATTTAGATAGTTAGGTGGTTACATATCCATAGGTTACATCCAGAAAGTGACTTCTTATATTGACAGCTTTGTAGTGAGAATCTTGCTTGAACAGATTTTCACTGTGGTAAAAGCTTACATTGCAACAAACTGATATCTTCTAATTTCTTCCAATAATTTTTTCCCAAAAAGCAGTTATCTTTGACCCTATGTATTTTACTGTCATTACCAAAATTAGCAACAGTCATTTCTTAATAATTGGTAAAGACATGATTGTCCACATTTCCCTGCATATAACTGCACGTTCTTTGAGGTGCATTTATATTGCATGTTACACAAACAGTGGTCTTGTAAAATCGACCAGCCTGTGTATACACAGTTTTTTTCTTCACTGCCTTTATTTGTAAATTTCATTTTCATTTTTATGGTTTATCTTTATGCAAAATGAAAGTAAATAAAATATACTGATCCATTCCTCAGTAAGTTGAAACAGGTCAACGGCACACAGTTGCACACAAAGGTAGTTATATAAAGTGTCCAGCAGGTGTCAGACTCAGACCCAGACACAGCCAGCGTCCAACAAGGTAGAGCGTCAAACCTTGCTGGACCTTTTGTAGCCCATATATTGTACCATTATATCTTTAGCTTTTATCTATCCATTGCTAACTATTGACATCAAAACGGACATATCAAAAAAGCATTTTTAATGAAATAGCGAAGATCTCAAAACTCTGAGCAAACTGCGGTCTCTTGTAAAAATCTAGTGGCTTTTGTGCAGAGATAAGCAGCTTTTGTACACATAGGTATTTGGACTCTCTGCACCACTGTTGCTTTTTGTTGCTTTTTAAAAGTCTAGCATAATTAAACGCTGTCACCAGAGATGACGTGTGTTGCTTTGCAAACTTCACAGAGATTCTGTGATTGAACAGCCACTGCAAGTAACACATTCCACAGTTGGCCAACTTCAAAATGTGTCCAGTGTCAAACATACGAGCTTGTGTGACCTGTCACTGCTAAATCATTTTTTATGCAGTTTAGCAATAAATTAACAACCTGTTTGCTCAATGGTGTTTGTTCTGTGCTACATTAAAAATGCTGCTTGAATGTACACCAGTTTCATGTACAGTTTGATGTATAGTTTGAACTATAATCCTACAGGTATCACAGACATAAGGAATTAATCGATACTAGCATGTGTAAGGATGGAAAATTTTAACATATCACTCAAATCTAATAAAAATAGATGTTCTTTTAGTGCATGCTACAAAAAACAAAACAGGAAATTGTGTCATGTGTTCTAAATGTCAGAAAGAGAAATTGGTTTCCTGGGACCTCCCCCAACTAAGCAAGAAATTTAATGATGATATTTGACTTGGATTTTATTTTAACTGGGTTTTTATTTTTAAATCTGCCATAATTTGTAGTGTGATTCTTTCCTTTGCCTGAGAAAATCACACACTGTGTATTTAATAGGCCTAACTGATTCACTAACCGAGCACTTACTATAAGACACCTACTTCTTCTAGAGTTACACTGGTTTGCCTTTCAGATATTGTAGTGAGAGTAAAAGAAAAACTGAAAAAGCAGCCTACTCATCCATCTGTTTACCATGATTATTTCTATTTACAGTAAAAGAACCAAATTCTGTCACAACATAGTTCAATATCTGTTTACTCATCATGAAGCACAACAATTAAAACATTTTGGGAACTGAGTGAAATGAGAGTTTATTATTTTAAAAGATAATCTACCAAAACCAAAAGATTAGCATTATATCAAAAGAAAGAAAGGACAAAAAGCTGACCTGAGTGCAAATAATAGTACTAAACTTAATTCCTCCATCTTCAGCCTGACTTTTTATTAATTTTGAAATATAGACATTACTCTAATCTCGTTTGTATTTACTTATGACATTTTATATACCGGAGTTTGCTTTCTGTGTTTATTGTTTTGATGTTTTCAAATCTATTCAGCACTCTTTAATTTGATCAAGTGTCCCTTTACCATAGAAAGAAAGAAAAGAATCAAGGAGCAAAACAGAAATTGCAAATGGAAATGAACAACCAAAGTATAGCAACCACAATTATTAAAGGGTAATTCAAATTAATTTTGCAAACTTGCTCAATAGCAAATAAAATTAAGTTTTTTCTCACAGTTATGAGCCCCCCAGACACCTCCACTATTATATACAGTTGCAGCAAGAGTTGCCTCATCTCTCCACAAAGTATTTTCTAAAAAATGATAAACACTTCCAATGACAGACGTGCCAGAAGAAGCCGAGGTTGTGTCACTGGCCGACCATTCCATTGCCTGTAAGGCGGCACACTCTGCACTCTGGACTTCTGGACATGTTGGTTTTACCCCTTGACCCCAAGATGCGTAGCGCAGCTCCTGGCCGTCCACCCACAGCCAGTCTTTAAAGAAGAAATGCAATCCAATCCAGAAGGGACCTGTGGTGTTTTGCTTTTTCAGTTCTCTCTGTATCAGCAACATCTCGGTCACTGATGCCACACTGGCAAGGTCACTGTAGGTCTTTCTGCAGTACTCCAGAGCTTCCTCCCAAGTCTTTTTCTCATTCACCACTTTTGGACTGTAGCAGAAGAAGGCTCTACTGTCAGCTTCTTTTCCATCACTCAGTCCATTGTCATCGATATAGCCATTGGTATCTAACTCGCCATTGTCGGGTTGGTTATTTGCCCAAGGAACCTCCATTGGTCCACCTCCTGACCAGGTCCAATTATTTGTGCGTAAAATTCTTTGCAGTCCTACCCAGACAAGGCCTGAGGGTCTCATCTTCTGAAGTTTGTTCAAGTCCTGTTCATTACTAACAGGGGCCAGGTCTGTGTACTTTTCCCGGCAGTAATTCTGAGCGGCATTCCAAGTCTTCTGATCTTCGATGTAAATGTACTTACTCTTACTAAAAGTCCCAGACAAATTCAACAGGAACAGGATGTAAGTGAAGAGTCTGTCCATTGTGCTCTTGGATTTAAAAAGATTTGGGAAATCTGTTGTGGAGCTGTCACCTTTTATGCTTGTCCTTCAGACATGCATTTGCATATAGGTCGGCCCTTTCATTCTCTTAACCACACAATAATCACAAGCTGAGTGAGAAAACACAGCTGCTTTAACGTTCTTCTTTTTTTGACAGCCCATAAAACTGCTTACAGGGCCCCGAACCTGTCCCAGCATTAAATAAACAAGTAAAATAGGTAGCTAAGGCTGTATAAAAAAAGACTTAAAGCATTTTAAGTAAATTCACAGAAATTATTTTTAACCACACAAATATTTCCTGACATAAATCTAAAGGTTCTTGGAAGAGGACGCCCTAAACAAATTTAAGAATTTGCTTAAGGCAAAGCACAAGGGATGGGTGGCAAACAAACAAACCATATTATTCTGCAGTGAGAGCAAGTCGTTTTTTATATTGTCATAGCATTTCACTGGAAAATAAATAAAGAGATAAAGAGAAATTATTTAAGGAGAAATTGAAGCCATATCACTTCAGTTCAAGTTAACTTTACATATATATATATATATATATTTGCCCCAGCTGTGTTTCCCTCCTGTTGTCCATTCCCTGATTGCTCCCTCTATGTATTTAAGCCCTGTGTTTCAGTTTGTCATGGTTGTGATCTCCTCCCGTGTTGTAAATAGCAGAGGTGTGGACTCGAGTCACATGACTTGGACTCGAGTCAGACTCGAGTCATTAATTTTATGACTTTAGACTTGACTTGAAAAAATGTTCTAAGACTTGTGACTTGACTTGGACTTTTACACCAATGACTTGGGACTTGAATCGGACTTGAACCGGTTTACTTGAAAAGACTTGATATTTTACCCCAAATATAAAATTTAACATGCATATTATATGGAGATTGAAAATGTGACGTCATTCACGGGTAGAACCGCAAAGGATTCTGGGAACTCGTGGCAAGCGGTACTAGCGCACGCAGGCTTTCAATTAAAATCAGTCACACAGCGATAAAAAGAAACACAAAAATGTCAAGAAGCTGTTGTATTATTAACTGCAATAGCCGGTCGCATGACAGCCACGGGAAGCCGACGGGTAAAGAGATCGGTTGTTATCGGATTACGTCGTTGAAGAGAAATTGTTCGAGCCATGTTTCCGAAGTAACAAAGAGGCGACTGGATTGCAGCCATTCAAAGATCAAATATAACGTCCCAGAACACTCCAGCTCACAGGTTAGTCTGCTCCAAGCATTTACACAAAGGTCAGTCTGCTGTTGTAGTTAATGTGTCATTTTTCTTAACATAATTGTTGATATAGGTTACAAGCAAGTCTGGCGCTGAACAGAAATTGTCGCGCTATGCTCCTTTATTTATTGTGCATAAATAGTAAATTATCCTGACACAATATTGCGTTTCGCTTCTGTTATTATGGTACACTGACAAAAACACATACTTTTATTCACAGGATAAAACAGGTTTTTTGTATCACTAATTGCCCAGTACGATTACAGCATACAATATTATTGTCACTGCTACATTTCTGTGATGCTACCAGAAATTATTTCCACTACTAATTAATTACCGTTGAGCTCAAAGGTTATATTAATAAACGGTTAACGAATGTGTATTTATGAAGACGATTTGTGAGACTGGTAAACTTATGATACGTACGATGGTCTTTCGTTCTACACGGTGCATTTCAAGGTCCTGCACCCATCCGTCGGTAAACTGTACCTGGGCTTGTTGCAGTGACCGGAAGTTACTAAACTTCATGAGTGTATGCACTCACTCCAAGAACCGTATAATTATAAATATGCATATAAATATGCTACGATGAGATAGCTGACTTCATCTAACTAGCAAATGTTTTCCAGGCTACGTTGGTGATACAGTTTTTTTTAATGTGTATGATATTTTTGTCATGCGATTTTAAAGCTGGTCCTACAACCGCATCCAAGAATAACATGCAGCGTATCTCAGAACTGTCGGTGAAAATTATTCTTGGAGCTAAGTTTAATTGAGCTGCATTTTAAAGAGGTGCAATTTCACAATTTGTGTATATTTTCTAAGTTCACTATTTTGTATGTGTTGAGAAAAACACAGATTTTAAAATTACATGGTCTAATATTTACATTTAGCATATAACTGCAACATTATTTTTTCGTTTGTTTTTTTTAAAGACTCGAAAGGACTTGAAATTCAAAGTTTCAGACTTGTGACTTGACTCGGACTTTTACACCAGTGACTTGAGACTCGACTCTGACTTGCCTGACATTACTTGAGACTTGACTTGAGACTTGAGGATAAAGACTTGAGACTTACTTGAGACTTGCAAAACAATGACTTGGTCCCACCTCTGGTAAATAGTTTGTCGTATATAGATGTAAATACTAGGGGTGCAACGATACACAAAATTCACGGTTCGGTTCGATACTTTGGTGTCACGGTTCGATAATTTTTCGATACAAAAAAAATATTCATGCCTTTTTAATTTGTCATTTATTAAAATTATAAATATATATTTTAACTCAAAAGTACAGTTTTTAAATTTAATGTTGCTGAAACAAAAGTAATTAAAAAAATAAATATATCTCAGTGCTCTCAAAATTTCAAAATCCCTGGTAGCCCATCGGGCAGGGACTCTTCAGTTTTTGGTAGCCCAAAATAAATGTAAGTAGCCCGAATAAAAAAGAGAGCAATTTTTTGATTGATGTTGTGTTTCCTTTACAATATTATACATTAAAGTATAATATTGTAAAGGAAACAAAACATTAATCAAAAAATTGTTGAAAAACAAATTACAATTGAATCAGTCTGTGTCAGATCCTGAATATGAAATTTCCACTGAAGTCACGGGTAAGAGACAAGTGGAACCAAGATCTAGGCCATTTGCTTTTTGAAGTTTGCAAAGACTGCTAAATTGTGCCAGTGGTAGTTCACTCTTTGCAACATAGTACGCTGTTCTAAACAGATTTTTCAGGTTTATTTTTAGTATGTTATTTGCAATTGGTGTTTGTTCTGGGAAAGGTATTGCAGACTCAGCAATAATGCATTTCTTGCATTTCTCATGGGTTCTAATGGGGGCCTTTCTTAAAATGACTGGTCCCAGTAACAAAGGCGCTTGTCAACTCAGAGATCGAGAGAGAGAAAACCAACAACACACCCGGCAGAACATTATGTTATTTACACGGGTGCACATAAGTGGTCCGCATGTGCGCATTCGCTGTCAAAATAAAAGACGCGCACCAGATAAGAAGTTGCAACGCGCGTTTGCGTCCATGTAAAAAGCACTGTTTTTGAGTGGGCACATTCCGCACCACATCTCTGTGCGTTCATCATTTGTTTGAAGCCAGCTCACCTCCTGCAACCACTTTTCTGAGAATACGTGCTTCTTTTGTGGTTCGGACTCCTTCTGACATTTGTTTGGAGGTGGAGGAACTCCAAAGTAATTGCTTAAAGGAGCTTCTTTGACATCTTTAAGAGTTCTAAACAAATGTCTGTCCTCCTCCAGAAAATCGTATGTACGCAAACACGCGTTGCAACTTCATATCTTGTGCGCGTTTTTTTTATTTTATTTTGACAACGAATGCGCACCTGCGGACCACTTATGTGCAGCCCCGGTTATATAGCTCGTCATATTGCAGCCACAGAAATTCTTTTGTCCATGAAACCATAAAGCTGCACTTTCTTTTTGCCTTATAGTCTGATTTGTCATAACTTTTCCGTTTTGTGGTAAGCTTTTCTTTGGCTGTCACTTCTTCACCCTGACCTGTCTTATTTGACTCAGCAGAACTAAAATATATATCCTGCTGCTTTTACACGCGCACTCACATAAGCTCAGCGATTCTCTGCGCGATCAACCTCTCACATGTTTAAGCTTGCTGCGGGAGATTTCACTTGTCATGTTTGCATAGTAAGCTAACGATTGATAAGACGATGTCAGAGGAATTGGTGCACAAATTATCATCACTCACAGATCAGTGCTGTCGCTCTCTATACACAGTTCGCGCGATTGCAAAGTGAAAGCAAAAAACAAGCGCAAATTCAAAAGCGATTTCAATATGTCACATATTGACAGTGGCTCACCGATGCCAATGACATAATTACCCAGCTACATTTCCGAAAGAATGCAAAAGCATTGACATATATTTTTCCTTCCTACAATAGCCCGACGGGCAGGGCAGAGATAGATTTTGGTAGCCCGACTGGAAAAATCGCTAGCCCCGGGACGTCGGGCTAGCAATTTTGCAAGCCCTGTATCTGATTGAGGAATCACTCATCTTTGGAAAAGAGAGTTTATTACAGAGAAATGGCTCTTTCCAAAATAAAAGCAATACTATACGCTTCTTCTGGGCTATATTCTCAGCAGCATATTGTAGCGGGTCAGGGCTGTTCGGGGCAGCGTTCTTCTGCAGATGTCAATAAACGGCTGTGCTCCCTGGCTAGCTCACGGGAAGCAAGACCAAACGACACCTCTGTCTCCTCCTTGTCTGAGCTTGCCACATTGGTGTCAGAAGTGGGATGATGGTGGCACCCCATGTTCTGACCCGAGTGACTTTTCCCCCGCCGGTCGTGACCGGCCGGTGCGCCAAAAGAAGGCACCTGGACATTTGCAGGACTTTGTGTGGGGTAATGGGGTCGTCGGGGACGACTGACCCCTTAGGTGGGGGCTATGTAGCGGGTCAGGGCTGTTCGGGGTTCTGTTTGTACAGTTATGTTTTGTTTATGTTGCCATAGTGACGGGTGACGCCCTCTCGCTGCGACGGTGTGTCCTTCCGGGGTCAGAGGGCGCCCTGTGTGTTGTTGTTGTTGTTGCTGTGCGGTTGCCGCGCTGAGCAGTTAGCTAGCGGCAGTGTTCTTCTGCAGATGTCAATAAACGGCTGTGCTCCCTGGCTAGCTCACGGGAAGCAAGACCAAACGACACCTCCGTCTCCTCCTTGTCTGAGCTCGCCACAATATTAAACATATCAGGTCCCCATAAGGAGAATCATGTGCTAACGGCTGTCTAAATGACTCGGGTAAAGTTTGTAGCATGCATGCTTGTTGTTTTTGTCTGCTTCCACTTGTCTTTGCACTAGGATGATTTCGGCGTAAATGTGCAGTCATATTCGTTGTGTTCCCACTAGTGCTGTCAGCGTTAATCTCGTTGAAATGACGTTAACGCCACAACACGGCAAATCTCCGTTAACGAGCTACCCCTGCATGGGGCTAGACGGCCAACACGTTAACGAGCTAACTGCGCTAACACACTAGTTCCCACCCATGTAATTGAGCATTGCGTGGCACATCCAACATACTGTTTTACTTTAGTCCATGACGCGCTTACCTTCAGGGTCATACGTTACATGAAAACCAAAATAATTCCAAACGCCAGATCTGAATGAGGGTGGGGAGGTTCAATTTGCCATGTTGCAAGGAGAGCTTAACTTCTGTCTCGCTAGCTTGCCCTGCGCTCTTCCTTCTGACAATGCTGTCTGTGTTGAGCGCTCAGTGGATCTGTGCTCGACAGTGCAGCCTAGGCGGAGTAGTCGAACGCAGATCCACTGAGCGCTCAACACAGACAGCATCGTCAGAAGGAAAGTTGATAAAATAAATTACAAATTTTGTATTGTTCGATACATATGCGTACCGAACCGAAAGCACTGTATCGAACGGTTCAATATCGATACGAGTATCGTTGCACCCCTAGTAAATAGTTGTCGATACTTTTTTTTTTTACTTGGTAGCTGTAGGGGTGAGAAGCCATTTTTCTTTGGGAACCTTTTCTCCTGTTTTTGGTTAGGGAGGCAGGTAAGACACCTTTAATTTTCGTTTGGGGTTTTCTGTGAAGGTAAGCCAGCTGCATTTCATTTCTAGAGTTTATGTTTGTTGTTTTGGCCATGCTCACCCTGATGCCTGCTACCTTTTGGGACTCAATAAACTGACTGCCTGTTGTGAAATCCGTGGTAGCTGTTTTTTGTTGGTTCGTCCTCCTTGAGAGCAGGGAGTGTGGGGGCATTTTTCCTTATTTTTATTTTCCTTATGTTGCACGCCAGTTTTCCCTGGGCTGGGGTGTAACAACTTAAATGATGCCCTTTTCAGTGCAATCTGGAAATACAGAAGAACTTATGAAGGTCAATGACAACAAGCACAACAACCAAATTTTTAAAATTTGCTTAAGGAAAAGCACGAGGGTTGATTAGGTTCACAGGACACAAACAAATTATATTGTTGGTTGACAGGACAAAGTTGTTTTCATGTTACATCATCGTACTTGGAGAACAAATGAAGATGACAAGAGAATAAATTTAAGTTTCATCCTGTCAAAATGTTTATCATGCACTGACTGAACTAGTCTCTGGGCAACCCACAAATAAGTTTAATAAGTCCATCCATCCATCCATCCATCCATCCATTCGCTTCCGCTTATCCTTTTCAGGGTCGCGGGGGGCGCTGGAGGATTCTCATTTCTGCCTCCTCTATTTGCATTCTTATTCTTTTAGTCACCACCCACTCTTTTTGTTAGCCCGGCAACTTGTGCAAGGATAGGCTTCAGCCTCCCTAAACCAGAATTTAATAAATAAAAGAAAATGGATGGGCAAGTCAAAGCAGAAATAGAAAAGCAAAAAATGACATCATTGGGAACAAACTCATCGACAAACTCACAGATTTATTAGCTTTCAAACTCCAAAAGGTCAGCTGTTGACAGTGTTTGAATAAGATTCATCATTCCCGTATGTAGATTTACAGATAAATCATAAAAAAAAATCAAACAATCAATAAATCAAAGTGAGCCACTGCAGATGATGCTCTGTGAGGCAAGCCAAAAAATAAGTGTGTCATTCAAGCAGACTGTTTATTAGGAATGTAGTGGTTTGTTAAATAAATGCACAAGCAGCCAGCCCAGAGATATAATTTGTCCAGCATTCCCTGGGTCTGTCCTGTGATATTCTCCAGGGAGAAAACATCTCACCAAGTCCATTCAACCAAGACCAAAACCAGCTCCACAATCAGCTTGGTTATTCAAGAGGGACCCCTTGTCTGTATCACTTTCTCTCCCTGGTGGTAGAATCAAAAGTGATGCCAACACAATGTTTATGGAAACTGTCACTAATGAAGTGCTTTTTTTTTGTTCTTTTAGCGCTGGATTTTCTTTAGGTGACTGTATCCCATAATCTTGGTAACCTACCTACTGTCATTATGATATGGAGAACACAATAACAACTAAATCGAATCCTTTGCAAATAATTGACAGTAAATTGTCTTCAAAAAGCAAAGACATCTAATGCTGAAGCTAAAAGATTGCTTTTTGTTTGTTTTTGAAAAATATAATAATATTTTTGGTTCTATGTCAACAACATATCCCAAATAAAGTTTACAGCATGCTTCACTCTGTGGCATCATCTGCTTATTTAACAAAATCTAGTTAGCATTGGAAATTCTTGTTAATACAAGATTTAAGCTACTCAACTGTTCAAGGCCTCATTGATTGTATATTTTGTTTCGTGTGTTTTTTTTGTTTTTGTTTTTATGAGTGACAGTTTTGGGTTGTTGGTCAAGATGCGAATAAAATGCAGACTTTCCATTTTAACTCAGCTCGCCTTCCGGACCTTCACTGACCCTCTCCTCAAATCATCACAAGCTCCTCCTGTAACGTAAGCCATTCACACCTCTAAAACTTCATTCACATCTGCGTAAGTGCCAGTTCCCCACTAATTCAACTCTCCTCTGTTCACAGTTCACTGCATTAGATCATCACGCCATGATTAACAGGGAGGATTAACAAGCAGCCACGAGTCCCTTGCTGAAATCAACCTTGCATTCAGCTTTCAAATCGATGCAAGTCATATACAGCAGAAAATAAATAAAATCAAAGACTCAGTGGTGCTGTTGCTCTTAAATCTATTTTAACCTGTTTAGCAGGAGTGGGGCTGGCGGAGTTTACCCTGGTGCAGGTGTGCCGCAGCGGTCATGTAAGTGGAAGGATCTGGGAGTTTCTCAGTAAATTTCACATTCCTGCACACATGTGCAACTGCAGTTCCAAAAAGGTTTCAGACACTGTGTAAAATGTAAATAAAAACTTTTGGTGCTGGTGCATTGTATTTAATGTTTTTTTAATTTTATAACTGGGTTTAAAGGCTGAAATCTTTTTTGTAACATATTATGAGATTTAGCTGTTTGTTTGAGATAAGATAAAAGAAAACGTTAAATGACGAAGCCCCAAAAGTTGTTTCTGTTCATCTGGACGTAGCGTTGTCAGTGAGAGAAATGTTTTGTCACTCATCCAAGTGACTTCTTCAGTCTCAGCTGACTGCAGGTTTCCCCAATCTTATAAACAGTACCTTTTCACAATGACTGAAACTAGCACTGAATGAAAAATGGGCTCTGAGGTCAGTTCCTTGATCATTTATATGCAAATTGTCATGACCATTGATCAACAACCACTGATCAATGGCCATGAGGGAATGATTGCAATCACAGCATTGTAAGATGGTGAAAGTTGTACCCTTAGGCCCCCTCCTTGATTCAGAGATGGTCTTTCCCTTTTCACGTAAATGGCCTCCTTGACTCTGCACTCAAACCAGCGTTCCTCCTGTCCAGGATGTGCACATCCTCATCACTGAAAGAGTGTCCACTGGCCTGTAGGTGTGATTAGACTGTGAAGTCCAGGGCCCTATTTCAGAAAGCAGGTTTAGAAAACTCAAGAGTTAAAAATGATACTCAGCGTTGAGTAACCCCGAACTGTCCAACTCGGAATATTCGGTTTCAGAAAGGCTGATAACAATTAGTTCAATCAACGCGGAGTTGCTTTAACCCCAAGTTAAGCGCGCGCACGAGGATACATAAAGCCCTGATTAGTGGAGCACAGATTAAGCGAGTCACTATGGAGACGGAGGGAAAGAAGGCGCGGTCAATGTATTTTACAGCGCTTGAGGCCGAAATTCTGATGGCAGCATATGCCGATAACATGCAAATTTTGCGGAAAAAAAGTAACGCAGCCTCAGCTGCAAAAGAAAGGGAGCATGCATGGCAAAACATAGCCGACAGAGTCAATGCATGAGTGTTAATTTAAACATTGATCTAGGGATTTCCACCCATTTAACACGTTATTTTATTTTATTTTATTTTATATTTTATACATTTTATTTTGTGATGTGATGTGAGCGCAGGTGCAACCCAACAGGCCCCAAACGTTCCTGGCAGCAAGTAAAAATGAAATATAAAAATATAGTCCAAATAGGTAAGGTGTAATTGTATTATGAGCCATAGTGCTTGGTCTGTTTGTCCGATGTAAATCAATTGCAGTTAGAGGCTACATTAATTTTCTTTCTGTAAGCACTTATTGAAATTATCTGAGCACATTACAAGTACATATTTGCTTACTCTGTATGCTCAAATGTGGCCCGTTATAGCCACTAGAAAAAAAGCGGAGGCCCGAAAAACAGGTGGGGGTCCTCCACCACCACCACTCACAGAGGCTGAGCAGTTGGCTTCCACATTTGTGATAATGTTGGCAGCATCACATATGATCTTCACAGTGCAGAGAACACAAATTAGCATCCATTACTATAATGAAATGATTTGTTAGTTTGAAATGCTACAGGGAACTATGTACCTGTACATTAATGCTGTGGAAAGACTTCCTGTTCACATAGTCTCCTTCATTTACTGAAGGAGCAATGATTGGAATGTGAGTGCCATCTATACAGCCAATCACGCCTGGGAACCGTGAGAATAAATGTAAAATTTAAGTAGTAGTTCAAATATCACCACATCATGAATTAAGTTTTGTTCATCCTGATACCTGCAATTTTGTGGCATCCCTCTTTGATAAATCTTGTGGGTCTATGACCGGGGAACACCACAGACGAGGAGACGTTTCAGTGCAACTGTAACATTCCTGACTGCCCGACAGACGGTAGCCTTGGAAACGTGCTCAGCATCACCAATATTATACAGAAAGCTCCCGTTTGCAAAAAACCGAAGTGCAATACAAATAATATGTACAGAACTGAGAGGATGTCCACGATGTGTCACATGAGCAATATTAGGCCTGAGGATGTTATTCAAATCAATTATAGATTGTGCTGAAAAACGGTAACGTTCACACAGAAAATCATCAGGAAATGATAAAATGTCCGAACGCGCTCTAATCACTCTCTCCCGGCGGAGAGCTCTGCGGAGAATTTGGGCTTCAACATCTACTGGCTCTTCAAGGAAGGGACACGCCATGTCTGACACTTCCTACAGTCAGGTTTCCGACAAAGAGGCGGAGAAGGTCAGGGTTAGTTGAAGTAAACCTGCTAGGGGGCAGGTTAGCTTCACGGAGTGTGTCGTCATAGTAACTCACTCAGAATTAATCTAAACTCGCTTTGTGAAACCGAAAACCCAGGGTTTTCGTTAACTCAGGGTATACTTACTCAGAGACTAAACCGGCTTCCTGAAATAGGGCCCAGGTCTGACAAGTTAGCTCTTCTGTGTTGTGCCATCTGCTTTGGTTTTCCCAATGTATAAATCATCGCAATCCTCCTGGCACTTAACAGCGTACACTATGTTACTCTGTGTTGGGGGACTCGATCCTTGGGGTGGAACAATTTTTGGCGCAGCGTGTTTTGGGGTTTAAAAGCCACAGAGGTGCGGTGTTTAGAAAAAAAATGCGTCTCAACTGTTCCTATACTCCTGACACTAGAGATGGCACGATACCACTTCACTTTTTTGGCTATCAGCGAAGGTGGTCGCACTTTTCTCCTCTCCTGCCCTTATCTTCCCTGCTTAGCTTCTTATGTCCTTGTCTTGTCTTGTGTTTTTACTTACTTTTCCCTGGAACACTCTCTCACAGTCTGTTCTCTAAAACCTAAAAGAGAATTATGGATTTGATCAACTGGTCTCTGAATGCAATTGACACCCCTTCTCAACGAGAAGTCTGGGCTCGGGTGAGCCTGACTGCTGAAGATATCTACCTATTCGGAACCATGATAACAGGGTTCCTGCTGATCGGAGCTGGCTTGGCCCTGGCTTATCGAAGAATTAAGGAAGCGGAACCGGCTGTTCAAACCCCCACAAGGCTGCCCGCTGGGATTGAAATGATGGGACGAGGCGTGAGTTTCTCAAAACGGGCTCATTGAGTGCAGCACGGAGAAGATCTTGGAGAACGCACGGCTGCTGTGAATACTCAGAACAAGACCTCTGAGTGAAAAACTGGATTACATCTGGAGGGGCTCGCTCGAATAACACCTTTGAGCGCAAATTGGATCAAATCTTGGGGAAGCGCATTGCGGTCGTGAGTTCTCAGAACCTGCTCTTTGAGCAAAAAGAATGACAACATCACGGAACGTAAGTTTGGATAATATCATAGAAAGCTCACGGCTCTCCAACGGGAAATTGAGAGACCAGTGTTGGACTGTTAGAGCAGCTTTGAAATTCATATGAGTTGTTCGCACTAAAGTAAAAACCATCATCACTTCATGCGGAGACCCCTTCGGCGCCAGCTGTGGCCTCAAGGCTGGAGCTAAACAACAACACCCTGATAACGACTGTGTTGAGTCTGTTCCTTCCCATTCCATGCAAGGCCACCTGGGTTGGCTGGAAGACTGTTTACTTAGCCTAGCAGGGCGAAGGACACTGTCTCAGCTGAACTCTGGACACGCACACACATACATATACACTGATATGCACACACTCATCCCCCCCTCCCTTTCCAAACGCCTTCGATGCTTGTGCCCTACCGGGGAAGATGGCAGTCGACTGGACCAGCGCAGACATGCTGCAGGACCGGATGCGCTGTCTACACCGGCTCTCTCTTACCCTTTACCTGCCCCTGTTGCGTGTCTTGTGTTTCTATGGTGTATTGATAGCCATGTGCTTTTTGTGCTGAGGTGTTTTTTCTGTTATCAAACTGTTCTCCCACTAGGAGCTCAGTCTGAATAGAGTTTTTTTTTCTCCTCCTCTTACCTCATGTTATGTATTTCCGTTGTTTTTTTTCCTATCAGCCTACCTTTCTGACATGTCTCCCCAATGTGATGTTTGTGTAAAGTTGGTCAGAAGGTTCCTTTGTAAGTGCGCATGCGCCATTAGCGTGCTGCCTGCTGTAACCCTAATTTCCTTCAGGATTAATAAAGTATTCTGATTCTGATTTAATGTCTGCTACCGATTCCGATCTATGTCCACTGTGAGCGACCATCTTTGAACAGAGGCGGTGGTTTACGACACCAACTCTCTGCCATCTATAATCCAGTTTTGAGATCCCTTCCCAGACGCCTTAACGCCCACTCATATCCTGGGCCATCTGACCTCAGGAATTCGCATGATAAGGTGGGGCCAGGTTTCACAATGAACACACCCGAAACTCTGGCTGATTGGGACCCACACCCAGTTTCACACCTTGGCTCAGGCAATTAGAGGATCATCAGGGGGTCCTTTTGTCCCTCTGTGGGGGGATACTCCCACTAGGTTTATATCTGGGACTCTCCACCATTTGACCTTAGAACTGAAGAAGCTTCTCGGATGAGAGGTGAAACGTCTTCAAGTAACTTAAAGAAGTCCAGACGCTTTTCTTTGCAAGCTCCTTTGACTACGATGACCTGGATGACTGAGAACCTTCACAGACGATTCCAATATCATAAATTTGGATATCTGCCGATACCAATATGAATCCGATATAGCGTATTTTGTAATCAATAAAACAGTTTTTTTTTATAAATATTTTGCTGCATTTTATATAAGTTCATACTCAAGTTTTAAAAAACAAGAGACTGAATCTATTTTGTTATACCTGTATGCAGAGGTGGGTAGTAACGAGTTACATTTACTGCATTACATTTACTTGAGTAAGTTTTTGAAAAAAATTTATTTTTAAAGTACCTTTTTTGCACGATACTTTTTACTTTTACTTGAGTACATCAGAATCAGAATACTTTATTAATCCCGAGGGAAATTTGTGAAGAAGAAACGATACTTTTACTCCGCTATATTTACAAAGTTTGACTCGTTACTTTTTAAAAAATAATTAGTTTAACACATTAGATAACATGCCGCCAGTGGAGTTTCCGGTAACTTTTTTACCAATCAGATGTGACCAGTTTGAAACTGTGGCGGGCAGAGTGGCCCAAGCGTTTCAAAGTAGCGGACATACGGAAAGAAGAAACCCATGAAAACATGGCAGAGCCAGTCGTCTACGCTAGAGCTGAAGAGGATGATCACCCTTGGCCTCACATACAAAGAATGCTTCTCTTAAAAGCAGTACAAAAGAACAGCTATGTCTGCAGTGTCGGTGTCTTCAGTGAGAGCCAAAACAAACCAACTTTTCAGCGTGAAAAAACTCAGCTCGTGTAACCTGAGGAAACGGTAAGTTTTCTCTAAATATCTTTTTAGCTGTGGTTAGCTGGATGTCAGTCTTATGTTACAGCAGCTGTGTCGAGCTGCGAGTCATATTTTCGGCGCTACGTTGTAGTGAGATAAGTTTGTGGGTGACCCATACAAAGTAAGACAGGAACCATAATACACAGACATGACATGAGTTATAAAACTTGAAACACAGGACAGACAACGATATGGACTTAACATGGTGGACTGACATGGCATCCGAAGGGCGAGGAACACAGGTGAAAACACAAGAGGAACCTAATAAACAGAAGAACTAACATGGCAACTTAGAATGAGCTTTTGGATCACTAGATGAACCTAACCTAAATAATGAAAACAAAATACAAGGACTAACAAATCTTAGCTAATAATAGCAACAACAAAAAGTTAACATATCTTCAATACTTCTATAAGAACTCAACAATACATGAACTCAAAATGCTTGGTCAGAGACCCAGCCCATGACACCATCCCAGCCACTCTTTTTGTTTGTACAAGCAAGCAAGACCATGCTACTTAACTCAAAGTCCACCTTTTTCCATCTCAGTTCTTGCAACAAACAAACCAGGAATACTGGTCCAGTCCTATAACTGTTGTAAATTAACATTCTCAATAACCCTTCCACAGCAAGTTCTGATGATCACAAAGTTGGGTCCTAACTAACAATTAGGTATGTTTTCAAAACTCCAATTGACTGGAAGTCGACAAATGACCAAGATTCTCAAGGTCATGAACAGCAACTTCTCAGTTATTTCCATGACTATACATTTGTGCTGACAGGACTACTCGTTCTCCTTATAGTGTACAGACTCATTTACATTTTACATCAAGGTGATGCTCCTTGCTCCTTGTGTGTCTACTTCACCTTTGTCCAAGTCCCATGAACAACTACTTATTTGAAGACTGGGGATTAGGAGTGTTAAGGTTCAAAATTGAGGAGGGAGAGTACAAACAACTCTTGGTCCAGAGGGTCTTTGGTCAAACAATGATTTTAATGAACACACGTGTGGGAAGACACTCTGTACGCAGACAGCCAGTAGTCCTCGACTTAATCAAAGCATGAACAGATATTTTATAGCATCAGGGTTTGTTTACTGACGCCCCTTCATGCGTCACAGATACATTTTATACATAGATCAGATCAACACCAGAATGACTTTTCACCTAGAAAATCATCTTCTATTTTCATGGCTTGGTACTTTCCGTTCTCTCCTCTAAATAAATCTAACTAATGTGTGTGTATGTGTTGACCTCACATGCTCTTTGTGTCACCTCTTCACCTACTGTCTGTGTCTCGTCCTCAAATGCTCCTCAAAATAACCTACACTTAGACTCTGCTTTCGGTTTCAGTTCTGCAAAAGGCACACTCTGCAAACCTGCAACTTCCTGTCAGCCTGCAACTTAGTCTTTCTGAAAGACACACACTGTTCAACCCCTGAATGCAATATAAACTCCAGATTATATTATTAATGCAATGGTAATAATGACAATTATTTAACAATAGCAGTAAAATAATTTCCCTGCTCCACACTCCCTCTCTCGACCTCTGGAACACCAGAGGTCGCAATACATTGTGTCCTCACTCAGACCCTCTCTGGTGGTCTCGGACCTCGAGATCTCCAGGATCCTCGCCCCTCCTGTGGTCGCCGAGATCTTCTGTAAAGGAAACAAAACACCTTTTCCTGCACCTCCCTAACTTATCCTATCTGGGACTCTTTAATCAAAAGCCTGATCCTAATTATCTTCTTAACTTATTGACTTGTATTTATGTATACTCTTCAACGTTACTCATCCCTTTAAAACTCTTTAAGCCCTGCTTTCACGTCCGGTTGCTCGCTCTATTTTTCCCTTATCTGATCATCAACATCCTGTGCACAAATTGTCGCTGCTGCAAGTTCCTCTACTCCAAAAGAAAACAACCACTTTAATCAATTAAGTTTAAGCATATAAGCAATTACTCCTGTATACATTTCATCATAGCTAAATGCTGCCTTAAAACAATTCCTATGTGTTAACTTCATTTTAACCTCACATTTCCTATGTTATCACCTGTTTTTGGTATAGCCTTTTTATTTCATTTTGCTCCTTTTAATGTAACCATACCTTCTAATTCTAGTTTATCAGACTTAACCAAAATATATGCTTTCCTTCCTCTTTGGTCCTTCTTTAAGTTCAGTCAAAAAGCTAAATGAATTTGAGGCCTTTTGCCTGGAATCAATACTGTCATGTGTGTTTCTTAACTCTGTGTCCGTAAGCGTGTGCAATCCTTCATGAACTCATATTATCCTCACAGTAGATTGGCTAATCATAGCGCTAGCCAAAGGCTCATGACCCTCCAGAGACAAATTTGAGCCACAACTCCTTTAAAAGCACAAAATGCAATATGTATAAAAATCATTTCTATTTATAAGCTCCCCCTTTATCCTAAAAATACCTGCTATGTAATATCTGTATGTGTAAGCCTACATTATAACCACTACTTCTAGAAATCAAAAAGAAATCAAACCATACTCCTTCAACCCTCACTAATTTTCCCTCTAAGAATTATTCACAGCTTTGAAAAACCGGCATTGTATCTTCTAAACAGGATTCAGTTCTGTCATGGTCCTGGGCCATGTTGGCCCAGTATTCTTGGTTCCTTGTATTTTCGCTCCTTATTTAGGCCAGGTTTTCTCAGGTGTCCTGTTTAGTGTTCCCTAAGTGTTTTTTCCCTTTGTGACTCTTACCCCCTTGTGCTCCTCTGTGTATTTATGAGCTCTCGTCTCTCTTTGTGTTTATTCCATGTTTCCCCCAGCCTGTTATGTCTGTGTTCTCCCCGTGCTTTCTCTCCTCCTGTCTGAACCTCTGTGTACTTCCTGTTTTACTTTGACAGTCTCTCGTCAGTATGCGTAATGTTGTGTTCACTCCTGCCCTGTCTCGTTATGTTTATCAGTATCCCCTGTGTTCCCCACCTGTGTGTAATCTCCCTGTGTTCTCTGGGTGTATTTAAGTTGTGTCTTCTGTTATGGTAGTTGCTGGTTCGTCTGTGTTGTTTCCCCTCGGTCTCCCTGCGTCTCTTGTGTATTTCCCCGGACCTCCCTGCATCCTCATTTCTGGTTTGTGTTATTAGCTTACCCAGTTTAGGTTTCCGGTTTCTTGTTTTTCCACCAGTGCTGTTTTGTGCCCACCGTTGTAAATAAGTATTCACCTGCACCAGAGCTGCCGCCTTTTGGGTCCTTTTCTACAACTCCACACGGCTTGCAACCGTGACAAGTTCACTTTAATCCTTTAACCTTAACTTAAAAATAACAGTTTCAGTTTTACCATATCCAAATGATCAAAAACCCAAAAGGTCCTGAAATGATCCTAAATTATTAAACAATTAAATTATTAAACCCTAAACCCCCCTTTATCTTGATACATTTCATGTGTCAAGATACTATACAAAACTTAAAAATGCTCAGTTTTCCCCATTCATGATCCAATTCTATGTCATAAAAATAAACTTAAAACAGAACAGTTAGCAGTCATGTGTTTCTTCAATTAATGATAACTGAGTTACATCAAAAAATATTTCCCCTTTAGCATTTGG
The DNA here is from genome assembly GCF_057381915.1 of Diplotaxodon limnothrissa. Lineage (NCBI taxonomy): Eukaryota > Metazoa > Chordata > Actinopteri > Cichliformes > Cichlidae > Diplotaxodon > Diplotaxodon limnothrissa. The sequence goes on along the minus strand of NC_140617.1, from coordinate 22,907,556 downwards.
CATTCTCTCAACAATATACTATAATCCCATAATCTAACCCCAGTCAACAAAACAAAACAGAAATTTTCTCTGGTAAAAACAAATTGTTTGTCCACATTAATTCATCCTCACTCACATTCAGTCACACATTCACTCACATGCAGTCACACCATGTATTTGCTGATAGTGGAGCTTCCCGCACGATCAGATACTCCACCCTCAGCAAAATGAGCTCAGTCATTTTTTATTTTCCATAGGAAAATATTTCTTTATGCTTTTGGACTGGATTGACTCGCATAAAATCCTTTTTACAGGGACTTACGACCTTGATCCGTCCCCACAGGTAGCTCTCCTCAGCCAATTGTAATCTGGAAAGCCCCCCTTGTATTTGCTCTTCCCGATAATTTACAGCGCCGTTATTCACTGTTGCAGGCCTGCTTAAAACAAAAATGGAAAAAATAGAGCTGATTGTTAGCTCATAAAAACAAAACAAAATCACCTGACAGGTTTTCTTTAAGTGCACTGTTACAAAATAATGGGCCCAATTTTTTAGACATGTCCATGTTTCCTAAAACTCCCTCTATTAAAAACAAAAACACCAACCCAAACCTAACTGACAAAATCAACCCATCACCACAACAACCTTAAACACACAAGTCTTGCCACCACATAATTTCACCTCCTCAATACACCGAAAGTCTCATTAAAACCACACAATTTGCAAACAAAAATCACCCCCTCTAACATACTTAAATTCAGCATAAAACCCCCTTACGACAACGTATAATCACTAAACTATAAACTATTTCCTACCCAAATCTATACTTCTCTTGTCTGCCATGCTTCCTCGTCTGAAAGTCACTTCCTCAATTACAAACTCAAATGTATTTTATTAAACATTCACACCATTGTATCATTCATACAAAATAGCAAGCTGTTCTTCATTGCATATGTTTGTGTTCTTAGCCAGGTTTAATCTGTATCTATGCATTAAACTCCATGAGCTTGTCTTGTCTTTATAAGGTTAATGCATTTTCTGTTTGTGTATGTGAATTTGCCTATGTTGCTCTTGCAGTGTGTCAGACTCCTGCACAATTCTCCACTTAAGCCGTCAGTTTCTTTCCCAAATCTGCTAACCCAAATTTTAAGCTCCCACCTTATTAACCGCGTCCCTGCTCCCCAGCCAGAAGTTAGGGCCCACTTGTCAGGTTTATGGAGACATGGCGCTGTAAACAATTCAACCAGAAACTTGCCTTGGCATGTCCAGTCAAGTTAACCTACAGGTTTCTTCCGACCGCTGCATGGGGAGAATTGATCCAGATCTGTTTCGCCCCTATAGAAACACAACTGAGACATTTTCATTATTTTCATATATACTTAAACTACCCGTTTCCCTTTGTCTGGTCAGAAATCCCAACTTATGTCATGTATATACGTGTAAGCAGGTCTTCATTGCTTTTCCTATGTATTTTGTTAATGTTCAGTGAGTGTAAGCTGCTTTCTTCATTGCCTCTATATGTTATAGTCAGGTTTAATTCATGCATCTTTTCCCTGATTTCTTAATTCAAAACTGTCTCACTTCCGATTCTTTCCAGAAATAATTTCACATGTAACACTTTGTGTATGTGTGTTTTCTATTCTTGTTTACCCCTTTTTCTTTGTGACGGTGGACATCTCTAAACCATCATGAGTTCAAGCTTCACTTTCAGTCCAATTACACCCTGTATTCTCACAGTCGAACTCGTCCGGCTTCGCCTCTCACTGGTCACTGTCCTCTTCTCTCAGTATCCTTTTGTTGTCTTGAATTCCAGCAAACACAGTCTGTTTCTTCTCTGTTTCTCTTCAGTATTTTCCTTTTGGATCAAGTCCCAGCCTGGCAAAATACCACATTCAGTGCCTTTAAACAGTCATGTCACACTGTTCTTACCAGCCTGCTGTCCACCGTGCATGTTTCATCACGTGGTTTCTTCTTTTCTGTTGATCCTCTCAGTCATCTCTTTCAAGATTACTCCAAGCATGGCAAATCTGACAATCAGTGTCCAGTGCTTTACCACCGTTCATTATCCCACTGTTCAACTGCCCAGCCTGTAATTTACAGTACATGTTTCCACCTCGTGGTTCCTTACATGCTGCTGCTGGTGTCGTCAGTGTGGTTTCCGTTGCACTGTCTTTTGCCTGCTATTAATTCTTCTCAAGTCCACGATGTTCTGTCGGTCTTCATCAGGAGATTAACTGTCCTTTGAGCTTCTTCTCAGGATGGGGACAAGTGCGAGGTCAAGCTGTAAAATTTTAAGCCAAAACCTGGCCTGTTTTCTCCCAATTATGCTACTCTAGTGGTTTTGGCGCCGTACTCAAAATTCCAGGTTGAGAGAAGTCCACCTTTATTTATCTGTAATCTGTTTTGACACACTAAAACATACAATTAATATCCTTTTCATTTCTTTTCTCAAAACCTCCATTTGCTTTATCTGCCTAGAGTTTAACTCATCTGTTTCTCTCTCTGGGTGCTCACTCGTCACCTTATATGGGCATGCAAACTTCCTGTCACCCACACCATTTCCTGTTACACACACACAGCACGCAGCTGCTCTGCTGTTTCTCCAGGCTAATCAAACTTATTTTGTATTTACAATCTACAAACCCTCTGTAATTCTACTAACTTTTGATCTAAAATGTAGCATCATTCACACAATGATTTCATAATCCTCTCACACACACCTTTTAAATAAACTAAACTCTTATAACATCACTCATGCATCTCTTAAATTAAAAACACTTTCAAACTTTAAAACATCCTACTTTACATCACCAAAGAAATACCTCTCACACCTTTATTCATCATTCAAAACCTTCTAGTCACCACATTCACACTTAAAGTGTGACTAGAGTTGAGGAATATAACTCAAAACCCACTTTCCTAAGAGTATTTTAGACATGCTTGTCATAATCAAAAAAGCAAGTAAAAAACAAACAAACAAAAATTGAAACCTCTATTAATTCTCACCGCACACACAAGAGATTGAAAAAATAAAACACACCAGCAACTAATGCTGGAGAAAAGTTACTACTGAAAGTCATGTGTTAGTCTTAAGTATATACAGTGCACTCAATATATTTATATATCTACATCCAAACTCAGTCAGTTACTATGCATCCCCTACGGCAACTCAAAACTTTATTTATAGTCCTCTAATAAACATAAATGGCATTTTAAACACACACTCAGCAATGTTTGCAGCAGTATTTGTAAAACCAACCGTGGTTTAAACAGTTCACTGCTTACTCATTTGCATTAGTAAGCATGTTCTGATTTTATCTGTTTTGATTTTATATACTGTTTTGATTGTTTGTTTGTTAATTAGTTAGTTAGTTTATTTGCTTGTTTTAATCAATTTTAAATCATGCTTTTTATTTGTTCTTGTTTCTAATGTCTCTGTAAAGCACTTTTAAATCACCTTGTTGTTGAATTGTGCTATACAAATAAACTTGCCTTGCCTTGCCTTGCATTTTCACACTCACACACACACATCTAAAAATAGCAGCAGGCAGTCAGTGCATTACTGACTCGACACACAGAGATCTCTCACACCAAATTTTCTTATTCTATATTACAACGACGTCTTATATTTACAACCACTGTCAGATCTGTCAGCTTTAGCGCCTACACAATTTTAGACAAATTTAAAATAACCGCCCAGCGGATAAACTCCCTGAGTTTTTTGCGACCAATTAACCAGTATCAAGACTTTAACTGTTTCTGGCCTCATTTCTAAAATCCCTAACTCAATTTAAAAGTGTCCAACACCCAAGGTCCAACCTTTGCTGCCCAAAAAAGCGCAGATACCGTTCCAAACGGTAAGGAGACTCTAACTCCTAGTTATTCTGGAGTGCCCCAAGCTCCACAGTGACCAACTGACTATCCCTCTTCGAGGACAATGCCTAAGCGTCCTTGGCATTGGCAAGCGTTACCTCTGAGCACTGCGCTTCCTAGCAGACTCGAACTGCCGTTCTAGAATAATTTATAATACTTTGAAACAACAATCAACACCCAACAAAGTGTATGACTGAGGCAGATCGACCCTGATGGACAATGGGGACTCTAACCCACAAAATGACCAACCAAGGTCTGACCTAATGACCAACCGGGACTTTAACCCACAAAATGACCAAATACCCTACCAAACTACTTGAGACTCTAACTCAATTTCTTTGGGACTTCAACCCAGTATTTAAACTTTTCCTGGCAGACTCTAACTGCTTTAGCAGACTTTACTGCTTTCATTTCTTCTTTCTTCTTAGCAGAACTCTAACTGCTTCAACTCATGAGATTTTCATCAAAATCAAAACAGACATCCACCAGTAACTTCAGTGAGTAGACTTAAATTTTATCATGTCCAATTTGGCACACTTTGGAAATAATTCAACAGGTAGTGCCTTACCTTTTGGATAAGCCGGCTTATGCCCACTCACTTCGACCACTGGAATTCATGTCTGCCCGTCAGACCACCTCAGAGACCACCAAATTTCTCCATCTAAACCTCCAATCCTCCCTCCTCAACCACCGGACGAAGCCCCCAAATGTTAAGGTTCAAAATTGAGGAGGGAGAGTACAAACAACTCTTGGTCCAGAGGGTCTTTGGTCAAACAATGATTTTAATGAACACACGTGTGGGAAGACACTCTGTACGCAGACAGCCAGTAGTCCTCGACTTAATCAAAGCATGAACAGATATTTTATAGCATCAGGGTTTGTTTACTGACGCCCCTTCATGCGTCACAGATACATTTTATACATAGATCAGATCAACACCAGAATGACTTTTCACCTAGAAAATCATCTTCTATTTTCATGGCTTGGTACTTTCCGTTCTCTCCTCTAAATAAATCTAACTAATGTGTGTGTATGTGTTGACCTCACATGCTCTTTGTGTCACCTCTTCACCTACTGTCTGTGTCTCGTCCTCAAATGCTCCTCAAAATAACCTACACTTAGACTCTGCTTTCGGTTTCAGTTCTGCAAAAGGCACACTCTGCAAACCTGCAACTTCCTGTCAGCCTGCAACTTAGTCTTTCTGAAAGACACACACTGTTCAACCCCTGAATGCAATATAAACTCCAGATTATATTATTAATGCAATGGTAATAATGACAATTATTTAACAATAGCAGTAAAATAATTTCCCTGCTCCACAGGAGGTAGACTGGTTTACAAACACTTCCACCTTTGGATGCAGTGGTGGGTCCTGATCTTGCTTAGTAGCAAATAAAATCCTAGTCATAAACCCTGAAACACTGGTACATGGATCCCTTGTAAACGTAACCCACCCGAGGTTTACAGAATACTGGAATGTAGGTAGGACCATTTCAGTATTCTGAAAGTCAAGCAGCCAAGCCTATCCTAGCAGCCATAGGGACACTCTGAACAAGTCTCCAGGCTAACACAATGAGTAGGACAACCATCCGTACTCACATTCACACCTAGCAACAATTTAGATTGACCTATTTACTGACACAAAAATAACAGAAGGACAGAGGCTCACATACCATTAGGGGAGATTAGAAGAGGGCATGGCAGAGAACAGAGGGAACTGACGAGACAGAAGAAGCAAAACTGAACAAATATAGATGAGCCAGGAGACTATCAGAATAAAACAGGAAGAAACACACACTGACACTCAGATGGCTATGTAGACTTGACACTGGGACTGGGGATAAACAGACATGGAGACCTGAAGGGAGAAAACAGACACACGTACATGAAAGAATAATGCATATACGTATACTCAGGAACTACAACATAATTAACTTATTCTTTCATAGAAACAAATAAGTCCAAAACCATACTCAACAACCTGTGCCAGCGGTGCATGGACCATGACACTGAACCATTGAGCTACATTTTCTTCTAAACATCTTACACTTAAATGATGCCCTTTTCAGTGCAATCTGGAAATACAGAAGAACTGATGAAGCCCAAGGTCAATGACAACAAGCACAACAACCAAATTTTTAAAATTTGCTTAAGGAAAAGCACGAGAGTTGATTAGGTTCACAGGACACAAACAAATTATATTGTTGGTTGACAGGACAAAGTTGTTTTCATGTTACATCATCGTACTTGGAGAACAAATGAAGATGACAAGAGAATAAATTTAAGTTTCATCCTGTCAAAATGTTTATCATGCACTGACTGAACTAGTCTCTGGGCATCCCACAAATAAGTTTAATAAGTCCAAGAAGCAAATATGAAAATAATAATAACAGAAAAAAAGTTTTTTTTTCTCAAAGCATTGTTAGTTTTGTGATTAATGTCATCTGAAGAAAACAAATACCATTTTTATTTTTGCAGGGTTACATTTAATCCAACATACTCTTTAGTAGTAGAGCTCTTTAGCCTCCAGCCTCTGAGGGTGAGCCCAACCACACAAGGATTCTCATTTCTGCCTCCTCTATTTGCATTCTTATTCTTTTAGTCACCACCCACTCTTTTTGTTAGCCCGGCAACTTGTGCAAGGATAGGCTTCAGCCTCCCTAAACCAGAATTTAATAAATAAAAGAAAATGGATGGGCAAGTCAAAGCAGAAATAGAAAAACAAAAAATGACATCATTGGGAACAAACTCATCGACAAACTCACAGATTTATTAGCTTTCAAACTCCAAAAAGTCAGCTGTTGACAGTGTTTGAATAAGATTCATCATTCCCGTATGTAGATTTACAGATAAATCATAAAAAAAATCAAACAATCAATAAATCAAAGTGAGCCACTGCAGATGATGCTCTGTGAGGCAAGCCAAAAAATAAGTGTGTCATTCAAGCAGACTGTTTATTAGGAATGTAGTGGTTTGTTAAATAAATGCACAAGCAGCCAGCCCAGAGATATAATTTGTCCAGCATTCCCTGGGTCTGTCCTGTGATATTCTCCAGGGAGAAAACATCTCACCAAGTCCATTCAACCAAGACCAAAACCAGCTCCACAATCAGCTTGGTCATTCAAGAGGGACCCCTTGTCTGTATCACTTTCTCTCCCTGGTGGTAGAATCAAAAGTGATGCCAACACAATGTTTATGGAAACTGTCACTAATGAAGTGCTTTTTTTTTGTTCTTTTAGCGCTGGATTTTCTTTAGGTGACTGTATCCCATAATCTTGGTAACCTACCTACTGTCATTATGATATGGAGAACACAATAACAACTAAATCGAATCCTTTGCAAATAATTGACAGTAAATTGTCTTCAAAAAGCAAAGACATCTAATGCTGAAGCTAAAAGATTGCTTTTTGTTTGTTTTTGAAAAATATAATAATATTTTTGGTTCTATGTCAACAACATATCCCAAATAAAGTTTACAGCATGCTTCACTCTGTGGCATCATCTGCTTATTTAACAAAATCTAGTTAGCATTGGAAATTCTTGTTAATAAAAGATTTAAGCTACTCAACTGTTCAAGGCCTCATTGATTGTATATTTTGTTTCGTGTGTTTTTTTTGTTTTTGTTTTTATGAGTGACAGTTTTGGGTTGTTGGTCAAGATGCGAATAAAATGCAGACTTTCCATTTTAACTCAGCTCGCCTTCCAGACCTTCACTGACCCTCTCCTCAAATCATCACAAGCTCCTCCTGTAACGTAAGCCATTCACACCTCTAAAACTTCATTCACATCTGCGTAAGTGCCAGTTCCCCACTAATTCAACTCTCCTCTGTTCACAGTTCACTGCATTAGATCATCACGCCATGATTAACAGGGAGGATTAACAAGCAGCCACGAGTCCCTTGCTGAAATCAACCTTGCATTCAGCTTTCAAATCGATGCAAGTCATATCCAGCAGAAAATAAATAAAATCAAAGACTCAGTGGTGCTGTTGCTCTTAAATCTATTTTAACCTGTTTAGCAGGAGTGGGGCTGGCGGAGTTTACCCTGGTGCAGGTGTGCCGCAGCGGTCATGTATGTGGAAGGATCTGGGAGTTTCTCTGTGAATTTCACATTCCTGCACACATGTGCAACTGCAGTTCCAAAAAGGTTTCAGACACTGTGTAAAATGTAAATAAAAACTTTTGGTGCTGGTGCATTGTATTTAATGTTTTTTTAATTTTATAACTGGGTTTAAAGGCTGAAATCTTTTTTGTAACATATTATGAGATTTAGCTGTTTGTTTGAGATAAGATAAAAGAAAACGTTAAATGACGAAGCCCCAAAAGTTGTTTCTGTTCATCTGGACGTAGCGTTGTCAGTGAGAGAAATGTTTTGTCACTCATCCAAGTGACTTCTTCAGTCTCAGCTGACTGCAGGTTTCCCCAATCTTATAAACAGTACCTTTTCACAATGACTGAAACTAGCCGGCTGAATGAAAAATGGGCTCTGAGGTCAGTTCCTTGATCATTTATATGCAAATTGTCATGACCATTGATCAACAACCACTGATCAATGGCCATGAGGGAATGATTGCAATCACAGCATTGTAAGATGGTGAAAGTTGTACCCTTAGGCCCCCTCCTTGATTCAGAGATGGTCTTTCCCTTTTCACGTAAATGGCCTCCTTGACTCTGCACTCAAACCAGCGTTCCTCCTGTCCAGGATGTGCACATCCTCATCACTGAAAGAGTGTCCACTGGCCTGTAGGTGTGATTAGACTGTGAAGTCCAGGTCTGACAAGTTAGCTCTTCTGTGTTGTGCCATCCGCTTTGGTTTTCCCAATGTATAAAGCATCGCAATCCTCCTGGCACTTAACAGCGTACACTATGTTACTCTGTGTTGGGGGACTCGATCCTTTGGGTGGAACAAATTTGGCGCAGCGTGTTTTGGGGTTTAAAAGCCACAGAGGTGCGGTGTTTAGAAAAAAATGCGTCTCAACTGCTCCTATACTCCTGACACTAGAGATGGCACGATACCACTTTTTAATGTCTGATATCGGTTCCGATATCATAAATTTGGATATCTGCCGATACCGATATGAATCCGATATAGCGTATTTTGTAATCAATAAAACAGTTTTTTTATAAATATCTTGCTGCATTTTGTATAAGTTTATACTCAAGTTTTAAAAAACAAGAGACTGAAGCTATTCTGTTATACCTGTATGCAAAAAATACACTGCACCCAAAACATTTTATAGTTCAGCAACACTGATCAATCTAATAAATTTAAACCTACACCAACCTCCCTATTCTGGCTTTTTATAGAGTACTTACCTACCTAACTAATAGGGTTGCCAACTCCCAGCAAAAATATTAGGGAACCACCGTCCGCCCTTAATCGATGTAATCACCTTTAATTTAATGCAAGTGTAAAACAAATGCACAGAAATCAATTATTTTTCTACAATAATTAAATAGATTCAACATCTTTCTTCAACAGAATTACAGACTGCACAGATGGTACCTTCCCAAAGGAAAAAGTACTATAGCTTACTAGGGTGTATATTAGACTTATTAGTTAATGGATTTCTATACATTTAATCAGATGACCACTTTTGTTGTAAGATTCAGATAATTATTTATTCAAAGTTTTTAAATGACATAACAAAGAAAAAAAATTCTTTGTGCCCCCCTTTCCCTGTTAATGCCCAACCTGGCCCCCGACAAAACTTTGCTAGACCCGCCCCTGCACAGTTACCAGCCGTCAGCTACGTAGAAAAAGGATCCTGGTGTTATTTGTCTCTCAGAAACAGTTCATAACTTCCCTTCAACTCATTCATGTCACCTAAAAGGTAAACCTGTTTCTCCATCACCTGTTCAGCTCTGATGATTCAGTAAGGACATCTCCTGGTTTCATCTTCATGTTTCCCTCTCATCACATATTCAAACACATATCATGACCAGCAGCTTTTAAAGCTGTGGCTCCAGCAAACCTCAGCTGATACTAGAAAGTAATATTAAATAAATTCTAACAACAGCTCATCAAGCTTTTTTTTTTTTTTTTTTTGTGTCCCGTTTGGATCTTTAGCCATCAGAATTGTTGTCTTAAGGCCAAGAAAGATGCCAAGCGGATTTATTTTACCAAGTGGATCATCATGGCCTTACCATATTGGTCCATTTGATTGACCTTTATTATAATTATGAATTTATTTTATTTTCAGTTGCTACAAACGGGACAGACATGACTTGGGGATAGGACAGGGAGAAAGAATGAAAGAAAGAGAGGGAGAGAAAGAAAACCAAAGGGGAGAAGAGACGGTGAGAAGGGGGGGAAGAAAGAAAAAAAAAAACAAACAAAAAAAAACAAAACACCTGGGTCACCTGTATGGAGAAAAAAAACAGAAGAGAAAGCAAACAACAAAGAGCAACATAATTTAAAAAACGGCACCATCACAATAAACTAGCTAGCAGTAGATATCAGTAGATACTAGAGATGGACCGATCCGATATTCAGTATCGGTATCGGTCCGATATTGACGTAAGTTACTGGATCGGATATCGGAGAGAAATTTAAAAATTTTTATCCGATCCAGTGAATATCACAAAAGCACCTCAAAAACTCGCTAACATGGTATAACCCAGGTCATGACCTTAGCACGTCAGAGCAGTATGCGTCACGTGATCGAGTGGTTATCGTGTGGGAGAGCTCAGAGCCATCATGTCAGCAGTGTGGATTTATTTCAAACTAAAAGACGAAAAAAGCAAGACTGCCGAATGCAACTTATGCGATGCAAGTGTTTCGCGGGGTGGTAGCAGTGTGGGGAATTTTAACACCACAAACATGATTAAACACTTACAGAAACACCACGCAAAGGAGTACGCGGAATTTAGCCTGGCCTCCAAAGCTAAGCAGAAAAGTGTACCATATCAACAAACGCTTTTGGAAAATATTCAGAGACGTGAGAAATTCCCTCCGGAAAGCAATAGAGTGAAGCTGATAACGGAGAAAATAGTTGAATTTGTTGTGCTTGATGACCAGCCCCTTTCCGTTGTGGAAAATGATGGTTTTCGACGCTTAATTGAGCATTTAGAGCCTCGCTACATGCTGCCAAACCGGCATTTCATCTCGGAGGAAGCTATCCCAGGCAAGTACAAACAGGTGCGCAAGTTCATCTCCGAAAGTTTGGAAATAATTCCCACGTTAAGCATGACGACTGATATCTGGAGCTCGGACGTTTGTCCGTTGTCCCTGCTAAGCTTGACTGTACACTGGATAGACTCGAGTTTTACAATGCAAAAAGCAGTGTTGCAGGCCAAAGAGTTTCGTGGTTCACACACAGGAGAGTCCATCGCTGCAGCTATAGAGGAAATGTTAAATGCGTGGAAAATTCCAAAGAATAAAGTCCACGTTGTTTTGCGAGACAATGCCAGCAATATAAAAAAGGCAATGGACCGGCTAGGTGTTGCAAGTTTGGGATGCTTCGCGCACACTTTGCAACTTGTGGTGAATGAGGGACTGCTTGCACAATGTGGTGTATGTGATGCTGTGACAGTGGGCAGAAAAATAGTGGGTCACTTCAAATACTCACCACAGGCATATTCGCATTTGGAGGACATTCAAATGGAGCTGAACATGTCACCCAAACGTCTGATACAAGATGTGCGAACAAGATGGAATAGCACATATTATATGATCAAGACCCTCACAGAACAGAAGCGAGCCTTGTGTGCATACAGTGGGGCAAAAAAGTATTTAGTCAGCCACCGATTGTGCAAGTTCCCCCACTTAAAATGATGACAGAGGTCAGTAATTTGCACCAGAGGTACACTTCAACTGTGAGAGACAGAATGTGAAAAAAAAATCCATGAGTCCACATGGTAGGATTTGTAAAGAATTTATTCGTAAATCAGGGTGGAAAATAAGTATTTGGTCACCTCAAACAAGGAAAATCTCTGGCTCTCACAGACCTGTAACGTCTTCTGTAAGAAGCTTTTCTGTCCCCCACTCGTTACCTGTATGAATGGCACCTGTTTGAACTCATCATCTGTATAAAAGACACCTGTCCACAGCCTCAAACAGTCAGACTCCAAACTCCGCCATGGCCAAGACCAAAGAGCTTTCGAAGGACACCAGGAAAAGTATTGTAGACCTGCACCAGACTGGGAAGAGTGAATCTACAATAGGCAAGCAGCTTGGTGTGAAAAAATCAACTGTGGGAGCAATCATCAGAAAATGGAAGACATACAAGACCACTGATAATCTCCCTCGATCTGGGGCTCCACGCAAGATCTCATCCCGTGGGGTCAAAATGATCATGAGAACGGTGAGCAAAGATCCCAGAACCACACGGGGGGACCTGGTGAATGACCTGCAGAGAGCTGGGACCAAAGTAACAAAGGTCACCATCAGTAACACACTACAACGGCAGGGAATCAAATCCCGCAGTGCCAGACGTGTTCCGCTGCTGAAGCCAGTGCATGTCCAGGCCCGTCTGAAGTTTGCCAGAGAGCACATGGATGATACAGCAGAGGATTGGGAGAATGTCATGTGGTCAGATGAAACCAAAGTAGAACTTTTTGGTATAAACTCAACTCGTCGTGTTTGGAGGAAGAAGAATACTGAGTTGCATCCCAAGAACACCATACCTACTGTGACGCATGGGGGTGGAAACATCATGCTATGGGGCTGTTTTTCTGCCAAGGGGACAGGACGACTGATCCGTGTTAAGGACAGAATGAATGGGGCCATGTATCGTGAGATTTTGAGCCAAAACCTCCTTCCATCAGTGAGAACTTTGAAGATGAAACGAGGCTGGGTCTTCCAACATGACAATGATCCAAAACACACCGCCCGGGCAACAAAAGAGTGGCTCCGTAAGAAGCATTTGAAAGTCCTGGAGTGGCCTAGCCAGTCTCCAGACCTCAACCCCATAGAAAATCTGTGGTGGGAGTTGAAAGTCCGTGTTGCTCGGCGACAGCCCCAAAACATCACTGCTCTCGAGAAGATCTGCATGGAGGAATGGGCCAAAATACCAGCTACTGTGTGTGCAAACCTGGTAAAGACCTATAGTAAACGTTTGACCTCTGTTATTGCCAACAAAGGTTATGTTACAAAGTATTGAGTTGTATTTTTGTTATTGACCAAATACTTATTTTCCACCCTGATTTACGAATAAATTCTTTACAAATCCTACCATGTGGATTCATGGATTTATTTTTTTTTCACATTCTGTCTCTCACAGTTGAAGTGTACCTCTGGTGCAAATTACTGACCTCTGTCATCATTTTAGGTGGGGGAACTTGCACAATCGGTGGCTGACTAAATACTTTTTTGCCCCACTGTATTCTGCAGAGTATGATCTGCCTGCCACACTTAGTGCACAGCAGTGGGGGTTACTGGAAAAGGTCCTGACAGCTCTAGCTCCCTTTGAGGAGTTAACAAAGGAGGTAAGCGCATCATCCTCATCTGCATCTGATGTCATCCCTATTGTCTGCGTCCTTAAGCGCGTGCTCTCCCGAGAAAACGAGGCCGACGATGGAATAAAGAAAATGAAAGGCACTCTTCTCGAAGCAGTTAACAGACGCTTCAGAGACGTGGAATCCGAGCCACTATACACAGTTGCAACACTGCTGGATCCAAGATATAAAGACAGGTATGTAAGGCTTCACTCATGTTATTTTAACAGATCAACTTGTTGTGTGTGTGTGTGTGTGTGTGTGTGTGTGTATAAGTGATAGTGCATTAGAGAGAGTGTGTCAGAAAATGGTGAGGACATTCTAGATTAGTTGTGATAGACTTGTCATTCAGTCAGGACACCACCATTGCGCATTATAACGTATTGTCTGATTCAGAGTAGTACAGCAAAGTATGTTGAGGTCTTTATAATGGGCATGGAATAAAAAGCAAGAATGAGGAATGATAGTTTAATCACACTGCTGAATGCTACTAATGATAAATTTAATGATTGTTTAATATTCAAGTTTGGACTTTTTTCATTTCAGGTACTTCACGAGTGTAGAAACCTCAAAACAAGCTAAGGATGCTTTGATGGCAGAGGTGAGGAAGATGGAGTTTTTGAGAACTACATTAAACTCCTCAGAGCCAGCAGAGGGGACATCAGCAGTCTTGGAGCCAGCAAAGAAGACTCCACGGGTGGAATCTTCCAGCCAAAGCAGACTTGAAAGTGTTTTTGATGAAATCCTGAAGGAAAACACTCAAGATCCTGTTCCTCAGTTAGCCACGACAAGTGCACGTATTGAAGTGCAAACTTACCTTAGTGAGCCAACCATTCAACGCTCAGATAATCCACTGCTGTACTGGCAAGCCAACAAACTTAGATTTCCCACTCTGGTTTCTACAGCAGCTAAATTTCTCTGTGCACCTACCACAAGTATTGAGAGTGAGAGACTCTTCAGTACAGCCTCCATTATCATTAATGAAAGGAGAAGCAGGCTGACAGCTGAGAAGGTTGAAATGTTGATCTTTCTGAAGAAGAACCTACCTCTCATGTTAAAGTGAAAAAAAAAAGTTACAACTGCATTATTACAAGAATGTTGTTTGCTCTGCTAAAATTTCACCTTTTTTCAGTACCAAAGGGGTTTTGAAATTTGTATAAAGTTGCACTTTTATTTACTTGAATTTTACTTTAAATACTTCAAGATTTAAAGTTCTGCATAATGTTGCACTTTTATTTTGATGAATGTTACTTTAAATACTTCGAGATTTAAAGTTCTGCATAATGTTGCACTTTTATTTTGATGAATGTTACTTTAAATACTTCGAGATTTAAAGTTCTGCATAATGTTGCACTTTTATTTTGATGAATGTTACTTTAAATACTTCGACATTTAAAGTTCTGCATTATGTTGCGCACTTTCAGGATGGATATTTTGATAGTGGTGACAGCTAAACAGTGCTAAAGTTTAAATAAAGAGATATGCATTGTTGAAGTGAGCAATATTTTGGGTGCAGTCTTTTTCTTGCATGCAAGTATAAGAGAATAGCTTTAGTGTTTTGTCTTTTTAAATTTGACTTTGAACTTATACAAAAACAGTTTAAAAAATAGATATATCGGATTTATATCGGTATCGGCAGATATCCAAATTTATGATATCGGTATCGGACATAAAAAAGTGGTATCGTGCCATCCCTAGTAGATACTAAATAATAAACGATATTGTGCAGCACGCAAGATAGACAGCGCACAATGTGCTTTGAGGCAGCAGCCAAGAAAGCTGAAGTCCGCGTCTGTGAATACCCGTGTGTACACCTGTGTGCATACCTGTGTGGATCAGCATGCTTGCATTCCAAAGGTTTCTCCATGTAACGATCTGCTAGGGAGTGTGGGGGGGGCCACAGCCCCGTCCTCCAGGGTATGAAGCAGGTATGGAGGAGATCAAAACTCCAGACATCCAGAGGCCCCCAGCGCAAAGTGGGCGATAAACAAACAAGAAAGACGGGACTTGCGACAGAAAAGCCGATCAGCTGATCAGTTTCATGTTTGAAGTAATAACAGGAGAGGGAGGGGGAGTGAATGAGAGAAGAAGATGCAACTGCGCAGCAAAGACAGAATAACTCCAGCTTTGTGTCTACTTTTTAATTCTAACTGAAGTACGAGACAAATCGCTTCCTTTTCACTTCAATATGGAACTGCGATGGCCAGTCCATCTGTGGCTCAATATATCAGTTGTTAACTTAACGTGGAAATACTATGCAAACATTCGGGGATGAACTTACACACTTGTTTTACTTCTCTGGGATAGTTTTCGCTGAGATGAAATGCCGCGGTTAGGAAGCATGTAGCGAGGCTCCAAATGCTCCAACAGACCACCGACAGGTCTCGCAGACAACAGTTGCTCTATCACGTGACACATACTGCTCCGATGCGCCGAGCTGGGTTACGCCAAGTAGCATGTTTTGTGAAGTGATTCTGTGATACTTCGGATCGGATTACATTTTTTATTTCTCTCCGATATCCGATCCAGTAATTTAGGTCAGTATCGGACCGATACCGATACGTAATATCGGATCGGTCCATCTCTACCTGACACATAAGGGATCACTAACGTTTGTCGCTAAGGGAGCAGTTGTTCTTCTCTCCTGGATCGGCTGGAACTTTTTTTAGCCGCCTTCCCAGCTTTGACAAATGTCCAGCTGGCATAACCACATTTACTCAGAGCCTTCTTGATGTGATGTTCTTCTGCTTCCCTGTTCGCTCTATTTTGTACCATCCTGATCACACCCAGTTTGTGCTCTAGCAGATGATCAAACCTTAACCTCCTAATACCCGAACTCTTTCATGGCATGCATTTTTAATTTCTCTTGGCTTTTGTGGCTGTTTGGGACCTGATGAATTTAAAAACAAAGAATTACCAGATTTTTTTTTTACCTGATTTTTGATTATGAGAAAAATGAGATTCAAATAGGACAATTGTTTTAAATTTCAATAGAACAGTGGCAGTATAATGTCCTCGTAAGTGGATATCAGGCCCTTGTAGAGCAAAATCTCGTATTTTGGTCTAGACAACCCAAAATGTGATGTCCACATATTTGGACGCCAGGTCCTAGGAGGTTAAATACTGTTCCGTATGTGTAGGTTTATGGTACACATCAATTTTTCAATGTCCCCCATTACTGATGGAAATCTCACAGTCTTAGAAGGCTAACCTGCCACTTTCCTTATCCTCCCTGGTGGACATGATGTATTTGTCTAACTAGTTAATGTGATCAGTGAATTGTGGTCCATCCTGAAATTTGACTTCCACCCAGGTGTCATCCACATATCAGAACCAATGACTTGTGGTCTAAGGAGCTTGGAAAGAAAAGTGTCTGCACTTCTTTAAGTTGCTTGAAGACGTTTCACCTCTCATCCAAGAAGCTTCTTCAGTTCAAGGTCACCTTCACCCGTCTTCACACCTTGGCTTGTGTGAATAGGTAGAGGATCATTAGCGGGTCCATTGTTCCTCTTGAGGTTACACATCCACAGGGCTTAAATCTGGGACTCTCCACCACTTGACCCTTGAACTGAAGAAACAATGCCCTGGATGACTGAGAAGCTTCACAGACAATGACTTGGTGGTGTTACAGGGTAGAAAAACAAAGCCCTCTTTCTTAACAACTCAAAATCAAAACTCCCATGTGCCTACTTTGTGTAAATGTTGAAACGTGATAGGCTTGTGTGACCTTAGATTCACCAGCTGTCCCCACCTTTCTTCCTCCAGTGTTATTTGAATGTCAAATTGTTTCATGGCTTTGTTTACCCTGTAATCCTTTGGTGGCAAAAAAGATCATTTATCTACCTCAATTCCTCTTAAGTATTTGCATTTAAACAGACATGCCTTAACGTGCCTTGGCAACACTCCACTTTCTGTGACTCATAATAAAGCAACTGAACAAAGAAAGTAAGAAAAGTGGGACCCACATGAACAAACATAATAAATGAATCAAAATTACTTCGTGTGCATGCTTCATTCTACTCCAATGTAGTGTACAATTTTATTTCATGGGGGGGGGGGGGCATTTGGGGGGGTTACTAAAACATTGGGGCACTGGGGGAACCAGCAAATCTTGGGAGTGCCCCTGGGCTGAAAACGCTGGAGACTATAATCATAACTATAATATTAATAACTATGCCAATAATAATAATGAGACAAAAGTTCAGATTAGCTTTCACTGGCAGAGACAGCTCTTAAAGTAAATTAATAAAAGATGCTCAAATTGCAGACTCTTATAGATTGGAAAAGTCAAATTATTATTGTATATGTTGTGTGCTAATGGTCTGAATTTAATCATTAAATTATTGCTATCAGATCCCTAAGATGCTGACTACATGGCATAAATGAAACAAGTGCTTTTGTATAGGTAGCTGCTGTTCACATCTGTGCAAACACAGGTGTTTGGTTCAATAAATTCCTGCACCTACTTCCCATTTCCTAAAATATAATGTAAAATATAAAGAAATGTGAGGTGGCTCAAAACATTTAAAAAACACTGTATCTGTAAATTTTAACCAGACAGAAAAACGTTTAAACACTTTAAAAACACAAGAAAAAAAATGGTTACTAAAATCATCTGCCTGTTGATTTCTTTGCATTTCCTGATGTTTCCTTCTTCCAGGGTCCCAAACAAAGGTAACAAAAAATATTATTTCTCGAGGAAACGAATAAAAGAGATTTATTTTTATTTTTAATAAGCTTAAGATTGTTTAACTTGATAAGACAGAAATAGGAAAAAATACACCAGAGATTAAAATATGATAAATATCCAAGCTAACATGGTCCCAGTACTTGGGTCTAACTATATTTTCAACAGTTATGCTGCACAATTAACATTTAAACAGACACATTTTTACAACTGAGTATAAATGAACTTTGATATTGCTGCAGGAGAAATAACAATTAAATTTTTCTTTTTGTTTTGCTTGTTTTTGATTTAATCAACATAGACATTTTTTATTTACATATCAAAACAAAAAGTTGAAATAGAATTCTTTCAAAAAAAAAATCTAGCTTACATAATTTTTTGACAGGATAGAAATGAAACAGGCGATATAAATAACCAAACTGTACTAACTACAATAAACAAAAATGTTATTAAAATTCATTTTGCAAAGTAAACAACTTCAGTAGCAAATAAAATTGAGTCTCTCCACACAATCATGCGCCTCCCAAACACCTTGAGTCCCTCCTGTCACTTGTAGGGCTCCACACTTCATCTTGGGGTGCGGACACAATGGTTTTCCCCCATCACCCCAGGCCTCGTAGCCCATCTCTTGTTTGTCCACCCACAGCCACTCTCTGGACAAGAAGCGCAAGCCAATCCAGACATGTTCAGTGGTGTTATGTTTCTTCAGCTCTTTCTGGATCAGCATCATCTCGGTCTCTGATGCCACACTGGCCAGGTCGTTATGGTGCTCCCTGCAGTACTCCAGAGCTTCCTCCCAAGTCTTTTTTTTAGTTGCCACCACTGGCCAGTAGCAGAAAAAGTGTTCCTTACCACCTCCGTCTGAATCATGCCACCTGTTTTTCTCAGTATAGCCATAATTGTCATTACTCTTATTGTCAGGTTGGTTAATTTCCCAGAAAAACCTGGACACCTCTCCACCTCCTGACCACAACCATTTGTTTTTGTCTGAGGACCTCCTTATCAGTCCTATCCAGATCTTTTTAGTTGTGCCACCGGAGAGCTCCTGAAGTATGTGGATGTCGCGCTCATTATTAACAGGAGCCAGGTCTGTATGGTGCTGGCAACAGTAATCTAAAGCCTGTTTCCAGCTGTATTTCTCCTCAATGTAAACATACTTGGTAAAAGTTCCAGACAAGCTCAGCAGGAGCAGGATGCAGGGAAAAATTGGATTCATTGCTGTCTTGCTTCAAAGAGTTCTCAAGAGCAACAAAGATACAGAGAGGTTTGATGATATCTGCTGGAGCTTTGACTTTTTATGTTTGTCTGTCAAAACGTATTTGCATAGGGCAGTACTTTCTAGTGATGGGATTTCCGGCTCTTTTTAGAGATCCGGCTCTTTCGGTTCGGCTCACTAAAAAGAGCCGGCTCTTTCGGCTCCGAACCGGCTCTTCAGGTTGTTTTGTTGCTTTAATTAATTTATTATTAACAATAATATAAAATTATGCACAAAAGGAATTACTAACGTAAAAACAAGTGGTTTTATTTATATATGTTTATATATAAATATATGCGGTGGCCCCTAGAGACAAAACACGTATAAACTCCAAAACACATTTCTAGCATGAACTGAACTTCCAAAGCAGAGCTACTAGATCACTTAAATCACACAATTGAAAGCATGTGTGTATTGTTTGTGTATTTATACACAGGCACTCATATATATATTCAAATAATTTTAAAAAAAAGTTCATTTACCTGTTATTACCACACACCAAATCCGGTCGTTGGTACTTGCTGGCTTGTGTAGCCACAAGATAACAAAGGCTCAACACTGTGCCCAGCATCCTGGAGCACTTCTGTTGTCTTTTGTACGTGTTTTGAGTTTTTATGTGCTTCTGAGTTTTTATATGCTTCTGAGTTTTTACGTGCTTCGGAGTTTGTACGTGTTTTTACGTGTTTTGGAGTTTTTACGTGTTTTGGAGTTTGTACGTGTTTTTACGTGTTTTGGAGTTTGTACATGCTTCAGAGTTCGTACGTGATTTGAAGTTTGTATGTGCTTTGTCTCTAGGGGCCACCGTAAATATACTTTTATTTATTCACTCCACATAAAATGTAATAAATAAATCATCTAATACAAAAATCAACTATTCACATTTCAAGTTTTAACTATTTAAATTTTCAGCTTTTTCCTTTCACAAATTTAAAGTGAAAAGAACACAAAACACTGCAAACCACAACACAATTAAATATAAATTATAATATGAAAACTAAAAGAACATGCATATTCTCTGTCATATGGACCTGCATGAATAAACTTTCTCAATCCTTTATCATCTGCAACCGAAAATAGTTGTGGATGATTACTATACCTTTCTAATGTTGTTGTCCCTGCCTCTCTTTCTCTCTCTCTGGCTCTGTTCCTGTGCTACTGAGTGTAACTACCGCCCCTCCCCCCTCTGCCCAGCGTAAAGCACAAGGCTCGCGTGCAGAGTGAAGCGGAAAAAAAGTGCGAGAGAGAGGCTGAGAGAAAGAAAAGAAAAAAAAAAAAAAACCCCACGTGACGGCTCGCGATAAGGGGCCGGCTCGCGTCGTTCACGTCAAAGAGCCGGCTCTAAGAGCCATTTCGTTCGCGAACGACCCATCACTAGTACTTTCATTCACTGAATCAGTCAGCATCCAGTACAGCTGTTGCACAGTTGCTGTTTCCTTTTACTTTATTACCATTTTTTTTAAATAACATGTATTTTCTTTTGAAATCAGCTGACTGAAAAAAATGATGAAAACAGTTCATTGTTCTCTACACTGCAGCAGGTATAAAAACTTCTAGTCAAAATGCAGGCAAACAAGTTTGTAAATGTGTGCACATAATATTAGGAAATAAAGATTACTTGATGATTAAACATAAATTAAATGTTTAGCCTAATTGTTTCTTCAAGAAATTTTACTTTAAGTAGATTTTTAGATTCAGGTCATTTTTCTTGCTTTTCTGGTTAATATGGAAGTGAATGCCAAATGACCTATGGCATCGCCTGCAGTTACAAAAGACTCTAAGCAAAGTAAATTACCTTCATTTATAATTACAAAAAAAAAACCACTCACAAAAATGTCTCTTAACAAGGTTGACATGCTTCGGTGATTTTGTTGATGGTGACCTTTGGCGGACTCCTAGATTTAAAAACAAGGTATGATGAGTGGAAACCCAGAGCAGATGTAAACAGATGTAATCTACTGGAACAGAGCATGCTAAACAAATTATTGATTTGTTTAAAGTACAACAACCCTTTCGTCCAAACCAGGTCTCAGCAGACCGAGTGGCTCAATTTTTTGCATTACTAGATGAGGACTTTTTTCAATGAGCCATATTTTCACAGAAACCTGATAAAAGAAGGAAAAACAAAATGTAACAATCATATAGATATTCAAAATAATATAAATAAATTTACAGTATATTGTCTGAACCAAGCTCATATATGAAAAAGGTTGGTTACTAAGATACTAAGGTCACTTGAACACATAAAAAAGGAAGAACTTCAGGTACTCAAGAGTCTCTGTATACAGCTCAGCAGCTACAGACACGGCACAAGAATAACCGGCTTTAACAAAGTCAAAGGACAAACATGGCTTTGTTTCTGCAATCAGAATAATGTGCAAATAACTTAAACACAATAGAATAACGAGTCAAGTTCCCATCAAAAAACCTGATCTCCAGGTCAAGACATAAATTTCGGATCTCATTAGACTGATGGATGGAAAGATAGATATGTCAACTTGGTGTTATGATTGTGCTAATTCATTAAAAACAATGAAGAACACAGCTCTGAAATAGAATATTTATAACAATGAAATACACGAAAACAAAGTGTTATGGACACAGAAACACAAGACTGAAAGCAAGGAAAATATGTTCCTGAATTTATTTACCTGCACACTTGCATACAGATGACGTAAATACAAATGTGAAACCTATTTATTTTGTTTCCAGGTAAACACAAACTAATACATTTTAAAACATCATCAGTGATTAGCATAAATGTAAATATTATAAAGGCACAGTGTTATTGCTAAGCACTTGTATGCCATAAACGAATGCAGAAAAGCAATAACACTGTGGCTTAACAATAACAATAGATTTGATATTGGCGGGTTTTATTGTTTGTTTGTCGTTAGTTTTTTTCTTTTCTTTTTTTCTCAAGACACTAAAATAGCTAAAAACTAAATTAATTAAAAATAATAAATAAACACATGATGTTTTGTTTTAACAGAAGAAAAGAATATAATAATAATGCAAATCATTTGTGAAAACAATCAAATATTCTCAGTCTTGTAAGAATCAGCTCAAGTACCACAATCAGGGAAATAGTAACCCATGAAGTACAGTTTGAAGATTATTGTGCTCTTGCTGTTCTTTCTATGAACTGCAGAAGGTCACCAGCTGTTTTACTAGGGCAGCAAAAACACTTTGGTTATACCAGCCATCATCTCACTTCCTGTACGGAGATCCAGTCATCTGTATTTCTAACACTCAACTTAATGCTGTTTTGCTAGTTAGAAAGCACAAATACATCTATCACCTCCATTGATCCGGAAACCAAGTTTCATGTCAGGAAATATTGCTTTGCTTCTGGTTTGCTTCAGATCCTGTCCGATCATAAAATATTCAACTACCAAGTGTCTACTGAAGTGCAAGGTTTACAGAGCTGTGTTCATATTATTTCTCATATAGGGTTTTGTGACATGGTGCTGTGGAGATACAGAAATTATTTTACTGCTACCATATATTCTTTATCATTAACATTGCATTAAACAGTTTATTAAAGCTACTGGTATCATATTAACCTTTTTATTACAGGTGCAGCTATAATCATTGTATACACATTTGCATGTTCTGCTCATTAAAAGAGTCGATTAATTGATTAGTTACTGTAACTGATGCATATTATGTTCATTTGTGACGCAGAAGGGGTTGAACCCTGACATGAATAAAACCATTCTCAATTGAGCTGTTCGGTGAAGATCGATGCTGGTGTTGCAGTATACATCTTCCCACGCATGTACTCAATAAATCATTGTTTGACTGCACTCTTCTGGGCCTCTGTTTGTTTGTTCCATTGCTCAACATTTTCGAATTCGGACAGTGCTCATACCAGAAGCTTGGGCAGTTTGACCAAATGCAGCAGCATCATTTGTTTTCAGTCACTTGGAAAGACAAGCTCTCTAACACTGAAGTTTTGTCCTGTGTAGGAAAGCCAACAGTGTACCCAATGGCCCTGACTGCTCAGCTGTGTTGTGGTCATGATGCTTGATGGCAAACTGCCCAAGGATTTACCCTATGGTCAATGATCCAGTTGGGCTCGCAAATGCAAGTGCTACAAACGTGCTTTAAAGCCCCAAATTGATCCCCTAATATTATAGAAGCTGGCCTCATAGTGCATTCATTAAAGATATGCCATCAAAGCAGATGTGGAGCGTTGAAAAGAAAAACAAGATACTACAATGAAGCACCATAGAAAATGTCAAGTAAACTAGCATGCCTGCAGCAGACAGAACGAGCCCGTGATTTCAGTCAGTGGGGACAACATTCTTGTATTTCCTGTGAGGCAGAACCACCACCACAGGAGAGAGAAATGGCTTCTGCGAAACCTTAAATGATACACTGGCTTAGAAAACATTTGACAGTAGTAAGTGTCTGGTAGCATGAATCTAGAGTGGGTCAAGTGGAATGCAAACAAATTTCCTACAGAAACATGTCATGACAAGAAGCACCATGGGTCTCTATTATGGTTAGTGGTCTGCACTTCACACAGTTGATTCCAATGTGAACACACACGTCAAAGACCAGAACAGTTTTGTTAGAAATTTCCCCCCAAATTAACATTTTGTTCCTGTGCTGCACTCCTTAGAGACTGTTTTAATATTTCAGCACAGAAAAACAAATTTTGCACTTGCGAAAATTTTAATTTGTTATTTTAATTGTTTCCTATCTTATTATCATTCCTAACTTATAAAAGTTCCATGTTAACTAAAAGAAAGGCAGGCAGGGCCATTTACAACCACAGAACTGGACTTAAAAGAAATTTTATTCTGTATTTTTGTAATTTTGGGTAGTTCCTGTGTTCGTCAATAGGAATATGACAGCAATATAAAATCCATGTATACTTGTTAAAAAATTTGTGTAGATATGCCTTCACCTTCCACTCAATTAAATGTTTACTGGCTGGAGTTTAGATATAAGGAAGAGATGCAACTGGTGTCTCGAGGAAATGCAAAATGCAAAGCACCCACTCTGCTGATGTTAAAAGGAAGTGAAAACAAAAACATGAAAATATAAGTGAGTGATCAGCACCCTGCAGTGGTCAGAGAGAGAAACTAACAAACCCTCTTCTCATATCCATTGTCTGCTCCTTAACAGGTTCAGGTCATAGGGTCAGCGCTCCTCCATGGTCTCACTGAACTCTGTCACACACACACACACACACACACACACACACACACACACACTCTGACTCACTCACTGGCCTGCACCAGTTACCAGTCACTTTGTGGAGCATTGGACTGCCACTACCTCATAAGACTTTGTTGTTATACTATCTCTTACTGTACATTACTAAATCTCCATTTGCACTATTTGCCTATTTGCACTACTCTGCCTGGTTTACACTCATTGTCATTTACCCTTACCTGAATACTGTATATTGTATATTGTATAGCTTTCTTGTTAATTTGTATTGTATTTATTTAAATTTTTACTTTTTAATTATTTTATTTGCATTTTTAATCACTCTCTTATATTTAAATGTTCATTGCTATTTCATCTAGGGTTTGAGAGTAACGAAATTTCTATTCTCTGTATGTCCTGTACATGTGGCAGAATTGACAAATAAAGTTGACTTTGACTTTGACTAGAGAACAGATATCTCTCTCTCTGCTGCCACTTTCCCTAGACTCAGCTTCCATTGAAGAAGGCATGTCAACAGGATTGAGGACTTCTTCAGAATGTTCCCATCTCCAGCAAGACTCCTCTGACAATGAGAGAGAGCAGAAAACTACCAACTATGTAACTCCACGGTCCAGTGTTTTCTGTACTAAGAAGAGAGTAATCTGGCTGCCATTTACCGGTTTTTTTAGACCATAAAGCACACTGGATTATAAGGTGCACTGTCGATGAACAGGTCTGTTTTCATACATAAGGTGCACCGTATTATAAAGTGCATTAATACATACATCACCTGTGTATGAATGGGTGGATGACTGGATGTGTAAAGCGCTTTGGGGTCCTTAGGGACTAGTAAAGCGCTATACAAATACAGGCCATTTACCGCTTAATGTATGTTCTTCAAAATACAGCGTGTTTTTTTTAAAAAATATTATAATTATAATAATGCATAATTATGTGGACATGCATATTAGATCATTTTTTAGTGAAATATAATCCCTCCAGAAAGGCAGGAAAAGCCCGGAAACTTACCTTAAAACTAAATATGTTCCCTAAAACGGTGACAGAGCTACAGACCCATGACAGCCTTACACAGGTAGCCAGCAGCTATGACCAGCACTACATGTGCAGTTAATAAAAGGACAGGTAATGTTTGTCACGCTGTTGCACACACAGTACGCTCATTTGTTTCAGTTCGTCAGTTGCAACAAGACAACTTACCAACGTGTACGTAATAAGCTAATATTCCTGGGTACTATACACTACAGTGTACGCTGTACACCTACTTACTGGTTTTGTCGCATCAGTCTGTGTCTCTGAATTAACTTGTGTTTCTCCTACAGCTCCGGACCGCAACAAATGCGCGTGCTCTTTGTGATCTCGTTCCCGGCTCGTAACCAGCGCGTTCTGCTGTCAAGGGCGATCATTGGTTAAATGTGATCATGTGACTGATGCAAGCCAGATCCTTTCATTTAGCAAAACTGTGATTAATAGTTAAATATTATTGTTGAGGGGCACAGACAGGACTCCGCATGCACACACATTAAAAAAAATAATAATAATTTTTTTTTAAAGTTGCCTCAACAAAAGGGCACTTTGGGCACCCGTCAGGAAAGGGGCGTGTGCTCAAGCCCCTCTAGCCACCCCCCCGCACGTGCCTGCCTTATAGTCTGGAAAATACGGTATAGCGATGTGTCGGTCGTGAACGAAATGGCTCTTAGAGCCGAATCTTTGAAGTGAACGACACGAGCCGGCTACCTATTGGGAGCCGTGTTTTTTTTTTCCCTTTCTTTCACCCTCTCTCTTGCACTTTTTTTTCCGCTTCACTCCGCACACAAGCCTTGTGCTTGCGCTGGGTGGAGGGGCGGTAGTTACACTCGCAGTAGCACAGGAACAGAGCGGGAGGGAAAGAGAATGTGCATCTTTTTTGTTTTCATATTTTAATTTATATTTAATTGTGTTGTCGTTTGTAGTGTTTTGTGTTGTTTCACTTTAAATTTGTTTAGAAGGAAAAAGCTGAAAATGTAATTAGCTAAAAGATGAAATGTAAATAGTTTTTTGTATTATATGATTGATTTATTACTTTTTATGTGGAGTGAATAAATAACAGTATATTTACGGTGGCCCCTAGAGACAAAGCACGTAAAAACTCAGAAGCACGTACAAACTCCAAAACACATACAAAACGCAACAGAAGTGCTCCAAGATGCTAGGGGCAGTGTTGAGCTTTTGTTACTTAGTGGCTACACAAGCCAGGAAGTACCAGATTTGATGTGTGGTGGTACCAGGTAAATGAACATTTTTTTTAATTATTTGAATATATACGAGTGTTTGTGTATAAATACACGAACAATACACATATGCTTTTAATTGTGTAATTTAAGTGATCTAGGTAGCTCTGCTTTGGAAGTTCAGTTAACTCTAGAAAGGTGTTTTGGAGTTTGTACGTGCTTTCTCTCTAGGGGCCACCATATATATTTATATATAAACATTTATAAATAAAACCACTGTTTGTTTGTTTTTTACATTAGTAATTCCTTTTGTGCATAATTTTATATTGTTGTTAATAATAAATTAATTAAAGCAACAAAACGACCTGAAGAGCCGGTTGGGAGCCGAAAGAGACGGTTCTCTAAAAAGAGCCGGAAATCCCATCACTAATACGGTAAATAGACTCTCTTCCCAGAATCTGGTGGTTGTGATAAAGCCTGGGGGCAACTCATAGCTAGCTGATCACAGTCTAAAGAAAATAAAGATGGTGCCAAATGTTAGAAGTCAGCAAACACATAGGACTATCATTTCTGACAGTGCTACCTCTAGCAGCTCTTTTGTGTTCTATGAGCTGCACCTTCCCTTTTCTTTTCTTTTCTTTCATCCTTTTGTGATGTATTTATTTTTTTCTATCCTTCCTTCAGCAAATTTCTTCCAGTTTTGTTTACTAATATTGGCATTTGATTATCTGATTTAATTAATTTTTTAACTATACACAGATGCATACCCATTTATTTATTTTTATTTTGGCATACACATGTATGAATGCACAGGTGTGTACATGCATATGCACGGATGTTATTATCAGTATTCCATTATAATTATAATTTTTCAGCGGTGGTTTATCCTCTGGCATTTTTGCTGTAATTTCCCACAATGAACTCCCAAGGCTAGATCTTCTGAAGTTCTCTGCCCATCACAGAAAACTAGAGGAAGAACAACTCATTTTGTTGGCATGGTGTTTGTATCGTTCTTTTTCTTCTCTCTCCTCCCCTCCTTGATGTCCACACTGTATGATTTGACTGTGTATTTCTATACTAAGCCTCACCCTTCTGCGCTCTCTCTCTGTGTAACCTTTATTCAAATGGTTTGAAGCAAACTTCAGTCATTCATTACAATGATTACATTATCTTCTTTTCTATGTTGTACTTTAACATGATCATCCATTAAATCCACCACATGTTAATATATTTTTCTGTATGTCTCACTTAGTTAACCCGAGAATCACTGCAAAATATGTAATAGACAAGTGAGTGTCCATTTTACACTTTACTTCTCCATGTACACACATGCAGAAGTTTTATGTAACAGCAGAGGGAGATATTGTATTTCGAGGCAACATGAAAATAATCACAGACAAGCATTTAAACAGACATTATAAATAGGGCTAGATATTGTCACTTATTTCTATAACTGATTTGATTCCGATGGTCCAGATTCAATTCGATTCTCAATTCAATTTCGATTCAATTTTGACTCAGACAGTCAGAAATATAATAATTCTGATCATTTATCATTACATATTTTATAAACAAAGCTGACACTTTGCCAGATGTGCAAGCATCACAGCAGATCCTTTTATGTCAAAGTAGCTGAGGATAAAACACAGAAAAACATGACTGAGATTTTCCAGGCCTGGCTTTTTAAAGCAGATAACCCCTTAAAAATATTCTGCAGTAGATAAAAAATGGAAGTTTGCCAGGGTCAAAGGTGAATCATGCCAAAAAAATATAGGCATTAAAAGAATTTAATTGATTAGAGTACATTGCTCATTCATTATATTGATAAGTCAGATTGAATAGACTACATACCTAGCTATACATATAATTATTAGTGCTGTCAGCATGACATTAACGCCATAACCGCATTAATGAGGACAATCTCCGTTAGCAAGTTATCGTGGATCGCCACGTGCGTGGGGCTGCACAGCGTCAACGTGTTAGCACGGTTAGCTCGTTAACGCGTTGTTTTAAACCTCTGTATTATTTAACATCCAGTTTTTTTTATTTTACTTTTCACACAACTATGGTCACTGCAAATTGTGTGGGTTCACTCTGCATGCAAACAAAAGGATAATCTCAAACGGCATCACATTAAAAAAAATATTGTTATTATTTCATTTTACAGAGTTGAACTCCAATGCTACCAGACTTCTGTCAAGAAATTCACATCAAGGAGCAAAATGAACAATGAACAAAGGACACTACCAAGCAACTATAGTAACAAAAATGAATATTTAAAATTGATTTTGCAAAGCATATTTCCTCAGTAGCAAACAAAATTAAGTTTCTCTTCACAGTCATGAGCCCCCCAAACACCCTCAGTCCCTTCTGTCACCTGTATGGCTGCACACTCCATCCTGGGATCAGGACATGCTGGTTTCCCCCCTTCATCCCAGGCCTCGTAGTCCATCTCCTGCCTATCCACCCACAGCCAGCCTGCCTGTCCAACCAGAGAGAAGAAATGCAAACCAATCCAGACATGTTCAGCGGGATTATGTTTTTTCAGTTCTCTCTGGATAAGCAGCATCTCGGTCTCAGATGCCACACTGGCCAGGTCATCGTGGTGCTCCCTGCAGTACTCTAGAGCTTCCTCCCAAGTCTTTTGCTCCTCCACTACTACTGCGCGGTAGCAGAAGAATGCTTTGTGTTCCTGTGAGTTTGCATCATTCCACCCGTTTTTCTGCAGACAGCCACTGTCTTCAACACCGAAACAGTCGTTAGGCTCACCTGGTGACCAGAAACATGTGGTAGTCACTCCACCCCCTGACCACAGCCATTGCTCCCTGTTGGAGCAATTTCTTTCCGCTCCTATCCAGATACATGGCCAGGATGTACTATTGAGAATACCAGAGAGCTGCTGAAGTTTGAGATTATCCTGTTCATTACTGACAGGAGCCAGGTCTGTGTATTGCTGCCGACAGTGTGTCAGAGCATCCTGCCAATTCTTTTCATCTTCAATATAAACATACTTGGTAAAAATTCCAGAGAAGCTCAGCAGGATGCACATGAAGAATAGATCCATTGTTTACTTGTTTTAAAGTATTTTGCTCTAATGATAAAGGTTAAAAGAGGAGGGATGGTACTTGTCAAAGCTGTGAGCCTTTCGTATTTGTCACAAAATATTTGCATTGAGGCGGCCCTTCCCTTCACTGAACCTATAGTATTTAGCAGCCATGTGACAAATCACACGTGCTGTTCATTTGTATTTTAGCTTTGGTCAATTCATGTTTATATTGTCCTCTTGTGAGTAGAATTGCAACAAGAATCTAACAAATACAGTGTGATTAATTCGTCATAAGAAAGTAAACAAGCAAGATTTTTTGAATTCTGAAGTGGATCTAAACTTGAATGACCATTTTGGTCTGCTGGGGCGGCAGCATCTCTGCTGGGGACAGGAAGAGACTGAACAGGGTGATCCGAAGGGCCAGCTCTGTTCTAGGATGCCCTCTGGACCCAGTGGAGGTGGTGAGTGACAGGAGAACGGCGGCTAAGCTGTCATCCCTGATGGACAACATCTCCCACCCCATGCAGCAGACTGTGACAGCACTGAGCAGCTCCTTCAGTGGGAGACTGCGGCACCCACGGTGTGGGACGGAGAGATTTCGCAGGTCTTTCCTCCCCACTGCTGTCAGACTCCATAATAAAGACTTTAACTGATCAAGCACACACATCCATACATATGCAATAATACTAAGTGCAATAATCCTTCTGTCATCGTTGTATTTTTACTCAGTTGTATATAGTATTTGTATTTGTATTCTATTTTTATCTTATTGTATATTTATTTTATTTTATTCTACTGTATATAGTATTTTATTTTATTCTATTCTGTACAGTTGTGTACTGTATTTATTCTTATTGTATTCTAATTTTTGCCTCATAACTTTTGCACTGTCCACTTCCTGCTGTGACAAAACAAATTTCCCACGTGTGGGACTAATAAAGGTTATCTTATCTTATCTTATGTCTGGTGCTTGTTTGTGAACATTTTCACGTTCTGTATTTCTGTATTAGTATGCATTGACACCTCATCTGATCTTCTAAAATTAGAAAAAAGAAACAAATTAAGAACCCAATTAAGTAGTCTGCAGGGGTCTTTTATTTAAATAATGGATGAACTTGGTCCTTACAGGATATCTGGTTCTGGATCATTAAAGATGAAAATCAAGATTAGTTTCATTTTTCTCATCTGAGGTTGATAGTTGTTTGAGGTAAAAAAAAAACTAAAAAAAAAAATGGAAACAGCAGGGACAGGCTTGGGGCGTCGGAGGATGCCCTAGAAACATCTTCCTTGGCGGGCTCAACCTGGGGTTGTGGTCACGACCTGGTTACGGGCTCTGGTGGCTCTTAGATGATGGTTTCCTCATGGCTGCATGCAGCGGGGCTGGGGGAGGGTCTGTGCTGACAGACGAAAGGTTACTGATCTAGCTGCCCCTGGGTGGGCCTGTGGCGAGCATTCTGCTGTGTCGCCGAGGTTGTGGGCGGGTGGGTGCATGGGGGCTCAGCCCTGGCGTGAGGAGCCAACTGGGGGGCTCTTCAACTCGAGGGGAGGCTGTTACATCCTTGAAGAAGTCCTCTGGTCTCCAGGAGTTCACTCTGCAGGTGGGGGAGAGATATAGGAGAGGAGCATAATGAACTTAACCTGGGTGTCTATTGTCTTGTGTAGTCTGGGAGATGAGTGGCCTCTCATCCTGTAAAGAGTTCATGCAGAGCCATCCATATTTTCTGCTAACAAACAAAGCAAAAAAAAAAAAAACAATCATAAACATAAGATTATTTGCAGAGGTTCACATTGTCGGAGGTTCACTGGGATTTCCTGGACTGAAAATACCGAACAAAATTAGCAGCATCTAATAACCAACTCGCAAAGTAAAACAAAATAAAAACAAACCAACAAACACGAAAACACCAGACATTATAATACAGACTTATAATCAGAAGAAATCTGGATTCTCAGGTACTCAAGCATTATACGGATCAGGAGGGTGGATGGGTGGTCTTGGATGCATGTCTACAGGGGCAGAAAGTGATACTGGTCAATAGAGCTGGGCGATATGAGATTTTTTCATATCACGATATGTTTTTTTCATTTCAGGCGATAACGATATCTATCACGATATAAGCCAAATAACTATATTTGTAAGATTTAAATGTGCCGTTGCTCACAAGTAAAATGTGAAATAATCAGCAGCTTTTTTTATTTAAATATTTATTTCCCATAATAAGTTCAACAGGGTAGATGTACTTAAGGAACATGAGACTTTTTCAGATAAATAAAGGCAAATATTGCAAACTACACAAAAGGCAGCCGCTAAAGCGTTTAAGTTTCAAAATAGAACAAACGAAACAGACTAAATTGTCAATTCCACTTAGAAACAAAGTATTAATTCTAAAAATAAATCTTAGTTTGTGTTACAGAAGAACAGACAAAACTGACTAACTTTTGTCAATATCAAATAAACTGAGAACTAAAAGGAAATTCTCAATCTCTCCTTGTTGTATAGCTTAGCTTTTCAAACAGTTTTAACGGTTACTTTAGTCTGACAAAAGCCGAATGACGAATTAGCGCTTCCAGTCAGAGACTGAGGCTACGTCCACACGTACACGGGTATTTTTGAAAACGGAGATTTTCCGTTTTCGTTTTGAAAAAGAATCCCGTCCACACATAAAGGCAGAAATGAAGGAAAACGCTGCTATGAACATGCCAAAGCAGCAGGTGGCGCTAGATTCCTAACCGTGCAGAAATATTGGCCAATCAGAAGTCTAGAAGCCTCGGTTGGAAAAAGTAAACAAAGCTGGGGCATAGAAGCAGAACAGAGTCGTATGTGTGGAGGGACAGTAACTGTGTGTATATGTAAGCATTTAAACACTGCAGAGAGTAGAATTAACAGTATTGTAGAAATTCATTTCACCGAAACAATAACGTGGCGCACAGTGTGACGCATGCACCAGTTCATTGTATTTCCAGACTTGCTTTCGGCACAATTTACAGTGCACGCTACTCTGTTTTTTGTCAGACTTGAAATAGCCGAAATACCTTCACACTACGGAACTTCTATGGCTCTTCCGTTCGACAATCTCTCCGGCGTTGGAACCATCATCTGTTTTCTCTTCGGTCACGCTCGGTTGATTTTTCTAGTCGGCACACTCATTTCCTCCATTACCCGCTGGCTGCTTCCCAAACAAACACACGTGCGGCTTGGCACTTGTGCTGTACGTTACAAGTCACGCGACGTGACGCTGCGGCTGTCATTGGTTCGGCTCTGCGCTACTTAATTTGGATTGGCTGATCTTTTTTTTTTTTTTTTTTTTTTTTTAAGAGGACAAGAGCGGCGAGGTCTATCGCGATAGCTTAATTTCTCTATCGAGTAAAAGTTATATCGCGATACATATCGTTATCGTTCTATCGCCCAGCTCTACTGGTCAACATATATGCCCCAAATTCTCCTCAACCACAATTTTTTCACGAAGTCTGTAACACTGTGTGGAATATTGGTAATACAAATATTGTAAGTGGAGGGGATTTTAACCAGGTCAGGGATGTGTTTTTGGATAAATCCTCCCGTCCTAGACCAAGTAAGGACCCTGTTAAGTGCTGCTGTAGACGTTGTGTCAGAGAAACTGAGCCTGGTGGATATATGGAGACTTCTTCGTCCTCAAGAAAGAGACTATACTTTCTTTTCGCATCCTCACTCAACCTACTTTCTGGTGTCTCGCCCTCTGGTGATTCAAACCGTTGGGTCCTCCAGTGGTAACATTGCAGTAATGGATCATGCTCCCATTGACCTTGTTCTTTCTAGTAATGATAATGTTAAACCTTCACCCAGGTGGCGTCTGAACAACTCACTATTGAAGGATAAGGGTCATTGCGAATGTATAAGGGAAATGTGAGTGTAACGAGGGCTCTATTGACGATGTTGGAATGACCTGGGATGCTTTTAAGGCTTACCTGAGAGGGCGCCTTATCCAGTATAGCTCCCCGATTAAAAAAGCTCAGAGGGACAATCTGATGAACAGGATGAAGCTGGAACAGAATATCAAGGAGCTCGAAAAACAGCACATGCTGCACCCAGAGAGGGAAATGTGGAACAAATTAATTAAACTTAAATTTGAGATGAACAGCATACTGCAGAAAAAAGCAGAATATGCAATGTTTTGCCTGAATCAAAAGTATTTTGAACAAGGGGAGAGAACAGGTAAAATGCTGGTGCACAGGGTTAAGCAGATAAAATCTAGCAACCTTATACCATCTATTTTTGATAATAATACTAATAATAATAATAATAAGTTGACCACCTGTAAAAAAGAAATTAATGATGCTTTTACTAAATTCTGTCAGGAGCTGTGCACCTCCAATGGAGGAACAGAGGTTGTCAGATTTCTTTTCTTCTATTAAAATTCCCAACCTGTCCGAAGACCAAAGAACTGTATTAGAAGGAAAGGTCACACTAGCTGAAGTTAAGCAGGCAATTGGTAGTCTTAGATTGGGCAAATCTCCAGGCAATGACGGATTTCCTTCAGATTTTTATGAGGTGTTTATGGACGAATTAGCTCCAAGACTACTGCCAGTGTATCAAGATGCGCTTCAAAAGGGGAGATTACCACTTAGTATGCAATCGGCAGTGATCACGTTATTACACAAAAAAGGGAAAGACCCACAGTATTGTGGGAATTACCGCCCAATTTCATTAACCAACGTGGACGAAAAGATTATCTCCAAGATACTAGCTTTGAGGCTTGAGAACGTACTTCCTTGCTTGGTGCATAGGGATCAGGTCAGTTTCGTGAAAAACAGATGTTCTGCAGATAACTTAAGTAGGATATTGCATATATTCTGGAAGGACTCATTTAGATCTTTCTCCTTAGACTCAGAGAAGGCCTTCGATAAAGTTGAATATCCCTTTCTGTTTTATATGTTGAAGAGATTTGGTTTTGGTCCCATTTTCAGGCGGTGGATTCTGATGATGTACATAGATGCAATGGCTACAGTCACTACCAATGGGATAATGTCATCCTCCTTTTCGTTAAGTCGGGGCACTAGACAAGGTTCACCCTTATCACCTCTCATTTTCGCCCTGTTTTTGGAGCCTCTGGCTATTGCTCTACGTGAATGTAAGCAGATCAGAGGGGTGGATTTGGGTCAAGAAGAACATAGAACTTGTTTGTACGCAGATGACATTTTATTGATTGCAAGTAACCCAGAATGAGCGGTTCCTGCAATCTCCTTGATTATTGATTCTTTGTCTGCAATCTCTGGCTACACCATAAATTGGTCGAAGTCCGAAGCTATGCCCATTTCTAAACTGTGTCCTCCAGCCATTAGGAGCTCATGGCAGTTCAAGTGGATGCTCGAGGGTTTGACCTACTTAGGGATTAAATTGACTCCTGGTGTAGATAACATAATGCAAGTAAATATCTCCCCAGTGATTCAAAATATTCGCCCGCTTTTGGAGAATTAGGTCAAAATGAATCTGTCCCTTTTGGGCAGAATTAACCTGGTAAAGATGATCATTGCTCCTAAACTCCAGTACTTTCTCCATATGTTACCTATAGCAGTCCTGCATAACGCTTTATAATACATGTGTGGAGGGTTTTGTGTGGGCAGGCAAAAACCCATCCTTTAATCGGTCCACATTATATGCTGCAAAAAGATAGCGGCGGGTTGGCATTATCCAAGATGGTCTGGCATCATTAAGTATTCTCTCTTTCTCAGTTAGTTAAGATAAATAACTCCCCTACGGAGAAGCTGTCATGGGTTGCGATTGAGGAAAGTCTTGTGGCTCCTACCTCTTTAGAGGCCTTCCTCACTCAGAGAGGAAGACCAGTACCGTTTAAAGATCCAGTGTTGGCTTTTATACAAGAGACCTGGTTTAGAGCTCACCAATTTATCAACACTAGCCCCTTTCTCACCTCTAGAGCCTTTATCTGGTATAATAAGAAATTATTAATTGGTAAGAAACCGTTTCATGTACAGTATTAACATAAATGTTGCCATTTGATGCATTGTACCAGAGCTTAAAGCTAATTTGCATCTGCACTCTACTATTGTGATATTTTGCGGATTACATGCAAAAGATCACAACAGCAGAATATGAAAAGTAAGTCACATAATATAGTTAAATTCTGCTCAACAAACCACTAACATATTAAAATGCTATTAATATGTTAGTGGTTTGTTGAGCTCGTGCTAGGTATGGTTTCCTTATATTGCTGTTTCTTCAAGAACACCACACATTGACTGTAAAAGATCGACATAGCCTCAAGGCCTATAAAGTGAAGGCAGTGTAAAAGTGTCCAAAGCTGCCTTCCTCCTCAGGACAAAAACAACAGACACAGCCAGTTAAGACAGAGTCAGTCTATCACTATCAATCATGGATCGGCCTCCCCAGAGCCCGGACCTCAACATTATTGAAGCAGTGTGGGATCATGTTGACAGAGAACTGAACAAAAGGCAGAAACATCCAAAGAAGCCTGGAGAACTATTCCTGTAGACTACTTAAAGAAATGATGAGAAAGCTGCCTAAGTGAGTTTAGACTGTGCTGAAGAATAAAGAATAAATATTGACTTCCAAGCTCATTAAAATTGTATAAACTGTGTGTTTCCTTGATACAAGAAATGACTGCACCTATTTACCATTTCCTTGTAAAATATAAATGGAGAGGTGGCTTAAAACTGTATCGTTCTTTGGCATTTCCTTATGTTTGCATCTTCTTGGGTCTCATAAACAGGTAGCAAAACATATTTGAGGATGACAAGGCGAAAGGTTTGCCAGCAGTCTCATCCCTGTTACCTTGACACAATGTTTCCCTCTATAGCAAAAGAAAAAAGAGAATTTCATTTTTAGAAGTTCATTTTTAACTAGTTTATTACTTTAGCTTTACATTTTCTTAACCTGATAAGACAGAAGAACAAAAAACACCAGTGAGTAAAATTCAAATAAAGAAATGTGCTGAACATGGTCCTAATACTTGCAGAGCAAACAAAATTTTATACACGTCTTCTGCACAGCCAACATTTCAACAGGCACACTTGCGCAAATAACTATGAATTAACTTTGTTACTGCTGCGGGAGAAAGAACAAGTTTTGTTTTGTTTGTTTTTTCATTTCATCAACATTTTAGTTTTATACCATTAAAGCATTAAAACAAAAATATGAAATAAATGATTTCAAAATAAAAAAGAGGCCTTACATAATCATTTGACCAGATAGACATGAAACAAGTGAGATAAAAAAAAAAAAAACTCCACTAACTGCAATAAATGAAGGCTATTCAAATAAATTTTGCAAAGTAAACTAGTTCAGTAGCAAATAAAACTGGGTCTCTTTTCACAATCATGAGTTGCCCAAAACACTTCCTCCTGCACACTTCATCTTGGCGTCCGGACACCAGGGTTTTCCCCTTCACCCCAGGCCTCGTAGTCCATCACCTGTCTGTCCATCCACAACCAGTCTCTGGACAAGAAGCGCAAACCAATCCAGATGTGTTCAGTTGTGTTATGTTTCGGTAGCTCTCTCTGATTCAGCAGCATCTCGGTCTCAGATGCCACGCTGGCCAGATCATCGTGGTGCACCCTGCAGTACTCTAGAGCTTCCTCCCAAGTCCTGCTCTCACTTAACACTTCCACACTTACCACCATTGCAGAAGAAGGTAGAAATGGGTGTTCTTTTAACGTCATGCCATTTCTCTTTATGAGTACAGCTGTAATTTTAATTTGTTCTATTTTCAGGTTTATCTAATGGCCAGAAAAACTTGGAAACCTCTCCTCCTCCTGACCAAAATCATTTGTCAGTGGAGCTCCTTGCCAGTCCTATCCAGATTTTGACACTGACATTGCTGAGCTCCCGAAGTTTGCTGATGTCATGTTCATGTTTGGCAGGGGCCAGGTCTAGTTCTTCTGACAGTAACTCTGAGCTTCAAGCCAAAGCATCTTCTCATCAATGTGAACATACTTGCAAAAAGTTTTAGAATAGCTTAGCAGAAGCAGGATGCACCTGAAGATTCGAACCATTGTGGTTTTGCATGTAAAGCAATAAAGATCTAAAGAGGTGTGTTGGTGTATGATGGATCTGTGAGTCTTTTTGTCTGTCAGAAAGTATTTGCATATTTTCATAAAAAATTGTAGTGATTTATTTATATACTACATTTGTACACAGTATCCATTCGCATGCAACTCCTCATAAGAACCGATTCTAAAATAGGAAAGCTCAGCAATTCAAAATGTAAACCCATGTTAGTTTTTTCCCCCTTTTTTATGTAAAAGAGTCAAGTAATGCTTTTCTTTGAGGAAGTAAAAGTTGTGGTAATTTAATCAGGTCAGCTTATTGCAGGTTGGTTGTCTAAAAATCCTATACAATTTTACGTGCTAACAATAAAATTGTAAATTATTATTACAATTTTATTGTTAGCACGTAAAATTGTAATTTTGTTACAAGGTCTTCCCTTAGGGCTGCTGTGAAAGTCCCTTTAGAAAGATGGATTACGACACCCTTATCGATTTTTTTTAACTTGCTTTGGGAAATTATAGTTCTTCTTTCACTTCACACTGGAAAAACAAATCAGATGTGTAATCTTTCTGACTGTCTGAATCAAAATCGAATCAAATTGAATAGAATCCGGGAACCATGAACTATAACAAGTTAAGTCAAGAGGCTTTATTGTCATTCCAACCATGTGCAGTGGTACAGTAAACAGTGAAACGAGACAATGTTCCACCAAGACCATAATGCTACATACAACATAGACAATAAACACAGGACTATATTAAGTCCAATGTGCAAAAAGTGCAAAAAACCAAAACAAAGACAGTGCAACACCAGACAGAACAGAATGATACAGATACAAGATGGTGCAGACACAACAGTGCAATAGAAATGTGGAAAAGACTGAGAATTGTGCAAAAAGTAACTTGGTTTATGAAGGTGTGCGTGTGTGTTTGTGTGTGTCAGTCCAGTCACTGAGTGTTCAGGAGTCTGATGGTTTGGGGGAAGAAATTGTTTTGCAGTCTGGCAGTGAGGGCCCGAATACTCCGGTACTTCCTGCCAGAAGGCAGCAGGGTGAAGAGTATGTGTGAGGGGTGCGTGGGGGCCTCCACAATCCTTCAAACTTCAAATCAATTTGAGCCAAAAGAGTAAAACATGAAAGGCAGATATCTTCTATTAATCACCAGAAGATGTTGCATAAAAATAGATGACATGTGCCAAAGTCAGGTGTTTAACCCTTGTATGGTGTTCGGGTCTGTGAGACCCGTTTTCAGTTTTTCTCAAAAGAAAAATTTAACAATTAATTATTTTTTCAACCTGAAATTCATTGGCTTTGGCTTATTTTCTGTGAAGAACATAAATCTGAACAAATTTTCGATGACCACATACTGTACCTCCCCCCACGCATTTACATTACATACAAGGTGTTCGGGTCCACTGGACCCAGGTCTAATAAAAGTGTTGAAAGTGTAGGTCCTGTGTTCCCACACTCTGTCCTCCTTTCTGGTGCTGCTGATAGTGTTTTCTTCCCCTCCTGCTCTCGCACAAAGTTGCAACATTGTTGAAAATTCAACTATCAACATCGTCTGCTCTGACATTCCCGCACATTTTACCCTCTTTCTTGAGGGATCCAAATTTTATTTTCTCATACCCTGTCCCTCCTGCAAATTAGGGGCATAATACTATAAATAAGACTTTGCCAGTGTGGTTCTTTATCACAACTGATCAAGATGGCAAAAGATTATCTGCTGCGAGGGCCATGCAATTGATTTTGGAAGAGAGAGGAGCTTTGGATGATGATGTTGACAAAGAGGTTTCAGAATATTTCACATTTCTGAAAATTCAGAGTCTGACAGTGACTTTGAAGAAGAGGATGAGGTTGAGCACCATTTAGTAACAAAACGAAGACGAGTACCCCATCAGCAGCCAGCTCCAGGACCAGAACAAGCCCACCAGACAGCAAGTGAAGAAATATGGATGTCAATAACTGGTGAAATTGAATGGTCTTCTTGCCCAAGAAATGAGCCACCCTACAGAGCTGTTACTGTGATAAGCCAAGGCCAACACGGCTGACAGTTACTCATGTGCAGGACATCAAGTCTTCATTTGAGCTTTTCATCCCAGATTCCATCCAGAAAATTATTCTGGTCTGGTTTGCAGACCGATACCGATACGTAATATCGGATCGGTCCATCTCTAGTTTGCAGTAATCTAGAATGAAGGTGTGTTTTTGGAGAGAGGTGGAAGGAGATGGACCAAATTGATCTACAGGCCTACTTTGGGGTTCTTATCCTTGCAGGAGTTTTCAGGTCCAAAGGGGAATCCACAGAATCTTGTGGGATGCAGAAACTGGCACGAACCTTTCCGTGCATCAATGTCTCTGGAAAACTTCAACAAAATTTGCAGGATTATCCGTTTTGATAACCGAGATGACAGACCAGCTCAACGGCAGAGAGACAAGCTAGCTGCCATCAGGACAGTGTGGGATAAGTGGGTGCACCACCTCCCCCTGTTTTACAACCCTGGGCCTAATGTCACCATTGATGAGCAGCTGATGTCATTTAGTTGTGAAACATGTTGCTTCACGTGTAAATGTGTTGTGTCTTTCCACTCACTTCACTTGATTATAACTGATTTATTTTTTTATAACATTTTATAAAAAATAAAAAAAAACGAGAAGCACATTAATTCATAAATGTGATCTAACAAAGGTAAAGGGAAAAAATTAACCATGTTTGCTGTTCATATGGCTTGTAATTGGGATGAAGTAAACATCTGTTGAGTAATTTAACATAAAATTGTTTGATAGAGTTAATTTGGAAAGCCAAAACTCTAGCGGGTCCACCAGACCCATGAACACTGGCTGAGTAACAAAAATATGAACACCACACAAGGGTTAAAGTGGGACAGTGGTTTTTTTTTATTGTTTTGCTACAACACCAAAACAACTGCAGGTGTCCCTGAGTTGTGGCTGCAGAACTTCAGCATCTAGCTAGCCCTACTGAATAAGAGCAAGCATAAAAGGAGGAACATGTTGTGGCAGGTAATTTCCAATGCAACTTTTCTATCAGCTCAACAGACATCAGCAAACACACAAACTGTTTGTGTGCAGTTTGTTGCACAGTGTGTTGCTAGCTAAAGGTCCAGCTGCTGCATTTCAAAAGAACAGAAAAGAAGCTCTGGTGCTCATGGTCAGAGTAAGGTTACATCAGAAGTGTAGCAGAGATGAGTTTGCATTTAAGCTGATGATGCTTAGATTAATTTACTGAATTACAATTTTATGCCAACTATATACTTTCTATATAAAGGCAGTATACACAGCATAGTTTCAGTGTAGGGGATGTAAATCCACAAGGAGAAACAGGTCAGCTGATCACATCATGTTCACTAAGAAAACCTACT
Organism: Diplotaxodon limnothrissa; assembly: GCF_057381915.1. Lineage (NCBI taxonomy): Eukaryota > Metazoa > Chordata > Actinopteri > Cichliformes > Cichlidae > Diplotaxodon > Diplotaxodon limnothrissa. Next base: position 22,866,510 of record NC_140617.1, on the reverse strand, counting down.
GAAGCTCACATTATAAATTTTTGTCAGTTGTGATTATTTTTCTTGTGCTGAGACACGATACAGATCTTAGTGTTTTATGACGAGCTGAATTCCACTGTAACCTCTCTATTCTCATTCTACTGTTTAGGTGTGGAGGCAAAGTGTCATGAACCGCAGTGCATGCACACAAGCGGGATCCAAGAGCAGACTCAATGCACCTAATGCGAGCAAGAACAGTCTTTATTGTTTTAACAAAGGGTGACCCGGAAAAACCAAGGAAGCGAAAATGTGGAACTGAAGAAAACCAAGAAGACAAACGACACAGGGAAGCCGTAATCGGGACCGTGGGAGGCTGCAACACAAAGGGGAGAAAATTACTAGAGAGACACAACAGAACAGGGCTTTAGTAAGTGGCTTACGATCAGAGTGGGACCGTGGGACTCGGAAGGGGGAAAGTGTGTCTGTGGCTAGCGAATCCGAGGAGGCAGGGATGAGGTCAGATGACACACTTAGTGATCCGAGCAGGCTGGAGGACAGGCAGGTGGCAGATACAGATGCCGGATCGTAACCTAGGCACACGAAGGCAGAATTAACGTAGTTCACGTAACGCATATATACAAAGCTTTTTGCGAGGAGCCTAGTTACCACGGAGGGGTGACTAACGGACTGGCTTGGAGCATCCGTCAGCGCAGGGTTAAATAGTGCTCCAGGTATCCATGGGATGCAGGTGTGATGGTGATGACCCAGCCCAGGGGTGTGGCCACCAGGGCATCCCACACACTCCAAAGACACAGGGCCACGGACCATGACACAAAGTCACCCACTACAATGTAAGCAACACAATTTTGTTTTTTAATTCTCTTTCACTGCTTGTGTCCCACATAAACGATTCAAACTAAGTTAATTTGTTAGAATTAGAATATTAATTAGAATAATTTTTATATTCTATTCTACTAATATAATTTTATTATTATATTAATATAGCACAAGGTTCAGTTACCTTTGTACATTTCAAAGCCTGTATTTTTTTCACTTTTACTGGAGTAAAAACCATATGTTCCTGTACGTCTTAAAAAAAAATACATAAAAGAAATTTAAAAAAAATAAAACAGGACTTTTGCCACTTCTGCTAAGCCAATTCTTGTCAAATTGTCACATTTGATAACATGTCACATTTTATCAAAATCTAAAGGTGGTGATGATTGTTAGGTTTGTAGCTTGAACCTATTCGCTGGAACGTTGAAGACAATATAATTACACAGCAAGCAAGACACGAGTAGGCAAAGTTCTTCATGTTTCTCGTGCACGGGAGAGAACCGGACAAACGCCGTTCCTTCCCTTTACCCCAGTTGCTCTCGTCCGCTCCCCGTAACACTGATCTTTTATTGAGGTTACATGAATAAGCAAAGGTTCATTAACATATGACGTCTACATACAAACAAAAAGTACCTTGCCTGTGTGTGACCCCATAAATGACTTCCCTAAACCTGCTGGTCTGGAAGTCCAACAGTTCATCTAAACAAAAGGCACTTAGCCTAAAACAGATATAGCCACGTTTATCCTACCATAAAACAATAAGACAAGGTACGACCTCTTCCCATGCTCCCAGGATGCACACCAAGCCTTTGCAGCCTGCTAAAGATCACACATCCTATCACTACACAATTGATTATACACCTCTAAGCATATATGGTTAAATATTTCTAAACATAAATGACAATCAACAATACAAACCCTAACAATGATATTTTAATATCTGGAGTTCCTGGCTGTATTTGTACATCTTTTTGTCAACACAAACAAGGATGTTCCTCATAGATATAGTATATATCTCTGTCGTCAAACCTCATCAACAATCCATGCAAAAAGTCAGTAGAATGCCAGACAGCTCATGTTGAGAAATCAGTTTTGCCCCGGTTCTTTTTTATTCCTCGAGCATCCAGAGACGGCACTGGACTCAGTAGTCATTTTCACAAAAGCTTTATTCATCTTTACTCATCTTTATTTATCCTCATTTAAGCATGCATTCTTCTAGAAGGGAAGACTTGCCAGGCCAGTGCCCCTCTGCAAAATCTTCACTCCTTTGTCTGTGAAACACAGTTTTGTAGGAGCGACCTCATCATAAAACCTCCCATGGTGAGCTGCAAACTCTGTGTCTGTGGCTATGTGCACAAGCACGTAAATGCCTGTGTGTGCACGTACCCGTATGTCTATGTAAGTGCACATGAGTGAGTGTGCGTGTGGATGTGTGTGCGTAACAGTTAAAACACTATGTGCGTATATCTCTATGTACGTGCCTTCCTGAGGGTCATAAAAGTCCATCTCCCTTCCAAACCAAAGTTATTTAGTTACAAACTTTGAGACTCCCACCCAGGCATGCCCTGAGGAATTTCCACTCAGCATTAACTCCTCTTTGTCTTACACAGTTCAACTGGGGGAGGGTCTCCTAAAATCTACTCCTAAGTTCATGACACAGTCAGGTCTTTATTTATATCCAGGGCAGTGTCAGTGTCTCACAATTCTATATCCTATCTAACACATTCCTAAACTCTAAAATAAGCTAAACATTCCTACACTCTGCACACTGCAATATGTGTGGATTCACTCTGCATGCAAATATGAGAGTAGTCTCAAAATGTGAGAAACATCACTGTGAACAACAAAAAATCTGGAGTTTAATTTACTAACTTCAGGTTACACAGTTAAACACACATATGAAGTGGTGAAACCCAGTGCTTCCAAGATTCAAGGAAATTTGTCAATAAAGAAACCAAAAAATTGCACATCAAAGAGCAAAATATCAATAATATCAAAGGTGACAATGAACAAACACCATCTATACCAACCTTAATAAATAATTCAAATGAATTTTATAAAGTAAATTCAAACTGTAATCTCTCTTCACAATCACGAGCCTCCCAAACATGCAGTCCCTTCTGTGACTTGTATGGCTGCACACTTCATCTTTGAGTGTGGACATGTTGGTTCCCCTCACCTCACACCAGGCCTCATAGCCCATCTCCTGCCCATCTACCAATAGCCAGTCCCCAGGCAAGAAACACAAGCTAATCCAGCTGAGTTCAGTGGTGTTATGTTTCTTCAGTTCTCTCTGGATCAGCAGCATTTCAGTCTCAGACGCCACACTTGCCAGGTCATCATGGTGCTCCCTGCAGTAATCCAGAGCTTCCTCCCAAGTCAGTTCCTCCTCCACCACTATTGCACGGTAGCAGAAGAATGTGTTGATATTCTGTGGGTTTGCATCATTCCACCTGTTTATCCACACACAGCCACTGTCTTCAACACTGTGACAGTTGTTAGGTTTACCTGGTGCCCAGAAAAACATGGTAGCCGCTCCACCTCCTGACCAAAGCCATTTTTCTCTATCTGAGGAATTTCTCTTCAGTCCTATCCAGATACATCTATTGATACTACCAGAGAGCTGCTCAAGTTTGAGATTATCATGTTCATTACTGACAGGAGCCAGGTCTGTGTATTGCTGCCAACAGTGTGTCAGAGCAAGCTGCCAATTTTTTGGCCGTTCAATGTAAAATTACTTGGTAAACATTACAGATAAACTCAGCAGAAACAGGATGCACATGAAGAGCAGATCCATCCTTAACTTGTTTTACAGAATTTTGCTGAAAAAAAAAAGAGGTCTGATGATGCTTGTTAAAGCTGTGAGCCTTTTGAATTTCTCAGAAAACATTTGCATTGGGGCGGCTCTTAATTCACTGAACCTGTGGTATTCATGACCCATGGAAGAAATCGCAGGTGCTGCTCATATGTATTTTGATTTAGGTCAATTCATGTTTATATTGTCCTCTTGACTGGAGTTCATAAATACAATTATCAATACATAATTATCAGAAATTCAACAGGCTCATTTTAATTCATATTACATATCGTGCTTCTATTTGTAAACATTTTTCAAATCTGCATTTCTGTCAGGGTCGGACGGTGCCCCGACCGGTCGACCTGCCTGTGTGTGTGTGTGTTCTCCTCTCTCTCGCTCTGTTTTTCTTGACTCTGCTGCGATTGTTACGAGGTCGCATGGCAACGAGAGACCTCCAACCCAGAAGCGCTGCCGCTCTGAGCTGCCTCACCTGAGACCGAGGCTGTATCCCAATTCAGGCAGCCTTAAAGTACGCAGCCTCAACGATCCTCAAGGGCCGCGTACTCAAAGACCACTAAGGCCGGAAGTGCGAGGCTTGCGAAATGGGACGGTCTAGCCTCTGTTGCGCTGCCCAGGTTGCCTAGCAACCATGATACTAACAGCTGGAAACGTTTCATACAGCTTTGTTTGACAGAAATGAAAGAGAAAATCTTATGTTCATTTGTTTGTTTGTTTCTACATGAGCTTTGATCATTCTCTGTAAGATTAAGCTCAGCTATTAAACGGCGTATATTTTGAAGTAAAGGCTTTAAAACCAAGTTAGTACAAACGTCACTAATGTTACATAACTTTGCCGACATGTGGCCAACAGTAATGTTTTAATGTTCTTCGTTATTAAACATTTGCACATAAATAAGTGACATAATATTCAGTACTTACTTTTCACAGTTTACTCTTCGGCTGCTCCGCTTCTGCCGTCTGCGGCAGAATTATCCACACCGACTTCCGCGCTATGAATTGTGGGATATATGGGACCACGAAGTCTACACTGCCACAGCCTTAAAATTCAGGGAAATGAAGGATGCATTTCAGGGCCGCATTTCGAGCAGCCTTTGAATTGGGACAGCCTTCGGCGCGCCGCTGTGACGTAATCGGCCTTGAAATGCGTACTTTAAGGTTGCAGACCCTGAATTGGGATACAGCCCGATTCCTCGCCAGCTGCTGCCATCATCCACCATCGTTGGCAGGACTATTTAATGGTGTGGCTGAGCGACAGACATCGCTGGAGTATTGCACCAAGCTCGGTAGCTAGCGGAGGGAAGCTAATCGTGTTTGTTTTTGCCTGCTCCCAGGAGGAGGAAGGAGAGACTTTACGGAGTTTCGGGAGTTTGTGGACACTGACGCACTGCCACGCATCACAGAGGAAAAAGGGGAGAGGATCACTAAAAGGATTTGAACTGTGGATAACTGTTGACTGGTTTTTCTTCACTGTAAATAAAAGCACTGTTCAACTTAAGCAAAAGGTCCGCATCTGGGTTCCCTAACTCACCTGCCTTGACAATTTCTGCATTGATATAGCTAAAAACATCATCTGAGTTTGTAAAATGAGTTATAAGAAACCAATGAAGAACCCAATTAGGCAGTCTTAGACTTAATGGATGAGTTTGGTCACTTCAGGGTATCTGGTTCTGGACTATTTCAAGCTGAACGTTAAGATTTGCTCCAGTCCGAGGCTGTGCCCCCCCACACACCCTCTAGCAGATCATTACATGAAGGAACCTTTTAAAAAAACCAAAAATACAAGCGCGTCCATGCTCACAGGTGTACACACGGGTGATCACACCCACAAACTACACCCTTTTTGGCTCCTACCTCAAAGCACACTGTGTTCTGTTGATCTTATGTGCTGCACAATAATGTTTAATATTTAGTATTTACTGTCATATTCCCATATATCATTGTGATGTTGTTTATTCTATTACTCTTGTTCTCTTCTGCTTGTTTTCTTTTTTCTTTCTCAGCAGGTGATCCAGGTGATTGATATTTGCTTTTTTTTTTCTTTTTTTTTCTGCTCATTCTGTTGGTTTTTGTCTTTTGCCCTTCTCCCCCGTCCCTCTTCTCAGCCGTTTCTCTTTCCCTCTTTCTTTCTCCCCTTCTTTCCTCCAGTCAGAGAAAACTGCACCCACCCCACCATCCACTCATCTTCCAGACTACATAAGACAATAAACACCCAGGCTGAGATCTTCCTCCACCTCTCCTGTATCTCCCCCTCCTGCAGAGAGAGCCCCTGAGGAGAGGAAAGCTCCTGCAAGATGTGACAATCTTCCCCACCAGTTGAAGAGCCCCCCAGGTGGCTCGATGCACCGGCGGCACCCTGCTCCAGGGCTGGGCCCCGGAGCAGGGTGTAATGAAAAAACAACTTATAAATAATTGTTTAGCTTGAATTCAAATAAAAGAATGATAGCAATATGTTAATGAATACAGTAACACAAGATGTGAAAAAGCATTTAAGACTATTGGTCACACATTGGTTCAAAATTTATATTAGAATACAACATAAGACATCTTGAAGTTTTTAATGAAATTGCAGTACAGTGTTATCAGCAATTTACAAATGAAGAAGCAAAGCTTTATCATTTCTGCTTATGGCATAAATGCAGCGGTGTATGTCACACAGTGAATTAGCTAAATATGAAATGGTAATATAGTACCTTACAGTCCCATGCAGAGCTACAAGCAATGTGAGAACAGCAAGGCAAATAGTTTTGCAAACAGCCTCACCTTTCAAAGCACTGGTGAGAATAACACAGCAGACACTACAGGTACATTTTCACGCGGCCTGCAGAGAGGGTTTTATTAACATATGAAACCTACATCACTCTGAGGTAAAATCCTATCTAAGTTACTTTTCAAGAATGAAAACTTAGATAAGATGTGCAAGAATAGCCTTGGGAAAAAAACTGCAGTTGTATTTAAATATGTTTGCTATTTTTCACTTTCAAAAGGTCAATCTTCTAACAAGACAGAAATAAAACAAATGCACATCAAAGATATCAATCAGGTATTAGCCTGGAAATCAAAACTCACTACTAAGCTCAGTAGCAAATAAAACTGAGTCTCTCTTCACAGTCACGAGCCTCCCAAACATTATTACTTCTTGTCACCTGTACGGCTGCACACATGTGGACATGATGGTTTTCTGCCTTCACTCCAGGCCTTGTAGCCCATCTCCTGTCCGTCTACCCACAGCCAGTTCCCAGCCAGGAAATGCAATCCGATCCAGATGTGCTCAGTGGTAATGTGTTTCTTTAGCTCTTTCTGGATCAGCATCATCTCAGTCTGTGATGCCACGCTGGCCAGGTTGTTATGGTGCTTCTGTAGCAGGTTGAAAAAGCTACATGTTTATTTTTGTAAGAAAACCAATTACCCCCTTATTTTTTGTGTATTATTGTGACTTATTTTGACATTGTTATGTGTTGCCAGACCATGGTTATATTTCATTATGCCAGTAGATGGTGCTCTTGCACTGCTGTGGAACTACCAGAGAGACTCTAGCTATAGGCTTTGCGCATGCGCAGCTCAGAAATAAATGAGCTCCAGCCTGAGCAAGACGCTAACTTGGGTGTCCTCTCTATTAATCCACAGTCTGCTCATATTTGGCTACGCAGTGCTGTGTGCCGCTTGCTGCCGGTCCAGATTCCCCTAGGTCTGGTGCCGGTAACAACTGGGGGCTCGTCCAGGATCGTCTAGTGGTGACGTGTGTGCCAAACGACCAGAACTGGTGTCCAAAGTCTCAGGGAAGGCTGCATTGAGTGCGTCATCCAGGGAGCCCAGGTCACAGTCAAAACGTCAAGATGGCCACTGTTACCCCACGGCGGTTGTTGATAGTAAAGATCCAGAAAAGACTTTGTGATTTGAGTGTGAGCCAGCTGCGCACAGTTGTTTCTTCAGTGGAGGATGGCAGTATGACTCGCAATGTTGATGGCTTAAGTGAACCAGAACTGTATGACCTGATCGTTGGGTACATCAGAGGTGAAAAGTTGAGAGCGTTGGAGGATGAAGGTATGGCCCAGCTCTTGCTCCTCGACGACATCGTGAGTGACCTGCTGTCAACGGACGTCGGAGGGGCTGGAGATCATCTCGCCGTGCCGCTTGAGATGGAAGACATTCCTAACCAGCAGCAGGAGTGCCCCACTTCACCCCACACTGACCCCACACATCCTGACAGACACCTGGCTATGCCAGCTGACCACATCCCCACTCTACCATCACACCCTAACAAAGACTCTCACACACAGCCCATTCTACCACAGGACAGAGACATCTCCACCTTTCCCTCATCCATGCTAAGAGACACTGATACGCCCACCAAGAACTTCAACATCCCAGCTTCAGTGTCACCGGCGCCTAGTGTCGCTGGGGTTTCCCCTGGCAGGGTGAGTCGTCCGTCCAGAGGATATGACCAAGTTTTGAATCTCAGTGATGTGGCAGCTTTGTTTTCACGCAGAGAATTCAAGTTGCATGGTGGACAAATTTCAGATCTTGGCTCGGATATGTCCCACAGTAGTCTGTGCAAACAAATTGATGAGGGGTTACAAGAAGGGTTTACTGAGTGTGAAATAATCAGAACTGTGCTAAAGATAATGAAGCCTGGTACTCTCAAGGAAATCTTAACCAACAAAGATGATTTGACAGTTGATGGTTTGAAGATTCTCCGCTCTCATATTCGAGACAAGAATAGCGCTGAACTCTTTTAAGAGCTAAGTAATGCTAAGCAGCAAGACAAAGAGAGTGCACAGCAGTTTTTGTACAGAATTATAGGGTTAAAACAGCGTGTACTATTTGAGTCACGACAGCCTGGTGCAGACTTTAGCTATGACAAAAAGCTTGTGCAGGGCACATTTCTTCACACACTTTATCAAGGGTTCAATGAAAAAAACAACTATGTGAGACAAGACCTCAAACCTTTTCTTAATGACTTGCAGGTTAGTGACGACTTTTTGCTTGAACAGATTACAAAGTCCACCAGTGAGGAAGCTGAGAGACTGAGGCGACTGGGTACCACATCTAAAATTAGACCTGTGACTATAAGTGCCGCTCAGCTTGCTAACACTGACTTGACTGAGCAAGCGAAGGTTGACACTGAGCTACAGACTAACCGTGCAGCTATTAGAGAACTGACTGCCCAAGTGTCTTCATTGACCAGACAGCTAACTAAAGTGGTGAGCTAGACTGATAGTGTGACATCTGGAGACTCCTGCTCGCCCCTGAACCGCCCTCCAACACCTCCAGCTGAGAACCGGGGCAGATGTGGTGATTGTGTACAGCAAGGCAAAGTGAGCTGCCCCCACTGTTTTACGTGTGGCCAGCCAGGACACCGGGCTATTGGCTGCCTGCGGCGTAAGGTGTTGGGAAACGGGGTGAGGTCACTGGAGAGGGGCTGCCAGTGACCGAACAAGCCGAGGAGTCCCCAGCACACACCAGTTTTGCTAAGACTTCAAGTGTGGTGAGATCAAATGCACCCAGTCCTGTACCACCAGTGAAACCCACTGCACAGCTTATTGGGAACAGATGTATGGTCTCATGTGCCATCAATGGAGTACCACTTAAGATGCTGCTTGATTCAGGGGCCCAAGTGATTATGGTATCAAGAGCGTGGATAGAGAAAAACATCCCCCACATTAAGATCAAGCCACTTGAGTCCCTCCTTTCAGACCAGCCTCTGGAAATAGCGGCAGCTAATGGTACAGACGTTCCATTTGATGGTTGGGCAGACACGGAACTTCAAATTCAGAGTGTGAACTATGGGCATGTCGCCATACAAGTGCCAGTGCTTATCAGTCAGCACAACCTTAACTGTCCTATTTTAGGCAGCAACGTAATAGCTGAAATCCTAAAAACCAATAAAGAACAGAGAGGTGGGGCTGACCTTTCTGCGCTCCTCAAAGAAGCTTTAAGTGTCAGCAGCAGTGCAGTAGATGCTCTAGTTTCAGCACTTCAGATGACCACCCCTGATGAAATAGATCCTGAGAGTAGTGTGAGAACAGGAAAAAAAGGTGTAATGATTCCTGCAGGACAGATTTGTGAAGTAAAGTGTAGAGTCAGAGAATGGCCAAGAGGTGGCCCAAAACTCTTCCAACCAAATCTAGAGAAAAGCTGCCCTGAGGGTTTGGAGTTGTTCCCAGCTTTGGTAGATGTCCCCAGTGGGTTGACAAAAATTGTTAAGATTCCCATTCAGAATCCTACCAAAACATGACATTCTCTCCAAAAGAACAGTCTTAGGTACTGTTGGGTAGATAGCTTGTACTGGAAGGACTGTAAGGTGCTTGTTCAGGTTTGCAGCTACCACTCCCCGGAGTGTCGGCCAGAACACTGCTCAAGGCCCGGATGAATGTTCAGAAGGGAGACAATGAAGACACCGAGGATAGTGCAGACTCTTGTATTGACTTCACACAGTTGAAGGTAACAGGGATTGTCAGAGGAGCAGGTATTGCATACAGGTTTAGGTGCGTGGGCATGGGTGTGTGTGTGTGTGTGTGGTCTCTGAATGGAACAGAAAGAAAATGCTACATTACTAAAGTGTTCACAACAATATCTCCAGAGTACATCAACATAAACACAGGCGGGAAATAAACTAACATCCCCTTTAATACCATAGGCCATATATTACCCACGACTCACACATAGACCCCCTGAGAGAGCTAACCAGGTACACAGCTATACCCAACCACACGGCAGGAAAGTTAGCTTAGCTTAGCACCCGCTAGCGGCACAGACAGAAACATAGTCATTTCCCCCCTAACCTTGGTTACAGTCCCAAACACATCTTATTATCACATCCTCACACATCACCAACTTACGTTGCTCATTAACGCACACTTCTCACGGAATAACCAATTCTCTGCCGGTAATCTGGAGCAGAAAAGCTCAGGTGCTTTGCCCACATTTCTCCCTGGACATAGTCTCTCATACAAAGCGGTGGGGTGACCTCTACTGGCCACTCTAAAAACTACAGGTGAACTAACAACTGAACAGAATAAAACCATAACTACGGGGCCTTTTGTACAGCCGCCCCCAAATGTATGAAGTACATTTGCTCACAACAAAAGGCAATTTTACAAACAAAGTCACGGTGATTGTCCTTTGTCTTCGTCCGGGAGGGCAGGCAGCAGAGATGCAGCCCACGAGCCAGGAAGCACGAGGCAGCTGAGGATCTACGATCATCAGCACTGAACCTTCTGTGACATCTGCGGGGGATGACCGCCATTTCTGCCGAAGCTGCAGGCTTGGAAGGTACAGCCGGATGAATCGAGACCAGAAGTGGTCAGCCAGCACCTGGGAGTGCTTCCATCTCCGGCGACTCAGGAGCTCTTCTCTGGGGTAAGCCACTTGAGGAAGTGCTCCGCGAAGACCCTCTCTGGCCCTGGATGGCGCAGGCGACTGTCGACGTCCTGGATGAACAGGCAGGTGACTGGATGTGTCGGATCCAAAACTAAAGGATGGGAGCTGGTAAATGCGAGATCTTCAGAGCGGCGAAGACGTCCACCTACACGGATGACCTCATTCTCGTGGTCGAACTCAGGGGATAGTGCGAGGAGACGACTGCTGCGACTGATGGATTTCCCCTGCTTAAGAAGTCGATACTCCTCAGGGAAGCTCTCCTGTTGAGCTTCTCTCAGGACGTTCATCTCTGCTCGAACGTAGTCATAAGCCGATGAAGTTCCACCGCCTTTGGCCGCCCCATGCAACTGCGTAATAGCAGCTTCCAGCAGCTGTGTCCAGGTGTCATATTTGCTGAAGTTCGAAGTGGCGGGGTCGAAGGTGGTAGAAAATCCACAAAAGGTCTCTTTATGGAGCTCAGATGGGCCTGGAGGCTCAGCCAGGGTGCCACTGGCATCCTTTTTGAGCTCTCAGCGAAGGCGGTCGCACTTTCTCCTCTCCTCCTCACCCTTATCTTCCCTGCTTCGCCTCTATGTCCTTGTCTTGTCTTGTGTGAATTTACTTTCCCTGGAACAGTCTCTCACTGTCGTTCTCTAAACCTAAAAGAGAATTATGGATTTGATCAACTGGTCTCTGAGTGCTATTGACACCCTTTTCTCAACGAGAAGTCGGGGCTCGGGAGAGCCTGAGTGCCCTGGAGGGACTTTCCCTGCCGGTTACACGATGGACGGGTGGCAGAACTGGAGGACCGTGTGCCTGGCGGGACTGTCGATCGAGGACGCTGAAGATATCTACCTATTCGGAACCATGATAACAGGGTTCATGCTGATCGGCGTTGGCTTAGCCCTGGTTTATCAGAGAAATAAGAAAGCGGAACCGGCTGTTCAAACCCCCACAAGGCTGCCCGCTGGATTCGAAACGACGGGACGAGGTGCGACCTCTCACAACGAACGTAATATGGTCAACACCTTGGAGACGCTTACAGCTGCTGTGAAGGCTCAAAACAACACCATTGAGCGTATGAGGGGAAACATCAGAGAGAGGCCTGCTCAAAATGAGACCCTTGAGCGACAGTTGGAAAACATCGCGGAACGGATCACTGCAGTTGTGAGGTCTCAGAATCAAAAGACTGACAACACCACGGAACAGAAGTTTGATACCATCATGGGGAGGCTCGCAGCTCTTCAACGGGAGATCGAGAGACCAGCCTCGGAGTGCTAGAATTCGAGCTGCTCACAAAGGAGAAATCAACAATATTCAACATTTGGACACCACGGCCCCAGCTGCAGGCCCAAGGCTGGAGCCCACCAAAACAACTCCCTGATAACGACTGTGTGATGACTATTCTTCCCGCCCCATGAAGGACACCTGGATTGGCTGGAGGACTGTTTACTTAGCCTGATAGGCCGAAGGACACTGTCTCAGCTAAACTATGGACACGCACACACACACACTTACACTGATAAGCACTCACTCATCCCCCTCCCTTTCCAACGCCTTCGATGCTTGTGCCCTACCGGGGATGATAGCAGTCAACTGGACCAGCACAGATGCTGCAGGACCGGATGCGCTGTCTACGCCGGCTCTCTCTTACCCTTTACCCGCCCCTGTTGCTTGTCTCGTGTTTCTATGGTGTATTGATAGTCATGTGCTTTTGTGCTGAGGTGTTTTTCTTTTATCAAACTGTTCTCCCACTAGGAGCTCAGTCTGAGTGGAGTTTTTTTTCTCCTCCTCTTACCTCATGTAGTGTATTTTCGTTGTTTTTTTCCTATCAGCCTACCTTCTGACATGTCTGCCCAATGTGATGTTTGTGTAAAGTTGGTCAGAAGGTTCCTTTGTGAGTGCGCATGCGCCATTAGCGTGCTGCCTGCTGTAACCCCTAATTTCCCTCGGGATGAATAAAGTATTCTGATTCTGATTCTGATTCTGACTTGGCTCTGGAGGCCACTGTTCTGGACCTAGGAGCAGGAAAGGAGGCCCTTGACTCCATCTATTGGGTCTGGTCAGCTCGGGAAGGGACTTCCCCCAGGTTATATCATCTGCGGGGTTCTGGGCTGAGTCCACATAGCGCCAGGTGTGCGAGTGAGTTAATTCCTGGATCTCAGCCACGCGGGTGCCGACGAAGACCTTGAAGTGGCATGACTGGGACCTCAACCAGGTGAGTACAGTTGTGGAGTCAGACCACAGCACTATCCTCTTTATGTCCAGAGTGAGCTCATTTCTAAGGAGACGGGAAAGATGAGCTCCGGAGAGGGCACCACACAGCTCAAGTCTAGGCATGGAGAGAATGCGTTTAGGGGCAACATGGGAGCGAGCCATCAGGAAGGCTAGATGTGAGCTGCCATCACCTGTCACTGTTCTCATGTAGGCCACTGCGCCATAAGCCTGCTCTGATGCATCACAGAATATATGAATCTCTCTCTCACTAACTGCCTCCATGATGTGCTTTGGGAGATACGGGCGAGGAAGCAGGACTTGTGCAAGGAACAGCAATTCCTCTTCCCAGGTTTTCCACTGCTGGAGTAGTTCTGGTGGAAGCTGCGGGTCATCCCATCCCCTCTGTTGATCCCAAAGGCGCCTCACCAGCATCTTGGCTCGGGTGGTGTACGGTAGGATAAAGCCAAGTGGGTCGTATTGGCTTGCGAGAACTTTATAAATATTCCGCATGGTGGGGGCACCATAACTGATTTTGCGGTGTCTGTAACCCAAGGTGTCCGTGGGGAAGTGCCAGCTAAGGCCCAGAGTTGGCTCAGAGGTGTCTGATTTGTCTTGAGTGAGCCAAAGTTCTGCACTTGTGGATCTGAGGTCTTCAGGTAGGTGGCCAATGGTGCTGGGTTCATTACTGGCCCACTGGCGAAGGACAAATCCAGCAGAAGACAGGAGGGCTCTTAGCCTGTCCACTAGGTCCCGGGCTTCTTCAGGGGTCGGCACGCTCTGGAGAAGGTTATCAACATAGAAGCACTGTCCCACAGAGTGACATAGCGGATCATCTCCTTCCGTGTGGTCCCTGGCGTGGCGCTGCAGAGCGAAGGTTGCACAGCATGGGCTGCAGGTTGTACCAAAGGGGAGGACCTGCCATTCGTAAACGGCCACCGGTTCCTCGGGGTGCAGATCCCGCCACACAAACCGCAGGAGGGAACGATCCTCGGGAAGAAGGCAAATCTGGTGGAACATACCTTTAATGTCACCACTAATGGCTACGGCATGCTCTCGAAAGCGAAGGAGGACACCAAGGAGCGATGCGCTCAGGGTAGGCCCAGGTAGAAGATGTTCGTTGAGGGCTTGGCCTTGGAACTGGAACGAACAGTTAAACACAAGGCGATCTTTGCCATTGTGGCTAACAAGGTGGTGAGGGATGTACCATGACTCATCTGCTTGAGCAACCTGAGAGGGGGACACCTTAACCACCGAACCGGCCTGGACCAACTTCTCTATCTCCGCCCGGTAGATCTTAGCTCGTTCTGGATCTTTCTGGAGCCTTCTCTCCACACTTCTCAAACTGGGAACGACAGCGTTAGGGCTAGCTTTAAGGTGTGGCATGTTCTCGCGGCGAAGGAGGGGGGTGGCATAGCGTTGGATGCCCTCGACATCTACACGAACTGTCTTCTGCTCTAGCAGGCTAACTGCATAGTTATCTTCTCTTGAACGGGTAACCACCTTGCCTTCTGGCACCGGGACAACATCTACCTGCCATAACTTCTCTACATGTTTGAGTAGCTCACTCACCTGGGGAGGAAGGGCAGTCGTGAAGAGGCACTGTTGTGGCAGCGAAGAGGAACCTATAAGGCTGGAGGGACCCTGTAGTGTCCACCCTAACCTGGTGCGCATAGCAGCAGGACCACCCGGTGGACCAAGACGGACAGCTTCAGTTGGAGTGATGAGCTGTGGGTGGTCACTGCCAATAAGAAGGAGAGGTTTGACCTTCTTGAAGGACTGGAGAGGCAGGCCTCGGAGGTGTCTGTACTTCCGCTGCAAGGACTCCACTGGGTAGCTGTGCTCGGCTAGGTCGATACGGGTGGTGGTGAAGGCGTTGCGGACTTTGTACTTCAGCTTAGGTTTGCCACCAGGGGAGATCTCAAATGAGACACATGATCCATGCAGAGTTTGCACATCTTGCCTGATAGTGCGCAATGGAAGTGTCTCTGGGATGCCTTGAAGGTCAAGCTTCTGGGCAGCGGTGGGTAGCAGCATAGTTCTCTCTGACCCATCATCCAAAACTGCGTGAGTGCTCAAAGTCTTGCCATTATGGTGAAGGATGACTAGGACAACCTTTAACAGGACTTGGCCGCTCTCTGTAGGACGATCGAGGTACAGGACGCCCGTAGGATTCTCACCTTCTCGTGGGAGAGCAGACACTAGGCCATGTGCCTTTAAGGGCTTAGAATTCACATCGTGAAGGACCTGCAGATGACAACCCTGACACAGGCTGCAGGGTTTCTTGAGGGTACACTGTGCTGCCTGATGGGAGCGTGCGCAACGCCAGCACCTCTTGTTAGTCTTTATCCAGTCTGTGAGCTGTTCGCGACTCAGCTTGATGACCTCCTGACACTGACTCAGGTGATGGGCACGGTTATCGCAAAAGGCGCAGTAGGGTGGCTGCCTAGCTTTGTTTGGAGTGGTACCTAGTGACCTGGGTGAGCTCTCTCCACTGTGAAGAACCGCAACAGAGCGTCTGCTTGGTCTGACATCAGGCTTCTCTCTGGTGATCGCTGGAGTGGGCAGGCCGTCATAGTCCTGACACCAGGATTCGTACTTTAACCAGGTAGCCAGGTCATCCAGGGTGTAAGCCTGACCAGAATGGTTATACATGCACCGACGGAAATCAGCCCTTTGCTCTGAAGGAAGCTTACTAAGGAGTCGAGCCACATGGGAGCCACACTGTAGTTCGACCTCCCCATCAGGGCCTAAAGTCTTCAGCATGCCCACGAGCGACTGGATGTGGAGAGAGAATCGCTCAAATGCGGCTGCATCCCCTCGGTGGATGTCAGGTGAGTCCATGACAGCAGCAATCCTTCTCAGGGCAAGCTGGTGGGGCTGCCCAAGCCTGTCGTTAAGAGCGTTCATAGTGTCACTGAAGGGCGTGGCAGAATGGAGGTAAGCGTCCGCTATCAACTTTGCTTCCTCCAGGTGTAGGTGATCTAACAAGACTTGGTACCTGAAGAGCTCTGAACTCTCCGGGGGCAATAAGTTCTCTAGCGCCATCTTTAGACGAGCAAATTCCCCAGGATCACGGCGTGAGAGCTTGGGAATGCTTGGACGAGGCCCCCTGTAGGTCAAGAAAGGAGTAGATGAGGATGGGGGTGGAGTTGGCAGTGCTTGCAATGGAGGGGGGTGTGCTCTCGGAGGCGGCGCTGGAGGGTAGGTGATCCTTGGCTGAGGAGAAGTGAACCCTGGCCTAGATTCATGTGGGGGGATGATCTGACTCTCCTGTGCAGCCATAGACTCCCTCTTCAGATCCTGGAGCTCTTTCAGCATCGTATCGATGCGGTCCGCAACTGGACCCTGGCTGGAGACAGACTCCTCCTTGAACACAACAGGAGGAGGTGGTGGAGGCCAGTCCTCTTCCTCTTCAGCAGGGGGTGGCTGGAGATGAACAGCAGGGGCTCTGGGCGGTGGACTGAGCTGCAGACTCTCTGCACGGTCCAGCAACTGCAGCAAACTAGCATGAAGGGCCTGGAAATTAGCCAGCCCGGCTCTCATCTCGTCATGCGACTGCTGGAACAGGAACCTTTCACGCTGTATATCTTCTAACTCTGCTCTCAATGGTGTGACATGGCCGTGTGAGCCGTCATCAGAGGGGTCAGACGGAGGATGGTGGGAAGAACGGTTGTCGCCTCCTGTCTCACTTTCCTCCTGGTAACCTGCACCAAGCCCGGGGAAGTCAGTCTCATAAGCTTCATAGCGGAGGGGACGACGTACATTACGCCGTGGGCGTGCACCAAGAGCTGAGAAGTTCTGAATATCATCCATCTTGTTAGGGTAGAAGCAGCTTACCATCCGGCTCGAAGGACCATTAATGTTGGGGAGATAGCTTGTACTGGAAGGACTGTAAGGTGCTTGTTCAGGTTTGCAGCTACCACTCCCCGGAGTGTCGGCCAGAACACTGCTCAAGGCCCGGATGAATGTTCAGAAGGGAGACAATGAAGACACCGAGGATAGTGCAGACTCTTGTATTGACTTCACACAGTTGAAGGTAACAGGGATTGTCAGAGGAGCAGGTATTGCATACAGGTTTAGGTGCGTGGGCATGGGTGTGTGTGTGTGTGTGGTCTCTGAATGGAACAGAAAGAAAATGCTACATTACTAAAGTGTTCACAACAATATCTCCAGAGTACATCAACATAAACACAGGCGGGAAATAAACTAACATCCCCTTTAATACCATAGGCCATATATTACCCACGACTCACACATAGACCCCCTGAGAGAGCTAACCAGGTACACAGCTATACCCAACCACACGGCAGGAAAGTTAGCTTAGCTTAGCACCCGCTAGCGGCACAGACAGAAACATAGTCATTTCCCCCCTAACCTTGGTTACAGTCCCAAACACATCTTATTATCACATCCTCACACATCACCAACTTACGTTGCTCATTAACGCACACTTCTCACGGAATAACCAATTCTCTGCCGGTAATCTGGAGCAGAAAAGCTCAGGTGCTTTGCCCACGTTTCTCCCTGGACATAGTCTCTCATACAAAGCGGTGGGGTGACCTCTACTGGCCACTCTAAAAACTACAGGTGAACTAACAACTGAACAGAATAAAACCATAACTACGGGGCCTTTTGTACAGGTACATTGGAAGAGGTGACTGAAGTAAAACCTGTCAAGTATCTCTCTGCTGACGCAGGGTCATCAGCCCATACAAATGTAAAAGTGTGTTCAGTTCAGCTAGGTAACGGAAAGCACCAGACAGAAGTCAATGAAGGTCAGAGATGGCATCCACCTGTTGATTTGTCCTACCTGACAGAGGATGAACAAATGGTAGTTAGAGACATGTTGTATGAACAGTCAGATGTTTTTGCCCAAAGTGACTCTGACATTGGTTGCATCTCAAGCTTGCAGTTGAAAATTAATCTGAAAGACGGTACGCCTGTCCAGACATCCTACAATTCGGTCCCCAAACCTTTGTATAAAGAGGTAAAAGAATATGTTCAGAATTTGCTGGACAACGGCTGGATCAGAAAGTCCACATCACCCTACTCATCTCCGGTGGTGTGTGTCCGAAAGAAAGACAAAAGCTTACGCTTGTGTATTGATTTTCGGGGCCTTAACCGTAAAACCATTGCTGACCGCCACCCACTACCACGCATCCAAGACCTGCTGGATCATTTGGGGGGCTATTCATGGTTTTCAATACTCGACCAGGGTAGTGCGTACCACCAGGGCTTTGTTGATGAAAGCTCAAGACACCTGACAGCATTCAGCAAGCCTTGGGGGTTGTACGAGTGGATCCGCCTCCCATTTGGCCTTACCAACGCCCCAGCAGCATTTCAGAGATGCATGGAGGGGGTCCTTGATGGTCTGAGGGATGAGTGCTGCTCACCATATTTAGATGATGTGCTTTGCTTTTCCAAGACATTTCATGACCATGTTGATGATCTGAGGCATGTGCTTTGCCGCCTGCGAGAGCATGGTGTGAATCTATGTCCCAAAAAATGTGAACTGTTTAAGCGTCAGGTCAGGTATGTTGGGCGCTTGGTGACCAGTGAAGGTGTCCAGATAGACCCAAAAGATCTCGAAGCAGTGGAACATTTGAGAGACAGAGAGCCAAAGAACGTGGGAGAGGTCAGAGCACTCCTAGTGTTACTAGGTTATTACAGGACGTTCATTCAGGACTTTTCTAGAATAGCGAGACCACTGTTTAAGCTTATTGAGAGTCCCAGTGATCCTAGCCTGCAATGTAGCTCAACTAGAGCCAAAATCAAGTTAAAGCGCACAAATGGTGGTCAGCTTCCTTCCAAAACACCAGTGCAATGGACAGCAGAACATCGTACTGTGGTGTCACGTCTGGTGGATATGTTAACCAGTCCACCTGTCCTGGCTTACCCAGATTTTAGTTTGCCCTTTGTGCTACACACAGATGCATCAAATGAAGGCCTGGGGGCTGTGCTTTATCAGCAACAGGGGGAAAAGCTCTGTGTCATTGCTTATGGTTCCAGGACACTCACGCCTGCTGAGAAAAATTACCATCTCCATTCTGGCAAGCTTGAATTCCTTGCCCTGAAGTGGGCAATTTGTGATAAATTTAGGGATTACCTCTACTATGCACCCACTTTCACAGTGTACACAGATAATAATCCCCTCACATACTGTACATCTTGAGCACAGCAAAGTTAAACGCTGTGGGACATCGGTGGGTGGGCGAATTAGCTGACTTCCATTTCACTGTAAAGTATAGACCAGGCAAGTCCAACACAGACGCTGATACGCTCTCCCGCTATCCATTGCCACTCCAGGAACACCTCATGGAGTATACTGAGACACTGTCCCCAGAAGTGGTTTCTGCAATCTGGCAAGGAGACAAAGCCATGAGAGACGGTGATGTACCATGGGTGGCTCCACTGCACTGTGTTGATGACACACCCCCTGAAGGTGCCCCTGTCATCACCCCAGAAAACATCAGGGCTGCGCAGAGGGAGGACCCCCCTATCTGTGAGGTGATAAACTTGAAAAAGAGTAGATGGAGTCCTAATAGTAAAGATAAGAGACAGCTAGGACAAGAGACACGTAGGCTAGTACATGAATGGAACAGACTTGTACTTGAGGAAGGAATACTGTACAGACAGACTGGACAAAGAAAACAGCTGATCCTACCCAGTAAGCTGAAGCAAACTGTACTGAAACACCTACATGATGATATTGGACATGTTGGTGCTGACAGAGTCATTCAGTTAGCAAGGGAGAGGTTTTACTGGCCTTTTATGCAGCGTGAAATTGAGGACTATGTCATTCGCCAGTGCCCTTGTATCAAACAGAAACGGCCAAGTGTCCCAGAGAGAGCACCAATGGGCTCGATAACAACCAGTGCCCCCTTTGAACTCATTTCGGTTGACTATTTACATCTAGAACCAAGTAAAGGTGGCTTTGAGTACATTTTAGTCTTGGTAGATCACTTTACCCGTTTTGCCCAAGCTTACCCGACTAAGAATAAATCTGGCAAAACAGCAGCTGAGAAAATCTTTCTTGACTTTATCCCGCGCTTCAGGTACCCTGAAAAGCTGCATCATGACCAAGGCCGGGAGTTTGAGAACAACCTTTTCCAAAGACTCAAACAGCTGGCAGGAATAGGCCACTCTCGAACAACCCCCTACCACCCACAGGGAAATCCTGTTGAGCGTCTAAATAGAACACTTCTACAAATGCTACGGACTCTTCATGAGGAGAAAAAGGCAGAATGGAAGGATCATTTGCCCCATATAGTCCATGCATATAACTGCACAAGACATGAAGCAACGGGCTATTCACCTTTCTTCCTCCTTTATGGAAGAGCCCCACGCTTGCCTGTTGATCTGCTTTTTTATTTAAAACCTGAAAAAGAGTCACAGTCCAGACAGGAGTATGCACAAAAGTGGGCTGCACGCATGCAGGAAGCCTATAAAATTGCTTCAGAAAACAGTGCAAAGTCCTCTGCAAAGGGGAAAAAGCATTATGATCAGCACATCAAAGGCATTGCACTGCAACCAGGAGATCGAGTGCTTGTCAGAAACCTCTCCGAGCAGGGTGGTCCAGGCAAACTCAGTGCCCACTGGGAAAAGAAAATTCACAGAGTTGTTGAGAAGATTGGAGATGGACCTGTATATAGGGTACAATCAGAAACAGGAGACAAAACCTTTCGTGTCCTGCATCGAAACCTCCTGCTGCTTGTGACTGATTTGCCGGTAGAGCAAGATCAGCCGGGACGTCAGAAAAGACAAACACAAAGACGGGGAGAGACAAACCCCAATGAAACAGTGGAACATGAGTCTGATCATTCGGACGAAGAGGAAGGGTACTCATACAGCCTGAGAACGATACCTGTGTATCAGTGGAGGAGAGTTAACCCCAAAAGGCCTCAGCCGAGACCACACAGTGAACTGAGAGCTGTAGCTCCTGAGTTCCAGCCAATAAGACACGAAATGGAATCAGTGGAAGTGCAGCAGGGAAGTGCAGTCCCACCAGCTGTAAATACAGAACCAGCAGATTTCCCAATGCCTGTTGTTTCATCACCAACTGTGGAAACCCAGGAGGAACCTGCAACTGAGGATCTTATGGAGGACACAGGGTCGGAGAGCTGTGTGGATAACAGGGACCCTGCCCCAGAGACACCAGAATGGGATGTGCCACCAATACGGAGGTCGACCAGAGCTGTGAAACCAAGAGAGGTTTTTACATATAGCCAAATGGGACAGGCTTCATATCAGCTCTGGAGACCTGGAGCAAACATGATGCTTGCGTATGTTCCCTGCCACATGCCACTTTACCCAGCTGTTCCTGACTGTTATTACCCCACACCAGTATGGACATGTTAGACTGGTGACCAAAAGACCTTTTGGCATTACTCCTGGAACTGTAACAGTTTTGACTATTAGACTTTAAAGACTTTGGGCAAACGCCATGAAGTGTGTTAGTTTGGTTCCAGATGTCCGGAGCCATCTCTTAAAGCAGGGGAGAGTGTAGCAGGTTGAAAAAGCTACATGTTTCTTTTTGTAAGAAAACCAACTACCCCCTTATTTTTTGTTTATTATTGTGACTTATTTTGACATTGTTATGTGTTGCCAGACCATGGTTATATTTCATTATGCCAGTAGATGGTGCTCTTGCACTGCTGTGGAACTACCAGAGAGACTCTAGCTATAGGCTCTGCGCATGCGCAGCTCAGAAATAAATGAGCTCCAGCCTGAGCAAGACGCTAACTTGGGTGTCCTCTCTATTAATCCACAGTCTGCTCATATTTGGCTACGCAGTGCTCTCTAGCCTGTGTGCCGCTTGCTGCCGGTCCAGATTCCCCTCTGGTGCCGGTAACACTTCCTGCAGTACTCCAGAGCTTCCTCCCAAGTCTATTCTTCCCTCACTACTTCAGCGCTGTAGCAGAAGAAGTGCAAGTGATCATCAGGATAATCACGCCACTTGTTGTTATAAATAACACCGTAGATTTGTTCCGGCTGATTGTCTGGTTGATCACTTGCCCAGAAAAAGCTAGATACCTCCGTGCCTCCGGACCACATCCATTTTTGACTTTCTGAGGAATTCTTCAATCCTATCCAGATATGGTCATTGGAATTGCCAAGTTTGAGATTATCCTGTTCATTACTGACAGAGGCCAAGCCTGTGTGATGCTCCCGACAGAAACTCTGAGCTTCATTCCAGGACTTGTGTTTCTTAATGTAAACATACTTGCTAAAAGTTCCAAATAAGCTCAGCAGGAGCAGGATGCAGGTAACGATCTGATTCGTTGCTGTCTTGTTGGAAAGAGTTCTGGGGAGCGGTGAGATGTTTGAAAAATATTTGCTGGAGCTCTGAGCTATTTATCAGGATTTATTTGCATAGGGCGTTCCTTTGATTTGCTTAAGGTATCAATAATTTGTTTATCCTTCAGATTTTTCTAGATTTCTGCACTAGTAGGACCTACAACCGAAAAAAAGAAAAATACAAGACTGTTAAACAAGAGTGATCTGTGACTGTATAACTCTGCAAGTGCTCAAAGTTCCTCCAGAATGAGTGAGTTCAGTCATGGGATTTAGATCTACATATCAGGATCTGGGTTATATTGAGAAATTTTATTTGGTGCCATCATTTATTCACAGCATTCAGGAAAGCCAGGGAGTTCGGAGTGGTTTGAGTGGGGAAATATGTCAAAAATCAAGAAGCGGTACTTTTTGCCGACACTGTTTTTCTTTTTCTATTCTATTGGTGTTGGCCAGAGGGGCCAATGGTGCGATATGGCAGCCTCGCTTCTGTCAATCTGCCCCAGGGCAGCTGTGGCTACAACTGCAGCTTGCCTCCACCAGTGTGTGAATGTGAGAGTGAATGAATAGTGGAATTGTAAAGCGCTTTGGGCGCCTTGAAAAGCGCTATATAAATGCAATCCATTATTATTATTATCATTATTATTCCTCAATGATAGACCATGACGCTAGGATAAATGTGGCTTTAAAAGAAAACACTTGAAAAGAGACATTCTACCTGTTTTGAACTTTTCAAGATGGAATCTGTTTTTTTCTATGCCTGTAAAACTGATCTATCGCAAATAACCAACATTCAAAACAACCAGGAAGCATTAATATCGTGAAATGTTAAACATATAAAATAGTAGTTAGAGACGCTATTCTTTTACCTTATCAGAATCAGAACACTTTATTAATCTCAAAGGAAATTATGATTCTTCCTATGGGTTGGAGGGGAACATGATTTGTTGACCATTAGGGTGGAGTTGTATACCTCTCTGGGGATATTGAGTGGGCATGGTGTAACACATCTGTACTTTATCAATGGCATTTCAATGTAGTGTCATTTAAGCAACATTGAAATCATTATTATAAAGATGTTCTGTAAATCTGGTCAGTGCATAACTATTCTAATGACACAATTTGAACTGGAGCATTGATTGAGCTGTATATATTGTTTTTGTTGTGTTTATCAGTAACAAGACTTTTTCACTATTTACAAAAACACTTTGACCATACATTAACCAAGTATTCTACAAACACTTAGATCTACCTTCCACATTCTTTGATAAGGTAACACATTGTTCCTTATTGTAGAGTCTTTGAATCCCTTGCAATTTTTGCACATTGTTACACATCTGGTGATCATCACTCATCATAATCTTTGTTGGGAAATTTTTGCAGCCCACCTACTGCCAAGCCAACTTTGTTTACAAAGCACTTTAAGAATAGCGAGCACTGGCCATCTCTCCATTTGTATCCCTGTAGCATGTTGGAGCAAAAGTCCTCTGTCAGCTTTTGCAACTGAAACCTCATGAGCAGCTTCATTTATTATGCGCCTGTTAAAAATATTTCACAGCCTCAGATAATAATTAGATTGTATGAGCAAACTTTGAGAGAGTTTAACAGTTGACTTTCAGTGCACGTGATCATTGTATGATAGCAAACTGTAAATGACAGCAGAAAGTGTCTCTGCTGCCCTCTACAGTAAGTGTTCAGAATGGTTCTGTCAGGGTTCCTGGGTGCTTGACCCAGTGTTTTCAGTTTGTTCATGTTCTCTGTTTATTTTCCACATGTTCACAGTTTCTGTTTTATTATGTTAGCCATCTGTCTGTGTGCGTTATGTTCTCTTCCACTTCCCGTGGATCATTAGTTAGATTAGTTCAGCTGTCTACTCACTGGTCTCTAATCATCATCGTATTTAAACCCTCAGTTCCCTCAGTTCATTGTCTTGTCATTGTTGTCGACAGTTTTGCATCTGTGTTCCAATACAGTTCAGTCAGTCTTTCAGTTCACCCAGTAAGTTAGTTGTCCATCTCATGTTCTGTTCATCCTGCCCACATAATAAACACCAGCCTTCACCAAGCCACGAGTCCAGCGTTTGGGTCCTCTCTTCCTTCCTTCCACACTGTGACGCCCTGATAGGTTCCTGCAAGTGCTTCCACTAAATGCAAACAGTTAAGGTTGCACCTCCAGTTTTTTTTCTTTGCCCTCAATGTCAAAGATGGTTTCAACATCTTTTATTTCTTCTTTGCCATCTTTATCCTTGGAATTAGATTCTAATTCCAGTGGTGGAGACGAAACACCCGACCTCAACATTGTTTAACCTTTCTGTACTTCACTGCAACCTTTTTAATTTGGCATGCAGTTTCCCTCTGAATTTTTAAGTTCCTCAAACATAGTTTTGTAGATTCTATGTTATAACCCTTGAATGCTTCTCTCTCTACTCAAGCTATGCAAAGCATTGACAGGTATGGGTAAGTCTACTGCTAAACACGATGACTTGACCAGCATTTTGTACTTAATTTGGTTGTTGCCTGATATTAACATTGGTTTGACGATACTCTTTCACAGCACTTTACATTGTAAAGAACTCTGGACTGACATTGTGATTGTTTCAAACTCTGAGTAGAAGCTCTGATTAAAAACAAAAAAGCAAAAGTATATAAAAGAGTAATACCATGACAAGGTAATTGCACTTTGTGTCATTTAGCTCAAGTCATTTTGCTATGAATAAAATAAAATAATAACGAAGATTTTTTGAAAAGTGTGAGTGCATTCATAGTGTTACTTAAGTGCAGTTGCGTATGCAGTCATGCAATGTCCACAGAATATAAACTACGCATAGCAAAGCCTGTTAAAGGTGACTGAACAGTAGTAGTCTGTTGAAGTTCTCTTTGAAGGTATTGGTGTGGCTCTAAACCAGAGCGAGAGTGCACACAGCTGGGTGTGAACACAATGAGATGCAAAGTGCCGTGAGGCATAAACTAAACAGAAATCAAACATAAGAAACATGCAAACAAGGCTAAAACAAGAGAAGATTCCAGTCCTCTTTAAAAGGCACAAAAATCTTCCATGATTTGATGGTAAAATATGCTCAAATCATAGCCTAGCCAGTTAACAGCAAGATCAATGGATTAAAGGAGGGGGCCTAAGGGTACATTTTTCAACATCTTACAATGCTGTGATTGCAGCCATTGCCCAACTCTCTCTGTGAACGGTACTCATGGCCATTGATCAGTGGGCTTTGATTAATGGTCATGAGAATTTGCATAATTATGATGAAGGAACTGACCTCCCAGCCCATTGTTCCCTCAGTGGGCTGGTTTCAGTCATTATGCAAATGTACTGTTTATAACAGGGGTGTCAAACTTAAATACACAGTGGGCCAAAATTCAAAACTGGAACAAAGTCGCGGGCTAACATTAATATTTATTGAAAAAAAAATCTTCCTCCAGATATAAGAATGAATCTTTTCTTATGGACTCAAATAAGTTTAGCTGGAAAACTGAATATGGAACAAGCAAAGCTTAATACTAAACAATATATATATTAGCTGTATAATACCAGTAGGCCAGCTCTAATAGTAATTTGGTATGGCTTCGCGGGCCAAATGTAATTAGGCTGCGGGCCAAATTTGGCCCGCGGGCCAGAGTTTGACACCTATGGTTTATAAGGTTGGAAGCCTGCACTGAGCTGAGACTGAAGAAGTCACTTGGATGAGTGACGAAACAGTCCTCCCACTGAAAACACTACGTCCAGATAAACAAAATCAACTTTTGGAGACTGAGGATTAAAAAGTACTTATTATAATAATAATGGATTGGATTTATATAGTGCTTTTCAAGGCACCTAATGCGCTTTACAATGCCACTCTTCATTCACACACTGGTGGAGGCAAGCTACGGTTGTAGCCACAGCTGCCCTGGGGCAGATTGACAGAAGCGAGGCTGCCATATCGCGCCATCGGCCCCTCTGGCCAACACCAGTAGGGTAAAGTGCTTTGCCCAACGACACAACGACCAGGACACAGAGCCCGGGGATCGAACCGGCGACCTTCCGGTTACAGATACGCTTCCCAACCCCCTGAGCCACGGTCGCCCTTATTGTTCATGAAGAAAGCAGAATGCTGTACAAGCTCAAGATTATGATGGTAAATGGCCTGTATTTATATAGCGCTTTACTAGTCCCTAAGGACCCCAAAGCGCTTTACATATCCAGTCATCCACCCATTCACACACACATTCACACACTGGTGATGGCAAGCTACATTGTAGCCACAGCCACCCTGGGGCGCACTGACAGAGGCGAGGCTGCCGGACACTGGCGCCACCGGGCCCTCTGACCACCACCAGTAGGCAACGGGTGAAGTGTCTTGCCCAAGGACACAACGACCGAGACTGTCCAAGCCGGGGCTCGAACCGGCAACCTTCCGATTACAAGGCGATCTATGTTACCTGATAAATGTGTGATTAAGGTTTTGTGTAATCAGTTCAGCTGAGACGAGTGATAATGGAGGGGATTTTACTCTGTCATCAAGGAGGAGCAAACTAGTTCCACTTTACCACAACAGTAAAATAAAAAAAGATGACATATTTTTTTAATGCTATGTGACCGGTTTACTAAGTGAGGCAAAATACTGTAATGACACAATCGCAGACATGGTCTACTAATAGTGGTCTGTAATTTATATAATGAGATACAGCCAGTTCACTTCAGTATAAAACAGCATTGTGCAGAGAGAATGCAAATTAGTGGCTCAATAATCGCGAGGAGGGAGTGTGAGGTAGAGCACTGCAGGCCTACTAACCAAAATAATGCAGTGTGAGCTCAGGTTTCACGCAAGTTTTCCTCTCAGATAGTTGAGAAGAGAATGAGTGTGCTTTTGATATAATAAATAACTTGCTGAGCACGGTGCAAAGGGTTCTGAGGATTAGGACTAGGTGTAGCGCATTTACCTGGTAATCCCCCACCCACTTTGCCTTGATCTCAATGAAGTTTTCATCTAGGAAAAGAGGTTAGGAATAGGGACTAGGAGGGACTTTTGGAATGTACCCATTGTCTCATCATTTCCCTCTCAAAAACCTGCTTCTTAGATGGAGCACCTGAAATCAGCAGGTCCTGATAGTATGGAACAATTTGTCCACAAGATGGAGCCACAGGTTCAGGCTTGGACTGGATGAGTGGTTTCCAAACAAGTAATGTCATGTACTTCCACTTCTGAATAATCTTTCTCACATCAGGATGATGGACTTCAAATTGTTTCAAAATTTCCTTACATCCCATCTCAGATTGATGGGCAGCAACAAATGCTTCTGGTAAGATTGCTGCTCCCTGCAGTATGCTTTTTCTCCTCCACCACTACTGTGCTGTAGTAGGAGAAGTGTAAGAAGAGAATTTGCATAAAGCAAAGCATAGGTCTTGCTCAATGTCACATTGGACAAACAAATTAGAGTAGAATTTTGCTTTAATGGTTAGCTTGGAAGTGCATTAAATACAAATTCAAACAAAACAAGTGATTTTGGACATTAGACATGAAAGATTTATCAGAGGCTCAGTATTAGCAAACTTAGCTACTTTGGACTTGCATATGAGAGCATGAGGGTGGGGATGGATGTTTGTATCTGTGTGTGCCTGTTTGTTTGTGTCTATATGTCAGGTCGGGTATCAGACGCCACCTCTCTGGGGACATCTCAGGCCCTCCAAGGTATGGAGGCCTATCTCCCCGACCACTCCCCCTGCCTGTGGCAGACGCCCTCAGACATCGGTGCATTGGTGGTTCTTTGTGTCCGGGGATGGGCATCCAGGTACACACCAGCTCACTCCTGGTGGCTGCTTGTCGGGGCCTGGGGCTCGCTCGGGCCACTTCGGGGGTGGGGTGCCCTCGGCCTCTCGACCTGGGGCTCGGTCACTCTGGCACAGCTGGCTCACGGGCACGTCACTGCAACCCCCCCCCCCCCCTGGCTTCTGCTCCGCGGCTGCTGAGTGACCCCTCATCTGGGGCTCTCCTCAGCTCTTTCTGGGACAGTGGCGCGGCTGCCCCTCTGTTAGTCTTCCTTGGTCTCTTGTGCTCTGAGGGCCTCTGGATGTCTGCAGCCTGGATCTCCTCCATACCTGCTTCATGCCCTGGAGGACGGGGCTGTGGCCCCCCACACCCCCTAGCAGATCATTACATGAAGGAACCTTTTAAATACAAGCGCGCTCATGCTCACAGGTGTGTCACCACATCATTTGCCTTGGTCTGTACGTGTGTCTGTGTCCGACTTCACAGAGTTTGATTCTAGGCTTCACTGTTTTATGCAACAAAAACTGAGTGAGTCTGTAAATAAACCACTCAATTACTGTACAATTGTTTTTCTATGTGTGCATGGATCTGTGAAAATAACACGGACAAACCTAAAACACGGGCACTTTGGTGAATTTCATCTACTTGCATTAAGGGCTTTGACCGTGCCTCAATCATCTCCACATCATGTTCATGTACTGTCATCATCACTGGAACCATATTAAAATGTAAATAAAATATCTGCACTCATTTGTTCATATCAGACAAAACTGAATTTTAAGTCATATCTTCTAAAGAACCTGGTCACAAAATTAAGTCCCTTGACCATCAAGGCACCTTTGGTTTTATTATTATTAACCTTTATTTAACCAGGAAAAGTCCCATTGAGATTAAAAACCTCTTTTTCAAGGGAGTCCTGGCCAAGAGGCGACAACATGTTAAAATTACAAAGTTACATACATATTATAAGTAACAATTACATTTAAAAACATTTTTCTCTGGCTCTCTCAATCTGGACTTAAAAGCATTTAATGAAATAAGATCTGCTATCTTCCAGTCTTTTTGCATCATGTTCCATGTGAAAGGGGCAGCATAAGTAAAAGCCCTCTTTCCCAGTTCAGTTCTGGCAAATGGAACATTGAGCAAAAAAAGATCGCTTGAACGCAGGCTGTAAGAAACAGTACTCCTCCGTGTGAGCAGATCGCAAATGTAGGTGGGCATTTGTCCAAGCAGGGCCTTATAAATAAAGATGCACCAGTGAACAAACCTCCTGGAGGACAACGAAGGCCATCCCACTCGAGCGTACAGATCACAACAATGGGTCAAGGCCCTACAGTTAGTAATAAACCGTAAAGAGGCATGATATACTGAGTCAATCTTATGAAGACACTGGGCGGAAGCATTCATGTACAGCAGATCACCATAATCTAAAACAGATAAAAATGTAGCATTTACAAGACGCTTTTTTGTCTCAAAAGAAAAGCAAAATTTGTTTCGAAAGAAAAATCCCAATTTTAGTTTGAGTTTTTTCACAAGATTGTCTATATGAGGTTTAAAGGTCAGAGAATCATCAATTAAAAAGCCAAGATATTTATACGTATGCACCACTTCTATGAGGTTTCCCTCAAGAGTGGACACCAAGGGGACAGTTTGAGGAAATCTCTTCATGTTTGAAAACAACATTAGCTTTGTCTTTTCAGCATTGAGAACCAATTTAATATTGGTTCTCAATGCTGAATTGGTTAATATTTAAATTCTACAGCTCATCTGGGTTCTCGTCTAAATTTGCATTTTATTAGATGATAAGTACAGCACTTTGCAAAAGTCTTAAACCACCAATCATTTCTTTTGCTTGCAAGGAGTAAGACCTTCAGGACACTTTCAAGGACACTACTACAGTAACTGCTGTTTTGAATAAGTTCCTGGGTGCATAAAGGTAATAAAACATGCTTACAAGGCACAAGATTTGCCAGCAGTCCCACCCTTCTTAAACCAAGGCTTCCCTGTGTCCTTGAAGACTCATTACTTAAATACTTTTTTCTATTTAATTTCTGAGGCAAAAGAGAAAAAAGAATTTGATTCAAACTCATTTTTAACACTTTTATTATTATTGTTGTTGTTGTTGTTTACATTGTTTCACCAGCCACATAAGAGAGAAATAAAAATACAAATACACACCAGAGAGTAAAATTCAAGCAAACTAAAGTGGCCCAAATACTTATGGACCTAACTGAACGTCCTACACTTCTTCTGCCTAGCCAACATTTAAACAGATACATGTGCACACAAATATCATCATGTCAAAACAAAACAAAAAACAACAACTGAGTCGAAATGAACTTTGTTAGTGTTGCTGAAAAGAGATGAGTATAATTAGTAAGGTGTGTTTTTATTTTGCATCTTTATCAGTTTTATCAATATTGTAGTTTCTTATCATTTAGGGATTAATTTTACGTTTTTACAAGACACAAAATAAGTAGGAAACAACCAAACTCCGGTAAGCACAATAAACACACTACTTTAGTAGCAAATAAAATTGTGTCTCTCCGCGCAATCATGTGCCTCCCGGACACTCAGACTCCCTCCTCTCACCTGTAGGGCTCCACACTTCATCTTGGGGTGCGGGCACAGTGGTTTCCCCTCTTCACTCCAGGCCTCATAGTCCATCTCCTGTCCGTCCGGGAGTTTTATTAAACATAGACAGGCCCAGGACAACATCAGAAAGGTTTTGCACATATTGCGGCAAGTTGACAAACAAAAATTAGAGACCTTAGTGTTAAGCTTAGATGCCGAGAAGGCGTTTGACTCAGTGAGATGGTCCTTTTTATACAAAGTGCTTGAGAAGTTTAATTTTGATAAATCTATAATTGATATTATCTCAGAGTTATACAACAAACCAACAGCTAAAATCAAAATCAATGGGGACCTCACCGAATCATTTATACTGGAACGAGGAACACGACGGGGTTGCTGCATTTCACCGCTGCTTTTTGCTTTGTTTATAGAACCATTAAGTCAGTGGATTAGGCAGAGTCAGCATATAACAGGAGTACGAACGCCAGGAGGGGAACAGAAATTAGCATTATTTGCTGACGACTTACTTTTAACATTAACTTGTCCCTCACAGGCACTCCCCCATCTCATGGAAGCACTATCACAGTATGGTTCTTTATCGGGATATAAGGTCAATATAAATAAAACGCAGGTATTAACTTTAAATTATGAACCACCAGTCGAAATCAAGAATCGTTATAAATGGAAATGGGATGCAGATAGCATTAGGTATTTAGGGGTGGTAATACATCGTGACTTCACCAAAATGTTCAATGCAAACTATGCCCCTCTAAATGAATCCATAAAATCAGATATACAAAGATGGAACGCTATTCCATTTCTGGACCTACACTCCAGGATTGAATCAATCAGATTAAATATTCTTCCCCGACTGCTGTATTTGTTTCAGTCTCTACCGGTTACCATACCACAAAAACAGTTTGCGGTATGGGATAGAACATTGTCAAAATATATCTGGAATGGGAAAAAAGCTAGAGTTAAATATAAAACGCTTCAATTAAAGAAAGAAAAGGGAGGTCGTGGGCTTCCCTGTCTACGAGAATATTATTGTGCAGCTCAGTTAAGACCGCTGATTTGTCTCTGTTGTCCAAACTACACCGCCGGATGGAAAGATGGTGAAGGAGCAATAGTAAAAGAAATACCAGTTTCAGCTTTAATATCGGACATAAAATTGCAGAATAAAATACATATGGCAGATAAACCTATACTACAAATAATGATATCAGCTTGGAAAGAAGTAATATAAATTGGTGGTTTGGAAAATGCCTCTAAGGTTTTAAGATGGTGTGCATATGATTCAGATTTTACTCCAGATCAATATGATAATAGATTCAAAAACTGGATTTCAAAAGGTATAACCAATTATTATTCATTTGTCCATAAGGGTGCATTTCAAAGTTTTGAATCTTTAAGGAGTAAACATGACTTGGGATCTGATGATTTTTTTAGATATCTACAGATCAGAAATTATTTTAATCAAAACTTAAAAGTGAACCTAAACAAATTACAATTTGTAGAAACATTCTTATTACTAACCAAATCTGAAGTGCAAAGTAAAATTATTTCTAAATTATATAACAGCATCCGGCGGTGTAAAAACGACAGCACTCTGTATATTAAAGTGAAGTGGGAAAAGGAGGGTAATTTGACAATTACAGAGAAGTGTTGGGCTCACGCATGCAAGATACAGTGGGCTACCACTGGGTCTAATGTTTGGCGTGAATTTTGCTGGAAAAGCATTATGAGATTTTTCATTACCCCTGCTCAACAAAGATATCGAGGAATTGGTGATAAATGTTGGAGATGTGGGGGAGATGGAGCTAACCATTTCCACATCTTTTGGGACTGTAAAGATATTCGCCAGTATTGGTCTCTAATCCATGATCATTTACAAAATGTTTTTTCATTTGTTTTTCCTTCAACTTTTGAGACCATGTTTTTGTGCAATGCACCAGTGGATAAACTGAATTCCAACGACAGAAGACTCCAGTATATCCTTCTGGCCACAAGTAAAAAGCCTCTTACGAGAAGATGGCTTAAGCCTGAACTACCAACGATAGACGACTGGATACATTCTGTACAAGAGATCTATACGATGGAAAAAGTGTCATTTTCTCTTAAACTTCAGAGGGATACCTTCTACGGAATATGGTCTAAATGGACAGACTATGTTAAGCATATGAGGTGTGATTTTGTGTATGATGTTACAACCCTGAGTTCTACGTAAACCTACCTGCCCTGCTGCCTCCTAACCCTAGATTTTTTGTTTGTTTGTTTGTTTGTTTGTTTGTTGTTGTTTTGTTTTTTGGGGGGGGTTGTTTTTGTTTGTTTTTGTTTTTTTCTTCTTTTCTTTTCTCTTCTTTTTCCGTCTTCTTTGTTTTTCAATTATAAGTTAAAATGTGACAGCAAAGAAAATGTAAAAAGGCAAATTACTGTTATGTTCAACAGCTGTCCCAATAAAAGAGATAATAATAAAAAAAATATTGTAGTTTCTTATCATTTAGGGATTAATTTTACGTTTTTACAAGACACAAAATAAGTAGGAAACAACCAAACTCCGGTAAGCACAATAAACACACTACTTTAGTAGCAAATAAAATTGTGTCTCTCCGCGCAATCATGTGCCTCCCAGACACTCAGACTCCCTCCTCTCACCTGTAGGGCTCCACACTTCATCTTGGGGTGCGGGCACAGTGGTTTCCCCTCTTCACTCCAGGCCTCATACCATCTCCTGTCCGTCCACCCACAGCCAGTCTCTGGACAAGAAGCGCAAGCCAATCCAGACGTTATTAGTTGTGTTATGTTTCCTCAGCTCTCTTTGGATCAGCATCGTCTCAGTCTCTGATGCCACACTGGCCAGGTCATTGTGGTGCTCCCTGCAGTACTCCAGAGCTTCCTCCCAAGTCTTTTCCTCCCCGACCACTATTGCTCTGTAGCAGAAGAAGGTTCTTGGATAGCTATATACACTGTGCCATCCATTATTGTCAATACTGCCATAATTTCTGCCTGTTTCATTTCGTGGTTCACCTGATGCCCAGGAAAACCTGGTCACCTCCCCTCCTCCTGACCACATCCACTTGTTTGTGTATGTGGAGCTCCTTTCCAGTCCAATTAGGATGTAGCCAATGTTATTCTTGATCTTCCTAAGTTCTGCAATATCACGTTCGTTATTGACAGGGGCCAGGTCTGTGTAGTACTGCCGGCAGTAAGATAAAGATGCATCCCGATACCACATCTTGTCAACGTGAACATACTTGCTCAAAGTTCCAGATGAGCTTAGCAGGAGCAGGATGCAGGTGCAGATTGGATGCATCGCTCTCTTGATTTCAAACGGGTTTTGAAAATGTATGTGCGTGAATTGACTTTTTATGCTCGCTCATGAGAAAATATTTGCATAGAGCGGCTCTTTCATTCTCTGAATCACACCCACACAACCATATACACTGGTCTTAGTCTAAGTAATTCCTTTCCAGTCCTGACCAGATACCGTCATTAGGTGAGGTCTATCTAACACGGCAACTCAAAACTTCACCCCAAGTCTTTTTGTCCTCAGTATAAACATACTTGAAAAAACTTCAACACATTCTCATTTGAGAAATACACTGAGCTACTCCTTGCCCCCAGTGCATTCATCCAATGCAAATCAATTTAGAACTTTATTTATAATGTTTGTGCAATAGAGGGGCAGACTTACAAATTTAGAAGGAAATCAAAAAAATTTTCCCTCACTTTATCCATGTAAATGTAGAGACGAGCTAGATATAGTCAATTTACCGCAAAAAAATAAAAATAAAAAATCATTTGCATGGGATTTCCCTTTCGTCATCTGGTGTGATGAGCTTACAGGAACTATGTGAAAACCTGCAATTTCTGCTCATTTGTGTTTTTGTTAACCAAATCAGCATAAATCAGCACTTTAGAATTACATAATTCTAATAATACATTTACAGTACTATCCTGGGGTTCCCATTGTCTTCACTGTATTACAGACACTCTATAAATTTGACTATGAATGATTAACATGATTTCTTAAAATAATAATATAAAAGATAGAATTAGAAGGTCCATTACTTGGCATTTGTAGGAAAATGTTTGCAGATCAAAATGTAAAGTCACTGCCTGGGTGTGTTTGGATGAATGACAGAACAGAGCTGTCAAGGTGTGCTGTGGCAGCCAGGATGAAGGACCAAAACACAGGACTCGAAGTTTCTTATGCTCAAATTTCATACCAAATCTTGGATTTCCAGCAGCAACCCATCTTCCCTGCACTCAGTACGTAATTCAGAGGCATATTCTGACCAACCTGGCAGTGACACATGACTCACTGACCTTTTTTATTATTATTATTAGTCATTATTCAAGCAGCTCACGATCTTCTGGTACATCATAAATACTTCATTACTGTGCTCTATATGATCAAAATTAGCATTATCACACAAAAAAACATTAATATTGCTCAAACTTAGATTTCAGGCAGTACAACTTACTGACGGATAGATGTCAGAAACTGTCGAAGCAAACTTGCCTTTATTTCTACATTCTCAGAATTTAGTTCCATATAAACAGGAATGCGATCAGTTGTTGCCAAAGGATACAAAATCTCAACTTTAAGTAAGGATTCATGTGCATCAGCAGTGGATCCCAGGGCTATGGTCAAAGCTTGTGTGCACCACAGGCAGGGATCCTCACAAGGCTGTTCAACTTCTCCCTGACTCATGCCACAGTTCCCACCTGTCTGAAGGCCTCCACCATCATTCGTATCTCCAAAAAGACTAGTGGAGACAGCCTCAATGACTACACACCTGTAGCCCTCACATCTGTCACCATGAAGTATTTCAAGTGGATATTGTCTCTTCATTAATTTCATTAAAGGTACTGTTGAGACACTTATTTGGGGAAGTTGTTACACCACTCTAAATAGATTTTGAGGCAAAACAGGTTTTGTTTGGCTCTACATGGAACAAACAAATTAGATTTTGGGATGTATTGAATAAACTAGAGGAAACAAAATTTAGAGCACTTCATAATACTTGCTTGTAATTAGATTTTCACACATTGAAATATTGAGTTAATTTTATTTTTTAAATGTATTTTTTATTGTACTTTGAGGGTTAATAGCACAAAATTGTACAATTGTATAATTGTGTAGTGCAGAGATTTATGTGATTTCTGGTTATGCACTGAAACTTGTGATTTAATAATAACATGACCGAACCCCGCCTGGCTCCTCCTGTCCACTCAGGTCAGTCTCTTGCTTGGAAAACATATTCCCCTTGATAGGAAATGTTTTAATTATTGATTTTCAGTTGACCTCTTGTGTAATTTGTGATACCCCAGTCTTTCCTTCATGTTCCTCATCTTCACCAATGCCCTCTTGATAGCCACCCTTCCACTAAGAAAACACGCAAAAATATTATTTTATGTCCGTCAGCTTATCTTTGGTGTTCTTCTAATGACAGCGGAAGAGGAAGTTGAAGACTTTACTTGTTAGGTACATATTAGGTAAATCTCTCTTTATGCTTGTATTTCTTTTTTTTTTTTTTCTTTTTTTTTTTTTTGCCTGTCCCGTTTGGCTCTTTTGCCATCAGAATTGTTGTCTAAAGGCAAAGAAAGATGCCCAACGGATTTACTTTACCAAATTGACGATCCCAGCCTTGCCGTAATGGTCCATTTGATTCACCTTTTATTGTTTATTTTATTTTCACTTACTGAATACGGGACAGACTTGACTGGGGGAAAGAAGGGGAGAAAGAAAGAGGGAAAGAGAAACAGCTGAGAAGAGGGACGGGGGAGAAGGGCAAAAGACAAAAACCAACAGAACGGGCAGAGAAAAAAAATGCATATATCAATCACCTGGATCACCTGCTGAGAAAGAAAAAAGAAAACAAGCAGAAGAGAACAAGAGTAATAGAATAAACAACATCACAATGATATATGGGAATATGACAGTAAATACTAAATATTAAACATTATTGTGCAGCACATAAGATCAACAGAACACAGTGTGCTTTGAGGTAGGAGCCAAAAAGGGTGTAGTTTGTGGGTGTGATCACCCGTGTGTACACCTGTGAGCATGGACGCGCTTGTTTTTTGTTTTTTAAAAGGTTCCTTCATGTAATAATCTGCTAGAGGGTGTGGGGGGGCCACAGCCCCGTCCTCCAGGGTATGAAGCAGGTATGGAGGAGATCAAAACTCCAGACATCCAGAGGCCTCCAGAACACAAGAGACCAAGGAAGACCAACAGAGGGGCAGCCGCGCCACTGTCCCGGAAAGAGCTGAGGAGAGTCCCAGATGAGGGCTCACTCAGCAGCCGCGGAGCAGAAGCCAGGGGGAGTTGCAGTGATGCGCCCGTGAGCTCCGCCGGCAGCCAGCCGCACCTGAGTGACCGAGCCCCAGGCCGAGAGGCCGGGGGCACCCCACCTCCGAAGTGGCCCGAGCGAGCCCCAGGCTCCAGGGCCCGATAAGCGGCCGCCAAGGAGTGAGCCGGTGTGTACCTGGATGCCCATCCCCAGACACAAAGAACCACCAGCGCACCGATGTCTGAGGGGGTCCGCCACTGGCAGGGGAAGTGGTGGTAGGGGGAAATAGGCCTCCAAACCTTGGAGGGCCTGAGATGTCCCTAGAGAGGTGGCGCCTGACACCCAACCTGACATATAGACACAGACATACAGGCACACACAGATACAAACATCCATTCCCACCCTCATGCTCTCATATGCACTTACTCCACACTCAACCAACGTGGAGACAGACATAAAGAGACGCTGTACACACAATCACACTCCCCAAGCGTACTCTACAAACCGGGTCTAGGTACCCTTGCCCCTGGAGGGGGGAACTGCACCCAGACCCAGGTGGTGTTACCCTTTTCCCTGCGGTGGGGGGAGGCAGACCGCCCCGACACCGCAGCAGCAGGAAGGCCCCACACTCCAGACCGCAGTCGGACGGCCAACTCCTCCTCCTAGCCCCCCCGCTCCAGCAGGTCGCAGAGAATGGGGGTGAGAGAAGACTCCAAACCTCCCTCCACCCGCTCATTGTAGTGTTGATGCATGTGTGTTCTAAGGTGCATGCTTGTATTTCTGAATCTCGCTCTCCTCCAGGACTGGGCAAGACTCCTTTGTCAGTGTTGGAACTGAAACCTCATCAGGAGGATTGGGTAAGTTTACCAGCATCAGATATCCTCAGCTTAATTTATTCCATATCGGTTTAAAGAAGTGAAAAGACATTTCAGGATTAAAGATTTCAAATCATTCATAAGTAGATTATTTTAAAAAGCTTTAAATGTTCATTCATTCTCTGCCACTTATCCTTTTCAGGTTCACGGGGAGGCTGGAGCCTATCCCAGGTGTTTTAGGATGAGAGGCAGGGTACACCCTGGACGGTTCGCCAGTCTGTCGCAGGGCTAGCACATAGACACAGACAACCATTCGCACACATTGATACCTATGGGCAGAGTTTCCAATTAACCTATCCCCACTAACTGCATGTCTTTGGACTGTGGGAGAAAGCTAGAGTACCTGAAGTGAACCCACGCAAACACAGGGAGAACATGCAAACTCCACACAGAAAGACCCCAGCCTGATAGTGGAATTGAACTCAGGACCTTCTTGCTATGAGGTAACAGCGCTAACCACCATGCCTAAACATATCCTAGTTAAATAGCAGCTATTGAACCTTTACTGAACCCTTCCAGTGCAGTGTTCTGTGTAAAGAACTGAAAGAACATTTCAGGATTAAAGATTTTAAATAATTCCTGGCTAGATCCTTAACAAGCTATAAATGAAATTATGTTCAGTATATGCGAATCACTGGTGTATGACAAGACATTGCAGACAAATAATTGATCTTGGGTCTGAACATTTTAGTCTCTGGTGCCCTCTGGTGCTCAGAATTGTTCCTGGAAACGCGTCCTCTCAAATCTAACCTCAAGAATAAAACCTCTTAGCACTTGCTTTGGACACAAATGAGCCTGCTTTGGGGCTTATTTAGAGCATTAGCATCCAAACTGGATCCTTATATTCACTGATAGTGGTCCTCTGATGATTCCACGGACCTGTTTGAAAAGTAAGGGGGTCATGCTTTCCAAACCTTCATTCCCTCTGTACGTACCATTGACTTTGTGGCTTCTTTTAAAAAACAGCTGATGTGGATCTAAACCAGTGCGAGATGAAGTGTAGTGGGCAGCTGTGCATGTGAGAAATGTGGAGTCCGTTGGCTGAGGTGGAAAATGGCAAAGTATGAATTTGTTTTTGAATGTATTTTTCTGAAAACACTTTACTTTTACTCATCACATTTTCTGCTGCTCCGTTTAGGGATCCCCGCAGCAGATCACCTTCATGACACCCTATCATCATCATCATCCTCTGTCACACCGACCCTCTGCACTGTAAAACTTCTCTGTCGCTTTCCTCTTTTCCTTCTGTCGGGCAGTTCCATATTCAGCATCCTTTGTACCATGTATCCACTATTCCTCTTCTGCACATGTCCACACCACCTCAGCCTTGTCTCTCTGACATTGTCTCCAAACTGCCAAACCTGAGATGTCCCTCTCTCAAGTTCATTTCTAATCCATCTTCAATAATAGTGAAACCTGCATTTTAGCAGGTTTCACTATTATCTTGTGGACCTTTGCCTTCACTCTTGCCACTGTTCTTCTGTCACAAATTATTCCTGGCACTTGTCTCCACCCACTCCACCCTGCCTCCACTCTCTTCTTCCATTCTCTTCAAATTTCATTTGACCAGATTCCACTAAATGTAACACTTTACATTGTACTTGTGTAAGAAAATGTCATGGAAATTTGAAATTAAATTAGAAATTAAAGTCAGTATTTTGGGCAGATAATCTTTTATTTTATTTTATTATTATTATTAATTTATTTATTTATTTATTTTGAAAGCTAGAGAGAGAGAGAGAGAGAGAGAGAGAGAGAGAGAGAGAGAGAGACTTTGCCCACAAGATGGAGACACTGATTCATGCTGGGACTCTTTCTTCAAGGAGTCACATGGATTTCCTTATCAGCATCTGTTCTCAGTAATGTATCTGTTGATAACACACTGGAAATGAGCAAGCACTTTCCCAGTGACCTGGACCTATGCACTGTTGCATGCACGATGTCCCAAAATGCACCTACTTCCTCTAATTTCATGCTGAGTCCTATTGCTGACCAACCCATTGGATTTGTGAAGTTTTGTTTTTGTTGGTTTGTCTGGTGTTTCTATTTATTTATGTTTCTCTTTTTCCTTTGTTATGTATTTTATTTTGGACCATAGCATTACAATGTTTGGTTTCTGTCTAGTCACCACCTGCCTTACTTCTTACACGCCAGTTAGTTGTGCTTTCAGCCGATTTTCTTTTTTCCTGTCAGCGAGTCTCCTCTGTGTGCATGTACCTCCAGTTGGTGACTGCCCACTGGCCAGTCTTTTTCCTGTTCAACTTTCTCATGTATGGACTCTGCCTCCTGCCTGCCATTTACTGGGTTTGCTTGCTTTTATGTTTCTGAATTAAAGTTTTAGACTTTACTTTCTGGGATGTTGATATGTTTGGCAATGGAAATTGTATAACAGCAGAACTGTAAGGTCCACAGACTGCATAAAATATGGTCACAAGTTGGTTTGTGAAGTCCTGTTGTGAAGACCCAAGCAGCTGTGAAAAGTGAGGGGTGCACCCGACTGTAAAACCTCAAGCTCTTTGTCAAGTCATTAGTCAGCAAGCACATCCTGGATACTCTTCCTTTCTGATGCTAAGAATGCAGCTCAATGATTTGTTCAATACAACCCAAAATGAGTAGCTGGGCTCATGCATTCGCAAGGAAACTGTTTATGAAGGTTATAAATCCAATTTTGTCAAAGATTCAAAACATTTGTGCCAAATGTTGCTTTTCAGCTCCCATTTTTGTGTGTTAAACAGTCTAGTCCAGCTTTAGCAGCTATTTTTTTTACCTTAGGGCTTATTGCAGGATACACGTATGCATAACCAAGCAGCACTTGAATTTGCACAGTGAGACACTGAGCTTCAGAAGACAGACATGTTTCTTTGCTTTTACTGCTGTCTCAGTTGTCCACAAATGTGTCCAACCCCAGGGTCTGTTCAAGAGTGAGCAGATCCACGGTACCAAGAAAACCAAGTAAACAAAGGAGGTATATTCACATTGCAGAAATATGATTGACATATATTTCATACAGGGAGTGCAGAATTATTAGGCAAATGAGTATTTTGTCCACATCATCCTCTTCATGCATGTTGTCTTACTCCAAGCTGTATAGGCTCGAAAGCCTACTACCAATTAAGCATATTAGGTGATGTGCATCTCTGTAATGAGAAGGGGTGTTGTCTAATGACATCAACACCCTATATCAGGTGTGCATAATTATTAGGCAGCGTCCTTTCCTTTGGCAAAATGGGTCAAAAGAAGGACTTGACAGGCTCAGAAAAGTCAAAAACAGTGAGATATCTTGCAGAGGGATGCAGCAGTCTCAAAATTGCAAAGCTTCTGAAGCGTGATCATCGAACAATCAAGTGTTTCATTCAAAATAGTCAACAGGGTCGCAAGAAGCGTGTGGAAAAACCAAGGCGCAAAATAACTGCCCATGAACTGAGAAAAGTCAAGCGTGCAGCTGCCAAGATGCCACTTGCCACCAGTTTGGCCATATTTCAGAGCTGCAACATCACTGGAGTGCCCAAAAGCACAAGGTGTGCAATACTCAGAGACATGGCCAAGGTAAGAAAGGCTGAAAGACGACCACCACTGAACAAGACACACAAGCTGAAACATCAAGACTGGGCCAAGAAATATCTCAAGACTGGTTTTTCTAAGGTTTTATGGACTGATGAAATGAGAGTGAGTCTTGATGGGCCAGATGGATGGGCCCGTGGCTGGATTGGTAAAGGGCAGAGAGCTCCAGTCCGACTCAGACGCCAGCAAGGTGGAGGTGGAGTACTGGTTTGGGCTGGTATCATCAAAGATGAGCTTGTGGGGCCTTTTCGGGTTGAGGATGGAGTCAAGCTCAACTCCCAGTCCTACTGCCAATTTCTGGAAGACACCTTCTTCAAGCAGTGGTACAGGAAGAAGTCTGCATCCTTCAAGAAAAACATGATTTTCATGCAGGACAATGCTCCATCACACGTGTCCAAGTACTCCACAGCGTGGCTGGCAAGAAAGGGTATAAAAGAAGAAAAACTAATGACATGGCCACCTTGTTCACCTGATCTGAACCCCATTGAGAACCTGTGGTCCATCATCAAATGTGAGATTTACAAGGAGGGAAAACAGTACACCTCTCTGAACAGTGTCTGGGAGGCTGTGGTTGCTGCTGCACGCAATGTTGATGGTGAACAGATCAAAACACTGACAGAATCCATAGATGGCAGGCTTTTGAGTGTCCTTGCAAAGAAAGGTGGCTATATTGGTCGCTGATTTGTTTTTGTTTTGTTTTTGAATGTCAGAAATGTATATTTGTGAATGTGGAGATGTTATATTGGTGTCACTGGTATAAATAAATAATTGAAATGGGTATATATTTGTTTTTTGTTAAGTTGCCTAATAATTATGCACAGTAATAGTCACCTGCACACACAGATATCCCCCTAAAATAGCTAAAACTAAAAACAAACTAAAAACTACTTCCAAAAACATTCAGCTTTGATATTAATGAGTTTTTTGGGTTCATTGAGAACATGGTTGTTGTTCAATAATAAAATTATTCCTCAAAAATACAACTTGCCTAATAATTCTGCACTCCCTGTATGTGTGTCAACCCTGGAGGTAAATAAAAGCAGACATGTGATGCTAATGCTCTACAGCTGCAGGTTTGTCAGACTGCCAAGACTCCTCAGCTCCTCCTTGAGAGTCAGTGATTTATTTGTTCTTATTTATTCTGTCATTTCTTTACAAATTTCCATATTTCATTGTCACATTATTGCAATTTATACAGACTGTGCATTGAAGCTTTATTTAAAGCAAATAGGTACAGTGCACTTACAGTATGTTGATGTTATTTGGAGAGGAAAATAGGGACCACTTCATACTACCATAATGGGAACCATGAAGTATAACAAGTATTTATAGTTACTACTTTATACATAAACAATATGTGGCTCTATTCTAAAGTGCTACCAAATGAAAATGAAAGATTGTCTAAATACATAATTTCCTTAGGGATTATTAAAGTACTCTGTTTCTGAAATAAAATTTTGCACTCACTGCCCACGCAGTAAGCCTTGCTAGAATTGGGTTGGACCTCCTTTTACCTTCAGAACTGCCTTAATTCCTCCTGGCACACATTCCACAAGGTGCTGAAATCATTCCTCAGGGATTTTGATTCATATTGGCGGGATAGCATCACATCCATGACGTGAATCTCCCAAAGGTGCTTTATTGCCTTGAGATCTGGTGACAGTGGAGGCCATTTGAGTACAAAGAGCTCCTTGTTATGTTCAAAAAACTGTTCGAGTTTTTTTTGAGCTTTGTGACATGATGCATTATCTTGCTGGAGGCAGCCATCGGAAGATAGGTAGACTGGTAGACTAATAGGTAGACTAATGAAGGGATGAACATGGTGAGCAACAATACTTGGGTAAGCATTCAAAGACTGCGCATTTGGTACTAAGTAGCCCAGAGTGTACCAAGAAAATATCCAAGACACCATCACACCACCAGCAGCCTAAACTGTTGAAATCAGGTAGGATGATTCTATGCTTTCATGTTTTTTATTCCAAATTCTGACCCTATCATCTGAATGTGGCAGCACCAATCAAGATCAGAGCAGGCAACATTTTTCCAATCTTCTATTGCGAGCGTAAACTTCCTGTTCTTATTTGACAGTTGTGGTCTTCTGCTTCTACACCCCATCTGCTCGAAGGGTTGATGTGTTTTCAGAGGTGTTCAGAAAACGAATGCTTACTGGATATCTCGTCTTTTTTAGACCATTCTCTGTAAACTCTAGAGATAGTTGTGAGAGAATATCCCAGTAAATCTGTTTCTGAACCAGCCCATCCAGCACCAACAACCATACCACACCACCATCAGTGACCTTTCTGATGCTCAGTTTGAACTTTGAACACCTAAATACACTGATTTGGTGGCAAAGGCTGCCTGGTTAGAGAATTATGCTAATGAGAAACTGAACTGGTGTGCCGACTTCAACAGCCAGTGAGTGTTTATTTACCTGTTAGCTCTGTTTCCATGAAAAAACAATATTCTCTGACCAACAGGCTTGTATGGTGAATGAATGTGCTGTGTGTTGTCAAAAGATTATCAGTTTTGTTTGTACTCATCATTAATATTGTACTGTGGTGGCTCCATTGCACCTAAAGAGGAAAAAAGCTGCGTGGGTGTTTATTTTGTGATTGTTATCTGATAAATGGGTGCAGACTGGGTACAGATAACTTGTGGGCGTTATTCTTTGAGGCTGTTGGATCAAGATAACAAAGAAAACTTTAGGTCATAGTTAAATTTGATAACCTGTCAAAACATGTACACTCACATGTAACCTCTTTTAATAAGTGTTTAAGATTTGAAGGCCCTCGTCACCTTTAGTTCCTGCTACGTAATTTTACTGTTGCCTCACTTTATTCCTTTTGTGACAGGGACAGTCATCTATCTCTCTCCATTCTTGATAATTATTTGCATTTTACCGCATATTACTTATTGAGCAGAGAGGCTGGTGACAAGGTAAGAACAGAGGTGATCGAGTGCAACAAGTTGAGTTAAAAGAGCAACATTATAAACCTCAAACTTGCTGGCAATGGCTGTGCTGTCCTATTTGTGCTAGAGTCATAGTTGGTTTGTTACACATGTGTGTTTCATACTGCAACATGTTTGCTGTCAAAAATTAAATTGTGAATGTTAAAATCTGCAGTTTTTCCAACAGATAGTTGAAAAAGGTCTAAAAGTGAGTTATTCAGCAGCTTTACAGCAGAAATATTAATGTTCACAAAATAAAAGTTTTGCTCTGTTTAGAAGACTATAATATATAAGTCACAATAACAGTGACAGGTGAATTTTAGGGCTTTGTTAAATTTTAAAAAGGCTTAAAGTTATACATCATTACTGGTTACTATTGCTTCTAGAAGTCACTGAATTGGCCTTTTTAATTCACTTTGTGGTGTTAGTGCTATTAGTGCTGTTAGTTTTATTTTTGAAG
The DNA here is from genome assembly GCF_057381915.1 of Diplotaxodon limnothrissa. Classification (NCBI taxonomy): domain Eukaryota; kingdom Metazoa; phylum Chordata; class Actinopteri; order Cichliformes; family Cichlidae; genus Diplotaxodon; species Diplotaxodon limnothrissa. Next base: position 22,821,545 of record NC_140617.1, on the reverse strand, counting down.
GACCTTTACTGCAATTATCTAACAAATAATGTGCAAATATAGTCATTTTCTCGTTCTGAAACCAACAGGGTCTTTGAAATTTGGCCATTCTAGCATCTGACTTACCGCTTCCCTGTGCCATAAGAAAATACACCTTACTCTAGTTTTTATTGTGGAGCTGCTTCTACATTTCTGGGGTGCCTCTCAAGCACACCTTGGCACATCTGGTGGAATCACAAACATTATCTCGAGTGAGCACATGGACTGGGCACCAGCAGCTGTATTACCAGGGTAATTCTAAAGAGTCAGTGATGCAGCTCTGAGCAGTAGCCCAGTCTGTTTGTTTGCCACAAGTCTAAGGCCCCACCTCACTAACTAGAGTTAGAGGCATGAGAAACGAAGGCGAGCAATGAAGTAACGTGATCAGAACCCTGTGAGGTTCTCATGGCTTCAGACGGTGTTCAAACTCAAAAATATGCATGACACATTCCCCCCTGACAAATTACATAGGCAGTGTCACTCCATGCTTCACCACAGCGCATTATGAGCTGGAAGTAAAGCACACACTCCCACTGAGTAAATCGTGGGACTCTTGGCTGTGTTCTGGCTGAGTTCATATACACTTTCCATTCAGTCTTAATGCGGACAGAGGTTAAGGTAACAGGCTGCAGATAGTAATCCTGTTCTTAGTCCTGTTCACATAATTGATTTGATTTGACACATTTATTTGAACAGGGAAACTTCCACTGACAGCAATGTCTCCTTTTTAAAGAGCTCCCCTGAGCAACAGAAGAGTTTTGCGTTTCAGTCAATTGTAACAGACACAAAACAAACACAACTGAAATCAAGGCAATAAAACTCTATTTGAGTTCAGACAGCAGATCAATTGCTCCGTGTTCAGCTTCCACTTTGATACTATTGATCTGGGTTTGATCAATGACCAAGTCATTGACTTAAAATCAAAACCAAATGCTTTTCTGTTAGGTCTTTAGAAGCGACTTTGAAAGCTGGGAGGTAAACCGCTGTTGAGGAAAGATATTTCAAGGTTATTACAATGAAGGTTTTCTATGCCAAAGATCAAAGATTAAGACAAAGATCTATTAAAGGTTTTTGGCCTGGGACTCACCATGTTTCACATCAAACACATCTGACAAAGCATTATTAAAGCATTTAGTGTAAGCATTTCTCCATCTCCTTGGGGTTTGAGTGATAAAACCTCCAGTTTTAAGAAATTGAATATAGATTAGGTCTTGGCATATACTAGAGTGGTGGTTTATTAAATTTACCTTTAAAGATTGATTGAATTAAACAATTATCTTGAAACCAAGGCTGAATTTTGAAGGTAAGTGTAATCCAGTTCAGGGCTTAACATTTATATTGTGCAGTAATGCGGACAAAGCCATTTTTAACCAGATGGCAGCACTGGATCCCCTAAGCAGCAGGTTGATGCACCCATTACATCATCTCTGAAACACAATACATACAATTTTGTACCAATTCATCAGGCCAAGATATTTTTCTACAGAATGAATAGAAGACATGTAGCCACCCTGATGTCCTGTTTTAAAGGGTCATGACTGAACTAGTGATTGAATCTTATCTGGAAACTATGTTGGGGCCCAGCTGTAGCTCTTTTTCTACTAATCAAAAAAGTTGGTGGTTCAATCCCTGGCTCTTCCACTCTGTATGGCAAAGTATTCTCAGGTAAGAAAATGCAAAGCACACAATTTCATGCCTAACTAAAATATGAACATGAACTTCTCAGCCTCTCACCAGCAGTGTTGGTTGTAATGCATTCCAAAGTAACGTGTTAAAGTAACATGTGAAATGCACAATACAGAAACATGCTGTCCTGGATGCATGTTTCTTTTGCAACTTCAGCTCTTTGCAAACATCTGCACAGATAGCATGCTAATGCAAAGCTAGCCAAGAACCCAGAGTGATTTTGAAGTTGAGTGCATGCTAACCTCAGTCCAGCAGCCAGAGCCTAAGCTTCAAAAGGTAACAAAGGTAGTGATAAGTAGTCAGTTTCAGTCAGTCTGGCACCATTGTAGCCTCCATTTCTGCCTGTTTCTACCATAGAATCACTGCAGGAAACACTTGTAACACCTTATGGGCTGATTTTTAGCTTTGCTCTGTGTTGCTCATTTTGTTTTCATACATAGAAAAAAAATGTGATTTGTGTTGCTTTGTAGAACTGGAGCATCAGGCTTATACTGATATCTGGTAATCTGTTTTTAGATCATTTTACAGAGTAACACAAAATTTATTTTTTAAGTAGTGTAACAAATTACCTTCTGTGGCAAGTAATTAAATAATAATAATAATAATAATAATAATAATGGATACTTTATTGATCCCCATGGGGAAATTACTTGTTTTTCTCTGCATTTGACCCATTCACTCAGTGAAGCAGTGGGCAGCCCACTAAGCAGGCGCCCGGGGAGATTAACCTACTTCATTACTTTAAAAAAAAAATGTAGCAAGTAAAGCGTAACACTTTTTTTGAGTAATGACACCAACTCCGCTCCCTGGTAATCTGAGCCTAAAATATGCATGCATATGCATGGAAGTCTGCACAGCCTGTGAGAGGCATCTCAACCATGTATGACCTTCCCACAAAGAAACTCTGTCGTTTTGGAAAAATCTGACCCCTGAACATGCAGATATCACTGAACTGTAAATATTCAAACAAAGGAAAATTCCCTCTCCAGTCTTATCATATGGAAAAATCAACCTGCTTGTTTTGGTTTGCACTCCACCTCCTTCATGTTTTAACCTGGCATAGAGAATTGAGTCTGATTGTTTATTGAATCAAAAAGAGATTAAATGAAAATGACAGTGATAGGAGGTGTTCACGTACTTGAGAGGCAGGTGGTAACTGCTAGTCATCCTTAATGCACAGCCTTACAATAGATTATTAAAAGCTCATCAGTGATGCTTGTGAGCTGCTCATGCCAGTGATAGTCTTCTCTGGAGAAGCCTCGATTTAGCTCATTTGCAAAGAAAAACACTCCTAACTCATGTCATATCCGCAGTTTGACCGATTCACAGCTCCTGAGGGTTTCCTTAAGATAACAGCACTGGGTTCAGGCTTATTAAGGGTGGAAACTGGGCTTCTCCTACACTGGGCTTCATCTTACATCCACATGTTGGTCAGGAAGAGGCCGTCAAGCACTCAGCTCTGAAACAGGCCAGCTGTTCTCGAGCCAAAGCAGCAGAACAGGCCTGGGCTCTTGTCATGCCCTCGCAACAGCTCACTCCCTTTTAGCTTCACGTTTGTGTGAAGCTCTCTGGAACAATGACTATGTATCAGGGGGAACATCAGTGTTCATAGCCAGTTCAGCTGATAAAGGGTCGTTTTATGAGACTACTGACCTCAGTCATGCACAGATTTAGATTTGAAAGAAAATAAGGAATCAGGAAAAGGTCCATGCACTATTTGCAGTACTTTGTGCTTTAAATCTTTGAGTTTCAACAAGGCATGGAGACTTGTAACTTTGTAAGACTGATAGACATTTTGTGAAGATAACAACAATACTGTTTTATAGCAAAAAGCCTTCTGACTCCAGCATCGTGTCAATTGTATAGCTACGAAGATGGTATCAGCTATCTTGTCTACCTCCAAAGTGTTAACCATACTTGTCAGAAATTGATCAGAAATTGAAATAATGTTTCAGTTAATACATAAATTGAAGATGCTGTCTTAGCATCTTCTAGGATTTGGATGCTAGTGGGTTAGAACCAGACTAGATTGTTCACCTCCTGGCTTGCATAATGATCTTTTAACATTGAAGAAATTCTGTAGAATGTTCCATGTAGCCTGCAATTCTCATATAACATCATGAAGTATTCTGCTGAAAATACAACGTCTTAACCTTTATTTTAAAATCAGTCTTTTTTGAGCCTTTCACAGTCGCAGCAGCAGTTCAGTCTAACATGGCTTTTAGGGTACAAATATCAGACTAAGCTTACAGTATTGGTTTTCTAATTGTCTATCAACCTATTTTGCAGATCTATTACCAATAATTTAGGGCACAAAGGTGGAGTTTGAGTCTAGTGACCAAAAGATGAAATTACAGCAAGAATGAGCTTCTGCCTTCAGATGGCTGAATGTAGTCTTTGAGACAGCATGAGCAGCTCTGATATCTGGGTAAAGCCATTTGTAATGAAGAAGGCATTTGAGGTGGTTCTGGCTTCAAATCAGGATGTCTTCAGATTGTTGGGGGAGTTTAAAAACTTTTTTTTAGGCATACCTCGCTGAAATTATACCCTAAATTTGCTAAAGGGTTAATATTTCTCACCTGGCTTATGGATCATCTGAGGATTTATTAGAAAAAAACTGGTCAATGTTGTTGTTGCTGTAGTATGTCTAGATTACACTAGATAGCATGCTACCACTGGAACTACTGACTACTGGTGCTACTCAGAAAAGATGGATGGAAAAATAATTTTAAAAACCTGTCCATGTTTACACTGAGAAGATAAAGTATTGGAACCATTGCAGGAACAATGCCCGATAGTCTAGAAACAGGACAGCGTGGGGTTGGGCACCATCTCCAAATGATTACAGAGAGAAACAACACACAGTGTCATATATGTGAATACTCCCAAACTTGAGTCATGTTCGGGCGTAAGTGTTTCTTTTTATGATGTGGCCCCTGAGAAGCCTCGAGGCTTTGGAAAACGCCTGGGACCCAAGCTCTTCCAGTTTACTATGTATGGAGTTGTGCCAGCATAATTAGTTTCAGATGAACTTATTAAAAAGATTATTTTTCTTATAAAAAAAGAATCAGAAGTGATGTTATTAATATGAAATGTATATAAGGCGTTCAGATCTTTTTTTTTCTTCTTTTTTTTAGATCATGTTTCTTAAATCTTTCCAATGCACAGAGAAGAAAAGGAAACCTTTTGCTTGAAGATTCAGCTGGCTGGAAAACGTCTTTTGAGGCAAACACATCCTCGCAGAGCAGGACTGATTTCTCCTCAAAAGTTGCCCAGTATCAAAATGTTGAGTGCACCAGACAGAAAACATGGGCGGTTTTAAATTCTGGATCAATGTGAAGCAGTCAGTGTCTTTCCAAAGTTAATAATTTCTTTCCTTTGAGGGCGTTTTACCTTTTTTTTTCTCAAAATGGCAATGATAATTACCACCGTGAATGAACATGACCACCACCATTTATTTCCTGTGTTTGACGGAGCACCGATTCCATTACACAACCATTATTTAGTCTACGAATTTTGCCAATGGCAATAAAAATCGAGACGATCTCCTCCACGATGGAACTTACACCCCTCAACACATTCATTCAGAGATGAGGCTGCCAGAAAACGGCAAAACTGCAAAAAGTGTCTCTATGAGCACACACTCTCCTCTTTGAGCATATTTAACATTTTTTCCTCCCATCTCAAATTGATTTGTTTGGAGAGACAAGTATGCATGCATGTGTTATAAATTCCTTAATCTGTAAACCACAAATATCAACCACCTTGTAAATCTCTTTTAGTTCAACATGGCAAGAATTCTTTCTGTGCAGTAGAAGTTCTGCTTTTAATAGGCTATCGAGCAGATTATTATGGATATATTTAGTGCGGCATGCATGTTTTTTGGGGGGGTTACATTTTTGGATTATATGTTTCCTTTCACAGTTTGTGAATTTCCTCACTTTTAAACTGTACATGGCAAGATGTATGTGTCTCATTTTTTGCTGTGTACTGAGTCAGTACTGCACATATGCAGATCTGCATATGTGCACATCCTCATATGTACCTCGAACTACTGTCTGATATTACAAATATCAGTGGTCAGTGAATATCATCTGAGTAGTTGAGGGAGTATGTATAGAAGTTGGATCCTGTTACTACTGTTGCCTTTATCTCTTGTGAACATTGTTTTGATATGTCAGTTGCAAATTAATTCCTGCCATAACCTGAAAAGACAGATTACAGTACACGCTGAACGCAGAACAATATTAGATTTCTGTCTTGACGTCATGATGCACATGAGGCGGAAAGGTGATTAAGCGCAAGGAGCCCGAGGCAGACTTCTGGGATCAGGAATGTCAACAACTGTGGCGTGTAGTGTCAGTGAAGTACATTGTAGAAACTGGCAGATTCCACTGACTTCCACCACTATCGCCCAACTACTTTGAACTGACATGAAGGTAAAACTCAACCACTCATTACAGCCAAGGTATGCATAAGAGCATCACTAAAAACGCAGCACAAGGACCCTTGAAGCAGATGATCTTCAGCAGCAGGTGCCACTCCTGTCAGCTAAGAACAGGAGGCTCACCTGGCTCACTGGTTCACCAAAATTGGAAAACAAAAAATTAGAAAAAGGGTGTGCTAACTGCCACAGTGATGTCACAGCAAGAATCCACTGACTGGGGCCTGTCTCTTTACCTGAAGTTTGCATGTTCTCTTTGTGCCTCCTTGGGCATATACTCCAGCTCAACAGCGACTCTGAATTGACTAAGTGGAAGAAAATAGGTGGATGTAAACATGCTGAACACCTGCTTTTAATGATAAGAGCTCTATTTTACTAACCTCTAACCGATACTAATTTTCATTGATAGAACTCAATAGTTTTTAACTGTTAAATAAACATTGCAAAAGTTATGTTAAATCTGCAATAGTATTTTTTAGTCTTTTATGTGAAAAAAAAAGACATTTTCACAACAAAAGGAAAATTGTGGCTACTCACAGATACAAGGTTTTCATCATATTTTACATTAGACATGTTAATTCAGTCTGTTTGTAAATTAATTATATTCATGTATTTTAAATAAAAGGAAAATTCTATCAAATTAATCAGAAAAACACTGCTAAATTATGGATTTTTATAGTGTGTGACCCAACAGGCCTACTTTGTGGTGCTGCGTGGGTGGCTTCCTGCTGTTCTCTCGCTGGCTAAGGTGCCACCCACTTTCTCCTATGGAGCCAATGTGCAGTTAACTCCATTCAGCAATCAGCAATAGCTATAAAAGTTGGGAAGAGGTGCTGGCCAGCCCTGCTAGGCCAACTTCAGAAGTATAGTGAGTTACCAGGAAGTAGCTGCCTTCTACTGCAAGTGAGAAGTGTTTTCGTTGGGTGATGCTCTAGTTCAGCTGTTTTTATTTCAATTTCACCACCATTTAAGATTTGCTGCCTCCGTTCTCTTGTTTTTGGCTTTCATAGTTACAGAGGGTTTGCTATCTGTTGTAATAAACCTTTTCAATAGAATCTTGTTTTATTCATTGATTTGCTTGTTTTGGAAAACACAACATGACTCACTTCTATTCTCTGTCTATCCTTTTTATAGAAATAACAATCTTGAATATTGAATTTATTATGGAGATGCAATATGAAGAGATAATATTTCTTCATGCAAATTCAAATTGGATTCGAGCAATTAGCTTGTTTCCAGAAAAGAGCACTTGCACAGGTTATGCAAGGCAATGATTTCAGCATCTGGCAGAGTGAGTGATAAACCACTGGCACTGACTGTCTCTTTCAAGATGCATGATACAAACTCCTACTGGAGCACGGAAAAACAACACACATGGCTTGCATCAGCTAGGTTCAGCAACTTCAGATCCCAAGTCTTCCTGAAAAACTGCGCAGTGGAAGTAAAAAAGTACAATTGTCTTTCTCTCTTTCTCTCTCTACCTTTGAGTAAAACAGTTAAGAGGCCATCACTGGACAAGTATGTTAGCCACTGCTCCCAGATGTGATGATGTTTTTGTGTAAAGCTACTTTGAATCAAGCAATCAAGGTCAAGTGGTCAAGATCTGTGATTTAAGTCAGGAGCTTGAATCCATTCATGCCTGCCACCTCTTGAATTCGTCCTGTTTTGGGTTTTTTTTGAAAATGCTCAACTTTTTCTCAGTTTTGCTTCCACTGTTTGTTTGCTTTCCCTCTTTTTTTATAATTATTTGCCGTACTCCAACTAGAATCTTCTTTGTTCAGCAGTTCAGTCTCTTTTGTTTATGTACTCCTCTGCGTCCTTTTGTTCTCTGCCCAATTATCTGTTTACTCTGCCTAGTCAAGCATTCCAGCTGTGAGTGTTTCACTTGTGTTCTTTTGTTTCTAGTTTCTGTTTTCTTCGTGAATTTTTGTCAGCTGCCCTCTTGAATGGCCTTGAGATTTTTTCCCCTTTGTGCTTGCCCCTTGCTCATCATCATGTGTTTGACCATAGCTTCATAAGACCTGAATTTGGATATTTATGCTTCTCGTGTGCTTTGTTTGAATCAGTGCGTGCACACCGCATTCAGGCTCATATGACAATGAAGGAACCTGCCAAACTAATGCATGTTTTAGCCACTTGCAGTCAGGTGAAAAAAATCAATAATAGTGGTAGCTGTTTTGAAGTTGTTATTGTAAAACATGTGAGTAAAAATTCATGTTCCCGACATCACATATCTAACCTGGAAGAGTATATGTAATGGGGTGAGTGTTACTCAGGTTACACACAGGAGAGCAACTGTCAGATCACAACACAGTCTGCACTAACGAGGGCAAAGCAGACAACTGACAATTAAAGGGAGAGTAAAAAGTAACTACCAACAGAAACTTTATTTTTCCCTTAATTAATTTTACTTCCCTCTGTCTTCGTTTGGGGTTTTTTTGGGTTTTTTTGCCCTTTTTTATTCACCCACTATGTTAAATTGGCCAGTCACGCACCAGTATGTATGCCCATTGTCCATTTCATTAGTTACACATTTCGAGTACTAAGTTGGACCCCCTTTAGCTTCTGCAACTGCGTTAACTCTTCATGGCACAGATTCAGCAAAGTGCTGAAAAGATTGCTAGAACGATTCCAGATTTTTGTCATTATTCACATGACAGCATCACACAGTTGCTGCAGGTTTCTTGGCTGCTCATTTATGATGCGATGCTGCCATAAAGGGTTGGACATGGTCAAGAACAATACTGAGGTAGGTGGTAGTGTTCAAACGGTGGTTCCCTGGTGCTAAGGGTCCGAAGTGAGAAAACCAGCATCACTAGTCTGAACTTTTGATATGAGGCGAGATAATTCCATGCTTTCATTTTGTTTACCCCAAATTCTGACTCTACTATCCAAAGATTCTAGCAAAAATTGAGATTTTTTTCAGTTTTCTTTTGTCCAATTTTGGTGAGCCAGTGTGAATTGTAGCCTCAGTTTATTGTTTTTGGCCAGCAGGACTGGCACATATTGTCATCTTCTGCTGCTGTAGCCCATTTGCTTGTTCAGAGATACATTCTGCATAACTTAATTGCATTGAGCAGCTGTTTAAGTTACTATTGCCTTTCTTTCAGCTCAAAGCTGTTCTCCTCTGACCTCGGGCATCAACAAGGCATTCTGTCCTTTTCAGATCATCACCTGTAAAGCCTAGAGATGGTTATGTGTAGCGCAATACATCAGCAGCTTTTGAAATACTCAGACCAGCCTGTCTGGGGCCAATAATATTACCACATTCAAAGTGACTTAAATCGCCTTTTTTCACGATTCTGATGCTCAGTTTGAACTTCAGCAGGTCGTCTTGATTATGACCAGTGTTGGGCAAGTTATTTTGAAAAAGTAACTAATTATAGTTACTAGTTACTACTTCAAAAAGGTAACTGAGTTAGTAACTGAGTTACAAGATTCTAAAAGTAATTAGTTACTTGAAAAGTGACTATTGCGTTACTTTAAAAAAAAAAAAGTTTAACCCTCTGGGGTCCAGGGTATTATTGGCCATTTTTAACTACTTTTGATGTTTCCTCTACATTTCACCTTTAAAAACTATTTATTTGCCTTGTTTGGTATCATTCTTTTCAGCACAACCTCACATGTCTGAATTTACAGTTATGTTTTCATTTTGACATACTGTATTTACACAATTGATCTAAAATTAGACAAAAAACTTAAAATCCGAGTAGAAAAAGTTATATATTTTACTGTAACAACCACAAACATTAATTAACCATATTTCATAACTTTAAATACAAATATAAATTGCCAATTTTAAAATCATATGCACAGGTTTTGCAAACAAAGTTGTTTTCAGCCATTTCCTTTTTACCCCTTTTTTAATAACCATTTCAAACTGTTTACATAACAATCAGCTGTTCTGCATTCAATAAGATGCCACACAAATTATTTGTGCCACTCCAAATATTTCTGTCCACTATAAAGGAGAACACCACAGCCTGATACCTGCAGCTCTGACTCCTGTTCTCTACCCGGAGACAGCAGTCACCTCATTGTTCTTACACACAACATAAAACTATCCACAACACTACACACTAACTACACACTCCAAACACGCTAAACGTCACAAATCTCTCACATCTCAAAACTCGCTCTCTCTCCTTTTCTGCTCTCTCTCTCTCTCTCTCTCTCTTTTTCTGCTCTCTCTCTCTCTCTCTCTCTCTCTCTCTCTCTCTTTTTCTGCTCTCTCTCTCTCTCTCTCTTTTTCTGCTCTCTCTATCTCTCTCTCTCTTTTTCTGCTCCCTCTCTCTCTCTCTCGCTCTCTCTCTTTTTCTGCTCTCTCTCTCTCTCTCTTTTTCTGCTCTCTCTCTCTCTCTTTTTCTGCTCTCTCTCTCTCTCTCTCTCTCTTTTTCTGCTCCCTCTCTCTCTCTCGCTCTCTCTCTTTTTCTGCTCTCTCTCTCTCTCTCTCTCTCTCTTTTTCTGCTCTCTCTCTCGCTCTCTCTCTTTTTCTGCTCTCTCTCTCTCTCTCTCTCTCTTTTTCTGCTCTCTCTCTCTCTCTCTCTCTTTTTCTGCTCCCTCTCTCTCTCTCGCTCTCTCTCTTTTTCTGCTCCCTCTCTCTCTCTCTCTCGCTCTCTCTCTTTTTCTGCTCTCTCTCTCTCTCTCTTTTTCTGCTCTCTCTCTCTCTTTTTCTGCTCTCTCTCTCTCTCTCTCTCTCTTTTTCTGCTCCCTCTCTCTCTCTCGCTCTCTCTCTTTTTCTGCTCTCTCTCTCTTTTTCTGCTCTCTCTCTCTCTCTCTCTCTCTCTTTTTCTGCTCTCTCTCTCTCTCTCTCTTTTTCTGCTCCCTCTCTCTCTCTCGCTCTCTCTCTTTTTCTGCTCTCTCTCTCTCTCTAAAACTCCCCCCTTTTCCTAAACATCCAAATGTCATGTTGTCATATCATTTTTGATTGGTCGACATGGTGCATTTTTCCACCAACACGAAAGAGGTGTTTTTTTGTTTAGTTTTTTCTTTTTTTTGGTCATAAGCAGAGAGTGCTTGCTAGTGCTGTCCTTAGACAGTAAACTTGACAAAACTATTCAGGAAAAAACACCACGTATATATTGTTTATCATGGCTCTGGTTTTACACGGCCTATCAACACAATTTAAAAACTGGTAAATATCACCTTGTTGGTTTGTCATCTTGAAGGAGTCATGTGATTGGCTTACCACGACTACTTTATTCTTCCTCAGTCAAACAGCAGCACTCATGCGATTGTTTTGCCCCCCTAGCTGCAGGTGTTGTGCCAAAAAGTGATCGTCACGCAGAAACTGATTGTCTGCTAGAAAGTCATTGCCGCCCGTGGGAGCGTGCGCAGGTGCTTAAAGCTAGCGCCCAGATTACCAGGGGTGCACGTAAGTGGTCAGCAGGTACACAGGCGCTGTCAAAATAAAAGATGTGCACCAGATAAGAAGTTGCAACGCACGTTTCCTTAGGAGGACAGACATTTGTTTAGAACTCTTAAAGATGTAGAAGAAGCAAGCTCCTTTAAGCAATTACTTTGGTGTTCCTCCACCTCCAAACAAATGTCAGAAGGAGTCCGAACCGCAAAAGAAGCGCGTATTCTTGGAAAAGTGGTTGCAGGAGGTGAGCTGGCTTCATACAAATGCCAGCTCACTTTTCCCACTTTTCCAAGTGGGATGCGCACCTGTGGACCACTTATGTGCACCTCTGCAGATTACTTACAGCTACTTCCGTGCAACTGATATAAGGTGCGGTAAACTGAACACAGCTTCAGCCGTCTGTTTGTTGAAAAATAGTAACGCGACCACACCGCATTTTCTTGTTAGTAACGGTAACGGCGTTGTAACGATAGAAATAGTAATTAGTTAGATTACTCGTTACTGAAAAAAGTAACACCGTTAGTATCGCCGTTACTTGTAACGCCGTTATTCCCATCACTGAACATGACTACATGTGATGACTTGCTGCCATGACTTGGTTAGTCTGGCTGATTGGATATTTGCATTAACAGTTAAACACGTGTACCTAATATAGTTGCTGGTGAGTACCACCTGTTGTTCCATTCCAGCCTCCCTTTGGTATTTATTCTTAATTCCTCCACGTATGACCTCAGGCTGCACCTTCTCTTTTTTTTTCTTTTTGTGTGTGTTTATTTTTGTATTCTGTATGTTATTCATGATACATTTTGGGGTTTTGGGACTGGTTTTCTGATCAATTTCTGGTCAAGTTAATAAAGAAATACTAGAACCTGGATGCTGAGGTACAGAGTATCTGGCTCTGCATGTCACTAAACAATCTGAACACAAGCAAAGACCACAGTCAGACCTCTCCTCTTCGATTTCACCTTAAAACAAAACGGCATGCTGATTTTGTATAATTCTTTCAGGTTTCTGTATCCGCAAATCACACGCTTGACTGATTATTTCTTCCTTGTTTATTGTAACTGTTGGTTTAGCTGTGAGGCCCGCAGATCTTTCTCCCTGTTAGTTATATATCTGTTTATGACCACATCTGTGAAGTCAGTTCTGTATGCAGGCTATTTGCAGTGTAAACAAAAGGGTTCCGGTGTAAATAGAGGAATTAGATATGCCTCATAGTAAAAAACCTGGTGGTCATAAACCATGAGCATCTCAGAGTTCCAGTTTTGGAAGTCATCTGTTGTTGTTATCAGTACCGATACTACAATTTTTTAACCAATGTGAAGAACTGAAGAGGAATGTCACCAGTCTCCTTATTGAGCATCATGTGAGGTGAACGAAGGCAGAAACACACAGGCTTCGACTTAACTCCCTGACGATATAAGCACGTTTTTACTGTTTTGTTTTCACTTGAGCTTTTAGCATGAAGAAGCTGTTGAATGAGTTTTTGATGACAGCGGCAGTGCGCACACATACACACACACACTTTGGAGGGAGCCTTTTAGTGATTTTAGTAAGTTATTTAAGTTTAGGCTTTTGTGTGAATGCATGAATCTGTGTCTGTATCTCATTGTACAACTGTATAGTGACAATAAAGGTATTCTATTCGAACACTGAATCTCCTCAGATTTTATGATTTGATGATGATGAGGGGTAGATGTTGTCCAGGCAATGAGAGAAAGCCATGCTGTTAAGAGAAGGTTAGTGGTTTTCAACAGCCACAAGTGTGGTTTTTTTTCTTGAAAGAAAATCACAAATCACAACAGTCGCCTCAAGGCGCTTCATATTGTAAGGTAGACCTACAGTAATAGATACAGAGAAAAACCCAACAATCATATGACCCCCTATGAGCAAGCACTTTGGCGACAGTAGGGAGGAAAAACTCCCTTTTAACAGGAAGAAACCGGCAGAACTAGGCTCAGGGAGGGTTGGCCATCTGCTGCGACTGGGGTTGGGGTGAGAGAAGGAAAACAGGATAAAGATATGCTGTGGAAGAGAGACAGAGAAAAATAAAAAGTATGATTCAATGCAAAGAGGTCTATTAACACATAGTGAGTGAAAAAGGCAGAGGTATGCTAAATTACCCAAGAACTGGACAGGAAACCTGTGACAACAGGCCTGATGGGGTGATGAATCTACATTAGACATTTCTGGTTCAAATCATTGTCAGTATGTACAGAGGACGTCATAAGAGAGGTACAGCTGTGAGTGGCTACAGCCATCTGTAAAGTACTGTGGAGGCTCTGTCATGGATTGGGCTGCATTTCAGTCAGTGGCATTGGAGATCTTGTCAAAATTGGTGAATTATAAACAACATGATCCACCACGCATTTTTCAGCATGACAACGATTTCAAACACACTGCCAATAAAAGCACACCTGGATAGAAAAAGACACAGTGGGCACTATCAGTCATGGATTGGCCTCCCCAGAGTAAACCTCAAGATTATTGAAGCAGTGTGGGATTATCTTGACAGAGAACAGAACAAAGTGCAGAAACATCCAAAGAGAAACTTTAAATTTCCTTCAAGAAGCCTGGAGAACTATTCCTAATGTCTGTCTGTGTAGGTTCTCAGTCAACCATGTCATGGTACCCTTAAGAGCTTGAATAAAGAAGGCAACCAGACTTCAGGCCACCAAAACTTTGAAAAAAACCTCTTGGGTGAGACATCTTCACAAACTTGTGTTTTTCTTTCTTTTTTCAAACTCTTATTTCAAAAGACTACTTAAAGAAAAAACAAGAAAGCTGAGCATTCAGGCTAAGCTGAAGAAAAAGGGTGGACATACCAAGTGTTGACTTTCAGACTTGTTAGAATTGTACAGACTCTGATTTTACCTTAGGTACTGTATTTCCAGTGTGCTTGCATGTTCCAATATACTGCTGTGCTTATTTTGCATCTTCCCAGAAAATATCAAGAAAATAGATCCAACTCAGACTTTTTCGGAGTACTGTACATTAAATATACTATAATGTCACCTAAAATATCAAACTACTGAATTTCAGTTCACTGAATAGCAAGCCACCAGCTTCTCCTGACCTCTTTTGTGAAGTACACATTCAGACAAAACCAGCAGCAGTGTGTAGCTGTCATTGAAGCAGACCCCTGAGTAACATCTCTCTCACACACCTCTGCAGGCAGACCTGCCTCCACAGCTTTCCACCAAAACAACACGGTCTAGCCTCATCCATCACTGTGACACTGAGTGTTCTCCTTTTGACTGCACAGAATGTCCTTTCCTCACAGTTTGGGGGTAGTGTCAAGGGAATAATGGCTATTTATGATGCATTTATGTACAATACGATGGGATGTTGTCAGGGGCCCCAGCTTTCAAGGTTCAGTTGTAAACTGACAGTTTTGAAGGGCTTCAGGAACTAAATACCTGTCTGAAAGCTTTTATTGTTCAGCACAAAAATATGCTTCTGCTACCACGAATCATGCATCATATTCTCAGCAAGTATTAGCAAAGGAGCCCCTGAGATTTTATCATCACATCTCTGTGGTTCTTGACCTTGGAAGGGCTTCCTACAACAAAATGTAACATCTTGAGTGTAATGAATGCAATTTCCCTCGTCCTCCCGCGCTGTTTTGCAGGGTTGAGATGGTGTTATGCATGTTAAGAAACTCGCAGCCCTCCCACACAACCATCTGCTATCACGCTGTGTGTTGGAAAGTATTTATCACGCACTTTTGCAATCAGATTCCTCTGATCCGGCAGAAGTTTGTTCTGATAACTTTTATTTTAGCAGACTGTGAAAGTTGTAAGCTACAACAGGGAAAACAGCAAAATCCCTTTTACATCCTGCTTTCGTATCGGTTCAGAATTCAAGGACTGACGCTCAAATGGGCATTATGATGCTGCAGCAGGCATGATAACAACACCCCCACCCCCCATCCCTCTGATCTGCTGTAAGAGGATCTGCGGGCCTGGATATGGCATGGCAACTGTACAAGGCACCAAGCTTCCAAGCACACCGTATCTGTTTGCTTTGGATACTGGTGTTGTTGCAAACCTCCCGCAAGAGGATAATATTTCTTTGTAATTAATAGCAGCCTGTTCTGTCTTTTGGCAGAGGAAGGAAGCTGGTTTGCAAACAGAGAGAGACGGAAACTTTGCTTCTTTGCCGGTCGTGGTTGATTTGGATCAGCTGGATGGAAGAGCTTCTCTCGACTGCAAGAACTGGTTGTGAAGATTTGTTCTGCTGGAATACCCTTGTGCAAAAGACTGATCTGCAATCTCACTTACCTGTAGGGAAACATAATGAATTCCAGTAATCCTTTGGAAACCAGCTCTCAATTTTACTAAACTGTTATACAGAGTGTCCAGATCCTGGCAGCTAAAAGGCCTTAAAAGTAAAGCCCAATTTGGTTCATGTGGTTAATTGAAGAAAGTCTCTGTGAAAAAAGAATTCTGATTTAGGCTTAAAGAGTGTTAAGAATGGGAAATGACTCTTGCATTCATGTCTGCAGTCTTATCTAATGTCATCGGGTTCACAGACTTGGCTTGAGTGCAACATAAATTGGCATCAAGAAGCTGTAGATGCAGCCTAATCTCTGTGAAATGCCATAATCCTGGAAGGCTTTAAGGCTCTCGACTTGCAAATACACTAAAACAAAAAGATTCAAGTTTAGCCCTAAATGCCTACATCTCACAAGCATTTGCAGGCTCATTTGAAGCTGTTTCATACATTTTATCGATGTATGGCTTTACTAGTGCAGAATACAGATTTAAACCTATTTAAAGCTTACATGTTCAAGGTTCAAGGTTCAAGGTTCTTTATTTGTCACATGCATAGTTATACAAGTATAACACACAGTGAAATGTAGCCTGACACACTCCTCGACATGTGCAAAAATGGGGGGGGGGGGGGGGGGGGGGGGTAGAGGAAGAACATTATATATATATATATATATATATATATATATATATAGATATAGATATAGATATATAGATATATGTAGTATATACATTGGGTGAATGTGCAGTAGTAGCAGCAAGCAGGTGAATTCTGTACATTAATAAGAATAGACATCTGACTATTTTACAGGATAGACAATATAGACATATTTAAAATGAAAGGAATTTGGAATGTACATTGTGCCTTGGTTTAGTGTCTGGAAGAGTCCTGTCTCAGTCAATTATAGATGATGTGAGAGGGCGGGTGTGTGTGTTTAGGGCACGGATGGCTTGGGGATAGAAGCTCCTCTTGAGTCTTTCTGTCCTTGCCCGGAAGATGCGGAACCTTCTACCAGATTGCAGAAGTTGGAACAGTTTGTTGCCAGGATGGGACGGGTCCTTCAGTATCTGCGCTGCTCTAGTCCGGCATCTCCTGGTGTAGGTGTCCTGAAGCGGGGGGAGAGCAATCCTGCAGCAGCGTTCTGCTGTACGGATCACTCTCTGGAGAGCTTTTTGGTCCTTCACATAGCTGTTCCCAAACCACGATGTCATGTTCTGTGTGAGGATGCTCTCCACAGCGCCTGTATAGAAAATCCTGAGGATCTTTGGAGAGACCCTGAACTTCCTCAGTTGTCGTAGGTGATACAGGCGCTGCCTAGCCTTTTTGGTCTGGACCTGAATGTGGGCAGCCCATGTCAGGTCTGAGGAGATGTGGACACCAAGATACTTGAAGGACTGCACCCTCTCCACTGGAGCTCCATTGATGATGATGGGCTTGTAGTCTCTGTGCTGACCCCTTCTGAAGTCCACCACCAGCTCCTTGGTCTTGCCGACGTTCAGCTGGAGGTGGTTGTCCTGGCACCATGATGCCAGATTCTTCACTTCATCCATGGAGGCCGCCTCATCGTTGTTGGAGATGGCACCCATGTAACTCCTTTACGCAACACAAAGCTATCAACCTGCAGACAACACACATCCGGCTTCAGCAAAAAACAAGAGCAGCTCTGTGTGTGCAGCGAGGAAAAAGGCACATCCCTCTGACACATTTCTATCAACTCCAGAGTGTGATTGTAAGAAGCTCGTCTCGGCCAAGAAGAGTGACTCGGGCTGCTCTCATGACATGTCATTAAATCACGGCTGTAGAGGGTATTAAGACGTGTCAGTGACAGCTTAGTGAAAGGTTTGTTTAGCATTGTTTTTCTTTTCAGACGAGTGAAGCATGCTGTAGGTCAGCACTTGACTGAGGAAGAAAAACAAAAAGAGGTTGACCAGAGAAATTTACGACTTAAAAGTGCACAAGAAGAAAGTGTGAAACCGTGTGTCCCTGTTGTTAAATCCACAAAAAAGATCAGAAATCATTTTATCAGTTTGGTTAAGACATTAACACCACTAAAAATTGAGTTCTCATCAGCTTATGCCTAACAATGTCATGTAACACTAGCACTAGTAGATTGTAAACACCATTTACAAACAATGCCATATACTCATCTATATGGCACACAAAACACAACAGAAGTAGAAAAATCTCAACATAGGTTTAATAAAACTCAACAGAACTAAAAAGAAAACGGCTCACAAAACAAAACAAAGTGATTTAGGACAGACAAAAATGTGAATTAACAAGCTGCAGAAGTGACTAATAGCAAGCATCTATCTACATTATTACATAAAGTTTTTCTCCTTCGCAACTTTGATGAATCCTGCCCTTCTTTTCAGCGTGTCCCGGTGCAGTCCACAGCTGTTTCGCTACGTTATTGTCTCCCCTAAATCACTTCCCTTCTGTTTTGTGAGCTTTTTCAGCAATTTCTTATTTTCTGGTGTTTTCTTAGGTTGCACAGCATTGTGATCTCTCAGAGCCAACATACATCTGTTAAAATCTGTCTATCAGGACTGTATGTTTATGGCCAAAATAATTATCACAGTTATTTTTAATCAATATTGAAATCGCCGTTATTTGTTCAGTAACAATTGTTCATTGATTTTAGAGATAAAATGGTTTTATTGCACTTTCACATCTGTACAAATCTTTGCATCATTCTAAAATTGATGCAAAAATTCAACCAAACCTTAACACAGAATCATCAGGGCCCCGCTCTTTCACTCCATTCATTGTACCTGTACGATGACTGTGACTAAAACTTGTAGCAAAGAACTTTGAGAACTCTCTCTATTTTGCACACAACGCTTCGAGAGATAATTTTTCAACTCCATGTTCAAGATAGATTTGGCAAGATTCTGCAGTCACCTTTCTTGAAAGCGTGCTCTTTAAGATGTTCATTTAAAGAAATTCATTCCCTTGTTATTCATCTCTTTCTGTCTAGATAATACAACTCCCTCATTCAAGTCTAACAAAGTCTGTTACAGTATCATGTATCCTGGAATAGACATGGCTTTGGCAGCAGCTCATAGAGAAGACATGAGAAGAAGAGTTTCAGTCCTGATGATTTTTGGAAGCGGGTGCAGTGCACATATCTGATACTTGACGGTGCAGGGCGACAGTGTTCATCATGCACATTTCCATGATTCTCATCAGTGTACTATCTCAATACCTTGGAGCCCAAAATGTTGAGCTGACAAGCTCAGCACCTCTGATAGAAATCTGCAACGCTCACGGAAAACGTTTTTTTCCCTCTTGCCAATTGCCATGCTGGTCTCCTTGGCCGCTCACCTTGACATTATGTGCATGATTCCTAAGGACACTGGCAAAAGCAGGATTTCTTGTATTGCTGACATGACTTACCTGACGCAAACTGTGCCAGGGTTGTAAAATAAACCACTAGATTGTGCTCCACACATAATTATACACAAGTCAACATTGCTGGAGATAATTTACCTCGGAGGGTGTAAAACAAGTGTACCAGTGTTTATGAAAGCCCGCACTCACAGGAGAGCTGATAGAACATTGCTGAGTTTGAAAGACTGAAAAAATTATCTTATATCAAGCCTTAAAAAGCGTGAAACTACATAGAAAAATAATGGTTTTCTAAGAAATCGTTTTGCAGTGTTCTGCAGTTTTGTGTGTACGCAGGATTAAAAAAAACAGCAAAAAAAGTTTATGTAAAAGGTAAATTGTGCGTCAAAGCAAAATCAGGGCTTCATTTCACATCTGCCCCAAAGCATGCGGCGCATTTTTTCCTTTGACTCAAACTTAAGACTACGCCGCCTATATAATATTATACTATAGTCAAAGTAGATTAAATGAAGGGTGTTGCTTTATGAGCGTTCTAATCTGACATATTTACTGCTTGATTGAAGGTTGCAGTTAGGTGTGTTGCCATTCCCGCGTCAGCAAGTTTCAAAGGGTGATTCAACTATTTTGACTTTTTCGCAATTACCCAGGCCTAATTGAGACAGGAATCAACCTGATTAACCTGATTACACAGTTGCTTTATTGCCCCAGTTTGAAGACACAAAGTCCTGCATTGTGAAGACACAGCCTCGGGTTATTTATGTTTTTATTGGTGCAAAAACTGAGACTCTGAGGAGGTAGAACACAGGATATGAAGCACACAAGGAGATTGTCCAAGGCGCTTTAGTTGTTTTTAGTTGAAGAGACAAACAGGCAGTTATTATAAGTCCAAGTAAGATTATGTGAGTGTAATCTAAATTCACCAATATGGTATTTTACAATTTTATACATGGGAACATGTACAAAACAGACGCTGGGCAGCATAGCAAAGTCCAAGTAAAATGCAACCAGTTACTGGTACACTAGATGTAACCTAGCATTGAACATGACCAGCCTTTCCCCAGTATCTGATTATAAATGAATTAGCACATTACATGTAAAGCTTACACCTGAACTCTTGATCCAACACAGAATGGATCCATGCGTTCATGTTGTTTAAATCAGATTCAACCAAATATTTCAGCGGAAATCGAGTTCTCCATAATGAGTTTGAGTTACTATTTCCTTTCTATTATGTCAAGCAGGCTAGCCATTGCCCTCTTTCATCAACATAACATTTTCACTCAGAGGACATTTTTACTCAGAGAACCATCCTCTGAAAACCCTAGAGATCGTTGTGTCGGGAAGGCTACACGAGTCTCACTCATTATGCTTAAGGTTTCCTTCTGTTAAATGGTAGTTTTTCATTATCCAGTGTCTGTCCTGAATTCAGTATGTAAAGGCCATGTGGGACTTGGGATGTGATATTTTGATTTTTTTTAGACAGACAGACAGAGACTTTAATTGATTGATTTCAATAATTACTGAAACTTGGACTATGTTTTAATTTACATTCCTCCAATACAGCAAATCGATGTTGCAGTTGCATGTTGTTCATTGCAATTTAGTATTGGCCCCACAGCTATGGATGACTGCTTTATCAGTGTGCCACTCTACAGACTTATTTGTTTCTGCAAACAAGCCATCTTAAAATGAAGAGGTCATCTGGAGGAAGCACTTCATTATGTGCACACACTGACTCAAATGAAGTACAAAACGTGAGCAACACCAGAAGGAGTTAGCCTGGGCTCGCCAAATCACACTGACCATGAAAACCACAGCGGGACTTATTCTGGGAAAGACCCTTTGCTAAAACGTAACCATCACTCATTGCGTTGTACATGGACGCCTGTGGGAAAGGCCAGCGTGACCGCAGCTTCAAACTGTGCAGGCCCACAACAAGGGCTAAAACCTCAGCGCTGTAAATCAAAACAGTTCCCTGGAGAGCATCTTCCAGCCAAACTCATCGATATTTTCCTGGGACAACTTCTGCATACCAAACTGCAGACAAATAGAAGCCGCAAATTCTGAGAAAGCATTTTCATTTCAATAATAATTCTAACAAGGGGTCCAAAAATCGTTTTATTCCAAGAAATGTTTTTATATTTTCTGATTTAACATGTGCTAGGGCAGAATTGCAGAGCATTGTGACCCAGCCCTGAATTTAGCTGTAAATTACACTGATAAGAATGTGCACTTTCAGAGAAAACACATTAGATTTAGGAGTTTTTCATCGCGGGATACTGGAAACGCAGAAATTCCTAAAGAGAGTTTGGTATAAATTCTCTTATGGCATGTCAGCATTGGTTGTTGTGAGCCAAATCCAAGTTACCTCCCTCTGAGTGAAAGACAACCTGACACAATTTGTCTTCGCTGCAAGCCGTTTAGATGCAGCTCGTGTTACAAAAGAAACAATCTTCCGCCAGATCTGAATATTCGGGTTCCATGAATTCACAAAAAAAAAAAGGCACTTGTTCTTTAAGCAGAGTCGCCAGGGCACAGGAGAACCAAAGCTTTTCCAACATCTGGATCCAATGAGCTTCCTTTGTCCCATCCACAGTTGCCAGGGCCACACAGATGTACTGACAGGGTTTTACCCAATCTTCCATCTCACGTACTGCTTTCTATAATCCTCCCTCACCAAACCCTGCAGCCTACGGAGCTCTTTAAACGTCTCACTTGTGCTTGTTTTTCCACCTTTTGCCTTGCTCTATAGTTCTCCATGCAGATCACAGCACCCTGCCGATTATGCGGCTTACATTTCCCAAACACACTCTATATGCGCCATGTAATTTGGCATTGGCAACTGTAATTGCCGTGTCATGGGGGCAAAGAAGTGCACTGTCATCTTAACAAGTTTGTGAATCAGAGAAACCGCAGCCAGACTCATTACGGTAAAAGGCAGAAAAAAATATGGATTGGCAGAAGAATTGTTTTCCTTTTATCGTTACTGTAGGCTGTAAACAGCACTTTATGCTGTTTTTTCTTCAGTCCAGATACTGTCACCAGTGCTGCATAGCCATTGATGTGGTGTGGCTCAGGTTTTGCTGGGAATTTCATTCAGTGATGCTTGAACTTCTGTAGGTAACACTGAGCTTAATCACCGCTCAAGGTACTTGCCCATTAATTAAAAACAGCCGCTGCTAAACACTTCCTGGTCAACAGGAAGAGATGAGTAGAGACTAAATAATGTTTCATCTGTTTGTCATCAAAGAGCCATGAGGGATATTGAAGGTATAAAGTATATCTGGATTACTGTGGCATCCATCAGCTCAACCTGTACTTCATCTTCAATCCACTCAAACGCACTTGCATTTCTTGGAAATTTAGCCCTTGTGTATCTAACTCTGACTCTTTTAATTCTTCTGGGAAATGATTCTGGATTACAAGCTGCCTCAGCACATTTGCAGCTGTTTACTCGGTTTTGTCGCTTACAGTAAGCTCTGACTGTGTGGTGTGGCATGCATAAGTCATGGATATTAGTCATCTTTCAAGCCACAGTCAGCTCCATACAGATTAACACCAGCAGAAGCTTTTTAGTCTTGCATTGATTATAGATGGGTTTCATACATAGGGGATTTTCACTTAAATGCATCCAAAAAGTTTGTACCGGTATGTATATTTGTTTTACACTGCATAGTTTTCATCTTTTCATTGGTAAAGATGTTTGAACAACAACAATTAGTAATTAAATAATTAACCCTACCAATTCCTGCTGTCAGTTTCACGGATTATCGTGTGCTCCTTGTTCAGTTTCACAATTTGACTGTGAAAGTTCAAAATATTTATAAATTGTATGTTTTGGTTCAAGTTTGGCATCTTGGGTTTTTCTGAAGCCAAAAGTGACAATATTTAGTCAAGAAGCTGAGTGCTAAGTTTTTTGCTAATGCTAGCTGCCCTGGCTTTATCCACTGACTATATATGCACACAGGACAGACACATATACCTGCTAAATCCAAACAAATATTAACACACGAATGCTAGAATTGTACATGCCTAGTAGATAGCTGTCAAACAATCATGTGTTAAAGCAGCCAGCCTCCTAATGATAATACTGCAAAGTGTAGACTTAAATAAATTTAATCAAGTAAATAATATGAATAAAAATTCTCCTGAAGTTGTTTTTGAGCTAGATGGACACTAGCTATAGTGACAAAAAACAATTGTGCTGTCACATTAGATATTTTAACATGAGTAGCTAAGGACATGAGACAATAACAGATCCTCTTGTTAAAATGGCCAACTTTACAGGATTAGAAAGCATATTTAGAGATTGGTGCAAAAACTAATTTGGGCTTGCTGTGTCTCATGAGTTTTTGCTTCAGTTTTTGCTGTTTTATAAGTTTATCATTTGGCACTAATTAGTCAATATGAGTCTGTAGGTTGGATCCCTGCATCTCATCTAGCTAACCAAGTTTGCTAGTATTACCTTCTAACTCAGCATGCAACCCTTTCATCCATATACAAAAAACAAACATGGAACAGCCAAAACACCACCAAAAGTCCAAAAGCATTAGATGACAGTAAATACATCTGCCTTATTTACTGTCTATGGATTCGAGAGAAAAAATCATCCAGGTCCAAAAAAAAAAAAAAACAATCTGGAATTGCCTTAAATTGGCATTTTTTCTAATGGCCAGCAGGGTGTAACTCTGATTGCAAAAAGTTCTAATCTGTGAGACTTCATTAAACACTTTCCTTAGGACTTTATGAGCTCAGCTAATAATTCCATATCATTCTGAATCCAACAAGAAGTTCATTCTTTGAATTGATGTTCTCATTTGAGTCTCAAAACAGGACAAACCAGGGGGCGAGCATGCAGTGACCTTTAGTTTCACATGTTTGTAATGTTGTGTTTCAAAACTGCTAAGCTTTAGGCTTTGCAAATAAACTTCATTGATGCTTGTATAACAACACAGAATGGCACATCTTCTTTGTACAGTCTGTGGTTAATACATTTATGTAAAAATGATTGACTTGATGTCAGTCTGTGCTTTGGCACCACAAAATATCTTACAGTGCAGACTCTGAAAGTATCACTTTCACAAAGATTCTTTGGCATATTTGTTTCTCCCTGGGGATAGAAAGAAATCAGACACTTAGCCATAGATTGTATCGCCTCTCCAAACTATTTTGTGCTGAGGTTGCTTCTTTTCTCTGCTTTTGATCATTTCCTCTCTTCAGACGTCGCTCAAGCTGGCTCAAGATCCATTGTCTAGTGCAGAACAAGTGCATGCAGTGTCTTTTAACAGATAATAAACTAGGTCAGACTATGAAAGCCAAACTGCAGACAGAAGACGAACAATGGTAAAGAAACCTTTCAAAGTTTTCGGGAATCCACAGAGATCCCTGTCATAGACTACCCCCACACCCTCTCACCCCCCCAGGTCTGCAGTGGCAAATTTTACACATTGTAGTTCAGATTTGTCCCTTTTGCTCAACAATCAGTGACAGAGCCTGTCACTGTAAACATCATCATCATTAGCAATGGCTGTTCAGCTATGACATAATTTGTCACAGTGATTTAGCATCGATGTGACAGACCTGGAAGTTAGTTTTAGTAACTGCTCTAATCTTTTTCACAAGACAACCAAACCTGATGATGTCACAGGGAAGTGACACATTTATAACAAAAACATTATTGAATGCAAAATAAATATGCTAAGCTCAGTGCAAGGATGTTTTGATGCTCTAAAATCTTCTTCCATTGGGAAATAAAAGTCTGAGAAATGAAGACATAAAAAAGCAAAAGTGAGTGGTGGAGGTTCTGAGGCCCAGGCTGTAGTGGGCGGTTGTTCTGCCATGAGTTTCTTAAGAGTATGACATGTACATACATCTCTTTCTCTACTGCACACATGACCTATTTTTCTCTCTTACTGCTGCTATAGGAGTTGGATGCAAACCAGCACTGCAGAGTTGGGAGTGTCCAAGCATGTGGAGGGTGACATCATTTGGCTGGAGGTTGTGTTTTTAATGCACACTACCTTTCTGTTCCTGACTGTGATTCAAGCGAGCATCTCCTCAGGTTATGACACATTCCCTTGATTCACAGAAACTGAGACTACAAGTTTAAATCAAACAAATTATTAAAATTAGTTTCCAATGTTGGAAATTTTTTTCTCAGGGAAGTCAAAGTACTGGTGCAGTTATAGCAGCCAGTTCAGACAACAGAGCAGCAGGAAATGAATCGTTACTTCCACACAAAATGACATGATCTGGACTCACAGAGACTTGAACTAAACTAAATGCATTTGAGGTCAAACATATTTATTGCTATAGGTTGGCCTAAAATCAAAGACAAAGTAGAAATAAGGCTAAACTTCGAGTCTAGATA
The DNA here is from genome assembly GCF_057381915.1 of Diplotaxodon limnothrissa. NCBI lineage: Eukaryota > Metazoa > Chordata > Actinopteri > Cichliformes > Cichlidae > Diplotaxodon > Diplotaxodon limnothrissa. The sequence goes on along the minus strand of NC_140617.1, from coordinate 22,796,039 downwards.
AAATAATGGCAACCTGGAATAATTTGCATCAGCTTATAGGGAAATAAGTTTCATTTTTTTTGTCTAGTAGCCTCTGGAAACGTGCATGGCAATACCAAACTCTATCAAAAGAGGGTCAAAGTCAACTCTTGACCTCAAAAATGACAATTCAGTGTGTTACATCATTACATCACACAATCATGTAGTTTACCCAGCTGGTTTTTGACAGCAATTTGGCCGTCCATAAACACTCATGAGAAAAAGAAAGTTTCCACAGGACTCTATGTTCTCATATAAAAACAATTCAGTAGCTTGTAGAACAACCTTGAGCAGCAATAATTTTAAACAACTTTGGTTCAATGAAGTAAGCAGGCATTCATTTATGCACAGGTTTCTTTAGGCCCTGCCAGAATATTTCAATCAGATTCAGTATGCTGTAGATTTGCTGCTGTGCTTGGGACCATTGTCCTCTTACATGACCCGGTTTAATCCAGACTTTAGCTGTCAGACAGATGGCCTCATATTTGACTTCATGATACATTGATATATAGAGGAGCTCATGGTCGACTCAATGGCTGCAAGGTGTCCAGGTTCTATGGCAGTAAAACAAGCCCAAATCATGACACCTCCACACCCCTATACACCCCTGCTTTCATTTAAAGCAGGGGTCTCAAACTCAAATGAGCCGTGGGCCACTTCTGGCACCGTCATCTCATTGTAGGGCCACTTTAGTGTCCAAATAGTACAAAAAAACAAACACGAAAACACCCACTAATATTTCCTAAAATGTGGTGTTTTTCTTTTTTTATTTAATTCGAAATATTGTGTAACAAGACAAAATTGCAAACATGAAGGCAATTTATTTCTCACTCTTAACTATCTGAAGCCTTTCAGTTTCATTTGTCATCCGCAAGTTAGTGCAGGGTCAACATTGCAATGAAATGTCTTTGATGAGCAGAAGACAGTCACTCAGCAGTATAGTACAGTAGTTTCATTGAACTACCAAATAAACAGCTCTTTCTGGCCAGACACGTGGCAGCACCTTTGCTACAATTTTGTTTGTATTTAACAAAATAAAAATGCAGGCATAAGCGTACACATTAGTTTTTGACTCCAAGTGAAAAATTTTTCTTTCCAAATAAATCTCTCACTGAACTAACACAGCCAATCCCTCAACATGTTTGCACTCTCGGCTCCGAACCGTGGTAAGGAGACCTCTGGCTAATACTTTGGGTTCCGTATCGGGCTCGTAGCCGGGAACTAGCTTTACTGTCTGGGTCAACTTTGCTAGCGAGAGACAGAAAGAGGCATTGAAAGGCTGCTCCAGCAGAACTTTATTGTTTTGTAGGAAAACACGAACACAGTGTAAAATCGAGTCTTAATAGCTTACTGGGCTCGTCAGGCACTCTTTTTGGCTGCAGTGGTTATTTTTATATTTACATGCTTCCATCTCCCGTTTCTGCTCGGTACCACCTCGTACTTTTCACTTTCCTTTTTCTCCCTCCCTCACGCTCACACACACACAGCGGGAGGGGAGGTCCCACGCGTTCTCCCTGCAGCAAGAACTACACCGCCCATGAGGCTACAGTCTTAAAGGGCCATGCCTGTAACATTCTGCCGTAGTATTAAATAATTTTTTGTATAATAATTTTTTAAAAATATTTCTTCACATCAATCCGCGGGCCGCAAGTTTGAGACCCCTGATTTAAAGGATCATCAAAATGTAAGGCAATTTGGCAGTACAATATTATAGTAAAAAAATAACAAAAATTTTGTGTCTGCTGTCACTCCTGTACATCTTCTTCAGTTTGTGTTCCTTGTGTTCCCATGTTAGTGTGTGGCTTCTTGTTAACCTTGCTATTCATGCTGTTTGTACTTACCTCATTCTCCTGTCTCCTAGTCGCTTCACGGAAGCCATCTTGCAACCTCGCCATAGCCTTGCTCACCTAGACGCTGGTCTCCTTCATCCTGCTGCTGCCGGTAAAATCCTCTCAGTTACTACCACTCTCACCTGCCTGCCTACCTGTCCAACTGCTAGGAACCTTGGACTCACCCAGACCTCAGTCTCTCGCCTTCCCCTCCTGCTTCTCCACCTGCGAACGATGCCCTTGACCTGCCATAGTTTCCCCCATCAAGTTCCTGCAACGAGCCATCATAGTGTCCCATCACATGTTATTTGTCACTTCCCTCTTAGCTCTGAGTCTCATATTTGTCTTTCAAACATTTGTTTCGGTTTTTCACTATGGGGAACACTCTCTCAGCGTTGTCCTCAGAAGCCTCTATGTCATTACTCCAGCCAGCATTGGCTGGCAGTCGTAATGCCTGCGTCAGAGAGGGACCACCCTCCTCCCTATAAATGGTTGTGACGCAGCGTCACCGGTCATTCAATTTCCTCTTCTCACTTCTCAGAAACCTCATCTCTCCTGACTGTCAACGTGAGTGCTAGCTTAACTGTCCACGTGAGCAAGCTAACACCTTGGTCGCTAGCACGGCTATCGGTTTCCAGTCGCCTGCTCTTCACCACAGAGTGGAGAGTGTGTTAGCTGGCACCACACACATAGCACAACAGCTAGCTGACCAAGCTAACTGTCTTTGCTTCACACGGTCACCAAGCCAAGTAGCACAAGCGCTAGTCACCACACTAGCTAGGTCATACTAGCTCACCATAGCTAACTGACCGATTTAAAAAAATAAAATAAAATAAAATCAGCATTAGCTGTCCAGCCATTCCAAGCTACCTACACCAAGCTTCCTTAATATGGCAGACTGCAAACCACTGCCCAGAATTTGCCCATGCAGTTACAAAATTTCAGCTTCAGATACACATGATGCTTGTGTGATGGGCCTCGGGCTGAAACACACCCATGCGGCTATTTCCACACCGGATTCATGTGAACCCGGTGTGCGAAGGCTTTACCCTGAAAAGCCTTCGTCGAAGGCTAGCCTGTCAGCCACACCAGGCACCAGCTGGGGCGAGATGGATATCGTCCTCCTGTTGGTGGACAATGCCGAGGTCAGCTGCGAAGCCTTGAGGCGAAGCTGCCTGATTCCCTCGAGGTTAATGACGAGCTACTCAGCGAATCCTCTGAGGGAGCGTCGGAACATCACGTTTCGGACAAGGATGATGACGTTTTCTTTGCCCCCTCTGCTTGGAATTCTGCGACACAAGGGGCCGATTGTGATAACCCTGGGACACAGTCCCGCAGCATGGAGCTATTTGACATTGCAAAACGAGCAGCTGAAAAGCTGGCAATCCCATGGACCATGGTGACAACGGAGACCTCCACCTCACGATACCAGGGTAAAAGGCTCCCCAAAGCAAAGTGCTTGTTACTAAGCAGGTACTGCCGCTTTTCTCCGAATGCGTGGACGAGGTCACATGCTGCTGGGCAAAGCCATTTTCGTCACCCAACCCCGTGCAGGAAGCGGCGGCGTTTGACTGCGCTGGAATATAGAAGAAGGGCCTCTACCAAATTCCCACAGTGAAGAATCTGGTGGCTTCTCATCTCCACCCAAACCAGAAACTTTCCCTGTCATCTGGTCATCTGCAGTCCTCCCTGGCTAACAAGGCATATAAATCGGTTGCCACTAGATCTGCGAAGTGTGTCAGCGATATTTATGCACTGTCAATATACAAACAGTGCACCCAATTCACGCGGGATAACTCTAGAGTCACACTCTGGCCAAATCTGGCCTTTGTGCCCAAAAATCCTTATCTCCAATGCACCCCATTTGAACTAGAAGCTTTTTTCCCCTCCTCCTTTCCCCTCCTCTGAAAAGGAGTGGCTACATACTCTCTGTCCAGTTAGGACTTTATGTACCTATATAGAGAGAACAAAGGCTTTCAGGAGGACGGATCAGCTGTTTGTTTCCTGGGCTAAACCACATGTAGCCTCTCATAGTTCATGTTTATAGTCCCTGCTCACTTCATAGCCTTAGCTCTGTTTACCTTGTGAACCTCGTCATAAATAAAGTTATTTTTTCATCACTTCCTGAGTCTCTGGTTGAATCTCTCATCTTGGGCTGCTGAGCCGTGACAAGTTTACAGCAAAGGTCTGAGAGGCAACCAGTCAACCATCTTGGAAGGAGTGCAGTTCTTCTCAGACAGATTGGGAAGATTTGCAACTAGTTGCACAATTACAAACACACTGCAGTCAGTCTGGGTCTTGCTTTTTTTGCGCTGTCATGAGTGTTTCTTTTTGCATAGTTATTTGCCTACAGAGAGTCTACAGATAGGGGTTTTCAAAGCTCAACTAAGCATATGTCAAATACTGATGGGCTGACAAGTGAGCCAGAACAGAGAAGGGAATATGCAGACCAGGTGTACCATTTACTTTGGGCACTACCTCCATCTGTCAACGGACAAAGCTCCATAACTCCACAAGGTCTACCAAAATACTGCCAATACAGAAGCATGTTCAGCTGAGCTCAACTCTGCAACATGTCTCTCTCCAGTAAACTGGTTATACTCTCATTATTTTCATGGTCTTACACTTGGTTACTCTTGTTTTAATGTCTTAACTATCTCTGAGTCTAAGTTGGACCCTGAATGTAAGCTTGTGATGTGCATTTCTGTGTAAATGGCAACAGATTAGGAATAGATTTGTGATTTTTTTCAAATTTATCACAGTTAAATGCCGTTATATCACAAACAGATTGAATGCAATTGCCAGCTTGATACCATACAATTGTAAAATGATTGACCGATAGTAAGCTGACTCTATTTTACCTCCTTTTTTCATTGATGTCTTGATGCACCAAAGTTGCTTTGAAAATGACAGCTGACCTTGATTGATTGCAGATCTGATCCTCGAATTCAAAGAGACCATTTCAAAGGGAAAGAGATTGGTAGATTATTGCACACAGTAAAATTAATTTTGGTCACACTGTGGTCTGCAGCCATGCTTTTCCCTAGCATGACTTTTCTGTTGTTTGGATAGCTGTCCACAATCTATTGGACTGCACAATACACAACTAAACAGTGCAGTATGTTTAGTGGGTCAAGCATTGAGTCCACGTGGATAAATGGTGTCTTTTTTGTTTATGTTTTTGAATTCTTTGCTCCTAAATCACCCTACCTCAAAGTTGAGAGCTGTTTACTGTAACTCTGCACCCACCAACTTACTGACCAGAAGTTATTTTGCCTGTTACAGCCACAAGTTGTTAAATTTCACTGTTTTCTGATTTCCACAATCCTGCCAGTCTCTTCCTGTGTGTGCCTGCCCTAAGAGTGCCGGTGTGGATAAAAATTTCACTAAGTCAGAACCGAGCATACCAAACTGAATTAAGACTAAAGTTGTAAGTACTAAAGCATGGCTTATCTGTGCCAATTAACCCCCACAAGCAAAGCATGTAGCTAACGGAACTTAGGCTCCTAAAGATTTGGGACTGAATCCTCAGCACATACAGCAATTTGGCCTAAACATTAACAGCACTGGAAATCTAAACCTTGCCCTTCTATGCAGAGCAGCTAAAGTCACCATCTGTGCATCACATGGCCAATATACATCAGCTGACTCAGAGCTCATTTATATAGAAAGACTAACCTTAACAGACACTGCACTCTGGTTCACAAACCCTAGATGCACTTGGACCACAAATCCTCTCCGTCTCACATCTGGAAACAAAAGAAAAAGTAGTGCAGACATATTAGCTCTGCCAATGTGTCTCTGGGTCATAAATCATCAATTTATGAATCATAGATGTGCAGCTGAGTCTGAGAGTGAGCTTTGTGAGGAAGATCTTTGCAGTTGGAACCTGCGAAGCACAGACGTGCCTTTAAAGCTTCACAATCTGAATGGTGCTCTTTCTTTCCATGTCTGCACAGGTAGACGGTGTGGGCAACACCAAGATGACTTTTCGCCACAGGTGACGCCATTCGTCACCCGATACAGCATAAAGGTCAAGGGAAAAGACAAACAGGGGGTCTGGAGACCTGAGCAGAATTTGCAGACAAAGTTTCACAAAGAGGGGTAAGGGGAGGAGGGGGAAAGAGGAAGAATAAAGGTGTTTCAAAGGGCAGTTTCAGCTAAAAACATCTGGATTAATACAGCTATGGGACACATAACCTCAGTTTAAACACCAAGATCTAACAGGATGTTAACAAAGAGGAAAAATAAAGCTAAATAATCCAGAAAGTACATGCAGTAATAAGAAGAGGAACAAGAGGAAGAACATGACCGGGGTCAGAAGCATTAAATGAATTCATCTTGGTGTGTGCAGATAATCTGTTTACTTACAACACAAACATGCTCATCATCTGAAATCCTCAGGCATATATTGCTATCTGCCAAAACATCCAGTGAATTACGACCGTTCTGCACTCCGCGAGAGCTGACTACTTATCTCACTGTGGACACTGACCTCGCTGAGACATAAAATAAGGTCACCGTGAGTGCAGCTCGCCTTGATCTGGACACTTTGCAGCACACATTGCTGGAGAATTCGTCTGTTATTGTTAAGACAGGCATCTCGCAAATATTTAAAGCTACAGTGCCTTGGCCACAAAAACAGAGGCCGACTCGATATCTGAGGGGAATTATAAATGTGTTCCCGTTTCACATGCAACTTTTGGACGAGTCTGAGTTTTCTCTGAGAATAGAAGAGTGTTTGGGATCCTTCAAAGGCCAAATTCACCAGTTTATGAAAGCAAAGCAGGTGTAAAATGCTAAAACAGAGAAATTCCTTTAGATCAGGGATGTCAAATTCATGACACACACAGCCCACTTTGATGTGGACCGGGCCAGACTGGTGAAACTACACGATAAACCTATAGAAAAGGTTACACATAAGGTTCTGGTAGATCGTTGCACAGACTGTCCTCTAATTTTAAAATTTTAGAACAGAAAGCTTTCATTAGAGAAAATGTCTTGCTTTGATGTAGTGTGGGTGGCAGTCGGGTCAGAGCTGTTGTTGACCCAACGTTTTGAGTATGGACTTTTTGTCAGTGTTTAGTTTTCCCGTGTATGTTTCCTGTTTTATTGTGATAGTCTTCTGTCACATATCCATTATGTGTAGTTTACTTCCTCCATTTTATTAGTTAGAGTTATTCCTGCCTGTTTCCTCTCCTTCCACTATCCTGTCTATTTAAGCCCTCAGTTTGTCTCTGTCATGTCATCGTCATCATCTCCTCCTGTGTGTACACGCACCCTGTCTATTCAGTCATTTGCCTTCATGCCAAGGAGCTCGAGCAACAAAACTGTGCATATTCCAAGATGGCCTGCTGAGTCCTGCTTTTGGATCCTATCTCTCTGTTTTCCACACACTTGACCGTGACTGAAAATAGAGTTAAAAGTTCAAAATGGGTCCACTAAACCTGTCAAGTCTTTGCCAGGCTGCTTCAGGCCCCCAGGCCTTATGTTTAACACCTCTGCTTTAGATTTTAAACGGACTTATTCATTTTTTCAAACTGACCATACCTAAATGGCAACTGTGCAGTGAGAAAGATAAGGTCTCATTCAATCGCCTACGGGAGCATCGTCTAGTGTCTGGCAGATCTGGAGACATGCCAGCACCCGCCCTGTGAAATCAGCATCTCAGCGCACGGACTTGACAAGTGCGCCTCCCTCTGATTCCCCCCCCCCCCCCCCCCCCCCTTCCTCCTCCCCTCCACGCGTTGTTTGACATGCCCGTCGTTACAGGCTTCGCCTCTGGCAGTTTCTTTTTTTAAAAGGCAAGCTCAAAGCCGCAGATTATACATTCTGCTCGCAATCTGCGCGGGCGAAGTAACCTACAGTGAGAGAGAGACACACAGAGAGAGAGAGAGAGAGAGAGAGAGAGAGAGAGAGAATCAGCGGGCTTTCTTTTTTTCCTTTTTTTATTTGAAGAGGAGCAGCCTGCGCGTAAACGGAACCGGGCATCACTTAAGGGAGATTTACGTGGTGTCTGGATAATTTCATTTGTTTGTTTGGCTCTTTTTTCAACTCTTGGTAACTCTGCGGGGTTTTAAGGAGGACGGCAGAGTGAGAGAGCACGCGAGTATCGGATACGCTGCCACTCACAAGTGAGCGCGCAGAGGCACCTGTGGATGCGACTCGCACCCGCCTGATGTTCGGACTGAGACCAGAGACATAGAAAGGATTCTCCGCAACGCTTAGCTGATACTCCTCTCCACCGACTCGTCACCACTCCACTCCATTCCAATCCACGCAGTTTCACTCCAGACCCGCACCCACCATGCCTATGCGCCTCTCCCTCCTGCTGGTTCCGCTGCTGACCATCGCCGGCTGCGACTCGTCCTACGTGCCGTGCGAGCCATGCGATCAGAAGGTGCTGTCCATGTGCCCGCCGGTGCCTGTGGGCTGTCAGCCGGTGAAGGAGCCCGGCTGCGGGTGCTGCATGACTTGCGCGCTCGAAGAGGGCCAGCCGTGCGGTGTGTACACAGGGCCATGCACGCGCGGGCTCCGCTGCCTGCCCAAGAACGGAGAGGAGAAGCCGCTGCACGCGCTCCTGCACGGCCGCGGGGTGTGCAGGAACGAGAAGTTGTACAAACTGCTGCATCCGTCAAAAGGTAGGCTTGTGAAGGGTTACCTGTGAAGGGAACATGGAGAGGCGGTTACTCTTAGTGCTGTGTGTGTTAGTTTAAAGATAAAGGGACAAATGGGAAATGTGGGTTACGCAGCAGTAACACTTCCATGTTCTCCGTGACAGCTCTGATAGTGTCATCGCGCGAATTCCTGCTTCACCCAAAGATCTGACGGTGCAAAGAAATAGTAAACAGCTGGAGAGAGATGTTACTCCTCCCTTGTCAGTGCAGGAATTTTGATGAAGCCCACAAGAGATGCACAAACTCCCTTTCAGAGAGCGAGAAGGATGAATAATCTCACTGCGCTTTCCGCTCTCCTGCAACTTTGTTTCTACTCAGTTTGCTTCTGAGGGGTTGATGGGAGTCTCCTCAGCACTTGAGCTGACCCCCGTGAACTCTTTGAGCAGTTGGTGTGTCCCGTGGTGATCAACTATAGGGCCCTTGTGGGTCTGCAAGTCTTAAATCAGCGGCGTCCCGTTTCTCCTCCCCTCCCTCTTCCAGTCAGACGAAATAAAAAGGGAGAAGATTACAGGTGGTTCTCAGCGGGGCTCCTCTGTGGCTCCAGCAGAGCTGCCTTAGCTTGCACTCATTGTCTTCAAGGTGTGAAATCATGTTTTGCCCACATACCTTCCTCTATGGTTACCTGTCTCTTTTTTTTTTTTTTGTCTTTAGACCTTTCTTCCTTTCTTTTGTCAGTTCGTCTACCACCTGTGCCTTTTCTCACACACCTGACCCACCTTTGTTTTTGTCCCAACACACAGCCTTCTTCTCCTCTTTCCCTGCCTGGCTGCTGTCCCTCTACATCTTTTCCAACCTATTCTTCTTCTTCTCCTTCTCTCCGCCACCTCATTCACTATCCCACCATCTCCACGATTCACCGTTTCCATTCTATCTCTTGCTCCGTTTTTCCTGCAGAGTTTCAATGGAAACATAAATATTCCTACTCTGTTTTAAACGCCAGCGGGCTGAGCAAGGAAAAAAAAAAAGAACTTGAACTATTTTCTTGCTCTGTGATATTGGCATAAAGTCCAGTAACAAGAGGTGGAAAATGGGAAAAGAGCGTGAATCAAAATCTTACTTTTGAACTGAAGGTCAGTTTTGATCCTCAGCCAGAAATGTGTTATTTGCTTACAGTGCTGTTGTGCAGTATGATATACGATCGATACCAAGCAAAGACTGGGCCAATATTGCTGATACTAATACCGATACATTTAATTTGTAATAGCAGCTTATGTAGAAGAGTGCATTGAGAGAGAGAGCTGTGATTTTTACTTCCCACAATAAAACACACCTTTCAGCTTTTTATGTATCTTGATACTGTTTTTTTTTTTTTATCTAAATCTGCCTGTTATTTTAAATGTGTCATAAGCTATAAATAAAATACATGTGACATTTGTCAATAATTAATTTAATACAATTCAGTGAAAGACATACTGAAGATAGAGGATAGAAGCAAAGCATCGATCCTATCACTAGTATCAATCCAATACCAATACCAGCGTTGGTATCGATACTATGGATATCTGGATTGATCCGTTCACCTTTACTTATTTGCTCCCTCTCGTCAGTCTTTGTTAGTCCCGTCCTGATCTCCTCTTCTTCACGTCTATACACAGTCTTCTCCCTCCACTCCCTCCCCCTCTCTCCAGCTCGGCGCTGCAGGCAGGCCCCGGCTGTGCAGTGATTCAGCAGAATGCAGGCTGAGCGTGGGTTTCTGATCCCCCGTCTGTCTGTCCGGCAGTCAGCTTCATCATGAACTCCCCATCTCCTGCTGGGCGTTCTGTTGACACATAAATTAAACAAAAAAACCCACATGCACACCCATGAGCACATGCCCCATAGAGTAAAAACGCTTTGCAGACACCTGACAACCCTGGGCTGTGGATATGCGTACATATATGCATTCATAATAGGCATGTACAGCTATATTAATGCACAAGTGTTCGTGTGTGCAGTCTGACCATATTTTCCATATTTGCTGTTTGTCAGAGAGCAGAAAACCTGTGACATAAGCTGGCATTTAAGTTGTAACAACAGCTAAAAATAGGTAGAATCTAGTTTTTACATTTGAAAGGATGTCTAACAGTAACATCTGGACAGATGTGGCAAGGGAGAATACATGGAAAGATTAGATAGATGAAGATGAAGAAAATATTTTTTTAAGTCATTAATTCCTGCAGGGAGCTGCATAGCTCTCCAGGATCACGAAGAGGAAAAGAGGCAGGAAGAAAGGGGAAAAAAGTGAAAGATGTGATCAGTCAGCACACGTCAGATTAGACAAGCTTGGGGATTAGCAAGTGAAGACTTGATTGGACATACTGGCGCTGAGCTGCCTCAGATTTCCCTGGGGAAAGAGAGAGAAAAAAAACATTGTCAGCAGGAAACTAGGGGGAATCTCTTTTTTCCAAGAACCTGTCATTAAGGGGAATGGATGGATGACATCATCATCATGAGCTTCATCATCGTCAGTCATCGAGGTTTTAAGCATCATTTGCAACTACACAGTGACCTCAGTTCACCACGCAGTTAGCTTAGTAGCTTAGCGACCATGTCACTGGCAGAACTACAGAGGTTTATATGTGGAGTTTTCAATCTGCCAAAACGAAAGCGGAAACAAGTGCGTGACACAGCAGTGGAAATGGGCCAACGAGGGCTTAGGACACATGCAAAGTTAATGCATGTTTCAGGATAGAAACCCGATGAAATATCAGTTTATAGTGCTGTTTGGGGGGGAAAATAGCCACAGTCACTCACTCTGGCCTCAGTGCAGTCACTGCGGCTGAGGGTGGGGACAAGGGAGAGGGGCGAGTGCTGAGGTTTGTGCGACTCCCCAAAATTTAGCACAGAGCAGTGTTTTTGCACAGATGAAAGATACTTGTACATGAAGCTTTCTGTGGGGGTTGGTACCCAAAATGGGTTGCGGCTGTTTTTTGGTGGCTTGCCACATGACAAGGGTAATAGCATGTTTTCATGGCCATGGGTGCCAGGGTGAGACTAAATATCTCATTTAGGTCACTTGCTATAAAAGTTTTAAAACCCCTGGTCTACATATACCCCAAACTGGCAGCCTGACTTGCCATAAATGTAGCTTATGTTGTCCCGTATGTCAACACATCCAATCTGAATCTGGCTTGTAGCCACTAACTGTGCTAAATAAGCATTTAGCTGGGGCAAGTGAAATCATCACGTTGTGTTGTGACATTTCCAAATTGGAAACTGCTGCCTTGTGCCCTCTTGAGCTTTTTAATTTGGCAGTTCAAGAAGTTGCAAATCCAGGTTGGAAGTCATGGTGCTCTTAATTTTGACCCATCATGTCGAGCCATGTTCACACAGGACTAATATTACAGCTGTTGACTTGTTGGAATGATTACTACTGCTGTTTTTGTTTTGTTTTTCATCTTTAACGTGTAAGCATCCAGTGGAAATGGCCCACCATTACTGACTGCAGATGAAATGTTGAACAGTAGTCCTGTGTGACTCAAATTTTTGCAGTAAAGGAAGCCATGTTTAACAGAGACATGCTTTACAGTTGTTGGGCTGCAAATCTGTTTGTTTGGTTCCCAAACTGTGGGGTGTAGAGTAGGGCTGCACGATTAATTGTTAGAAAATCGCGATCTCAATTCATATTTATGTGCGATCTCATAAATGACAATGATTTAAAAAAAAAAAAAAAGATGACGACGATTGTACCGCATTTTGATCCGGGACGTAATCTGCATGAAAACAAGCGCTCACTCTTCCTGCTCAACAAATGACAAGGGCGGAGCCTTATACCACGTGATACAGAAGCTGGCTGCTAAAATTGGCAGAGACATTACGGAGGCTATTACTTATCACCTGACCAAAGATATGGCTCCCATCAACACTGTGCAAAACGAGGGATTTAGGAAAATGATCAACACCCTAGACAAACGCTACACAGTGCCGTCCCGCAACTGTTTTTCTATTGTTGCACTACCTGCTCTATACACGCAGTGTCGAGCAACGGTGGAGACGGAATTTCAAGCAGTACAACATTTTGCGGCAACAACAAAATGTGAGACATTTGTTGTTTTTATGTTTATTTATTGTTTTTATGTTCAGTCTCAACTGTTACGAAGTTAGCGAATACGAATAAGCGCAATAAATATTTATATTGGAAAAGAAAATCGTGAGAGAATCGTAATCTCAATTCTAAGCAAAAAAATCGTGATTCTCATTTTATGCAAAATCGTGCAGCCCTAGTGTAAAGGATCAGCATTAAAAAGATTTAGTTAAACTTTTTGTTATTGAAAGCATCATGCTGGCATTTATTTGACACTTACTGACATTTATAACAGCTGATAAAATTAAAAATTAAAATGTAAAGAAGAAACACGAGAATTGCCATTCAACCACTTCATAAGTCACTTTCCACTGACTGTGTACTGTTTTTCAGGTTAGCTAACACCTCATCTATTCATACCAATAAATCATAAAAAGACTTTTTATTTTGAGTGCATAAATGTGTTCATACTCAAGGGTTCAATGAGTAACCAAATGATTAATGTCTGCTCATGGTGAAAAATTTGAACATCAAGAGCAAACACAAATGATTAATGCTTGCTAGGTTTCTGACACAGGCAGATATGTTACATGTGTAAGAACATTGTTTGATGTTTGTGATATATATTCACTCTTTGCCAATCTAACTATATCTGTATTTATAAAAGTAGATTGATGAAAGTAAAGAAAAGATGGAAGAAATACCCTTCAACTATGTTATGAGTGTTGATGTTGTGCAGTGTGTCCACCAGAGGGCACTATGCAACTTCCCGATTGGCATAACGTGTTTTTGAAACACACAATCAGCTGATCTGAGTAGAACAAAGTCTAAAAACAGTCATCCTCAACTTGCCATGATAAGATTATTTTTAAACTACATTGTGTCATTATCTTATTAATGACTCACTTAGCATTTCTATAGGGAAATTGTGCATGCTTTCTGTACCTGAAAGAAAAAAAATATTGGCCGACATATAGGATATTTACATCACCAAATATTGATATTGTTACCTGTCTTAAAATCCTGTATACTGGTGGGACTCTACCAGTTACTATACTAAAAGTGAGTTGGGAAACTCAGAACTTTTTTCAGCTCCTAAAGCAGGACATGCCAGAAAAAGATTGAGTATTTCTGCTTTATTAGCCCTTGGAGAAACACGCATCTGTACATGCCCAAGCATGGTGCAATACACTTTTTGGTTCAGTGCAAAAACTGTTAGTTTTATTGTGCTAAATTACATTCTTCAGTGTTATGTTGTTGGCAGTAATAATGCTCCAACAGACTCTGAAATCCAGCAACAACAGGTTTTTAAGGCTTTCGAAATTTTCCAAAAATAGCAAATGTTTTATACCAAAGGAACACATGGGGCCATAGCCGCAATGCATTTTGGTGTAAATAACACTTTTTTCCCCCAGAAAACTAATACCTATGGGCCGACTAAAACGATCTACCTCTTTTGTGTCTTGTTGCCTCCCAAATAGGTGGACAGCCTCATGATGACATGCTACGTGTCCCAGTCCCACCACAAACAAAGGTGCCCTTATATGGAGATCACATTAGCAGTCGCAAGGCCCAGGCCATGAAGCAGGCCAAGGACCGTAAGAAGCAGCTGGCCAAGCTTGGGCCTGCCAGCAACTTGGCTCCACTCAGCATAGATAAACTGGATCCTCATTTTGTAAGTGATGTAGAGATTACAAAGATGCATACCAAGGTAAATAAAATTAGAAAAGAAAAAAAAAACACTGACTGTTGGTTTTTTGCAAGATTTTGAGCAATTTTTTATTTTTAGTTTTTTTTCCCTCTGATTGAACAAACTTTGGCTCTACAAAATCAGATATTGCATACCACTGCATGTGGCTTCTTAAATTTTCCAGATAATTTTTAACCAGAATTGAAATATTTTGCATGTATATGCATTGTAATCAAGCAGACATTTAGATTTATGTTCTGTGTGACTCTAGGGCCCCTGCAGAAGAAAACTAGATAATCTCATCCAGGCCATGAAGGACACGTCTCAGGTCTTTGCTCTCTCACTGTATGTTCCCAACTGTGACAAGAAGGGCTTCTTCAAGCGCAAACAGGTACAAATGTATCAAAAAGTTAGAGTGCACTGCTACTTTGATATCTGACAGTCTAACAAAGTCAAAATGCCACAACAAATGATTGGAAAACAAGTTCTTTATTCCAGTCTTGCTTTCTTTACCCACAGTGCAAGCCATCTCGCGGTCGCAAAAGGGGGATCTGCTGGTGCGTAGACCGGTTTGGCGTCAAGATCCCCGGCATCAACTACGCTGGAGGAGAACTGCAGTGCAAAGATCTCGACAACAACAGCAATGAATGAGGGCAAACCGGTTGTACTCATTGAGCCCTATTTTTTTTTCGTAAAGCCTGCCAATCAAGCTAGCACACTTTATGACTGACAATCAGGAAAATATGGCACAAATGGTTTTATACTGTATATGTTCAGGTGTGATGGATTCTATCATCTTTAATTTTTTATTTTTTTTTTGTAATTTTGTAAAGGGAGCCAAATCAAAAAGCTTGCTTAAGTGAATCTGCACATGTAAAGCTCTATTCTGGCTTCCCACTGACTGTGTACTATTTTTGAGGTTAGCTAACACCTCATCTCTTCATAACCATAGATCATATAGAGACAGTATGTTGTGTGCTACGACTATTATAGAATTTATTCCAAAAAAAGACAAGACATATTTTAAATGTGGCTAAATATCAATATTTTTTTATATCTATATATTTGCAATGGTGATGATAAATATGCTAGGTGGCTAAGTGGGAATATCGTCTAGTACTCACTGTGTCACAAATCAAGTACTTCCATAACTTCCATTGTTATTTTGAGTGCTAAATTAAGGGTTCTATAAGTACCCAATGGTTAATGTCTGATCATGCTTAAAAATTTGAGCATACAGGGGGAAATACAAATAACTAATGCTAGTTAGGTTGCTAACACAGGTAATTTTTTTGCTTTTTTTTCAGGTACTAATTTATATGAGCTATTTGCCTATCCGGTCGTTAAGTCTGACGTCACTAGCCGTGTCTGGGCCTAAACTCCGCTGCAGGTCCATATATCAAACGATCACTATGGCATTACTGAGAGTTGAAAAACTGTCTAAAGTCTTTCATCTTTAATAAAATGATCAGCGTTCTGCTCTACCAGGTGTAACAATTCAGTTTAACATCCAGGCATCCATGAAAACGGAATTTATGACATTTAACGGAGTTAGAAGTTAGCAGGAAGTTAGCTTGCTAGCTTCGATCTAAATACAATATAGCATGTCCTGACTGCGGGGTTTTGGAAACAAATTAAAACGTACAGCTCTGTTATCACTTCCAACATAAATGAAGACAGAAAACTAAACAGCAGTGATGTTTGTAGGGTTACTGAAGTTTGGCTAGCTGGTATATAATGATGTGCTACGTGACCGCTAGCGACATAGCTATGTTAGCATAATATAAACAAGCTAACTTTTTTTCCACTCGATAAAAGTTAATGTGAGTCTTCTCGGTGGTCAGGAACAAATGTAATCGCATGGCAGGATGCTGTAAAAGGACTTCAGCCAGGAGAACAACTGGGATAATCCATCCACAATACGAGGTTAGTCATTCATATATTGCTGCATTGGCTGGGCTGTAGTTACATCCTAAGGTTTTAAAAACTGAGCGTAAATAAATGATTAGCGGTAATAAAAGCCGAGGGAGGTCAACAGTGATCACTGACTGTTTTAGGAGCTTTTTGAGATTAAATAGAAGAAAATACATAACATTAAACATGTTAAAAACACAAAAGCCATATTAAACGCAGACTACTTTAGGCCCGGAAGTAGGATTCGTCACGTCATCACTTAATGACCGGATAAAATCAAAATTTATGGCATAAAAATACATTTAAATTTAAATAGGTGAAGCAGAGATGGGAGAATCTGAATGTAAAGAAAATATCACCCTATACGTTGGCCAAATATTGGTATGGAGATCAGTCTTAAGACTCTTATATCCGCCACGCACTAATTTATCTGCATTTAATGTAGAAGAATATCTTCAGTGTTGAAAAATTTATTATTTTGTGGTCTAATGACTGATAACTTGTACATTTTCACAAATTCTACACTGTGTAAATGAATGCAGAGTGTAAGTGCAGATAATGTACAACATGGAAGTGTCTTAAAGGATGTATACACATTGTGACACAGTGACTAAGTTGGCTGTAGGTGTCCACTGTCACTTAAAAGGTGACAGTGGTTGATTCTGTTCATCTGGACGTAGCGTTTTCAGTGGGAGAAACGTTTCATCACTTCCAAGTAACTTCTTCAGTCTACTGGTACTTGTTAGGCATTTTTGTAGCTCAAAATAAGCTAACAGCGACTTTTTTCATTATAGTCATGCAGCTAATTTTATGATCAACATAGATTCAGAAATGAAAAGGTTTGCTATGAGAAGCTGACAAGCATTAATGAAGTTTGGCATTTTAGTAACACAGCACATTTATTTGGCTGAGACAATGAAAGTTATATGAGAAGATTAGTAGCATAGACTCGGATCATTGTTTTGTATATGATGCTAGAGGTAGCAGCTGGTTAGCTTGGCGGATCGAAAAAAAAAAAAAGGAAGTAAACCTGTGTCTCCAACGCTTTCTAATTAAACAAGTTATGTTTGTTGATTGCTTAATTTGTACAAAAACAAGGGTTTGCAATTTAGCAGAGGTAGGTTATGTGCCAGATTGTTATTGCGCTGGGACTAGTAATTTCCTCATCTCAACTGGTTGTCTCAAGCTAAGAAAAAGAAACCTATAAAATTCCATCCTAGTCAGCTAAGTCTATCTTTTTTTTTGTCCTCCAGTGCACTTGGACTAAACTTATTTGTGGCTGGTGCTATTCTCAGCCGAGCTTTGTATGCTTGTGAAACAGGATGTTCCAAGCAGGTTGCATTTTTGATAAATAAGCCCTTATGAGGAAGGACATTAGGTCCTGCCATCTTAACCCGTGAGTTTTCTTATTGTCAGATTTATGCACATTCTTAATTTTCTGTTATTGATGTTGGTGTAAGCTGAGACAGACCCATAGAACTTTCACTTTCCAGACAGCTGTTTCCACTGTTTGTAAATGTATGTATAAAGTATGTGTGCATGTTCCTGAGTGTGACTGTACGTGTGTGTGTATGTGTGTGTGTGCTAAGCGTACCATACCCTTGTAGTTCTCAGCTTCTCAAAAGCTCTGATTTCAGTTCACATGAGCAGTCTGCTCAAACTACTGTCTGCCAGACTCGGTGCTGTGCATTTCCCTTCACAGCTCGCACACAAATCATATGCAAAGGCCCCGCATTGATTATTTTTTCCATGTGAAGGGTCTTCACTGCCACCACACAGGCAAATGTGCTGGCCAATGGTGACTTGCTCTCAGGGTTCATCGAGTACTTCATTTTGCGAAGAGCAAGGTCGCTGAGTTTTTATGTAAATTCAAGTGCCTTCTGCCCCACGCCAGTTTGAATTTTGATTTGCATGTGGCTCCACAGAGCTGTTGGATGAGGGACAGATCAAGCCCAAAAGAGGAAAACAATTTTAGGTGTGGATGTGGTTTTCACTCTTCAGTCGGTTGCTGACAAAGACTATCGTGATCTTCCAGTCAAAGTGCTGCTATGACGACAGAGGAAAAGATTTATTCTATTGTCAAGCATTTGCCTAATTTGCTGTTTATTTTGTTGTGTAATCCTAATATTCAGTCAATGAAATATAGAAATGTCTCCTCGCTTTATCACGATGGTTGGGGAACACTGACAGCGGCACATCAGCCTGTTTTTCTCAGTGCAAGCCTCTGTCATGCTGTTGATTCAGGCACACGTGTAAACACAACAACACAGTAACACTCTGAACACTTTAATGTGAACATTATGGTGAAATATTTATCAGGTGTGTAATTGATGTACTCGTTTTTTTGTTTTTTGTAAAGGCTAATCACTATTTAAATAAAGTTCATGTACTCACAAAAACTGTACGTCTGCACTTTTGTCACGAGTATTTAATGAGGGGCCTCCATGGTTAACATGTTGAGTCAGTAGTTGTGTGTTTCGCGATTTGCTATCTCTGTGACCTTGATGCTGTTAAAGACAGCCCGTGAGTCTTCACGCAGGTGGCTTCCATCTGCTGTCAAAGCAGAACGGCTCTCTGTGACATCACTGAGTGGTTTTGGCTGCTATCTGTTGCAGCGAGAGCACTTATGAGATGACAAAGAGAAGTTAGCTTGTCTTCATCGGCTCTCTGCGAGATCTAGAATTCTGAGACCCTGAACAATTATTCTCTGTCATGTCTTAAAGACCTCACGCTAACATTTTATCCCAATAAAGTACTTCACTCTTAGACTGCAGGCTTACTCGTGGTTCCAAAAGTAGGATGGGAGTTTAAGACTTCAGCTATTAGGCCCCTCTCCTGTCAGGAGACAGACACCCTCTCTACTTTTAAGATTAAGCTTAAAACTTTCCTTTTTGATCAATCATATAGTTAGGGCTGGATCACATAACCCTAAGCCAACCTTTCGTTATTTTTTCTTTTTGGCAGCTAGAGGACCTCACATGATGCCATTAGGACCCTTTCTTCACTCCCCTGTCTTTCACTCCCCATTCATCTTATTACCTTCATTCCCCAACCACTCAGAGTGAACGCCTGCCTGTCCTAACATTTCTTCTTCCTACACTCTGTTGTTGGATGAACACAATTTAATCATGGCACCTTTTTCCACGTGATTTAACCAAGTACAATAACCCATTTTTGACCATGTCAAACCAACACATTTGGCATTTGGTGGTTTAATGTAACCAGATTACGTATCAACGTAGTATACTTACATTGACTTGAAGTGATTTATTGAAGTACGTAAAGTGAAATTTGTTTTAATTCATTCTACACAAGTGAAAAACTTTAGGAAAACACAATGAAAACTTGTTGTTTGAACAACTACTTTGTTAATCAAGGCAATTACTGCTAGTCTTGCTTAATGAACCAATATGGGGTTGTTGATTTCATAGAGACAAACAACCATTTGCACTTACATTCATGGGTAATTTATAATCACCAGTTAACCTAACTCTAAATACACACTGCAAACCAGCCAGATTGTGGATTTGAACGCAGGCCCTTCTGGCTGTGAGGCAACAGCACTAACCATCACACCACCAAGCTGTCAAACCAGGCTTAACAAAAGTAGGAAAGCTATGATTACAAGGCTTGATGCAGAATTTTCTGTACGTTTTTGTCCTTGACAGGTTAAACCACAATAAATAGCAATAGCATACACGTGGTGTGGGTGTAGCTGTCTGCCTCTTAAAACTCCAGCGATTTTCCTGTAGTTTGACATCTAATGTGATCTTGTGAATTTCTCGAGTCCAGGCAACTAACCACTCTTACTAGATTGTATCATGTCATCTCAAGAATAACAAATTAAGTTGCCGAATTTCATGCAGATGCTACATGTTTTAATTACGTTCACCATAGAAACATGAAATTATTTAGTTCAAATTACAAGTTTGAATCTTGTACATGTAACAACCACCCAATTTCATTTTTTTATAGGAAGGACTTTTTCTCCTTCTCATTGTTGCTTTGCGCTTGCCCACAGGTGATTTTTCCCTGTTGCTGGGTCTTGACCTTATAAAATAAAATGCTTGGAGATCACTGTTATTGTGAGATTTGATAATAGAGGACAGGGTAAATCAGGTTTTCTGCAGAATGTGATAAAATCCAAAGACCATGTTTTCTTCACACTTTCAGACCTGCAGTTTTGCTTGCTGGGGTCAGTATGAACAAGCTACAACTGCAAAGTCAATAAAGTATGCACCAAAATATAGATTATTTCAATTCAAAACGGTATGACTATATTTAATGTTTTCACTTGGGGAAATGCAGGCTATGGTATTATAAAACTGTCTATTCATACAGTAATGTGCAAAAGTCTTGACCCATCATTTCATAGGTCATTGTTAAGTGGGTTAAAACTTTAGAAGCTAGAAAAATCTGGCTTCTATGAAGAAAAACATAAAGAAATGAGGGATGGCTTGAGACTTTTGCAAAGACAGTCTAAATCTCCAAGGTTTGAACATTGTCAAGTTCACTCATTCATTCTGAAAAGCTTTCAAGTCATTCACATCACATGAATGATGACGTGCACAGATTGATTGTATCGTAGTTTTAATGGCATTATCTGTTTATCACTTACGGTCATGTCCTTCGGCTGAACATTTAATGCACGCTACTTCCAACAGGTACTACATTTCATCTTTAATACTTTGTATTAATAGCCAGGTGTACTCAAAGCCTAGTGTATAGTATTAAACCAACAGTAGTCTATAAGCTAGAGCATTAAAACACACCTCGAAGCATCACATATGTTGAAGGCTTTTCATTTTTCAATGCATACAGTACAAAACACTGATAACAAAGCAATCCGAGCAAAGTCAAAATCACTAAAGCATAGTCACCGACGCTCCAGATGACGCCTACTGAATATCTAAGTGGGAAAAGGGAGTCTTATCTCCACTCACTCCCCTCTAAAAGTAATCTGCAGCTACATCTTACGCAGCAAGCTGGATTCTATCATTTAATCCTTTTTGGTGGTTAAGACTTCAAATGTCAGTGTCATTGTACGAACTAAAGACACATACGCACAGACAGATAATACATAGCTTACTCTGATGTTCTTTGTTCCCAACCTCTTTACAGTTTTTCTTTTTCCTTTTATGTTTTGGGATGTTTGATGCCACTTTAGATCTGGGCCATGTCAGGGAGCTCCAGCTCTGTGAGGTACTGGCTGCAGTTGGGGTCATCCCTCACGGTCGGAGCTGATGGGATGGGTCGGCCAGTGTGTGGGTCGACACACCAGCACTCCCCCCTCTGACCATGGAGAGACATCTTGCACTGAAAAACAGAATTTATGTTGTAGTTTTGTTACCTGCACGTTTCATGCTAAGCTAGCAGTCTTACTATACATGTTTTATAAAGTGCATGCACAAAAAGAAGCTTATCAGGTCACAATGTGCAGTCCCCCCTTTTTAGTAATTCGTGTTCAATTAGTTGAATTGTTATTATCATTATAATAATTATTAATACTGTTATTATTATTACTATTATTATTATCAGTATTATGATGAGAAAATGACTGTAGGATTTGATATGTCAGTGCAACGGATTATTTTGTTAGAGATGGTGGTTGCGATGCCCACCTCCCCTCTCCATACCTGCATATTATCAGTTGGGTATAACCTCTGGGCTTACCGCCCTCTTTCCCAAAAAGCCCAGAGTCACCTGTTTTAAGTTATACTGCCCCCTCTTGTCGCAGTTGGGGATATGCAGGGCATACAGGTCTTCCAGAGGACCTCTGTTATCTCTGAAGGGCATCTTGGATATCCGCTCGAGGACCTGGTCGAGTTCCTGCTGACACTGAGTCTTTAGAAAAAAGCAAACATAAGAACAACAAGCCTGTCACGTCCACAGCAAGGCTGTTATAATTAACTATAACTACATGTGAGTCACCTGCGTTTACAAAGGGCTGTTTTTTTCTCTTTCTTCTCGTAATAACAATTTGGATTTTCCTAAATCTTGGCTATTCACAGAATAATATTCAGAAAAACTGAAACTAACATTTTTGTGTTATTGTAAGGTCTTTACCTTATACCCTGCAATAAAAAGCACCTTGAGAATCAAAATCAGAATACTTTATTAATATCTGAGGAAATTATGTGGTCACAGTTGCTCTGAGACAGTAAGAACAGTAAGTAGATAAACTAAATTAAATAATACAATATATTGCAAAGTTACAAAACACAACAAAATAGCTCAAATTATAAATATCCCAGTATGTTACACAAATTAAATACATATGGTTGACATTGAGGTGTCCCTCTTGTCATACTGCACTTTGTTATTTTGTCTCTCGAGGATGTGAAAATAAACTATTGCGGTGTGTACGTGTGCTTTAGATGGCGATGAGGTGACTGTTGTTAGGATTTGACAGTGTATCAGTAAAATTTAATTTTCAAATAAAATAACCAAACAAAACTGAAACTGTGAAGCCAAATCACAAAAATGTACAGCTCGCTACTGCAAAATTGGCTCTACAGACATATTTTAAACAATTTGCACTATATGAATACTGCACCTTGTTTCATTTATATAGAAGTAAGAGTAGTTTATTGTTATATGCACACATTAATATAGACAGGGTGTTTATTCTGTAGAGTGCAATCCTTATTTTCTTAGACTCGTTTCAGATAGCAGTCATAGAAAGATTTGAATACAATAAATAAATAAAAATACTAAATTATTATAAATAAAGTTAAATAATACAAATAATAATAATAAGAAGAAGAAGAAATAAAATAAAACTAATAAATAAAACCAGGATTCGAAAACACTAGAGAGACAGTACAAGTAATACATGTACAAACAATACAAACAATGACTTGAAGAGACTTGAGTTGTATTCATACTTTTATACTTACATCGTATATTTGTATTGTCTTTTATAATATTATTCAATCGCTTTTTACCGTTAGGGAGTTTTGTTTTCAGTTTTACTGTATGAAAGGAGAAGTTGACCTTGACTCTTGTTGTACTGGAAAGAAAGGAATTTAATTCAATTCAACTGCAAAGCTGTAGCAAGTGTAACCCATGGGCATCCATAGTGGCATTTAGGTGTGCTGGAGCTTCAAGGCTCCCTCTGAAAATCAAACATCTGTTCATTCATGTGTCTTCTTAATTTTCACATTTTAAAAATTTATTTTAAAATCAATTAAAACCAATTTCTCCAATGCACATCAACAGCAGGTTTGCAAAGCTATTGGCACATTTTTGACTCGGTTCAGCTACAGCTAAAGGTCTTTCTGTTTATGAAAGTCACTTGTGAATAATGACTCATCGGTAACCCCCAGAAATCTTGTTGAGAAGTTCTAAAGTTCCCAGCAAAGCAATTTAACCTTTACCTGATTGTTTTAGTGGACAGATGATGGATAAAAATTATGAGGTTTTCTCAAAAATCTCACTCAGAGCAGGTCAGGGGTATTAAAGGTTGAGGGTTCGTCCATTTAAATATCTTCAATGCCGTCTAAAAGAACCTGCAGCACCAGAGGGGGGCAGCACATGTCTGTGAAGTCTGAGTGCAGCTGTTCCTCCACACTCAAAGGGACTACAGTAGATGTACTCAGTTTATACAATCTTATATCAACACTAAGCTCTGTTGCAGGGCATAATTCAGGCGATTTCACCTCAGCGTCTACATCTGATATGTGGCGCAAGCTTCATGTGATCCCAGTGTCTCAAAGCAAAATCTTACCAGACTTTAAAATAACCGATTATTGTAATGATCCCATGTGTTATTAAAATGTAACACATCAGTGTAAATACAGCTGCTAAAATCACATGAGTGTGACTTTGTTAAACCTCTACAGAAATTAAACAGACACGCCACTTCGCCTTGCCTGTTTGGGCCGAGTAGGTTTCACCTCTTCCACCTTATTGGTTTTCATCTTGGTCTTCATCTCCTGTCTGTGTTGGCGTACGGCGCTTTCCTTGGGCCCCAGCCAGGCGGCCTCTTTATTGGGCTTTCGGATACCGGGAATCTCGCTCGCGCCATGCTCCGGCTGCAGCTCCACAGCCTCTCCTGTGGATGATGGGTAATGACACAAAAGCAGCAGATTAAGATTTCATTCTAATGCTAAAAAGATCAAAAAGCTATAAAGAATTTTGTTTTGTTTTTTTGGTTGTTTGTTTTTTAACGGCTCAGTAACATTGTGCGGTTTAGCCAGGAAAGTTCTTATGGCTATTGTTCGGGGACACGTTGCTGACAACCTAGAGTGTCTTTGCACTTTCAACCACTCTGTTTCCCATTAACTGTCATTCTCTTGGTAATGAAACGGAATTTTCAGCTGCTGGAAGTGACAGGAGACACACTCCAGATTGCACAGATCATTTTTCAGAGCAACAAAAGAGGTGCTTAGAAAACCACTGATAGCCTTTTTACAGGGCAGAGGTGAGATTGACCTCCGAGACTGAGCTCCATCAGGAATAAATAATAACAGCATGTCCTTTGGAGTAACAGCAATAATTCCTAGCCAGATGGTGGAGTTACACCCAGGACCCATGTATTAACAAAAGTCTAAATTGTGAATTGTTACTAGGACGTGTTGAAACAAGACTTCAAAGCTAAAAACGGTTGTAAGATACAATGTCATCTCAAACAGTGTCTTGGTGACATAAATCAGCCTAATATCCATGTAAAGTAACTAATTTCAGAATTTATAGACTAAATAGGAAATAAAAGACATATATTCGCAAAAAACATTTTTCATTGTGTATGTAAGACATAGTTAGATAGACAATAAACACAATGTATCATTGTGGAGTTAAAGCTTCAGACTCCTCCAAATCTTTCACTGTTTTCTTCAGTGCATAATATGGTCATCTCAAGCACACGGCTCAGTTGAGCCAATCAGGGAAAGAAATGCTCTTAAAGGTAGGTTGGCAATGTTGAAGATGTAAAACAGCTTGTTTCAGACGATATATGATAAAAAACTGTAAAGTGTGACTCATGCAAATCTACCCTTGTATAAATCATGAAACTATGAAGCACAAGGTTCAACATAATCTGTTTGGTGTTTAAAAGCATTAAAATGTTTTAAATGCATTTTTTCCACTTAATTTTGATATAAACACAGAACATACACATCTGTGTTTGTGGCTGTTTTTTTATTGTTTGTTTTACTTTTTGTTGCATTTTTACAAGCACGTCTCCTGAGCTTGTGATAGTTTATTTAACGCATTTGACTTTTCCACAAAATGTGTCCAAACCACTGTGAAATGTATCAGCACAATCAGTGAGTCACTGGAAATATTTCCTTTCTCTTAAGAGAGAAGAAACCCCACATTCTTGACCAGCTTATGAGCTGAGAAATGTTGGCTACTACTGAACTTGCGTCATGATGAAGTTTCCATGGTGGCTTTACAGTGTGAATCAGTCCCACGAGCAAATGTTAATGATGCTGATAAAAAAATACAATGGATATAATCAAATATGTAAAGTTACACTGTATGGACAAAAGAGATGGGCCGCACTTGTCACAGGTGCATAAAATCAACCATGCAGTATACATTTGTGACAGAATGGGTCGTTCTAAAGATCTCACTGAATTCGAGTGTGATACTATGAAAGTTTTTCCCTCCTTGTTATTCCAAGATCAGCTGTTAGTGGTATTACTGCAAAGAGGAAGCATTTGGGACACATAGCAACTCAGTCATGAAGTAGCAGACCAAGCAAAGTTACAGAGCGGGGTCACTGAGTGCGTAAAAATCAACAACACTCTTTTCTGTCAGTAACTGCATGGCTTCAAACCTCCACTGACATTAACATCAGCACAAAAACTGTGAGCGGACAGCTTCATGGCAGGGTTTCCATGGCTGAGCAGCTTCCTGTAGGTGTGATGTGTACGAAAACCAGTGCTTTTGTCCATGTAGTGAAGGGGTGTCAAACATATGGCCCATTGGCCAAAAGTGGCCCAGTGGGTGGCTTTGGAAAAATGTGGAAATTTTAAAGAAGGACACCATAAAAATTGGACCTCTAACAGTATTTTCACGAGTTTAACTGTTTTCTTGCTGACAAAGATTTAACCTACAGCCTGTCATACAGCAGAGTGAAAACTTTTTTTTTTATTGTTAGTGTTCAATTTAAGACTGAAATGTTTCTTTTTTTTTAATCTTTACAATATCATTTTCTTTTTTTTATTGAAAATGGAATATTTTCTGTGCATTAAGTACATTTAATTTACACAATAAATTTATTTTTCATTTCCATGACAGTGTAAGCCCAGAGAGTCTTGCCGATGGGTCTTTGACTTACTGCAGCAGCATTTCTTTTTTCAATTTGGAAAAACTGAAATGTATCGCCAGAACTGCAATATTTGTTTCTAACCCATTTAAAGGCTGAACGGTGAAATAATTGACAGAAAATTCTTTCTTAAAATGTTTTTTAATCAGGTGTTCTAGCAAATTAAAAAATAACTAATTAAATATTAAATCAAATACCTGAGTTTTTGTTTGCGTCACATCTCCCACATTCATTTTTTTAAAACTTTTATTGCTTAAAAACATTTTATTGTGCAATTTTCTTTTTAGGTTTTTCTATGAAAAAAATCACATTGATGTTTGAGAAGTCTCGAAAACTCACAAAAACTCATGTATCAAATGTGATTCACGAAGCGTTCAGAGGTTTAGACATCTCAGGGATTTCCCTTACGTAAAGTAAGGGAAACATTTTTTAAGCTTTACTGCTCCAGCCCACTTAGGATTCAAGTGGGCTGTACATGGCCAGTGATTTAAATGGATTTGACACCCTTGATATTCTACTACTAATGCTACTAGTTGTACTGGTGCTACTTGTATTACTTCTACTTTGCCAAGGATTTATCATGGTGATTTTGACTGAAATTAGAAGATCCTAGTAAAACCACTTACCCCTGCGTCC
This sequence comes from Diplotaxodon limnothrissa, assembly GCF_057381915.1. Lineage (NCBI taxonomy): Eukaryota > Metazoa > Chordata > Actinopteri > Cichliformes > Cichlidae > Diplotaxodon > Diplotaxodon limnothrissa. The sequence continues at coordinate 22,768,996 of NC_140617.1, read as the reverse complement.
ATACACATCAAGCTTTTTTTTTTTTGGTTGTGCACAAGAGACCTACACAATATTAAGCAGGTGAGTTTAACAGTGGAGCTAATCGGTAAATACATATGTTTTTTAAAGCCTTGATTTGAGTTGGCAGCCCAAACATATAATACATAGAAGTCTATTTTATGCCACTACATTGATTTAATTGTGGTGTCTTTAAAATGAACTCCAAAATACAGATTTTCAGTTTTCTTCCTAAATGAAATCACCAAGCATGCTACTTGAATAAAAATGTGATCATCTACAGGAGGAACTGCTGTTGGCTTTTCCCTCCCAAAGAAAATGAGTGGCTTAATTCCTGAGAAGAATCAAGCCAAAGTTCAACAACGTTTTTTTCTTTTGTTTTTAATTTGGAGTGACTGTTGCTCAGGAGGCAGAGCAAATCAGCTGCCAACTGAAAAGTTGGTGGTTTAATGCCCAGCTCCTCTAGTCCGCATGTTGAAGTATCTGTGGGCAAGGTACTAAAACCTGAGTTTTGCCCATTGAAGTGAAAGTTAACCTAAAAGTGCTCGTATGAATGGGCTTGTAGTAAGAGAGCACTTTCAGTGCACAAATAAAGTTGAAAAGTTCTATGTAAGTACCAGTCCAAATATATGACTAGTAGTTAAGTGCTTAGCTAATAGTGTTTACTGATGAACATTTAAATATCCAAGTAAATGAGAAAGTGGGTCATTAAATAAAGTAGAATAAATGGAGTAGCACGTAAAATTACTAACACTAGCTAATAAATGGTAAGCTAAAAATAGATCAGATCCCATTTAAAATGTATATGGACTGGTACTTATATAACACTCTTCTACTCTAACTGTGAACTCAAAGCACTTTCTTACTACAAGCCTCAGCGTATTGCACACACTTCCATAGAAGTCCTCTTTTACCTATCATGTTAGCACCTTGTCTAACATTTTAAGTACACACTAATCAGGGGCAACTTGGCCAAAGTTTCTTTGAAGGCCATCTTAAGAAAGGAGCCCAGTAGTTATGTTCCAATCCATAAAAACTCTACATTGGCGAGGAATTAAACCCAGGCCCCCTGTGTGGCAGGTGAGAATTCTTCCATTGTGCCCAAATGAACACAAATAAACATGAGAAAAGCTGTGTGGGCGAATCATATGAAAAAAAAAGGATCAAAAGAAAAATCACCAAATTCGGTAGGATTAATCCTGTGTCGATTTTAATCCTTTTAAAGCAGAAATACACATTCCCAGAGGAGCAAACAATGCCCTCAGTGACACTGGCGTTAAAACAGGAACCTTAAATTTAAATTTAGGGACAACTGCCTCTTCAAGTCCCTGTAGAAATTCCTCCAGGCAGCTTTCATTTACTTCACCCGTCTCTCCTCGGCTTGGAGTCTTGTTAAACATTAACCTAAAAGCACAAAAAAGCTCTCCAGACAGATGGAGCAAACAAAGAAAGAGGCCATCAGGTCCAGCCCAACTTGTTGTCTCTGACAACAGAACATACTTTGGAGTTGAGGGTTGGCAGGGAGTGGAAGAGGAGCGTCTTTCCAAACCAGCAGATTTTCGATGAAAAGATGTTACATGATGCGCATTCTTGCTGCTACAAGTAATATTTCACAAGGTGAATTTATGAGTCAGGACACTGTGTCTTTTTGCTGAACTTTTGGTGGAAATCGTGTATTTCGCTTATGCAGGGTTTCACTTGACACCTGAACGAAAGAAGGGAAATAAGCAGAGACAGTAAAGAAGGTCAAATAGTTGGCCAATCAAGTGGATAGTTCGCAGCTATGCAGACCAAGCTTTACAATGCAGACTTGTGGAAATGTATTTAAATGAAAGCGGCGATGGTGGACTGAGGAGGCATTCCCTGTACCCTGCAAGAGGTAAATTTGACATCCGGTTATAGAATATGATTACAAAAGGCCTAAGAAAGAGCAGGAGAAAGGAAATTTCAAACGAAACAATAACAAGGTGCTGGCGCCCGTTGCCATCAGATAGATCTAGTGTTGTTGGACTTGAGTTCCCCCTACGATGCTGCACTGTGCTCTCTCTGGATTTTCTTTGAGGAAAGCATTTCTTTCCTAAAAGGGGCAAAAGTCAGATGTTCAGATGAGATGTTCACTAAAAGTCTGGGCAGGCACAGACACACACATGAATACACAATCTATAGCAGTACGCTTCCTCTTCAACGCACATACGCACACACAAATACAAAGGGTCAGGACCCCACTTTTAGGGGGCACTAGGCCTCTGCAGTATAAACCACTCCATAGCAGTGGGCTGGAGATCAGCAGCATCAACAGAGCAGCAGGCCTACTGTCCAGTCTACTGCTTGAATTAATCCCTACACAATAGCCTGAGAGGCTTCCTTTCTATATCTGATCCATGTTGAATTCCCAGGTGGCACGTAGGCCAGAAGTGTTATGTCTGATTGTCCAGATTTTGGTCAAGTGAGCAAATGACAGACTTGGCCAAGCCATAGAGAATGGAAAGGTTCAGAAAGGAAATCTCCAAGCACCAAGCATTCTTGCTCCATCGTATACATATTATAACTGAGTACTGTGCAAAAGTCTTGTGGCACCCTTCATTTGTTTACGTTTTGCTGGGAAAATTTGGAAATAGGCGCAACAATTCAATAAAATATGCAAACATACATGGAAATGCAGTATATAAACCACGAACAGAGTTTGTGCCATTCTTTCCAGCTTGGAGGTAAATATTTGGTGAGACCACCTTTATTCTTCAAACACAGTCCAAACTCTCTCAGGCAGCTTTCTTGTCCTTTCTTTAAGTAGTCTTCAGGAATAGTTCTCCAGGCTTCTTGAAGGACATTCAAATGCCTCATACCTCCATCTGACCTGTTGCCACTGATTTTCAGTTGAGTTCTTGTGTAATTTTCAGACGTCAGCCTTTTCTCCCTGTTTCCCTTCCTTATGAATGGCTTCTTGACAGAACATTTCTAATAAGCTTTAATGAAAAGTATATTGGCCAGATGTATCTTTCAGGGCCTTTCAGGATTTTTTTCTATTTCTTAAAACATGGATTTTAGGTATTGTTCATCTGCTGTAGCTATTTTGTCACGACTGACACTTCTTCGTTTGTCCGCCAGTTGTCCAGTTTCCTCATTTTTTGTAATAACACATTGCACACCATGCTGAGAAAAACCAAATGTTCAGCTAACAGCTTTTTAGGGAGCACCATGTTAGTGCAAAAATGCTATTTTTTTGTCAGTCAAACTGCTCTATGTTTGGCATATTTTGTTGATTAAAGAAATTGGAACAAATTCAGGGTTTTTCCAACAGGCCAACAGTAACAAAATGTCTAAAGATACAATTTAAAATAGGTTCTTTGCTAAGTTGTCTGCTACATATCGACACAACACTAACCATTTTTTGAATTAGATGTCTTTTCTCATGCTTGAATGATTCATATGTTAGTGTTAAGTGGCTTTGAAAGACTTCCAGAAAGCCTGGAGAAATATTGCTCAAGAAAAAATAACAACAAAGTCTGGCTCCTTACAAAATATAAGGAAATGAGGGGTGGCTCGAGACTTTTGGACTACTGGAGGTACAGCTACTGTCCATTAAAAATGGGGCTCTAAACTTATAATAATGTTAGGGAGCTGCAGACATCTATATTGAACTTCTAACTGATTAACTGCTAGCCTAACCTAAGCCCAGTATGAAGATACGAGCGGTCAAAAACAATATTTGATTTATATTTGGCAGATCTTGCACTTCTGCTTTTGCAACTCTAGGTTCTTGAAGGCTCCTTCAATTTTCAAAATCGCACGCCTTGTTGATTTCAATTTCAGAAAAGTCTGAGGGATCCAAATCTGGCAAGTAGGTTTGGGTTGGTATTAAGCACAGAATGTGACCATGTGGCAAAATAACAATCACAATGGCATGAGCAGTGGTTAATGTAATTTCCAACAAATGACTCCCCATCAAGTCATGTCAGGACAGTGCCCGTGGTCAAAATTGAGACTTCCAAGGACTGACTCAATACAAGCAACCTTTCTGAAAGTTGTACTAGAAATGCCCACCTTGAACTTTAAATCAAGTAAGTTTTGAAAGGTTCCAAGACTGGAAATCACTGTAATTAACTCAAACAATCTTCTCTGACAATTATTTCTGTCTGTTTAAATCTTTGCTGAAGTGTAACTCCAGAGACATCCACTAACTAGGTCAAGCTTCATACACAGATATACTATATGCGTTACTTTTGGCTACCACTTACTCAATTAGAAGTTTGCATATTTTGTGTGTTTGCACACAAAGGTAAAAGGGGAAAAAATTAAGAACAAATGAAGCATCTCTCTGACTCTCAGTAAGTGGAAACAACAGTTACCCAAAAATGATCTCTTTAAATTTTAGAGGCTTTAAAAGGCACAGCTTTTCTCTGTTAACTTCTTAAGCATCGCTCTAAGGTGTGAAATAAATAGGTCATATGTCAATGAGTAGATTTATTACAGACTATAATCCATTACAAGACCTAGTGGAGCTGTTTTCTGGAAACACAAACTCAGCAGAGTTTAGATATGTTTACCTTGCAGGCTTTTTGGCCTGCAACAGCCATCTGAAAGCAGGCTGTTGCACAGGCTCCAGCATGTATGTATGCTCTGTGGTATCCAAGACTAGGCATCACTACCGGCAGCCCTGGGTGAACTTTGGGCAGATTTTACACGGCCTAAACAGAGGCAAGCTGTAACACGACAACGCTTAGAGTGCATCACGCTGGCAATAATACTCTGCTACAAACCTTGTACCTCAAAGGTCTACTTTTTAGGAACTGATCATGGTTTTCGTGGTGATGTCATTCTTATCCTATTAATCTTTCAACTAAAGTCACAATAAACAATTACATTATAATAACTTTTTAGCATTTTTTAACTATAATGTTTATGGACTGAAACAAGCAAAGGAATAAAAAAAGGCTGTGGGATGGTACAAAAAAATCTAAAAGAATGCACATTTTGTACTTTTTGACAAACATTTAGATAGAGTCATGATGTTTGCAAGCCCTGAAATACACTCTGTGTGTTTTGGTCAGTAACAATGATTGTAAACTTGACTTTTATCTGTTTAGAAAAAAACTAAATAAGGCACCATTAAATAGATTTCTTTAAACAATGACAACAAAAACAGTTTTTTCTTTGGCTAGGACATGACTTCGATTATAACAAAAATATTATTAGACTTGTACTATTAACTACTGCCACTAGACTATAATAGATTAGGCTTGTAAATCAAAGAATCTTCCCCGATTCTCTACACAGTTTTATCAGAATTAGCTATTGTTTATCTATTATTTAGAAACATGAGTTAATCATTAATTTGTTTTTAAACAATATTTAGTTTTCACTGTTTGCTAACTACAAGTTACTAGGGTTGGTACTTTCAGCTGCTCCCTTTTCCCCTTTTTCTAAAAATCCTCCCACTTATTTGTGCTTGGGAGTACACTAGCCATCAACCTTCCATGTATAATGCATGTGTTAACCACTACACTACAGAGTTAGATGTTAATCAAAAGTGTCAGTTCACAAACTTCTAATTATCTATCATTGTACCATTTTTTTAATAAAATAAAGGTTGCACATATTTTGGTGCTCATCATCAAGCTTCTGCCATAATTCTGGGTGGATATTTGACCACTCTTCTTGGCAAAACTATCGGTGTTCATTAATTTCGTTGGTTTCCTGGAATGGACCTGATATTAAAATGTAGTCAACAAATTTTCAATAGGATTGAGTTCTAAGCTTTGGAGCTCCAGAAGAGATTATAGAAGATTAACAGTTACAGATTCCAAGATCACCCATTCAAACAATTGTACCTAACTACAACTTATTTGAACGTGTCACCGCTTTGTAATGGTCTGAAAGAAGACCCTTAGGTGAGAGGAAATTGGTTTGGATGTGTAGGGTCAGGTCTACCATGACCTGGAAACTACATCAGTGTTGACAGTTAGAGGGTGCTGAACAAGAAAAAAGCCCCTGCTTAAAAATTGGCACCTTCCAACTTGGCTGAAATTTGCAGTTCCCCATATTGACAGGTCAAATGTCTTCTAGGAAAGTTTTATGGTCAGATGAGACAAAGATTGAGCTATCTGGCCACAGTGGTAAGAAGTGTTTTTGGAGCCGTCAAAGTAAGACTTTCAAACCAAAGAAGACTATACCAACTGTCAAGAATTGCTGTGGTAGTATCATGTTCTTGGAGCTGTTTTGCTACCACTGGTACTGGTACATTGGATATAATTGAGTGAAGAAGAAGTACCTTCAAATCCTTCAACTTCACCTCAAATCATGAGCCATATGGTTGAAACTTGGACACATCTGGGTGCTCTAACAGGACAATAATCCCAAGCACACATCAAAACTGGCTTTGGAATGGAAAGCAGGCTAACATTAAGTTTCTGGAATAGCCTTCACAAAGCCCCAACATCAACCCTATTGAAAGTTTGTAGACTATGCTTAAAGGTTGGATGCCAATTTAAATGAACTCAATCAATTCTACCAGGAAGAGTGGTCAAATAAAAACTTACACTCTGGAAAAAGAACAGATCAAAGAAAGCATTAAAAGACCAAACTTGTGCCTTTGAGCTGATGATCTTCTTACGACAACTGTAGGTCTTTCTCATACTTTTAAAGAATTTGTCCTTTATTAAAACAAGCTCAGAAACTGCCCCCATTTACACTCCCAGTTTCAGTTGCATTTCAGACAGTGTTTGTATTGTCTTAAATCACCCTTGACCAATCTGGAGGCTGGGAAGTTATTCTGGTTCTCAATAGGCAAGAGGAGATTCTTGGCACGGATATGCGTGAAGTTGACGCCTCAGGGGGAGATGGCATAAATACCCATTTTGGGCAAGATTATCTCGGAGCTATTTCAGTCCTGCAGGCTCCGTCTGAATGCCCCTGCAGGTACACAGGAATGCCCCCTGTCAGCTAACAGTGTTATTTCAGCAACCAGATGTCACAGGAGTCCCCCCCGTTCTTTCCACCTCATTTCCCATCTCCATAACAGCAAAAGTAACACTGGAAGACGGTTGTTTTGAGTGGTTGGTTGATTAACAGTACGTTTAGTGAGGTGTTGTTAAGGGGACAACAGCATTTGCTTCACTCTTTTGAAATCTTGTGTGCAGGAACTGGCTCTATTTGGAGCTTTTTTTTATCAACATGTTCTCTTTCGAGGTTGTATCTGTATGATTCCAGTCAAAACAATTAAACGCCCATCCAATCTGTTTAAAGGAACCTTTATTTGGATCCAGGTTTCTGTGGGAATGGAATATCAAGTGATACTGTGCATAAACACAGGGTAGTGGGAAAAATGTGGGTGTTAATTTTAAATAGGAAGACATTTCAGCTCAAAATCAAGTAAATAGGATAACTTTGTTGCCATTTTGTTGTGTCTGAAAAAACGTACGCTCTGATATTTTATATCATTATATTCTTAGAATCCAATTTTCTAACCAGGTCACGGGTTCATTTATGGAACATTATTTTGCAAGGGAGTATCCCATTTCTTTCTCCCTTTTTCACCACATTACAGTGACCACTTTGACATTTCAGATCTGTTAATCTTCACGGTCTGTGTCAAGTGCCAGCAATCATCTCAGGATCTCTATCCTAACAGTTTGATCCTGTTGAATCCAATCCAGGATATTCAAGACTCCACAAAAACAGTTGGATATTAGGTTTATCAAAGTAGGCTTCAAAGAAATGTCATTACAGTATATAAATTTCGTATATGAAAACCAGAGTGGGAAAGATGCACCAACATGTTGATCTGAATGGTTTCAGTATAAAGTCTGAGAGCTAAATATTGTCTAAAAGCATATCCACACTGTCATATATATATATATATATATATATATAGCATACATATAGCAGATTTTAAATCAGATTTTGACTTCAAGTGAATTGACTAACGCAACTCAAGAACTTGAAAATTTGTATTTCCTTTATGTATTTCATCTCATAAAGGGCAGCCTTTTTACTAGCATATGCTAGACGATTTCTTTTTTTTTTTTTTTTTTGGGGGGGGGGGGGGGGGGTGTTAAAGCAAAAGCTATATGTCTTTGAATGTACAATTAGCACATACACTTTCAGTGTATTATACTTTACTTATCATGAGATGGTTATAATAATACACTGATGCAGACAACTATCATTTAAACCAGGAACTCAATGATCCCGCGAACAGAGCTGAATTGTGTAGTTTGTGCAGTAGATCTGACCAACATGCATGAGCTTAATCTTAGAAATCCTATCTCGATCAGGCTGTAGACAAACGTATTCTTTACACACCTAATTATAAATGAGTCAGTTTTCTTTCACTCCCAGTCAAAAACCTTCATTATTTGTACAAAGAGTTTTAATACGAATCTAACATGACACTGAAAGGAATTTTCAGTGATGAAGCAATATCTGTTACCAAGTTATGCTATTAATTAGGTGCTTTAGTCAGAACAAAGCACTGTAACCTCAACCACAGACACATATGCCGAAAGCATCACTGCAGTCTTTATCTCACAGTAATGTGTTCCTTTCCTATTTGCTATCTTGTTTTGAGTATTTTCACTGATATTTTTCATTCGTCTCTTGTCATAAGCCTAATCAGACTTTTGGTTTTGATTGCAAACAATAATTTAATATCACCCAATCTTCTATATCTTCCTATTCTAACTTTTAACAAAAAGCTGTGCATTACTTTTTTTCTTCTTTTCTTTTCTTTCCTTTTTTCCCTACATGATTATTCTTGGATCAAAGAAATAGGTGCTCTGACCTTTGGCCTCTTTGCTGCGGGTCACTTGTAGTGTTGATTAGAGAGATTATAGGGACTCTGCAGCTGCTCTCGGTGCACTCTTGTATACCTATGATCAGATAAATTCTTTTGAAGAAAAAAAACTGTAAAAATGCCACCTCTAAGTAGACACAGCTTGCTGTTCCTTGTCTTTGTTCCTTTTTAAAAGCTGACATGCTAAATGGACAAAGAAGAAGATGATGTCAGGATGATGTGTATTTATATAAACATCCAAATAAAGCAGCTGTACTATTTCGTCATTTGATTCCTTGCCCAGATGCCAAATCAGCTCAAGAATCACCTCCTCAGGGATCAAATAAATAAAACTACTTAATTATTAAATTAATCTTTTTCCCCCCAGATTAATTCCTGGAATAAAGTGAATGCAATGGGTATTAACCAGAACATTTAAAGGCTGCTCTTCATCATCCAGAGACCTCTGTGAGCTGCTTTGTGTTTTTGCTTTTTGCAGATGACTTACGTATCGCAAAAGCTCAGACTCCACGACAAATCAACCTAGCACCTATTAGTGTAGTATCTTTGAAAAAATGATGGGATGAGCAGCAATTTATTCTTTTGTGACTCTTGAAATTAGCCTCAGGAAAGTGTTTCCAGCCTCACTTCGGTAAAAAAAAATAAAAAATAAAAAAATCTAACTTTCTTTCATCTTCTGGCCCCAAGAAAGCTCTGCATGTCACTTAGACCACTCACTGTAATGCTGCATGAGTTTCAGACTTCACTCTTCCATCTGCAGCAGCATTAGCACCAAAGCTTTTATCCACAACATCTCCAGGTTCAGCTTTTAGGGCTTATTTCTAAGCTTTTACCAGTTTTTTTGGACACGTCGAACTAAATCTTGAAACCTTCAACCCGGGGAACCAGGCGCCAAAAACCTCAGAGAACGCAAAGAAATAGTGATGTCTAACAAGCCTTTACACGATGTGCCCATGTAGTCTGCTCTCTGGTTTTGCTCTTGTGTAACTCTCAGTTCATTCCTTTACATGCACTATTCACATGAGCATAACCAAGCAATTATTGAGGCTGATGATTAAATCACAAAATGCATCACAAAGCTTTTTTTGACCTCTTGTGTTCAGGGAGTGGGGGTTACACATGGGTCCTGTTTTTGGTAGTTTCTCTATGTTCCAGGACTCCAGTGCCCAAAGTAAACATGTGTCAGTCTGAAGGTAAACTCTGACAAAGCATGGATTTTGGAAATGAGTAAAAATCACACCCCGGTTGGCCCCACTCTACATTCATTGACTGTGTTTTGCGGCCTCAAATTCAGCCAGTTAATGAGGCTGTTTGCTTTTCTTCCTCACTGTGACCTGCCCTTGTTCAAACACAAACCACATAAGCCTCGCTGGCTCCAGGCTTCATTGTGATCCTCCAGCGTATACATCCAGGTAGGCAGCCTACAGTTAATGGAGTCAGTGTCAAAGCCAGTCTATAGTTAGGTCTAGTCAAAGCCTAAAGTCCACTTTTCCAATCAACGTGGCATTCCTTCAGCGTTCTCCCTCTCTACTTATATATTTCTTTCTCTCCACTCCCCTGGGGGAAATGTCAACATCAATACTACACTGTTTTCTGTGTCCATCCCACTGAGTACAACTTCTGGGGCTTTTGCAGGTGACTAACTCTGCTGCAGTGTTTTAAAGGCAGCTTTTTCAGGAGGGCCAGCTGTGTGGTGCACAGCTGAGATGAGCTGTGCAGAGTGGCTGTTCCTTTATCTCTTGTGTTTATTTCTCTGCGTGCACACTAGAATGACCCAATGCACATTACATCCCCCGCCTTGCAAAATGCTTTAAAAACTAGTCATTTGCTGTAGCACAAATTATAAAATGACACCCCTCAAATGCGTGGCAATGCAAAGGCCATGTATGAATGTAGCAATCTAGCAACTATGAGATGCTGAAATCTGCGTGAAATACAAACTCGCAGTTTATTTAAAGGTGTTTAAAAGAGGGGAAACATGGTTTAGTATCATAAATATGCAGTGAAGAGGAATATGGACAACTTCCCTGCTGAGTCCCCTTTTCAGCCAGATTAGGGCTTAGCCTTCATGACAATGCAATATTTCTGCACTGTTTCTCAGCCTGCAGTCTAGACAGTGTCATTAAAAATTGATAGAAGAAAAGCAGGTTTCCGGTAAACTGACTGACCGCTGGTTTGCTCCCGCTGCTCCTGGCTGTGGGCGCTTGCCTCGGTGTCCACTTTGCGCCGACATTGCCCCTGGCCCTGCACCAGTTGCTCCAGGGGAAGCTCCGAGTCGGGCGTCGGGTAGCATCGCAGACCGGTGGAGCACCTCGGGGCGTACACGCCACACAGCTCGCCCTCTTGCCGGGCGCACACGGGGCAGCACCCGCAGCCCGGTTCGCGCACTATCTCCGCGCATGTCTCGGTGAGCTTTGGGCACAGCGCCTGGCGCTCCGCGGTACAGCCCGGGCAGCGGAACACCATCTCGGTCAGAGAGGCACCGGCCAGAGACACGGAGAGGATCAGCAAGCTGCAGCCCGCGTACAACAGCATCGTTACAGACATGAGGTTTGGGGGAATTATCATGGGGCAGTGGAAGGCAATCACAAGTGTGGGGGTGTGTGTGGGGGGGGAGAGAAGGAGCAGAAATGTGCACGCGAACAGGTGAAGCCGGGGGGCTGGGAGGTCTGCTGGGTCCTACACATTCCCAGGTTTGCTCTCGGGGCCAAAGAAAACTTGTGTTCATTAGGGGGGAAATAGGAAGATTATAAGATTTCCTTCACGGGGAAGAGCAGTTGTGACACTTTCTCATTATATTTCTCGATGGCGTGTTTTATTGGAAAGATCAAATCATCATCATTATCTTTAAATGACCTGCACTGCTGCTCCCCAGCTGAACCAGTTACATCAGACCTTTTTTATGGCCGTATCAAGGCAAAATTAACCTCTTATAGGCGATTACTGGCAAACTATTCAAAAATGAAAAACAGGTTTGTTTGTTTTTTACCAAAAGCGATGTGAGGCTTGAAGTTGAGCTCAAAAAAGAGAGAGAAAAAGACAGCTTGCATATTCAAAGACTACTTTACATTAGCCTGTTTGTTTCAATCAGCACCTTCTCCCCTCAACTCCCAAGAATGTATAAACAAACAAACAAACAAACAAACAAACAAACAAACAAAAGGACTATGTGCAGAGTATTCCTTACATGGAAAGACATCCCCACAGTGGCTGACATGTCAATTGACACTCAATTAAAATTTGCCAGCTGCTACCAGCCTATATACCTGTGTACAGTGATGCTACTGTGTGTGTTACACAGCAGTGTTTCCTATTGATTGGCGAGGCCAAGCCTTGAGGTGTCGCGCTCGCCCGCTAAACAAGCGCCATATTAACCCCGTCCAGTGCACCAGACTAATAGGTGTTTATCCAAGGGCCCAGAAATAGAAACGGCATGTGTAACCTTACTCCGCAGATATAAATGCAGATTATTTTGTTTTGTGGGTACCCACTGATTTCATGCTATTTAGCCCCATTCAAGATCGGCATCCCTGGCTCACCTTGGAGGTATGGGGAGGGAGAAAGGGCACATTTGAAGCTGCTTTATATCTCGGGGGTGTGAGTTAGGGGGATGCATAAAAGGCTGTTTGCACATAGAACCTCATATGTCATTTTACAAAAACCATGGATGGAAAAGCAGTGGGGAGAAAGCCGGTAATGTGTCTGGGATGGTCACCAGCTTATAGGCCTAACACGCCACAGTATCTGCCCCTGTGTGCAAAGTGATCCCCACCAAGGTCAGTTACTTAAATTCCTCCCCATGGACTTATTAAAAAAAACACAAACTCTGGATAAATTCTACATTTATAGAGACAAATATGGGATCACTGATGTGCTATGTGCTTCAGTCTGTATACAGAGGGAGTTCTTTATGTAAGAGCCCATCCCGGAAATGGATACAATCACCCCAGGGGGCACTTGAATAATAAATAAATAATAGTTATACAGCAAAACATTATTATTCGAATACATGGGAAAATAATAGGTAAGTAAGGAACAGGTAAATAATAGGTAAGACTGTTCTAGGCCAATAATAGGTAAGTAAATACTAGATAAGAAAGTACTAGGTAAGTAATACGTAGGTAAATAATATGCCAGCAGTAGCTAAGTAAGTAATAGGTAAGTACGCAATAGGCAAATGTGTTTAAAAAATGTTTCTAATAGAATTTGCAAACAATATAAAGAAATTAAATGATTAGCCCTGATAAACAGCTGGCTAGAATTATGGCCAAAACGTTAGAAAAGTCTAACTAAACTCTCACATAAGCCAAAAAGAAAAAAATATTAATTAATGACTAGATTTAGTCAAATCATGAATAAACTGAACAGAGTTGCAGATAAAAATAGTACATGAATTACTGAAAGAGTAAGCCAGTAAACATAGCTGAACAGTTCAAACTGTTAGCAGAATTTTTGTTTGAGAAAACAGTAATCTGGAAGTAGTTCAGATCACATTGAGATCAGATCAACATGAGAGGTGTTGCTGATGACAAGGCTCGTGAATCTATCGGTGAGGTCATTGCCGATATATTAGATAGGAAATGTATATGCTTCAATAGCACTTAAAGCACATAAATACCTAATTAAAACTAAAAATTCCTAATTTGAATAAGCCAATAGAGTTCCATCTATCTTGAAAAGAATCTCTCATTGTTGATGAATTATTCAAACTCCTATCTAGCCAGTGGAGAGATGAATCACTATCTTACCGATTAATATGATGTATTTAGTTAATTTTACACTGCTAGGCCTCACTGCAAGCCTGTTACTTTACAGTCATCTCTAATTTCAAAATGCATTGTCATTTAAAACAAATAAGAATAAAACCGAGTTTACTAAGGTTATTGGACTCTCCTGGCATCTTATCAGTGAAAACAAGTCCATTTTTTACACTTTGACAATGAATGAGTGCACTGTTTAAAGTCTGGCTTTGATTACTGACTTAAATACAGTTTCCCTTTACTTGGATTACTGATTGGATAAGTAAAAGCAATGAGCAGGGAGTTAGGAAAATAATATATCATCCTGTTAGTGGGGTTAGTGGGAGTTACCAAGGTCACACGAACAGCAGATACGCAGCTGGATTATGACTTCATATTGTAATTAACTGTCAAAACTAGTAGACATGCATGCATGGGTAACCTCTTCCTCCCAGATGAAGGTGATCCACTTCATACATTATGTAAAGGTTCAAAGGTTTGCTGATGCTGACCTCTAGTAGCACTATGACTAAACTGCATGTGGAATGTATTGTACTTCATTTCTGCTGTATGAAATTTAGAAGGGTTACCACCTGGAGGTTTGAAAACATGTTTGATAACATCAGTGTCACTGAATCACGGCCATGAGGCTTTCATTTATTGTCTGCGGTACAGGTTTTTTTTTATTTGGCCAAAGTAAAATTATTAGCATTTGTGCAAATCTCACTTTGGATTCTATTTTTTTTTAGGTGAAAAGAAAAATGTAAAATTAAATAAATAAAACTTTGGGACTAAGGGGTTAACTGAATATGCACTCAGGTCTCTTAAGCGGGTAAAACACACAGCATCTTACTGAATGGAAATGTTTACCAAATTACAGAGCATAAATCCTTACATGGAAATGTTCGCTTCACAAGTCCCAAATGGAAAAATGCTTGTGTGTTTGTGTGTGTGTGCGAGAGAGTATGTTTGTTTGCTGCCTAGCAACAAGTGATGCATGTGCAAATTAGGAAAGTTCCTGCTTTATTTGCTCATGCAAATCATTGTAAAGTATCTGTTATGAAGCCAAAAGTGTTACCCAATAAAACAAAAGGGCTGCTGAAAACTGCTTTCCTGGTTTAGATCAGTTAAGTGTACAGAGGTTAAAGCTTGTCACCTGGTTACATGCTATGTAATCACTGTACATGGACGTGATTGTCTTGTAAACCTTCACAGTATTCTTGATTATATTCAGATTTATATTCTGCTTTCTATTATAGTTGACCTACCTGCTAAAATCAAGCTCATGTTGGTTCACCACAAATTCAATTCAATTTAATCTGGTCTGTTTTGATATGAGTAGATGCGGTGCAAGCTCCAATGATGCCTCTTGGACACCCATCGAACTCTGTTTTTTATTGGTTGCCATGGCTGGAATCTGATTGGACCAACACCCGCCAGCAGCTGTAAAACCACAGCTACCACAGGGTCTGTGTCCTATTATATGGGCTTTTAAAGGGAAGAAGCCAGAAAAAGTCTTTAGTGCATGACCTTTGAAGGGTCCATGTAAGATTTGCAACACTTCTGCCTGACTTCATCTTAACTTTATGTATATATATATTTTTATTTTATTTGCTTTTGGTTTTCAAGCACAAAGTTAAAACACATATAGTATATACTGCTACTTATGCACAGATGCTCATTTTCTATGGTTTTGACATCTGAAAGTTGTATATATCCTCGCTGTTTGCAGTTTTGTATTTATTTCTATTTAATACAGACCATTATATGGAATCTAGCCTCTTTGCTGCAAGTGCTCCACCCAGTGGCCACAGACGTTTAAATTTCAACTATACATCATGTCGAGAAATGTTTTAGCACATGACAGAACTTTTTATTGATGAAAAAGTAGAAAATCTCTTTTTAAAAAAAGTTCTTATGCATTTCTATTTTTGTGCCTTTTAAGTAGAACGAAAAGAACTGCTTTTATAGGCTTGCTCTGTCTTAATCGTTCTTTCAGTATTTTTTGGCCATAGTTTACATCTTATATATGTATAAAAATATGTATTTTTGAATTATTGTAAGATCATAACAGAGCTATTATACTTTTGTATTTTCTTAAATCAGTTTTATTTTTGTTTCTGTTTTCTTGTTTTTAAAATTCAGATTCAGTCAGTTTCCTGATCGGGTTTGCTCATTTTAGTTTAGTTTTTATTGTTTAAAATTTTTTGTTTAAAAATTGTAATACTATATAGAGGACATATGCTGAAGTCAAGATTCAGGAAAATCTGCATAGGTATTAAAATAAAAAAGCACCACTTTTTGAAGCCAGTACTTTAAGTCTTGCAGACATAAGTATCAGGTCATCAAAGCCTCATCAGGCAAGCTGTAATAACAAACTTTACCAAACTGACAAAGAGGAAAACTAATGATATTTATTTTCTCTAAATAGATTTTTAACGTTTTAGTAAATTTCCACATTTTACAAAAATCATCTCAGTTAATTTTTATTATTTTTAAGGGCCACTTTTTATTCTTATTTCAGTTAACAACAATTTTTGCACATCTAGTTTTAGTTTATGTTTGTTTAATTTTAGTATAATAACCTTGAACTGAACGTTTGACCTTTTGACTATATGCAGTGACATTTATATTTATCTTTAATGTGTGCCTTTATTCAAACTGTGAGGATTTTTACTATTATTATGAATAATAATAATATTAAGAAGAAGAAGAAGAAGAAGAAGAAGAACGATTTTAAAAAAGAAGAAACTTTATTATTAATGGGCGCGTAAGAGTCATACCTTTTGGTATAACGAGGCTACCGTACACGCTTTCAGTTCCGTCATGTGACGGAGGTAAAAAATGTCAACATCACTCTGCGCTTGATTGCCACAATAACAAATGAGCACCATAACGTGGCGTTTCTTTGTGCGCCAAAATTAATATGCTCTACTATAACTAACACCTTGATGTTAGCAATCCGGCTGTCGGCTGTCATTGCACAGGTATGTCGTTTTGCTTACTTATCGGGATACTTTAGCCGAGCTAACTGCTAGCAATAGCAGAGTTTTGGATGCCTATGTCAGTTAGCGTGTCTCTAAAGCTTTGAACGCTAACTACATTAACACGGAAAAAGTGCTTATTAGCCCGAGGCTGTGGTATAGTTGTCTGTAGTCGTCTTTTGTTTTTATCAAATCCGCTGAAACAACAGCACGAAACGTACTGAACGCGTGCAAGACAAGCTTTTCTGTTTTTAATTTCCGTGAGTTGTGTACTCAGGACTATTTCTTGAATTCTTACAGGATGGCTGCACTTCAGACGGGCCACTCTCCTCTCGTACATAGCTTGGCCACGCTTCTCCGAAATAACGGTATGTGCCAGTGTGACACTGTTCCCTTTCCGTACAAGATCCGTCCAAAAACAGCAGCATGACACAGGATCATGAGGCGGCTAACTCATGTTGACAGGTTCAGGACCATCCAGGTTCGCTCTGTGAGGAAACATAATAATCTAAGAGCCTTCAACCCTTCCCCCCACCCCAAAAGCTGATTGCGCTTTAAGCTATTTCAACAGACGATGTATGAGATAATAACTGAGCCAGCCTAATCCCCTATTCATTAATAATGTAGGGGTTTTACAGTCTGTTTACAGATAATGTTTTCCTTTTAATTTGTCTGAGGAGTTATTTGAAAGGGGGTGTTATATTATTGAGAGAAATCAACCATCCATCTATTGTCTTCCACTTATCTGATGCTGGGTCACATTCACAGCAGCCATACTTTCGAGTCCCTCCTGGGGGATCCAGAGGCGTTCCCAGATTTAACCATGCACGATAAAGAAATGCTGTTGTTTTAAATGAAAGAAATCTGTCAATAAGCATTGTGTGCTTAAATTGTAAGAAATACATGTGTAAAGTTTCAGAACAAGATTTAGTTGCTCATCGCTGAGACTGTCCTGTAATTATAAAACTAAGTTTTCGTTAATTTATAGAAAATAGGAAATCATTTTCTGTGCTTTTCATTTTCTGTGATTTTCAGTAAAAATGGCATCAAGGTAATTTTTACTATGGGCCCGCTGTAAAAAGAAGTTCCTGGAGCAGATAGTGCTAAATTTAAACAACCTTTTCTGTCATTTAAATGTTTATCTATTACTTAATTTCTGAATGTCCATGTGGGAGGTTTTTATCACTAGAACAAAAACTTATAAACTTATTAAAAAAATTGATAAAAAGTCCAAAATTTATGCCCTCCTTCACATTTTTCGAAACTGTCCAGTGGAGCCTTTGTTGTAACGATTCTGTGCCCGGGCCTTAAGTAATTACCTCACCTCTAAGGCACAGTCCAGGTAAAGGGTGTATTCACTGCCTTACTCTTTTGGTTGTTACCCAGAAGTCATGACCACAGGTGAAGGTTGTGGACGTAGATGGATCAGTAAATCGAAACTGTCTTCACCACAACGGCCTGGTTCAACAGCCGGGTTTCTGCTGACGCCGCGCTAAACCGTCTGTCGAGCTTCCCAACACTCGTGAATGAGATCCCATGATATTTGAACTCACTCGCCTTGAGGCTGCCTCTCTTTCCCAACCCAAATAGAGCATTGCACTGTTTTCCCAGCAGTGAACCGCTTCGTCAGACTCAGAGTCGCTGGCTTTCATGCTCGGCTGCAAACCGCTCCAGTGCATGCTGATGGTCATGCACTGATGAAGCCAACAGAACCACATCATCACCAAACAGCAGGGATGCTATTCTGAGGTTCCTCCTGTCCACAGAACTCTCCAATATGAACTAAATACATGAATGAGAGTGGTGTTAATAGTTCACTGATAATGATTCATTTTCAGAAATGCAAATTATTTAGCCGACATCAGACCACTAACAACAGTATAATACGGTAGTTTGATTATGATTTTTTGTGTGTCTAACACACTCAGCCATTTGCCAAGTTTGTGATCACTAAAGCCTTTTTTCCACTGGCACCTACTCTGCACAGTTTCTGCATTTTTCAGTTACAAGTACCATCTCAATGTGGGTGGGGTCGTTACAGCAAGGCTGCCCAAACATCTCAAGACCTCAGTAGTATGCGCCACAAACACAACACATCAAGTGAAGGTTTTGGTGGGAGGCGTGTGTAAACACTTCCCTTGTTACCAGGTTTAAAAAATGGCAGGTTTGAGTCTTGGGAAGGAGTCGCACTCGTGTCTCTTTCAGTGTAGTCGCTGCCTGGCCGATTAGCGGCATGCCGTCCATTGACGTCACATTTTTGGCTCAGATTGGCTCGCTTAGAACCGGGGCCAAAGTGATACTAAAAAGTATGTGGTACCAGCTACTACCACCTAATGGAAAACCTTAAAAACTGAGTCGCGCTGAGTAGAAGTTGGTGAAAAAGAGGCATAGCTACCTAAATTACTGAGCTCTACTGACATCCAACAACAATAATATTCAGGTGGATGCTTCCAAATCTGTAGCACTGCATTGGAGCTACTCATTCATTCTGTAGCTGACTAACTTGCGGAGGTGGGAATCACCATACATCCCACGATACGATATTATCACGATACTTAACGCACAATACGATATTATTGCAATTTTTAAAAATATTTTGCGATATTCAGATTCTGTACATAAAGGTAAACTTTATCAATATTCATTTTATCTAATATCAAAGTCTCGCACTCAGTCTTTCTCTCATTTCAGTCAGTTTTATTGTTGAAAAACTGAACGGTTTGTATTACAGTCTAGTCCAACTGAACTGAATGCAACCATCTGGTACAATTATAGCTATTTATGAAAACTATGCAGCCCATTCAGCAACTGAAGAATTTGACAATAAATTAAAACAAAATATAATTTTACATTAAATAAAAAAAAGTTTTAAACTTAATTAAAATAAAACATGTCTTAAATTAAAATAAGTAAACTGTCATGTTTATTGCTGCCAAAAAAAAAGTTAAACACATTTGGACAGTGAAGGAATGTCAGGATTCTTGCTCAGAAAAAGGATCAACATGCTCTGAAGTCAGAGTTCCAGTCCACAAAAACCTTTTTTGTAACAAAATATCGATTTCTGCTGTCCCTGTATCGATACATTATTAGCAAACAAAATATCACGATACTACACAGTATCGATTTTTTCCCCCACCCCTACTAACTTGTCACTTGTGAGTCAAATCTGGCTGATTACTTTAAGCATGAAAGCTCGCTTTCACCCTTCAGGTGACATGGTGCTGGACGGCAGCAGCACGCTGACCCTGCCTGCTGCCACCTTGCAGCAGCTCACAAGGCTGTTTGAGCAGTACTTGCTATCCCGGAGCCAGCAACACGGGTTCCTCGCACTGCCCTCCCACCCAGCTGACACCGCTTCGCTGCTGCAGCTGCAGTTTCTGTTTGACATCCTGCAGAAGACCGTTTCCCTCAAGGTTGGTTTTAACCCAGAACTTGGTTCTTTCACATTGAGTCCCAAAAAGTTGGCCCTGCCAACTAATTTCTGACTCGCTGTGTGTTTGCAGCTCATCAACCCGCTGGGTGTGAGGCTCAAGTCTGTGTTAAAAATTTTCCCTTTCAAGTCTCTGAAGTGTTTGGAGGTAATGTGTGAATACTTCCTACTTTCACTTCTTGTTGTTTAAGGTCACAGGTCTTTTACATTATAACTCGTCCCTGCTTGTTCTTCCTCACCAGCTGAAGAGAATCCCCCCTCACTGTCTCGAGGGCCTCAGAGGAATTTACTCCCAGCTGGAGGTTTTTACCTGCTCAAAAAGCCTCAGTTCCTTGGAGGTACTCCCAGCCGGTAGCATGAGCAGGTTTCATGAGAGGACCAAAAAGCTCAGTGATTTATATGATGTGCATTTTTAGGAGCTGCTCTCTCTGTGTGGAGGTGATCTGAGCTCAGCACTACCGTGGCTTGAACTTCACACCCTGAACTTCAGCTACAACTCCATAGTTTGCCTTGACCAGTCACTGGTGAGACAAGCAAATACACAGATGTGTCATTACTGATTCATAAGCATAAGGTTTCTATCCAACCTCAACTTCTTCAAATCTTACAGAGTTTACTGAATGTCCTGAAATCTTTGGATCTAAGCCATAACAAGATTCAGGAGTGTGCTGAATTCCTAAAGGTTGGATTGCTATCAGCATTTGGTTACATAGAATCTAAGCTTTATTTGTTTATTCTGCAATTTACAGTAATCTTGTTTTACTTTATTTTTGCTTTCGCCCAGGCTCTGACTGAGCTGGAACACTTGAACCTGGGCTACAACTGCCTGCAGAGGGCGCCAACACTCGGTATGAGTGCTAGGGCCAAGCTGGTCACACTCATCCTCAGGAACAACGAACTGGAAACCATCAACGGTAGGAACAACTGTTATCAGTCGCAGGCTTCCCGTACTCTTCTTAAAGCCCAATTTACCTTCTCAGCAAAGAGACCAAATAGTGATGAAGCTGGTAGATGAGGAAGCAGCGTGAAGATATACAAACTTTATTGCCACTGTTTTGTAAGATAGTTTTCTTCATCACACAGAGACATTTTTAATAAGGGAAAAGAACATGAGAATTTAATTACACAACTTAATGTTTGGTCATTTTTTTCCTTTAAAACCAGTGCTCTTGAACTTGTGCATGAGTTTGAATTCACTTGCATCATTGGCATCTCTCATCAAAACAGGCGTGGAACAGTTGTCTTCTCTCCAGCATTTAGACCTGGCCTACAACATCCTGCTGGAGCATTCCCAGCTGGCTCCTCTCTCCCTGCTGCACTGCCTCAACACAGTAAAGATGCACACATGCACACATTTATCCTTAGATGATCAAATTTACATGACACTTTGTTACTGCTCCCAGTGAGGTCAAGCGATTAGGGCTCATTGTTTTTAAATCTGCTTGTTAGCAGGTTTCTTCAACCATTTTGGATGGATTTGCATGAAAACGTTACAAAAGTGGGGCTGGGCTAAACTGCTGGAATTCACCAGGATCCAGTATTTGTTTTTTGTTTTTGTTTTTTGAAAGAGTCTGTAACATTGCGATACAGAGGAAGCATTTTACCTCACATCTCTAGAAAATACTAATGAGGTTGACTTTGAGGTCCCCCAGCTGCCTGAGCTTATAGCGGCATAACTAAACAATGGTTTAAAGGTGCAATAGCCATTTTCTGAGTTTATGTTATAGAAAAATAAAGTTGTACTCATCAATATACACAGATTAGTGTGTAATTACATCTTCCAACAAACTGATGTGTTCTTATAAACTTAGATTTAACCCATTAAAAATGCACAGGCGCCGGCACTGGTTTGTGCCACAAACATCTTGAATACAGTGGACGTCACTGTTCTGCCTAATCATATTTTATCTACGTGGTTAGAGACTGGCCACATACATCCCAAAGAAGGAGAGAACTCGTAGCCATTCCCATGCTGTTCAGGCAAATTTGAATTTGTATATGCACCTTCAGACTCTAGATATGAAGGTTCATACTTTGTGTTTTATCGTCTAAGAAGGGGTCCCCTCCACTGACAAACTGAAAACAGGAAGGAAGGAGGCAACACCACCAGTATCTTAATAGAATATCATCCTCTTCTTCCTCACCTCAAGCCCCTGCAGAACTGAAGTCAGGGCCCTAACACAAAAAACCTGGCAACAGATTAGATGCAAAATCCCCCCATTTCTGTACAGCTGATGAAAGCTGGATGAACAATGACAGCTGGTTATAAGCTAATGTTATGCCAGCTAATGTTAGGCTTTAGCCCTGTGACACAGTTTGATTACATTCCCACATTGTATGGCAGTTTATTCACTAAGTTTCACTAACAGCAGCTAACAAAGGCTAACCGAAGCTAACAGCAGCAAAAACACTGACAGAAACGTTCAGGATATCTTGAACAACTCACCTCAGTATCGCGCTAATCAAATAGAAGTAAACTTCATTGACTCATCGACTTGTATCAGACTCTTTTCACAAAGATTTATAGCCTCACCCACAGTAAATAGGCATGTACATATATTGACAGCTGAGGTAAAGTGTGGACTGACAATCTTTACGATTTGATATCCCTGTGTTGGTCCTACATCATCATCATAACAATAGTGGTCCAGCATTAACGTCGCAGCTGACCAGTGGCATCTGAGCACTTAGCTAACATTAGCCAGGAAGTTAGCTAATGCTAATAAAAGAGTTGAATTCAGTTAACTTCAATCAGCAGTCTACTGACATCTAATGGTGAGGTTTTACACAAAAAACTTTAAAGTCATGTAATCTAGCCTAAGATTTTCTGCCTCCTTGTCTCAAACTGGGAGGTTTTTTTTCCATAGGTGAGTAGCTAAGAATGCAAACTCTACTGTCTTTTTTCAGTTGAATCTGGAAGGAAACCCACTGTACTTCCAGAAGACCCACCGCACCTCCACAGTCAGACACCTCTCGCCAAAAGCTGCCAACACCAGAGTGAGTGATAAGAATTGTAACTGAATGTATTATGCATATATATACTTTTAAAGTTTACCTTACATTTCCAAAGAAGGATGGAAATGTGATGTGAAAGTATTGTTTTTAAGTTCTAGTAGCCTCTGGGTCATCTGTTCTCCAATTTGTCACAAAGTGCAGCTTTGCTATTCACACAAAGGTTTGAGCTTTGCCTTTCTTGTTTTCACCCAAAATTTCAGGCATTCCCTTTTTTCTTTCTTTATAGCTCAAACTTGATGGCACCCTACTGTCCTCATCTGAAATATCAGTGAGTCTCACTCTTAACATCACTTCATCATCTCACAGTTTAAAAGCTTGATACTAAAGCAGATTCTCTTCAGAGTGACTCAAAAATTCATGCGGTGTAAATTGTTGCTACTTGCTACATTTATTTACTTTGTATTAGGGCTGCTCAATTAATCGAATTGTTTTTTTTTTGATCAAGGTCTTTTTATTGAACAAAGAATTGCTTCCAACAACAATTATGGCAATATTAACAAACAGTCCTGCCCCCCCCCTCCCCCCCCCCCCCCATCCAGAACTGTGTAACTAAAACCCAGCCAGAGAGGAAAGAAGAGATAAAATAAAATAAAATTACAGATACAAAGTAAATAATAAAATAAATGAACAACAGCAAGGGGAAAAAAAAACAACAACAAAAAAACCAAAACAACAAAAAAACCCAAAAAAAACCCCACTCACACGCACATTAAGCAATAGTATCCAGACTTAATCTTTCAAAGTAAGTAAGAAAAGGTTGCCATGTGTCATAAAACCTCTGAACCGAACCTTTTACAGTGTAGCGGATCTTTTCCAGCTGAGTATAGTACATGACATCCTTAACCCATTGCCCATATACAGGTGGAAGTGGCTCTTTCCATTTCAATAATATCATTCTATGGGCCAAAAGAGTGCAGAAGGCCAGAAGATCAGAGTGTGATTTGGAAAGACTAGCATCACAAGGCGCCACCCCAAAAATAGCTATAAACGGGCAGGGTGCAATTGGAACATCAAATATGTTGGACATGGTTTCAAATATGCTTTTCCAAAAGCTACCCAGTTTTGGACATGCCCAGAACATGTGAAATAGGGAAGCAGGCTCTCGTTTGCACCGGTTACATGTGGGGTCAAACCCATCCTTGATTTTGCTCAGTCTAGTTTTAGACCAATGGAGACGGTGAACAACTTTGAACTGAATCACCACATGTTTAAGGCAAATAGATGACGAAGAAATTCTATTGATTATCTTATGCCAAGTCTCATCTGCAATCCGTTGGCCAAGATCACTTCCCCATCGTTCCCTAAGTGATTGCAATGTGGACAGCCTAAAATCACTTAACAGCTCATAAACATCACTTATAACCCGCTTAGCATTTGGTTTAAAATCAAAAATATCATCCAAAAGGGATGGACATGGACAGGACGGAAAGCAGTCAGTATTAGAAGCAACAAAATTCCTGAGTTGTAGATACCTGAAAAAGTGTGACTGAGGGATCTTGAACTTGTTCACCAGCTGTTCAAATGAGGAAAAGATATTGTCCGTGAAAAGAGCAGTCATTGATGTTATTCCAAGCTTTGTCCATATGTTAAATGCCTTGTCCGTTAAGGATGGGGAGAACATGCAATGTCTATGCGGTGGTGCATTAAGAGAGAGTTCAGTCTGTTTAAAGTGCCGTCTGAGCTGATACCAATTAATCGAATTGTAATCACGATTACGATCTGGGCTTTCAACGATCATTAAAAATGACTGAGCCAATTATTAGCCCCTCCCTCGTGCTTTACTCTCGCGCTGCTCCGTGTGGCAAATCGAGCGCACCTCTCTGCATTTCGAACACGCGTCACAACACTGAGAGCAGCGGTCCCCAACCTTTTTTGCGCCACGGACCGGTTTATTTCCGACAATATTTTCATGGACCGGCCTTTAAGGTGTCGCGGATAAATACAACAAAATAAAACTAGTACCGGTACCAAAAAAAAGAAAATTTATTCATAACACACGTGAAAAGACCCAGGAAAACAGAGTAAACAATAAAAACGATAACAAAATAACGTTGAAAGCCGATTAAAAACCCTGAAAACTATACATTTCACACCTGAGCCTCTACTCTCGCGGCCCGCTACCGGTCCGAGGCCCGGGGGTTGGGGACCCGGGGGTTGGGGACCCGGGGGTTGGGGACCGCTGATTAAGAGGTCCCCCAACTCTAAGCAGAAGTTATTTGGAGAGGAGAGTGACTGCCATTGGTTGAAAAGAGAGGTAAAAAAAACTTCAGTGGTGTGGAAACATTATGGGTTCGCGGAGTCAGACGTGGATCAAGTAGACATAGTGTGTAAACTTTGCTACAGTGTCGTAGCTGCACCACAGAGCAACACTGCAAAGTTCACTAAACATAGATGTTTACATTTTTCATTTATTTTTTATATTGCAAATATTTGCACTGTTATCAGTATTTGCACACTATTTTATATTATTTTTTGACAATCTTTAAAGCCATCATTCAATACATTGTTATTGTTAAATAAATATCGTCAAATAATCGAGATCTCAATTTCAGTGAAAATAATCGTGATTATCATTTTTGCCATAATCGAGCAGCCCTACTTTGTAGCAAGGTATAATCTACATTTATTTGCACTGTATTTGGAAAAGAAAATGTGGAATTAATACTTAAAATCATTTGTGGTAGTAAAGTTGGAGTACTCTTCTCTGCAGGTTCTGCCAAAACCAGGGCCGCTGATGGTCCAGGTGCAGACTTTGCCTTCAGGTTACACCATGCCTGCAGAACGCAGTTACCAGGAAGCATCTAGTGGGATGGGGGAGCTGAGTGACAGCCTGTCCGTCGGCGAAGCGGTTGTCTCAAACCTTCGCAGAAGGAAAAATAGGGTGGGAGTGATGCTCTTTTGGGTGTTGATATGCTTTTTTTAGTGCTTTTCTCTGATATTTAATGAAAAATTGTCAATTTTTGTTTCAGAGTAAGGTGAAAGTGCGGAGGGCCAGTATATCCGAACCCAGTGATACTGATTATGAGTCCAGACCCTTGTCCTCCACACAGGGTTTGTTGTCAAAACATGTTTGCCGTCTAAAGTTTCAACATAAAGGCAAAAATTATGATTTACCTTGTACTGTAGTAATGGAGTATGCTCTTGTTAAATATTGCTAAAGTATCAAATAACCTTATCATATGCTCAACTAAGAAAAGTCATGCAAAGTCCAAGACTAAAAGTATAGAGGTGGATACGAGCATGAATGTTTGTTTTTTTTTGTTGTTTTTTTTCTGTTCTTTTTCCTCTTCTAGGCATCGTCCTTCAGCACCAGCAGGAGATTGAACGCATGTCCAGCTTCAGGGAACAACTCGGAGAAGACTGGCTAAGATATGAACACCATCTAGATGGAGCTTCACCCTTAACGCTCACCACCACTGTTAACCAGCAAACCTCCTGCTCTCAAACCCTCTCCAACGGCCTCACCACCACCATCGCTACTACCACTACATCTATCCCACAGCAGCAGCCATTGCCGCCGTCTTCCCACAAGGTCCCGGAAGTCCTCCCACCACCTATTCTTTCCTCTGAACCCAGAAATGAGGCCTCTGACGTGGATGCAGACCTGGAAATGGAGTCCACCTTGCAAGGTGGTCAGACCCCTCAGCTGACAGAGTCCACCTTGGATAACAGCATGGTAGATGGGCTGGTGATGAGCCAGGGAGTAGTGAGTTCACCTCAGCCAAGTCCAGAGAGCCACAGGTCTGCTAGAGCAGCAAGTGGCGAGACCAATCATGAAGAAGAAGAGGATTTAGGAGGTAGGGAGGTTGAAAATTGAGAAACATTTTAAACAGTATCTAACTCAATATGTGCTCGACTTAACAAAATGCAGTTATTCTGAAGGATAATCAGCACAAATCTCCTCCAGTTATGATCTGCTTTCTCTGACTACTACTTTTCTTTTCTCTTAGTGGACCTTTGTCACCCTCTGCTTGTTGGTGTCTTATCTGACAAAGAGGAGGGGCTTGGTGAAGGTCAGTGGCAGAGGAAGGGAAGAAGGGAGGTGTTCTTGTGCATCAAAAAGGGCTTAGTGCTTGAGATGGACATGCAGTGTGGCCAGGAGAGATGCCGTCTGGAGCTGGATAGCCTGGCTAAGGTGGAAACAACTGAGGCTGCGTGGACCCGAGGGGTATGAAAGGAGATTCTTCATCTTCATCTCTAACATCTTTACGTCTATAAAGGAAAATATAATGTTTTTATCAACTTGATAAATGACTTTGACTATCTTTCAGGATTTAGAAAATCAGTTTCCAGCTGTAGAACTTTACTTTGACTACATCAGCAAGGACAAACGAAGGAGACGCTACGTCCTGTTAGATGATGACCCTCAGCAAGCACTGCAGGTTAGCTGAAAAACTCTCACACATTTAAATTCATGCACACAAACTTCTGTTGCCAGGAGTGGTTGTTTGTGCTGTCAATTTTCCCACACATCAATGCGGATGACGTGCAAGGTGCGTACAATGAAGCAGTGTACGTAAATAAGAACACCCACCCACTGACTTCTTGGGACATGCTGTAGTTGTCTGGGCATGTTCACAGGCTGTCCTCTGCTCAGTCCATGTTACCTTTGTGTACCTGACGACAATCAACAGCAGTACAATCTAAAACCTGTGTCAGATGAAATGTTAAAAGCAGAAAGCTGTTCAGTTAATATGTAATGTATGTTTAAATACACACATAACTGAATTACGTGTAAAACCAAACGAGCACCTTGAGGTTCTACTTAAGGAAAGAACTAAGAATGACTGCTAGTTTCAGAAATTTGTCAAACGTAGTAGTTTATGGAAACCCATTCTAATATTTTCTCGAGTTCTCCTATCCTGTTAAGACAGGGGTGTCAAACTCAAATACACAGTGGGCCAAAACTCAAAACTGGAACAAAGTCGCGGGCTAACGTTAATATTTATTGAAATATATTTATTCCTCCAGATATAAGAATGAATCTTTTCTAATGGACTCAAAAACGTTTTGCTGAAAAACTGAATATGGAACAAGCAAAGCTTAATACTAAACAATATATATATTAGCTGTATAATACCAGTAGGCCAGCTCTGATAGTAATTTGGTGTGGCTTCGCGGGCCAAATGTAATTAGGCTGCGGGCCAGAGTTTGACGCCTATGTGTTAAGACATTTTATATAAATACTTCAGTTTTTAGCTTGCAGTCGCCTGTCAGAGAGAAAAGCAAAGAGAATGCTTGTATATCTCATGGGCTGCAGGCAGAAATGTATTATTACCACCTTTCTCTCCTCCAGAATTATTTCTTATTTTTTATTTTGCTGATCAGGTTCTGACTGACATATTGTCTAATAATAAGGTGCAGCCTGTTGTGGAGCACCGCACAAACTTAAGATGTAGCTCTCCATGACAGTCCCAGTTTCTCATGCGGCCTCGTGGGAAAATTGCCTGCCCATGTTTGATATGAGAATCCTCTATTGTAACAGTATATCTGTGACATAAAATAACACAAAGCATTATAGGTACCCTTTAATTTTCTATATAATTTTTTTGTGTAGTTACAGGAAAAAGTTAATATTGTCTGGAATGTGTGGAGAATGCTTGTATATCTCTGAACTGCTGTAAAAAATGTATTATTACCACCTTTGACTCCTGCAGAACTGTTTAGTGAGCAGAAATGTCTTGGTTTTCCTGCTTGTTAACAAACATTTTTTTTTTTTTTGCTGACCAGGCTCTGACTGACATACTGTCTAATGTGGTGGAGGAAAACCAACGCCGGGTTTCTGAGCTCTGTCACAGCTGCATTCGCCTGCAGTGCCTTCGCTGCAGGTCAGAATTCATTCTTCAGGGAGGGGACGATGAAGAGGAAGCCGGTGAACGAACAACGAAGAGGAGAGGAGCTGTGATGCTATCAGAAGGTGTGCAGGAACAGGACGGGGAGGAGCTGATAGAGGCACAGTGGGCCAGCAAAGGTGAGAGTGAGTTCCTGCAGCGTTCATCGTCAACAGTTGATAAACAGACACAGGAAGAGGCACTCAGTAAAGTGAGTGTTATATGTATATAACACTCCAGGCAGATAAAATCAATATTATTCTTTCTTTAAGTATTTTTGCATGTTTTCTCTTTAAATTGGCATCCATAAAGTTAAAATGTGCAGAGGAAAAAATGTACAAACAGCAAAAAGAGTTTAAGAAAAACCTTTTGATCTGTTTGCACTAGCCAGATGTTTGGAGCTGTTTTGAAATGGGGAAAAATGCACTTAAGGCAACAAAATGCACTTTTGTTAAAAAAATACAACAAAAAAAATAGAAAACTGCCAAACCAAGGTGATATCTGGCTTTAGTTTATAGCTGAATCTGTCATCGTCACATGTGAGAGGAGCCCACACACACATGTGCACAGACATGCACACTACAACACTCATTCTGATTCATCCATGAAACTGAGTCATCCCTGATGAATCATGGTCACTCTCACGAACTAAACTATCCTTAAATAGCCAAGTACTAGATGTTTCTAGATGAGGAGATTTTATTTATAAAGCACCTTTTGTATACAAAGAGAGATTAAATGTCTTGCACAGAGAAATTAAATCGTTCCAAAAAAAGCACAGACAGGTCTATAAAGAGGTAAAACAATCTTGTGCTCATTTCCAGCTCCATATGTTTTTTCTTAGACTCTCCTAGAGTAGCTTTGCATGATTAACAAAATAACCCTTAGTTCTCTTTGAGCCCTAAGCTTTCTTTTTTTAGCCAGTGCTTTTCAAACTGTGGGTCAAGCAATAGTGGTGGGATACATAGCTACAGCACGTCGTCGGTGGAAGACCAGGGTCAAAATACACAATAAATTGAATGATAAAAATAAACGGTGAAGAGTTTGCTGCTGCTGTCTTGCTAACCTCAGGTTATTAAAGTTCAGCTGGGCTGGTTCTTTATTATTAATGAAAATGGGTGGTGAGTAAATTATAGGTTTACTTATTTTCACAGGCAAACAGGCACAAAGCACTGTGAACAAAAAGATGCCATTTTGGTCATAATGGCCAATAAAAAGATATAATAAAGGGCAGTTTAAACTAAAATGAGCAGTTTAAACATAAATAAATGATAATAATTCAATAATCCGGTGGTGGGTGTGAAGCTTTACTTTTTGGACTCTGATCTAGGGGATGGCCAAAATGTCTCAGAATCACTGCTTTAAGCCAACTTTCATATACATTTCTATACCCTGCAAACAGAAGGTCTGTGAGTCAGGAGGAAACTAAGCCAAAAATGTCCACCATTTTTATCTTGTTTATCAAGATAAAAATGGTGAATAATGCAGTAAGATAATGAATAATGCTATAATAGTAAGAGGCAGATTTTTTTAATGATTAATATATGTGGGTCTGCAGGTTTTGTGCTACCATAAAAACCAAAGCAGAAATGACACAAGGTCACACATTGCGAGTACCAAATTCATTTGATTTCAGAGTACTTGCCAACTATCAGTTTCCCATGATTTCACAAGACAAAATGTTAGTTTTAGACAGCCTCTCTCGAAGCGTCAAACACGTTATCTCGTGGATTCCATAGCCAAGAGTTCCCACTTCAGCAGGATGCAGATAATAGTCATCATTCCAGCAGCCTCCTACCCGCAATCCAACCAAACCTGACATTAAGACCTGCACGGGCTTGTACAGACTGTGTTCAACAAATGTTTGGAGAGTTTTTTTTGGAACCATACACCTTTTGTTAGTGTGCTTAGTCTGTGGTTCTGCTGACATTTTGGGCAACAAAAGATTTTTTCACGTTGCACGTGTCTGGACGTAGACAGTTGTTTGCCTGTGGGTTACAGAATACACTCCTTGTAGATAAAATATAATCTCCTTTGACCTGAAACATATCCATGCATGTTTTCTGTCACTCTCCTCTGTTGTTTTCAGATTTCTTTTAAACATCCTGTTATTCTTGAGTACAAAACCTAAGTTCAAACAGGTTTATTATACAACCCTTGTCTTTTTGTATCTTGACATGAAAAATATGTAACAACATATCTTGATTAAAAAACAATACATCTTGATTTCCATACAGTTGTTACAGTAACTTTGTTAAACTGGACCTATTTCTATCTCTTGGATATTACAAGAGAAGCTCTGCATGAGTCACAGGTTAGAAAAGTCGTATCTTTTACCGCGTCTTGGTGTAGCTACTCCATTCATCTACTGAATGAAGAAAGGCCTTTTAGTTCCTTTCTCTTCAAGGCCACCCTCCCATTAAGCCTACTCTTTTTCTCAAATTTGCTGCCCCTCGCAAACAGAAGGTTTGAACAGCAGGTTGCCAGGGCTTCTTTAGCCTGTTTTGGAGAGCCTCACCAATAAGCTTATATAGAGGTACAGCCTGTTGTGGAGGGCCTCACCAGTAATCTTTAAAAGAAGTGCAGCCTATTGTGGAGGGGTACACCAAGAAATGTAAGAATAGGTGTGGCCTGTTTTGGAGGCCCACACCATTAATCTTATAAAGATGTGCCGCTATCTGCAACAGTCCCAGTTTCTCATGATCCAGATATACTGACCTCATTATTTGAATATTTTTTTAGCAACGTTTAATATGAGATTGCATCATTGTAATAGTGTTTTTATGACATAAAATAAGGAAAAACCTTACAGGTCCCCTTTACTATATACTTTTTGTGTGTATTTACAGGAAAAAGTCAGATTTGTCCAGAATGTGGCAGTGACCATGTTGTCCAAGTGGCTGTTCAAACGTCTCCCTACAGCAGTACACCCATCCAGCGTTCATTCAGGACCGACAGTGACGATGACCATCGGGACATAACTGTGAGCATGCAAAGTGCTAATAAGGTATTTCCCATATGTTAAATTATTCACTGTCTTTTGCCATGTCTCCTGCGGTAATTGATTTTCAGAATTGTTAATGTTTTCTTTGTTCTACATCAGGATGATTACACAGATGCTAGTAGCAGCAGCAGTCCCATCCCAGAAGCTGTTACCGCAGCAGAAGAGTCCATGTTTGTCACTGCCCAAGGAAGCTCTTTCTTCATTGGAGATAGTCCAAGTCAGACCAGTCACCTTTCCTGCAACTCAGTGTGCCAAAGTAGAGAGGACCTAGCAGGCAGCTACCACTACACCACTACTGGTGCTACACCACCTCAAGTGCAAGCACAGCCTGCAGAAAGGT
Organism: Diplotaxodon limnothrissa; assembly: GCF_057381915.1. Classification (NCBI taxonomy): domain Eukaryota; kingdom Metazoa; phylum Chordata; class Actinopteri; order Cichliformes; family Cichlidae; genus Diplotaxodon; species Diplotaxodon limnothrissa. The sequence continues at coordinate 22,736,865 of NC_140617.1, read as the reverse complement.
CCACCCCTAATGGTGAGTCTGCCCTTTGAAGACAATGCAAGTAATGAGGGTCCAGGTTCATACATTAAATCCGCGTCTATGTCGTTTGAGCTGTTCAGCCAGTAGATTTCAACCCAGGACAGGACTTACTGTGACAGAAAGACAATACTAACCTGACATTTAACTACATACACAAAATGGAAATACACTAAGGTCTTAAAATAGGAATTTTAACAAAACATTTAGAACAAATAAAATAAATTCAATACAACAATTCAGACTACTAATGAAAGTTGCATGTAAGTAGTAGGTTTTCACTTGAATAGGGTTCAGCAGATTGCATCACCACTAATCTTTTTTTAACCATATGGATTTAAATTTAGGAACCAGTTCATGTGTTTTTCTCTTCAGATCAAACTGTCTTAGCCTCCCTTCCTCCTCCTCACTTTCAAACATCATATAAACACAAAAATAACTAAAGCATAAAATTAAATGTTCAGGCCTTTGTTTTCTCTTTGTTTTTTGTTTTCTTTGGCTCATGGCACAATATTTGGATACATGTTACACTGTGACATTTGTATATGCTCACATGTTATTGTTTATTACAGTACCCTAACTACTGGTTTCGGTGTGTACTGTACTTCACAATGGCCATTTGAATTGTGTGGTCTGTAATGGGATGATTAAAGGGAATCATTTATTACACCCACATACAGGTAAAAAACAAAAAAAGACAGATTGAGTGACAGAATCACTTTAGGACCACACATGTGGCACACTAATTAAAGTGGCCTTGTGGATTTTGCTGTGTGGGGAAGGTAAGAGGAGCTGAGAATTAGATATAATCAGATACTACAACGAGACGTTCCCTATAGCCTGACATTCACAGTCATCTAGACCTCCAAAGCGAAGCTGATTGGATAAATTATCTGTCAACAGGGTATCCTGGAAGATTAAATAAGCAATTGGTGTTGTTGTTGTTTTTATGATTAGTTCATTGGGTGCATAGATAAAACTATAGTCATAAAATGTATATATAATGAATTCACATATGTTGTTTTTTTTAAAGATATTCATGGACTTTGAGATGTATTCTTTATTTCTTTATTGTATCACAAACTCATGTGATTTAGGATTTTATAAATGTCTGTTATTTATGTCGGGGGAGGGGGGGGCTTTTAGACAGTCTGTGTTTGTGGATGAACAACTTCATTAACTTTGTACTTACTAATATTTAAATGTTTGCTATCACCTGGCCATGGACTACGACCAGGTGGTGGTTTATTGAGAGTCACACCCAAATGTGGAAAGGCTGAGGGTGGCCACAGGCTAAAAGGCTTCTCCGTTTCCTCTTACAATCTTTCCTCTTATAATATTTGTAAATGTGAATGCCGAAGTTCTTATTAATACTTTGGATTTAAGTGGTTTAGCACCCATTAGACTGTTTAATCATTTTGAATTGAGCATGCTGTTGTTTCTTTTGTCTAGCTGTTAGCTTGTTACCTTTATTACGATAAAGGGCGATTGTGGCTCTAGAGTTCGTCTTGTAATCGGTAGGTTGCCGGTTCGAGCCCCGGCTCCGACAGTCTCGGTCGTTGTGTCCTTGGGCAAGACACTTCACCCGTTACCTACTGGTGGTGGTCAGAGGGCCCAGTGGCGCCAGTGTCCGGCAGCCTCGCCTCTGTCAGTGCGCCCCAGCTGTGGCTACAATGTAGCTTGCCATCACCAGTGTGTGAATGTGTGTGTGAATGGGTGGATGACTGAATGTAGTGTAAAGCGCTTTGGGGTCCATAGGGAAAGCGCTATACAAATACAGGACGTTTACCATTTACTTTTTGGAGCAACTCTGCAGTGACAAAAGGCAGGAAGACAGAATAACTGTTGTACCCTCGACTGAACTGTTTCCTTATTCTCTTTTTTCTTTTCGTTTTTCTTTTGTTGTGGCAGCGGGCACAATGCACAGCAGATGTTACACTGTGGCTTTTGTATACACTGCTATGAAAAAGTATTTGTCCCCTTCCTTATTTAGCAATTTTTTGGATATTTGTCATGTTTCCAATCATTAAACAAGTTTTAATTCTTGACAAAGATTACCCAAGTAAATAAAAAAAACCTTAAACTTAGAATTTATTTGATCTGAAACATATAAGCGTCACATGCAAAAAACTAAGAAATCAAAAAGGGGGCAAAGGCTTTTTCACAGCACTGTATCTTAGGCTTGTAGAGCATTTTATAGTCACTATTCCAACACTCTGTTGTCGTAAAAGAGAAATGAAGAGCTTGGTAATGAAAGCATCACTTCACCTCAAATGTCAACTCTTCTTATCAGTTAACTGCAGGCACAGTGCACATCTTTGGACGGATAAGCGAGCGCTTGTCATAAAGAGTAGTGGTTGAACTCTTTCGAGTCATGCTTTAAACCTTTCGGCTGTTAGCCGGTAGTATAGTTTTAAAAACAATACAGCTAAACATGCACCTTTTAACCGCACCCAAGTGAAATTCTGACATGCATACCCAACATACACATACATACATTTTTACATCTAAAATAACGTTGTTGGCAGCACTGTTTATTGAAGAACAAGCCAAACAGCAGTAAAATATAAGTGGAGTTTTATTGCTTCAAACTCAAATTCTGCACTTCGCGTGGTCATTGTAAAACACATCAGCAGTGGCATGTGGTTTAAACTGTTTACATCGGCTTTACTGCCTTTGCTAAAGACAGATGTAAGTCCTAATTGAAAGTGAGCGCAGACTGAGAAATATTTATGAATATTGTGTGGCACAGAAATCCTCTGAGCTGCTCTGTATCTCTGTGACAGCATCTGACTCCCCCCCCCCCCCCCCCCCCCCCCCCCCCCACATCTGGCTGCCATTTTTAGATGAACCACATGGTAAATGTGCAACAAGACAGATTGGAGTCATTGCTGGAAGTGATGGGAGAGGAATGAAAGCCTCAGAGAGGGAAGGCCGAGTCGTAATGATAGCTTTCTGTATCTTTTTTCCTCTGTGTTTTTTCCAATTGTGAGATTGCAGTTGCAGAGTCATGTAATCTGTCCTTCTGAAATGGCAGTTTTGTTCTGGAGAACTCATCCCAAAACACTGACGCACATTGAATATGGGGTTTGTTTGGGGTTTTTTTTAGCGACACAGTGCATCCATTGTTCCAGAGCACCTCTTCAACCGGTCTCTAAAGACTCGTCAACCTGTGCGTATGCTTGTGTGTGCATGCACCTCTCCCCATTTAAAAGCAGTTATCTGAAAGTTCAAAGGCTGTTTTAATCAGATCTCTGTTTGCACTCTTCTCAAATCAAAGGCCTCAGCTTTGGTCTCTGCAGATCCGTGCCCTGTTGTTTTTGATCAGCTACAACCATCCATCACAGTTCTAATAACTTCTGTTGCTGTTCTTTGGTGGATTTATTGCTCTTAAATGCCTTTCTGCATGAGGGCTGTTGGCCAGCGCTGCAGTCTGCTACAGTAAACTCTGAATATGGTTTCATAAAAACCAAGAAATACTGTATGCAAGGCTTCCCAGTGTTTCCAGGAAGCTACGCTATAACGATATTAATGTAGAATCATCTGAAAGCATAAATACAAAGCTGATTTTAGTTACTTTGTAACTTATCATGACTTAGTTTTTTTTTTCTCATATATATTTTTTAGATGATTTGGATCTTCTGTCTGAGGATTACGAGGTGGTGGACCATCGGCTCAAGCTTTTCCTGGATGTAGAAGTCTTTGAGGAAGAAGAAGAACTTCATTCTTTCCTTAAGGTTTGTGAGCCTCACACAGAGCTTAGAGCTTAAAAACCAAAGAAAAAAATGTATTATTGTATGGTTTCATAATTCACAGTAAAGAGAAGATTGAGAAAATATGTTTTCAGGGTCTTTAAATCTTTACTGGCATTAGTGTAATTCAGGAAACGCTATTGTTTCCAGACTCTATGTTAAAGCACAAGTTTGCCGGCAATGGCAGCCTATGACTGATCGCTCAATTTTGGCAGTGCAGCGTTTTTATATGTCGGTGTTATTGTTTCTTTTGTGACTGTGGTTTTAAAGGAAAAAAACAACAAAAAACTTTAGATTATCTCCCCAGTGGGGTGAAAAAAATTCCAACTTAATAGCTGGTGACAACTTTAAGACCTATTACCCTTCATCTGCGGTTTCATCTCAATCAGCCAAGACGAACTCTGACAGTAAATCTCCCAGGATCCCATTGAAGCCCCACTCTTCTTCTTCTTCTTTTTCTTCTTCCTCTTCTTTGGCTCCTTTGTGTAGCTTGTGCACTGCTGTCGTCATTAAATGTTGTTTGAGACTTCTTCGAATCACCAGGCTGTTGCTTCTCTTATGAGACACTTGTACAAAGAGCAAAAAGGACCAAGCAGCTGGAAACAGGAAGTCACACACCATTCATCTTGGTTATGTTTATTTACCCAGTGACAGGGGCTGCTCCATTTTTCACTTGTTCTCTTACTTCTTGCGTTATATTGGAGGAAATGATACAAGAAAACTTACAGAGCTTGGTTTCATCTGATAATGTGGTTGTTTAATAGTTTATTGTTGACTTTATGGTGCTCATTACAATGTTGTAAAAGAGTTTATCAGCACAGGAGAGCCTCTCTGTTCTTCTGCTAAGACAGTCAGTGTTTTCCAGCTTTTTGTCATTTACCCCCTTCTGTTTGCTTGTTTTTCTCTGGACTTTCAGATGTCAGCTGTCAAATTTGGAGAACCTGGGGAGGTTCCCTCGCTGCTGGTTGTCTCAAATCAACGTATTTATTTCCTGGAAATGACATCAGATTTGCAGTAAGTAGAGCAATTTTGTTCACACAAAGCTGATTAAGCCAGTCTTTCCCAAGTAAATCTCTGTGTTTCCCAGCATAATGGAGTTTTGTAGCATCCTTTACCCACATGTGTTTCACTTCAGCCAGTAGTGATTAGTTTGGTAGCGGTGAAGAGGGGACGAACTGTAGTGACAGAATTGGGGACAAGAGTTTCTAAAGCTCCAGATAAATCACAAAGTTTTTGTTCAAACAAAAAACAACACTACAGAGAAGGCAAACATGAATGACCGTCAGTGCCGTCTTGGAACCCATCAACTACTCTGCTTCTGATGCAAAAAGCATCTTAAAAAGCTAACAAAACATTAAATCATCATCAGATGATTGGCAATCATTTCAAGATTGTATTTCAGTAACTGTAGTCTTACCTTTCCTTCTGCAACCGAAGCTTGCTCCAGTATGATTGGTCAGTAGAGTCAGATCATAAACCAATTTTAATATAAGATAAGATAAGATAAGATAACCTTTATTAGTCCCACACGTGGGAAATTTGTTTTGTCACAGCAGGAGTGGACAGTGCAAAAGTTATGAGGCAAAAATTAGAATACAATAAGAATAAATACAGTACACAACTGTACAGAATAGAATAAAATACTATATACAGTAGAATAAAATAAAATAGATATACAATAAGATAAAAATAGAATACAAATACAAATACTATATACAACTGAGTAAAAATACAACGATGACAGAAAGGATTATTGCACTTAGTATTATTGCATATGTATGGATGTGTGTGTTTGATCAGTTAAAGTCTTTGTTGTGGAGTCTGACAGCAGTGGGGAGGAAAGACCTGCGAAATCTCTCCGTCCCACACCGTGGGTGCCGCAGTCTCCCACTGAAGGAGCTGCTCAGTGCTGTCACAGTCTGCTGCATGGGGTGGGAGATGTTGTCCAACAGGGATGACAGCTTAGCCGTCGTTCTCCTGTCACTCACCACCTCCACTGGGTCCAGAGGGCATCCTAGAACAGAGCTGGCCCTTCGGATCACCCTGTTCAGTCTCTTCCTGTCCCCAGCAGAGATGCTGCCGCCCCAGCAGACCACACCATAAAAGATAGCAGAAGCCACAACAGAGTCATAGAATTTCTTCAGGAGTGGGCCCTCCACTCCAAACGACCTGAGTCTCCGCAGCAGGTACAGCCTGCTCTGCCCTTTCCTGTAGAGGGCGTCTGAGTTATGAGTCCAGTCCAGTCTATTGTTCAGATGAACACCAAGGTACCTGTAGCTGTCCACAGCCTCAATGTCCATACCTTGGATGTTCAGTGGTTGCAGTGGAGAATGCTTGTGCCTGCGGAAGTCTACCACCAGTTCCTTGGTTTTACTGGCGTTGATCTGGAGGTAGTTCAGCTGGCACCAGTCCACAAAGTCTTATGGTCTTATTTATATAATATAAATATAACTTGAGTAAATACAAAATGCTCTTTGTAAATGATGATTTCATTTAAGGGAAAAAAACTATTTAGACCTGGGGGGGAATCAAGAGTTTGCAATAACTGGCACGTCACTGTGGGGGAATTTTGGCCCTCTCTTCTTTGCAGAATTGTTTCAATTCAGCCACATTGGACATGCTGTTTAAGGTCAATGCCAAAGCATCTTAAGTTCAGGATTTGAATCCAAACTTTGATTAGGCCACCCTAAAATCCTCATTTTGGGATTTTTAAAAAAAAAAATTTGAGTCATTCAGAGGTGCTTCAGGAACTGAACTGATAGTCATCCTCTTTCAGGATTTTCCTTACTTGAGCAAAGCAGCCCCAGACCGTCACACTACCACCACCATGTTTGACTGGACTGTTGCTATGATGTCCATTTTACGAAATGCTGTTAGTTTTATGTCAGATGTAACGGGACTCAGACCTTCCAAAAAGTGCAGCTTTTGTCTCATGAGTCCACAGGATATTTTCCAAAAGTCTTGGGAATCATCAAGATGTTTTTGGTAAATGTGAGACGTTGTCTTTGTGATCTTTTTGGTCAGCAGTGGTTTTCTCCTTGAACTCTCCCATGGATGCCATTTTTACCCAGTATTTGTCTTATTGTTGAATCATGAACTCTGACCTTAACAAGTGAGGCCTGCAGTTCTTTAGATGTTGTTCTGGTTCTTTGGTGACCTCCTGGATGAGTCGTTGATGTGCTGTTGGGGGTTGGTGACTCCTGGTACGGTTCACGCCTGTTCCAAGTTTTCTCCTTTTGTGTATAATGGTTCTCACTGGAGTCTCAAAGCCTTGTAAATGGCTTTGTAAAAACTGAAAGATGTCAGTAACTTTGTTTCTCAGCTCTTTCTTTAGATTGTGGCATCACGTGTTGGTTCTGAAATCATTTCACCTACTTCGCTTGACAGACAGGCTCTATTTAAGTGATTTATTGATTCAACAGGTCTGTCAGTAATCAGACCTGAGATTGGGGAGTGAAACTGAACTCAGCTTTCTAAAAATGTGGTGAATCCCACTTTATTCATGATTTTACAATGCAAGGCAATTGCTTGTAACACAGAGCGAGGTAGGTTTGGATAACTCTTTTCCTTTAATGAATGAAACTGTCAGTTACCAACTGCATTTAGTACTTATTTGGATTATTGTTGTCTAATATTATAATTTGCTTGGTAAGCAGCAAAAAATCAGGACGGGGCAAGTACATTTTCAAGACACTGTATGATGCATATTTGTTTGCTTTCTTACATTTATTGTATCTTGTTTGAACTGTGATGGCAATACTATGAGTTTTGCAGTTTTATTTTAGTACTTTATGTAGACCTTAATGACAAAAACGATCTCAGCACTTTTTCTAGCTTTGTGGTATCTCCAGTGCCTCGGTGATTGATTTACGTTGAATCAAGTGTGAAGACTTTCCCCAAGAGCAGGGGTATGCCGACCATAAAACCGAAACAGATAAAAAGATGATTAAATCAAAGCCACTTAAGGACAAGTTTAAGCAGCGTCCTCAAAGCTGACTTTTCCATGCAACCACGTGGCAGATAACAATTATGTCTTGTGATGGTGGTGAAAAACTCAGCACCCTCTGATTAGGATCTGGTTAATATTGCACAACCTGCCAAGCAGAATAACCTGTTTCTAGGTCACATCTTGAAAACACATTGATCTCAAAGCGTCTGCAGTCCCTGGGCTCTTTTCTGTTTTTCTCCCCTCTGTGAGAAATTTGTTGGCCATAATAGGTCGACTTCCCTCACACATCAGCTTTTCCTCTGATGCTCTTCCAAGGTGACGTCAAAAGTTGCTATGTACTGCATGTTGCAGGTGCTGAATTCTCTTGTTCTTGGCACTGTCTCGGAAACCAGACTGTTAATATGGATTTGACCCGGTGTCCTAATCCCTGAAAAATAAGGCATTACATAAGTTACTGATGTGATTTGTACTAACAAAACTCTGACTTTTACAAACGGATTACAAGTGTCAGACATCACGTAAACTGTTTAATCGAGGTCAGCGAGGCAGGACATTTTCTTTACCTCCTGATGCCTCATGTTGTTTCCTCCCAGCAGAGGCCAGCTCACCAATTGGCTGCAGAAAAGGGACAGCTACCCAATCATGGAGCTGAGCTACCTGGAGGTGGGGCTGGGCTCTCAGAGCATCCACATGGAGTTTGAAGATGTGGACGTGGCCTACACGCTACTCGTGAGGGACAGCGTGCGGTGCAAACGCTTCTTTGGCCGTTTAACAGGTAAAAAAGAAACCCCACAGAATAAAAGGAAACTGTATGGAAGTTTTTATTTTGTTAATATAGTCAGAAAGACAATGTGACTGTCCCGTTCTCGCTGTGTTTACTGGTTACACTGGGTTCAGGATTAACCTCAGGGCACAGTGAGGGAAGATTAAACACAGTTAACCTAATTTTAAAAGTTGGAGGGCTGTGTTACGTCCCTGAGGCAGACATTTGAACAACATGTTCCCTGTCACAGACCCACTCGCCGCCACAAAGTAATACTATACCATATGTGTGCTTTGTGATGCAAATTTCTACCCGTCCCCCTCAGTATTGGGTTTCCACAGACTGAGCACATCACCACACCAACTTGTCTGACTGAGAGGACCAGAGGCTGAGAGGAAAACCTTTTATTATACAGGGACTTCTTCCTGGGCTTTGGAATGTCTGGAGAAATATGGAAAATCAATTTGACAGTTACCAGCCCCTAAACATTTGGAGAAAAACAGAAAAACATTTTGGCATGTGTGGAATAGGATCGACGCTTAGTTTTAGCACATGTAACGTTTTGATATTGAACCCATGCGAACAAAAATTACAATTAAAACAGCACAGAGAGGGATGGTCCCTGATGTTTGTACAGATCAAGCCTGATGGATGTGGGAAAAAAAAGCACGAGATGTGTTTTGTATATGGACTTTTTAAGGATCTTGCTCAGTTTATTTACTTGTTTTGATTTCTGTTCACGTAGAAGTCTTAACTGAACAACAACCTGGGACAGGATACAGTTAGCATAGCAAAGCTACCTCCTAATTCAGACCAAGCTAATGGCTCAGTCACAAGTAAAAGTAGGACAGCATTCTCCTTACAACTACAAACAAAACCGATGGCTGCCTTTTAATTGTGTTGAATTTTTTCACATTCTGTGACCGATTACCACGTGTGGTGACTAAATGGTTACACAGAGCTGGAGGGTATTCAACACTGACGACCACTTTTGTTAACTGCAATCACTCTCAAAGAGATTGTTCAAGTTCAAATAATTGGTGTGTAGTTTATAAATACAGACAGATTGCCAACATGTTGCAATCAATCTGAATGAGTCTTTGTCAATGAGCACAACTCAACTGGCTGCCAGCTGGTTGACACGGTTATAGGCGCTGCTTTGTTGAAGCTGCAAAGCTGTCCCACCATCTTGAATATAGTGGCCAAGATGGACATCACCGTTCTACGTAATCTACCGCATGTCTGTGGCTAGAGACCGGTCAAATATGTGGCACGCGTTTCCTTCTCACCTCAAGCCTCATTTCTTGAACTGAATTCAGGGCTCTAACACATAAACATGCATAAATATGCTCATTGTTAGCCTGCCTAATGTTAGGCTGGAGTGTCTGTCGAGTATCGAGTTTATTCACTAAGTGTCCAAGTCCAATAATGTTAGATCCAAAAACAAAGTTTTACTAACAGCAGCTAACATAGGCCTACAGCAGCTCACAGGGGCAAAAACACTGGCATTTACTGACAGAAAAGTCCATGATATCCTCAAGATGTCACCTCAGTATCGCTATCATCAGAGAGAAGTGAGTTTTGCTGACTTATTTACTTATTTACAAACATTGCAACATAATTTTGAGGCTACAAGTGTAATTATTTCAGATCATATCAAATCTTTTTACATATTGTTTTAAGAGGAAGGGGTAATCTGTTTTTTATAAATGCTCTATTTTTCCTTTTCAAAGGAATGTTTAAAAAGGCAAAAACCTTTAAAAAAAATTGACATTTTGCACGCATCGCTTATAGAAAGGGTCTGAAACAACTGCCAATTATCAAAAGTGGGCAGATTTTCCCTTTTGCAAGTAATTCTCTGAAGGCTTCCTGCCACAGTAGTGGGTATATATTTTAGCCAAAATAGTCCTGAATCTCTGCTGAGAGTCGCTACCACAATTTGGTTTCATTTACCAACGCGCTTTTGTAAGAGTTGCATTTAGTGGTTGGTCATTGAAGATAAATTATTTTAATATAATTTTCACTCTGGTTTCATCTTTCAGTAAAAAATACAACAACAAAAAAACAGAAGAAACATTTCAATGTAATGTACTGAAACAAAAAGGCAGTTCATTATCTAAATATGTTTGTCTGACGAATGTTTCCAAAGCTAAATTCGAGCCTCACCCACATATATGAGAGTATTTATGAACTTATTTGATCCTCTCACTGACCAGGATCAAGGAACATTTTAGGCATCCCATTTGCTTCTTTCTTCTCCCTCTTCCTTGAAGTTTTGTCTCTCCACTAACAGCATTTTCTTTTTAAGTCCATAAACCGCTCATTTACTGCGTTGTATTCTTTGTGGGTGAAAATAATTCCAGATTGCTTTTAGCAAGACCAGAATGTCTCCAAAACAAAGCAGACGGAGTAGAGAAAAAAAAACAACAACCCACAAATAAGATCTTTTTGTATCCTTCCAGGTGCTCAGAAGACAAATGAATCCCGATGTTTCTCATTGCTTTAGACACCTACATGTGAATTATACGAAGGCTGTACTTATTTCTGTCCTGAAAACAAAGTGGCTAATATGACAAACTCTCTGATGCCACTGCCAAATTAACCCCGAAAACAGCTGTTGCAATATTTTGTCAGGAGAAATACGGAAAAGCTTAACCATAACAAAGTCTGACTGTTGTCCAAGCTGGCTCCTTTCATGTGGACAAAGTTTTTTCGAAACCACAACTGGAATGACGATGGACTCGCTGCCTGGAAGACAGAGGAAGGATGTGGTTATAACAGGGACAGTTTTCTGGAGCTTAGAGCTTCTTTCTCCAACCTAGTCTGACACAGCTTTATTGAAACAGGAGAGATAACACAAGACCTCTGGAATCTACGGCCCAGTGTTTTTTGGGGTGTTTTTTTTGGGTGGGGGGGTCTGCCAGGTCTTTTCTCATGCTTGAAGGACTCTATTAATGTTCACTGTTGCAATCAAACCGTGTTGTAGAAGATTTGGTGCGAGTTGTCGGTATCAACAGAGAGAGATGTTGCTTTGGAAACTGGAATTAGAAAATCAAATCTTTACCCATTTCCTGTCCCGGGTGTCTAACGTATCAGACAGTGGTTTGGTATTTGATATCATGTGAAAATGATCAGGGGTGTTGTTGTTGGAAGCAGCCACACAGCAATATTGACACAGAGCAGAGCTCTAGTGAAAGTCTGTTTGTTTCAGATTTGGTTCTTAACACGCTCTGCTTGTCACCTTTACTTACTCCTGATTGTGGTCTTGGATGGCACCTTGCTAAACTGTCCACGTTAACACGTTATTTAATCTCGTTGTTAGTCTTAACGCTCACTGCTTCCCCTCAGACATGCTAAACACTGCCAGGAGTGTGGGGAAACTTTGACCCGGGGCCAGTGCAGATTTTCGTGAAAGCAACTGAGCCATCTGTCAGTTTTGTCCAAAATATTTTGAAACTTTTTTTTAAGGAAATTATTAAAATAAATGAATATGAATAAAACTATGCACAGTCTTGAAAAACATCAGACACGTGACACAAAGCGGGGCAAGAACCTTACCTTTTTTATCCAAAGGCAACGGAGTTTGATAAACCACAAGATTTTAAACAATTCGACAATTAGATTTAATGACAAAATATGATTTTTCTTTTCTTATTTTTTTTTAATTTTTTTTAAGAAATGAAAATGGGTTCTCGTGCAAAGTGGTAACCACTAACTTTTGGATTAAAAAAAAGGTAGTGGTTACAAATATATGAGAACAAAAAATAAAATGCTGATCTAATTTTGTGGCACTTAATCCTGAGAGGTGAATTATGTGTTTATAAGCACTGATTAGTTCAAAATGATTGTTTAACTTTGAAATTTATCAGGAATGTAAAAACTGTGTGTGTGGCCAATGTCACGACTGGTTTCTGAACCCTAAATCTTTCTTCATGGTTACTGAAATGTCAGTATGAATAAACATTTCATTACATCAAACATTATAGATTGATACACACCTTTTAGAAGCTGGTGTATATTTTTAGAATCATTTTATTAAATTAAGGAACCAAACTGTCGATGAACTTTTGGGGATACGGTGTCATTTTGTAACATAGGTGAAAATTAGATAAGACTTTTTTTTTCTGATTTTCACATTTTTGATAAAGGAAAGCATGTTTTGCCCTCATTTTATGTTCCTTCGGCTGTAACTGAGCCTTGTCCTTTCTTTCTGTCTCCTCCTCAGTGTCTCTTTAAATCTTTGAAATCTCATCTATTCAAACTTGACCCCAGTTATCATTTCTTCCCTTTGTTGTAGTCACACTCAATGATACGCCACAATTCACAACTGTTGGCGTGACCCGGCAGATTGTGTTCCCAGCATTTTCTCAACCACTGATTCAATGGTGCTGATATTTAACACCTGCACCTTATGACAGTTACCAGAAGAAGTTTCGGCTTGGGTTCCACTTTTGTCTTTAGACTTCTTTCCATGAAAGTTTGGGTGTGACATTTCTAGGATAGTACACGTTTACAAGTTTAGAAGTAATATTTGTATCCTTTCACCTGATTGCTTTCTCCTGTTAAATGTTCCTAAACCCCCAAATCTGTCAACTTCATCTAAAATGCCTCAGGAAAGTGAGAACAGAGGAGTGCTACCCTCTCAGCTGATTCAACAAGCTGTAAACCAGCCAGCTGTAAACTGCTGAAATGGTCACATGTCATGTTCAGAAGGAATCTAAGAAATTTTAAGTAAATTTCAGCGGTGAACTAATAGATTTTTGATTGGGAAGGTTGAGGTTTCAGACTCTTAATCTTCATTCAACCTTCATTACATTTTTTGAGTATTGGAACCATTTTTGAATTTTTGGTGGTTGGATATTTCTTAATGTGCTAAATGGAACATGTCAGACAAATGACAAATACACCTCCTGAAACTTAAGATAACCAAATGAAGCAACTACCAGTGCGAACAAAGGATACTGTCAATATTGACCTATCAATAAATTAGAGGATTATCTAGGCAACTGGGGCCTGGATTGTCCATTAATGATGAACTCTGCGATACATCGATGGACACTGAGTGACACGCTTTATATGTGGAAGTTTCATCTCAGAAATTCTGTGGTTTCTTTTGGAATACTAGAGCTCTTCCACCTCTGGAATTATTTTGCAAATGTCACCTAAAATGACCCTAATGCATCATATCCCACAATGAAAATTGACATCTTAAAAATTTCCACAAATATAAACCCAAATCTTAACAGATTACATATTCAGAATGCTGAAAAAACCTCAGTTTGTACTTTTGTTGGTCAGTCACAGAGGGAGCACACAAATGGCCGCCCCTCCCTGACCCTGGTTCTGCCGTAGGTTTCTTCCTGGTAAAGAGGAGTTTCTCCTTCACACTGTCGCAAAGTGCTTCCTCGCAAGGTTCATCTGATTGTTGGGGGTTTTCTCTGTTTTGTAGGGTCTTTACTTCCCAAGATAAAGCACCTTGAGGTGACTGTTGTTGTTTGTTTCTATTTAAATACATTTGAAATGAAGTGAAACTGAATGCTAAAAACAATGAAATGACTGCGGCCACTCTTGATGCTTCTCATGCAATTTTTTTGTAATCTTTGGTGTTTTTTCATGCTTCTCCCATTCATGGTGAACTCCCTTTCATCCGTTCTTTTCATCCTGTTGCCTTCCAACCAATAAGCATGTACCCATGCATAGCATCATCGATACTAAGCTACATGCTTTGGGGGTTTTTTTGGAACACCGCATATAACCACATTTGCGTAGGTTGCATACCCCTCTGCCTAAGCTCTGCATATTCAAATACCTGAACAAATGCAGAACTATTGAAAGGTTTTAACTTTCCCACATAAAGATGATATTTGGCAACCTGCCCCTGTACCCTTAATGACAAGTTTTAACACCTCAGTATATAACAATAAACATGTGGTTTGATGACTGTTGGAATAGCATGTGGACTTATCCAAGGATGGCTGCATAGGCAGAGACCACCCTCACTATCTTCTCAGGCACACCCAGTAATTCTGTTCTATGAGGAGGTCTGAAATAACTGAAACAACTGTTCATAAAAGAGCTTCAAGGGTTACTCTTAGGAGGCTTTCGGGGGCTAAAGAGTTAAAGGGAGAAGTGCTAAAATGGCTTGTTTCAGGTAGGATGAACTGAGGGAGCTCACCGAGATGCAGCATAAAATAATTAACAGTGAATCATGCAAGCCAACTCTAGTAAAAACCTGGGTGAGAGGGAATATTCACGGGTAATTCTTTGACCACTACTAACTGTTTTCTTGCCGTTTCTTCAGGAGTTGTGCGTGAGATGGCTCACAAATCAGAGAGCAAGCTGAAGTCGATCTCCACCACAAGGCTCACCCCTGAGCACCATCTCTGGTACGCACCCACACTGCATCTGCACGCCTACTTTTGCTGAGGGAGGACCCGCTGGATGCAGTGAGAAAACAGCAGGCGTCTTTGATTTTATTTGCGTAGATGCTGAAAGATGTGGTCTGAATAGTGTTATGCACATTTGTATGTGGTTGGGCCGTGTAGGTTAAAGGGAGTTACGGCAGTAGAAGTTCTAACGCTGCACATTTCTGACACATCTTTAGTTGATTACAATCAGCTTTTTTTAGACTCCATTTTGTAAAATGGCTCCACTAAATTAGCTGGTAAACCACATCTTAATTTGTAACATGTGTTTTGCTCTGCAAGTCCTAGAGCATGCATGTCCCCCGTGTAGTTTGTTAACAGTGCCAGTAGTGTTTCTGCACCTTTATTTGTATGTTTTCCTTTCTCACTCAGAAGATAGACGCTTTTCCTGGGTGCTCACTGAAAAGGAATGTGGTTTAGCTCATGAAAGTATGATTTCAGGGAAGAAACATGCAAAACAAAAAAAAACCTCCCATAAACCTGCAAAAAAAAAAACACGTGCTGTGAATAATCCAACTTTTCAATCATACACACAAACTGTGTAAGTATATGAGGCAGTTTAGACATCCTGGAAGAATTTTTTTTTTTTTCCAAGTTAGAGAACATAAATAAATACTTTCTTTTCTCTTTAGCTTAAAAAAATACATTGACAGTGACAGAAACCAAGCCTGTTAAGTGCCTGTTAAGTAGATTAGCAAATTCATTCAGGTGCCAACACAATAAGGCCTTAAATCTCCCAATTTGTCATTTTTCCTCCAGGCTTCACAACACAAAATCAAAAAATACAAACAAACCTTCATGTGTTCTGAGGCAGCAAACCACAGTCTCACTTCCAGTGTTTGCACAACACTACTCCTGTCAGCTGTCATTATGTTAATTATCCCCTTTGCTTCAGAGTCACTGTAAACTTTACGCTGGGATGTTGAAGCCCTTCAATCTCACACCTATCAGCCACAAGGCTCCAAACCGCCCTGTTATTTTATACAAATCGGTGTTTATGCCATTGTATCTTTAACTGAAGGAGATTTTTGTTTGTGTTTGTATGTCATGTTAACACTGGACTTTGTCTGATCTGTCAGGCCTTTAGTGTGCGAAGACATCCAGGCAGATATGGAGGACGGACAGCTGCAGTTCTTCTATGTTCTGGCTTTTGTCCTACAAGGTGACACATCCACTTGTTCATAAGTTGTTGTTTTTTTGCTGACTTGAGTTTTTATTACTCTATTTTTCTGTTTGTTTCTTTTTATCTCACAGAGTTTGCTTCCGTTCTAGATTTCTATCAGTTATCACTAGATAACTACAGTGGGGCAAAAAAGTATTTAGTCAGCCACCGATTGTGCAAGTTCCCCCACTTAAAATGATGACAGAGGTCAGTAATTTGCACCAGAGGTACACTTCAACTGTGAGAGACAGAATGTGAAAAAAAAATCCATGAATCCACATGGTAGGATTTGTAAAGAATTTATTCATAAATTAGGGTGGAAAATAAGTATTTGGTCACCTCAAACATGGAAAATCTCTGGCTCTCACAGACCTGTAACGTCTTCTGTAAGAAGCTTTTCTGTCCCCCACTCGTTACCTGTATGAATGGCACCTGTTTGAACTCATCATCTGTATAAAAGACACCTGTCCACAGCCTCAAACAGTCAGACTCCAAACTCCGCCATGGCCAAGACCAAAGATCTTTCGAAGGACACCAGGAAAAGTATTGTAGACCTGCACCAGACTGGGAAGAGTGAATCTACAATAGGCAAGCAGCTTGGTGTGAAAAAATCAACTGTGGGAGCAATCATCAGAAAATGGAAGACATACAAGACCACTGATAATCTCCCTCGATCTGGGGCTCCACGCAAGATCTCATCCCGTGGGGTCAAAATGATCATGAGAACGGTGAGCAAAGATCCCAGAACCACACGGGGGGACCTGGTGAATGACCTGCAGAGAGCTGGGACCAAAGTAACAAAGGTCACCATCAGTAACACACTACAACGGCAGGGAATCAAATCCCGCAGTGCCAGACGTGTTCCGCTGCTGAAGCCAGTGCATGTCCAGGCCCGTCTGAAGTTTGCCAGAGAGCACATGGATGATACAGCAGAGGATTGGGAGAATGTCATGTGGTCAGATGAAACCAAAGTAGAACTTTTTGGTATAAACTCAACTCGTCGTGTTTGGAGGAAGAAGAATACTGAGTTGCATCCCAAGAACACCATACCTACTGTGAAGCATGGGGGTGGAAACATCATGCTATGGGGCTGTTTTTCTGCCAAGGGGACAGGACGACTGATCCGTGTTAAGGACAGAATGAATGGGGCCATGTATCGTGAGATTTTGAGCCAAAACCTCCTTCCATCAGTGAGAACTTTGAAGATGAAACGAGGCTGGGTCTTCCAACATGACAATGATCCAAAACACACCGCCCGGGCAACAAAGGAGTGGCTCCGTAAGAAGCATTTGAAAGTCCTGGAGTGGCCTAGCCAGTCTCCAGACCTCAACCCCATAGAAAATCTGTGGCGGGAGTTGAAAGTCCGTGTTGCTCGGCGACAGCCCCAAAACATCACTGCTCTCGAGAAGATCTGCATGGAGGAATGGGCCAAAATACCAGCTACTGTGTGTGCAAACCTGGTAAAGACCTATAGTAAACGTTTGACCTCTGTTATTGCCAACAAAGGTTATGTTACAAAGTATTGAGTTGTATTTTTGTTATTGACCAAATACTTATTTTCCACCCTGATTTACGAATAAATTCTTTACAAATCCTACCATGTGGATTCATGGATTTTTTTTTCACATTCTGTCTCTCACAGTTGAAGTGTACCTCTGGTGCAAATTACTGACCTCTGTCATCATTTTAGGTGGGGGAACTTGCACAATCGGTGGCTGACTAAATACTTTTTTGCCCCACTGTAGGTACCTTGCTAGTACCTAGTTAGACCCTCCTTTATCTTCAGCGCTGCTTTAACTCATCATGGCATAGATTCAACAAGCTGGAAAATTCCTCAGAGATTTTGGCCCATATTGACATGATAGCTTTAGACAGTTTGATTTGATTTGATTTGATTTTGATATACCTTTATTAGTCCCACAAGGGGAAATTTCATAAGGCTGCCGACCTATTGCACGCAATGGCGGCACCATCTTACCCTCCGACCATTCATACATGACACAAAACATCACATGGGGAAGACAGGTCAGAGAGGTATAACAATGGAAAATGCACCACACGAGGAAAGATGAGGAGAAAAAAATAACTCCCCCCAGACTGAGCTCCAACAGGGAGATCAGTTTGAGAACAGAAAAAAAAACATCTCTGCACATAGCACATGAAAAAATCTTAATACAGCAAAGAAACACATTACAAGCAACAGGGGTGGGTAAAGGGGTGAGAGACAGCCGATTTAGACAGTACATCCCGGCCTGCATGCGCTGGTCTCCTTGATCCACCGTCAGCATTGAAAGGGAATAAGCGTCGAAGGCGTTTGGAAAGGGAGGGGGGATGAGTGTGTGCATATCAGTGTATATGTATGTGTGTGCGTGCCCAGAGTTCAGCTGAGACAGTGTCCTTCGCCCTGCTAGGCTAAGTAAACAGTCTTCCAGCCAACCCAGGTGGCCTTGGGAAGGAACAGACTAAACACAGTCGTTATCAGGGTGTTTTTGATCGGCTCCAGCCTTGCGACCGCAGCTGGCACCGAGAGGGTATCCGCATGAAGTGATGGTGCTTTTTACTTTAGTGCGAACAGGTCATATGAATTTCTAAGCTGCTCTAACAGTCCAACACTGGTCTCTCAATCTCCCGTTGGAGAGCCGTGAGCTTTCTATGATGTTATCCAAACTTACGTTCCATGATGTTGTCATTCTCTTTGCTCAAAGAGCAGGTCCTGAGATCTCACGACTGCAATGCACTTCCCCAAGATTTGATCCAATTTGCGCTCAAAGGTGTTATTCGAGCGAGCCCCTCCAAATGTACCGGTAATCCAGTTTTTCACTCAGAGGTCTTGTTCTGAGTATTCACAGCAGCCGTGCGTTCTCCAAGATCTTCTCCATGCTGCACTCAATGAGCCCATTTTGAGAAACTCACGCCTCGTCCCATCATTTCAATCCCAGCGGGCAGCCTTGTGGGGGTTTGAACAGCCGGTTCCGCTTCCTTAATTCTTCGATAAGCCAGGGCCAAGCCAGCTCCGATCAGCAGGAACCCTGTTATCATGGTTCCGAATAGGTAGATATCTTCAGCAGTCAGGCTCACCCGAGCCCAGACTTCTCGTTGAGAAGGGGTGTCAATTGCATTCAGAGACCAGTTGATCAAATCCATAATTCCTCTTTTAGGTTTTAGAGAACAGACTGTGAGAGAGTGTTCCAGGGAACATTCTCTCACTGCCAACACATCCAAAAGGTGCTCGATCGTATTGAGATCTGGTGACTGACCATTTGAGTAGAGCGAATTCATTGTCATGTTAAAGAAACCAGTTTGAGGTTTCATGGTGTGTTATCCTGCTGGAAGCAGCCATCAGAAGATGGTACACTGTGGTCATAAAGGGATGGACATGGTCAGCAACAATACTCAGGCAGGGTAAGGTGTTTTAACAATCTTCATTTGGTACTAGGTGGTCAAAGTGTACCAAGAAAATATCCTCCACACCACCACGAGCCTGAATAGTCGATACGAGGCAGGACGATTCCGTGCATGCTTACTCCAAATTCTCACCCTACCATTTCAGTATCGCTGTAGAAATCGACACTCATCAAACCAGGCAACATTTTTCCAGTGTTGAATTGACCAATTTTGGTGAGTCTGCGAATTGTTGCCTCAGTTTCCTGTTCTAGCTGATGGCAGGAGACCACACCCATTATGGTCTTCAGGAGCAGGAGACCATAATGGGTGTGGTCTTCTGCTGCTTTAGCCCATCTGCTTCAAGGTATGCTCTTCTGCATACGTTGGTTGTAACAAGTAGTAGTTATTCGAGTTACTATTGCCTTCCTAGCAGCTTGAAACAGTTTGGCTATTCTCCTCTGGCATTAACAAGGCACTTTCACCCACAGAACTGCTGCTCACTAGGCATTTTCTCTTTTTCAGACCATTCTCTGTAAACCTTAGACACGGTTGTATGGGAAAATCCCAGCAGAGCAGAAGTTTCTGAAATACTCAGACCAGCCTGTCTGGCACCAAGAACCAAGACACGTTCAAAGTCACTTAAATCACCTTTTGACCATTCTGCTGAAAAAGGTGATCTGACAGTTCTGCTCAGTTTGAACTGCGGCGGCCGTCTTGACCATTTCTTCATGGTTAAATACACTCAGTTGCTGCCATGTGATTGGCTGATTAGATGTTTGTGTTAATGAGGAGTTGAACAGGTTTATCTAATAAAGTGGCTGGTGAGTGTATCTCTTTATGTTAGTGTTGTTTGTCGTGAGGTTTTTGTATTGAGGTAATTTAGTTTACAAGCTGGAGAAAAAGCTAAATCCTAACTGTTGGTTTTAGCCAGAAGTAAGGAATCTTGGCCCAATTAAATCCCTGACGCTACTTCTGCACCCCCAGAATTACTGCAATTACTGCAGGAATAAATGCCAGGATAATGTGCTAAAGGGGAGAATTACAAATGAAATGGCAACAAGGTTTTATTTCCTTGAAGATAAAAGTAGATTATGGCAGGAAGAGCCCCCCACCTCAAACCCCCCCAACCCCCACACCCGTGGGGAGTAGCTGACGTGAGATGCCTATCGACAATCAAACCTGTGCCCTTAAATGAGGCAGACATCTTTTGTTTTTACTCAGCGATGGCAGGTGACTGCTTTGGCGTGAGTTTGGTAGATACTGACCCTGCAGGACTCCTAACTGGCTCTGCTAAAGCAGGCACATTTAAAGCAGGGGTAGCTGCAGGCTGCACAGAGCTGTGTAGGTCTCTGGAATTTCAAGTACTATAATTTTAACATGTCTGGATCTGACTTCTCTCTGTTTTTTTTTTTTCTTCCTCCACGTGTCCCACAGAAGATGCAGCTTTCTGGCATGAAATGTAACACCATAACTTTTCTTTGTAGTTCAAAAGTACTTTGTAAAGCTTTTAACATCAGTGACCTCTAAAGGCAGCTTATATGACAAGATCAGAGGTTAAAATCTCAAAGCTCAAAACAGTAAAGTTTAAATGTGTTGCTCTTGCTCGAGGGAGAAAATACTGCAGTTCTTTATAGAATGACCTGAGATGACTTAAGATATGATTTAGCTCTGTGTGAATATGTTATAATGGCACTTTTGGAGTTATTTAAAAAACGTGAAACTTTTCTGGCTTTCTTTCAGAGGATATCTGGATGCCGTTGACGGTTCTGGCGACTAGAGAAACCCTCTATCTGCTCAGAGAGGATCACCAGTGGAGGAAAAACAGCCCGTCGGCGAATGAAAACAAAGAACCGTGCAGCGGGAGCGTCACTGTGTTAGAAACTCTGCCAATCAGCTGTGTGAGCTCAGTTCTCCTGTGGCCTGTGGACCAGTGCAGGATGGATATAAAGCTTTACGATGAGGTGCGTGTGATCTCAGAAGTTTAAACAAAGCCCAGAAATGTCATGAGAAAGTCTTATAGTAACTTTATGTGCTTCTGCTTCTTGTCATGAAGACAGCTGCCACTCAAAACTACACAGAAATGAAGAATAAATATATCTTTGGTTTGATTCCAGACAAGCTTCCTTTTTTGTTTCTTTTGCATGCAGCTGATTAAAAACACCGGGGAGATGAGGAATAATTAGGCATGAGAAAATGCAAACACTCTTTGGTAGAAAGCAGTAATGAATGTAATACCACTCTATTAGTTATGTATCTTGGCAGAAATTGTAGTTCACAGGAACATGTTCTGGCATACATTTAGTTTTTCCTCATATGAAACTCGCATACAGATTCAGGGAAACAAATGAATGGCTCGTTGGTGTTTTGGCAGATCCTAAACTGTATAATAATAACAGGCTGATAAAGCAACAAATAGGTAACAAAAATGACTTACAAAAACAGTCGCGTATTTGCATATGAAGTATTTCGAGGTTTTAAATTGGCCGTGGCGGTTGGGGATGTTTGTGTCATTCCTTCGTCTTTATTATCAACTACAATTGCAAAGTTAGTATTGATTTAATCTTGTGATCGCATGTGTGGGTGTGTGCGTCTGTCTGTTTCGGGTACTTTGGCAGGCCTGTCTGACTGTGGAAAAATTTTGTTGTGTTCCAACAGTGAAATATAAAGTCAGAAAACGTTGTGGGATTTAGAACCGGGGATAAAGTTTTCTCCAAGTTCATACGGGCTGGTCAAAGGCTGAGAATCAAATCTGAAAACAGCTAGGAAAACATAAATGAGATATGGCATTGCCAGACCTTAAGAAATATTTTCATGCTGCACAAATGAGACCTGCAATCTGCGGTTGTGTCAGTGATTATGAGGCAAAGTTGAAACTCTTACAGCAGTATGTAGAAGCAATGGAAATTAATTTTCATTGGACATGGAGATAAAGTAAAGATATACTTAAACAGGTAGATGTTATCACTCAGTTTACATTAAAGGCAAGGCAAGGCAAGTTTATTTGTATAGCACAATTCAACAACAAGGTGATTCAAAGTGCTTTACAGAGACATTAGAAACAAAAACAAATAAAAAGCATGATTTAAAATTGATTAAAACAAGAAAACAAACAAACTAATTAACAAACAAACAAAACAGTATATAAAATCAAAACAGATAAAATCAGAACAATAGATAAAATCAGTAGTTAAATGTAAGTTTTGAAATTTAAGCTTAAAAGTGTGGATTTGGTGCTTTATTCAAATGCAGCTGAGAACAGGTGAGTCTTCAACCTGGATTTAAATAAACTGAGTGTTTCAGCTGATCTGAGGCTTTCTGGGAGTTTGTTCCAGATATAAGGAGCATAAAAGCTGAATGCAGCTTCTCCGTGTCTGGTTCTGACTCTGGGAACTGATAAAAGACCGGATCCAGATGACCTGAGGGATCTGGAAGGTTCCCTCAGGTACTTTATGTCAAATTGGGGTTTGACATAAAGTACTGTGCAGAAATCCTGGGCCAACCTTTGTTTCCTTATATTTTGCTTCCAATGAGCTGTAAACTGTCTTGTAATTTGTTAAAGACGTCTATGAAGTAGCAGTTTGTAAGGAAGGGAAATGGGGAGAGAAGTCCGATGTACGCCAAAGTACACAAGAACTAGACCGAACATCAGTGGCAACGGGTCTGATGAAGTGATGGATGCAAATTTTACGCTTTTTGTTCAAATCATCATCAGTATTTCCTGAAGTGGTCTGGAGAGAAGTAAAACAGTGAGTGTCTGCAGGCATCTGTGTAACATGTTGGAGGCTCTGTCATGGTTTGAGCTGCATTGCAGTCAGTGGTGTTGGAGATTTTGTCATGGATTGGCTTCCCCAGAGCCTGGACTTCAACATTATTGAATTTTAAAAATTAAAAAAGAGATGGGAGAAAGGTCGTTGAAGGTCATGTTCAGAGTAGAACTGCACACAAGTCAGTAAGGCAAAGCGGCGTGATGGATGTGTTTTGTTTGTTTGTTTGTTTGTTTAAGAAAAACAACCATTGGGCAATATATCAGATTTTTAAATCCCGAAATATCAGGATCTATTATGTAGCCTATTACCACTGCAAGCCACTTTGCAACCCACCACTTAACCAACTTTTTTTATGCAGTTTCTGACTTTAATCAGAGTTGTATCTGTGTTACATAAAAGGCCACCAAAGTTTAATTACTACATGTGAAAATTGAAATATTTATTTATTTATTTTTTACTATAGTGGTAAAAATACCTGTAAAAAAAACATCAGTCACTGTTTAATTGTTCATGTGCTTACTTTAGTCTTTGCCCTCATTTGTTTTTTATTATTATTATTTATAAACAAATTACACTCAGTGTAAGTGTAGGGATGTGGAGATAAATAAATATTAATCGTAGAAAAGCATAAAAAAGAACCATTATACATTTAAGTCTATGTGGAGGACTTATTAAATGCCACAGATATCATCCATCCCAGTATTTTGTGACGACCATATCACGCACAAGACTTTCACTGAAGATGAACACAATCTCATTGTGTTTGACGTTTATTGTTACCAACAGAGTACGTACCGGTGAATTAACCATACTGCTGTTCAGTAAGTGGCTAAAATGCAGTGCTGTTTTCTAATGTTTGCTACTTTGACAACATCAGATCTGATAACAAAGTTCTGCTGCCGTTCTCCTTCTGTTTGTGCAGCAGCATGTTATAGATTGTGGCCCTGCCAAGTTTAACTCGCATGTGATTAACTGCTTTAATTTTCATACTTTCCCGTGTGTGTTTCCTGCAGACTGTGAAACAGGAGAGGACGTGGTGTGTGCGCTCAGAGAGTGGCGAGCTCCTCCAGGGTCTGCTGGCCTGGGTCAAAACACAGTGGGAGGCCATGTTTGGAGTAAAACTGCACACAAGTCTGCAAGACAAAGCGGCGTAGTGTGTGTGTGTGTGTGTGTGTGTGTGGGTGGAGGGGTGCAAAGAGAGAAAAAGTTATAAAGTTGTATGGTGCCGGGTAAAGTTTGGTGAGCATGACCGAGTGTGTCTTTGTTTTCTCTCTACGCACTCTGCACTCAGTCTGGTCCCATTACGCTTGTTGCTTTAAGCCAAGAACTTGGAAATGATTGCACTCATTCATGTGGCACACAAGCCTGTAAAAGCACTGGTTGCATAATGTTTCCTCCAGATACCATCCCACTGAACTTTTCTACAGCTGGAATGGAGTGTGCCTTGTTTCTTTTGTTGATGCTGTGTTGTCCTAATGAAATGCACCTTAATGCATCACATGCTGTTCTTTGATCGTCTGTAGCATCAAGCTAATATGGAGCAGATTTTGGGGGAAGGTTTGGAGTTACAAGCATTAAGTCAAGGGAGTGAAACAAATGTTCTGTCTTAGGATTTGTAGGGAAGTAATGCAAGAGGCTGAGCCTAGAATATGTCAACCGCCTTTGTCAGTTTTTTTTTTTTCTCTCTCTCTCATCGTCTTAGGGTGCTTTGCATCACGCGGTCAACACGAGGCTGGGGGAGCCTCTGAAAGGCCAAGGTTCAAGACATTGTCGTCAAAGAATTTGCACGCAGTTTTCACCTAATTAAGGTCTTGTGATGTTTCAGACGTTCGGTGAACAGTAGCACTTCTCGTGTTTAAACATTTTGAAAAAGATGTTTATTTTAATTTGTAATTCGGGTTTGGTTGATTGGTTTGTTTTCAGAGCATTTATCAAGGGCAGGGAGAAAAATCTGTTTTGACATCAGGCACTGTCATCATTCAGTAAATGTGATGGATAAACATTATCTCAACTGAATCCTTGTTTATTTAGTTTGTACATCGGTTAAAGCTGTAAGACGGAACGTCTACAGCTGTGTTCATATGTAACCACTGTAATGGGAAACTGTACATATCAGTTACCGCAAAGGTCAGCAGTTAATTTAGGTCTACTAATTAGGTCATTAGTAATTTATTTATTTCTGTGCTTTTTTTTTCATAACAGGTTTATGCAGAAGACTGTGTTTTATTTTTATATCAATGTGATGCCAATCATGCATATACGTGACTAAAGAAAGTGATGTGTTTGGAAGTGAAGTTCATTTTTTGTAGCCACACCAAGGTGTGATTACTGCCAAACTTGCTGAATGAAGAAATCACCTAATAGAACCGGTCTGATAAGTGAAGCAGGCTAAAAGATCTCAAAAAGCAACACATCGTGCCACAATCTAAAGAAACAGCAAAGACATTGACAGCTATGAGTCTGGAAAGGGTTGCAAAGTAATTTCTAAGGCTTTGAGACATGCATCCTACAGAAATTACTCCAAGAGCGCATCAACGACTCATCGTTAGTAGGCCACGTAGGAACCCAGAACAACATCTAAAGAATTGCAGGCCTCACTTGTCTCAGTTAAGTTCAGATTTCAAGTAGAAAACCACTGCTGACCAAAAGATCACAAAGGCTCGTCTCACATCCGACATAAACTAACAGAATTTCATAAAAAGATCATCATACCAACAGTCAAACGTGGTGGTGGTAGTGTGGTGGTCTGGGGTTGCTTTGCTGCTTCAGGACGACCTGCTGTAATTGATGGAACCATGAATTCTGCTCCAGGGACACTTGGATTATGAAGCAGGACAATCAACCAAAACACACCAGCAAATCCACCTCTGCATGCCTCAAAAAATGAAATTAAGGCTTTGGAGTGGCCTAATCAGTCCAGACTTAAGTCTGATTGAGATGCTTTGGCATGTGGCTAAATCAATTCTCCAAAGAAGAGTGGGACAAAGTTCCACAGCAGTGATGCAAAAGACTCATTACCAGTTATCACAAACACTTGACTGCCGTTCTTGCTGCCAAGAGTGGCACAGTTAGTTATTGAGTTTAGGGGACAGTTGCTTTTTCACAGGTAGGTCTGGATAACTGTGTCCCCTCAACAAATGAACTTATCATTTAAAAACTGCACTTAGTATTCACTCAGGTTATCTAACCTTTAAATGTCTTTGATGATCTGAAACATGCAAGTGTGACCAATATTCAAAGACTGAAATAAGGGAGCAGCACTGTAAATGTGAAGTGTATTGAATGTGTTTTACTAAAATCTTACTTTAAAACATTTGCTAACTTAAGTTTGAAGGGAATCTATTCTGTTTACTAGCATTACCAGACCAGTGTTATCCAGGCAGTTAAATAGTGTAGCGATGTACTAATCAGAGTTCGTAAGTAGTGCTTATTTTTTTCGAACTGTGACCTGATAAATGTATACTGTCTGAAACAAGTAATTTTAAAGTAAATGGAGTAAGATTTAATTTATATAGCATCTTTCAAAAAAAATATCTCAAAATTCTTCACAACCAAAATGCCAAAAACATATGAGCGAGAAGTTTAAAAAGATTAGTTCTGAGCTCATAGGTCACTGAGTCCACGGAGCTGAAGTTCCGAGCGAGAGAGCTCCAGAGTGTGGGAGTCTTTAGTTCTGAGCATCAGCAGGCTCTGGTCACATGACCTCAGGGACGTGCTGGGGTGTATGGATGTAAAAGTCACAACCAGAATCTGAAAATGTGTCCTGAAGTTAATGTGAGCCAGTGCAATGGTGTGAAAGGACCCTCCCACTTACGGTTGGCTGCCTCCTGCAGAGTGCAGTTACACATGTCCTTCATGATACAAACGTCCCAGTGACTTCTGCCGCCACACAGTCTTAAACTAGGGATGGTTGATGTGTGGCTGAGATGACATCGTATAGATCTGGGAGTAGAAAACAACCATCTGAAACTGAGTGTTTACAACTCACTGAAGCCTTTGAAGGGATTAACTTGCACATATGGTGACCTCGTTATTTGAAACTACAAACTTTAATTTAGAGAAGAAAAGACAGCACATAATATTCTGCTTCAAGTCAAGTCTTCAAGTCTTGATTGTTTAAGGATGTTTATGTTATGTTTCCCGTTAGTCAGTTGAAGCCAAACTGTCGAGCTTGTTCCTGCAAAGCGAAGCTTACTGTGAGTCCAAACCAGAGGCCACCAGGCAAGGTAGGCAACTGCTGGGGGCCCTTGGCCCAGCAGACAACACATTTTTATAATTAACTGAGGAAAGTTATGAAATTTAGATTCAAAGAAATTTGGACGGGGCACTAGAAGTTACGCTAAGTTGTACTGAACTGTACATTATTGTGCTGGATGTGCAGTCTGGTGCACCTATTGTATTTTCTGTATTGTTAATGCAGACTTTGTGGTTTCATGGTGCTAAAATCTGTATTTTTTTTCATCATGTAAAACTCTAAATGGACAGTGCAGCCACAGTGCACATTAGTTTAATCATCTGTATTGGAACTATTACATCGCAGCTATCAAAAGAAAACAGTAAACACTATAGATTGAATGCTGTCTGTAGGCAGGAGCTCAACGTAGAGCTGCTATCCTTCCACACTGAAAGGAGTCAGTCGAGGGAGTTGAGATATAATTTAACTTGAACACCTCCTAGGCAAGTCGTCCTGGCCATGTCGCATGAGAAGGAGGCCACAGGACCCAGGACATGGAGAGATTAAATCTCTTAGCTGGCTTGGGAACTCTTCAATGTCCCCTTGGAAAAGCTGAAGGAGGTGGCTGGGGAGAAGGAGGACCTTTTTGCTTAGACTGCCACACTCACAAGCTAGACTTAAATAAGTGGCAGAAGAAGTGGATAAATGGGCAGATGGTAAACACCCAAGAAGACCGTTCAGAAGTTGAATTTGAGGAATTCTGTAAAACGTTTTAATGTTATTAACATGTTGTTATGAGTACCTTATACTATATCCCTTACTATATCACTGACTTATTTTTCTGGCACCAGTAGCAAAAGAGAAAGATAAAGTGCTTACTCCAAAGGCTGATAATGCCACAGTATTGTTCCACATTTAATGTATTATATCGTAAGTGCACTCTACTCCAAAGACTCCTCCTTATGTTGTTATCCATGTTTCTTTTTTCGTTTCAGTTCAGTCAAAAAAATTGATATTATTTATTTATTTAAACATTTCTAACATAAAGACGATAAAGTCGGAGTTTGGAGGGGTCCCCTGTTAGTATGTGCCCTGGGCCCCAGCAGACTGTGGAATCACCACTGGTTCAGGTTCAGCTCTGTGAAAGTTAACCACCTTCAAGGTACAATTTTTTTTTTGGTGTTTTACATGTGCTGTGCACATGCTTGTTGAAGCACTGGACAAGCTTCAGTTGCAGCCACGTGGCCGAGGAACCCATCTCTCTCTCTCTCTCCCCCCCAATCCATCCAAAACCAGTGAAGAGCAGCAGGTTTAGCGTTCCTCCTATAAGTCTGATCTGATTCAAACAATAAACACCAACATATTTTGTGGTTGATTCCTTTTATTTACTTTTGTAATTTCAGGTGCAATTGCAGAGGCTGCATACCAGCAGAGATGCTTGCAGCTTAAGATGTTAAAATGTGTTCCCAGCTGATATATAGAAAGGTTACAGCTCCTCCTTTCCCAGTCCACAAATTAAAAAGAAGCAAAGCAATTAAAGCTCATTAGGACTGCAGCTTCGGTACAGATGGAATCTGCGGATTTCAAATAGCACTAACAATGTTAGCATTTGAACTGTACTGAAACAACTTGTGAGCTTATACTAAGGTGGTGTTGTTAGTTTGATTATAGTAATGAGTTTTCTAGTTCTTAAGCAGCTTCTTAATGGCTTATTAAAGAAAAAATAGCCTAGAAGGAAGCAAAGAAGAGAGGCACATAAAACATTTATGGTGAAGTTATACTGTACATCATTAATTCCACTTTATGGTTCTGATATGGCATCTGGGAGCATTTTGCCCACACTCACATTCCCATAATAAGCCATGCATTTCACATTTTTATTATCTTTCTCCATGTGGTAACCGTTTTCTGTCTCTGTTTCTCTGTAAACTCCTTTACAGTTCATTTTCTTCCTGAGGATCGGAGCCTCCTCCATCTTCTTTGCGAGGAAATACTGAAGACCCTTCTGCTTCTTTTTTCTTTCTGTTTTCTGTTTTTGGCTGACAATGTGGTGAAATTAATGATCCCAGAAAGTCAGCCTTGACTAACCCATGAGTCATAATGATTGCATGCTATGAATTTATGTCAGAAAGGTTTATATTTTGGGGAGGCAACAAAGCATCTGAGGCGGATACTTAATCACTGCCACAACTACACAGGTGGGCTGAAATTAAAAGTGCTCTTTATTAGTACTGAGTCCCTCCCTTAATAAAGCTGTTAATATATTCTCTGCAGGGGTGTCAGCAGGAATTTTGAGTCCCGACAAAGACGTTGCCAACCCCTGTGATGAGTTTTTCGGAAACCGGCTAACTCCAGTGTCATTTTCTGCACGTCTCTTGTCATATTTTCTGCGATCTTGCATATATCCCATTCACTTTAAAAGGATAAAACGTGCAGGCGAATGAGTTCATGCCTCCCTAACACCATATTTGAACAGCAGATGAAAGCAGGGACAGGATAGTTAGTATGAAAGGGAGCTGGGATGGAGCCACGGCGCAGACATCTGGCTGGACTCGACTTCCCACAGGCTCCTCCAAACATTTCAGGTCCTCTGGTAAATCAGGAGCACTACAGCTGCACTGTGCATGACAGCAAGAAATCTGTTGTTTTGCCGAATGCTCGAGTCAACTAAATTCTTGGATGGTGGGCCTCCTCGTGTAAAAGCTGCAGTCACGCAGTGCTCTGTCAGGCCAAACTGTGGTCCAGGAGGAGGATAATACAGGGGTCCTCAGCAGAAAGACAAACTATTACATTATGGTGGTGTTACACTCTGTGTGCTTTTGTTTTTGCATAAAACAAACAAGAACGTTTAGAGATAAGCAAGAATCGAACTGAAGAAATGTCTCAAGTGGTGTGTCTTTGGCCTTACTTAAAGGGGACCTTCCATGATTTTAAACAGCAAAAATCAGTAACAGTTGTCTAATCTTCCGTGACTCTCGGCGAGCTTTGAAGGCTTCTCAAAGTGATGTCATCTCAGACGAGAGTTTAGAAACCGCAGATACTGATCTTCGAACTGGACGTGAAGCTTTAAAGACGTGGGGCACTTATCAGGAAATGAGGGTCTGATGAGAGATGCTATCAAACTGTGTTATGGGAAGGGTTGGATCCAGCATCCAACATATCTCTGCCCCAGTTCTGACCTGTGCTAATCTGTCTCACGTGAGTCCTTTAAATGTGTGCCAGGTAATTAGAAACGCCTTTATGAAGGTCCATAAAGATTATAATGTTCCGATTAAAAGGATTGCTTTATTAATCATTTTATTTTTGACAGCTGCTTTACAAAAAGAAAAAAAAAAAGTAAACTATGTCATAATTTTAACTTATGCCAAATACCTATGTAACTTAATTACAAAGATAAATAATTACGGTGATTCTATGGTGGCTCAGAGAGGAAAAATGCTGCCAATGCACATAAAACACAAAAGAAATAGGATTTTTTTTTTTTTGCAAAAGCTTAATAACAATAAAAATAATGATAATAATAATAATATAGAAAAAAATTAAGTGTTTCTGGGGACACAACTGCATGACCAGGACCAGACAGAAACCAAAACATGTGAAGGACACGCTTAAAAGAAATGAATCGTTCATTGATGTGGTGAGAAAGAAAAAGATGAAGGTAAAGTGTGTTTTAAACCCATGATCCATGTAATACTGTAGATACATGTTTGCTATTTGCTCTGTACTGTTAGCTTGTCACTTCCTCAGCTGGACTTGTAAAATTTGTCCTAAACCCCCCCCCCAAAAAACAAAGTAAAACAGAAAAACAAAGTTGAAATCAAGTGATGTCTCTAAACAAGAAAAGACAAAACCTGAGATTATGAATTCAGCCAAAGCAGCAGCCGGGAGAATTTCATAGTTTGATCCAGGAGTTGAAGATGTATCATGGCTGCTTTTGGACATATTTCATGATGTCAGTGAGGCAGTTTGAAATCTTGTTCGCAGAGCTGGGACCACACCTGAGAGGCAGAGAAATGATTTCAGAGAGCCGATTGACCTGGAGCAGCATCTAGCTTTGTGCCTGAGGTAAAACTGTATTATTTTACCATTTCTATATCTCTGCATCATCGCATAGTCCTGTGCACACTTTGAGCTATGAGCACGCTTGTTACAAAATACATCAATCTGATTGGTCAGAAAATCAGAACAATTTAGCTTGGTTTAAAAAAAAAAAAAAGTATTGCTGTATTACTGTAAGGCCTTTACCTTTACATTGAGGCAACTCTTGTTGACATTTTGCATTAAGAATAGGCAAGTCCAAAAAATATTTTTAATGCACGAAATATTTGCACAGCCTTTCCAGAGAAATTATTTTCTTGTAATTACTTTTTTTATAAACAGAATTTTTGGCATTTTTCGGCCTCCATACTAAGTGGCTGCCCTGTTGTGACATACCTTTCGTGTCCAGACAGCAGTTTATCCGGGACATTGCAAAGACCTATAGGATTCCCCTGGTTCTTCACCGTGAGGGCAGAACGGTAGTCGGGCAGCTCAGGTTTCAGGGGCCTCCTCTTGTTCTTGAATGGGGCCGAGTTACGTGGAGGAGGTGCAGCAGCAGGAGGAGGAGGAGGGAAGCAGGAGCCTGCAGGAGTCGCAGACCTCTCTTTCTTTTGTGCTCTCGTTCGGGACCCCAACACATGGGGTCAACGCGGGCTGAATGGCTTCATAGTGAAAGCTGCCTCGGACGCAGACGGTCGGCGTGAGAGAGCGAGCGCGCGCGCGCTAATTAGAAAAACGTGGTGAAGCAATTAAGCGCGAGGAGAGAAGCAGCGCGCCGATTGTAGTGCAGAAGGTGAGTGTTTGGTCTCGAGAAAAGTTAGTTAGTGTCGTTTGGTTTTCCTTTTGGAGTTTAGCTGAAGCCGACTGTGGTTTGTTTGTTTTTTTGTGTTTGGTACCCGAGAAGTTTGTTTATTATTTATTTTAAAGAGCAGGGTTTAGTCTAAATATACTGAGTAGGTCCGCGTGGCGAGTTCTGAAGCTGTGCGTGCCGGAGTGTCAGTGGTGAGTCTTCCTATATTCGTCAGTTTTTAAACTAAGGGGAAAAATTTAACACATGGAGACTTTGAATAACGTCACCATTAGTGCGGCTCGCAACATTGTGAGATCACACAGTGCAAGGAAAAACGTTCTTATATGTAAATAGAAGTTTTTTTTAAGGGAGCAGTTCATGTGCTAATGGCTGTTTTGAACTTTCAGAAGTCAGACTCTGAACTTGATGGCTTCATCTTCTAAGAAGAAGAGGATTCTTGTTTCCCCACTGAAGCTTGGCAGGACTTAGTTTTCCTCCAGGAATGCCACAATTTCCAAAACAATTCAGTCTGACTCAGCAAAGCGTATTCGAAGCCTTCAACAGCTCCACCAAGGAGCTTTTAAACTTCCTTCCAGCTACACAAACCGACATCAATCATGTGCATTGACTCCATTTTCCACTTTAGATTTAATTTTTGTCCCTGCTCTCCTCAAAGTCAAACTATTGTAGACAGCAAAAAAAAAAGATGTGATTTGCATTTGCAGATGCTGGATGGTTCTCCTCCTGCTGCTCTGATTGTATCGGGAGTCCATGTGCCCTCTGTCTGCTCCCTGAACCCTAAGAATCCCAGCTTTCTGCTTTTGGTTAGGCAGGAATGTTAACTTTCCCTTTGTCCAGATCCCTTCCCCAAAAAAACTCTCCACAACCCACCCCACTCATAACTCCTGGAGAGCATAGTGACTCCTGAAGCAGAAAAGGGTTTAAACCACATGAGCAAATAAGCTACTGTTTTTGTTGTTGTTTGTATTTTTTTTTTGTTTTAAAGCCGACTTCAGTGCATTTGTGAGTCTGCACAAAATGCTCAAATTTACTTGAGCCAGATGCATGTTTGTCTTAGTCAAATGTATAGCTGAAAGGCGAATGTTTGGTTTCCTTGGTGTCTTTATCTGGAGGGGAGGGCAGTTTTACAGTGTGTTAACAAGGGGTGCTGTAAAGCCCCCTGAGATGAGTAAATTCTGTGCGTTTGCTGCTGTCTCAACTTATTTTTTTTTTTCCCCCTCCCTGCTTCTTTTAGCTCAGCACCTCTAGAAACTCTTAATGGACCCTGAGCATTAGCACGAGCTGAACTCCCTTCTGGAGCAGTCCTGTGCAAAGTGAACAACAGCTGGAAACTCAAAACTATTCTGAGCCCGTGGCACAAAATTGCATTCCTCCTTTTTTTTTCTCTTCTTTGTTGTTTTTCTTTTCGTCTTTTTTTTTTTTTTTAATGTCACCATAGCTGTGATGACACAGTAAATTTTTCTTGTCATTCACCAAACACTCAGCAAAACTCACACATTTGTTTTCTGCAGCTTATTTTTCTTGAGGGGGAGTATGGGATGTTAGGAGATGGTGCAAGAGCACGCAAAGCATATTTATAAAAAAAAAAAAGTTTTTAAATGTGCGCACTTGTTTGGCATGTCTGCTTCGCCTTCGTAAATTCTGCTGGCTAGGTCACTGGCTTTTTCCAGGTGCTTGTTCAGGTGACTGATAAGCTTGGTTAGAAACTGATAGCAGGAATTCAGTGAGGTCAAACTGAAATCTCGGCTTCTGGCTTCTTGTTTTGTCTTTTCTTCTTCTAATTAAAGGTTTTTCCTAATTACACTGAGATTAGATGTCCATTATTGGTCAGCCTGCTCGTGCCTTTCATTGCTTGAGAGATGCTTTTGGTCTGTGTGCGGTATTCTTTATATCAGGTCATGTCCTCAATACACACTTAGGCCAAACTGTTGCAATGCAAGAACAAGTTTCAGTGGAGGAAACCAAAGGCAGTGCTGCCCTGGGGGCGGAGGTTTAAAGGGATAAGTCTGCCTTGCTGAATGAATGCCAGAAAGAGGCTTTTAAATTTTAGCAGCAGCCTTTTCTCTCGTCCTCTGAGACCTCTTGGCTAATGTGCCATCTAAAGGTGGATTTTGTAACACTGCGTTGAGGGTAAAATGGATATCACCAGGCAACTGGACTTGTCTCTTGTTTTGTTTTGTTTTTTGTCTCTTTTGTCAGCTTTAGAAAACCAAGTGTACATTTCCCAGGGATGTGAGTGTGATGCCCCTTCTTTAGTAGATGAAGCTTGTAATTTTTTGTTTTCAAAATGTAATTCTAGATTCAGGGCGACGCTGTTGCAGTTCGAAATCTGAGGGGATGATTTCAGGGACCTACTGTCTGGAAGTTTTCATAGCTTTGGTGTGGCTTAGTCTCGTGAGACTAAGGCCTTGTTAATTTTTTTTTTTTTTTTTTTTTTTTTTTTTTTTTTTTTTGTGGGATATTTTTCCATTACGCAGGTCAGGCTCGGGCAAGTCACTCTAACCATTTTTCAGCGTCAGAAGGTGCCAGGGTTGGAAAAGAAGAATTTCAGAGGACTGGATGATGAACAATGCGTCTGAGTGTCAAATGCTAATCTGAGGAGACAAGCCTACAGATGCCTGTAATGGCTAAAGGCTGATGCTGTTGCAATGAGTCATGAAATGCTGCTTATTTTCTTTGCTACACCCTGTGGTCTAAAAGCGTAATTGTAAAGATGAGCAGTTCATAGAGTCCCTTTTTCTCATCCTCCTCCCCCTCTGTGTTGGTTTCAATCAAATGTGTTTTGAAATAAAGTTATGGTGGCATTTCTCTTTTACAGTGTGTCTGGTGCCCTGTTTGGTTAAAGAATACCCTCATCACAGACTAGACTGATCCAGGATGTGTTTTGAAACTGAGTTCAGTCAGGCTTTAGCCAGAATTGGAGGGGAAAAGCACAAAGCTAATCTTATCTTGATCAGTTATTAAACTGCTACATCAACTCTAAATGTTATTTCCAGCTGGCTGCTAAAGCTTACAGCCACTGCTGTAAGACTTTTTGCACATTACTTTTTGAGTATTTGCCACACTTGAAGGAATTTAAAAGAATAGTTTCTGGTGCAGAGTTGGAGAGCAAATTCCTAGATCTAGTCACTGCTATAATATCATAATTCCTGCAGCCTGGAGCCACAGCAGGTCTCCTCAGAGCTAGCTGCAACTTGCCAGTTGCCTCTTTGATTCTGATTAAGCATCTCTAGCTTGGCGTGGCAGTGAGGTGTAGGAATGTTGGTTCTCGAAAATGCTGCTAGGGACTAGTGCACTCTGACCAACAAGACTGATTCGCATTTAAAGACCTGTATGTCTGACCTGGGTTTAAACCACCTGTATGGGCCTCGTGTTACTTGATACCAAATGTGTGGCTTTTGTTTATCTATTTATTTTTAAAGATTTGTTGTGGAGACTTTCTTGGAATACCTGCATTTCCAAATGCATGGTTTTAATCTTCTTTTGGGTGTGAAAGCTTATCATTTGGTTTCTTCTAGTGACTTTCGGTTGAAGTAATGCTTCAATATTTAACTTAATTGAATAAGAGCTCGAAATGTTTATTTTCTGTACATACAGAGGTCCTTTAACAAGGTTGTTCAAAGTCATCACACTGATTGAATGTTTTGTTTTTGTCCCCCCCCAGCATACAAAACATCTGCTGTGGGCACTCAACAAGGCGTTTATGTGTGTGTGTGTGTGTGTGTGTGTGTGTGTGTGTGTGTGTGTGTGTGTGTGTGTGTGTGGTTGGATTACATTTCTGTGGATCAGCCTATAATTATTCAGCTAATTGTTTCATACTTAATGATAAACATCTGCTGTATGACCATCTGTCCACAAAGGCTTCTTTTAGTTGCTGTGATCCTAAAATAAGACATGCATAAACCTCACAGATTCACAGGCTGCTGTTCTTGCTCACTTTGATTTTTATGAATGCAAAACGAAGTTTTCCCATCACTTCTCAGTCTCATGCTTTTGTTTTGAACCCAGAGCTAACTTAGTGGTCCGATCGCCTTGGCACCATGAGTTGGAGCTTTCTAACCCGTCTGCTGGATGAGATATCCAACCACTCCACCTTCGTGGGGAAGGTCTGGCTGACTGTGCTCATCATCTTCCGCATTGTGCTGACGGCCGTTGGCGGCGAAACCATCTACTATGATGAACAGAGCAAATTTGTCTGCAACACACAGCAGCCTGGTTGTGAGAACGTGTGCTATGATGCATTTGCGCCGCTCTCACATGTCAGATTCTGGATCTTCCAGGTGAGCTCTAGCAAAAGAAGGCTGTCGGTGTTTATTTTACTCACACAAAACAGTACTGTTAATGTCAACATGCATACATTTACCTCCAGGTGATCATGATCACCACCCCAACCATAATGTACCTTGGATTTGCCATGCACAAGATCGCCCGCATGGAAGAGACGGACTTTCGGCCGGGCCCAAAGCGGAAGAAGAGAATACCAATCATCAAACGTGGGGCTGCGAGGGACTATGAAGAGGTAGAGGACAACGGAGAAGAAGACCCAATGATTGCTGAAGAGATTGAACCAGAAAAGACAGACAAAGCAGAACAAAGTAGGGCAGCAGTACGTCTTTCACAAAGCATCTTTAATGTTCTAATAGATTACAACCCCTACTTGATACTAAGTTGGCTTCTAATGTTTCTGTTTTCAAGGCTCAGAGAAAAAACATGATGGTCGCCGGCGGATCTTGCGTGACGGCCTGATGAAAGTCTATGTGTGCCAACTGCTGTGGCGCTCTGCCTTTGAGGTGGCCTTCCTTTTTGGGCAGTATATTCTTTACGGCTTCGAGGTGATTCCCTCCTATGTCTGCACTCGTTCTCCGTGCCCGCACACGGTGGACTGCTTTGTTTCCCGTCCCACGGAGAAGACGATCTTCCTTCTGGTGATGTACGTTGTGTCCTTTCTCTGCCTTCTCCTCAC
This sequence comes from Diplotaxodon limnothrissa, assembly GCF_057381915.1. Taxonomy (NCBI): domain Eukaryota; kingdom Metazoa; phylum Chordata; class Actinopteri; order Cichliformes; family Cichlidae; genus Diplotaxodon; species Diplotaxodon limnothrissa. Next base: position 22,699,662 of record NC_140617.1, on the reverse strand, counting down.
CATCCTGGAAATCATCCATTTGGGTATCGGCAGCATCCGTGACACTTTCCGCAGGCGGGCCACCCTCAACACACGCACCTCCCGTCCACCGGCCTCACGCTCCATGCCTACAGCTCCACCAGGATACCACGCCACCATGAAAAAGGAGAAAATGAAAGAGCTGAGGGACTTGCCAATGGGTGATTCTGGGCGAGAGAGTATTGGGGATGAGGGTCCCTCGTCCAGGGAGCTCGAGCGGTTGAGAAGACACCTGAGGCTGGCCCAGCAGCACCTGGACCTCGCCTACCAGGTGGATGAAGGAAGTCCTTCACGCAGCAGCAGCCCAGAGGTTAACACAGCTGCACAGACTGCTGCAGAGCAGAACCGTCTCAATTTTGCCCAGGAGAAGCAAGGAGAGGCGAGCGAGAAAGGTAAAGAAGACGCTCGGACCTCCATTCGACACACTGAATTTGACACAGATGAACCAGGAGGTAGAGTTCAGCCTTCAATAATCAAAACCAAATCATTTATTTATATAAAAAGCCAAACATTCAGCTAAATGTGGTTCAGGTTTCTCAAAAGTAAGAGTTTGCCACTCTTCTGTTTTGTATAACTGTAAATTAACATCATTTGGGTTTTGGACTGTTAAAAATTGAAGAAAATTATTTGCAGCTCTAAACCATGGAGAAAATATTTAGAAGAGGAGTATTGCCAGCATATAAAAGTACTTTTTCTATAAATAAATTAGGGCTGGAAGATGTGATTAATCAGCTAAAATCATAGACTCTGTGAAACATGTAGCCACAGTGACCTCACCCACTGGTTTGTGGGTTTGCATTTTGAAGCCTCAACTTTAGCTTTATGGCTGCTGCCATCTTGCTTGTCTTAAGACTGAAGTGACCATATTTGGGCAAGATGGTGGAGTGCTAAGGTATTAGCTAATGCTAGAGAGTTTGGTTGGAAAGCTGCACATGGAATCCAGTGGTGCATTGCCCAGTCCGGGTTAGCTTCTAAGTGACCTAGAGATACAATATTAGATTTTAACTTGGCAGACTGAAGCACAGATTATAACAGGTTGTGAGTACAGTTAACTGTACAAAGTAATTATTTACCAGGTGATTGCATCATTATGATGATGATGGCTGCCGACTACAGCCGTCTTCTTCCACCAAAGTGGTATTAAAACAATTAAGTAGTCCTATCATGACTTGGAATAGTGTGTGGGTTTTTTTTTTTTTTAAATGGGCCTCAAGTGGCCATTAGAGGAACTGCAGTTATAGAGATCCAACCCTTCATTGTTGGCTTTCCATCATTTAGTTGTTTGAAATTTTGTCCAGTCAGCACTCTAAAATTCAAGGATGGCACTAACCTTAATATTTGGCACATGGAAACCAGAGAAGAATATTGAATCTTTCTACTTCCAGCCGATTATGTAAATACAGGCTTAACTTTGGACTTTATGTCAGATTTTTATTTATTTTTTGTGGTTTATTTCCTACTTTGGTTTGACCTAAAAACATCAGAAAAAATCTCAGTTTTAAGTGAACATGCATGCTTAATAATCTCTGGTCTCTTTATCTTCTAGGGATACATGCCTGAGCGTGCTTCCTGCCTCAAATGTCTGTCCTTTCATTCCTACTGGCCTTAAACACATGGGGGAAGCACATATGGGAATGCAGTCAGACCACTGAGGGAGACCAAAGTGTGTGTAATATGTGTGCGTGTGTTTGTGTGTGGGGATGAGAGAAATGTGCCTTTCAGTATTAGAGGTCAGTTGAAAACAAAGAAATGCTGACTGAGCGGTGTTGTGACAAATGGTTAATTTCCACGACTCTAAACTTGAAAGCTTGCCGACCTACATCCAAACTTTGACTGTGCCTTTGGCTAGACCTCGTCTACCCCATGTTCTTTCGTCATCTCTGTGTTTTGTTGCATTGCAATAACCTGTCCATTATAAGACCACGCAAGGATTATTGTAAGCTTCAGCTGAGTGTATTTTTTTTATTTTTTTTTGTTTGGTTCACAAGAGAGGCTTTTATTTTTTATTAATGTTTCTGAATGTTGATGTCTCACTTGGTTGAAGCTTATTGGTCTCAAATCTTAAACATGACCTTGCGTTATGTAATGTTTTTGAGTATGTGCAGAAGCTTGTTAAGTGGGGCTAAACCTGTAACTGGATGAGTCATCTTTAATTTAAATGTTGGGAATTATTGGTGTATTAGCCAGATAATTCCACTTCAGAAATGTTTGACAGAAAGATTTTTTTTTTTTCTATTTCTTTTCGAAGCCTATTTACCCAAATCAGCCAAAAATATTTACCTGGGAAATGCTTGAATTCTTTAATCAACAGGAACCGTTCCACACATTTCCAACAATCATCTTTGTACAATCATTTTACCGGCCTTTATTTAAGTTTTTTTTGTTTTTTTTTGTTTTTTTTGACCAAACGTTGTAGGCTAGTGACATTTGTGTAGAAGGAAGTGTTGTCATGCAAATACCACCTCAGCATTTCAATGTTAATCCTTTCCTAAATTATGTTCTAAAACAAATATTTAGTGTTCGTTGGGGCAGAAAGTTGGAAAATAAATTCACTTTTTGTGGTTTTTCATGCTAACTGGCTAGAAACATCTGTTTTCTGGGGCACTGTCAAACATGTAATTCCACCCTTGTCTTTACAAATTTACATTCTTCTTTAGTGAGACATATTTTCCGTCCTTGACATGCAACCTCTTTCTCCTTCTCCTTCGTGCTGAAACACGGATACCTTTGTGCATCCCGGGAAAGAAGGAGGAAGAAAAGCCAAGCTGAGGAAAGGATGACAGTTTGCTGACGCACAGCCTGGTGCCATGTAAACATGTAATCTTCAACTCACCGTGAGATTCCTTCCTTCCTTTTTTTTTTTTTTTTTTTTTGTGTTCAGTAGCTTTCAGTATTCATACAGTTGAAACGTTTTCATAGTTGGTTTTATATCCTGGAGAACAAAGTGCGGATCGCCAAAGAACTGTTGCTGTATTCTTATAATCATCTCACTTCCAGTTTTGCTACTTATTTCGAGGTACGACATTCAATTTTTGAGTATAGTACTTTTTTTTTCTATTGCAAGTTTTGTAGTTATTGTAACTGTAGAGATTATTTTGTCTTCAGAGTAAATAAATATATTTGAAATCGTTTACTCCTGTCCTTGATTTGATTTATTTATTTATTTTTAATAATTGTTTAAACCTGTGGTTGAATTGCAGTCTGCTCAATATGTATTAACATGTTAATTTATCAATTAAAATGAAAATTTATTGGATTGTAAAAACGAGTGACATCTGTTAGTTACCCTGACATCTACAGGGTCAGTCATACTGTTTAAGGTAAAATGATGGGTTTTAAAGTAGGCCTACTATGCCCTCCAGAGGAATAATCAAGTAATGGTTAAAAGGGGTTTAAATGAGCTCAAACTATTTCACTGTCACTTTGGTTTATTATTATAATAATAATAATGATAATAATAATAATAATCTTTCAGTGGCCCAATAAGGGAAGAACCCAATTTTCCCCTTGATTTAGTCGTTAAATTGGTCAATTGGGGGTTCTGGATTAATTCAGCAAGCAAAGCAAACATATCGACCAAGTCCTCATCAGGTATGAATTGAGTTTTAAGCAATGTATCTAAAATGCCAAATTTATGCATACATATCCAAAAAAATTGGTATAGCAAATATGCGACTAAGTTATGTGGAAAGGAACAGATGTATAGAACTCAATAGATAAATTAAACAAGGAAATTTTAACAGAAATTTTAATTTTAAGTTGATCGTGTCATTGGCCATTTTTACAATGTTCAATTTATTTAATTTACGGCAGTAAGGACTTTAATTGATGGTTAAAGTGTTCCTAGAAAAAGTATCTTAAATTTTATTGACTTTAATTTTTAGCACATGTAGAACTATATCTTACACTTCCTTGTATGACTGTGTGTTGAATATTGATGTGAGGTACACTAAGCAGTACCAGTGAAAGGGTGAAAACAACACATTAAACAAACAAAACCCGCTAAATAACACTTTAATCAAGGTTAACATATAAAGTACAATCTGTTTTGAGGCTTATGTAGCACACACCCAAACTAGAGAACAATCAGGACAGAATTGTAAGTGAATAAGACAAAATCAAGTTTAATAAGAGCAGTAATCAAATTTCAACTGTGACTTGTAAGTAAACTGAAATCTTTTATTTGGGTGAACTGGCCTTTAAGGTCTGATGTTCAGATACATGTACACTCTTCAGGTATAATGTTAGGCAAGGTCTCATACTTGAATGAGTATCCACCATCAGATGTCGTGGTGATCCTCAGGGACCTCATGGTCCCCGGGACGGGAGCGCAACACTGAGTGATCCCCAACATTGCAGTGGTTAGATCCCCACCCGAGCAGTTTCCGTGACAGTAGTAAAACGTCAGCACTTTCGGATGGACGATCCAGTTGTCCCACCCTAGCTCCTCAAAGCTGATGTCGATCTCTGCTCGGTGGCAGTCGCTGTGTAGAGGCCTTTCCTGAGAGGGCCGCTGCAGAAGATAGATGGCAGAGGGAGACCAAGGAATGGTCACTGCTGCATTGCGGGGTGACCGGGAAGGTCCACGAGGTTGAACATGGAGGTGAAGAAAGGGCATCTTGTCTGGTTCTCCTGCGTGGCACTGACAGGCTGGACAGTGGACCTGAAGAAGAAAGGGGCCTTCGGCGACAAGGGCCAGCAGGTTCTGATCCAGATGGTAGGTGGTCCATCCATCAGAGCTTGAATTTGATGGAGCCTCCGCTGCCTGGAGTCGTTCTAGTGCTGTGGTTACAATGAAAAGCTGGGCGGAGGAGTTAGCTGTGACTGCTTCGCCTGCAAAGAACCAGAAGTGGGCTGATGTGACTACAGTGTCCTGGCTGTTGATGGAGGGCTGGAAGTAATATGTCATATGTCTGTTTGCAGTTTCTCTCTGAGCTGAGTCCGATTTGGTGCAGTCTACAGGGAGACATCAGATTAAAAAAACAAACAAACATCTGTTAGCCTACTTAACACTTTCTTTCATCTCTAAGCACAAAGTGAAATTCTTCACAGTGAACAGCGGTGATGAAGATGTGTACATCACAGCACAGTCACTTAAGAAGGCACTTGGCTGAGTGACGAAACGTTTCTCCCACTGAAAACGCTACGTCCAGATGAACAGAACCAACTTTTGGTGATTTACTTACCTGGATGACTGAGCATGCATCAGGACACTGTCAGGTATGATTACTAATTTGGATCCAGCATGAACTTCTTTCAACCTGAGAGGACACTAACAAGTTTATTTCAGCCCAGTATAAGGTTATTCTTTGACAGTTAAACCCCAAATTACACATGCCCCATCTACACACATTTATTTAAAAAATTGTTTTCTACTTGCCTTTTATTATTTAAAAAACTGCATTGTTGGCTTTGTTTCTTTCCTACATGTAGTTAATGTGTCTAAACATGAGTTAAGTTTATAAAAATTAAGTGTTGCAGATAAAGTACACATCTCTGCCAGTTTACTGCAACATAACTACAGTGGGGCAAAAAAGTATTTAGTCAGCCACCGATTGTGCAAGTTCCCCCACTTAAAATGATGACAGAGGTCAGTAATTTGCACCAGAGGTACACTTCAACTGTGAGAGACAGAATGTGAAAAAAAAATCCATGAATCCACATGGTAGGATTTGTAAAGAATTTATTCGTAAATTAGGGTGGAAAATAAGTATTTGGTCACCTCAAACATGGAAAATCTCTGGCTCTCACAGACCTGTAACGTCTTCTGTAAGAAGCTTTTCTGTCCCCCACTCGTTACCTGTATGAATGGCACCTGTTTGAACTCATCATCTGTATAAAAGACACCTGTCCACAGCCTCAAACAGTCAGACTCCAAACTCCGCCATGGCCAAGACCAAAGAGCTTTTGAAGGACACCAGGAAAAGTATTGTAGACCTGCACCAGACTGGGAAGAGTGAATCTACAATAGGCAAGCAGCTTGGTGTGAAAAAATCAACTGTGGGAGCAATCATCAGAAAATGGAAGACATACAAGACCACTGATAATCTCCCTCGATCTGGGGCTCCACGCAAGATCTCATCCCGTGGGGTCAAAATGATCATGAGAACGGTGAGCAAAGATCCCAGAACCACACGGGGGGACCTGGTGAATGACCTGCAGAGAGCTGGGACCAAAGTAACAAAGGTCACCATCAGTAACACACTACAACAGCAGGGAATCAAATCCCGCAGTGCCAGACGTGTTCCGCTGCTGAAGCCAGTGCATGTCCAGGCCCGTCTGAAGTTTGCCAGAGAGCACATGGATGATACAGCAGAGGATTGGGAGAATGTCATGTGGTCAGATGAAACCAAAGTAGAACTTTTTGGTATAAACTCAACTCGTCGTGTTTGGAGGAAGAAGAATACTGAGTTGCATCCCAAGAACACCATACCTACTGTGAAGCATGGGCGTGGAAACATCATGCTATGGGGCTGTTTTTCTGCCAAGGGGACAGGACGACTGATCCGTGTTAAGGACAGAATGAATGGGGCCATGTATCGTGAGATTTTAAGCCAAAACCTCCTTCCATCAGTGAGAACTTTGAAGATGAAACGAGGCTGGGTCTTCCAACATGACAATGATCCAAAACACACCGCCCGGGCAACAAAGGAGTGGCTCCGTAAGAAGCATTTGAAAGTCCTGGAGTGGCCTAGCCAGTCTCCAGACCTCAACCCCATAGAAAATCTGTGGTGGGAGTTGAAAGTCCGTGTTGCTCGGCGACAGCCCCAAAACATCACTGCTCTCGAGAAGATCTGCATGGAGGAATGGGCCAAAATACCAGCTACTGTGTGTGCAAACCTGGTAAAGACCTATAGTAAACGTTTGACCTCTGTTATTGCTAACAAAGGTTATGTTACAAAGTATTGAGTTGTATTTTTGTTATTGACCAAATACTTATTTTCCACCCTGATTTACGAATAAATTCTTTACAAATCCTACCATGTGGATTCATGGATTTTTTTTTTCACATTCTGTCTCTCACAGTTGAAGTGTACCTCTGGTGCAAATTACTGACCTCTGTCATCATTTTAAGTGGGGGAACTTGCACAATCGGTGGCTGACTAAATACTTTTTTGCCCCACTGTATAAGTAAGGCTGCATTACAATATGCAGCACTGAAATTTAAGCATTGTCACCACCTAGGAGGTTGTGTTTTTAGTAGTGTTTGTGTGCATGCATGCCATTATGTTTGTAAAAACAATGGCTCAAACAGTTGAATGAATTCTGATAAAACTTTGCAGGAGTGTAAAGTGGGATCATGTTAACAATCCATTAAAATTTGGCTTAAATGCACCATTGTCTTCAAGGTCAGCTTAATGATTTATTGGTTGAAAATTGATAAAAAGCCTTATGACTTGATAACTATGATTCTTACAAGTGTGGTGTGTCAACACATACCTCTCATAGACCTCTCCTTTAAGGTCAAGTTTGATTGATCTGAAGGTCAAAGTGTTAATAATGCTAACAAGAACCATTTAAAATGACAAGAGGTTTTCACTCTGACCACACTTACTGATATGATACTATGGTAAGTACTGTAAGAAATACCGTCCAGGGAGTGAGCCACCTCGGCAGACAGCACTTCAGGGCGAGTGCCATTAGTTCCATTACATTTTAGAGAAGGCAAATATATTTAAAACTAATGTCTCTGAGGTTGCAACTCACACTATAACAGTGATGGATAAACAGCACTGGCAAACTTTTTTTCCCCCCAAAAATCCCATATTTATTAATGGAAACTTTAGAGCCAACAATCCGTTTCACCCTTTTTTTGAGGTGTTCTATTTTATTTTCAATTAGACAAGAATTATCATTAAAGGTGATCAGGTGTGTTCAAAGGTTACCAAAATAAATCGACTTTTAATTCACATACAAAGAGTGATATAACATAAAGCTTGAGGAACTTCAGTGAAGGTGATGAATATCAGTAGATCAGGTTAATTTTAAACAACTTACTTTTGTGTGTATTTTGTGAGTTTTTGAAACTTTTATACACTCTATGTTGGTTGTAACAGAGAGTGTATAAAAGACAGATGGTGCTGCCACCATGGGGTGAAAAGAGAACATTACACATTATTGATTCTGTTTGTGGCAGCGGGCCAGAACTAATACGTTTTAAGGAAGGAGCGAGGGGACATATAAAATCTGATTTAGTGCCATGATTGGCCCGGGACAGACTTTGGACATCGCCCTGTCTAAGGACATAAAGACTAAATCACATATCTGTCTACCTAACTATTAATTGTTTTATTTGGAACATGTAAATATACCTAAAATAGCAGAATACATTGTCTGAGAAGCTTCTTCAGTTCTCCTCAGAACTGAAGAAGCTTCTCGGATGAGAGGTGAAACGTCTTCAAATAACTTAAAGATGTCCAGATGCTTTTCTTTCCAAGCTCCTTAGAGAGCAGAATACATTGTAAATAGGAAAATAAAACAAAGTTAATATGCTGAGTTGTTGTGAATGTCTCTATATTTTACACAATTTAGATGCTTGGAAAGGAGTAGGATGAAGTTTACACTTATTTGATCCCACCACCCTTAATACTATTACATAATTTTGATTATTCAGTGTATCTTATTATCTTACTACCTGGCATTTGGATAGATGCAATTCTGCTGCGCATCATTTTGTTTTTACTACTAATACAAATGTATATTAATGGATGTTAAAAGAAGTAAAAATATGTATAACCATCTATAATATACAAATAATAAACTTTGCAAGGAAATTTTGCAGAAAAATTTTGCAAATAATGGCATCCTTATGGTTTTCATTTAGAATAAGATCTATTAAAACTTAAAGTCAAAATGTATCCGTATACTGTTTTATTTGTAAGAGTAAGAGGACATTTGACCTGTTGATCGATTTAAAGACCCGTGTGGAGTTTTAGACTCACTCCACTCAAACAGATAAGTGCAAAAGAATTTCTCACCTGAACCCGGGAACAGAATTATTTGCGATGATTCCTGGTTCGGACGGGTTTGAGGATTAACCCATGATGTTCTGCTTGTCCTGTGGGCCCTCTGGTGCAGGTGCCTCGTATCAGGAGGTACCCTGTCTGCATCGGGACCTTGCAGCGTGCTCAGAGGGGGTTCTTCGAGCCCGAGACCTTCCAGAACCCGTACTTTGAACCAGGATAGCACAGCCCCACGGGACAGCTCCTCACCCATGCAAGCTTGAATTATACCATGGATGCAAAGAGGACCCAGGATGAGGACAGTACAGGACACCATGACTATATATCTTGAAACTCTTGATGAGAGGGGGAAAAAAAATCCTTAAAGTAGGCGCAACAATTTTTACAGCTTCAGAGTCTGCCTTGTTTGTCTGGTTACCTCTAGAAAATGGATTCCCTCCTGTTGCTTTCCCTGTTTTCTAACATATTTGTTTTGTCTCTGCGTGCTATCTGCCTCTGAGGGAAGTCTGTGAAGTAAGGCATTCTGCTGGTGAAACAAATGGAAGATAAAGAGTGACCTTGACGGATTGGATGTTACACACAGTAACAGGGGAATGTGTCTCTGTCTGCTTCTTTGTCCTACTCAGTTGTTTCTGGGTAGATTGGTTTACTTTAATCTTCAGCATACAGATAAAAACATATAAATGCCACAAATATATAAACTTCTCCTTTTTTATTTGATGTGAATTAAATTTAGGCATCTGTCAAGACATTCCTCCTCTCAGATTTCTGTATGCTTCCATGTTGCACACTCTTACACACACACACACACACACACACACACACACACACACACACACACACACACAAAAGCAGTAATACATTTTGAAATGATAGGAAGGAAATTGGAAATCCTTTCAAAATTAAGAATAAATCTACCTGTGATCACTAAATCTGTAGTCTGGCATTAAGCTGAACACACACAGCTGTCAAAAACAAAATGCCTTTGTCTGCGCCTCTTTATCTGACTGACCTTGAATCCCTGTCTGGGAAAATGTTTTCTGTGGTTTAGGTTTGAGGAGAATTTACAGTGGGGCAAAAAAGTATTTAGTCAGCCACCGATTGTGCAAGTTCCCCCACCTAAAATGATGACAGAGGTCAGTAATTTGCACCAGAGGTACACTTCAACTGTGAGAGACAGAATGTGAAAAAAAAAAAATCCATGAATCCACATGGTAGGATTTGTAAAGAATTTATTCGTAAATCAGGGTGGAAAATAAGTATTTGGTCAATAACAAAAACACAACTCAATACTTTGTAACATAACCTTTGTTGGCAATAACAGAGGTCAAACGTTTACTATAGGTCTTTACCAGGTTTGCACACACAGTAGCTGGTATTTTGGCCCATTCCTCCATGCAGATCTTCTTGAGAGCAGTGATGTTTTGGGGCTGTCGCCGAGCAACACGGACTTTCAACTCCCGCCACAGATTTTCTATGGGGTTGAGGTCTGGAGACTGGCTAGGCCACTCCAGGACTTTCAAATGCTTCTTACGGAGCCACTCCTTTGTTGCCCGGGCGGTGTGTTTTGGATCATTGTCATGTTGGAAGACCCAGCCTCGTTTCATCTTCAAAGTTCTCATTGATGGAAGGAGGTTTTGGCTCAAAATCTCACGATACATGGCCCCATTCATTCTGTCCTTAACACAGATCAGTCGTCCTGTCCCCTTGGCAGAAAAACAGCCCCATAGCATGATGTTTCCACCCCCATGCTTCACAGTAGGTATGGTGTTCTTGGGATGCAACTCAGTATTCTTCTTCCTCCAAACACGACGAGTTGAGTTTATACCAAAAAGTTCTACTTTGGTTTCATCTGACCACATGACATTCTCCCAATCCTCTGCTGTATCATCCATGTGCTCTCTGGCAAACTTCAGACGGGCCTGGACATGCACTGGCTTCAGCAGCGGAACACGTCTGGCACTGCGGGATTTGATTCCCTGCCGTTGTAGTGTGTTACTGATGGTGACCTTTGTTACTTTGGTCCCAGCTCTCTGCAGGTCATTCACCAGGTCCCCCCGTGTGGTTCTGGGATCTTTGCTCACCGTTCTCATGATCATTTTGACCCCACGGGATGAGATCTTGCGTGGAGCCCCAGATCGAGGGAGATTATCAGTGGTCTTGTATGTCTTCCATTTTCTGATGATTGCTCCCACAGTTGATTTTTTCACACCAAGCTGCTTGCCTATTGTAGATTCACTCTTCCCAGTCTGGTGCAGGTCTACAATACTTTTCCTGGTGTCCTTCGAAAGCTCTTTGGTCTTGGCCATGGCGGAGTTTGGAGTCTGACTGTTTGAGGCTGTGGACAGGTGTCTTTTATACAGATGATGAGTTCAAACAGGTGCCATTCATACAGGTAACGAGTGGGGGACAGAAAAGCTTCTTACAGAAGACGTTACAGGTCTGTGAGAGCCAGAGATTTTCCATGTTTGAGGTGACCAAATACTTATTTTCCACCCTAATTTACGAATAAATTCTTTACAAATCCTACCATGTGAATTCATGGATTTTTTTTTCACATTCTGTCTCTCACAGTTGAAGTGTACCTCTGGTGCAAATTACTGACCTCTGTCATCATTTTAAGTGGGGGAACTTGCACAATCGGTGGCTGACTAAATACTTTTTTGCCCCACTGTATAACCTTTAAACAGGCCTAAAAGCACATTTTCACAGTAGTTTTCTTTTAAAATAGGCATATTTGATCATATATGATCCAGGCGATTGATATATGCATTTTTTGTCTGTTTTTTTTGTTGGTTTTTCTTTTTTTGCCCTTTGTCACCGTCCCTCTTCCCCGCAGTTTTTCTTTCCCTCTTTCTTTCTCCCTTTTCTTTCCCCCAGTCAAGTCTGTCCCGTGTGTAGTAAGTGAAAATAAAATAAACAATAAACGCGAAGGTGAATCAAATAGACCAATACGGCAAGGCCGGGATGGTCCATTTGGTAAAGTAATTCCATTAGGCATCTTTCTTTGCCTTTAGACAATAATTCTGATGGCAAAAGAACCAAACAGGACAGGCGGAAAAAATAGATAAATAAAATAAATAAATAAAAATTAAATAAATAAAATAAATAAATAAAAATTAAATAAATAAAATAGGCATATTTTCAATCAGTAAAGCTTTTATTTTGAGCAAATGTTAAGATGTGAAAGTACAACCAAATCCGTGAAATGATGAATAGAATGAAAACCCATCCTAGCCCACCGAGGAGCTTTAAGAGTAGTGCACCTCAAACTCGTGGACTTAATCCTGAAGCAGGAGAGATCTTTTTTCAACAAACTTTTAAAATAAGCAATAAGGGAAAATTCAAGAAAAGAGTTTTCCACAAAGTCTTGCAGAAATGGCAGATATCTGACATAGTGCATTGCTAGGTGGGTATAAAAAGGATCAAACTTTTCCCACTGCTTTATCCGTTTGAAAATCAGCTTCTATGTGTTTTTGGGATCATTGTCCACACTCAAATATTTCCAAGTTTCAACTGTCTATCTGCTGATTTGAGTTGAAGATTGTAGCATTGTCTTAACACACGCTTGAATGTTCCACAACAGGGAGCTGTCAAAATGTCTGCTTTTATAGAGGAGCTCACACTTGCTGATGGTCATAAAGGTGAACATAAATGGGCACTTTGACATCAACATTACGATGTAGTCACAAAACATAGAAGGAAAGGACAGCCTTGATTTAGCAGATTTTTCCAGGTTTAGAAGCTCAACTTTGGTTTTCTGTCTTCTTTCAGGTGAAGGACTAGATATATGTGGGACCTTCAGATTGTTCCTGCCTCTGAGACTCTCTGGGATGATATAAAACCAGACTGGATGTTAAAAACATTTGTCACATGCTCAAGAGTATGTAAGGAGAGATTAATCAAAGCTTAACTTTCAGTTTTTGCAGCAGAAGATGGTAGGAAATATTTGGATGTATTTAAGAGAATATTCATTTATTCAGTAGTGTTAGTTTACATTGGCAGTTTGAGCTCCATAATTTTAACAGTTATAAATTAAAGATAGAGCTGAAATGAACAATTACTTTTATTATCTACTGTTTCCTTCATTTAATTATTTTTTAATACAACAAAAAGATAAAAGAAAGAAGAAGAAAAAAGATATTTGATACATACATACATATGTATATATATGCACATACATATATATATATATATATATAGAGAGAGAGAGAGCGAGAGAGAGAGAGAGACAGATTTTTTTTTGTAATCTTGAATCTCGTGTTCACAGTACAAAAAACAAAAAACTTCATTTGCTTCTCTTGGTTTCTGAACACTTATTCTTTCCAATTTGCTTTGGCACTTACACACTGGTTTGTTAACATGTGACGTCAAGACTCATCAGCAAGTGTTTGTTAAAAAAAATAAACGTTTCTTTGTGTGTCTGTTAGTAATGAAAGAGTAGTGGCTGACTCTCAGCTGATAATGAATTTGTCTGTGAATGAAAGCATTGACGGCCAACATGGAGACAGAACCTATGATTTAGCATTAATAAGATATGCAGTTATACAACATGAACATATTCTGTGTTTCAAAAGGTGGTGGTATGAAACACATTACTTCATTAAAAAAAACAAACCCTAGTATGGGCATTGAACTCATGCCCTGTTAACACCATATGATAACAATCTGAGCTTAGTGGCATACTGGGATTACTTTTTTCAACTTGAGAAAAATGTGTGCTTATCCAGAAATATTTCAGTTGGTACCAATGAAAACAACCATTAAATGGATAAACCCAAATCTTGGATGCTCCATTTTGCCTACTAATCAGAAGATAGCTGTGTAGTTCATTCAACGAGTAATGTGGATGAAACAATTGAGAATGGTATACTTATACAGCTATTGTTGTATTGCTGAGTCAGCTGGGATAAGTAAAGAATGGGGGGAATTTTATGTTAAGTTTTTCTTAATATAACCACTGTAACCTTTTGACTTTTTCTACTGAAACATTATGTATGAAAAGCATAATTATGTTTACTTAATAGCCATTAATTAATTAGAGGTTGCACTATCGTTCTCAGGCATAAAAGAAGTCCTAAACCTAGCATCCTCTTCTGTCACACCAACTCTCTGCATGTCCGGTATCCAGGAATGTACTCTGTGATCTTTGTCTTTTCTTCCTGCCTGGCAGCGCCATCTTCAATATCCTTTATCCCTCTATAGTTACTACAGTTCTGCATATTACACTTGCTGCAAATCAGTACCAGTACACTTCATCTCCTTTTCTCAGACATTCTCCCTCTCCAAGATTGTGTTCAACCACCTGGCCAAAAACTCCACTACCCTCTCTCCACAGGTATGTCATCTGTACACTCTTCATCCGCTTCATAGCTGTCCACATTTTCTCTTCTCTACACCTTTAATCCAAGAAGGGACATTAAAATGTGAGGAATAATAAATACAAAAAGTGTGAGAAGGCTTTTAAAATGTGTGGCTACAAGATCTTTCAAAGTATTGGCATATCTGCATTGACAAGATTTGGGCCTTTGATGTAGCCCTGGTGTTATAATACTGCTAAGTTACCAAATAATCACTGCCACTCATCTAAGCAGGAAAAAGTTGCCACACCTACACTGAAGATCAGATAGAAAGATGAGGAAAAGAGGGAACCGTAATGAGAGACAGGAACCAATGAAAACAAAAACAATATTGGTCTAAAGAACACAGACTACAGGCATTGGAAAACAGAAAGCTTCTGGCATCAAAAATCTGTTCTACTTCTTTCAGTTTCTCTACATTCATATGTAGAGAAACCACCAATTAGGCTTGGATTCATTAAAACATGTTGTGCAGCAGTGTTGCTCAAACTGAACTCTTTACCTTGCACTATTATAAACATTTGTGTGTTATATGAATATTTATTATTGTAGAGTCTTTACCTTACAAATAAACGCATCTTGAGGAAACTTGATGTGAATTGGGGCTATATATTTTTTACCCCCAGCATTTTCAAGCTCTTGTAATTACTTAATCCACATGAAATTTTCAAAGCAGAAAAAATAAAAACTTTGTGGCACATTTTTTTTGCTATAACAGCATGAATATCAGTTTTTATATCTATGACCCAGAGGAACATGATTTTGCACCGTTACCTTGGAGGACCTCTTTCTGATAATTCACTAACAACCCCCCCCAAAAGTCAGTAAACTTAAGTAAAGGCTCATACCAACCATGTGGCAAAGTTCAAAATATGTTATAGCATGTGGAATGTCCCTCTTTTTTAACCTACAGTTCGATTGCAGGTTCATTCTGTGTAAATAAGCGGACTAGGAAAATATTCATATTATGACGGTTATGTTTTGCATGGTTTACTTTAATATACTAAAATTATTGTCCAAAAAAGTAAAAAAAGAAAATCCTGAAGGTAAACAGCCAGGCAAGACTCCAGAAATCAAGCTACAACTCGTACTCATAATCCTGCTAATTAACATTTACGCCCCCCCCCCCCCCCCCCCCCCCCCCCACACACACACAGTAATACATTTTGAAATGACAGGAAGTAAATTGGAAATACTTTCAAAGTTAGGAATAAATCTACCTGTGATCACTAAATCTGTAGTCTGGCATTAAGCTGAATACTGGGTTTCAAATGTCTCAAGATCAGTCTGTTTCATGAGGCTATATTTGTTTCATACCTTTTATTATTGTTATTAGTAGTATTATTAATTATAAAGCCATAAATGTTGTGTATTAAGTCCTTAACATTTTTAAAGACAATAGGAAGAGCTTAGTATTACAGATAGCTATTTTGTGGGTCTCGCTTAGCATAAAGCATTTCTTTTCTGCATGTGTACATTGAGCTGAGAGAAAACACAGCATCAGCCAGGAGGGTTGGCAGAAATGGGAAGATGCTGAAGAAAAACATCTCCATGGTGGAGACCAGCAGGTATCTGTGTTTCGGCCGAGCAGATGTGACCGCGTGCAGCATTGCTGCGATGACCGGATCGGCGTCCTTGAATCCCACCCTACATGTTGACGTGAAGTAGTCATTGGCCAGATCAATGTACTCTCTGCCAAAGATTCGTTTTTTCTCATCATCCAGTTTGTTCCAGATGTCCAAAGCAGTTTTCCTCTTCAGGATGTTAGTGGCTTGGCCAAAATTACCTGGCTGAATGATGCTGACCTGAAAGGGAGTTTATGTTCAGTTAGTCCATTTACAGCGTTTTTGTGTGTATCTGTGTTTCTGTGTGTGTTTTAACTTAAACAACAAATCCATGACATTTATGAAAGGTTATTTGCGTTCCTGATGAAACTTGAGCTAGCTTAGCATAAAGACTCAACTAGGAGGAAAGAGTCTTCTATCAGGTATTATTAAATCTTGATGGGTGTTCACATCAGTATCAATTACTCCAACTCATGGATTCCTGTAAACCCATAACTTGTTTTCTCACTTCTATTTTTGTTGGGTTAGACCAAAAAGAAGAAATGGATTAGGCAAACTTTAGATATACTCTAATTAATTTTCTATGATATATACTATGATGTCATGTTTGATCACAATAATCTCAAAATTAAGGACACAGAGCTAATATTTTTACATTTTTAAGTAAAGATTTAGGTTTCAAGAGAAACAATGTGGTTTTGAAAAATGGCAAAGCTTGCACAATGTTCAAGGTTTCTGCCCTGGACTCGTTCAAATGGTCACAACGTAACTGGTAAACACATGGTCACTTAGAGCTTCATGTCTGTTAATGAAATACACATTAACAGACAAACAGTCTTGAGCCACCCCTCATTTGTTTATATTTTGTTTCCAAGAAGCCAAAATTTTCGGTATTTTTTTCAAAGTGGTCTTGATCAATAGCTTGCTGGACTTTCTAAAGGTCTTTCAAAGTTTTTTGGGGGGGGCATTGGTTGCTATTTTAGTCATCTGTGGTCTATACGTAACAGGTAACTTAGTAAAGAACCAGGTTTAAATTGCATTTAGAGGCACTATGTTAATAGCTGCCCATTGCAAAAACACATTTAAGGACAAAAGGAGAAGTGGGAGGCCTTTAAAAATCCTACAGCAGATGAAAAGCATCTTAAGAAATAGGGAAAAAAAAAAAAAAAAAACCCCACCTAATCAGAAACGTTCTCAGTGGAAGGCTGGCTGTCAAGAAGCCATTCTTATTGAATGGAAAGAGGGAGAAAAGGCTGAAAGGCTGAGGTGTGAAAATTACACAAGAACTGGACTAAAAAGCTTTGACAACTGTTCTGATGGAGTGATGAATCCATATTTGACATTTTTGGTTCAAATGGCCATCATTTTTACAAAAGGTCAGGAGAGTGGTACAACAGTGACTTTCTTGATGCATGCTCAATCATCCAGGTAAGCAAATCCCAAATAATTGATTCTGAAACCTGCAGTCAGCTGGGACTGAAGAAGTCACTTGGATAAGTGAAAAAATGTTTCTCACACTGAAAATGTTACGTCTAGATGAACAGAATCATTTTTTTTGGATACAAAAGTGAGTGTCTACAGCCATCTGTAAAACACGGTGGGGGCTCTGTCATGGTTTGGGGCTGCATTTGAACCACTGGTGTAAATTAATAGAATTATGAACAGAATCAAAGCAGCCAAATTGTTCTGTGTGTTATACAAGTGTGAGAACCAGATGTTTCTCTGAATCCTGTTCCTAAAAGCAAAATAAATAAGCATTGGAATGTCTTGGAAAATCCAATGAAAACATACCATGGTTTTTCATTAGAATGTGATGTCCCACAGCACTGGCAAAAACAACTCTGTACAGTGTAATTAAAATAAAAAAAAATTCAACTTTACTTACTCAATGAACCGTATTCATAGAAAGACTTCGTTCCCATTCCCCTCACAGGCATAACATTTTATGTACCACAGAATTACTAAATTTTCTACTTCATGCTTTACAGTGTCATGGGATGTTTTTGTGTATCTTTTCACCCATTCGGTACCTTCACGCCAAAACTAGCCATTTCCACTCTTAAGCAGTCAGCAAATGCCTCCAGTCCTCTCTTTGACACACTGTATGCTCCCATGTTCAAGCAGTAGAAGAAGGAAAAGATACTTGACACAAAAACCATCCGACCTGAAAACATTACACAAGCCTTTATTATCCATAACGCCACTACAGTATAAATGTGAGGACAGTAATGTAGCTACACATGGAACTCACCTTTGCTGGCACGAACCAGCGGTAGGAAAGCGATAGATGTCCTAATGATTCCAAACAGGTTAACATCCACCACGTTTTGGAAATCTTCAATAGTGTTCCATTCGATCTCGGCCCAGTCTGAGATCCCAGCATTGTTCACAACTGCCCACAGACCTGACAAACAATAAAATCCCACTGACCCTACTTTTTTCTTTAGAGAAATGTAGTTTTAAATGTGAAATAAAAAACATGCAACATGTCATGGATAGACCAAATAGACTAGAAAGTTATTTTTTTCCCACACTATTTGTCAAATTTGTAAAAGTTTTATTTCTTGCAAAAACAGAAACTGAACTGGCCTTTGGAAAGTTGACCTCACAAGCTAAAAAAATTAAAAGACTGGATTTACTGTGGATTCAAGACTTTTCATTATTCACCTTTGCCTTTTAATCTGTAACTATCATTGAGATTTTATCCTTACATATTTAAATACAAACAAGTCAAGAGATAAAGATAAAGAGATAAAGAAAAGTCAAAAGTTTGTCTTTTCTTTATCTATGGAAATAAGCAAACAATAAAATACAATTTTCTCCTTTTTGCCATGGCTAATCTTTGATACATTTTTTCCATTGAGCTAAACTCCTACCTTTCTCTGGCAGGTTCTCCTGCACCATTTTCTTTGCCTGCTGCAAGTCTTCATCCCTTGTGACATCCAACTTGAGGATTTTTAGATTACTGGAACTCTGTCTGACCAGGCTCTGGGCTCCAGCTCCTCCTGGAGACAAACACCCAGCAAAGACCACAAACCCCTTTTGGTCCAAACAGCGAGCCAGGTGGTGCCCGAAGCCACTGTCACAGCCTGTTATCAGCACAGCATGGCCACAGCTGTCCAACACATGGTTGGAGCGGTAGATGGAAATAAGCTTGGAATAGATGAAGAGGAGGATGGCAGTGATGGGGATGATGCTGACCATTTCGATGAGGAAGAAAATGGTGATCATGCTGCTGAAGTTTCAATGAATTACTGTGCTAGATGATTATCTGTATAGATGCACGGTTGATGAGGTTCAGAGGATAGACTGGCCACCTTCCTTGGCATGTGTAGAATATATAAATAGCTTCACCAGAAAGAAAGAAAACAGAAACAAGATTCAAAACAAGTGAAAATAGACGAAATCTTTTCTTCTAATAGAGAAAACGTTTCTTCTTGAAACATTAAAAAAGGCCACAAAATAAAGATTAACTCTTACCAGAAGTGTCATCTCATGTTCTGGTGAAAGGGAGTGCAGTCTTTAAATAACAAGTCATCAGGTGAACTCTGCCAGGACGACAAAGTCAGATCAGAGTTTTTTTTTTTTTTTTTTTACAAAATGCCTCCGGCTGCTTTCATTTGAGACATATCTTTGTAAGACATCATATGTGTACTGGAACCTTCACACAATTATGTGGGGATAGCTTTTGTGGCTTTACCAAGAACTAAAGATTATACAAAAGTACAGGAAGTAAAGATTATACAAAAGGGTATTATACAGGAACACTGCAAACAGCCAAAGTGTTTGTTGCCTCAGTTCAACAAGTCAGTAGTCGTTTCATCAGGAGCAGACATTAAAAAGGAAACAAATAATGTTGTTGACACAGCCAACAAATAATCGAAACAACTGGCTATAGGCAGACTTATAGAGCTATAGAGCTTTAAGGCATCAGTAGTCAGTCTGTCCCCCTCTTTTTCTTTTTTTTTCTTGCCTGTGCCGTTCGGTTCTTTTGCCATCAGAATTATTGTCTAAAGGCGAAGAAAGATGCACAACGGATTTACTTTACTAAATGGACCATCCCAGCCTTGCCGTAATGGTCTATTTGATTCACCTTTTATTGTTTATTTTATTTTTTATTTTCACTTGCTAGATACGGGACAGACTGAGGAAAAGACAGGGGAGAAAGAAAGAGGGAAAGGAAAAACAGCGGAGAAGAGGGACGGGGATAAAGGGCAAAAAACAAAAACCAACAAAATAAGCAGACAAAAAATACATATATCAATCACCTGGATCACCTGTTGAGAAAGAAAAAAGAAAACAAGCGGAAGAAAAAGAGAGCAATAGAATAAACAACATCATGATGATATATTGGAATATAACAGTAAATACTAAATATTAAACATTATTGTGCAGCACGTAAGCCACAGCCACAGCCCCGTCCTCCAGGGCATGAAGCAGGTATGGAAGCGATCAAAACTCCAGACATCCAGAGGCCCTCAGAGCACAAGAGACCAAGGAAGCCCAACAGAGGGGCAGCCGCGCCACTATCCCAGAAAGAGCCGAGGAGAGTCCCAGATGAGGGGTCACTCAGCAGCCGTGGAGCAGAAGCCAGGGGGGGGGGGGGGTTGCGGTGATGTGCCCGTGAGCTCCGCCGGCAGCCAGCTGTGCCAGAGTGACTGAGGCTGGGGGCACCCCACCCCCGAAGTGGCCCGAGCGAGCCCCAGGCCCGAATAAGCAGCCACCAAGGAGTGAGCCGGTGTGTGCCTGTCCCATCCCCGGACACAAAGAACCACCAATGCACCGATGTCTGAGGGCGTCTGCCACTGGAAGGGGAAGTGGTGGCGGGAGATAGGCCTCCATACCTTGGAGGGCCTGAGATGTCCCTAGAGAGGTGACATCTGATACCCGACCTGACATATGGACACAAACAAGCAGGCACACACAGATACAAACATCCATTCCCACCCTCATGCTCTCATATGCACTTACTCCACACTCACCCAACGTGGAGACAGACATAGAGAGACACTGTACACACAATCACACTCCCCAAGCGTATTCTAAGCGCCTAGGTACCCTTGCCCCTGGAGGGGGAAACTGCACCCAGACCCGGGTGGTGTTACCCTTTTCCCTGGGGTGGGGAGAAGCAGACCGCCCTGACTCCGCAGCAGCAGGGAGGCCCCACATTCCAGACCCCAGTCGGACGGCCAACTGCTCCTCCTAGCCCTCCTGCTCCAGCAGGCCGCAGAGAACGGGGGTGTGTGAAGACTCCAAACCTCCCTCCGCCCGCTCATTTGTAGTGTTGATGCATGTGTGTTCTAAGGTGCATATAAACCCAGGAGGGCATGGAGCTACCTGCCAGAGAGCAGCAGGTAAGCGCATAGCCCCTCCTGATAGCCCTCAATGTCTACATGTATTTAAAATTGAGAGGTGGGCAACGACGCCAGGGGTGAGGTTGTACACCCTGATGGTCTTTTGGATTCCGTGTAGTGTGCTCACCCCCAAGATCCTATATGTATGTGTAATGAGAGTGTGAGTAATGTGAATGTCTAAGTTGTGGGATAAAATTGAGGCAGAGGCAGCCAGAAGGGGACAGATGGGGGGGGGGGGGGGGGATGCCTCCCCTGCACCCTGGTGACACACCCTTACCCCAAGGCCCTACATGTGTGGGTGATTGTGGTGGAGCGGGAAGAGGGAGGCAGCTGAAGATGGGGAGGGAAGGAAGGGAGGGGCAAGTGACCCCTCCCTGGATCCAGTTCCCCCGCTGACCCCAGTAGGCACCCCCATACTCCGCAACCCGCCAGGGAAAGGGGGTCCTGGCCCATCCGGACCGGGGGCCAGTACAGCAGCGCCGCCTGACCCCGCAGAGCCCGGGACAGCCCACCCGACCCCACCACCCACCCCGTCATCCACTCATCTTCCAGAGTACACAAGACAATAGACGCCCAGGCTGAGATCTTCCTCCACCTCTCCTGTATCTCCCCCTCCTGCAGAGAGTTCCTGAAGAGAGGAGACCTCCTGCAAGATGTAACAACCTTCCCCACCAGTTGAAGAGCCCCCCAGGTGGCTTGATGCACTGGCGGCACCCTGCGCCAGGGCTGGGCCCCCAAACACCCACCCGCCCACAACCCCCCCGAGGCCCAGCCAGGGCCCCAGCCCAGAGACAGAGCACCCCCAGAACTTCACGCCCGTCCCGGACCCACCCAGGGGCAGCCAGGCTACCAGGTCAGTAACCCACGTCCGTCAGCACAGACCCTCCCTTAGCCCCGCTGCACGCAGCCACGAGGAAACCGTCACTTAAGAGCCAACAGAACCCTTAATAGGCCGTGACCGCTACCCCAGGTTCAGCCCTCCAAGGAAGATGCTCCTGGGGAACCCCCCGACGCCCCAAGCCTGTCCCTACCCCCACACCAATCACAACAGCGAAGGCAGGACCAAATTATGACCTCCCACCCCCATTAGGTGATGGAGCTGATCAAAGGAGCCCAGAGCAATTGATCTGATGTGGTGGCAGAGGCTGTATCAAGACTAATGTAATCTAATAGATAGTTTATATTGGTTAGAATTAAGATTATCTTTATTTTTCCTTATGCTATGCATAGGGCAGTGAAAACCATATGGGCGATATTCTTTTCTGAAGTGACATTATCTAAGCTGCCAACAAACACACTAAAGGGGAAGTTGGAATGTTACATTTCAGACACTTCGATAAGTCTTCACATATCTCGCGCCCAAACTTCTGAACTGGTGGACAGAACCAAAGAGCGTGGATATAATTGTCCGGTGAATTGGTTTGGCAGTGTGAGCAGTTGTTGGTAGACGTAAAGCCCATCTTGAACATCCGATGACCTGTATAGTGCACTCTATGTAGTATTTTGTATTGAATTAATTGAAGACTGGGATTTCTAATTAGATGAAAGGTTTTTAAGCAAATCTGAGACCAGAAGTTTTGGTCTAAGTTAACTGATAAATCCGCTTCCCATTTTGCAATAGGAAGTGATATTGATTCATCTGTTTTAGAAAGCATTCTGTATTTTTTGGAAAGTAATTTGGGGGGTTTTAAGAGTAAGAAATTGAACCACACTTGGTGGTGTTTGTAGTTCAACTTGACCCGGTTTAATTTTCTTTTTTACTATGGATTTAATTTGTTGATATTCTAAAAATCTTTTCATGTTCATCCCATATTGTGTAACTAGGCTGTCAAATGAGATAAATTCTGTTCCTTCTAGTATATGTTCTAAATACACTGAACAAAAATATAAACGCAACACTTTTGTTTTTGCTCCCATTCCCCATGGGATGGACGTAGAGACCTAAAATTCATTCCAGATACACAATATAACCATCCCTCCCAAACAGTGGTCACAAATCAGTCCAAATGTGTGGTAGTGGGCACATCTGCTATATTGAGATAATCCATCCCACCTCACAGGTGTGCCACATCAGGATGCTGATCTGACATCATGAGTAGTGCACAGGTGTACCTCAGACTGCCCACAACAAAAGGCCACCCTGGAATGTGCAGTTTTGTCTCACAGCAAAATGCCACAGATGCCACAAGCAATGAGGGAGCGTGCAATTGGCATGCTGACAGCAGGAATGTCAACCAGATCTGTCGCCCGTGCATTGAATGTTCATTTCTCAACCATAAGCCGTCTCCACAGGCGTTTCAGAGAATATGGCAGCACATCCAACCGGCCTCACCACCGCAGACCTCGTGTAACCACACCAGCCCAGGACCTCCACATCCAGCAGGTTCACCTCCAAGATCGTCTGAGACCAGCCACCCAGACAGCTGCTGGAACAATTGGTTTGCACAACCAAACAATTTCTGCACAAACTGTCAGAAACCGTCTCAGGGACGCTCAACTGCATGCCCGTCGTCCTCATCGGGGTCTTGACCTGACTCCAGCTCATCGCCGTAACAGACTTGTGTGGGCAAATGCTCACATTCGATGGCGTCTGGCACGTTGGAGAGGTGTGCGCTTCACGGATGAATCGTGGTTCACATTGTTCAGGGCAGATGGCAGCTGAGAATGTCCCAGTTCTTGCATGGCCAGCATACTCACCGGACATGTCACCCATTGAGCATGTTCGGGATGTGCTTGACCGGCGTATACGACAGCGTGTACCAGTTCCCACGAATATCCAACAACCTCGCACAGCCATTGAAGTGGAGTGGATCAACATTCCACAGGCCACAATTGACAATCTGATAGACTCCATGCGACGATGTGTTGCACTGCATGAGGCAAATGGTGGTCACACCAGATACTGACCGGTTCTGGGTCCCCAGACCCCCAATAGCGCAAAAAACTGCACATTCCAGGGTGGCCTTTTGTTGTGGGCAGTCTGAGGTACACCTGTGCACTACTCATGATGTCAGATCAGCATCCTGATGTGGCACACCTGTGAGGTGGGATGGATTATCTCAATATGGCAGATGTGCCCACTACCACACATTTGGACTGATTTGTGACCACTGTTTGGGAGGGATGGTTATATTGTGTATCTGGAATGAATTTTAGGTCTCTACGTCCATCCCATGGGGAATGGGAGCAAAAACAAAAGTGTTGCGTTTATATTTTTGTTCAGTGTATTTGATTCCTTTACCACTCCAATCTGAAAAGTTTATCATATTATTGTTTTGTAATATGTCAGGGTTGTTCCAGATAGGTGTACGTTTGCATGGGATTAATGAAGACTCCGTCAATTTTAGAAACTCCCACCATGCTGTCAGAGAAGAGCTGATGTTCACGCTTTTAAAGCATTCATGTCATTGGATATTTGAGCTGATAAATGGTAGGTCTGAAATCTCTAGATTATTGCAAAGTGCTTGTTCTACAGCTAGCCAAGGTTCGTTTAAGAGGGTATGTTTTAGCCATCCTGAGATAAATTGAAGCCTGTTGGCTAAGAAGTAGTGCTGAAAGTTAGGCAGTTCTAGTCCTCCTTTATCCTTGGTCTTTTGTAGTGTTTTTAAGCTGATTCGTGGGGGGTTATTTTTCCAAAGGAATTTGGACATATATGAATCTAGAGATCTGAACCAATCTTGTGGCGGTTTAGTTGGGATCATTGAGAATAAATAATTTATTTTTGGTAAGACCATCATTTTTATAGCGGCAACCCTTCCCATGAGTGATATGGGTAAACATTTCCACCTAGCCAGATCACCTTCTACTTTCTTTAAAAGTGGGATATGGTTTAATTTAGTAAGAGCTGCAAGCTTGGGAGAAAAATTAATACCTAAATATTTTATATTTCCTGATTGCAGTGGTGTAGAAGTAGAATTATAGAAGGAGCAATTAATTGGAAGGACTGTAGATTTTGGCCAGTTAACTGAGTAATCTGATATTCTTGCAAAAGAGTTTATCAATTCAATCACTCCAGAGATATTAGTTTGTGAGTTTTGGAGAAAAAGTAACACATCATCCGCATAAAGCAGGGGTGTCAAACTCAAATACACAGTGGGCCAAAATTCAAAATGGAACACCCTGCACCCTGGTGCATTATAATAATTATAATATTTTAAAAAATGAATAATTTCCGTGGGGAAACGCAGAAGGTGCAATCTGGCTGTTTTCTTGTGCATCTCTTCTTATCCTAACATTAATATTTATTGAAAAAAAAAATCTTCCTCCAGATATATGAATCTTTTCTTATGGACTCAAACAAGTTTAGCTGAAAAACTGAATATGGAACAAGCAAAGCTTAATACTAAACAATATATATATTAGCTGTATAATACCAGTAGGCCAGCTCTAATAGTAATTTGGTATGGCTTCGCGGGCCAAATGTAATTAGGCTGCGGGCCAAATTTGGCCTGCGGGCCAGAGTTTGACACCTATGGCATAAAGGCTGATTTTATGTTCCACGTTCTTGCATTTTATGCCCTTAATTACTGAATTCTGTCTAATTGCTGCTGCTAGTGGTTCAATAAAAATTGCAAACAGTGAAGGGGAAAGTGGGCATCCCTGCCTGGTGCCCCTCAGGAGACAGAAGCTGGAAGATGTTTGGTAATTTGTTCTGACACAAGCTGTTGGGGAATTATATAATATTTTTAACCAGTTTATGAAAGAGGATCCAAAACCAAATTTGTGTAAAGTTGCAAATAGAAATTTCCAGTTAACTCTGTCAAATGCTTTTTCTGCATCTAAAGAAAATATTGTAGTTTCTAGGTTTTTACTGTATGAGTAGTCTATCAAATTAAGTAATCTACGTGTATTTGTTGATGAGTGCCTACCTTTTATGAAACCAGTTTGGTCAGGATGAATTAAGAGGGGGGTTATTTTCTCCAGTCTCTTTGAGAGAGCTTTGCAGATTATTTTAAGGTCTACATTTATAAGGATATTGGACGATAGCTTGAGGGATATACAGGGTCTTTGCCTGGTTTTAGCAGGAGATTAATGTTTGCAGAATTCATATTTGATGGAAGTCTGCCCTTTTCTTTGATTTCCAACAACGTTCTGTAGAAAACTGGTGCTAGAATCGACCAGAATTCTTTCTGCAGGAAAGCCGTCTGGACCTGGAGACTTATTATTGGGCATACTTATCAGGGCTTCCTGGAGTTCACCTGATGTCAGTGGCGAATCCAGTGCCATTACTTGAGTGTCTAATGATTTTGGAAGAGTTATGTTGTCTAAAAACTGATCAATTTCCTTTTTAGACGGGTTTATTTGTGGTGAATACAACCTTTTATAGAAATCCCTGAAAATGTTGTTTATTTGTTTTGGGTCATATACTGTGGTCCTAGATGAATCTTGAACAGCACATATAGTTGTTTTTTCTTTATTTATTTTTAGCTGGTTTGTTAGAAATTGACCGGATTTATTACCATGTTCATAATTTTGTAAGCGTAGTCTTTGTACTAAGAATTTCTTTCTTTCTTTTTTAAAAAAATATCAATTATCTCATTTAATTCTAGTTTTGTTTTGCGTATTTTGTTCAATGTTTCCTGATCTTGGTGGGATGCATAGGCTTCTTCTAGGGATTTGATGATTTTTTCTAATTCCTGAATATTTTTGTTTTCTTCTTTCTTTTTATGTGATGAGAAAGAAATGATTTTACCTCTCATCACAGCTTTCCCTGCTTCCCATAGAACAGAAGCTGATGTTCCGGCAGTGTCATTGAAGTCTAAATATGAAGTCTACTCTTTTTTAAAATATTTAATAAGTAAAGTCGCGAGGTAAAGTCCTCATCTTTAAGAAGTGATGTATTAAATCTCCAGTTTTTACTTGGCGTAGTCTTATTCTTGTGCATTAGTGTTAAAGGTACAGGAGCATGATTGCTGACAGCTATAGGGTGAATCTTAGTGTCTGAAATGTCGCTCAGCAGTGAGCTGCTGACCAAAAAATAATCTAGACAAGACTTACTGTTGGGGTGTAGGGAGTGCCATGCATCGCAAAGACCAAAGTCGCTCATATACTGTTTGATTATATTTGTGGATTGCCAATTACGCTGAGTTCCTGCTGTATTGAGCCTATCCATTTCTTCATTTAGTCCAAGGTTGAGGTCGCCTCCAAGAATAAGTGTGCCATCTAAGTGCTCAGAGAGTGCACTGAAACAAGCGTGAAAGAATGAGGGATCATCAACATTTGGACCATATACACTTGCAATACATAGCTTTTTATCAAGTATAGATAGTTTAATGATTAAGAATCTGCCCTCTGGATCTATAACTGTATGGAGTGCTGTGAAATTAATATTTTTATGTATTAAAATTGCTACTCGCCTTTGTCTAGAATTATAACAAGCTGAGAACACATTAGGAAACTCAGGTGTTTCAAGTTCATTCAAACCTCTAAGAGGTCTGTGGGTCTCTTGTAAAAGGACAACATCTGCCTGTAGTTTTTTGAGTTGGTTACATATTTTTAACCTCTTTTCTCTGGAGCCAGCTCCATTTACATTCCATGTAACAAACCTTAGTGTCTGTGTATAACTAGGGGTGTGCGCTGTGTGTGTCGCTTAGACAGGTGGAGAGAATACATCACTTGTTCGTAAATAAAGAGAAGGAGAGAGAGAAAAAAATGAGATGCTCCCTGAGTTTGACTATGTGTGTGCATATTTACTAATATGAGTACGCTTGGCTTAAGTGTGTGTATCCTATTCGTCTGTGTGCGCTGTCTGACTGATGTAAATGTGCCATTGAGCGCATGATTGTGCACAGTATGTCGAAATAAAGGATGTTGTTTGTGGATGAATGTGGAAGCAGGTGATCGAAGCAGTGAAAGAAAAACAAAAAAGAAAGAAACCAAGGACAAGGGTGAGCAGCATAAAAACAAGAGGGGGAAAAAAATGAGAAGGAAAAAAACCGGAAACATTCCAATCAAACCGTTGACGGAGAGTGACGGTGTTAATTCTGCTATGATGTCACACTTAAGATGCGATTTGATACCGGTAAGTTAAACAGATGTTAATGCAAGTTAGTGTGAGTGGATATGAAAAGGGTGTAGCGGATTCTTATCTGGTGTGAAGTTAATACAGCCACGGAGTGATGTCGGGGTCGCGGTGGAGCTGTCCATCCACGTACAGCCGGTCCACAGCGATGACAGCGCGGGAGCCCTTCTGGATGAAGCCGCATCGGATTGGGAAGAGGACCCTGCGTTGTTCCAGGATCTCTTTGGGGAACTGGTCGTTCGCGGCTTTTCACCTGTTCCTTTTGTTTGAAGTGACCGAATCTGGCCACAATAGGACATGGTCTCCCGGTTGCAGCCCGCATGTGGCCGATGCGATGCACTCTATCAAAGGCGATGTTCTTCACCGTGTCCTCTGGCAGCTTCAGGTGGGTTTTGATGAAGCTTTTCACTGTAGTCTCCGCATCTTCTGGAATACCAGAAAATACAAGATTATCACGCATGCCACGAGCTTGTAGATAAATAACTGTTTCTTTTATTTTTTTATTTTCTCTATTTAGCTGGGTAACATTGTCTGTGAGACATTTCACAGACTCCCTTAGCGTGGCATTTTCAGCAGCGAGTGTTTCCACCTGCTGCTGGCTGAACTCCAGGGATTCTCGCAAGGATTTAAATTCTCGGTGAAGAATCTCCACCAAGGACAGCCTTGCATCAAAACTGGACAATCATTGGTTGATTGACTCCAGTATGTCAACAATATCTTTGCCGGCTGGCGATGTTGTGCCGGGGGAATCTGCCAGGCGAAGTCTTTTCGATGACGGCGTGTCAGATTTGGCCGGGGAAGCTGCATTCTGGGCCTTCTTCATCACAAGATTCTGGAAGCACCGATCAATGTAATCTTGGAGAGCCTCTAAACTCTCCCAGTTGTTCTCCAGGGTGTTGGAGATGACTTAATTCAATTCAATTCAATTTTATTTATATAGCGCCAAATCACAACAAAAGTCGCCTCAAGGCGCTTCATAGATACAGAGAAAAACCCAACAATCATATGACCCCCTATGAGCAAGCACTTTGGCGACAGTGGGAAGGAAAAACTCCCTTTTAACAGGAAGAAACCTCCGGCAGAACCAGGCTCAGGGAGGGGCGGCCATCTGCTGCGACCGGTTGGGGTGAGAGAAGGAAGACAGGATAAAGACATGCTGTGGAAGAGAGACAGAGGTTAATAACAGATATGATTCAATGCAGAGAGGTCTATTAATACATAGTGAGTGAGAAAGGTGACTGGAAAGGAAAAACTCAATGCATCATGGGAATCCCCCGGCAGCCTACATCTATTGCAGCATAACTAAGGGAGGATTCAGGGTCACCTGGTCCAGCCCTAACTATATGCTTTAGCAAAAAGGAAAGTTTTAAGCCTAATCTTGAAAGTAGAGATAGTGTCTGTCTCCCGAATCCAAACTGGAAGCTGGTTCCACAGAAGAGGGGCCTGAAAACTGAAGGCTCTGCCTCCCATTCTACTTTTAAATACTCTAGGAACAACAAGTAGGCCTGCAGAGCGAGAGCAAAGCGCTCTAATAGGGTGATATGGTACTACAAGGTCATTAAGATAAGATGGGGCCTGATTATTTAAGACCTTGTATGTGAGGAGCAGGATTTTGAATTCAATTCTGGATTTAACAGGAAGCCAGTGAAGGGAAGCCAAAACAGGAGAAATCTGCTCTCTCTTTCTAGTCCCTGTCAGGACTCTTGCTGCAGCATTTTGGATTAGTTGAAGGCTTTTCAGTGAGTTTTTTGGACATCCTGATAATAATGAATTACAGCAGTCCAGCCTGGAAGTAATAAAAGCATGAACTAGTTTTTCAGCGTTACTCTGAGACAGGATATTTCTAATTTTAGAGATGTTCCGCAAATGGAAGAAAGCAGTCTTACATATTTGTTTAATATGTGCGTTGAAGGACATGTCCTGGTCAAAAATGACTCCAAGGTTCCTCACCGCGTTACTGGAGGCCAAGGTAATGCCATCCAGAGTAAGAATCTGGTTAGATACCATATTTCTAAGATTTTCAGGGCCGAGTACAATAACCTCAGTTTTATCTGAATTAAGAAGCAGAAAGTTAGCGGCCATCCAGGTCTTTATGTCTTTAAGACATTCCTGCAGTTTAACTAATTGGTGTGTGTCATCTGGCTTCATGGACAGATAGAGCTGGGTGTCATCTGCATAGCAGTGTAAATGTATGCTATGTCTTCTAATGATACTGCCTAAGGGAAGCATGTATAATGTAAACAGA
Source organism: Diplotaxodon limnothrissa (assembly GCF_057381915.1). Lineage (NCBI taxonomy): Eukaryota > Metazoa > Chordata > Actinopteri > Cichliformes > Cichlidae > Diplotaxodon > Diplotaxodon limnothrissa. The sequence goes on along the minus strand of NC_140617.1, from coordinate 22,669,136 downwards.
ATTGGTCCTAGCACTGAACCCTGTGGAACTCTATAATTAACCTCAGTGTGTGAAGAGGACTCTCCATTTACATGCACAAATTGGAGTCTATTAGATAGATATGATACAAACCACTGCAGTGCAGTACCTGTAATACCTACAGCATGTTCTAATCGCTCTAATAGGATATTATGGTCAACAGTATCCAACGCTGCGCTAAGGTCTAGCAGGACTAGCACAGAGATAAGTCCACTGTCAGAGGCCATAAGAAGATCATTTGTAACCTTCACTAAAGCTGTTTCTGTGCTGTGCTGAGCTCTGAAACCTGACTGAAACTCTTCAAATAAACCATTCCTCTGCAGATGATCTGTTAGCTGTTTGACAACTACTCTTTCAAGGATTTTTGATATGAAAGGAAGGTTGGAGATCGGCCTATAATTAGCTAAGACTGCTGGGTCTAGAGATGCTTTTTGAGTAAAGGTTTAACTACAGCCAGCTTGAAGGCCTGTGGTACATAGCCGATCATTAGAGATAGGTTGATCATATTTAAGATCGAAGAATTAATTAATGGCAGGACTTCTTTGAGCAGTTTTGTAGGAATGGGGTCTAAAAGACAGGTTGATGGTTTGGAGGAAGTAATTATTGAAGTTAACTCAGAAAGATCAATTGGAGAAAAAGAGTCTAACTTAATATCAATGGTACTAAGAGTAGCTGTAGATAATATTACATCTGTGGGATGATTATTGGTAATTTTTTCTCTAATGATAAAAATTTTATTTGTGAAGAAGTTCATGAAGTCATTACTAGTTAACGTTAAAGGGATGGTTGGCTCAAAAGAGCTCTGACTTTTTGTCAGCCTGGCTACAGTGCTGAAGAGAAACCTGGGGTTGTTCTTATTTTCTTCAATCAGTGATGAATAGTAAGATGTTCTGGCTTTGCGGAGAGCTTTCTTATAAAGCAGCAAACTATTTCTCCAGGCTAAATGATGATCCTCTAGATTTGTGACACGCCATTTCCTCTCCAGATTACGAGTCATCTGCTTTAGGGTACGTGTTTGAGAATTATCCAACGGAGTCAGGTACTTCTGATTAGAGACCTTAGTTTTCACAGGAGCTACAGTATCCAGAGTCGTACGTAGTGAGGAGGTGAAATTATTAACAAGATAATCGACCTCTGTTGGGGTAGCGTTCAGATAGCTGCTCTGCTCTGTGTTGGTACAGGACATTGGAGATGAGAACAGTGGGTGGATTATATTCTTAAACTTAGTTACAGCACTTTCAGAAAGACATCTACTTTGAGAAAGTCTACTCTTCACCGCTGTGTAATCAATTATTGTAAAAGTAAATGTTATCAGGAAATGATCAGACAGGAGAGGGTTTTCAGGAAACACTGTTAAATGTTCAGTTTCTATGCCATATGTTAAAACAAGATCTAGAGTGTGATTAAAGTGGTGGGTGGGTTCTTTTACATTTTGAGAGAAACCAATTGAGTCTAATAACAGATTAAATGCCATGTTGAGGGTGTCATTTTTAGCATCTACATGGATGTTAAAATCACCCACAATAATTATTTTATCTGAGCTCAGAACTAAATTAGATATAAAGTCTGAGAAATCAGACAGAAACTCTGTGTAAGGCCCAGGTGGACGATAGATGATAACAAGTAAGACTGGTTTCTGAGTTTTACAGCTGGGGTGGACGAGGCTAAGCATCAGGCTTTCAAATGAATTAAAAGTCTGTCTTGGTCTTTCATTAATTAATAGGCTGGTGTGAAAAATTGCTGCCACACCGCCCCCTCGGCCTGTACTTCGAGATTTCTGGTAGTTAGAATGACTCGGGGGTGTTGATTCATTTAAACTAACATAATCATCCTGCTGCAACCAGGTTTCTGTAAGGCAGAGTAAATCAATTTGTTGATCAATTATTAAGTCATGTACTAACAGAGACTTGGAGGAGAGAGACCTAATATTTAATAATCCACATTTCACTGTTTTACTCTTTGGTTCAGATGTGGATACTGTATTGTTCTTTCTTTGTAATTGTTTATGTTTAAGTTGTTTGTTGCTGGTTTTTAGTTTGTTTTTTGTCTTTTTGGAAGCTGACACAGTCTCTATGGAGATGGGTTTTTGGGGGGGTAGCAGGAGGAGAGAAGCTGCAGAGAGGCGTGTAAGACTGCAACTTTGCTTCCTGGTCCCAACTCTGGATAGTCATATTTTGGGGGGTTTAATAAATTTGTCCATGTTTCTAGAAATGAGAGCTGCTCCATCCAAAGTGGGATGGATGCCGTCTCTCCTAACAAGACCAGGTTTCCTCCAGAAGGTTTGCCAATTATCTATGAAGCCCACATCGTTTCTGGGACATCACTCAGACAGCCAGCAATTTAAGGAGAACATGCGGCTAAACATGTCACTCCTGGTCTGATTGGGGAGGGGACCAGAGAAAACTACAGAGTCCGACATTGTTTTGGCAAAGTTGCACACCGATTCAATATTGACTTTAGTGACCTCCGATTGGCGTAACCGGGTGTCATTACTGCCGACGTGAATTATGATCTTACTGAATTTACGTTTACCCTTAGCCAGCAGTTTTAAATTTACTTCAATGTTGCCTGCTCTGGCCCCTGGAAGACAATTGACTATGGTTGCCGGTGTCTCTAGCTTCACATGTCTGAGAACAGAATCACCAATTACCAGAGTTTGACCCCCGGCGGGTGTGTCGCCGAGTGGGGAAAAACGGTTAGACACATGAACGGGTTGGTGGTGTACCTGGGGCTTCTGTTTAGGACTATGCTTCCTCCTCACCGTGACCCAGCCGCCCTCTTTCCCCAGCTGCTTGGGATCTGCCGGGGAACAGCTAGCGGGGCCTACGCTATCTTCGGCTGCACCAGCTACAGGGGCCTGGCTAGCTACGGGTGAATGAAGGGTGCGAAGCCGAGTCTCCAATTCAGTAATCCTGGCCTCCAGCGCTGCAAATATGCTACATTTGTTACAGATATCATTACTGCTAAAGGAGGCCGAGGAGTAACTAAACATCTGACACAATGAGCAAGAAACAGTGTGCGCACCGCGGATGACGTCAGTGCGCACACTGTGTCTGAGGAGGATGTGCGGAAGTGCTTCAGGAAGGTGAACGCACGCAAAGCTACTGGTCCGGACGGGATTCCCGGCCGCGTCCTCAGGTCATGCGCGGCTCAGCTGGCTGGAGTGTTCACGCACATCTTCAACCTTTCCCTCTCTCTGTCTGTAGTCCCAGCCTGCTTCAAAATGGCCACCGTCGTCCCTGTACCCAAATCCTCCACCATCTCCTCATTGAACGACTGGCGACCTGTAGCCCTGACCCCCATCGTAAGCAAATGCTTCGAGAAGCTGGTCAGGGACTTCATCTGCTCTGCACTACCCGACTCACTGGACCCTCTACAGTTCGCATACCGCCACAACAGGTCCACTGATGATGCCATAGCCCTGACACTACACACTGCCCTGTCACACCTGGAGAAGAGAGACACGTATGTGAGGATGCTGTTTGTAGATTACAGCTCAGCATTCAATACCATCGTTCCCTCGAAGCTGGACAGGAAACTGCAGGATCTAGGACTGAGCAGCTCCCTCTGCAGCTGGATCCTTAGCTTCCTGTCTGACAGACGCCAGGTGGTCAGACTGGGCAGCATCACCTCATCCCCCATCACACTGAACACTGGTGCTCCACAGGGGTGTGTACTGAGCCCTCTCCTGTACTCACTCTACACCTACGACTGCACAGCCACTAACAACTCCAACATCATTGTGAAGTTTGCGGACGACACTACAGTGGTGGGTCTTATCACCAACGGTGATGAGACAGCTTACAGGGAGGAGGTCAGCGCCCTGACCCACTGGTGTCAAGACAACCATCTCACCCTCAACGTCGCAAAGACAAAGGAGTTGATAGTGGACTTCCGGAGGTGCAGAGAAGTACACACCCCCATCACCATCAACGGCGCTGCTGTGGAGAGAGTGAGCAGCTTCCGGTTCCTTGGAGTACATCTGGCTGAGGATCTTACGTGGTCAGTACACACAAACAAAACAGTGAAGAAGGCGCAGCAGCGCCTCTTCTTTCTCAGGAGACTGAAAAGATTCGGCATGAGCCCCCGCATCCTCAGGACCTTCTATCACTGTGCCATTGAGAGCATCCTCACTGGATGCATCACCACCTGGTATGGCAACAGCACCGCCTACAACTGCAAAGCTCTCCAGCGAGTAGTGCGGTGATCTGAACGGATAATTGGAGGTGAGCTTCCCTCCCTCCAAGACATCTACAGGAAGCGCTGCCTGAGGAAAGCGGGGAGGATCATCAAGGACTCCAGTCACCCCAGCCATAAACTGTTCAGACTACTTCCATCAGGAAGGAGGTTCTGCAGCATCCGGTCCCGTACCAGCAGACTGAGAGACAGCTTTTTCCATCAGGCCATCAGACTGCTGAACACGTCATAGACACCTCAGCTTCACTACTGGAACTTCAACATTATGCACTCCACACTGTATATAAATGCCACTTGTTTTGCACATATTCAACTCTGTATATTTTATATATTTTATTATTATTATTATTATTATTATTATTATTATTATTATTTATTTATTTTTTTTTACTATTTAATTTGTAAAAATGTGTATACACACACACACACACACACACACACACACACACACACACGTAGGAAAATATTTAGTATACACATCCAGAAATGCATACACTATTATATATTGTACATATATTTATTAGTTTCAGGTTGGCCATTCTTGTATTTTGCTCGTTTATGTTGTTGTGTTTGCACATCTCTGTTGCTTGTGGGGCTCGCACACAAGAATTTCACTCGCATGTGCTGTGCCAGTGTGCCTGCACATGTGATGTGACAATAAAAAGTGATTTGATTTGATTTGAAGAAAGTGCAGGAGGGAGAGGTGAAGTAGCCATGGTGCTAATGAGTCGGCTACGAGCTAAGCTAAGCTAGCGAGACAGTACAGAGACAGTGAGTGAATACTTTGGCTATAAATTAGGTAGTGAGTACACAGAAAGTGTGCTTCGGATGAAGCACGTGAAGATTATACTATGAAAGAAGAATGTATTTAAAAGTTGTTAATTAAATTGCTAAGCAAATAAGCTACTCAGAAACACCACTGTGTTTGAGCAGGAACAGGAAGTGATACTCTACCACAGAGCGAGCGAACACCAAGTGACAGCGCCACCAAGAGCTTAGACAAATGTTGTTAGTTATAAGACAATTGATAAGTGTATTTTGTAATACTGAAGCTTAAAGGAATTTGTTCAATTCTAAACTACCATTCGCTTTAATTTTCTGCCAAAATCTCCTCTCTTTTGGCGCGAAGTGGGCAATAAGCAAACAAGAGAGGCGGGCCTTTTCTCAATTCTAAGTACGCAAGTAATTTCGAGACCGTTGAAAACGATGTGCCGGGGGTCCGCTGTTCTCGCTGGCTCTAATGATCCTCGACCTCGCTGTCTGCTATGTAGCTGGCGGGTCACAGACGTCTCCGAAAACGTCGGAGCGCCTTTGGAAATATATGATATCTTAATAAATCGAGCAGATATTTGAAGTTTACACAGCTACATTCTCGCTTGAAAATAACTTAAAAGTTTATTTTGTGACCCAGAAAGAGTAATATTTAAAAGTTTTTAGCCCCGCTCGTCTGCCATTGCCGCGTTTGAGTTTTGGACGAAATGCATTCTGGGATATTTAGCTGTACCAAGTCCACACAAGTCACCACTGATGCATGCTCGATAAAACGGGTGGAGCGAGAACACATCCGGAACTTTTTCGCGTTCTCGACTTGATGCGTACTTAGAATTGGAACAGTACTTTGACTGATGAAGTATCACAAGTACACGAGAACGCAAGTACGCACAAGTACGCATATTGAGAAAGGGTCACGAACTCGCGACAGAAAAGCCGATCAACTCCTCTTTTTTCTCTGTGGTGTGATAAATAAATATGCAGTGTATATACAGTAGATTTTTCAAATGAGCCTCTTTCGCAACAAAAAACAAAATAAAAAATCAAATCAAATAAAAAACAAAATAAAAGTGGTATCCAGTTTTTGCCACACACACAGAGTAATATACATTGTAAGTTACAATATGAAATATTAAGACATCTGATCTCATCAAGTTTAATAAAGGTTGGACAGCTGTGGATTATCAGCTGTCCTACTCTGACTTCAGCTCTCAGTCCCAAGCATCCCATCTGAAATAACTGGAGTAATTGGGTAACAACAACCTGCAGGATTCAAATGTGGAGCAGCTGTCTCTTATGAAGAGTCAACACTGTGGACTAAAGATTCTGAGTCAAGTAAAGAGTTGGAGTCACTCTTGCGACTTTCAGCAGTATTGTGCAAAAGATAGGTGGTATAAAAGCAAAAACCCACTGTTTCCTGTAAACCTACAGAGACGGCTCAATGGCTCTTTTCCTCAGTATAGTTGTGAATGGAGAATGATGACAATTAACCAACCAATCACATCAGCTAGAAGCTTATTGTGATCATGTGTTTGAGTTGGCGTGAAGATGACTGTCATCACTGTGTTCATTAGTGATGGGCAGATGAAGCTTCATGAAGCACTGAAGCTTTTCATTCAATTGGTTCACCCCTGCGCAATGCGTCTTGAAGCTTCATTTGCTCTAGTAGGACATCTACTGGACGTAAAAATATTAGTTGGCATGAATTTGAAGAGTGTGGCATTTTGCACACAGCCTGTAAATGTCAACAACAAAAGGAGTGTGCAAAACATGTATATTGTAGTGATGGCAGTATACTGTGTATATTTATACTGGCAGTATGGAAAATCATTAGTTGGAAATGCTTAAAATGGAAATGATCATTTACTGTGAGGTGAGGTGTGGTTGGGGTGTGGACAGTGGTTGTGCTTTTGTAACGTTGAGGTATGGACACCCTGTTCACATTTTATTCTGTAAAAACGCATTTTCACTGCTTTTATGGCCTTTTTAGTGAGGAGAACATAGCTAGGATTTAATGATTTAACAAATCCTTTGTCCTCCACAATGCTAAATGGCTGGGAGTCCTCAATCACCATGCTAACCAGGTCTTCATCTATTTGAGATTGTTCTCCTGAGGAAAGACAATAAAGACAAAGCACAAATATAAATATCACACACGTAACTTATTACAGTTGTATAATATTGTTATATCATTTAGTAACATTACTGCATGCTATATTATCATTGCATTTGATGGCTCACCTGGTCTTGCTCCACAATCGGTGTTCCCCTTATTCTCATGCAAAGCTCTGTAGTGCCTAAGCATGGATGAGGTGTTGTTGTTATATCCCAGCTCACTGGCACATAGCAAACACTTCACCTTGTGCAAAAGTAAAGACAGCTTAACATAAATTGTATTGCACCACCACTATTATGAAAATACATCTTCTGTAGAAATTTACATATCTTGTTGGGAGGAATAAGATCAAAATGTTACCACACAGGGGAGGACATCCTCCTCTTCTTACCTGGCTCCATTCTCTCCTGACTTTCTCTCCTCACTCTCCTAAACCTCCAAACTGTCTCCAAACTCTCACTAACCGCAACTCTCTCCATCAAACACCCACATTTTGAATGAAGTCTGAGGGGTTTATATCGCTGCCATAGCTCGCGGCAAAGTTCGAACCACTTCCTGAACCAGTCACGTCGTACAGCCGGGCGGCGAGGCTTTGGACGTCATCATTTTCAGCTCCTCCCATAAATGAAGCAAGCTTCGTTACGCGCATCGCGGAAATGCCCCCTCCATTACTCGACACAAGCTTTGAAGCCTCGATAAAGAATGTCACATCACTAGTGTTCATGCCTACAGGAGATAAAGCTGAATTCCAGCTGACAGCCTTACAAGACGTACAGAGACAGTGGTTCTCATAGATCAAACTGCAGGAGCATCACATTTGAAATCACACTAATAAATGTCATCTTTGTTAAAACTCTGAGATCAGGGTGACTAAAACCTACAAACAGCTTGCTCTTATTGCAGAGAACAATCATCATATTTCTAGTACAGGGAGTGCAGAATTATTAGGCAAGTTGTATTTTTGAGGAATAATTTTATTATTGAACAACAACCATGTTCTCAATGAACCCAAAAAACTCATTAATATCAAAGCTGAATGTTTTTGGAAGTAGTTTTTAGTTTGTTTTTAGTTTTAGCTATTTTAGGGGGATATCTGTGTGTGCAGGTGACTATTACTGTGCATAATTATTAGGCAACTGAACAAAAAACAAATATATACCCATTTCAATTATTTATTTTTACCAGTGAAACCAATATAACATCTCCACATTCACAAATATACATTTCTGACATTCAAAAACAAAACAAAAACAAATCAGTGACCAATATAGCCACCTTTCTTTGCAAGGACACTCAAAAGCCTGCCATCCATGGATTCTGTCAGTGTTTTGATCTGTTCACCATCAACATTGCGTGCAGCAGCAACCACAGCCTCCCAGACACTGTTCAGAGAGGTGTACTGTTTTCCCTCCTTGTAAATCTCACATTTGATGATGGACCACAGGTTCTCAATGGGGTTCAGATCAGGTGAACAAGGTGGCCATGTCATGAGTTTTTCTTCTTTTATACCCTTTCTTGCCAGCCACGCTGTGGAGTACTTGGACGCGTGTGATGGAGCATTGTCCTGCATGAAAATCATGTTTTTCTTGAAGGATGCAGACTTCTTCCTGTACCACTGCTTGAAGAAGGTGTCTTCCAGAAACTGGCAGTAGGACTGGGAGTTGAGCTTGACTCCATCCTCAACCCGAAAATGCCCCACAAGCTCATCTTTGATGATACCAGCCCAAACCAGTACTCCACCTCCACCTTGCTGGCGTCTGAGTCGGACTGGAGCTCTCTGCCCTTTACCAATCCAGCCACGGGCCCATCCATCTGGCCCATCAAGACTCACTCTCATTTCATCAGTCCATAAAACCTTAGAAAAACCAGTCTTGAGATATTTCTTGGCCCAGTCTTGACGTTTCAGCTTGTTTGTCTTGTTCAGTGGTGGTCGTCTTTCAGCCTTTCTTACCTTGGCCATGTCTCTGAGTATTGCACACCTTTTTTTTTTTACTTTTCTGAGCCTGTCAAGTCCTTCTTTTGACCCATTTTGCCAAAAGAAAGGAAGTTGCCTAATAATTATACACACCTGATATAGGGTGTTGATGTCATTAGACAACACCCCTTCTCATTACAGAGATGCATATCACCTAATATGCTTAATTGGTAGTAGGCTTTCGAGCCTATACAACTTGGAGTAAGACAACATGCATGAAGAGGATGATGTGGACAAAATACTCATTTGCCTAATAATTCTGCACTCCCTGTATGTTTACTTAAGTGTTCGTACAGCAATGGGGATTTCTGGATGCTCAGTAGTTTATTTCCTCTTTGCATTTGAGTGAAAGCTAAAAATTTCTGCAGGTATATGAGCTTCGAGCTCAATTTGTTCACTCCAACATGTTAACATGCTAAAGCTGGCTGTCCCACACAGCTGCTCTGAACAAGTCCTCACTGCTCTTTATACTACATGTGCTTAATACTGACTGCCAGAAAGGACTTTCTGTGAACGCTAAGTTATCACCTCAGTTCTTTCTTTGTCTCTCTAAAAGTTAGCCCTTCCCTGTGAAACAGTCAGAGTGAACAGCAGGGTGCGTGTGTGGAGCAAGAGGATAAATTGTGTCCTAATGATTCAGAGAAGTTGAAGCAGCAGCACTGTGTGTAGAGACACTCTGACTGAGCCATGTAACTGCGAGGTGGAGTGGAAAGCAGAGCTAGCTTGCCTGTGCCTGATAGAGGAATGAAAAGAAGTACAGATGACTATTGTTGGAACTTCTCTTCTCCTCACCTCCACCACAGACTCTTCTCTCAGCTGACCTGCATGGTTCCTGCATCGACGACCCCATCAAACCTTTGAGCTTTGTGGGTTTACTGATGTTCTAGTTTAATATAGTTTCATCCTTTGTTATTTTCCATCATTTCCGAGTTTTGTTTCTAGATCAGTTCCTTGGTTGATGTTAGCCGCAATGTACTTGCGTTACATTGTAAAATAATTAAACTCGCTGAATATCATTATTTAATTTCAATAATTTATCTTCTAAACGTAGAAGTAAACTCTTTCGCTTTAACATCGTTGTAGTGCAGGTGCACGTCATTTTGCGCCAGGTTGCTGCATAGTCGTATTGTAAAGCGGAAGTTGTCGGACTCGGCTGAAGCGAGTGGCTGTTTTATGAAATGGAAATATTCCCGTATTTTCACTTTTCTGAAACAAGCAGACAAGAACATTACAGTAATATGTAAAAACTATCGGACGCTGTTAATAGCATGAGTAATCTACCGAAGCGCCTGACACGAGCGCATAGACGAACACTTCTGCGTGATCCTTGTTCATCATCCATGGATAACACCGCGGCAACTCCTGCTAAGCAGGCAAAACGTGATTTTACTTCAGCAGCACAGAAAGCGTCTGAAGGTGAGCTTAAAAAATAGTTGCAGGCTACATTGTGGAAGAGATGCTACCGCTGTGTACTGTAGAGTCTCCATCTTTAAAAAATGTATTTATTATTTAAAGAGTTTAATTTCTATTGTTTGTCCACTCAAGGTTTATAGGGATTTTAAGAAGCATTTAGTTAAATTACTTATTGAGTAATTAAGTTACTTTTCAGACACAGTAATTAGATAAGTATTTTAAATACAATATTGATTAAGTAATTAGTAATTAGTGATTAATTACTTTTTTAAAGTAACTTACCCAACACTGCTAACACTTTGGCTAATGCGTCACCCAGCTTGCGACAAACCACTCACGGAGCATCGGGGACTCAGTAAGTCTACCTCGGACATAATGACTGATACAACTGCCAAGTGGATTGCAACAAACTGCAGACCTGTTAACATCATTGAGAACACACGCTTTACATAGCTTTGGTTCCTTGTTTCAACGACTTGAAGTGCCTCCCCAAGATTGACAGAGAGAGTAGATAAATGTTTACAGAGTTTTTTGTTAACATGAATGTTCAAGATGTTCAATAAACATGTTAAGTGCGGATATTTTCCCTTTTTTCGAGTCTGTTCGCTCATGCAAAATGAAATGCAATTAATAAAGAATAAAAATGAATGACATTTAATCGTGATTAATCAAAATTAAGCCACTGTAACCATGTGATGAATCTGATTAAACATTTTAATTGTTTGAGAACACTAATTTTTTTTTGTGATCAACATTTTATTGATTTAAAACGGGGTTGGGGGGGTGGGGGGTACAGACATATACAGCACAACTGTAAACTGCAGTAGCAAAGCAAACATTAGCAAACAAGGCATAGGGACAGCAAAGAAAAGACACAAAAACACAAAGTTAAAACCAATTATTGCCTCTTCCAGGAGATAACTCTGGATGAGAAGATTTTCCAAGCGTCAACAGTTGTGGGTCGAGCTTTATTTAATTTTGCTGTGGTATGTTCAAAACCAATAACACGGATAAGACATCGTCTCCAGAATGATTCCATACAAATGTCAGGACAGAACCATTGCTTTGTAATAGTCTTCTTTGCGGATGTAAATCCAGCGAACAACATTTTGCATTGCATTTGTTTTAAGGAGATTTCAGAGGTATCATTAAGGAGACAAAGACCAGGATTGCGAGAACACTAATTTATATTATATATTAGTATATAGGTTTTTTAAAAAGTTGTATTTCACAAGAGAGAAACTGTGCTAAAAGATCGAAGAAAAGTATTCAAATTCCCTTTGAATTTAAGCATACATCCTTTGTGTTCATTCTGCATTTACTTCATTATACTGCATAAATGTCAGTTACAAGCTTAAATATAAAGTTGAAAAAATGTAATTCCAACCAGGCAATTGCGATTAATCGCGATTAATTACAGAAAATTGCAAGATTAATTAGTTAATGTTTTTAAACTATTGACAGCACTAATTTTAATATATTTATATATTATATTATATAAATATACAATAATATAAAAATATTAAATATTAAAATGCAATTCTTTGTACACTTGCTGTATGCTGAAAAAAAATAAAAGTCTGTCTGTCTGTCTGTAACACTGAATGAACTGCTCTGAGAAAAGACCCCACTATCAGAGCAGTTCACTATCAGTTCTGTGACTGACACATCTGGACTGCTCTGCTGCTGCTCTATCGTACACAGTAGTTCCAGGCACACTGAGACTCCTCCACTCCTTCTGCTCTACACTCACACACCTGCTCCACCTGAGCTTTATGTCAAACCATTTATTCTTTTAGATATTCTGAAGCCAGAATGACTAGATTATTTGTAAATTACTGGTTGCTACAACCACAAAGTCACTGTAAATGGTAAATGGCCTGTATTTATATAGCGCTTTACTAGTCCCTAAGGACCCCAAAGCGCTTTACATATCCAGTCATCCACCCATTCACACACACATTCAAACACTCACACATAAAGAACAACTGTGCTGTTTTGTGTTGCAGTGCCACACTGTGGAATGATAGCGTTAATGTTCAATTTATACCTCAAGCTGATGTCATACTGCAGCAGGCATGTGCAGATTATATTCCTGTTTACTTTATATTTAAGTTGCAATCAATACTTTTAAGACCTTCTGCTTGCAAGACTTTCAAACGATGTGGCCATCTTCAACTAGATCCCCCAAGACATCCTAGATAATCCCACAAGTACAGTCATTGTGATCATGGTTCAGTGTGGTACAGACCAAGATATTGGTTAGTTTAACTTTACAAAAGAGTTTTATGTTGATCATGTTGTTCATTGTAAAACCTACTTGTAATGTTTTATACACTGATAGAACAGAAAGATGTTTGCAAGATAGGTTAGACTTGTAAGCCCAGCTGCACTTCAGGCCTTAGAAATTGAACACATACCTCTTCTATAGAAACAGACATGTCACAGATTGGGTCACGAACCAAGGAAAAAACACAGAGGACACAGATGTTTAATTTCTTTTAAAAAGTGGGTGTTTATTACCCCAAAATATGAAAAATAATGAAGAAATCCAAAGCAGACCAATAAAAGAGGTCAACTCAATAAACTAAATTCAAAATAATGATTTTTGTATCGGAAAAAATATCGAACCGTGACACCAAAATATTGAACCGAAACTTCAATTTTGTGTATCGTTACACCCCTATTATATATATGTGTGTATATGACTCACTACAACCCACAAAGGGACTTGAACCCTCAATCTTCTGATCCGAAGTCAGACGCCTTGTCCGTTAGGCCACGTGGTCTGGCAGAAGCTCCCTCTTTTCACGAACGTTCGTTGGAGTCTGGTTGAATCAACTGCTGGTGTTGGGTTGCTCACGTGGCTGGTGGATATTGCTTGATTGTTGCTTGAAATAATTGATTGTTGCTTGAAATAAGTGCATGCCACAGCATTTCTCCCATGTATCACGCTCTTAAAAATGTAGTCCTACCTGCCACATGCACAGTGGATCCACCCACTAAGCCAGAGTATTATCTGCCAATGAAGGTCATAAAGCTTACGTGGCCCGATCTGTCACCTGGAAGTTGGCAGAGGTTTTTTGTTGGATCCCACCCAATAAAATCCACAGTCTATCATGAGACAGTACGTTGGATGGCTGTTGAATGGCCAGTATGGGGATTGAACCCATGACCTTGGCGTTATTAGCACCACGCTCTGACCAGCTGAGCTAACCGGCCTACAAAATGTGTGTGAACCCATCCTTTTGTTGACTAATATGCCAAAAAAGAGAGGGTGGAAGAACTGTTAAGAACACAAGAGAAATGTGTGTTTACACGAAATTACTTCAACATAGTGGGAAAAAAAGAAGTCTTCTGTTGACTTACAAAAAATGCTTTAAGAAGAAATTTGCCACAAAACAATACATGGTGTGCGTCTTCTAAAGTTAGGGTCGTTAGGTGAGGATATAAAGCAGCAGTTTTTGATGCAGTATGCTGTGTCAGACTTTGGAAATGAGTGATTTATCCAGAAAGTAGCTGGAAAAGTGATTTGGAGATTGTAGCTAAGCATGTAATGTATTCATTAGCGTGTCATGTGTCAGTGAATTTTGTGGTTTGCTGTCATTTGTAGTTGCGTACATCACTCACCTGGAAGTTGGCAGAGGTTTTTTCTTGGATCCCACCCAAAAAAATCCACAGTCTATCATGAGACAGTACGTTGGATGGCTGTTGGAATGGCCAGTATGGGGATTGAACCCATGACCTTGGCGTTATTAGCACCACGCTCTGACCAGCTGAGCTAACCGGCCTACAAAATCATTCTGTTGACTAATATACCAAAAAAGAGGGTGGAAGAACTGTTAACAACACAAGAGAAATGTGTGTTTACAAGAAATTACTTCAAGCAGTACCAATGAAAGCCAACTCTTGGAAGCTCCTACTGATCAGAAGCCACCTATGCAGGTGTAGTTCCACCAACAGCCTGCTTCCAAGTCGTGATTTTTTCACCCATGTCGCTTGAGGTCATGGCATGTTATTGACTTTCTATGGTTGCTTCTAAGCCAAGACCACTGGGGCCTGGCACTGATAAGGCCAAGTTCATGGTTTCAGTCCGCAACCTGGCCATTCGAGCCTCGTTTGAGAACTCGTAGAGTCTCTGTTGAAGGACATGAAATTGACAAAAGTGTAGCAATTTTGGATGACATAAAGGATCCGAGGTTGGCCTGCTGCAATCCAACTGGGAACGCATGCCTGCTCCTCAAGGACTCACAACAAACCACGAAGGGACTTGAACCCTCAATCTTCTGATCCGAAGTCAGACGCCTTGTCCGTTAGGCCACGTGGTCTGGCAGAAGTTACCTCTTTTCACGAACGTTCGTTGGAGTCTGGTTGAATCAACTGCTGGTGTTGGGTTGCTCACGTGGCTGGTGGATATTGCTTGATTGTTGCTTGAAATAATTGATTGTTGCTTGAAATAAGTGCATGCCACAGCATTTCTCCCATGTATCACGCTCTTAAAAATGTAGTCCTACCTGCCACATGCACAGTGGATCCACCCACTAAGCCAGAGTATTATCTGCCAATGAAGGTCATAAAGCTTACGTGGCCCGATCTGTCACCTGGAAGTTGGCAGAGGTTTTTTGTTGGATCCCACCCAATAAAATCCACAGTCTATCATGAGACAGCACGTTGGATGGCTGTTGAATGGCCAGTATGGGGATTGAACCCATGACCTTGGCGTTATTAGCACCACGCTCTGACCAGCTGAGCTAACCGGCCTACAAAATGTGTGTGAACCCATCCTTTTGTTGACTAATATACCAAAAAAGAGAGGGTGGAAGAACTGTTAAGAACACAAGAGAAATGTGTGTTTACAAGAAATTACTTCAACATAGTGGGAAAAAAAAGTCTTCTGTTGACTTACAAAAAATGGTTTAAGAAGAAATTTGCCACAAAACAATACATGGTGTGCGTCTTCTAAAGTTAGGGTCGTTAGGTGAGGATATAAAGCAGCAGTTTTTGATGCAGTATGCTGTGTCAGACTTTGGAAATGAGTGATTTATCCAGAAAGTCGCTGGAAAAGTGATTTGGAGATTGTAGCTAAGCATGTAATGTATTCATTAGCGTGTCATGTGTCAGTGAATTTTGTGGTTTGCTGTCATTTGTAGTTGCGTACATCACTCACCTGGAAGTTGGCAGAGGTTTTTTCTTGGATCCCACCCAAAAAAAATCCACAGTCTATCATGAGACAGTACGTTGGATGGCTGTTGGAATGGCCAG
Organism: Diplotaxodon limnothrissa; assembly: GCF_057381915.1. Classification (NCBI taxonomy): domain Eukaryota; kingdom Metazoa; phylum Chordata; class Actinopteri; order Cichliformes; family Cichlidae; genus Diplotaxodon; species Diplotaxodon limnothrissa. The sequence continues at coordinate 22,653,384 of NC_140617.1, read as the reverse complement.
TATGGGGATTGAACCCATGACCTTGGCGTTATTAGCACCACGCTCTGACCAGCTGAGCTAACCGGCCTACAAAATCATTCTGTTGACTGATATACCAAAAAAGAGGGTGGAAGAACTGTTAACAACACAAGAGAAATGTGTGTTTACAAGAAATTACTTCAAGCAGTACCAATGAAAGCCAACTCTTGGAAGCTCCTACTGATCAGAAGCCACCTATGCAGGTGTAGTTCCACCAACAGCCTGCTTCCAAGTCGTGATTTTTTCACCCATGTCGCTTGAGGTCATGGCATGTTATTGACTTTCTATGGTTGCTTCTAAGCCAAGACCACTGGGGCCTGGCACTGATAAGGCCAAGTTCATGGCTTCAGTCCGCAACCTGGCCATTCGAGCCTCGTTTGAGAACTCGTAGAGTCTCTGTTGAAGGACATGAAATTGACAAAAGTGTAGCAATTTTGGATGACATAAAGGATCCGAGGTTGGCCTGCTGCAATCTAACTGGGAACGCATGCCTGCTCCTCAAGGACTCACAACAAACCACGAAGGGACTTGAACCCTCAATCTTCTGATCCGAAGTCAGACGCCTTGTCCGTTAGGCCACGTGGTCTGGCAGAAGCTCCCTCTTTTCACGAACGTTCGTTGGAGTCTGGTTGAATCAACTGCTGGTGTTGGGTTGCTCACGTGGCTGGTGGATATTGCTTGATTGTTGCTTGAAATAATTGATTGTTGCTTGAAATAAGTGCATGCCACAGCATTTCTCCCATGTATCACGCTCTTAAAAATGTAGTCCTACCTGCCACATGCACAGTGGATCCACCCACTAAGCCAGAGTATTATCTGCCAATGAAGGTCATAAAGCTTACGTGGCCCGATCTGTCACCTGGAAGTTGGCAGAGGTTTTTTGTTGGATCCCACCCAATAAAATCCACAGTCTATCATGAGACAGCACGTTGGATGGCTGTTGAATGGCCAGTATGGGGATTGAACCCATGACCTTGGCGTTATTAGCACCACGCTCTGACCAGCTGAGCTAACCGGCCTACAAAATGTGTGTGAACCCATCCTTTTGTTGACTAATATGCCAAAAAAGAGAGGGTGGAAGAACTGTTAAGAACACAAGAGAAATGTGTGTTTACACGAAATTACTTCAACATAGTGGGAAAAAAAGAAGTCTTCTGTTGACTTACAAAAAATGCTTTAAGAAGAAATTTGCCACAAAACAATACATGGTGTGCGTCTTCTAAAGTTAGGGTCGTTAGGTGAGGATATAAAGCAGCAGTTTTTGATGCAGTATGCTGTGTCAGACTTTGGAAATGAGTGATTTATCCAGAAAGTAGCTGGAAAAGTGATTTGGAGATTGTAGCTAAGCATGTAATGTATTCATTAGCGTGTCATGTGTCAGTGAATTTTGTGGTTTGCTGTCATTTGTAGTTGCGTACATCACTCACCTGGAAGTTGGCAGAGGTTTTTTCTTGGATCCCACCCAAAAAAAATCCACAGTCTATCATGAGACAGCACGTTGGATGGCTGTTGGAATGGCCAGTATGGGGATTGAACCCATGACCTTGGCGTTATTAGCACCACGCTCTGACCAGCTGAGCTAACCGGCCTACAAAATCATTCTGTTGACTGATATACCAAAAAAGAGGGTGGAAGAACTGTTAACAACACAAGAGAAATGTGTGTTTACAAGAAATTACTTCAAGCAGTACCAATGAAAGCCAACTCTTGGAAGCTCCTACTGATCAGAAGCCACCTATGCAGGTGTAGTTCCACCAACAGCCTGCTTCCAAGTCGTGATTTTTTCACCCATGTCGCTTGAGGTCATGGCATGTTATTGACTTTCTATGGTTGCTTCTAAGCCAAGACCACTGGGGCCTGGCACTGATAAGGCCAAGTTCATGGCTTCAGTCCGCAACCTGGCCATTCGAGCCTCGTTTGAGAACTCGTAGAGTCTCTGTTGAAGGACATGAAATTGACAAAAGTGTAGCAATTTTGGATGACATAAAGGATCCGAGGTTGGCCTGCTGCAATCTAACTGGGAACGCATGCCTGCTCCTCAAGGACTCACAACAAACCACGAAGGGACTTGAACCCTCAATCTTCTGATCCGAAGTCAGACGCCTTGTCCGTTAGGCCACGTGGTCTGGCAGAAGCTCCCTCTTTTCACGAACGTTCGTTGGAGTCTGGTTGAATCAACTGCTGGTGTTGGGTTGCTCACGTGGCTGGTGGATATTGCTTGATTGTTGCTTGAAATAATTGATTGTTGCTTGAAATAAGTGCATGCCACAGCATTTCTCCCATGTATCACGCTCTTAAAAATGTAGTCCTACCTGCCACATGCACAGTGGATCCACCCACTAAGCCAGAGTATTATCTGCCAATGAAGGTCATAAAGCTTACGTGGCCCGATCTGTCACCTGGAAGTTGGCAGAGGTTTTTTGTTGGATCCCACCCAATAAAATCCACAGTCTATCATGAGACAGCACGTTGGATGGCTGTTGAATGGCCAGTATGGGGATTGAACCCATGACCTTGGCGTTATTAGCACCACGCTCTGACCAGCTGAGCTAACCGGCCTACAAAATGTGTGTGAACCCATCCTTTTGTTGACTAATATGCCAAAAAAGAGAGGGTGGAAGAACTGTTAAGAACACAAGAGAAATGTGTGTTTACACGAAATTACTTCAACATAGTGGGAAAAAAAGAAGTCTTCTGTTGACTTACAAAAAATGCTTTAAGAAGAAATTTGCCACAAAACAATACATGGTGTGCGTCTTCTAAAGTTAGGGTCGTTAGGTGAGGATATAAAGCAGCAGTTTTTGATGCAGTATGCTGTGTCAGACTTTGGAAATGAGTGATTTATCCAGAAAGTAGCTGGAAAAGTGATTTGGAGATTGTAGCTAAGCATGTAATGTATTCATTAGCGTGTCATGTGTCAGTGAATTTTGTGGTTTGCTGTCATTTGTAGTTGCGTACATCACTCACCTGGAAGTTGGCAGAGGTTTTTTCTTGGATCCCACCCAAAAAAAATCCACAGTCTATCATGAGACAGCACGTTGGATGGCTGTTGGAATGGCCAGTATGGGGATTGAACCCATGACCTTGGCGTTATTAGCACCACGCTCTGACCAGCTGAGCTAACCGGCCTACAAAATCATTCTGTTGACTGATATACCAAAAAAGAGGGTGGAAGAACTGTTAACAACACAAGAGAAATGTGTGTTTACAAGAAATTACTTCAAGCAGTACCAATAAAAGCCAACTCTTGGAAGCTCCTACTGATCAGAAGCCACCTATGCAGGTGTAGTTCCACCAACAGCCTGCTTCCAAGTCGTGATTTTTTCACCCATGTCGCTTGAGGTCATGGCATGTTATTGACTTTCTATGGTTGCTTCTAAGCCAAGACCACTGGGGCCTGGCACTGATAAGGCCAAGTTCATGGCTTCAGTCCGCAACCTGGCCATTCGAGCCTCGTTTGAGAACTCGTAGAGTCTCTGTTGAAGGACATGAAATTGACAAAAGTGTAGCAATTTTGGATGACATAAAGGATCCGAGGTTGGCCTGCTGCAATCTAACTGGGAACGCATGCCTGCTCCTCAAGGACTCACAACAAACCACGAAGGGACTTGAACCCTCAATCTTCTGATCCGAAGTCAGACGCCTTGTCCGTTAGGCCACGTGGTCTGGCAGAAGCTCCCTCTTTTCACGAACGTTCGTTGGAGTCTGGTTGAATCAACTGCTGGTGTTGGGTTGCTCACGTGGCTGGTGGATATTGCTTGATTGTTGCTTGAAATAATTGATTGTTGCTTGAAATAAGTGCATGCCACAGCATTTCTCCCATGTATCACGCTCTTAAAAATGTAGTCCTACCTGCCACATGCACAGTGGATCCACCCACTAAGCCAGAGTATTATCTGCCAATGAAGGTCATAAAGCTTACGTGGCCCGATCTGTCACCTGGAAGTTGGCAGAGGTTTTTTGTTGGATCCCACCCAATAAAATCCACAGTCTATCATGAGACAGCACGTTGGATGGCTGTTGAATGGCCAGTATGGGGATTGAACCCATGACCTTGGCGTTATTAGCACCACGCTCTGACCAGCTGAGCTAACCGGCCTACAAAATGTGTGTGAACCCATCCTTTTGTTGACTAATATGCCAAAAAAGAGAGGGTGGAAGAACTGTTAAGAACACAAGAGAAATGTGTGTTTACACGAAATTACTTCAACATAGTGGGAAAAAAAGAAGTCTTCTGTTGACTTACAAAAAATGCTTTAAGAAGAAATTTGCCACAAAACAATACATGGTGTGCGTCTTCTAAAGTTAGGGTCGTTAGGTGAGGATATAAAGCAGCAGTTTTTGATGCAGTATGCTGTGTCAGACTTTGGAAATGAGTGATTTATCCAGAAAGTAGCTGGAAAAGTGATTTGGAGATTGTAGCTAAGCATGTAATGTATTCATTAGCGTGTCATGTGTCAGTGAATTTTGTGGTTTGCTGTCATTTGTAGTTGCGTACATCACTCACCTGGAAGTTGGCAGAGGTTTTTTCTTGGATCCCACCCAAAAAAATCCACAGTCTATCATGAGACAGTACGTTGGATGGCTGTTGGAATGGCCAGTATGGGGATTGAACCCATGACCTTGGCGTTATTAGCACCACGCTCTGACCAGCTGAGCTAACCGGCCTACAAAATCATTCTGTTGACTGATATACCAAAAAAGAGGGTGGAAGAACTGTTAACAACACAAGAGAAATGTGTGTTTACAAGAAATTACTTCAAGCAGTACCAATGAAAGCCAACTCTTGGAAGCTCCTACTGATCAGAAGCCACCTATGCAGGTGTAGTTCCACCAACAGCCTGCTTCCAAGTCGTGATTTTTTCACCCATGTCGCTTGAGGTCATGGCATGTTATTGACTTTCTATGGTTGCTTCTAAGCCAAGACCACTGGGGCCTGGCACTGATAAGGCCAAGTTCATGGCTTCAGTCCGCAACCTGGCCATTCGAGCCTCGTTTGAGAACTCGTAGAGTCTCTGTTGAAGGACATGAAATTGACAAAAGTGTAGCAATTTTGGATGACATAAAGGATCCGAGGTTGGCCTGCTGCAATCTAACTGGGAACGCATGCCTGCTCCTCAAGGACTCACAACAAACCACGAAGGGACTTGAACCCTCAATCTTCTGATCCAAAGTCAGACGCCTTGTCCGTTAGGCCACGTGGTCTGGCAGAAGCTCCCTCTTTTCACGAACGTTCGTTGGAGTCTGGTTGAATCAACTGCTGGTGTTGGGTTGCTCACGTGGCTGGTGGATATTGCTTGATTGTTGCTTGAAATAATTGATTGTTGCTTGAAATAAGTGCATGCCACAGCATTTCTCCCATGTATCACGCTCTTAAAAATGTAGTCCTACCTGCCACATGCACAGTGGATCCACCCACTAAGCCAGAGTATTATCTGCCAATGAAGGTCATAAAGCTTACGTGGCCCGATCTGTCACCTGGAAGTTGGCAGAGGTTTTTTGTTGGATCCCACCCAATAAAATCCACAGTCTATCATGAGACAGCACGTTGGATGGCTGTTGAATGGCCAGTATGGGGATTGAACCCATGACCTTGGCGTTATTAGCACCACGCTCTGACCAGCTGAGCTAACCGGCCTACAAAATGTGTGTGAACCCATCCTTTTGTTGACTAATATGCCAAAAAAGAGAGGGTGGAAGAACTGTTAAGAACACAAGAGAAATGTGTGTTTACACGAAATTACTTCAACATAGTGGGAAAAAAAGAAGTCTTCTGTTGACTTACAAAAAATGCTTTAAGAAGAAATTTGCCACAAAACAATACATGGTGTGCGTCTTCTAAAGTTAGGGTCGTTAGGTGAGGATATAAAGCAGCAGTTTTTGATGCAGTATGCTGTGTCAGACTTTGGAAATGAGTGATTTATCCAGAAAGTAGCTGGAAAAGTGATTTGGAGATTGTAGCTAAGCATGTAATGTATTCATTAGCGTGTCATGTGTCAGTGAATTTTGTGGTTTGCTGTCATTTGTAGTTGCGTACATCACTCACCTGGAAGTTGGCAGAGGTTTTTTCTTGGATCCCACCCAAAAAAAATCCACAGTCTATCATGAGACAGCACGTTGGATGGCTGTTGGAATGGCCAGTATGGGGATTGAACCCATGACCTTGGCGTTATTAGCACCACGCTCTGACCAGCTGAGCTAACCGGCCTACAAAAGCATTCTGTTGACTGATATACCAAAAAAGAGGGTGGAAGAACTGTTAACAACACAAGAGAAATGTGTGTTTACAAGAAATTACTTCAAGCAGTACCAATGAAAGCCAACTCTTGGAAGCTCCTACTGATCAGAAGCCACCTATGCAGGTGTAGTTCCACCAACAGCCTGCTTCCAAGTCGTGATTTTTTCACCCATGTCGCTTGAGGTCATGGCATGTTATTGACTTTCTATGGTTGCTTCTAAGCCAAGACCACTGGGGCCTGGCACTGATAAGGCCAAGTTCATGGCTTCAGTCCGCAACCTGGCCATTCGAGCCTCGTTTGAGAACTCGTAGAGTCTCTGTTGAAGGACATGAAATTGACAAAAGTGTAGCAATTTTGGATGACATAAAGGATCCGAGGTTGGCCTGCTGCAATCTAACTGGGAACGCATGCCTGCTCCTCAAGGACTCACAACAAACCACGAAGGGACTTGAACCCTCAATCTTCTGATCCGAAGTCAGACGCCTTGTCCGTTAGGCCACGTGGTCTGGCAGAAGCTCCCTCTTTTCACGAACGTTCGTTGGAGTCTGGTTGAATCAACTGCTGGTGTTGGGTTGCTCACGTGGCTGGTGGATATTGCTTGATTGTTGCTTGAAATAATTGATTGTTGCTTGAAATAAGTGCATGCCACAGCATTTCTCCCATGTATCACGCTCTTAAAAATGTAGTCCTACCTGCCACATGCACAGTGGATCCACCCACTAAGCCAGAGTATTATCTGCCAATGAAGGTCATAAAGCTTACGTGGCCCGATCTGTCACCTGGAAGTTGGCAGAGGTTTTTTGTTGGATCCCACCCAATAAAATCCACAGTCTATCATGAGACAGCACGTTGGATGGCTGTTGAATGGCCAGTATGGGGATTGAACCCATGACCTTGGCGTTATTAGCACCACGCTCTGACCAGCTGAGCTAACCGGCCTACAAAATGTGTGTGAACCCATCCTTTTGTTGACTAATATGCCAAAAAAGAGAGGGTGGAAGAACTGTTAAGAACACAAGAGAAATGTGTGTTTACACGAAATTACTTCAACATAGTGGGAAAAAAAGAAGTCTTCTGTTGACTTACAAAAAATGCTTTAAGAAGAAATTTGCCACAAAACAATACATGGTGTGCGTCTTCTAAAGTTAGGGTCGTTAGGTGAGGATATAAAGCAGCAGTTTTTGATGCAGTATGCTGTGTCAGACTTTGGAAATGAGTGATTTATCCAGAAAGTAGCTGGAAAAGTGATTTGGAGATTGTAGCTAAGCATGTAATGTATTCATTAGCGTGTCATGTGTCAGTGAATTTTGTGGTTTGCTGTCATTTGTAGTTGCGTACATCACTCACCTGGAAGTTGGCAGAGGTTTTTTCTTGGATCCCACCCAAAAAAAATCCACAGTCTATCATGAGACAGCACGTTGGATGGCTGTTGGAATGGCCAGTATGGGGATTGAACCCATGACCTTGGCGTTATTAGCACCACGCTCTGACCAGCTGAGCTAACCGGCCTACAAAATCATTCTGTTGACTGATATACCAAAAAAGAGGGTGGAAGAACTGTTAACAACACAAGAGAAATGTGTGTTTACAAGAAATTACTTCAAGCAGTACCAATAAAAGCCAACTCTTGGAAGCTCCTACTGATCAGAAGCCACCTATGCAGGTGTAGTTCCACCAACAGCCTGCTTCCAAGTCGTGATTTTTTCACCCATGTCGCTTGAGGTCATGGCATGTTATTGACTTTCTATGGTTGCTTCTAAGCCAAGACCACTGGGGCCTGGCACTGATAAGGCCAAGTTCATGGCTTCAGTCCGCAACCTGGCCATTCGAGCCTCGTTTGAGAACTCGTAGAGTCTCTGTTGAAGGACATGAAATTGACAAAAGTGTAGCAATTTTGGATGACATAAAGGATCCGAGGTTGGCCTGCTGCAATCTAACTGGGAACGCATGCCTGCTCCTCAAGGACTCACAACAAACCACGAAGGGACTTGAACCCTCAATCTTCTGATCCGAAGTCAGACGCCTTGTCCGTTAGGCCACGTGGTCTGGCAGAAGCTCCCTCTTTTCACGAACGTTCGTTGGAGTCTGGTTGAATCAACTGCTGGTGTTGGGTTGCTCACGTGGCTGGTGGATATTGCTTGATTGTTGCTTGAAATAATTGATTGTTGCTTGAAATAAGTGCATGCCACAGCATTTCTCCCATGTATCACGCTCTTAAAAATGTAGTCCTACCTGCCACATGCACAGTGGATCCACCCACTAAGCCAGAGTATTATCTGCCAATGAAGGTCATAAAGCTTACGTGGCCCGATCTGTCACCTGGAAGTTGGCAGAGGTTTTTTGTTGGATCCCACCCAATAAAATCCACAGTCTATCATGAGACAGCACGTTGGATGGCTGTTGAATGGCCAGTATGGGGATTGAACCCATGACCTTGGCGTTATTAGCACCACGCTCTGACCAGCTGAGCTAACCGGCCTACAAAATGTGTGTGAACCCATCCTTTTGTTGACTAATATGCCAAAAAAGAGAGGGTGGAAGAACTGTTAAGAACACAAGAGAAATGTGTGTTTACACGAAATTACTTCAACATAGTGGGAAAAAAAGAAGTCTTCTGTTGACTTACAAAAAATGCTTTAAGAAGAAATTTGCCACAAAACAATACATGGTGTGCGTCTTCTAAAGTTAGGGTCGTTAGGTGAGGATATAAAGCAGCAGTTTTTGATGCAGTATGCTGTGTCAGACTTTGGAAATGAGTGATTTATCCAGAAAGTAGCTGGAAAAGTGATTTGGAGATTGTAGCTAAGCATGTAATGTATTCATTAGCGTGTCATGTGTCAGTGAATTTTGTGGTTTGCTGTCATTTGTAGTTGCGTACATCACTCACCTGGAAGTTGGCAGAGGTTTTTTCTTGGATCCCACCCAAAAAAATCCACAGTCTATCATGAGACAGTACGTTGGATGGCTGTTGGAATGGCCAGTATGGGGATTGAACCCATGACCTTGGCGTTATTAGCACCACGCTCTGACCAGCTGAGCTAACCGGCCTACAAAATCATTCTGTTGACTGATATACCAAAAAAGAGGGTGGAAGAACTGTTAACAACACAAGAGAAATGTGTGTTTACAAGAAATTACTTCAAGCAGTACCAATGAAAGCCAACTCTTGGAAGCTCCTACTGATCAGAAGCCACCTATGCAGGTGTAGTTCCACCAACAGCCTGCTTCCAAGTCGTGATTTTTTCACCCATGTCGCTTGAGGTCATGGCATGTTATTGACTTTCTATGGTTGCTTCTAAGCCAAGACCACTGGGGCCTGGCACTGATAAGGCCAAGTTCATGGCTTCAGTCCGCAACCTGGCCATTCGAGCCTCGTTTGAGAACTCGTAGAGTCTCTGTTGAAGGACATGAAATTGACAAAAGTGTAGCAATTTTGGATGACATAAAGGATCCGAGGTTGGCCTGCTGCAATCTAACTGGGAACGCATGCCTGCTCCTCAAGGACTCACAACAAACCACGAAGGGACTTGAACCCTCAATCTTCTGATCCGAAGTCAGACGCCTTGTCCGTTAGGCCACGTGGTCTGGCAGAAGCTCCCTCTTTTCACGAACGTTCGTTGGAGTCTGGTTGAATCAACTGCTGGTGTTGGGTTGCTCACGTGGCTGGTGGATATTGCTTGATTGTTGCTTGAAATAATTGATTGTTGCTTGAAATAAGTGCATGCCACAGCATTTCTCCCATGTATCACGCTCTTAAAAATGTAGTCCTACCTGCCACATGCACAGTGGATCCACCCACTAAGCCAGAGTATTATCTGCCAATGAAGGTCATAAAGCTTACGTGGCCCGATCTGTCACCTGGAAGTTGGCAGAGGTTTTTTGTTGGATCCCACCCAATAAAATCCACAGTCTATCATGAGACAGCACGTTGGATGGCTGTTGAATGGCCAGTATGGGGATTGAACCCATGACCTTGGCGTTATTAGCACCACGCTCTGACCAGCTGAGCTAACCGGCCTACAAAATGTGTGTGAACCCATCCTTTTGTTGACTAATATGCCAAAAAAGAGAGGGTGGAAGAACTGTTAAGAACACAAGAGAAATGTGTGTTTACACGAAATTACTTCAACATAGTGGGAAAAAAAGAAGTCTTCTGTTGACTTACAAAAAATGCTTTAAGAAGAAATTTGCCACAAAACAATACATGGTGTGCGTCTTCTAAAGTTAGGGTCGTTAGGTGAGGATATAAAGCAGCAGTTTTTGATGCAGTATGCTGTGTCAGACTTTGGAAATGAGTGATTTATCCAGAAAGTAGCTGGAAAAGTGATTTGGAGATTGTAGCTAAGCATGTAATGTATTCATTAGCGTGTCATGTGTCAGTGAATTTTGTGGTTTGCTGTCATTTGTAGTTGCGTACATCACTCACCTGGAAGTTGGCAGAGGTTTTTTCTTGGATCCCACCCAAAAAAAATCCACAGTCTATCATGAGACAGCACGTTGGATGGCTGTTGGAATGGCCAGTATGGGGATTGAACCCATGACCTTGGCGTTATTAGCACCACGCTCTGACCAGCTGAGCTAACCGGCCTACAAAATCATTCTGTTGACTGATATACCAAAAAAGAGGGTGGAAGAACTGTTAACAACACAAGAGAAATGTGTGTTTACAAGAAATTACTTCAAGCAGTACCAATGAAAGCCAACTCTTGGAAGCTCCTACTGATCAGAAGCCACCTATGCAGGTGTAGTTCCACCAACAGCCTGCTTCCAAGTCGTGATTTTTTCACCCATGTCGCTTGAGGTCATGGCATGTTATTGACTTTCTATGGTTGCTTCTAAGCCAAGACCACTGGGGCCTGGCACTGATAAGGCCAAGTTCATGGCTTCAGTCCGCAACCTGGCCATTCGAGCCTCGTTTGAGAACTCGTAGAGTCTCTGTTGAAGGACATGAAATTGACAAAAGTGTAGCAATTTTGGATGACATAAAGGATCCGAGGTTGGCCTGCTGCAATCTAACTGGGAACGCATGCCTGCTCCTCAAGGACTCACAACAAACCACGAAGGGACTTGAACCCTCAATCTTCTGATCCGAAGTCAGACGCCTTGTCCGTTAGGCCACGTGGTCTGGCAGAAGCTCCCTCTTTTCACGAACGTTCGTTGGAGTCTGGTTGAATCAACTGCTGGTGTTGGGTTGCTCACGTGGCTGGTGGATATTGCTTGATTGTTGCTTGAAATAATTGATTGTTGCTTGAAATAAGTGCATGCCACAGCATTTCTCCCATGTATCACGCTCTTAAAAATGTAGTCCTACCTGCCACATGCACAGTGGATCCACCCACTAAGCCAGAGTATTATCTGCCAATGAAGGTCATAAAGCTTACGTGGCCCGATCTGTCACCTGGAAGTTGGCAGAGGTTTTTTGTTGGATCCCACCCAATAAAATCCACAGTCTATCATGAGACAGCACGTTGGATGGCTGTTGAATGGCCAGTATGGGGATTGAACCCATGACCTTGGCGTTATTAGCACCACGCTCTGACCAGCTGAGCTAACCGGCCTACAAAATGTGTGTGAACCCATCCTTTTGTTGACTAATATGCCAAAAAAGAGAGGGTGGAAGAACTGTTAAGAACACAAGAGAAATGTGTGTTTACACGAAATTACTTCAACATAGTGGGAAAAAAAGAAGTCTTCTGTTGACTTACAAAAAATGCTTTAAGAAGAAATTTGCCACAAAACAATACATGGTGTGCGTCTTCTAAAGTTAGGGTCGTTAGGTGAGGATATAAAGCAGCAGTTTTTGATGCAGTATGCTGTGTCAGACTTTGGAAATGAGTGATTTATCCAGAAAGTAGCTGGAAAAGTGATTTGGAGATTGTAGCTAAGCATGTAATGTATTCATTAGCGTGTCATGTGTCAGTGAATTTTGTGGTTTGCTGTCATTTGTAGTTGCGTACATCACTCACCTGGAAGTTGGCAGAGGTTTTTTCTTGGATCCCACCCAAAAAAATCCACAGTCTATCATGAGACAGTACGTTGGATGGCTGTTGGAATGGCCAGTATGGGGATTGAACCCATGACCTTGGCGTTATTAGCACCACGCTCTGACCAGCTGAGCTAACCGGCCTACAAAATCATTCTGTTGACTGATATACCAAAAAAGAGGGTGGAAGAACTGTTAACAACACAAGAGAAATGTGTGTTTACAAGAAATTACTTCAAGCAGTACCAATGAAAGCCAACTCTTGGAAGCTCCTACTGATCAGAAGCCACCTATGCAGGTGTAGTTCCACCAACAGCCTGCTTCCAAGTCGTGATTTTTTCACCCATGTCGCTTGAGGTCATGGCATGTTATTGACTTTCTATGGTTGCTTCTAAGCCAAGACCACTGGGGCCTGGCACTGATAAGGCCAAGTTCATGGCTTCAGTCCGCAACCTGGCCATTCGAGCCTCGTTTGAGAACTCGTAGAGTCTCTGTTGAAGGACATGAAATTGACAAAAGTGTAGCAATTTTGGATGACATAAAGGATCCGAGGTTGGCCTGCTGCAATCTAACTGGGAACGCATGCCTGCTCCTCAAGGACTCACAACAAACCACGAAGGGACTTGAACCCTCAATCTTCTGATCCGAAGTCAGACGCCTTGTCCGTTAGGCCACGTGGTCTGGCAGAAGCTCCCTCTTTTCACGAACGTTCGTTGGAGTCTGGTTGAATCAACTGCTGGTGTTGGGTTGCTCACGTGGCTGGTGGATATTGCTTGATTGTTGCTTGAAATAATTGATTGTTGCTTGAAATAAGTGCATGCCACAGCATTTCTCCCATGTATCACGCTCTTAAAAATGTAGTCCTACCTGCCACATGCACAGTGGATCCACCCACTAAGCCAGAGTATTATCTGCCAATGAAGGTCATAAAGCTTACGTGGCCCGATCTGTCACCTGGAAGTTGGCAGAGGTTTTTTGTTGGATCCCACCCAATAAAATCCACAGTCTATCATGAGACAGCACGTTGGATGGCTGTTGAATGGCCAGTATGGGGATTGAACCCATGACCTTGGCGTTATTAGCACCACGCTCTGACCAGCTGAGCTAACCGGCCTACAAAATGTGTGTGAACCCATCCTTTTGTTGACTAATATGCCAAAAAAGAGAGGGTGGAAGAACTGTTAAGAACACAAGAGAAATGTGTGTTTACACGAAATTACTTCAACATAGTGGGAAAAAAAGAAGTCTTCTGTTGACTTACAAAAAATGCTTTAAGAAGAAATTTGCCACAAAACAATACATGGTGTGCGTCTTCTAAAGTTAGGGTCGTTAGGTGAGGATATAAAGCAGCAGTTTTTGATGCAGTATGCTGTGTCAGACTTTGGAAATGAGTGATTTATCCAGAAAGTAGCTGGAAAAGTGATTTGGAGATTGTAGCTAAGCATGTAATGTATTCATTAGCGTGTCATGTGTCAGTGAATTTTGTGGTTTGCTGTCATTTGTAGTTGCGTACATCACTCACCTGGAAGTTGGCAGAGGTTTTTTCTTGGATCCCACCCAAAAAAAAATCCACAGTCTATCATGAGACAGCACGTTGGATGGCTGTTGGAATGGCCAGTATGGGGATTGAACCCATGACCTTGGCGTTATTAGCACCACGCTCTGACCAGCTGAGCTAACCGGCCTACAAAATCATTCTGTTGACTGATATACCAAAAAAGAGGGTGGAAGAACTGTTAACAACACAAGAGAAATGTGTGTTTACAAGAAATTACTTCAAGCAGTACCAATGAAAGCCAACTCTTGGAAGCTCCTACTGATCAGAAGCCACCTATGCAGGTGTAGTTCCACCAACAGCCTGCTTCCAAGTCGTGATTTTTTCACCCATGTCGCTTGAGGTCATGGCATGTTATTGACTTTCTATGGTTGCTTCTAAGCCAAGACCACTGGGGCCTGGCACTGATAAGGCCAAGTTCATGGCTTCAGTCCGCAACCTGGCCATTCGAGCCTCGTTTGAGAACTCGTAGAGTCTCTGTTGAAGGACATGAAATTGACAAAAGTGTAGCAATTTTGGATGACATAAAGGATCCGAGGTTGGCCTGCTGCAATCTAACTGGGAACGCATGCCTGCTCCTCAAGGACTCACAACAAACCACGAAGGGACTTGAACCCTCAATCTTCTGATCCGAAGTCAGACGCCTTGTCCGTTAGGCCACGTGGTCTGGCAGAAGCTCCCTCTTTTCACGAACGTTCGTTGGAGTCTGGTTGAATCAACTGCTGGTGTTGGGTTGCTCACGTGGCTGGTGGATATTGCTTGATTGTTGCTTGAAATAATTGATTGTTGCTTGAAATAAGTGCATGCCACAGCATTTCTCCCATGTATCACGCTCTTAAAAATGTAGTCCTACCTGCCACATGCACAGTGGATCCACCCACTAAGCCAGAGTATTATCTGCCAATGAAGGTCATAAAGCTTACGTGGCCCGATCTGTCACCTGGAAGTTGGCAGAGGTTTTTTGTTGGATCCCACCCAATAAAATCCACAGTCTATCATGAGACAGCACGTTGGATGGCTGTTGAATGGCCAGTATGGGGATTGAACCCATGACCTTGGCGTTATTAGCACCACGCTCTGACCAGCTGAGCTAACCGGCCTACAAAATGTGTGTGAACCCATCCTTTTGTTGACTAATATGCCAAAAAAGAGAGGGTGGAAGAACTGTTAAGAACACAAGAGAAATGTGTGTTTACACGAAATTACTTCAACATAGTGGGAAAAAAAGAAGTCTTCTGTTGACTTACAAAAAATGCTTTAAGAAGAAATTTGCCACAAAACAATACATGGTGTGCGTCTTCTAAAGTTAGGGTCGTTAGGTGAGGATATAAAGCAGCAGTTTTTGATGCAGTATGCTGTGTCAGACTTTGGAAATGAGTGATTTATCCAGAAAGTAGCTGGAAAAGTGATTTGGAGATTGTAGCTAAGCATGTAATGTATTCATTAGCGTGTCATGTGTCAGTGAATTTTGTGGTTTGCTGTCATTTGTAGTTGCGTACATCACTCACCTGGAAGTTGGCAGAGGTTTTTTCTTGGATCCCACCCAAAAAAAATCCACAGTCTATCATGAGACAGCACGTTGGATGGCTGTTGGAATGGCCAGTATGGGGATTGAACCCATGACCTTGGCGTTATTAGCACCACGCTCTGACCAGCTGAGCTAACCGGCCTACAAAATCATTCTGTTGACTGATATACCAAAAAAGAGGGTGGAAGAACTGTTAACAACACAAGAGAAATGTGTGTTTACAAGAAATTACTTCAAGCAGTACCAATGAAAGCCAACTCTTGGAAGCTCCTACTGATCAGAAGCCACCTATGCAGGTGTAGTTCCACCAACAGCCTGCTTCCAAGTCGTGATTTTTTCACCCATGTCGCTTGAGGTCATGGCATGTTATTGACTTTCTATGGTTGCTTCTAAGCCAAGACCACTGGGGCCTGGCACTGATAAGGCCAAGTTCATGGCTTCAGTCCGCAACCTGGCCATTCGAGCCTCGTTTGAGAACTCGTAGAGTCTCTGTTGAAGGACATGAAATTGACAAAAGTGTAGCAATTTTGGATGACATAAAGGATCCGAGGTTGGCCTGCTGCAATCTAACTGGGAACGCATGCCTGCTCCTCAAGGACTCACAACAAACCACGAAGGGACTTGAACCCTCAATCTTCTGATCCGAAGTCAGACGCCTTGTCCGTTAGGCCACGTGGTCTGGCAGAAGCTCCCTCTTTTCACGAACGTTCGTTGGAGTCTGGTTGAATCAACTGCTGGTGTTGGGTTGCTCACGTGGCTGGTGGATATTGCTTGATTGTTGCTTGAAATAATTGATTGTTGCTTGAAATAAGTGCATGCCACAGCATTTCTCCCATGTATCACGCTCTTAAAAATGTAGTCCTACCTGCCACATGCACAGTGGATCCACCCACTAAGCCAGAGTATTATCTGCCAATGAAGGTCATAAAGCTTACGTGGCCCGATCTGTCACCTGGAAGTTGGCAGAGGTTTTTTGTTGGATCCCACCCAATAAAATCCACAGTCTATCATGAGACAGCACGTTGGATGGCTGTTGAATGGCCAGTATGGGGATTGAACCCATGACCTTGGCGTTATTAGCACCACGCTCTGACCAGCTGAGCTAACCGGCCTACAAAATGTGTGTGAACCCATCCTTTTGTTGACTAATATGCCAAAAAAGAGAGGGTGGAAGAACTGTTAAGAACACAAGAGAAATGTGTGTTTACACGAAATTACTTCAACATAGTGGGAAAAAAAGAAGTCTTCTGTTGACTTACAAAAAATGCTTTAAGAAGAAATTTGCCACAAAACAATACATGGTGTGCGTCTTCTAAAGTTAGGGTCGTTAGGTGAGGATATAAAGCAGCAGTTTTTGATGCAGTATGCTGTGTCAGACTTTGGAAATGAGTGATTTATCCAGAAAGTAGCTGGAAAAGTGATTTGGAGATTGTAGCTAAGCATGTAATGTATTCATTAGCGTGTCATGTGTCAGTGAATTTTGTGGTTTGCTGTCATTTGTAGTTGCGTACATCACTCACCTGGAAGTTGGCAGAGGTTTTTTCTTGGATCCCACCCAAAAAAATCCACAGTCTATCATGAGACAGTACGTTGGATGGCTGTTGGAATGGCCAGTATGGGGATTGAACCCATGACCTTGGCGTTATTAGCACCACGCTCTGACCAGCTGAGCTAACCGGCCTACAAAATCATTCTGTTGACTGATATACCAAAAAAGAGGGTGGAAGAACTGTTAACAACACAAGAGAAATGTGTGTTTACAAGAAATTACTTCAAGCAGTACCAATGAAAGCCAACTCTTGGAAGCTCCTACTGATCAGAAGCCACCTATGCAGGTGTAGTTCCACCAACAGCCTGCTTCCAAGTCGTGATTTTTTCACCCATGTCGCTTGAGGTCATGGCATGTTATTGACTTTCTATGGTTGCTTCTAAGCCAAGACCACTGGGGCCTGGCACTGATAAGGCCAAGTTCATGGCTTCAGTCCGCAACCTGGCCATTCGAGCCTCGTTTGAGAACTCGTAGAGTCTCTGTTGAAGGACATGAAATTGACAAAAGTGTAGCAATTTTGGATGACATAAAGGATCCGAGGTTGGCCTGCTGCAATCTAACTGGGAACGCATGCCTGCTCCTCAAGGACTCACAACAAACCACGAAGGGACTTGAACCCTCAATCTTCTGATCCGAAGTCAGACGCCTTGTCCGTTAGGCCACGTGGTCTGGCAGAAGCGCCCTCTTTTCACGAACGTTCGTTGGAGTCTGGTTGAATCAACTGCTGGTGTTGGGTTGCTCACGTGGCTGGTGGATATTGCTTGATTGTTGCTTGAAATAATTGATTGTTGCTTGAAATAAGTGCATGCCACAGCATTTCTCCCATGTATCACGCTCTTAAAAATGTAGTCCTACCTGCCACATGCACAGTGGATCCACCCACTAAGCCAGAGTATTATCTGCCAATGAAGGTCATAAAGCTTACGTGGCCCGATCTGTCACCTGGAAGTTGGCAGAGGTTTTTTGTTGGATCCCACCCAATAAAATCCACAGTCTATCATGAGACAGCACGTTGGATGGCTGTTGAATGGCCAGTATGGGGATTGAACCCATGACCTTGGCGTTATTAGCACCACGCTCTGACCAGCTGAGCTAACCGGCCTACAAAATGTGTGTGAACCCATCCTTTTGTTGACTAATATGCCAAAAAAGAGAGGGTGGAAGAACTGTTAAGAACACAAGAGAAATGTGTGTTTACACGAAATTACTTCAACATAGTGGGAAAAAAAGAAGTCTTCTGTTGACTTACAAAAAATGCTTTAAGAAGAAATTTGCCACAAAACAATACATGGTGTGCGTCTTCTAAAGTTAGGGTCGTTAGGTGAGGATATAAAGCAGCAGTTTTTGATGCAGTATGCTGTGTCAGACTTTGGAAATGAGTGATTTATCCAGAAAGTAGCTGGAAAAGTGATTTGGAGATTGTAGCTAAGCATGTAATGTATTCATTAGCGTGTCATGTGTCAGTGAATTTTGTGGTTTGCTGTCATTTGTAGTTGCGTACATCACTCACCTGGAAGTTGGCAGAGGTTTTTTCTTGGATCCCACCCAAAAAAAATCCACAGTCTATCATGAGACAGTACGTTGGATGGCTGTTGGAATGGCCAGTATGGGGATTGAACCCATGACCTTGGCGTTATTAGCACCACGCTCTGACCAGCTGAGCTAACCGGCCTACAAAATCATTCTGTTGACTGATATACCAAAAAAGAGGGTGGAAGAACTGTTAACAACACAAGAGAAATGTGTGTTTACAAGAAATTACTTCAAGCAGTACCAATGAAAGCCAACTCTTGGAAGCTCCTACTGATCAGAAGCCACCTATGCAGGTGTAGTTCCACCAACAGCCTGCTTCCAAGTCGTGATTTTTTCACCCATGTCGCTTGAGGTCATGGCATGTTATTGACTTTCTATGGTTGCTTCTAAGCCAAGACCACTGGGGCCTGGCACTGATAAGGCCAAGTTCATGGCTTCAGTCCGCAACCTGGCCATTCGAGCCTCGTTTGAGAACTCGTAGAGTCTCTGTTGAAGGACATGAAATTGACAAAAGTGTAGCAATTTTGGATGACATAAAGGATCCGAGGTTGGCCTGCTGCAATCTAACTGGGAACGCATGCCTGCTCCTCAAGGACTCACAACAAACCACGAAGGGACTTGAACCCTCAATCTTCTGATCCGAAGTCAGACGCCTTGTCCGTTAGGCCACGTGGTCTGGCAGAAGCTCCCTCTTTTCACGAACGTTCGTTGGAGTCTGGTTGAATCAACTGCTGGTGTTGGGTTGCTCACGTGGCTGGTGGATATTGCTTGATTGTTGCTTGAAATAATTGATTGTTGCTTGAAATAAGTGCATGCCACAGCATTTCTCCCATGTATCACGCTCTTAAAAATGTAGTCCTACCTGCCACATGCACAGTGGATCCACCCACTAAGCCAGAGTATTATCTGCCAATGAAGGTCATAAAGCTTACGTGGCCCGATCTGTCACCTGGAAGTTGGCAGAGGTTTTTTGTTGGATCCCACCCAATAAAATCCACAGTCTATCATGAGACAGCACGTTGGATGGCTGTTGAATGGCCAGTATGGGGATTGAACCCATGACCTTGGCGTTATTAGCACCACGCTCTGACCAGCTGAGCTAACCGGCCTACAAAATGTGTGTGAACCCATCCTTTTGTTGACTAATATGCCAAAAAAGAGAGGGTGGAAGAACTGTTAAGAACACAAGAGAAATGTGTGTTTACACGAAATTACTTCAACATAGTGGGAAAAAAAGAAGTCTTCTGTTGACTTACAAAAAATGCTTTAAGAAGAAATTTGCCACAAAACAATACATGGTGTGCGTCTTCTAAAGTTAGGGTCGTTAGGTGAGGATATAAAGCAGCAGTTTTTGATGCAGTATGCTGTGTCAGACTTTGGAAATGAGTGATTTATCCAGAAAGTAGCTGGAAAAGTGATTTGGAGATTGTAGCTAAGCATGTAATGTATTCATTAGCGTGTCATGTGTCAGTGAATTTTGTGGTTTGCTGTCATTTGTAGTTGCGTACATCACTCACCTGGAAGTTGGCAGAGGTTTTTTCTTGGATCCCACCCAAAAAAAATCCACAGTCTATCATGAGACAGCACGTTGGATGGCTGTTGGAATGGCCAGTATGGGGATTGAACCCATGACCTTGGCGTTATTAGCACCACGCTCTGACCAGCTGAGCTAACCGGCCTACAAAATCATTCTGTTGACTGATATACCAAAAAAGAGGGTGGAAGAACTGTTAACAACACAAGAGAAATGTGTGTTTACAAGAAATTACTTCAAGCAGTACCAATGAAAGCCAACTCTTGGAAGCTCCTACTGATCAGAAGCCACCTATGCAGGTGTAGTTCCACCAACAGCCTGCTTCCAAGTCGTGATTTTTTCACCCATGTCGCTTGAGGTCATGGCATGTTATTGACTTTCTATGGTTGCTTCTAAGCCAAGACCACTGGGGCCTGGCACTGATAAGGCCAAGTTCATGGCTTCAGTCCACAACCTGGCCATTCGAGCCTCGTTTGAGAACTCGTAGAGTCTCTGTTGAAGGACATGAAATTGACAAAAGTGTAGCAATTTTGGATGACATAAAGGATCCGAGGTTGGCCTGCTGCAATCTAACTGGGAACGCATGCCTGCTCCTCAAGGACTCACAACAAACCACGAAGGGACTTGAACCCTCAATCTTCTGATCCGAAGTCAGACGCCTTGTCCGTTAGGCCACGTGGTCTGGCAGAAGCTCCCTCTTTTCACGAACGTTCGTTGGAGTCTGGTTGAATCAACTGCTGGTGTTGGGTTGCTCACGTGGCTGGTGGATATTGCTTGATTGTTGCTTGAAATAATTGATTGTTGCTTGAAATAAGTGCATGCCACAGCATTTCTCCCATGTATCACGCTCTTAAAAACGTAGTCCTACCTGCCACATGCACAGTGGATCCACCTATTGAGCCAGAGCATCATCTGCCAATGACGGTCATAAAGCTTACGTGGCCCGATCTCTCACTGATAAGGCCAAATTCATGGCTTCCCTAACCTGGCCTTTCGAGCCTCGTTTGAGAACTCGTAGAGTCTCTTTTGAAGGACACACCCAGGGTCTGCAGTCTTAAAGGCTGCATTTCAAGACCGATTACTTCACAGCGACGCGATGAAGGCTGTCCCAATTCAAAGGCTGCTCTAAATGCGGCCCTCAAATGCGTCTTTCATTTCCCTGAATTTCAAGGATGGGTCGGTGTAGCCTTCATGGTCCAACATATCTCAGACTTCATAGTGCGGCGGTTGTTGGGATAATTTTTCCCAAAAAAATGGCGAAAGCCGAGCGGCCGGAGAGTAAACTTTCATAAGTAAGTACTGAATATTATGTCACTTTTTCATGCGCAAATGTTTAATAATGAAGAACATTAAAACATTACTGTTGGCCACATGTCGGCAAAGTTATGTGACATTAGCGATGTTTGTACATTTTTAAAGTAAAGGTTTTAAAGCCTTTACTTCAAAATATACGCCGTTCAATAGTCGGTCTTAATCTTACAAAGAATGTGCTGATTTTATGGATAATTAAAGGCTGTATCCCAATTCAGGGACTGCAGCCTTAAAGGTTGCATTTTAAGGCCGATTACGTCACAGTGGCGCGCCGAAGGCTGTCCCAATTCAAAGGCTGCTCGAAATGTGGCCCTCAAATGCGTCCTTCATTTCCCTGAATTTTATGGCTGTGGCAGTGTAGACTTCGTGGTCCCATATATCCCACAATTCATAGCGTGGATAATTCTGCCGCAGACGGCAGAAGCAGAGCGGCCGAAGAGTAAATTAAGTACTGAATATTATGTCACTCATTTATGTGCAAATGTTTAATAATGAGGAACATTATAACATTACTGTTGGCCACATGTCGGCAAAGTTATTTGCCATTAGTGATGTTTGTACGTTCAGCTT
Source organism: Diplotaxodon limnothrissa (assembly GCF_057381915.1). Lineage (NCBI taxonomy): Eukaryota > Metazoa > Chordata > Actinopteri > Cichliformes > Cichlidae > Diplotaxodon > Diplotaxodon limnothrissa. Next base: position 22,631,564 of record NC_140617.1, on the reverse strand, counting down.
TTACTTGCTTTTAAAACCTTAATCTTACAGAGAATGTGATGATTTCGTGGATAATTAAAGTCAGTCATATATCCACAAACACAACAAGCTGTAAGTCAGTGATGCTGCTCGGTTTGCAGTCCTGAATATCACGGCACAAGCAGGATTCACTGCACTGTTAATGTTAGCTATGTTTTATTGCTGCCTCTGTTCGGTGGTGTCGAGCAAAACGGACTTTAACATGTGTTTGAACGAGTTGACAGTTCACTCATTAAGCTGAATGAAAGATGCTTTAATCACAGCAGTCACACATGTGTCCACTGTACCATCTGGGAACTCTTCTTGTTTAGCACTCGTAATAACACAAACACTAAATCCTCCTTCTCTTGTGCTGTTTTGTAGCAGTGTAAACACCTGAGACTGTCACCTGTCTGTCTGTCCTGCACTCTTTCTCTCTCTTTTTCTTTCTCTCTGATTGTGTAACAAAAGTATGAACATGTATTTATAAGTTACACTTGTGTTTGAATCCTGCAGCTTATCACACATTTGATTTCCATGTGTGACAACTGCAAGTGTGCAGAGTGAGGACAGACTGAGGGACCCACTGCTGCACATCATCTGTGAGGCTTTGCACCCCTGATGATCCACCAGGACAAACTCAGCAGTGTGTGAGGAAGAGGAGGAGGAAGAGCCAGCAGCAGCTGACAGATGGAGAGAATAGACGGACTGTTCCCTGTTTGTGAAGGACTGCTAGAAAAGTTTCACATAACTAATTGTCTGTCCTGAATCAGTCTTATTAGGTAATGTTCAAACAATTTTATCATTCCATCATTCCGGTGTTTTCAGTGTGGGAGAAAGTACTCAGGGCCTTCAAGTTACACACTATGAAAGGCAGCAACAAGTTTAACATTCAGAAACCTAAAGTATGTATCAGCAGCAGAATGGACCTAAAAATTTGTATTTGTATGTTTTAGCAGAAGTCAGCCAGTTTAAGGCTCTGATATCTATTCTGTATGACTTAAAGCAGTTATGACATAGTATGATTTTCTCACCCAATAAAGGAATATTTAATATATCGGTCTATTATTCATTCTATCAGAAACAGTTTTTACAGCTCGTACATTTTCTTTTTATACATATATGTAAGCAATGAGCCAAATTTAGTTATGCCAACATACTGAAGGAACAACATTTGTCTCTTATATATGATACACCTATATATTAGGGGTGCAACGATACACAAAATTCACGGTTCGGTTCGATACTTTGGTGTCACGGTTCAATATTTTTTTGATACAAAAAAAATGTTCATGCCTTTTTAATTTGTCATTTATTAAAATGATAAATATATATTTTAACTCAAAAGTACAGTTTTTAAATTTAACCTTAACCCTTGTGCGCATTTTTTATTTTGACAGCGAATGCGCACCTGCGGACCACTTATGTGCAGCCCTGGTTATTTAGCTCGTCATATTGCAGCCACAGAAATGATTTTGTCCATGAAACCATAAAGCTGCACTTTCTTTTTGCCTTATAGTCTGATTTGTCATAACTTCTCCGTTTTGTGGTAAGCTTTTCTTTGGCTGTCACTTCTTCACCCTGACCTGTCTTATTTGGCTCAGCAGAACTGAAATATATATCCTGCTGCTTTTACACACGCACTCACATAAGCTCAGCGATTCTCTGCGCGATCAACCTCTCACATGTTTAAGCTTGCTGCGGGAGATTTCACTTGTCATGTTTGCATAGTAAGCTAACGATTAATAAGACGATGTCAGAGGAATTGGTGCACAAATTATCATCACTCACAGATCAGTGCTGTCGCTCTCTATACACAGTTCGCACGATTGCAAAGTGAAAGCAAAAAAACAAGCGCAAATTCAAACACGATTTCAATATGTCACATATTGACAGTGGCTCACCGATGCCAATGACATAATTACCCAGCTACATTTCCGAAAGAATGCAAAAGCATTGACATATATTTTTCCTTCCTACAATAGCCCGACGGGCAGGGAAGAGATAGATTTTGGTAGCCCGACTGAAAAAATCGCTAGCCCCAGGACGTCGGGCTAGCGATATTGCAAGCCCTGTATCTGATTGAGGAATCACTCATCTTTGGAAAAGAGAGTTTATTACAGAGAAATGTCTCTTTCCAAAATAAAAGCTATACTATCCGCTTCTTCTGGGCTATATTCTCAGCAGCATAAGGAGAATCATGTGCTAACAGCTGTCTAAATGACTCGGCTAAAGTTAGTAGCATGCTTGTTGTTTTTGTCTTTGCACTAGGATGATGTCGGCATAAATGTGCAGTCATATTCGTTGTGTTCCCACTAGTGCTTTCAGGTTAATCTCGTTGAACTGACGTTAACGCTACAACACGGCAAATCTCCGTTAACGAGCTACCGCCGATCGCTCCGTGCATGGGGCTAGACGGCCAACACGTTAACGAGCTAACTGCGCTAACACACTAGTTCCCACCCATGTAATTGAGCATTGCATGGCACATCCAACATACTGTTTTACTTTAGTCCATGACTCGCTTACCTTCAGGGTCATACGTCACATGAAAACCAAAATAATTCCAAACGCCAGATCTGAATGAGGTTCAATTTGCCTGTTGCAAGGAGAGCTTAACTTCTGTCTCGCTAGCTTGCCCTGCGCTCTTCCTTCTGACGATGCTGTCTGTGTTGAGCGCTCAGTGGATCTGCGCTCGACAGTGCAGCCTAGGCAGAGTAGTTGAACGCAGATTCACTGAGCGCTCAACACAGACAGCATCGTCAGAAGGAAAGTTGATAAAATAAATTACAAATGTTGTATTGTTCGATACATATGCGTACCGAACCGAAAGCACTGTATCGAACGGTTCAATATCGATACGAATATCGTTGCACCCCTACTATATATGCACTGTCAAAGATACTTGTCTTTGAGTGAAGATTTAAGGTGATAAGACATATAAATAACTGCGACTTGAATCTGTACTGAAGCTCAGTATTTGACACAGTTCATGTTCACTGCTGTAATAGCTAATAATGATTAATATAAATCAAATCAAATCAAATCACTTTTATTGTCACATCACATGTGCAGGTACATTGGTACAGTACATGTGAGTGAAATTCTTGTGTGCGAGCTTCACAAGCAACAGAGTTGTGCAAAATACAATAATGTAAACAAGCAAAATACATGAATGGCCACATCTTAAACTAATAAATATATTGTAACGTTCACAAGAACCAGACGGTTGGGGTCTCAGTTTGTCCGTTTATTCGGCACATAAGCCAGCGGGTTGTTAACTCAGGGGGAAGCGCTCTCGAACTACACCTCTCTTCAGCCTGGCACACACACAGAACAACCAGGTCCCCCCACCCCTTCCTGTACACCACCCTCACTACTTCCTGCAGCCCAACCAAACATGAATCTTAAAGGAACAACAACAGTGTGCAGAGAAAACCAACATGTCACTGTCCAGTAACACTTAACCATCGTTACACTGCCCCCCCAGCAATAAGTTCCTCGTCCCCGAGGGAACGACACAGTCTCTGAGGCGGGGCGGTAGCCTACGTTCCCTCCTTGACCTCCTGAGCCCCTGAGGAGGACGCGGAGCTTCGGGGCTTTGGGGTGAAGAGTCCGAGGGGGGGGAACGCAGCCCCGGTCGGGGGCCCCCCCCATGGACGCTCTGTACACGTCCCTCTGGAAAGGAGGGGAGGGACTGTCCTCTGTAGGGGGCCATCCGGTCTCTGTGCAGCGCTACTATCCTCCCCCTAGGAGGCAACTGCACCCTGTAAACAACCTCCCCCACTCGCTCTAGGACGCTGCAAGGCCCCACCCAGCTGCTATCCAGTTTAGGACACCGTCCCTTCTTCCTCTTTGGGCTGTAGACCCACACCAGCTCCCCAGCACGGAAGTGCCTCCCTTTAGTGGTGATGTCGTAATTCCTCTTTTGGCGCAGGCCTGCCTTCGCCAGCTGCTCTCGGGCGTAGGAATGTGCAGAATCCAGCCGGTCCTGCAGCTTCCTTGCGTAGTCCCGGCCCGGTGGTGCCTCTGGCGCGTCCGGGGGTTTCCCAAAAGCCAACTCTGCAGGAGTTCTCAGCTCTCTCCCTAACATGAGCAGGGCAGGCGTACATTGGGTGGAGTCCTGCACTGCCGACCTGTAGGCCATGAGGGTAAGGGGAAGATGGTAATCCCAGTCCCGTTGGTGTTCTGAGGTAAGGATGGCTAGCTGCTGGGCCAGCGTCCTGTTAAACCTTTCCACCAGCCCATCGCTTTGGGGGTGAAGTGGGGTGGTGCGGGTCTTCTTAATCCCAAGGCGTTCACACATGGCAGCAAATACCTTGGACTCAAAGTTACGCCCCTGGTCACTGTGGAGGGTCTCTGCTGTCCCAAAGCGGCTGAACATCCCCTCCACTAATACATCAGCGACAGTCTCAGCCTCCTGATCTGGGATGGCGTATGCTTCCGGCCACTTGGTAAAATAGTCCATGGCCACAAGAACATAGCGGTTTCCTCTGTCTGTGCGAGGAAATGGGCCCATGACGTCCACAGCTACTCGCTCCATTGGAGCTCCTGCTGGTTGCTGCTGAAGCTGAGCCCGGGACTGGTCTTGTGGCCCTTTGTGTGAGGAACATGCATCACAGCTGCGGCAAAAGTCCTCCACATCCCTCCGCTGTTGACCCCAGTAATAGCCCTGGCGGAGGCGGCGAAGAGTCTTGGAGACCCCAAAGTGGCCAGAGCCAGTGCTCCCATGGCAGGCTCCCAGCACAGCTGACCTCAGCGACCTTGGCACCACAACCTGCCACCTCTCCTCCCCCGTGGCAGGATCCTTCCAGGCACGCTCCAACACCCCCTCCTTCAGCCTGAGAGCTGCAAACTTGGCCCACAGCCCCCTGGTACAGATGGAAAACCCAGTGACCTCATCCCAAAGGGGTTGCTCCCCCTTCTCCAGCCACTGCAGGACCGGCAGCAGGTCTGTGTCTTGTTCCTGCCGTGCCCTCCACTCCGCTGCATCCACCACCAGAAGAACCCTGCAGGCGAGCTGTGCTGCTCCGTCTATTGTCGTGAGTTCCCGCTCTATTTCCTCTCGCTTCTCACAGTAACGGCAGCCAGCTGCAGCACATGGGCGGCGAGAGAGGGCGTCTGCGTTAGAATGGTGCGTCCCTGCTCTGTGCTCCACGGTGAAATTGAAGGCTTGGAGCTCCTCCAGCCAGCGAGCCACCTGTCCCTCTGGCTCCCTGAAAGACATCAGCCACTGAAGGGCAGCATGATCAGTTCTGACAACAAATGCTGTGCCGCACAGGTAGTATTTAAAGTGTCTCACCCCCGCCACCACAGCCAACAGCTCTCGTCGTGTGACACAGTAGCGCCGCTCGCTCCTGTTCAGGACCCGGCTGAAGTACGCCACCACCTTCTCCCCTTCCGGTCCAACCTGCGACAACACCGCTCCCAGCCCCACATTACTTGCGTCAGTGTCCAGGACAAAAGGCAGGGCGGGGTCAGGGGGGGCAAGGACTGGGGACTCTGTCAGCGATCTGCGGAGGGTGTCGAACGCCTGCTGACAGTCCTGGGTCCAGATGAAGTCACGGTCCTTCTGCAGCAGGTGGAAGAGTGGTGCGGCTATGGAGGAAAAGCCCTTCACAAACCTCCTGTAATAAGACGCCAGTCCTAGGAAGCTTTTGAGCTGTTTCTGGTCTGCTGGTGTGGGCCACTCGGTAATGGTGTGAATTTTTTCCTCCAAAGTGCTGATGCCCTCACAACCCAGCTTGTGGCCCAGAAACTCCACCTCCCTCCTCATGAAGTGGCACTTGTCGGGATGCAGCTTCAGGCCTGCAGCCGCCACCCTCTCCAACACTTGTCTCAGGGCATCCAGGGCAGCATCAAAGGAGCTCCCGTGCACTAGAAGATCATCCAGGTAAACCAGACACCGTTGCCGTGGGACGCCAGCCAGCACACTGTCCACGAGCCTCTCGAAGGTCGCAGGAGCGTTGCAAAGGCCAAAACTCAGGACTTTGAACTGCCATAGTCCCCTGTTAGTGCAGAAGGCTGTCTTCGGTCTGGATTCCGGGGACAGTGGCACCTGCCAGTAGCCACTCCGCAGGTCCAGGGTGGAAAACCAGGAGGACCCGGCTACTAAGTCGAGGGACTCATCAATCCTGGGAAGGGGGTAAGAGTCTTTCTTCGTCACTTTGTTGAGTGGTCTGTAGTCCACACAGAAACGCATCCTAGGACTTTTTTTCTTAGGCACCATCACCACCGCGGAGGCCCACGGGCTATCAGATGGTTCTATGATGCCCGCCTTCATCATTTCACACAGCTCCCTGTCTGCAGCCTCCTGATGAGCCAGGGGCAGGCGGCGGGGGCGCACTTTAATAGGCTGGGCATCCCCGGTCTCAATGACGTGCTCTACCAAGTGTGTCAAGCCAACATCACTTTCTTTCAGGGCAAAAATGTCACTAAACTCTTTTAGTACCTGCCATAGACTCTCTTGCTGCTGTGGAGTCAGCCCCTCACAGTTCTTTGACCAGATACTCCTCACTGCTGAGAGCCTCTCCTCCTCCTCCTCCTCCGCTCGCTGTTCTGCTGGCGGGTCTGCAGGGGTCTCTGCGGTGGAGGTGGACGCTGCGGCAGATGCTGTGCAGACCGGGGGAGGAATAAGCGGCACCTTCTTCCCATCAGGGAGTACGAGGAGGCCTTTGCCTAAGTCCAGTACACCACCAATGGCTCGTAAAAAATCCAGCCCAAGGATGCAGGCGTCCTGCACGTCAGCCACCCAGGCAGCATAAGACACACCGAGGTCCCCCACCTTGAACTGGAACACTCCCTTCCCTCTCATTGGGGCCAGATCACCGGTCACAGTCTTAAGTTGCACGTTAGTCGGTTGTACAGCAGCTCCGGTTGGGACAATATCGGGTCGGACCAGCGTTGCATTGGATCCCGTGTCCAGCAGGGCCGTACAGGACACCCCCGCAATCGTCACTGGAACATGGCAAAAGCCGCCAACCTGGGTCCAGCCCACAGTGATGGCCGCACCGGGTGGAGGTGGCGGTGGTGTGGGGATGTCGTTCTCCCAGGCCCGTGTACTCCCGCCTACACGGGCCCGTGGGCGTTTCCCTGAACCGCTGCAAGCTTGGGGCACTGCCTGATGAGGTGTCCGACTTGTCCACATCCCCAGCAGCTCTGAAGTGCTCCGACCAGAGCATTATAATCTCCCCTCTGCTCCTCGGTCAGCAGCAGCAGGCATGCAGCTGCATCCTCACACAGGCACAAAGCCAATTGGAGAGCTTTATGTTCCTCAGACCAGCCAGCTGCAACAGCTAACAGCTCGAACTGTGCGATAAACACTTCCCATGGCGTCTTGCCGCTGAACTTAGGCGTTTTTATATTCGCTGCAGCTTGCTGGGCGCCGCCATGTTTGTTTGAATCACGTGACGGCGCGCCAAGCGAGGTCGACTCCTTCCCGCCGGAATCGCGGCCGCTGTGCGAACAGTTCCCGAGCCTAGTCAAACCTGGAGAAAATCCAGCCTCGGCAGACAGCCGCAGCGCCGTTTCCCTCACTCCATGGGCGGGCGAGCGCGGACGAACCTCCCTCTCCTCCGTCTCCTTCTTAATCCTGCCCGGCAACATCCTCGTCACGTAACGGCAAGCGTCGCCGGCAACAGGGTCTCGGGCGTTCTGGGGTTCTTTTTTCTTTCTTCACTTCTGACACCAATGTAACGTTCACAAGAACCAGACGGTTGGGGTCTCAGTTTGTCCGTTTATTCGGCACATAAGCCAGCGGGTTGTTAACTCAGGGGGAAGCGCTCTCGAACTACACCTCTCTTCAGCCTGGCACACACACAGAACAACCAGGTCCCCCCACCCCTTCCTGTACACCACCCTCACTACTTCCTGCAGCCCAACCAAACATGAATCTTAAAGGAACAACAACAGTGTGCAGAGAAAACCAACATGTCACTGTCCAGTAACACTTAACCATCGTTACAATATGTACAATATATAATAGTATATGCATTTCTGAATGTGTATACTAAATATTTTTCTACGTGTGTGTGTGTGTGTGTGTGTACACATATTTTACAAATTAAATAGAGTAAACAATAAATAAATATATAAAAATATACAGAGTTGAGACATGTGCAAAACAGTGGCATTACTGTACAGTATGGAGTGCATAATGTTGAAGTTCCAGTAGTGAAGGTGAGGTGTCTATGACGTGTTCAGCAGTCTGATGGCCTGGTGGAAGAAGCTGTCTCTCAGTCTGCTGGTACGGGACCGGATGCTGCAGAACCTCCTTCCTGATGGAAGTAGTCTGAACAGTTTATGGCTGGGGTGACTGGAGTCCTTGATGATCCTCCCCGCTTTCCTCAGGCACCGCTTCCTGTAGATGTCTTGGAGGGAGGGAAGCTCACCTCCAATTATCCGTTCAGAGCACCGCACTACTCGCTGGAGAGCTTTGCAGTTTTAGGCAGTTGTAACTATAATATTGGCCATATTATATTTACATTACCAAAATGATATTACCTTAGTCTCATGAACAAAATTAGCTAATTGTTATTTACTAGCTAATCTTAAAATGACCGTTCAGTACAGAAATGAAGGCCAAAAATCATGTTTTACAGTCCTGTGGTCTCAGCCTCAGATACTTATCAAATCAAGAAACAAACAAACAAATGAACAAAATATCTTCTCCTTCATTTCTGTCAAACAAAGTTGCATGACACGTTTCCAGCGGTTAGTATCAATGGTTACTAGGCAACCTGGGCAGCACGACGGAACCTAGACCGTCCCATACAGCCCATGAGTTTGCAACAAACTTGCCGTTTATTTTGCAAATCGAGCTCAATACTGCCCCTAGCGTCCTGGAGCACTTCCGTTGTGTTTTGGTTTTTGCATATGTTTTGAATTTTGTAAGTGTTATAGAGTTTGTAAGTGTTTTGGAGTTTGTACATGCTTTGTCTATAGGGGCCACCGTAGTTTTTTACTACTTGCTACTTGCTTTACTACTTGCTCATGTAAGTTTGAGACTAGGGTTGCCAACCGTCCCTTAAAATACGGAATCGTCCCGTATTTCGAAACAAAAGTACACGTCCCGTATTGAGCTAATAAGGGACGCACTTTGTCCCGTAATACAGTGAGAACCAAAAGTAGTCTATAAATGTTTATGGAATTAACGCCTTGTTTGAAAACATAATTCCCAGCCCCTCTCCTGCTTTGTGACCAATGAGCTGACAGCACACTTATGACAATTCGAGTATGACAATTCAGATTACCGCTCATCTCATTGGTCGAGGAAAGGTCGCTTTCGGAGAAAATACCGGAAGACAACAGGTGACCACAACAAGAAGCATGGCCAACAGGGAAACAAACGCCGACACTGCGGTGCAAGTCTCGGACGACAGTACACCTAAAGCTGGGCAGACACTGTGTGATTTTTTCAGTCACGTTATTCAGCTCCTGCTCAAACTGCACGATTGACTCACAGGGGTTAGAAGTTCATAGGTCACGATGTACTCTCACACTGTACCGCCCGATGCTCTGATGCGACCTGAGTGCTCACACTGTGCCGCTGTTGTGCCAAAGTAGTTACCCCCGCCATAAAATGAAGGTTATAACAGAAAATCTGTCGCTCTCTCTCTCTGTCTTTCACTCACACAGACACACCACCACCATCAACTTTGCTAAATTGCTAATGAAAAACATTGATCAGGCAGCTGTGATTAAGCAGCAGTGTAAATCCAACTATTTTCACGGTTGTTGTGGTCGTGATAATTTTGTGAGGCCACATCGAAAAGGCTCGGATGAGCTTTCCAAAGTTCTACAAGTTGTGCCTCCATCGCTTGTGTCCAGATCACACGCTGCACTGCCGTGCTGCTCCGTCTTTTTCACCGACGTTTACGTGTTTGCGCGCGAGCAGCTGCGGTGACACCCTCACGAGCGATTGATGATCGGGAACTGGTCGTGAGGTGTTAATCACTTCTCGTTACCCAACGTATACTACATGACGCACGATGAAGGCCAAAATCGGTCCGATCACTCAAAAATCGGCTCAAAATGGGCCTAAAACCGCACAGTGTAAGCCCAGCATTAGAGCAGCAATGTTTGTTTCCCTCAGAGAAAGGGAAGAATGGGAAAAGGAAAACACCTGGCTGGAAAAAGTTAATATGGGCATGTGCAGTGAATATCAGCGCTATGTGGCCAGAAGTGTGATAATATAATTTATTTTGTGTAATAAACAACTGCAAGGATAGATGATTACAATAAATAGATGACTAATACATAAAAGTAATACATAGGTGAATAATGATGATGAGTTATGATGCGTAATCATGGGAACAAGTGGGTTTACAAACAGGAGCAGCTGATTAGCATTAGAAAAGCTGAAATAATACCTCAACTGAAGCCAATTGTACTAAATGCACTAAATAGAATAGAATAGAATTCAACTTTATTGTCATTGCACATGCACAGGTACAGGGCAACGAAATGCAGTTTGCATCCATCCAGAAGTGCTTTAGTGATATAGATATATTACAATATATATTAGCAATAATATAGATATGTGAGTATATTACAGAAATGGGTCTATTATGGTATGTTATAATGTACACGGTATGAAGTATGTTGTGAATATTCTATAACTATAAGTATGTACAGGCTATGAACAGGATATAAATATGAAAAACTATACAGAATATGAAATAAATAACTTTACAGAAATCTGAGATATACAGCTATACAGAAATGGGAACTATGCAAGTTGTAAACAGTTGTAGGATTAAAGATTATCGAATGTACAGAATGATTATTTACACAGAGCTATACAGTAGTGCAGTTAAGATAAGTGAGGGTGTAGATAGTTTCTACAGAGGCTATATAAAGTGCTAGTGGTTGTGAGTGGTGGTTCACTCCATGTTATTATTGTGTTTGAGGGTACAGTTGTCCATTGTGGGTGTGTGTATGTTTGGTCCATGAGTTTAACGTGGGTCAGATGTCAGGAGGCAGAGTTCAGGAGTCTGACAGCTGTGGGGAAGAAGCTGTTCCGGTACCTGGTGGTCTTAGTCCGGAGGCTCCTGTGGCGCCTCCCAGAGGGCAGGAGGGTGAAGAGTCCATGTGATGGGTGACTGGGGTCTTTGATGATTTTCCCAGCCCTTTTCAGACACCGCTTCCTGTAGATGTCTTTTATGGCAGGAAGTGGTGCTCCGGCGATGCGCTGGGCAGTTTTCACGACCCTCTGCAACGCCTTCCGGTCCGAGGCAGAGCAGTTCCCGTACCAGACTGTTATACAGTTGGTCAGGATGCTCTCGATGGTGCAGCGATAGAAGTTCACCAGGATGTCTGAGGACAGGTGGTTCTTCCTCAGAGTCCTCAAGAAGAAGAGGCGCTGGTGAGCCTTCTTGACCAGCTTGGCACTGTTACAAGAATATTTTTCTTTCTATTGTTTTCTATTATTTTAAGTTAAGCAGGACAGAGTTCTTTTAAAGAAAGATTTACTTATATTCTCAAAAGTTAAGCATGACAGGCTTCTGTTTAAGAAAGAGACCTGTTTTACTGTGTTAATGTTGTCATTTTGAGCTAAAAATAAATAGCTAAATGATCATTTGTTTCACATGTGTTGATATCACAAAGAATAGAATATGCATCTACTTAAATCAACTTCAAGTCAAATGGTTAAAAAAATAATTTCACACACAAAAAAAGAGCTAGAAAATTCACCACACTGGGAAGGGTGAAGACAACTGGGTCGCCCGGTCCTGGCCACGAGGTGTCCCTTATTTATTTTTCAGGGAGTTGGCAACCCTATTTGAGACCCCTGCTATAAATAATGAGACACATGAAATGGCTCTGTTTCTTTAAGAGTCACGTGTGTTCCTTCGTAGCCTAGGAGAAGTTTTGTTTACTTCCGGGTTGTTCGAGTCGAAAATAACAGAAGGGTACCAACACGCCCACAGGCGCGGATCAAAGCGGATTAAAGTACCGCAGAGATGGCAGGCGAAGCTGAAGATGACATTCCGGGTAAATATCAGTCATTGTCGCCTCTTCTGGCTCTCAGAGAACCGTTTGTATTGTAAAATATTCTTTAACTGTAATGTTCACCTTCGGCTAGCTTCAGGCTAACGGAAAGTTAACCTCATGATATTGCATTTCTCCTCCCGTTATTCTGTTTTACTCTACACGAGTGCTTTAGCTATTAAGGTCAAATAGTTTTTATGAATTTTTTCCTCATCATTCCTCACTTTGAATCACTTTGATAGTGATTAATTATCAAGTATCTTTTTTCCCCTGTCCTGATATTTTCATATTTTATTGTCGATGCCAATGTTCAACTCTACCACATGTCAAAGGTGTTTTTTTTTTGTAGTCAGTTGCATTTACGCTCAAACAGTAAAAGGAGAGGTAAAAATAAAAACGGTCTTACTATGGTAAATGGTAAATGGCCTGCATTTGTATAGCGCTTTTCTAGTCCCTAAGGACCCCAAAGCGCTTCACACTACATTCAGTCATTCACCCATTCACACACACATTCACACACTGGCGATGGCAAGCTACATTGTAGCCACAGCTGCCCTGGGGCGCACTGACATAGATTGTTTTAATTTCATGAAAGTGCTTCTTATGCATATCCGTGTCTATAATAACACTAAAGCAATAAAGCAATAGCAAACAATGCATAATTTTTTATATTTTGATACAAAATACATTTTGTTTTCTCCCCCCTTTTTGTATTATTGTGTTTCTTTTACTCTGTTTTCTTTGATGAAGGAATAAAGTAAGTAAGTAATAAATGACCCCATCCAAAGAACATTTTTACAAAATCTGTAACCCTTTAAAAACGTTTATGTCATTTTTTTTCAGTAACAAATAATGCCAAGTATTCAGATCTGCAGCACTCAAATTTGAACGTTTTCCTCCTCTTCTTTTTTATGCAGACTAGATCTTTTCCAAGTGGAAAAATATGTTATTCCTGAATACATATTTTGGCGTAGACTTCTTGTTTGAGAAGACAAGACATTTGAAGACTTCACATTGGGTTAACTTGACTCTTTGGCTAATTTTTAATTAATGTGAAAAAAATGTAACCAAAATGATGCTAGTTAAATGGTAAAAACTACTAAATAAACATTTTGAGTTAGTTTAGTGTCTTAGTTTTGGTTTATTTGTTGGGATTATGCAAAACTTTAAAATATCCAAGATGCAAGCAACAAGTATGCACATAGCCATAAACCACGTAAACAAAAATATATACTGTAAGTTACTATGAGAAGAGAACTGAAATGAGAAGATTGTCTCAAAATGTTAGCTTAATAACTTGAAATTTCGAGTCAGGTATGAAAAACACAATTTTGAGTCATTAATTAAAAATTTTCAAATACTAACCTCAAAATTTGAATTATGCATAGCAAAAGCAGTTTCTGTTTTTTAGTGGAGGACACAAGCCTCTATAGACTGTCCACACGTGGACACGTGTGGACATGTTCAGGATCTGAAAATTGAAGTCAAGACGTAGAGTGCATCAAACCTCCTTTCTTTTTAATGGCCATCTAGGCGGTAATGCTTGTAGTTATAAATCAAAGCTTCCTTATAAAGGAGTCTATGAGAAAATGAACCTGCTCCTCCCTTGATTTCTTACCTCAGTAAACACTTTTCTGATGAATTCTCTGAGCTCCAATGCTTACTTAATTTGGTAAATTATGGTCATTATCAGAATCAGAAAGGAGGATGAAGCAAGTTAGGACCTTAATTTTGACTGACAAGTTGAAATCATATGAGCACGCTGTGTCCTTTGGTGTCACAGTCAGATCGTTCCACAGCAAATTACGTCTGGATGGGAAAAAAAAATTACTCAGCTTGAGGTTTCACTAACACTAGACTGACATCAAGGTGGCTCCATCCATCCATCTTTTATATAAAGGGCTGAAACATCACATTTGGTGTGGTTAAACTTGAAAATTAATCCAAGTTGGTGATTGGTTTTTTTGGTCTCTTCTTACAGAATCGGGGGCAGTTTTCACTTTTGGAAAGAGCAAGTTCGCTGACAACATTCCAAGTAAATTTTGGCTTAAAAATGACATCCCACTCAGAATAGCGTGCGGCGATGAGCACACCGCCTTAATAACAGGTGAGAGCCCCTCCTATGTTCCAGGTAATACTCATTTACGTGTTTGTACACTGCTGACAAACGTGAAAGCTGGAAATACTGTTTTGATTTAGTTTCACTTGCGCTGTCCTCTTAAAATATGTCTGCTCTAACATATCAGAACTGATATGTTTTCTCGGTTTTGTTTAGATGTACAAAAATTAGATTTATTAAAAAAAAAAAAAAGATAAATACATTAACCTCCATTTTAAGATTTGGATTATTTTTTAATGTTGTGCTTTACAATATTAACCTACTGTCATTTTTAAAATACAAAATTATTTTTACTCTTTACTTTTGTTTGTATCTACATGTTTACAAAAAATATATATTGTATCAGTCAAGTAAGTCAAAATTTCAATACATTTCTTCAATTTAAATTTTAGTTTAATTTCATGGTTATCTTTTGGAGGGGATTTTTACAATTACGTACAATTACTTAATTTGAGGAAAAGCTTTCTTTATTATCCAAATTAGATTTTCAGCTTTTTTCTCTTATCTTTTTTTATTATTTTGTTTTGTGACTGTAACTGAATCCAGCCCCGTGTCACTTTAAAATGAATCCTGCTGAAACATCACAGAGTCCCTTTCAGGAGATTTTCTCTGTGTCTTCACAGAAAATGGGAAGCTCTTCCTGTTTGGTAGCAACAACTGGGGCCAGCTCGGCCTTGGCTCCAAAGTGACTGTCAACAAACCCACCTGTGTCAAAGGTTGGTCTTTATGGCACCTTCTCACTGTTTCAGTTCTAAAAAAAAAGTTATAGAGGATGAGTAGTGCCACTGAAAGCTGCTTTCAGCCAGTTTAAACAGGCAGTGAGGAGGGAGTCCCTGAAGAGGAGGAGACAAAGCCTTCAAATAAAGTGTGACTTTGTTGTAAATATAATCTCAGTCTAGAGGGCTAATAATCTGCTTAAATCTGGAGGGACATTAGCTGAGAAACAGTAAGTGCCACTCCTCAGATACAGAGAAAAGGATGTGTCCTGTATGAGGTTTGTTTAAGTGTGAATTTAATCTGAAAATTACTTTAAAAAGAAAGGATCATTCTTACTGGAAATAGTTGTTCAATACAGAAAATCTAAATGTAATAAATAATCCTAGAAATTAAACTCAAGTCTGATTAATTCTATTTTCTGGTGATTTTAGTTTTTTGGTCATTAGTAGATGGAGGGAGCTGGGCCTCAAAATTTATGCAATGTCTATGTTGGAAAAGTTCTATATAATATTAAAAATGACCACAAGTCTTTAATAAATTTTATAACAGTTTGGAATTATTGTATTTTGCATTGAATTGTACTGAGAACACTTTGTTTTTCTTCATGAATCTTTTCTAAATTTATCAAAAGATGATGAGGTAAGCTGCGCTCTCCAGATTACCGTTCCCATAGTTTTAAATTTCTTTGTGATGTTTCAGCCCTGAAGTCTGAGAAAGTTCAACTGGTGGCTTGCGGGAGAAACCACACGCTTATCTGCACAGGTCAGTGTTTAGTGTTCACAGCTGTTTTCTTTCAAGTGCTGATGAATATTAAACACGCTTGTGTTGATGTGTGTCTGTAGCCCAAGGGAAGGTGTATGCCTCAGGTGGGAACAGCGAGGGTCAGCTGGGGCTTGGAGACTGTGATGAGAGGACTTCCTTCAAGAGACTTGATTTTTTTGATTCACAAGGACCAATCAAGATGCTTGCTGCGGGTTCGAACACCTCAGCAGCTCTCACCGGTAAGATCCACACAACACTGTAATTCAGCTGTTAGCTCTGATCACAGCTAATCAGAGCTTAACTGCCAGTAAACATTAAGGGAAGTCATATAATAAATGCAAATTAAATGTTAGTTAATTTTCATTTTAAGGTTTTTGATCATTTTTGATGTATATTTCATAATTGTGCCTACATCTACACTAAGATATGCAGTTTTTGTATTGTTTTATTCATTGTATATGTATTTTATCTTACTTTATTTAATTGTAAATTATATTTTTGCTATTTTTTGTTAGTGTAATGAGATTAAAAACATTAAAATTTTTAATGTATGTTTTTTTTACCTTGGAATTTAATTATATAAATATATATTGAAGATTAAATGAAATTAAAATTAAATATATACATATATCATACATATTGTACTACTGGATGTTCGATTTTATTTTTTAGACTTTGCTCATAAATTAGATTTAAAGTAAAAAAATATCTAAAAACATTATTGATTTAAAATTATTTTTTTAAACATTCATGTTTTTATATTTTTTGTATTTTGTTTAAATTTGTATTTCATCTGTATATTCTGTATTTTCGGCAGCATCTAAAAAAAAAAAAAAAAGATAATTTCATGAAATTCATTTGTAATTAAATGATAGTTATTCTGTTATCAAATGAAAAATTTGGTTAACAAAATTGAAGTAAAAAGATTCCTTATGTTTTAGAAAATGTTGCAAGTTTAAAACTGAAGTGTAGAAGAGAGAACAAAGTGTCGTTAACAGATAAATGTGTTCCCAAAATAAACGTAATCTCTTTATTTATTTCTTTTCCAGCGAGTGGTAAACTCTTTATGTGGGGTGATAACACAGAGGGTCAGATTGGTTTGGGTAAGGAGAGTCAGGTGTCATCACCCCAGGAAGTCAGTGTAGGCCGACCAATCAGCTGGGTCTCCTGCGGGTACTACCATTCAGCTTTAGTGACAGGTGAGTAGAGATAGGTCCCAAATAACCATTCATCACTTTGCAGTGAGCCTGCAAATCGCACATGGTTACAGATAGCATAAGGAACATGGGTGACAGTGGCTAAAATATAAAAGAATAATTCTCACACGTGTGTATTTATACTAATGTAAAAATCAGAACAATAAAAGTTTTTTTTAATGCAAGTTAATTGGCAAAAGTATCTTATTTCCATAGATTTTCATTCACCATATTATTTTATAATTTAAAAAATCAAAACTCCATTGTTCATTTAAATTTAGGTGTTTTGATTTTTGCATATAAATATTATTATAGAATTTAACATATTTTAAAATCAAGTGACACTTTTTTAAAAAGTTTTTTTAAGTTTAACCAGAATTTTGTTTCCCCTATTCGTTCTGGACCTAAAACCAGTGGATAGCTCTGAGTATTTCCTATTTTTGTTTTCCAAGTGGATGGCGCTCTGTACACATTTGGCGAGCGGGACAGTGGAAAACTGGGTTTGGGCACCCACCAGCTTCCAGGGCACCGAGTGCCTCAGCTGGTGAAGAGCATCAAGGAGCCAGTGACGCAGGTGGCCTGTGGGGGTGGACATACAGTGGCACTCGCAGGTAAATGTCTGATGACAGCAAATAAGACATGTTATTTATTTATTTCCTTTAAATAACTAACTGAGAATAATATTCTCAGTTGGTTTCCCCCTTCCTTCAATCTTACTAAAAAGTTACAGAATGCTCTCAAACAGGGGAATAAAATACTGCAGCATGCTGCAAACGCCTCTGATTGTGTTGGTTTCTTTCAGAGGGAAGTGTGTACACGTTCGGCCTCGGTCAGTTCGGACAGCTCGGCCATGGGACATTCATCTTTGAGTCCCGGGTGCCGCGTTTGGTTGAGCACTTCAAGAAGGGACGAGCCTGTCAGGTGGCCTGTGGAGAAAACCACACCGCTGTCATTACAGGTAAATCTCAGCTCGGTTCATTAATGCCGAGCTTCTCATTGACAACAGAGTTGAACAGAAGAGGTTCTTCACGGATCTGATGTCAGAAATTTTAATCTTTTTTTTTTTTTTTAGAAGACGGGTTGCTATACACGTTTGGAGATGGCAGACATGGAAAACTTGGTCTGGGGGAAGAAAACTTCACTAACCAGTTTAAACCAACGCTGTGCCTGCGATTCCTGAAGTATAATGTTCAGGGAGTAAGTGTTTCATACAGACAGGTTTACATTTGTTCATGCAGTAGAACTTAAAATAATGTATAGGAATTATTTAATTAGGCTTGGAGATACTTCATAAGTTTAAAGACAATGTAATTTTATTGTCGCATTTCTTATATCTTTTTAATTTTTTGTCTTCACTTTTTACATTAAAAAAAAATTATGTTCGTTTTTCAATTTTTATTCATAATTGCATATATAACATAAAATATAGAAAATTTTAAATGAGTTTTACCTTTTAAAATTTTTTTATTTTTTTGTAAAGCACTTTGAGTGCTCAGAGTAGAAAGTGCAATATAATAACCATTCCATTTGTCTTTTTTTTTTTACCTTTTATACTCTTTAAATACATAATTTAAAAAATTATGTATATTTGTGTCAGTTTTGTGTCAATTTTTAAAATGTGTTATTATTTTTTTAATTACAAAAATCCTAAATACATACATATATAAAAATATAAAATTCATTTTATATTTTAAAAACATTTATTTATTTATAATCATATATATTTTCTATTTTTGTGCATTTCTGGGTGACTTTCATGCATGCAAATACTTTAATTTGGTTGCTGACGTGTCCAGGCGATGTGCGGCGGATGTCACATGGTGGTGCTGGCTCGGCCGAGGGCCCGGGGAACCGGTGAGGTCACGCTGGAGGATGACGATGTGACGGAAAATTTCCTGGAGAAACCATACGTGGAACTGCTGGGTAACACAGTTGACTCATCTACGCTGCAGAGGAGCCTCTCAGCCCGGGTTCGCAGGAGGGAGAGGGTGGGTATGAGGACAATGAACGTGACACTTTTTATAGTTTATCTGCAGATAACAGTTCGTTTCTAAAGAAGTTCATGGGTTAATATCGCTCATTGGCTAAACCCTCTGATTCAGGAGCGATCTCCAGACCAGTTTGGCACCATGTTCCGCACGCTGCCTGCCATGACACCAGGTAACCTCCTCCCGCCACTGACAGCCTCCAGCCAGACCATACCACCACGACTGGCTCCGCCTGAGGTGATCCACGGAAAGGTGCTCAATGGCACTTACCAGCACAGGAACGAGGAGTCGACCCACCAGGGTACCTACTTCATCTGCACCGCCATTGCCTCATCCTCTTTCTGTTACATCAAAGTTTTGGACAATATTATTTGCATTTTTGTTAGACTTTGGGGAGGTTGTTGTCTTTTTTTTTTGTCTCCTTGAGTCACATCTCTGATAAATCCTATCCCTTTGGCTTCCTCAAGATCCCTTATTCATTTTTATGAAAACAGACACCTGTACGGTATATGTTTCTAAGACCTAGAAGCACTAAGATGAAGTTGGGAAAAATGAGAATGTGAGCTCTGTATTTTTGACATTTGACAATTGGTGTTCATGTCGTTCATGCCCTTTCCCTGAAAGTTAAATGAGTTTCTCTTGATCTCAGGGTTTTCTGCAGATTTGAAATCTGTAAATAAAGAGGTCAGATTCTCAAAATCTTGATTTTTTTTAAAAACATCTTACGTATTTGTTCATCTTTGTCACTATGTGATATTACCTGTATCTGGAAAGCTGCTGCTGAAGATAATGCTGTCCTGTTTTCAGAGCTGGCAGGTGGGGAGACAGACAGTGTTGTGGAAAGTCTGACAGACACTGACAGCGTGAGAGGTCTTGGAGAAACCAGAGACTTCCTCAACATGGTAAGAGATCAATGACATCATCTTAAATGTTGCTCAGAAAAAAAGACAAATATAACATTTTGCTGCTGATTTCATCTCTGCTCCTTCCTGACAGACTCATGTGATGAAGATAGACCCCAGTGATAAAACCCTCACACTGTCTCCAGTTCAAAAGGTAACTCAAACTCTTACTTTGTGTGCTATGTCCTTTGATGTTTCTGCATGTCTCTTCCTCTCTAATGCATGCCTCTTTTTTCCATCCTTTTCTTGCTTTCTTGCACCGAGGATAGAGGAAGGGTAAGAATGGTAAGGCTATAAAAGAACAGAGTCAAAGAAAGCAGAGAAAGCTCTCAAAGCAGAGCAGTTTCTCTTCCACTTCGCTGTCTTGTAAGAGTGAGGCTGCCTCTCCCCTCCGGGCGTTACCCACTGAACTCCTGAGGAGTCGTAGCACTCGTACTCAGGGCCCGCAGAGCCCCCAGAGACATCAGAAAAGCAACCAGAACAAGGTGAATCTGATCTTGGCTGTAGAGGAGTTGCAGGAGAGGCCCAGTAAAAACAAACCTACAAGCATCAGGGACATAAATAAGGCAGCATCCAAAGAGCAACAAATGCAAGTTCACAGTAAAAGCCAGGTGATAGGGGTTCACAGGAAGCTGGCAGCAGACTCAAAACAAAGTCCAGAAACTATGAAGAAAAGTTTAGATTTCAACTCTAAATCTGCTAAAGTTGAGAAAGTGAAGTCTAAGCCTGTGAGGGTTAAAAGCAAACCCACAGGAATCAGTTCACCAGGTAAACTCAGTCATACAGACTCAGCAAGCTTTCACCTGAGTGACACTTTGGATGAAGAGAGCATAGTGGGCTCTCAGCAGGTTTCTGAGGTGAAAAAAATCCCCAAATCTAAAGAGAAGAAAACAGATTTGTCTAAGAAAAACAAGAATGAAAAAAACATGAAAGAAGCTCAAATCAAAAAAGGGTCAGAGGTTCAGGAAAAGTCAACAGATCTCAGCCTGCTTGTTGGAGCTGCTTCGCTCGCTGCAGGAGCAGCTTTGATCCAAGCTGGAAGACGATTAAGCTCCACATCCCTTTCTGAGAACAGTTGTGCTGTACTTAAAGAGGGTGTGACTAAATCACTGAGTGAGGAATCTGAATCTTACGCTGCCAATTTTAGCCACAGATCTGCTGTCAGCATCAACATCATACCCGCACCTGAAAGTCCTGAAATGAGGACAATCTCAGATCAAAGTGAACAGCAGATGGACTCTGCCGCAATCAAAGAGGAAGAGGAGGATAATGACGAAGAGGGTGAAGAGGAAGAAGGGCAGACAGATGCAAAAGTAAGCGAGGAAGAGGAGGATGTTAGTCACATTATTAAGAAAGTGGCAGAGAACACTGAGGATGAAAAAGAGAGTGACACTCTTCACTCTGGAGAGAAGTCAGACAGCGATGTAGATGAGGAGGAGGATGAGAGCAATGTTGTGGTAGAAGATGAAGAAGAGGAGGAGGAAAAGAGTGGAGTAACAGAAAGTGAAAGCAAAACAGAGACTGAAGAGAAAGACAGAAACGGAGGTGATGTAGAAGAAGAGGAGTCGGAGGAAGAGGAAAGTGAGGAAGGGTCAAGTCACGAAACAGAGAGCAAACGTGGAGATACTGAAAGTGACTTGGAAGAAGGGGACGAGGAAGAAGAAGGGAGTTTGGAGAGTGAGGGTGAAGAAGATGAGGTTGAAAGTGAGTCTGTGAGGTCTTCAGAGAGAGAAGAAAGTGAGGAAGAGAGGGAGACCGAAGAAGGAGAAGATGAAAAAGAGGAGGAAGAAAAAAGTAGTGCTGAAGAAGTAGAAGAGAGTAGTGAAGAGGAAAACAGTGAAATTGAGGAAGAAGAGGAGGCGGAGGAACAAAGTGAGGAAAAGGAGGAAGAGACAGAGGATGAGGAGGAGGAAGAAGAAAAAGAAGAGGATGAACAAAGTGAGGAGAAGGAGGAAGAGACAGAGGATGAAGAGGAGGCAGAAGAAAAAAAAGAAGAAGAAAGTGAGGAAAAGGAGGAAGAGACAGAGGATGAGGAGGAGGAAGAAGAAGGAGAAGAGGAGGAAGAAAGTGAGGAAAAGGAGGCTGAAGCGGAAGATGAGGAGGACCAGAGTGAGGAAGAAGAAGACGAGGAAGAGAAGGAAGATGAAGAAGAAGAAGAGGAGAAGGTTGTCAAAAAGAAAAGGTCTGCTGAAGTGAAAAGACAAAGTGCTAAATCAGCAACTAGAAGCAAACTAAGGTTAGGGGTCAAAGGTCAGGCGGCAGGTGAGTCAGAGGAGTTCTGGGATGATGTTTTACCTCAATACCTCAATCTGAAATAATAAGGGCCCTTATATCAATATTATTGATTTATTGATTTATTGAATAACAGGAAATGGACACGATCAAAGTCTGAAAAGTAAAAAAAATAAATAAATATTGTTATAAAAATGGCCATACTAGAAAAGCTTGATACAGGTCACATTACTTTTTCTGTATAAATAGTTAAAACTACATTGTATTCAGTTTTGTATGAGATTACTCAGTTAATTAATTAACATAACCAAAACAATGTCAGGAGAATAAATTGTATATTTTTATATAAAGTTTTGTCATCTGCAAAGAAAATCACTAAAATACATTTATGTAAGAGAAGGGAAGACAAAGTGGATTAGCCAGACAGTTAAGCCAGTTATATTTTTAAAATGTCCAGTAATAGATCTTTGTAGATGTATGAAACATTAGACATTTAAAGTCAATATCACATAGTTTACATTAGTGAATTAGCATGTAATATTGACCCTTTCGAAATGCACGACAAGCAGTGTGGATGTGACTGAACAATAGAAGGCAGGTAGCTTAAAAGATCAAGTATCCATGCTAATGCTGGTGAAATAAGGATTCAATGTCTTGGTTAAAATTGCCTTGCAGGCAGTACTTAAATGCAAAAGCACAACAGATGTGGATTTCACATAATTATTTTTGTTTTTCAGTATTTAATTTTTTATTGACCTTATTTTTTCCTAGTAAGATATTATTCTTTCTCTTTTTGCACCTGGAGACTATCTGAGCTTTCATGTTCTACACAAATTTCCATGTGTTTATCATCTATCTTTTGTGTTTGCCAAAACTACTTAAGTAGAATTTTCAGGTATCTGTACTTGAATCAAGTTGTTGTTGTTTTTTCAGATAACTTTTTATCTTTACTCCCTACATTTTTAAACAAATATCTGTACTTTCTATTCCTTACATTTTCAGAACGTCACTGTGCGCCTTCAAACATCAAACCGATTTGAGGCTAAACAATAACACATGAGAGGAAATCCAATTTGTAATCACCAGAGCATGCGTCATAGTGAGGGGTTTAAGTTCGGGCCTGTGGTTTATTTGGAGCAACACCAGGACGAGTGCAGGTGTCCATGAGTTGTGGTTGCATTATTTCTGCATCTAGGTAGTGCTATAAAGGAGGGGTAATTTCAAATGCAGCATTTCTACCAGTAAACATCAGCAAACACAAACTGTTTGTGTCTACAGTTTGTCACAGTGTGTTGTTAGCCAAAGGTCCAGACACTGTATTTCACAGGGAGAGAAAAGAAAGAGCTAACTTCACTAAATGATGGAAATAGATAAGGAAGACAGGAGGTTATATTTATAAGTACGGACTGCTCAGTGGTATTTGATAATTTTTTTTCATATTGTGAAGCATGCTGCAAAGCAAACTAAGCTAGATTATCTGTGTTAGTTAAAGGTTGCATTAAAATAATCTAGTGCAGGATAAGCTGGTTAGCGTTCAGTAAGGTGATGTTATGAATTTGAAGTTAAGTTGATGAAGTTTAGATTCATTCACTGAATTCCACCTCTATATTGTTTAGTATAGAGACAGCATAAACAGTGCTGACAGCAGAGAACAGCAGGGCAACTCATAAAATATCTTCTTACATTTGTTGAATTCAGTTCTCCACAGAGAGCAGTAAACCTCAGAGCAGTAGCCCAGATCAGTTGATCACAGCCTGTACACTCAGAAAATATACTGGAGCCCACAATAGAAATTGTGATTCTTTTCCCCACACTGAGCCAATTAGGGCTGCTCGATTATGGCAAAAATGATAATCACGATTATTTTCACTGAAATTAAGATCTCGATTATTTGACGATATTTATTTAACAATAACAATGTATTGAATAATGACTTTAAAGATTGTCAAAAAATAATATAAAATAGTGTGCAAATACTGATAACAGTGCAAATGTTTGCAATATAAAAAATAAATGAAAAATGAGTTCTGACTCCGCGAACCCATAATGTTTCCACACCACTGAAGTTTTTTTTACCTCTCTTTTCAACCAACGGCAGTCACTCTCCTCTCCAAATAACTTCTGCTTAGCTTTCCGAGCTTCCCTCGGGTCCTCTTAATCAGCGGTCCCCAACCCCCGGGCCTCGGACCGGTACCGGTCCGTGAGTCGTTTGGTATGAGAGAGTTGAGGCTCAGGTGTGAAATGTATAGTTTTCAGGGTTTTTATCGGTTTTCAGCGTTATTTTGTTATTGTTTTTATCGTTTACTCGGTTTTCCTTGGTCTTTTCACATGTGTTATGAATAAATCTTCTTTTTTTTGGTACCGGTACTAGTTTTATTTTGTTGTATTTATCCGCTACACCTTAAAGGCCGGTCTGTGAAAATATTGCTGGGCATAAACCGGCCCGTGGCGCAAAAAAGGTTGGGGACCGCTGCTCTTAATTGTTGTGACACGTGTTCGAAATGCAGAGACGTGCGCTCGATTTGCCACACGGAGCAGCGCGAGAGTAAAGCACGAGGGAGGGGCTAATAATCGGCTCAGTCATTTTTAATGATCGTTGAAAGCCCAGATCGTAATCGTGATTAAAATTCGATTAATTGAGCAGCCCTAGAGCCAATGCAACCTATTTTAGGGTTTCACTACCTACTGAATCCCACTTTCACCCCTGAGTGTACTCATTTTCTGCTTAGAGGCAAAGTCATTTTGTACAATGGAAGCAAAAGAAAATAGAGCTATTTTTGTTTCCTTCTTTTTCTCTGCTTATTTTCTCATTTTCAATTAAGATTTAAACTAAAGTTTGCATTCTCATTTATTAATATTTTATTATTACATTAATACAGCACAAGCTTCAGTTAGCTTTGCACAAAAATCGCTAGTAGAAACGTCCTTCAAAGAGGTACTTTTTACTTTCTTACTTTGAATACATTCATAGCCAGTACTTTTTCACTTTTACTTCAGTAAAGAAGTTAAATCAGTACTTAAGTACAGAATGTTTGTCCTTTTTCCACCTCTGGAATACACAAGCTTCTTTGTGTTTATCTGAATTTTATGTTTTCATTCTGAAACAGCTGGAACATTTGCATGTACTGTGCCTTTCCCTCTTACATGTTAACCACACCATCTTTTTGATTTCATATATTATGAATGTGTTTCTTTATAGCTTTCTGAACCCTTTCTCTCATAACGTTGTGTTGTTTTGGGCTGCTTTTGTATTTCCATCCAGCCTTTTGCTTTTGGTTTACAGCAATGCTTACTCATGTTTGTCTTAAGTATTGATTTAAATGCTTTTTGGTTTACTTATATTTCCTTGGAAGCCTTTTCTTTTTGCTTCTGCTTCTGCTCAGTTATGCATGGCTCTTGCAACCAGAACTCTCTGAATTTCCAGTATTATGACTAATAGAGTACCCAAATATTCTTCAAACCTTCAGCCTTAATCTTTGTCTTGCTCAAATTTAAATATTTTATCTGGAATTATTTATGTTGCTATTTCTATTAATTTGTATTTGTAATAAATATTTGTGTTGCATTACAATGTGTTTTTTTTTTTTTTAATGTATTATGACATAGGACATTTGTTAAAGTAGGTCTTAATGATACTTAATAGTCACAATTGTTTGTGTACATTCACTACTAAACAAGATTGTATTGGTTATTTAGACCAGGCTGACATCTGCTTCTGCTTCCATCTCATACGTAATTGCATGCCAAAATCTTTCATTTTTGTAAATGTAAGTTTCTTCTGAGAAATTAAAAAAAAAACTCTCAAAAAAACAATCTCAGTGGAAAAAAGGCAAAATTCAATGAATGTTAACCATTAGACTGTTGTATTTATTGTATCCAGTATGTCTTGCCCTGTTATATTTTGATATACCTTTATTAGTCCCACAAGGGGAAATTTCATAAGGCTGCCGACCTATTGCACGCAATGGCGGCGCCATCTTACCCTCCGACCATACATACATTACACAAAACATCACATGGGGAAGACAGGTCAGAGAGGTATAACAATGGAAAATGCACCACACGAGGAAAGATAAGGAGAAAAAAATAACTCCCCCCAGACTGAGCTCCAACAGGGAGATCAGTTTGAGAACAGAAAATAACACCTCTGCACATAGCACATGAAAAAACTCTTAATACACCAAAGAAACACATGACAAGCAACAGGGGTGGGTAAAGGGGTGAGAGACAGCCGATTTAGACAGTACATCCGGGCCTGCAGCCTGTGCACTGGCCTCCCTGATCCACTGTCAGCATCGGAAGGGAATAAGCGTCGAAGGCGTTTGGAAAGGGAGGGGGGATGAGTGTGTGCATATCAGTGTATATGTATGTGTGTGCGTGTCCACAGTTCAGCTGAGACAGTGTCCTTCGCCCTGCTAGGCTAAGTAAACAGTCTTCCAGCCAACCCAGGTGGTCTTGCATGGAATGGGAAGGAACAGACTAAACACAGTCGTTATCAGGGTGTTTTTGATCGGCTCCAGCCTTGAGACCGCAGCTGGCACCAAAGGGGTATCCGCATGAAGTGATGGTGGTTTTTACTTTAGTGCGAACAGGTCATATGAATTTCAAAGCAGTTCTACAGTCCAACACTGGTCTCTCAATCTCCTGTTGGAGAGCCGCGAGCTTCGTCATACTTGCGTTCTGTGATGTTGTCATTTCTTGTGCTCCACGAGCCGATTCTGAGAACTCGCGGCAGTGTGCCTCCCCGAGATGTCATCCAATTTGCGCCCAGAGATGTTATTCCAAGCTAGCCCTTCCGAGATGTATCCAGTCTGCAGTCAGAGATCTTATCCTGAGTATTCACAGCAGCCGTAGCCTCTCCAAGATCTTATCCGTGCTGCACTCAATGAGCCCATTTTGAGAAACTCACGCCTCTCCCATCGTTCCAATCCCAGCGGGCAGCCTTGTGGGGGTTTGAACAGCCGGTTCCGCTTCCTTAATTCTTCGATAAGTCAGGGCCATATAATGCCATATAATGCCATATAATGCCTGGAAAAGACTACAGCGAATCATGTGGCTTTTTTCTTTCTCTTTCTCTTGTTTTTAAGGCACTACACAGCTCTCCAGCTGACACAGCTGATAAATAGGATGGTATCGTGAACCTTAATTGATACTACGATATACTATTAAGTATATTGTGTTTGAGTGTTATTTAAAATCTATTTTAAATAACACTCAAACATTTTTTTAAATTAATTAATTTTTTTGAAGGACGTCTTTCTACTGAAACACATTTTATAAGATTTTCGGTGGAAATAGTAGTGGTTATAAACAGGTTCTTTGTGGGACACCATGTTCATTACATGCAAGTTAGGTTAAGGACAATCACGTATGCAGATAATACCTGATTAGCAGGGTCAGTGGGAGTTTTATAGTATATTCTTTGAAAGATAATAAATAAATAAAATTAGTTTAGAAGAAAGTCACTCAAGTACTTTGAATACACATCGAATATTTAATTTATT
The DNA here is from genome assembly GCF_057381915.1 of Diplotaxodon limnothrissa. Lineage (NCBI taxonomy): Eukaryota > Metazoa > Chordata > Actinopteri > Cichliformes > Cichlidae > Diplotaxodon > Diplotaxodon limnothrissa. The sequence continues at coordinate 22,604,156 of NC_140617.1, read as the reverse complement.
TTATTTAATCTCTCACTACTTTATTCTTTTTTCAAATTTTGGGTGGATTCAAGCAGTATATCATTAAATAGACAAAAATTGAAAAACAACTGTCATGACTCTGCAGGGCACAAAAGCCCATCGGGCTATATGATAACCCGACAGGCGAGGCTGAGATAGATTTTGGTCGCCCGACCAGAGATATCTGTAGCTCCGGGACGTCGGGCTAGCGATTTTGCAAGCCCCGAAGAGGAAGATTTTTTTTTTCTTTGGGAGGTAGCTGAGACCAAGAGCTGAGCTAATGAAGAGGAAACATTTGACTTTATGATGCAAATATTTAACTGAATTATAAGAAAATCTGCCTTTTTCAGCCTCAACTGTCAAAAATATCACAGTGGACACTGACAAACTCACAAATTCACTTTGTCAGTAAGGTGCCAGACTAGCATATTTCAGAAAATGATGATGTGAGGAAAATCTGTTCCTCTGTTTCAGTGTCTGGTGTGTTCGGGATAAGATAAGGTTTGACCTGTTTCGTCTAGTGATGATGCTGTTTTAGTGTAGAGTAATACGTCTAATTCTAGCATCACTATAGTCTTTTCCAATCATTCCTTGCTTGTCAGTTAATTCAGCTGGCAGAGCTTATATTTTATTCTGTATAGTAAAAACATTAGCATCAAACTAGAAAGTGCATATTTTTCATGTCCTTTACTTGTTCTTTATTTTAAAGAACAAAGGAAAGGACAAGAACTGAAAAAAATGCTTTCCATTCATTGCAAATCGAAAGCAGTTTTTTTTTCTTCAACTTAAATAAACTCATGCCTTTGTCTTGTTGTTATTGGAATCTGCTAATATTAACCAAGCAAGGCCTCAGTCACACAGACCTAGAGACTGGATTTGTAGCCACAGGTCCTGAAAAAAGGTGAATTCCACTACTAGGTGGTGAGTGGTATCTAGAGGTTGCTGGCAGTGTTGGATCAAAAACCTTGTGATTGCTTTTGTCACTTGTGAGTTATGGTGATCACCAGTAATTTCCAGGGAAGATGCCAAGTTGTGTGCAAACACTTGCAAACCAGTCCCAAAGCAATAGTAAAACTGTAAAAAAAAAGAAAAAGTATTACATAAACCAGATAGCGAGACCGTTGCCATGGTAAAGCACAACTTTTTTCCTTTGAAGGTGAATGGTCTGCATTTCTGGTTTGTGTCACACACTTGACAGTTTCACTACCACTCATCAAATAGTTGGTGAGTGACCAATTAATGTCTTCTTTAGTGTCTTCCTTGCAATCTGCAGGTGATCTGCTAGCAGCTAAAACAATGACAAGGGTGTTTTCATGGTAGCACATACTGACTTTTCCGTAGCAACCAGAAGTTGTGAGAGAATCACAGACAAATCTCTAGGCCTATGTGGCTGAGGCTTAAAACTGCTTATGACTAAATATTTTTCATGTCCTTAATGCTCCTGTTTTTGCAGGACTTGACAAAAGGGTTTGCTGAGACATGGACCAAAGGCGAGGAACAAGGTCAAGAGGAAGAAGAAGGAGAGGAGGAAGATGATAAGGTTGATGATGATGACGAGTTGGAGGAAGACGAGGAGGAGAATGACACACTGTTGTCCTCGACAGAGAAACCAGTAGAAGAGACCCAGAGTTGTGTAAATAAGTAGCACTAAGTTGAATATCGGGCATCTTTGGTTTTTGTTGGTTATTTGTGATTAAGATGGATTAACATGTGAAATGTGATCTTCCCTGAAGCCCAAAGAGGTGAAAGAAGAGCATGTGCCTGATGGACAGCAAAGAGGTGACTGATTTTATCCTTAGTCAGCTGCATGTTTGATGAAAAATCTAAGTAAAGACGGTTAAAAAGAAATTAAAAAGACAAGACAGATAACAATAATGTCTGGTATTACCAGCAGCTGAAATCAGTGAGCAGCCCAATATCAAAGAAGAAAAGACACATGAATATACCACATCAGCCAACGGGGAGGTAGATGGAAACTCCAAAAACCAGCCGGGCTCCAACAAAAAGGTACAATAACTGTGAACATTGGATATATTCTTTGTACTGTGCCTTCAAAACACTCTCAGAAAATAAACCTTATTTTGCCTGTATGGGCACAACACTCCTCACTATGGGATTACCTCTATGGTGCTGTTTTTTTATGTGTTTTTAACATTCATTGTTTGAATTTCAAGCGACAGTTATAGTGGGGCAAAAAAGTATTTAGTCGGCCACCGATTGTGCAAGTTCCCCCACCTAAAATGATGACAGAGGTCAGTAATTTGCACCAGAGGTACACTTCAACTGTGAGAGACAGAATGTGAAAAAAAAAAATCCATGAATCCACATGGTAGGATTTGTAAAGAATTTATTCGTAAATTAGGGTGGAAAATAAGTATTTGGTCAGTAACAAAAATACAACTCAATACTTTGTAACATAACCTTTGTTGGCAATAACAGAGGTCAAACGTTTACTATAGGTCTTTACCAGGTTTGCACACACAGTAGCTGGTATTTTGGCCCATTCCTCCATGCAGATCTTCTCGAGAGCAGTGATGTTTTGGGGCTGTCGCCGAGCAACACGGACTTTCAACTCCCGCCACAGATTTTCTATGGGGTTGAGGTCTGGAGACTGGCTAGGCCACTCCAGGACTTTCAAATGCTTCTTACGGAGCCACTCCTTTGTTGCCCGGGCGGTGTGTTTTGGATCATTGTCATGTTGGAAGACCCAGCCTCGTTTCATCTTCAAAGTTCTCACTGATGGAAGGAGGTTTTGGCTTAAAATCTCACGATACATGGCCCCATTCATTCTGTCCTTAACACGGATCAGTCGTCCTGTCCCCTTGGCAGAAAAACAGCCCCATAGCATGATGTTTCCACCCCCATGCTTCACAGTAGGTATGGTGTTCTTGGGATGCAACTCAGTATTCTTCTTCCTCCAAACACGACGAGTTGAGTTTATACCAAAAAGTTCTACTTTGGTTTCATCTGACCACATGACATTCTCCCAATCCTCTGCTGTATCATCCATGTGCTCTCTGGCAAACTTCAGACGGGCCTGGACATGCACTGGCTTCAGCAGCGGAACACGTCTGGCACTGCGGGATTTGATTCCCTGCCGTTGTAGTGTGTTACTGATGGTGACCTTTGTTACTTTGGTCCCAGCTCTCTGCAGGTCATTCACCAGGTCCCCCCGTGTGGTTCTGGGATCTTTGCTCACCGTTCTCATGATCATTTTGACCCCACGGGATGAGATCTTGCGTGGAGCCCCAGATCGAGGGAGATTATCAGTGGTCTTGTATGTCTTCCATTTTCTGATGATTGCTCCCACAGTTGATTTTTTCACACCAAGCTGCTTGCCTATTGTAGATTCACTCTTCCCAGTCTGGTGCAGGTCTACAATACTTTTCCTGGTGTCCTTCGAAAGCTCTTTGGTCTTGGCCATGGCGGAGTTTGGAGTCTGACTGTTTGAGGCTGTGGACAGGTGTCTTTTATACAGATGATGAGTTCAAACAGGTGCCATTCATACAGGTAACGAGTGGGGGACAGAAAAGCTTCTTATAGAAGACGTTACAGGTCTGTGAGAGCCAGAGATTTTCCTTGTTTGAGGTGACCAAATACTTATTTTCCACCCTGATTTACGAATAAATTCTTTACAAATCCTACCATGTGGATTCATGGATTTTTTTTTCACATTCTGTCTCTCACAGTTGAAGTGTACCTCTGGTGCAAATTACTGACCTCTGTCATCATTTTAAGTGGGGGAACTTGCACAATCGGTGGCTGACTAAATACTTTTTTGCCCCACTGTATAACCTTTGTGTAAAAAACACACCTTTTCAAAGCACTAAGGACTGTGTGAGAAAGCCAGAAAAAATCCACACAGGGCAGGAAAGCAAAGGTTCCACATAGGTTCAGTCCAAAACCATGTTGTTGTGAGGAGACAGTCATTAAACTGTCTCCTGCCATTGAAACCTAGAAGACACTGCACAAATATCATTTTTTAGTGGTTGGGAACATAAAACATATATATCTTTCTAGTCCTTGAAAAGTTTTATGGCATTACCTAAGGTCTAATCAGCCTTAGAGCATACATTAGTGTAAATTGTACCTGTGTCTCACTGTATAGTTTTAAAAATTATAGAAGAAAGTAAACACACAAGGAAAGAAAAGACAAAAAATCAAATGTGAAATGTTTAAACTATCAGCTGAACAGATGTGCAGATGAAAGTAGTATGAAAACGCCGGGTTAGAGTTCTGAATCCCATTTTTAAAAACCTCAGTATGTTGACCAGTGTTAACTTTGACAGCAAATTTTGATTTAGTTTTATTTTTAGTCTTTTCACTAAAACGTAGTTTAGTTTCAATCATAATATAGACATTCAAATTCTTTTAATTTTAGTCTTTGCATAATCCTTAACCTACTTTACATGTGATAAACAGAAAGGTAATTAGAGTTAATTATCTCATCTTTGCCCTCGCAGCTCTCGCTCTTTAGACGACTTTCGTCCTCCAGGCCCAAGCAGACAAATGACAGAGATCAAACCTCAGTGCAGGGCCTTGCCAGCGGAGACCAAGCTATCCAGGGAGAACCTCCATCTCCGGCTGCTGCCATCAGTGCTGTGACTCACCAAGGTCGAGCTCCGCAGCAGTCTGGCTCCAGAGGACCTCGCTCTGGAGCCTGCACTGTGCTATAATTCCATGAAAAAAACTCTCAGATGGCCTCAGTAATCAGAAGAAGAGCAGAGTGTGAACAAGCTAATTAGCTGCAGATTCCCTCAGTGATGCACAGCATCATCAGCAAATACACTAATCAGAACAGACACAAACAGAGAAACTGAATCCTTCCTTCTTATAAACAGTACAAACTTACCACAAACTCATTTTGACTGAAGTCTTCTATTCTGGAAGGTTCTAAGCAAAAGATTGTGGCTGCTCATTAATCCTGGGCACACAGAGGGTAATACAACATCAAACATCCTTCGAAACCTCAAGGAAGCACATTGTTCAGCCAAGAAAACACACAAACACTTTGCATTTGTTAAAGGATTACTCAACTGTCAGAGACTATAATATGGCTAGGAAAGGTTTTTATTTTTCTGTAAATTATCCTGTCACACCTGAAAACCCTGACACCGCGCTGACTCCAAACAGCAGTGGAAAGAAAAAGTAGAAATTTTGATATGATCCATGTTAGGAAAAAAACACATCTGAATGTTTGTCCAGCCTCAGTCACACAGGTCTGAAGATTGATTGTTGATCCCCTGGTAATCTCTGGTTGCTAGGGAAAAATGAGTGAGTGGTTGCTGGAGGTTCCTGCTAGCCACTTGGAGAAATCAATTGCAAAGAAGGTGCTGCACTAAAAACTTCATCCTGATGTCTTAGGTTGCTAGCATATTGCCGTGGTCGCCTGTAGTTTGCATGGAAAATGCTAACCTATGGGTGACTGTGGCAAGCTGCTTGCAGCCAAACAATTGCAAAGAGATTTTTGGTGCAACACTGTATACGTCTTTGTGATCGCTTTCATATCCATCAACCTTTTGACAACTGGTCTAGGAATACTCATGGTTCTCTAGTGATCAGTGGTTGCCAGGGTGTCACTAATTAGTCTAAATGTCTGTATGACTGGGGTTAGACCTCCTCTAATGGAGTATGGGACCACTTGGTGGCTCCTCAAAGACTCTTAAAGTGGACCTTTTTTCAGATTTTTCTGTTCTTGGCTCTGTGTGATGTCATACGGAGTGGATATCCTTAATATGGTCATCTGTGAGCAAAGAAACTCCACCTACCTGTGGTGAAAACTGTTTGGGAGGGGAGAAAAGCAACCCCTAGTATCTGATAAATAAGGATTATTTTGAACTGTGAATCATGCAAAGCTGCTCTAACAGAGTCGAAGAATAAAAGTTTGGAGGTTCAAGTAATAGAAAAAGGTCAACTTTAAAATGAATTAAAACCACTAAAAACCTTCAAACGGACCTGAGAGTAATGCTTCATAGATGGAGCAGAAGGCAGCTTCTGAGTGATGTATTTTTTTTCTCTTTTCCTAAAAAACAGAAGAAAAAAACACAACTGACTGACTAATCTCTTTATCATATTTTGTGTTTTTTTTGCTAGTTATCAAATGTTTCTGTAAAAGTTTTAAAGGTTTTCCAACCCTTTGATTCCACTTTATTTCCTGTCAATCTAACTCTTTCCGCACTGAAGAGTTTACCTGGAGTATTCCTTTACGTTCTTGTGTTTTACTTTCTGTTATTCGGGGTCCCATGCTTTGGAGTCAGCAGCTGGACGTCCCAGTGAATGTTTTTGTTTTCCTCTCCTGAGCCTGTGTGTGTGTGTGTGTGTGTGTGTGTGTGTGTGTGTGTGTGTGTGTGTGTGTGTGTGTGTGTGTGTAAATAAGATTATTTATTGCTCATCCTGGAGCACATTTGCACTTTTAATATAAAGGTTTCTTAGAGATGCATTACTTTTACATTCTGATCCAATAATCTCATTTAATCTCTTGCTTATGTTGATTTTTTTTTTTAAGTTTGGATTTTTGTGATAATAAAGAATTTTATATAAAGCGACAAAACAGTCTCAGTTTCCCTCCTTTTGTTTTTGTTTCAGTGGGAACATTTGTTGTTTACAAGCACTGTTTTTCATTTATTATTATTTATTATTATTTATTAAGCAGCACTGAAATACTTTTGAAACTCGATGAAAAGAAAATGGATGAAAATGTGAAGTTTGCAAAAGAGGTTAAATGGTAAAAAGCATCTGAGCAGGTGTACATAACAACGTGGCTGGCGAGTTACGATAAAGTGTACGGATAGTCGATCTGCGTCATTTAAAGAGGTAATATCATGACAAGGAGTTATGAGGAGTGAGGACAGGGTTGAACTCGGAGTGAGGTGTTTTTTTTAAGGCTGATATCTGGTAGTAAAAAAAGGGTGAGACAAAATTCAAAACAAATTTTAAACTTGTTTATTTATTCATTATTATATAGCGTTAGCATTGGGAACATGTTTCATGCAGTAAAAGATAACGATAAAACCACAGATCTACACTGATTTGCTATCAAAATCGACAGTGTACTGCACTTACGCCTCACTCTTCATCAAACTTTTTTATTTCCTGATTCAAACCAGCAATGATCAGATAACAAGCATGTCACGCTGGCTGCTCTGAAAAGGACCCACTACTAGTTTGATTTCACTAGAAGAAAGACATTACCTGTGGATTGTGTGTGTGTGTCTCCTCATTTAGCAGACACGCTACAGGGACTCAATAATCTTCATTTGATCTGGACCAGGACTTTTCTCCAGACATGACTGAGGTTTCTATGATGGGTTTTGTGCTTCTTTTGTTTGTGGTGAGTCAACAAAGAATTTTATGTCTTTACAAACTGAACTTTGTTATTTACTTATTACTTATTTATTTTTTAATGGGCTTGATCGGCTTTTTCAGCTAAATTTCTCCCAGACTGAAGAAAGAAGATAAATGGGGCTATTTAATAACATGTGGTTTAGCAGTTTTAGCAGCACCAGAATCACTTCAAACATAAACGAAACTTTAATACTCCTTTTGGAAGAAAACAGGTGGCCTCGATTAGTATTTATTCCCGTGACTGTCTTTATTTAGCTGTAATTATGCCTAGGATGGTGAATACTATATTAGAAGAAAACAAAACACCTCTGTGAGATCAGAAATTCTAGAAAAAGCTGTAAAACAGACTTCAAAGTCTTTTCCCTTCACTTCAAGTATCCTATTGCAACAACACCAAGAAAAGCCAATTGGAATGTGAATTTCACTAAAATTAAATTTGACTGAAACTCCTCAGATGGAAAAAGTAAAACCCAAGACAATTTTCAGGGAAAAATGTTTTTATGTCATGTGTCAGGAAGAGATCCAGAGAGTGATAAAAAACAATGAGAGAAGCCTCACATTTACTGAGTCAAATAATCGATTAAATGCATTTTTGAGGCTGTCATTTTCTATATCTGTATGTATGTTAAAATCACAATAATTATTTTACCAGAACTGAGCAGATAAAAAGTCTGAGAAATCAGACAGTAGAAACTGAGTAAGAGACAAGAGGACAAAAGATAACAACTAAAACTGCTTGTTGACTTTTCTAATTTACTAAGAGCCAGGCTTTCAAACGAATTAAAACGTTGGCTGGGTTTGGTTAATTAATAAGCTGGAGTGGAAGACTGTTGAGGTCAAAAGTCCTCACTGAACATGGTGGATCCTCTTCAGGCAAGTATTACCCAGTATTTCCCAGTATTACCTCGAACCCAAATGTTGAGTTTGCTTAATCCACTGCATCCTGTTTGTCTCCAGTCGCCAGTGTTGGTCAAGTTACTTGAAAAAAGTAATCAGTAACTAATTACTGATTACTTCCCCAAAAAGTAATCCCGTTACTTTACTGATTACTTTTTTCAAAAGTAATTAATTACTTAGTTACTTAGTTACTTTTTAAAAACACGATTTACAACCTGAATAGGTGATAAAGCGATAGAGCTTTCAGCCCAATTCTACTTTTTCTACATAATCCATCATACAAATTATAATCAAATGGAAAAGTCTCTTTTTAAAACTTGTTTTATTAGTTTTAATCTTTTAACTTCATGCATCAAGCAAAAATTTAATTATATGCAACATTCTCTTGACTTGAATAAATTAGTTTAACATTTAAACCTATTTTCTACACATTCCAGCACATAAAATAAAATATTTTTTGTGTTTACACTCACTCTTTCAAATAGATGCAAGTAAAACACAGCAGAAAATAAATAAAGTCAAAGACTCAGCGGTCCTGTTGCTCTATTTTCACCTGTAAAGCAGGACTGCGGTAGGCGGAGGTTTACCCTGGTGCAGGTATGCCGCGGTCAGTTGAAGAATCCGCGAGTTTCTCTGTGAGTTTCCCATTACATCATAGCACACTCGGTGCTTGCTTGGAAGTTCAGGTTTTTTTTTTGCTGTAAAAAGAAGTTTTCTTCCCATGCACGATGGACGCTAATGTTTTTGTCACTTTTTATGGAATCAAACTCAAAGTAAGGTCAGTACTTCCACGCTTTAATCGCTGCATGCTCATACTCTCTCCCACAATCGATATGTTATCCATTGTTGATCTGCAACACAGCTGTTGTCACTAACGGCCAGTGTTGGGACTAACGCGTTATTAAGTAACGCGTTACAGTAACTACGTTATTATTGTGGTAACGAGCACGGTAACTAGTTATTATGCCAAAACCAGGAACGCGTTACTCGTTACTGGGATTTAGATAGGGTCGTTACTCGTTACTTCGTGTGGTGGCTATCGCGGAGTTTCGACAGATTCAGTAACATTAGCAAGTGGTGGAGGCCAGCAGGTGGATGAAGGAAAGGGGACGCAGAAGGAAAAGAGACCCGAGGCGGCCGCCGGTCCAAGTGTGAACTGAACTTCAGGTAAGAAGTTATGACCTGCAGTCTCTCTGGGTCAGATATGAACCAAGTTTAGGTGGAGTTTATTTTCGTTATTCTGACTTTTTCCATACTGCGTGCTAGCTAGCATGACGGAGTTTCTATACAGCTGGGTGGTGCTATGAAGTTAATGATGTTGAACTTTATTTTGTTCATAAGTTATTAGAGTTGCCAACCGTCCCGTCTGGTATTCAGAGAAAATATTACGCGTTTCGTATTGAGGTGAAAAGGAACAGTTTGTCCCGTAATTCAGCTACAATGAAAAAGGCACAAAGCTGGAGTTATTCTGTCTTTGCTGCACAGCTGCCTCTTCTCTCATTCTCTCCCCTCCCTCTCCCGTTTCTACTTCAATCATGAAAACTGATCAATGATCAGCTGATCGTCTCTCTTGTTTGTTTATCGCCCACTTTGCGCCGAAAGAGGAAACCAGCGGATGTCGCGCTAAACAACAGCAGCACGTTTAAGCTTGATCAGCTGTTGTTAGAATTTATTTAATATTAATTTCTAGTATCAGCTGATGTTTGCTGGAGCCACAGCTGTAAAAAAAGCTGCTGGTCATGATATGGTTTGGTTATGTGGTGAGAGGGAAACATGAAGATGAAACCAGGAGATGTCCTTACTGGATCATCAGAGCTGTGATGGAGAAACAGGTTTACCTTTTAGGTGACATGAATGAGTTGAAGGGAAGTTATGAACTGTTTCTGAGAGACTAATAACCCCAGGATCCTTTTTTATGTAGCTGACAGCTGGTAACTGTGCAGGTGCGGATCTAGCAAAGTGTTGCCAGGGGGGCATGTAGGGCATTAACAGGGAATGGGGGGCACAAAGAAATACTTTTCTTTCTTATTCTCATTTAAAATGTCTAGCTTTTAAAAAATAATTATCTGAATCTTACAACAAACGATTGATAGATTGATGCATATATACCATCAAAACAGTGTACATCACTGTCACAACAGTGTTTGTTTTCATTCAAAGGCTTTATGATTTTTCCTATAATGGTGGGCCGGTCTCTAGTCAAAATGCCCGGGACAATTTATTTGTCCCAGTCCAGCCCTGTATGCAGCTCATCTGCAGTCTGGTGTTACCTACATCTTCCTATTCAGAAGGCAGAATTTCGAGTTCTGAGTACAATCGAAAGCACCACGACTGCAGTTTTTGTGTTGGATGTAAAAGGCGCACGTGCCGCTGTGACGTAGGCTAGAATCATGGCAGCAGTCAATGACGGTCCAGGCATGGGATTTCTTTCGTGGAAATATGCACATTATCTTTTCCTTTCTATTGGTAGGTGGCACAGTGCACTTGTGGCAAGTAAGCAAGCTAGAAGACTGGCAAAGTTATGGAAGCAACACATTAACAAGAGAATTCTGAGTAAAACCAAAGTTACTTTCCCTAGTAACTAGTTACTTTGAAAGTAACGAGTAACTTGAAGTAACTGAGTTACTTTTGAGAGAAGTAACTAGTAATGTAACTAAGTTACTATTTTAAAGTAACTTACCCAACACTGCTAACGGCGCACTCGCTTACGTCACTGTCGTGAGACATTCTTGAAAAAAATCACGGTTTTAGTAACGCAGTAACGCAGTGTTCCTACGGGAAAGTAACGGTAATCTAATTACCGTTTTTGCAATAGTAATCCCTTACTTTACTCGTTACTTGAAAAAAGTAATCAGATTACCGTGTTACTGCCCATCTCTGCCAGTCGCACAAGCAAACCAAGCTTCTTATGTTTTATGGCTCTCTTAAAGTTAAGATTAAGCTTCTATAATTTGTCATTGTGAAACATACTGTGATATTTATTAAAAACCACTTAAAAAATTAGTCTCCTTTAAGACTAAAGGAATAAAAAAAATAAATAAACTCAATACAGAAACCAAAACACATGAAAACAGAAAAACAAACTGTTGTCCAGGGCAGGAATAATGCGAATGAGTAAGGGAACTAACTAGAAATACAAACTCAATAAACTAAGCAGCAGCTTGAACCTAAATAAAAAGAAAGTAGTAAGAACTCAGTATTTAAAAAAATGAAACCAGTAGAAAGGTTGAAAGGAACAATGGCCCTTAGGAACGCACCAAAAGAAGCCAAGCCAATACAATTGATCATGTACTGTTAGTGCATCAGCAACAACAAAACTTAAGGTTTTGTTGTGTCTCTGCTTCCTGCACCAAAAATGGTGAAAGAGAAACATGAATTATGTCTCAGCTTTGATTTATGCTCTTTTATTTATAAACACCAACAATCATAGGACCCCAATTTGGTGCTTTTGCTTTGCCTGTGAGTGTAACAATGCTCTGATTGTTTTCTAAGATATTTAGAAAATGTGGCTTTCAGAAATGACAGCTTCTGATGTATAGTGTTTGTGAAAGCTGTGACATGCTCAGATAATCATTGGTTTTAATCAGGAAGTAACAGAGTTTGAGGAAATCCTGATAAAGACTTAGGCGCTGGTTCACTGCTAATTTTTGCTGTCAGCTTTGGCAATAAATTAGTTTGATGGTTAGTTTGAAAGCTGGCAATTATTCTTGGATGATTATGCTTTCAGAGACCAAAATTGTTACTAAAATACTTGACATCATTGTAAAGAACACCATCTTATTAGAAGACTTGTATATTTCACATTTATGCAGCTTTAATTTATAAAAGTGCTAAGGGTACTAACCAACTTCAAGTGCAGTCCAGTGGCACAAAGTTTTTTCAGTGTCAGTTCAGCTTTTTTGCTAAAGAAAAAGTGATGCGACATGTTCATGAGCATGTTTTTTAGAAACATAACAATGCGAGTGTGAATGAGAGGGGAAGGTTGCAAGAGTGAAGATACAAAGAGTGGTGGTAGTAAAGGTGGACAAGTTTACATCCACGTTTTTTCCTTACACATGTAACACAACATGAATCCTGAAGATGTTAAATTTGACAGCAAATTTTGATTTAGTTTTAGTCTTGACTAAAACATTTTTTTTTTTTTTTTTTTTACTATTTAGGCATCTAAATAATTTTAGTTTTGGTCAACTACATATCACATGAATATAGTAGACTAAATCTGAAGCTGATTCAGTGACTAAAACATAAAGCGTAAAAGTTTGTTTGTATTACCGATGCGAGTGGCTCCACACGGTTTACAAACCACTTAATAATTAATAAACCACTTTAATAATTTAACTATGGACAGATATCAAACATAATAAGATTTTCCCTGATAATGCATTATCAGGGATCGTAACCTCTAGTCCCTCATATGCATTTCACTTATGTTCTTCTTGTCTGCCGTGTCACAGGCTGTGAATTGTGAGAATCTGCAAAACGGTGAACTAGAGTTAGCTGTAAAAAACTAGAACCCACCGTTTGATGGAAGTTTTAGAAGTGGAGCAAGTGGTGCCAGGGGGTCAAGAGATGCAGGACCTGGTTCTAGAGTAAAAATTAAAATCTATCCCATCAAAATCAGTGTAAAGAATCAGCTTGAGGGGCCACGTTTTGATCCCAAGGTCAAAGCTATTCCCATCTCAGAGGGAGGAACCTTCTACAACAATGCCGAGGTTATTAGTAGCTATCCTGCAATAGATGAAGACACTGGAAAAGTAGCTGAGAATGTCAGGTCAGTGCTTAGATAAGAAACATGAACTATATTGTCATCTTCTCTTCCTATGTAAAATGATAACTGGCTTGTGGGCTCTTTCTGATGTAGGTATGCCAAAGTCTCAGACCCTGAAAACTGGCTGACTATTGACTCAAAGACAGCTGAGATCAAACTCAACAAGAGACCTGATAGGGAGTCTCCATACCTGATCAATGGGACATATTTTGCCAAAGTACTCTGCATTACAGAAGGTACAGAATGAAAGTGTCGTGGTCCTGAGTCTGGTGACTCAGTGTTTTGTGTTTCTTTATTATGATCTTGTTTATTCTAATTGTGTTTTCCATTAAGATTTGCCATCTGCTAGGTTTCTGTTCTGTCTGCCCTGGTCCCACTTTTCTGTGTTCCCTCTGTCTGTCCATTATGTTATTATGTCTGCTCATGAGTCTGCGTCTGTTAAGTTCTGTGTCTCGTCTGGATCTCTGTGTCTGTCATGTACTTCCTGTTTTACTTTGTAGGTCTGTACCTTATGTCAGTGCGTTCAGCTTTGTCCTATCCCTGTCACGTCAGTGTAATCTGCGTCAGCTGTGTCGCCCAGCTGTTTCCTCTTAGCTCTGTTCATCTCTGGTATTTAGTGTCTGCGTCTTCCCCTGCTCGTTATTGCGTCGTACCCTCACTTTCACTGTGTGTTCTGCTTGCCAGCCTGCCTGCCTGTTAAGTTTGTTCCGTATTCCCAGTTTAGTTAGTTTTTTGTTCCGTATCTTTCCAGCAATAAAGCTGAGTATTTTGAGTTAAGTTTGCCTCCGTGAGTTCTGCATTTTGGGTCCCTTCTTCTTGCCTGCCTGCACATAGTCATGATAGAAAGTCCTGGAACTTGTCTCTGAAGAAAGGAATGATCAGTGGAAATGAAGTTAAACTGGTGACTAATATATTAACATCTCTGTTTTCACATCACAGACATGCCTAGTAAAACAGCACTGGTACCATAGCCATCCAGGTTGAAGATTTGAATGACCACTGCCCCATCCTGACCAGTAATACCTATATTATATGCACCAGAGAGAATACTGTTATTCTGAATGCCAATGATGAGGATGCATATCCTAATGGACCTCCTTTTAAATTTGAGATCATCCCAGAAGGCACCAAAGGACAATGGAAAGTGGAGCATCTCAATGGTGAGGAGATGACTTCCAATCATTTAAAATATATCTAGTTAAAAAATACAATTTAATAAATAAATACGAAAAAAAAAGCATAGAAAATGAACCTTGAGCTAGTTGTGTCAACTTTGTTTTCATCTTTCAGAATTCATTTTATTACCGAGTAATAGGTCATGTTTTTAAACTAGCAGCAAGCTAGTCAAACTTGAGAAAGTTCAGAATCTGTCATAAATCAGAGAAATTTCAAATTTGCACTCAGTTGCAGACACATGAAAATAGGCAAAGTAAACTGAAAACAGATCTTCATTCTGGCTGATGAAAAGTCCAAAGTCACTTGAGTAATTAAACAAAATCACAAACTTGCTAGAAACATGCAGGAAAGGTTAACAGGTACTGGGACAAACACTGAGGGGGAGAACTTGTATTGTGCACTATACATACACGAGGATAAAAATCCATTTGCATTTTTGTTTTGTTTTTTTTATCAGCATTTTACTTGTATGTTTTGAGCTGTACTTTAAGAGTGGTGCACATTAATAATTCTGTACATGTTCCACATTTCTGTTTGATTTCTGACAGACACTGCAGCTATTTTGCGGGCTCAGGAGTCCGTGGGGCCTGGTATCTACATGGTGGAATTAGTGGTAAAAGATCAGCAGGGACATTTCTGTCCAGAACCACAAAAAATGACAGTTCAAATTTGCAGCTGTGAGGATGGAGTCATATGTGGAAACAATCAGCCAATCAAAGGAGCACGATTAGGATCTGGAGGGATTGGGACACTAGTACAGGGCCCATTGCTGGTGCTGCTATGTAAGTAAGATAACTTTAGTGGATAATTTTGATGAAGCAAAAATTTTAAGTGAGTTTTTGAAATTTCAGATCCACTGATTGGATTATACATTTAAATGTAAACGTGAGAGTCCATGCTTGCTTTTAAGTAATTAAAAGCAATCCTGGCATTCCTTTCAAATTTATAAAGAACCATTCTGAGACCAGAATATAAAAAATAATAATAAAATAATTATTTTTCAGTAATAGCTAAAATATAAACACTGGTGTCATTTCACTCTAACTCTAAAAATCTTAATGGAGTCAGTGTTAATCAAAGTCTTGTTTGAAGCATCAGTGCAGTCGTCTCCAAATTTTTGAAGGCTTAAGTTTGACTAAAACCTTTTTCTTTGCAGTTGGTCCTCTGCTGCTGATATCCTGTCACTGTAGACGTGCTGCAAGAGATTTGCCCACAACGAATACTGTCAAGGTTAAAAATCGAGCTGAGGCTCAACAAGAGGAATTGACGCTGGAATAAGTCTGCCTGACAATTTTCTTATACACTGTTAAACTCAGGTCAGTAATCTGAAGCTAACCTTGTGATGCTGAATTTTTTACAGTTTAATATAAAATTGAAATCCAGTTTGAGTTTTTCAGTTTTTAAAGGTATCTTTAAAAACATGACTCTGTTTGTGATTTTTTTAGAAGACTTTAGAAGACTTGTTTCGATATGACTATGAGTCTGGGGATTTTCTGCTGACGATGTTAGTGGAGGCAAGAAAATCCTTTAGAACAACAATGAGCTGACTCCTCTTTTTCAGTTTTAGCCCTTGATTCCTGTTTTTAATTTTTACCTATTATATTCAAGTTTGTGTTTCTGTTGAGGTTTTTCCTCTTCCAATGTTTTAATGTTTATTGTGCTTTATTTCTGTATTTTTTATTCCTGTTTTGATTTCTCTTATTATTCTGATAATATTTAGTTTCCTGTTGTTCATGGTTCATTGTTTCTAGTTTAAAGTTTATGTTTGAAAAGAGTAGTAGTAGTGACTGTCTTCACCATGTTTCTGTTTGTGCTTCCATGTGTCTTGTTTGTGTGTTTGGATCTTGGTCCTTTTGTGTTTCCTTGTCTTGCATATCATGTTAAGTTTTCTGTAACTGTCTTCTTTGGTTATTTCCATTTTACTTTGAAGGGATCTGTTTTCTTTCATGTATCACCCTGACACCCTCAGCATCAAGTTTAGTGAGTTTCCAACATGTTGTCCCCTTCACACAAACGGTCAAATGGAATATAAACTACACTTAAGAAGACACAAAACAAGGCTATACAACAGTATATCAGAACCAGCAGATGCCCTCAGTACAACGGCCACACAATGTGACTCATTATTCAGTTTATTAACTTGGTATTCACAGTTCTCATATATACACAACATGATGTTCAGCACAGTTAATTTATTCTACTTTCATCTATTGCATTCCCCTGCAATACTGGTCATCACTGGTTTTGTTTTCTTATATTAACTTCCATGACTATTCATGGATTTATTCTTAGACTACGACAGCAATTGGCCTACTACTCAATAGTCAATATCTCATAAAAGCAAATCTTTTAACTCCTAAACTATTGTTAGTGCAGCCTGAGTTTCATCCAGATTATCAAACAAACACACTCTGCTTTAATGTCAAGGCAAAAATCAAGACTGATTGTTGGTATTTGTTGATAATCATTAAGTAAAGCTGTGCATGTAGGTAAAGCTGATGTAACTAAAGAAAAAGGTGAAAAACAAATCCATGAAATAAAACTCCTATTTACTGCGCAAAAATAAATAAATAAATAAAATGTGATCAAACCAATGAATATCATCATGAATATGCTTTTTTTTGTAAAGTCTTATTATCCAATTATGTCAGGGCTCAATGGCCCGTGAAAAAGGATCGGACTTGCGCGCAGAACAAAAAGCAGAGGCTGAGTGCCTTTTAACAGAAATTTATTTTATTAGAGTCTTTGACAAAGAAAGCTAAGCTAAAAGTAAATGCAACAGCGAGCAATGACAAGGTAACATGAGAAAGGCCAGAACACAAGCTGAGTCAGGTCACAGGAATAGCAGGGTCAGGAATGGGGCGATGAAAGCTATAGCGGACAGCAACACTGAAACAAAGGAGATAATAATCAGAGTGGTCTGCGGTGTAGTGAATGAATCCAAGATTTCAAAGCTAAGAGGTTTTACATGGCGCAGGTGGAGATTAACTGGAGAAGGAAGTGAACTAGATCTGGGTGAGTACAGAGTGTGGGTGCGCAACGAGGCAGGCAGAGTTTTACCAGCAGCAGCAGCAGACCAGAATCCTGAGGTGTGACTACAACGAGAATTGGAAGATCTATCCAGGTGCCGACTAGAGAAAAGGAAGAGAGGGTTAAGCAAAACACACTGAGGAACACAAGACAAAAATGTGAGGCAGGGAACTGACTATTGTAAGCAGACAATCTGGTGAAGGTTCATTTTGAGCGCTGGTCATAAATACTGCTGGAGTATTTGCCACAGGTGAGGAGCAGGGAGGAGTGAGGAGGACTTCACCCAGGGGAGGAGAGCCGATGCTGTGGAAAATTACTCAGACTCACCCAGATCAGTAAGCTCTTCTTCAGTTATACTTTAACTACACAACCACTATTACAACAATATCAGAACATTTATTCACTTTGGCTGTGGTGAATCAGCATTTCTTCCAGTTCTACAAACATATCACTTGAATCATAAAATACAATGTACTGTAAATTAACCATTCATATAAAGCCTGTGGCGTAATCTATATTGATTGTATATGCATGCGTCACTAGGTGGCAGTACTTGCCCACAAAATAGAAAATGGTTTGGCATGGAAAACACGAAGAGCGTTGTTAAAAATATGTTGCTCGCTTGAGCAGGAGTCTTCATTCAAGAACCAACACAACAAAGCCCATTACTGAACCAAAGACAGACTGAAAGTGTCCATAAACCTGATTAACATACTGTCACAAACATGGTTTAGGCTTCATGAGCATAGCTATTATAATTGAAACTCACTTTACCCACTGGCAACATCATGAGCTGTTTATTAGTAGGATTTATTCTGCAGCACTTGCCTCTACAGCGGTTTGCATTGCTCCTGAGCACTATGAGCCAGTTAGTGGCATGGAATAGTACATATAAATAACCACTGTATCAGTGATGAAAAACCGGTTGGCAGATAAGTGCCATTATCTGCTGGAGGTTTCTTTCTGCTAAAAGGGAGCTTTTCCTTCCCACTTCCCACAAAGTGGGAATATGATTGTTGGGGTTCTTCTTTGTATTATTATATGGTCTTTCTCTTACAATATAAAGCGCCTTGAGGCAACTGCTGTTGTGATTTGGCTCTATATAAATAAAATTAATGGAAATTGAATTGAAAAAATGTAATTAAAGACGTAATATAAAAAATACTGAGATGTTCAATATTTCTTTAAACTTATTTAACATAAAAGTCCCCACAACCTACAAGTTGTCTTTCTATCCTTTTGAGTTTTTAACTATGATTATAATCCATGTTTTTCTCTTAAACACACATTTCCAGCCTCTAAAATCTGCACATGCACAAACCATCTCAGTCTCGCCTCTTCGGGTCAGGTTTGCTTTGCTAATGCTTCGCGCCGCAAACTGCTTCTCCAATACTTGCGACACACAATTTGCTCTCAATTGCGCTATTCAATGTTGGTAGGGGGGGTGGGGGGCAGGTCTTATTTTATTTTTTATTTTTTTGCTTCATATGGTAGCCATTATTGCTGCATTGCAGAATGCAGATATTTAAGATATCAGAGTGAGATATTCGTGGTATTTCTCCGCTCCTGTCAGTTTATTTGGAATGCCAGATGACGATGTGATCAAAATGTACAGATTTTCAAGCCTGTAGCGGTCCTAGCCCACCCCCACCCACACATAAAACATATTAAGGATTGTACATTGACATATTTTATTGTAAGAACTGAACCATACTGAATTTAACAAGAGAAACAAACACACACACACACACACACACACACACACACACACACACACACACACACATATATATATATGAAGAGAGAGAGTATTCATAGTATGCAAACGGCTAACAAACAGCCATCACAATGAGAACTGCACAAATCAACAACTGACAATGATTAATTAATATTGTGCTGAACACAGTCCAAAAGATTCAATAAGCTACATCAGTGTCTACTGTTTAACAAACGTTCTAACAAACATAAACTGAAGTTTTCACTATCCCTATTAATGAATGTTATCTTGTTGTATCTGTTGTGTCCACTGCTATCTTCTATGCTGTTGCATGCTGGGGCAGCAGGTTGAGGGTCATAGATGCCAACAGACTAAATAAACTGATCCACAAGGCCAGTAATGGTGTGGGGATGGCGAGAGTGAGATTGCCAAAAAGCACCACTGAACGACACAGGAAATCATTCCTGCCTGTGGCCATCTCCCTGTACAACTCCATCTAACACACTGTAATAGTTACACCCTTTTTATACACGCTCTTTTCTACTCTGTAATATTCTTGTCCATTTTCTCAATATTTCTTTATAATCACCTCCGTTAATCCTTGATATTCATAACTGAGTGATCTGTATACATTAGTGCTATTTCTTAAATGTGTCAAATCTGTAACATACTGTATTGTTTGGAGTTTAGTCTGTTACTGTTATTTTTACAATTTCTTCTTGGAGCAACTGTGACCCACATAATTTCCTTAGGGATTAATAAAGTATTCTGATTCTGATTGTTTCAGGATGACCCTCCATTATGAGACATCTGCTTACCTGTATCTTTTGCTCTTTTCTCCTCCTCTTCTTTTCTCTTTTTTCTAAACTGAGCACCTGATGGCTTTGAACTTTTCTTGTCCATCTTCCATTTGTTTTTTTGCACTACAGTATGAACACTCATCCCCCAACCGGAGGATCACCACAACATAACCTAAAGTTCACAGATTCACTTTGTCTAAGGTGTATTTCTGGGATTTCACATAACCCAGGATTCAAATCATGAATTAATAATGGGCTTGGATTTACAATATTAATGAATGAAATGAATGAATGAAATGTGCTCTATTTGGAAGCAGCCAATTTTAAATTATAAATTTTAAATTGTTATTGATCCCTTTACCCCTAGTCATAAAGTATATATTTATTTTCTTACTCTTCTTATTTTTATTGTTTGTTTACTTGCACTGTTGTAATTGGAGCCTCGTCGTTTCATCTGTCTATATACTGGACTGTATTTAGCGGAGATGACAATAAGGTTTACTTTGACTTCAGCAGTGAGCAGGCGCACCGAGGGCTCTCGCGCTCACTTTTCGCGTATACAGGGAGTGCAGAATTATTAGGCAAATGAGTATTTTGTCCACATCATCCTCTTCATGCATGTTGTCTTACTCCAAGCTGTATAGGCTCGAAAGCCTACTACCAATTAAGCATATTAGGTGATGGGCATCTCTGTAATGAGAAGGGGTGTGGTCTAATGACATCAACACCCTATATCAGGTGTGCATAATTATTAGGCAACTTCCTTTCCTTTGGCAAAATGGGTCAAAAGAAGGACTTGACAGGCTCAGAAAAGTCAAAAATAGTGAGATATCTTGCAGAGGGATGCAGCAGTCTCAAAATTGCAAAGCTTCTGAAGCGTGATCATCGACCAATCAAGCGTTTCATTCAAAATAGTCAACAGGGTCGCAAGAAGCGTGTGGAAAAACCAAGGCGCAAAATAACTGCCCATGAACTGAGAAAAGTCAAGCGTGCAGCTGCCAAGATGCCACTTGCCACCAGTTTGGCCATATTTCAGAGCTGCAACATCACTGGAGTGCCCAAAAGCACAAGGTGTGCAATACTCAGAGACATGGCCAAGGTAAGAAAGGCTGAAAGACGACCACCACTGAACAAGACACACAAGCTGAAACGTCAAGACTGGGCCAAGAAATATCTCAAGACTGGTTTTTCTAAGGTTTATGGACTGATGAAATGAGAGTGAGTCTTGATGGGCCAGATGGATGGGCCCGTGGCTGGATTGGTAAAGGGCAGAGAGCTCCAGTCCGACTCAGACGCCAGCAAGGTGGAGATGGAGTACTGGTTTGGGCTGGTATCATCAAAGATGAGCTTGTGGGGCATTTTCGGGTTGAGGATGGAGTCAAGCTCAACTCCCAGTCCTACTGCCAGTTTCTGGAAGACACCTTCTTCAAGCAGTGGTACAGGAAGAAGTCTGCATCCTTCAAGAAAAACATGATTTTCATGCAGGACAATGCTCCATCACACGCGTCCAAGTACTCCACAGCGTGGCTGGCAAGAAAGGGTATAAAAGAAGAAAAACTAATGACATGGCCACCTTGTTCACCTGATCTGAACCCCATTGAGAACCTGTGGTCCATCATCAAATGTGAGATTTACAAGGAGGGAAAACAGTACACCTCTCTGAACAGTGTCTGGGAGGCTGTGGTTGCTGCTGCACGCAATGTTGATGGTGAACAGATCAAAACACTGACAGAATCCATGGATGGCAGGCTTTTGAGTGTCCTTGCAAAGAAAGGTGGTTATATTGGTCGCTGATTTGTTTTTGTTTTGCTTTTGAATGTCAGAAATGTATATTTGTGAATGTGGAGATGTTATATTGGTTTCACTGGTAAAAATAAATAATTGAAATGGGTATATATTTGTTTTTTGTTCAGTTGCCTAATAATTATGCACAGTAATAGTCACCTGCACACACAGATATCCCCCTAAAATTGTCATGGTCCTGGGCCATGTGGGCCCAGTATTCTTAGTTTTCATGTATTTTTGTATTTTGTTCCTTATTTAGGCCATGTTTTCTGAGTTGCCCTGTTGTGTTGTTCCCTAAGTGTTTTCCCTTCATGGCTCTCTCCCCCCTGTGTGCCCTCTATGTATTTATGAGCCCTCGTCTCCCTTTGTGGTTGTTTCATGTTTCCCCAGCCTGTTACGTCTGTGTTTTCCCCGTGCTCTCTCTCCTCCTGTCTGAACCTCTGTGCCTGTACATGTCATGTTCAGTTCACCCCGCCCTGTCTCGTTATGATTATCAGTGTCACCTGTGTTCCCCGTGTGTGCCCACTTTCCTCGTTTACCCTCTGTGTATTTCTGTCTGAGTCTCCCTCTGTTCGGCGTCGCGTTCTCCCTCATGTTGTGTGTAATTCTCCCCGTGGTTCGGTTCCCTTGTACAGTTCATGCTTTAGTTTTCCCAGTTTTAGTTTATTTGTATTGCCTCCCGTGGCCAGCAATAAAGCTGTGTTTTTGAGTTTATCCCCGTGTCTGCGAATCTGCATCTTGGGTCCTTCCCCTGCCTGCCACACAACGTATCATGACAGAAGAACGCGACCACAACATGGACCCAGCAGTTCACAACCCCTCCGCGGACCTCCAGTACGATCTGACCATGTCAGACCCAGCGGACAGTCCGGACGAGATTGGGGAGGAGCTGCAACGGCTCTGCCGGCTCATGACGCGCATCTGTGGGTGCACGGACCCCAGAGTGGTGTCCACCGGGTTGGCGGCCATTGACGCAATCCTTCAGCAAGCGCCACAGCTCCGGCGGTTTCCCCAGCTTTTTGAGGCGTTCGACTCTCTGGCCCCCCTGAAGGAGGAGCTTCGCGCCCGCACGCTGGCCCAGAGGGTGTTAAACGCCGCCTCCGCACCTACGACTCCGACCCGCAAACGGTTGTCGTTGCCGCTGCCTCGCGAGCCGGAGGCAGTCAGAGTAGGGACTCTGAGGCTCACCGCTGCACCGCCATCAACTCACAGTTCGTCTCCGCCACTGTCAAGCTACATAGCCCAGCGCACCGAGATGGTGGAGGCCACAGATTTCGACGACGATGAGCGACAGCAGGTATTGCTAGCTTTACGGGAGGACGAGCTTCGTTGGAAGCCCTGGCTCATTTCAGAGGAGGAACTCACACCTGTTGCACCGCCTCGGACCAGCCGCTCGCCCTCCCCACACTGCTCAGACTTTACTTCGCCTGCCTCTTTTCTGGCAAGGATGTGGGCGGACGACGAGGAGATCGCCGCCACATCACCCTCTGCTTCGGTGGCTCCAGCATCCATCGTACACACTTCCAGAAAGAACCGGCGTCAGCGCCGCCGTCGCGCACTGCTACGTCCTGTCTCGCCCTCCACGAAGCGTCCCGCGGACGCTGTGGGGGTCCTGGCCGTCGATCACGAGGGGCAGCAGCACGCCGCAGGCGCACAGCTAGTGGAAGAGTTCGGGAGGGAGCCGTGGCTCGCTCCTGATCATGACGAGCGCTCTTTCCGGGGGACTCGACTGGCTCTTGGGGGTCCCCGGAGTTGCCAGGGACTTCCACCGCTCACCCCGCCCGCTTCCACGGATAGAAGGAAGCGGCACTCTCGCCGCCGGCACCCTGAGCCTGCCATTTCTCGGACAGTTTTTTCTGAGCCTGCTCCTTTTCCTGCTCGTGTTTCTCCTCCCAGGTCAGTTCAGTTAGCTCCCTCGCAGCCACCCTCAGTTCAGTTAGCTCCCTCGCAGCCACCCTCAGTTCAGTTAGCTCCCTCGCAGCCACCCTCAGTTCAGTTAGCTCCCTCGCAGCCACCCTCAGTTCAGTCTCCAGTAGCTCCAGGGCCGCCTGTAGCGCAGGCCCCAGTAGCTCCAGTGCCGCCTGTAGCGCAGGCCCCAGTAGCTCCAGTGCCGCCTGTAGCGCAGGCCCCAGTAGCTCCAGTGCCGCCTGTAGCGCAGGCCCCAGTAGCTCCAGTGCCGCCTGTAGCGCAGGCCCCAGTAGCTCCAGTGCCGCCTGTAGCGCAGGCCCCAGTAGCTCCTGTAGCCCAGTCCCCGATAGCAGTACGGTCCGCTGGTCAGCTTAACATCCAGCCAGGGGTCTCAAATCTCTCTGGCTCTGCATCAGCTCCTGCTGGGAGCTTGTATGAGCTCATCCAGGACTCCGCGGCTCCCACGCCGCCATCTACCTCGTCAGCTGGAGGGTCCGAGGGGCCCGTTCAGCCTCCTGTTTCCGCTGGAGGGTCCGAGGGGCCCGTTCAGCAACCTTCCTCGTCAGCTGGGGGTTCAGGAGAACCGCACCAGCCTCATGCCATGTCAGCTGGAGGGTCCGAGGGGCCCGTTCAGCCTCCTGTCTCCGCTGGAGGGTCCGAGGGGCCCGTTCAGCAACCTTCCTCGTCAGCTGGGGGTTCAGGAGAACCGCACCAGCCTCATGCCACGTCAGCTGGAGGGTCCGAGGGGCCCGTTCAGCCTCCTGTCTCAGCTGGAGGGCCCGAGGAGCCCGTCCAGCACCATGCCACATCAGCTGGAGGGCCCGAGGAGCCCATCCAGCCACCTTCTGCTACGCCTGGTCCAGCCTGTGCTTCGTCAGCTGCAGCTCCAGCCTGTGCTTCGTCAGCTGCAGCTCCAGCCTGTGCTTCGTCAGCTGCAGCCTCAGAGCCTTCGTCCGCTGCAGCCTCAGAGCCTTCGTCCGCTGCAGCCTCAGAGCGTTCGTCCGCTGCAGCCTCAGAGCCTTCGTCCGCTGCAGCCTCAGCCTGTGCTTCGCCTGGTCCCGCCTCGACTGGTCCTGTGCCCACCGGGCCTCGGCCAGTACGCCTGACACTGGAGAGCCGCCGCCGCTGCCTTGCGCGCGGCCGGCCCCCTGAACTGCTCCGTCGTCTCCTTCGCCGCCGCCGCTGCCTTCCGCGCGGCCGGCCTCCTGAACTGCTCCGTCGTCTCCTTCGCCGCCGCCGCTGCCTTCCGCGCGGCCGGCCTCCGGACCAGCTCTGCCACCTGTGCCACCCGCCTGGTCGGCCCCCCGACCGTGTGACCCGTGAACTCTGGTGCCTGTGGGCTCTGGGTCGGCCCCCTGAACTTTATTTTGACTATGGTCATGTGCTCCCGTGTTTTCTGTTGTTTATTTTGTTTCCCGTTCTGGTCCCTCCGTCCTGGTCCCCCGCCTCCCGCCCTGGGTGGGTTGTTTTCTGTTTTTGTTTTTGTTTCTCGGGTTTGGGCTGTCGGGAGCCAGCCCTTTAGGGGGGGGGGGGGTGGTGTCATGGTCCTGGGCCATGTGGGCCCAGTATTCTTAGTTTTCATGTATTTTTGTATTTTGTTCCTTATTTAGGCCATGTTTTCTGAGTTGCCCTGTTGTGTTGTTCCCTAAGTGTTTTCCCTTCATGGCTCTCTCCCCCCTGTGTGCCCTCTATGTATTTATGAGCCCTCGTCTCCCTTTGTGGTTGTTTCATGTTTCCCCAGCCTGTTACGTCTGTGTTTTCCCCGTGCTCTCTCTCCTCCTGTCTGAACCTCTGTGCCTGTACATGTCATGTTCAGTTCACCCCGCCCTGTCTCGTTATGATTATCAGTGTCACCTGTGTTCCCCGTGTGTGCCCACTTTCCTCGTTTACCCTCTGTGTATTTCTGTCTGAGTCTCCCTCTGTTCGGCGTCGCGTTCTCCCTCATGTTGTGTGTAATTCTCCCCGTGGTTCGGTTCCCTTGTACAGTTCATGCTTTAGTTTTCCCAGTTTTAGTTTATTTGTATTGCCTCCCGTGGCCAGCAATAAAGCTGTGTTTTTGAGTTTATCCCCGTGTCTGCGAATCTGCATCTTGGGTCCTTCCCCTGCCTGCCACACAACGTATCATGACAAAAATAGCTAAAACTAAAAACAAACTAAAAACTACTTCCAAAAACATTCAGCTTTGATATTAATGAGTTTTTTGGGTTCATTGAGAACATGGTTGTTGTTCAATAATAAAATTATTCCTCAAAAATACAACTTGCCTAATAATTCTGCACTCCCTGTAGTAGGGTGACCATATTTTGATTTCCAAAAAAAGAGGACACTTGGCTCAGTCATGCAGAACTTGCTTAAAGAAACAAAAAATCAGCCCGGCCATTTTGACTAGTCAACAGGGTCGCAAGAAGCGTGTGGAAAAACCAAGGCGCAAAATAACTGCCCATGAACTGAGAAAAGTCAAGCGTGCAGCTGCCAAGATGCCACTTGCCACCAGTTTGGCCATATTTCAGAGCTGCAACATCACTGGAGTGCCCAAAAGCACAAGGTGTGCAATACTCAGAGACATGGCCAAGGTAAGAAAGGCTGAAAGACGACCACCACTGAACAAGACACACAAGCTGAAACGTCAAGACTGGGCCAAGAAATATCTCAAGACTGGTTTTTCTAAGGTTTATGGACTGATGAAATGAGAGTGAGTCTTGATGGGCCAGATGGATGGGCCCGTGGCTGGATTGGTAAAGGGCAGAGAGCTCCAGTCCGACTCAGACGCCAGCAAGGTGGAGATGGAGTACTGGTTTGGGCTGGTATCATCAAAGATGAGCTTGTGGGGCATTTTCGGGTTGAGGATGGAGTCAAGCTCAACTCCCAGTCCTACTGCCAGTTTCTGGAAGACACCTTCTTCAAGCAGTGGTACAGGAAGAAGTCTGCATCCTTCAAGAAAAACATGATTTTCATGCAGGACAATGCTCCATCACACGCGTCCAAGTACTCCACAGCGTGGCTGGCAAGAAAGGGTATAAAAGAAGAAAAACTAATGACATGGCCACCTTGTTCACCTGATCTGAACCCCATTGAGAACCTGTGGTCCATCATCAAATGTGAGATTTACAAGGAGGGAAAACAGTACACCTCTCTGAACAGTGTCTGGGAGGCTGTGGTTGCTGCTGCACGCAATGTTGATGGTGAACAGATCAAAACACTGACAGAATCCATGGATGGCAGGCTTTTGAGTGTCCTTGCAAAGAAAGGTGGTTATATTGGTCGCTGATTTGTTTTTGTTTTGCTTTTGAATGTCAGAAATGTATATTTGTGAATGTGGAGATGTTATATTGGTTTCACTGGTAAAAATAAATAATTGAAATGGGTATATATTTGTTTTTTGTTCAGTTGCCTAATAATTATGCACAGTAATAGTCACCTGCACACACAGATATCCCCCTAAAATTGTCATGGTCCTGGGCCATGTGGGCCCAGTATTCTTAGTTTTCATGTATTTTTGTATTTTGTTCCTTATTTAGGCCATGTTTTCTGAGTTGCCCTGTTGTGTTGTTCCCTAAGTGTTTTCCCTTCATGGCTCTCTCCCCCCTGTGTGCCCTCTATGTATTTATGAGCCCTCGTCTCCCTTTGTGGTTGTTTCATGTTTCCCCAGCCTGTTACGTCTGTGTTTTCCCCGTGCTCTCTCTCCTCCTGTCTGAACCTCTGTGCCTGTACATGTCATGTTCAGTTCACCCCGCCCTGTCTCGTTATGATTATCAGTGTCACCTGTGTTCCCCGTGTGTGCCCACTTTCCTCGTTTACCCTCTGTGTATTTCTGTCTGAGTCTCCCTCTGTTCGGCGTCGCGTTCTCCCTCATGTTGTGTGTAATTCTCCCCGTGGTTCGGTTCCCTTGTACAGTTCATGCTTTAGTTTTCCCAGTTTTAGTTTATTTGTATTGCCTCCCGTGGCCAGCAATAAAGCTGTGTTTTTGAGTTTATCCCCGTGTCTGCGAATCTGCATCTTGGGTCCTTCCCCTGCCTGCCACACAACGTATCATGACAAAAATAGCTAAAACTAAAAACAAACTAAAAACTACTTCCAAAAACATTCAGCTTTGATATTAATGAGTTTTTTGGGTTCATTGAGAACATGGTTGTTGTTCAATAATAAAATTATTCCTCAAAAATACAACTTGCCTAATAATTCTGCACTCCCTGTAGTAGGGTGACCATATTTTGATTTCCAAAAAAAGAGGACACTTGGCTCAGTCATGCAGAACTTGCTTAAAGAAACAAAAAATCAGCCCGGCCATTTTGACTAGTCAACAGGGTCGCAAGAAGCGTGTGGAAAAACCAAGGCGCAAAATAACTGCCCATGAACTGAGAAAAGTCAAGCGTGCAGCTGCCAAGATGCCACTTGCCACCAGTTTGGCCATATTTCAGAGCTGCAACATCACTGGAGTGCCCAAAAGCACAAGGTGTGCAATACTCAGAGACATGGCCAAGGTAAGAAAGGCTGAAAGACGACCACCACTGAACAAGACACACAAGCTGAAACGTCAAGACTGGGCCAAGAAATATCTCAAGACTGGTTTTTCTAAGGTTTATGGACTGATGAAATGAGAGTGAGTCTTGATGGGCCAGATGGATGGGCCCGTGGCTGGATTGGTAAAGGGCAGAGAGCTCCAGTCCGACTCAGACGCCAGCAAGGTGGAGATGGAGTACTGGTTTGGGCTGGTATCATCAAAGATGAGCTTGTGGGGCATTTTCGGGTTGAGGATGGAGTCAAGCTCAACTCCCAGTCCTACTGCCAGTTTCTGGAAGACACCTTCTTCAAGCAGTGGTACAGGAAGAAGTCTGCATCCTTCAAGAAAAACATGATTTTCATGCAGGACAATGCTCCATCACACGCGTCCAAGTACTCCACAGCGTGGCTGGCAAGAAAGGGTATAAAAGAAGAAAAACTAATGACATGGCCACCTTGTTCACCTGATCTGAACCCCATTGAGAACCTGTGGTCCATCATCAAATGTGAGATTTACAAGGAGGGAAAACAGTACACCTCTCTGAACAGTGTCTGGGAGGCTGTGGTTGCTGCTGCACGCAATGTTGATGGTGAACAGATCAAAACACTGACAGAATCCATGGATGGCAGGCTTTTGAGTGTCCTTGCAAAGAAAGGTGGTTATATTGGTCGCTGATTTGTTTTTGTTTTGCTTTTGAATGTCAGAAATGTATATTTGTGAATGTGGAGATGTTATATTGGTTTCACTGGTAAAAATAAATAATTGAAATGGGTATATATTTGTTTTTTGTTCAGTTGCCTAATAATTATGCACAGTAATAGTCACCTGCACACACAGATATCCCCCTAAAATTGTCATGGTCCTGGGCCATGTGGGCCCAGTATTCTTAGTTTTCATGTATTTTTGTATTTTGTTCCTTATTTAGGCCATGTTTTCTGAGTTGCCCTGTTGTGTTGTTCCCTAAGTGTTTTCCCTTCATGGCTCTCTCCCCCCTGTGTGCCCTCTATGTATTTATGAGCCCTCGTCTCCCTTTGTGGTTGTTTCATGTTTCCCCAGCCTGTTACGTCTGTGTTTTCCCCGTGCTCTCTCTCCTCCTGTCTGAACCTCTGTGCCTGTACATGTCATGTTCAGTTCACCCCGCCCTGTCTCGTTATGATTATCAGTGTCACCTGTGTTCCCCGTGTGTGCCCACTTTCCTCGTTTACCCTCTGTGTATTTCTGTCTGAGTCTCCCTCTGTTCGGCGTCGCGTTCTCCCTCATGTTGTGTGTAATTCTCCCCGTGGTTCGGTTCCCTTGTACAGTTCATGCTTTAGTTTTCCCAGTTTTAGTTTATTTGTATTGCCTCCCGTGGCCAGCAATAAAGCTGTGTTTTTGAGTTTATCCCCGTGTCTGCGAATCTGCATCTTGGGTCCTTCCCCTGCCTGCCACACAACGTATCATGACAAAAATAGCTAAAACTAAAAACAAACTAAAAACTACTTCCAAAAACATTCAGCTTTGATATTAATGAGTTTTTTGGGTTCATTGAGAACATGGTTGTTGTTCAATAATAAAATTATTCCTCAAAAATACAACTTGCCTAATAATTCTGCACTCCCTGTAGTAGGGTGACCATATTTTGATTTCCAAAAAAAGAGGACACTTGGCTCAGTCATGCAGAACTTGCTTAAAGAAACAAAAAATCAGCCCGGCCATTTTGACTAGAGACCGGCCCCCCAGGAAAAAACATAAAGTCTTTGAATGAAAACAAACGCTGTTGTGACAGTGATGTACAGTCTTGTTGGTATATGTATGATGTCTATACATTTTACATCAGATAAAAACTGGTTGTAAGATTCATATAATTATTTATTAAAAGCGAGACATTTTAAATGTCATTTTAAATGTCTCACATGAGTACGAGCAACTTTTTGTTGCCGATGCCCATGATGCAGCCCCCACCACGATGCCGCCCTGGGCAACCGCCCATGTCGCCCCTTTAAAAAAACGCTACTGGATCTCACTAAGTGTGCCCTCCTGTAAGGGTGTGTGTGTGTGTGTGTGTCTCCTCCTCGTTTAGCACTAATCCTCATTTCAAGCAGCTCAGTCATCCATGCAAGAAGTCACGCTACAGTTTCTTTGATCCGGATTGTTTCCTCCAGCCATGATTCGGGTTTCTGCACCGATGTTTGTGCTGCTGCTGTTTGTAGTGAGTCCTCTTATGTTCTTCTGAGCTGCTGCACACTGGCGTGGAGTTTTAACACGTTTGTGGAGGTTCTTTTTTTTTTTTTTTAGCACTCATAGCTGTATACATAGCTTCTTTAACATAGTTGCTGTAACCTCCTTTTAACTTATTAATATTTAGTTAACAAATGACTCTTTGTTAACACTTTAATTTTGTGGAGCCGTTGTAAAATTCCGTCATTGAGTAAACCGAGTTAGGTCGAGTTTTCACTTGCTATGTTTCGATGGCCTGCTCTGCTCCTGACTCTCAGGGGTCAAACCCTGCTCGATCTGCACTCCATAACAATAATATTATTTAAACTACTTTTTTCTAATCCACATATAACAGCTGTATGTTGGTTTTCACAGGCCACTGAACTGAGTGGTGTAGTTAACAGTGTAGTTAAGACTAACTAACACCTCAGAACAAAAGCTGTTTTTCTGTTTCTGTGAGAATGTGTACTAGTACTTTAAAGACTGCAGTAACTGAAGCTGCAACAGCTCACTCGCTGCAACTTTTAGAGAAAAAATAAAATTGTTCACGAGCTGGTTGAAACAATAATTCAGGCCAGTATTTTAACATTGTGGGACTATGTCAGGTTTTAATTGAAATAGTATTAATTACAAAAAGAATTAATAGATTAGGATAGAATAGAAGATATTAATATTTCTGGATGTCTACTACAGGTAATGAATAAATGAACAATGCGGTCAGCATGTCTGAACCTGTTTGTTCAAGGTCTGCTGTAGTCAAATTTTCAAGCAGTGTTTTAAATTCAAGCATGAAGCTAAATTATTTAACTAAAAATACACTAACTTTGTGTGTTTAGTGCTTTTCACTAACTTGCCCTTTGAAGTCATCATGACGTCAACATTCAGCTCTATTTCTTTGAATGTCCATTACATTGACCGACTGTCTCAAATTATGTGGAGAAAAGCAGGTGAGGAATGAATTCCTTACAAAAGAGGAAGTGGGGACAGGCTGTATGCAAACATTCATGTTGATCTTTGATGTGCAGACCTGCAACCGACTTTTGAGCTATCATCAATAAAACCAGTTTTTCATGCTCTGCTTACAGTCAGCATACATGACTGTTAACCTGTTATTAAATTTTAGGTGACACTTAAATAAAGCAGTCACTGCTTGCCTTGCTTGTCCTGACCAAATGTCTTTGATTAAAACACTTGCTGATCGTTAAAGGTAGTGAATTGTGATTATGTTCCTGTCACGACGTTTTTGAAAAATGCTGCTGGCATCATATTTAAAAGGAATTCATCTAATAATGAATAAGAAAACTGAAAAGAAAAAAAAAGATTTCTCCCATGATGAGAGATAATTAATAAACCAGTTAACTGTATGTAGCTGAGATTCCGTTAAGAAATTCTTCATACAAACATCTGTTTTGTTACAGCTGCAGGCTGTCGCTGTGCTGATGGCCAACTCTGAAGACAGGTCACTTAAAAAGCGAAGAATGTGCATTTTCCCTCAGATCCTGATGGAAAATAGAGATTACACTAATTTAGACTACATTGACAAAGTAAGTTACTGTTTCCCAACTTTAATTTTTTGACTAACTAAGCAGCTCATTGTAGTAAGTAATTACCATATTGTACTATATATGAAAAAAGTCATTTTGAAGTTCTTCTTCTTCTCTGCGCCCTTCCTAAATGACCGAGCTCCTCGCTCTATATCTAAGAGAGAGTCTAGATACCCTATAGGGGACGGTCATTTCAGTTCCTTGTATCAACAAGTGCCTTCTTTGTGTCAGGTTTCAGAGCTCAGCTGGCCATAGGTGAGATTTGTGAAACTGCAATAATAATTGGAAAATGTGGTGTGCCATTTTTTCTTTTCTTTTTTTTTCTAGTTAGCTGCCATGAACTGATTGACTGTACTAACTTTTTGATTTTCAAAAACAAATAATGTTTAATAGCCATTAGATGGACAAATAGATGGTGGTCTACCAACCCTGAAGCATTTATCTATGTGCTATTCTGTGTGTTTCAGGTTTACTCAGAATATGAAAATGTTACATACTCCCTGACAGGTGTTGGGGCAGACAAGTACCCCTTCAATGTGTTTGTGAGCGACCCTCATACTGGAGACATCCGTTTGACCCAAGTTCTCGACAGGGAATTCATCCCCTATTATTATGTTAGTGATTCTCTTCTATTGTACCTTGTTATTGCATTCATAAGATTTAACACTTTTTCCTTCATGTGTTAAATGTGTGAAATCCTAAATATGTATTACATTCAATACATTGTTTTTATTCTGATGACACGATAAAAAAAACAAAAAACAGGATAGGGTCAAGTTATATTGAAATGTTAAAAGGTAAAGTTCACTATGCCATCACAATATTCTGCAATTTTTTAACTGACCATTGATCCACTCCATAACTTGTCTCATGTGTCTCATATATGACCATATCTCACATTTAGTCTCATAGTTGGTTTCACTAATATTTGATGCTCACCAAAGCAGCTCCTTCAAAGTCTACATACACTACATTTGTTCTATGAGTCTGAAAAGACATGGATATAAACAGTGTTGGGTAAGTTACTTTAAAAAAGTAATTAATTACTAATTACTTAGTCAATATTGTATTTAAAATACTTATCTAATTACTGTGTCAGAGAAGTAACTTAATTATTAAATAAGTAATTTAACTAAATGCTTCTTAAAATCCCTATAAACCTTGAGTGGACAAACAATAGAAACTAAACTCTTTAAATAATAAATAATTTTTTTAAAGACGGTGACTCTACAGTACGCAGCGGTAGCATCTCTTCCACAATGTAGCCTGCAATCATTTTTTTAAGCTCACCTTCAGACGCTTTCTGTGCTGCTGAAGTAAAATCAAGTTTTGCCTGCTTAGCAGGAGTTGCCGCGGTGTTATCCATGGATGATGAACAAGGATCACTCAGAAGTGTTCGTCTATGCTCTCATGTCAGGCGCTTCAGTAGATTACTCATGCTATTAACAGCGGCCGATAGTTTTTTCTCCCCAGGACATAGCTTACATATTACTGTAATGTTCTTGTCTGCTTGTTTCAGAAAAGTGAAGAGACGGGAATATGTCCATTTCATAAAACAGCCACACGCTTCAGCCGAGTCCGACATCTTCCGCTTTAGAATACGACTATGCAGCAAACTGGCGCGAAATGACGTGCAGCTGCACTACAGCAATGTTAAAGCGGCAGAGTTTACTTCTACGTTTAGAAGATAAATTATTGAAATTAAATAATGATATTCAGCGAGTTTAATTATTTTACAATGTAACGCAAGTACATTGTAAGTAACTGTAATTAAAATACCTTAAAATGAACAGTAATTAGTTACTCTACTTTTTCAGTGGAAAAGTAATTTAATTACAGTAACGCGTTACTTAGTAGCGCATTACACCCAACACTGGATATAAACTGCAGTTTCGCTGGTGGTAGAAACCCCTACTACAGACACTTTTTTGTTTTAGGTTATGATAGGATAGATGAGAAAGACAAGATAGTTTAAGTTGTTTTCTTCCACGTTTCAGCTAACGCTTGTAATTAAGTTCGCTAATGGCACAATTGCAGAAGAAAGGGATTGGTACCGTTACCGGATTGCAGATGAGAATGACAATGCTCCAGTGTTTGGGCAAATAAAGCCTGGTGAAGTTGATGAGCTCAGTCCCGAAGGTCAGTGGTATAAATCCCAAATAAATGTATGGAGATGTAATACTACATGATTTCTTAATGAATTAAAGAAAGCTGTAACAGCCGTTATGGTGTGGTGTCCCTTTAAGACACCCAAGTCGAGGGTTGATGGTGTCATCAGTGTGTGCCACTGCTCTCTCGTTTTCTCTCTCTGTGATTATGAGGACACGTGCCTTCACGCTCGTGCTTAACGAGGGACGGACTTATGTTTTCTTTTCGAGACCCTTTTTTTTTGTTTTGTTTGCAGCGCTTGGGTTGTATGAACGCTGGGCATTTTGTTGTTGAGCCGCAGCCGTTCAGCCGGGCTTTTATACGGTTGCTGAAGAATTATGCGTATTAAAGAACCACCGTGGATTACTGATACCAGTGTGGGTGTGTATCCTTCCGCCTAGCCTGCTAGGTGTTTTGCCGCCTCTTCTCAACCACACAACACAACCCAACGTTACAAAATGGCGCCCGAACATCTTCTCTTGGACCTCAGTATGCAGTATCTTCGAGCAGCGGATGATTGATACACTGAAAGGTACATAGCGGCAAAGTAGAGCTAGTAGTAGCCTGCCATACTTCGCGGAGACAGACCAGGCTGGCCTCGACGCGGACGTCCGATTCGCCGGATCACGGAAGTGTGTTTCTACGGCAACGAGTGGAGCCGCCGCAGCGCTGTTTTCGGGATGTATTATCGTCATCTGCCGAACGCCTTTACTGCGACATTTTTGGATTAACGTGGATTCACGCTACTTGGACGCGAGATGGATGCCGTTTCTTCATAGTTTCTGACGTACATGTAAGCGGAGTAAAGCGCACCGGATTTTTTTTTTCTTCCTCGCCAGCTGAGCTCACGCTGCAGACTTTGCTTCGTTCGTACGGTCTCTGCAAGTGGGAACTTTTCCACGGGACAAACCTCTATACCGCGTCAGGACTGGACAAGTCTGGTGTCCTCTGGAAAATCACCGAACTGATGTAGTGAGTGTATTTAAAAAAAAAAAGAACGCTGTCTATATTTCAAACTGATTTGCTATTGATTCTCACTGGCTTAACTGTCCTTATTGAAATGCTGTTTTAAGTGCATCTGACTTGAAAAGGTGTTGCTCATACTCAGTTACTCGTAAGTTTGGATCTATTTTACACCTAAATGCTTTTGATCCAGGGTGTTTGCTCCTTCCACCTCCACGTTTCAAAGTCAGATAAGACATGTGTAGCTAAACTTCAGAATTCACGTTTCATATACTTTTGTGTGACCAGAACTGAAGTTGATTTCTGCTTAACTGCTACCTTGTATAGATTTGGGTCTTTGATAAGTGTGTATTATGGCTACTCATCCTGACTTGAATGACATGTGTGATGATATAGACTTTATGTTACACCCCAACCGACTTACTGCCAGACATAGTACTGCTGACCTTGGGCATAAAGTGCAAAGTCTGCAAGCAGAGGTTGATATGCTTCAGCAGTGTCTTCATGACTCTTTGGACCTCCAGAGGAATATTCTGGAGCAGTGGACTCAACAAAAACGACCAGTCCCAAAAGTGCCAGCTGCCCAGATTACTCACCCTTTTCCTCAGGCCTCCTCTACCCCATATGTGCCAGGCCTGCCAACCAGGGAAACGCAACAATCTATCTCAACACCTGGCCCCACGCAGCCCGCCAGAGCCTTGTCCCAATCCCACTCAGATTCACTGGAGCTAATTAATACAACCAGAGTCCTTGCTGCGGCATTGCACCAAGCCAAATTGGAGCCCAAGGTGTTCGCTAATGATGGCAGCCTTCACCCAGAAGAATGGCTGCAGTCTGTTGCTGCTTATAAAACCTCCTTAGACCTAACAGACGCCCAAATCCTCAGAGAGCTGCCACACTTCCTAGCTAAGGAACCAAGAAAGTGGTCTAATGTGCTCATTCCTCACGTATCTACATGGGCTAAGTTTTGTGAACTTTTCAGAACCGTCTTCTTGCCTGCTGACAACCAGGAGCAGATTTTGAGAGGCATCCTGGACTGTTTCCAGCACCCCGAAGAACCTCTGCCAACGTTTGTTGCCCACATGCTCAGTGAATTTAGGAGACTGAGGAACCCACCATCTGAACTGGAGCAAATTGAGCTCATCTGTAACCACGAAGTGGAGAAGTACAGAGTAGCACTGTACGGAACGCCTGTAAAGTCAGTAATTGATCTAGTGCTGCGTGCCCACGAGCTGCATTCTGTTCTTGGCACTAACCTTTCACGGCCCTCCCGAGCTCAGCCGAAAAACAGAACTGAGGGAGGACCCCGCTGTTTCAAATGTGCCATGCCTGGTGTTACCTCTCGTACGTGCCCTAACTGTTCCACTGATTTTCAGGGAGCTCGACACTCTCCCAGGATGGCTCCGGAGCTTCCCCAAACGCTGTCTCCTGACCAACATCCAGTAACTCAGCCTGCGGATCCAGATGAAACTGGCGGGGTCAGGGAGACGAGAGCAACGGGCAGGAGGCCGGGAAACTTCAGGGGGGGGAGAGTGTTTCACAGGGGCAACCCTCCCCCCAACCAATAACTCAGCCCTCATCGTCTTTGTCAAATCAAAGTGTGCCACCAGTTAGGGCTGGGCGATATATCGAGTTTTTTAAAAATATCGATATATTTTCATACGAGATATAAGATGTGACAATATCGTTTATATCGATATAGTCTATGTTACGTTATAATTATACTTGTGGAGCTGCAGATTTGCCTCTCTTTCGTCCACTTTTGTCTCCACGCAACGTTACTCTTCCTCGCCTCTCCTTCACTGAACACAACTCCGCCTCCCCCATAGCTTCACCTGACAATGACAAGGCAATGACAAGATGAAAGCGGAAAATCTCCGTTAGCGAGTTACCGCGGATGGCCCCGTGCGTGGGGCTGGACGGCGTCAACGTGTTAGCGAGCTAACCGCGCTAACGAGCTAACCGTGCTAACCGTGCTAACGACATGCAGCCCGGAGGGGCTGCACGGCCTAAAATCCTTTCATTTTCTCAAAACTCGACAGTGCGCCTTATGTATGAATTCTGGTTGTGCTTACTGACCACGAACCGATTTTATGTGGTACACAGCGCTCAGCAATCTGTCAAAAAATGTTTTAATATGACTTTGCTAAGCTACGGAGCTGCACGGCTTGATGTCGGAGGATTACGGCTACCGGGGAGGAGCCTCGCGGAGTGATACGTACTGTGTGTGTATAAGGACCACAAATGGCACCTGTTCAGAGACGTGGTGCAGCTGTGAAATCTGTCTCTTTGTTATTATGCTCAGCGTCTGTTAGTTTACATTTTGACTGCACAATTGTGAGCTTTTTGTTATGCACAAAAACAACATTTTCTTTTATTTATGGACCATGATTATTTAATAAATGCTGATAATTTATTTTTGAGTAATTTCTTCATGTACATCTATGCTGTATGTAAATAAAAGTGCCCGTGTGACATCTGGGACACAGTGTGACTAAGAACTCTCTTTTTGTTCTTAACTTATGGCTTTAAAAAAAAAAAATCGAGATATATATCTTATATCGCCATCCAGCTAAAAAATATCGAGATATGAATTTTGGGTCATATCGCCCAGCCCTACCACCAGTGCTCAATCACGTTGAAGATGGAACTTCGCAAGCATCGTGGAACACCCCTCTCAGAGTTAAAGTGAACTTTAATGGGGCGGCTCTGGATGCCACACTAGATACAGGGGCATCTCTTTCAGCAGTAAATGCAGACCTATTATCTGAGAGACACCGAAACCAGTCATTAGAGAATCCGGGGGATTCTCCTCCAATAAGACTGGC
The DNA here is from genome assembly GCF_057381915.1 of Diplotaxodon limnothrissa. Lineage (NCBI taxonomy): Eukaryota > Metazoa > Chordata > Actinopteri > Cichliformes > Cichlidae > Diplotaxodon > Diplotaxodon limnothrissa. The sequence goes on along the minus strand of NC_140617.1, from coordinate 22,566,551 downwards.
CAATGGCACCAACTGCAGTCCATTAGGAATAACCTGGCTGACCATTGGATTTATGGGCAAGCGAGTCTATCAGCGGTTTCTGATAGTGCAGGACCTGTCATCCCCCTTTGTTCTTGGGATGGACTTCATGACTCGCACTTCACTGACAATACATGTCCCAACAAGAACTGTAATTATGGATGATAATCCCCCATGTCTTGATGAACTCTGTGAAAATGGCTTTGTGGAAGCTGATCTTGAGTGTGGAACTATGACCCTGCAGAACACCCCGCAGCTCCATGATAAGGCTGGAGAAGCTAACTTGGATTCTGAGGAACGGGAAGAACTGTTGGAGTTGTTAAATAGTTTTGGTGACCTGTTTGATGGCCACCTTGGTCGCACTTCTCTGGCAGAACATGTCATCGTAACTGGGGATGCAAAGCCTGTTAACTTGCCACCATACCGCACCTCACCAGCTAAAAAGCAAATCATAGAAGAGCAAGTGAAAAAAATGCTACAGGATAACATCATCGAACCTGCATCAGGACCATGGGCAGCCCCCGTGGTCATTGTGAACAAACCCCCCGCGAACCACGGTTCTGTGTTGACTTCCGTGGTCTGAATCAGCTGACCGTGAAGGATTCTTACCCACTCCCGCGGGTGGATGAATCACTTGACTTTCTGTCGAGAGGGAAATTTCTCACAACACTAGACCTTGCTCGAGGTTACTGGCAGGTCCCCATTGCTGAAGAAGCTAAACCAAAGACTGCTTTTATCACGCACTGTGGCCTGTTTCAGTTCAGAGTCCTTCCTTTCGGCCTGTGTAACGCCCCTGCGACTTTTCAGCGGCTTATGAACAATGTTCTAGCTGGCCTGATTTATAAGTCCTGCGCGGTGTATCTAGATGACATTGTTGTCGCATCACCGACCTTTGAGCAACACCTGCTTGACTTAAAAGAGGTCCTTGGTAGGCTTCAGTCTGCTGGCCTCTCTTTAAAGCTGAGCAAATGCCAATTCTGCCTTTCAGAACTCACCTTCCTTGGTTATCGGGTTACGCCGGCTGGCATTCATCCTGACCCTGACAAGGTGAGAGCTGTGACTGACTTCAGAGTGCCGACCACAACAAAGCAGGTGCGACAGTTCCTTGGCCTGACTGGCTACTATCGCCGCTTTGTGCAGGACTATGCCCGCCATGCAGAGCCACTCTTTGCCCTCACTAAAAAGGACGTGCAGTTTCACTGGGATGACAAGTGCCAGGCAGCTGTGGACTTTCTGAAACATTCAATAACCTCAGCGCTGGTCCTCAGGTTCCCAGATTTTTCGCGTCCATTCTTCATTCACACTGATGCATGCGATGCTGGTCTTGGGGCAGCATTAATGCAAAAAGATGAGGATGACAAAGACGTTGCTGTAGCATTTGCTAGCCGGGCTATGCACAAATCGGAAAAGCCCTACTCAACTCCAGAGAAGGAGTGTCTGGCCGTGATCTGGGCCTTGGAACATTTCCGACCCTATGTCGAAGGCTTGCACGTAACCATTTACACCGACCACAGCAGCCTCAAGTGGTTGATGTCTCGACCGAATCCCTCTGGCAGGCTTGCTCGGTGGTCTCTGCGCCTTCAAGACTTTGACTTCAGCATCATCCACAAACCTGGAGAACGTAATAAGGTGCCCGATGCCCTTTCCCGTAATCCTCTACCAGATGTGGATGCCCCCATTGATCTTCTCCCTCCCTATGCCGTGATTGGGAGCATGGACCTTCGTGCTCTACCTTCTGTGATTGTTTCGGACCGCCCGCATGTTCGTCAGCTGCAGCTTGAGGACCCAGTCACAGGCCCGTTGCTCAATCAACTGGAAACTGACCAACAAACGGGGGAGAATAATCAAGATCTGGAACAGTACGTTGTCCATGACAGTCTCCTCTATTTCCTCGACCCAAAGACAAAGTGTGGTCTCCACCCACTCAAGCAGCTTAAACTGTTTGCTCCTACTGCCCTCCGTGGTTATCTGCTCAAATATTACCACGATCATCCCACAGCTGGACACCTGGGCATTGCAAAAACGCTGGCACGCTTGCGTCTCAGATTCTTCTGGCCACACATGAACTCTGACGTGAAAAAGTATGTGGTCTCATGTTGTTCGTGTCAAACCACTAAGCCGAGTCAAAGAAAAACAGGAGGCCTTATGGTCCCTATCCAGCCACAAAGACCATTGGAGTACGCAGGGGTGGACTATGTTGGCCCACTGCCCCGCACACAAAGGGGGAATGCTTATATCCTTGTTTTTGTGGACTATTTCTCAAAATGGGTCGAGGTGAGTGCTGTGAGAGAAGCCACTGCTCAAGTTGCTGCGAACAAGTTCATTACTGACATTTTTGCCCGACATGGTTCTCCCTCCCACCTTATTTCTGATAGGGGAACGCCTTTCGTCAGTGACCTCTTTGAGCATGTTTTGTTGACTCTTGGGACTGAACACAGACTAACAACTGCATACCATCCTCAAACGAATGCAACTGAGCGTGTAAATCGCACTTTGAAAACGGCCATTCGAGCCTATGTTGGGGATAAACACACCTCTTGGGACAAGTATCTTCCCCAGATCTGTTTTGCACTGCGCACTGCGCCTCATGAGAGCACAGGCTTGAGCCCGTCCATGATGCTGTATGGGCGAGAGTTGGACACGCCCTTGGACCTTGTCACTCAACCCTCCTGGGAGGGACTGAGCGACCCGGAAATGCCCCACTCAGATAACCTGAGAGCTTCGCTTCGGGATGCTCATGAACATGCTCGCGTGGTGCTCGGAGAGAGTCATGAAAGGCAAAAGCGCTACTATGATCTGAGACGTCGCACGGTTTCTTATGAAGTTGGGGACCTCGTCAGGGTAAAGTCACACCCAAAATCAGACGCATCGTCCAACTTTTCTGCTAAGTTGGCCCCGCTTTACACGGGTCCCTACCGCATCTCCAAGAGGATGTCGGATGTGAATTACTCTCTCACCACAGTGGACACTCGGGAGAGAGTGGGAGTTTTTCATGTTGCGAACATGCAACCATTCCATACCTGGGACTCGGCTTTGTCTAGCCAGCGTGCGAAGCTAAATGCTACAGCAGCTTTGGATCTCAGTGTCCCGGACAGCAGTTTGCCTCCTGCTCTTTCAGTCCCGGGCCGCATTGACTGTGACGCGGTTGACGCAACTCCCACGGTCTTTAGCAACGCCCCTGCTGAGACTGGCTTTGACTGTGCTGACGCTGCCCCGCTTGTCGTGGACCAGAACTCTTTCCAAGAGACTGCTGACGTTGCTCTGGAGACAGAGGTTAACAGTTCACCTCCTGCTGCCGATGGGTGTGCTGTTAGAGGTTCTTATGACCTCAGACCAAGACGAGTTCCTAGGGTCACCGCTGACTGGTCGGTCAATAGGTGGACCAACCCTTTTCATACTGACAGATTTAACATAAAGTGACCTTATTTGCTTTCTGATGTGTTTCATGTGGTCTGCTGTTGTCACAGGACCGTTGTTTGAGTTTTCTACGATTCATGTTGGCACTGTTTTCATGTTGTGGTGATATGTTCATGCTTACTGTTGTAATTTTTGGGAAAACGGTGGAAACGCAATGTAACAATAAGAGGGAATTTCATTCTGTCATTGTCCTGGCTGTCCTAAGCTTATTTTCTTTCTTTGACATTTATTTGAATGGGCATTCACCATGTGGGACACTGTCATGTATGCCAGTTTGTCAATTTTGGACTGTACATTCCCCTATTTTGGTTTTGACGTCTTATCCTGCTGACCATGTATGGAGGCTGGTTAAGTTTGAACTGTACCTTTGCTGTGTTCGGCTGGGGACAGCCTTTGTTTAACCGGGGGGGAATATGTAACAGCCGTTATGGTGTGGTGTCCCTTTAAGACACCCAAGTCGAGGGTTGATGGTGTCATCAGTGTGTGCCACTGCTCTCTCGTTTTCTCTCTCTGTGATTATGAGGACACGTGCCTTCACGCTCGTGCTTAACGAGGGACGGACTTATGTTTTCTTTTTGAGACCCTTTTTTTTGTTTTGTTTGCAACGCTTGGGTTGTATGAACGCTGGGCATTTTGTTGTTGAGCCGCAGCCGTTCAGCCGGGCTTTTATACGGTTGCTGAAGAATGCGTATTAAAGAACCACCGTGGATTACTGATACCAGTGTGGGTGTGTATCCTTCCGCCTAGCCTGCTAGGTGTTTTGCCGCCTCTTCTCAACCACACAACACAACCCAACGTTACAAAGCATTGTGGCTTTGTATTTGCAGGGTGATCAAATTTTTACAATGACCTGCTAAAGGTGATAGCATAAAAAACATTGAGTTATCATGTAAGGTTAAATGCAGTCTGTAGTTAACAAATGTGTCTGAATTCTTATATAGTTAAGTTTATATTTGTAAGAATCTATAAAAGCCTCTAAAAGTTTGGCCAGTATATTGAGTAAATAGTGTTACAGATGACTTAAACTTTTACAAGTTAAAGCTCTAGTGGAAAGTAAGTCATTGTTTTACATCACAAGAAAACAAACAATGCCATTTAATGCCATTCTTTTTGCTTGTTTTAGGTTTTATGACTGTTTCATTTCATGCTGTTTTTCAGGTAGTTTTGTGATGAAAGTAACAGCAACTGATGCTGATGAACCATGGTCTTTACGTTCTGTGATTTCCTACACCATCATTAATCAGAATCCACCTGACGATATGTTTTACATTAACAGAGATGATGGTTCCATCTTTGTTAAAAAGCCTCTTCTGGAGAGAGAGGTATGATTAGATTAAAAAAATGTAATGCATCTCTTTCATTCAACAAGGTGTTAGAGCAAAAGTAACTAGCTAACTAAAACTAAATTAAGTATCACAAGCCACTCAAGTTAATGTGCAGGGTCAGCAATAATATGCAACTCTGTTGATGATAGACAATGAGCTTAACTGCAGCAGTATATGGGACTGTAACGTTAATGCTTAACCTTTTGATCAGCAAACCACAACCATAACAGTGAATTCACCCCAATGTGTCCCTTTTACAAATTTGTCTGAGAGTCTAACTTTGGACAGCCCACACATTTCTTCAGTTGCTCTTATGGTCTTGTAATATACAGCATACAATCTTCTGATTTCAGAAATGTGGTCAGTACATTCTGACTGTAAGAGGCCAAGACCTAAAAGGTTTACCAGAAGGAAACACTGGAACAGGCAATGTTACTATAAACATCCGTGATGTGAACAACAACCTTCCCACTCTTGAAAAAGAGCAGGTACTTCTCTTCCTCACAGTCCTCTATATTAACATGATATACACCAATGAGTTAAACTGCAGGAATGTCTTAAAGACATAAAGACCTGGATGGCCGCTAACTTTCTGCTTCTTAATTCAGATAAAACTGAGGTTATTGTACTCTGCCCTGAAAAGCTTAGAAATATGGTATCTAACCAGATTCTTACTCTGGATGGCATTACCTTGGCCTCCAGTAATGCTGTGAGGAACCTTGGAGTCATTTTTGACCAGGACATGTCCTTCAACGCACATATTAAACAAATATGTAAGACTGCTTTCTTCCATTGGCACAACATCTCTAAAGTTAAAAATATCCTGTCTCAGAGTGACGCTGAAAAACTAGTTCATGCATTTATTATTTCCAGGCTGGACTACTGTAATTCATTATTATCAGGATGTCCGAAAAACTCCCTGAAAAGCCTTCAGCTAATCCAAGATGCTGCAGCAAGAGTCCTGACAGGGACTAGAAAGAGAGAGCATCTTTCTCCTGTTTTGGCTTCCCTTCATTGGCTTCCTGTTAAATCCAGAATTGAATTCAAAATCCTGCTCCTCACATACAAGGTCTTAAATAATCAGGCCCCATCTTATCTTAATGACCTTGTAGTACCATATCACCCTATTAGAGCACTTCGCTCTCGCTCTGCAGGCCTACTTGTTGTTCCTAGAGTATTTAAAAGTAGAATGGGAGGGAGAGCCTTCAGTTTTCAGGCCCCTCTTCTGTGGAACCAGCTTCCAGTTTGGATTCGGGAGACAGACACTATCTCTACTTTTAAGATTAGGCTTGAAACTTTCCTTTTTGCTAAAGCATATAGTTAGGGCTGGACCAGGTGACCCTGAATCCTCCCTTAGTTATGCTGCAATAGACATAGGCTGCCGGGGGATTCCCATGATGCACTGAGTTTTTCCTTTCTAGTCACCTTTCTCACTCACTATGTATTAACAGACCTCTCTGCATTGAATCATATCTGTTATTAACCTCTGTCTCTCTTCCACAGCATGTCTTTTATCCTGTCTTCCTTCTCTCACCCCAACCGGTCGCAGCAGATGGCCGCCCCTCCCTGAGCCTGGTTCTGCCGGAAGTTTCTTCCTGTTAAAAGGGAGTTTTTCCTTCCCACTGTTGCCAAAGTGCTTGCTCATAGGGGGTCATATGATTGTTGGGTTTTTCTCTGTATCTATGAAGCGCCTTGAGGCGACTTATGTTGTGATTTGGTGCTATATAAATAAAATTGAATTGAATTGAATACTTTGTGTTCAATGTGTTAGAATATGCTTCCAAAGGCCTTTTTAGATGATTTCAGGAAATAACACATTAAGTGTCATAAAAAATGTTGAAATAACTTTTAAGTGTTCCACTGCAGTATGAAGGAAGCATTGAGGGGAACATACAAGGTGTGGAGGTGATGAGGATCCAAGCAGAGGACCTAGATCTGAAGGCCACAGACAACTGGAAAGCTGTCTTTAATATTGTCAGAGGCAATGAAGGCGGGTATTTCAGCATTAAAACAGACCCCAACACCAACAAGGGCATCTTAATGCTTGATAAGGTACAGCAGACAAAATTTCAAAGAAATTTATGTTATGCAGTCTATTGTGAGATGCATTTATTAAATGCTGGCAGGATGCCCCTTACATGAGGACATATACACTCATAATACATGACATACTTTTATTTACACGATCCACTATTTCAGTTTTATTCTTTATGTCTGCCATTTCACAGCCTGTGGATTATGAGAATGTGAAGAACTTTGTATTGGGGTTAACTGTAAGGAACAAGGCCCCACCTTTTTCTGGAGGATCATTTTGGCAATGGGGGGGAGAATATAAAATCTATCCCATCAAAATCAATGTAAAGAACCAGCCTGAGGGGCCACATTTTGATCCCAAAGTCAAAGCTATAGCCATCTCCAAGAAAGACACCTCCTTCAACATTACAGATGTTGTTGCTAGCAATCCTGCAATAGATCAAGATACTGGAGAACTGGCTGAGAATGTCAGGTCAGTGCATACACATGAAACAAGAATTACATGTTATCTTCTCTTCCTAAGTACAATAATAACTGGTTTGTGGCCTATCTCTGATGTAGGTATGCCAAAGGCTCAGACCCAGATAACTGGTTGACTATTGACCCAGAGACAGCTGAGATCAAACTCAACAGGATACCTGACAGGGAGTCTCCATACCTGGTCAATGGGACATATTTTGCCAAAGTACTCTGCATTACAAAAGGTACAGAATGAATGCCATTAGCCTCCCTCTGAAGAAAGGAAAAACCAAAAAAAAGAAAAAAAAAGTGATGAATTATATATTATTATTTCTGTTTTTACATCACAGAAACACCTGCTAAAACAGCTACTGGTACCATAGCCATCCAGTTGGAAAATTTTAATGACCACTGCCCTATCGTGACCAGTGACATCAAGACTATGTGCACCACTGAGAATTCTGTTATTGTGAATGCTAACAATGAGGATGCATATCCTAATGGACCTCCTTTTAAGTTTGAGATTATCCCAGAAAATACTAAAGGGAAATGGCACATGGAGAATCTAAATGGTGAGGAAATTACTTCCAATCATTTCAAATGTATCTAGTTAAATATACAATAGAATAAATACAATAGAAAAATATAATAAATATATACATACACTGAACAAAAATATAAACGCAACACTTTTGTTTTTGCTCCCATTCCCCATGGGATGGACGTAGAGACCTAAAATTCATTCCAGATACACAATATAACCATCCCTCCCAAACAGTGGTCACAAATCAGTCCAAATGTGTGGTAGTGGGCACATCTGCTATATTGAGATAATCCATCCCACCTCACAGGTGTGCCACATCAGGATGCTGATCTGACATCATGAGTAGTGCACAGGTGTACCTCAGACTGCCCACAACAAAAGGCCACCCTGGAATGTGCAGTTTTGTCTCACAGCAAAATGCCACAGATGCCACAAGCAATGAGGGAGCGTGCAATTGGCATGCTGACAGCAGGAATGTCAACCAGATCTGTCGCCCGTGCATTGAATGTTCATTTCTCAACCATAAGCCGTCTCCACAGGCATTTCAGAGAATATGGCAGCACATCCAACCAGCCTCACAACCGCAGACCTCGTGTAACCACACCAGCCCAGGACCTCCACATCCAGCAGGTTCACCTCCAAGATCGTCTGAGACCAGCCACCCAGACAGCTGCTGGAACAATTGGTTTGCACAACCAAACAATTTCTGCACAAACTGTCAGAAACCGTCTCAGGGACGCTCAACTGCATGCCCGTCGTCCTCATCGGGGTCTTGACCTGACTCCAGCTCGTCGCCGTAACAGACTTGTGTGGGCAAATGCTCACATTCGATGGCGTCTGGCACGTTGGAGAGGTGTGCGCTTCACGGATGAATCATGGTTCACATTGTTCAGGGCAGATGGCAGCTGAGAATGTCCCAGTTCTTGCATGGCCAGCATACTCACCGGACATGTCACCCATTGAGCATGTTACCAGTTCCCACGAATATCCAACAACCTCGCACAGCCATTGAAGTGGAGTGGACCAACATTCCACAGGCCACAATTGACAATCTGATAGACTCCATGCGACGATGTGTTGCACTGCATGAGGCAAATGGTGGTCACACCAGATACTGACCGGTTCTGGGTCCCCAGACCCCCAATAGTGCAAAAAACTGCACATTCCAGGGTGGCCTTTTGTTGTGGGCAGTCTGAGGTACACCTGTGCACTACTCATGATGTCAGATCAGCATCCTGATGTGGCACACCTGTGAGGTGGGATGGATTATCTCAATATAGCAGATGTGCCCACTACCACACATTTGGACTGATTTGTGACCACTGTTTGGGAGGGATGGTTATATTGTGTATCTGGAATGAATTTTAGGTCTCTACGTCCATCCCATGGGGAATGGGAGCAAAAACAAAAGTGTTGCGTTTATATTTTTGTTCAGTATAAATGCATGATATGTTGGAATTTAGTTTATCAACTTATATTTCTGTTTTCCACATTTTGTAAAGCAAATTTACTTCAGTTTTTTTTATTTTACAAATAAGAGGTTATACTACCAGTAATCTTGTCGATCTCCAGTGGACTACCAAAAAGTTGTGGTATTCTGCACTTCCTCTTTGTGTTTTGTCCTGTTCTGATTTAATGCACAATGGTGTCCCACTAGTTGGTCTTGTTAAGCGTACACTATTTTACAGAGTGACATATTTCCTATCATGAACTACAGTACATGTGCCTTCTCAAATCCCCATTTTGCTCAATGACCTGCAAATTGTATGCGTAGCATTCTCTACCTTAGAGTCCTGTTGAAAATAGTTGCAAAAAAAAGAAGAAATCCATGTAGCTGATGTGGGCCAGAGTAACTTAGCCCTGATTAGCTATCCTCCTGCTGATGATAGAATGATGATAGAAGCTTTATCACAAAGAATGCCTATTGATATATAAGGAGAGATTATCTTTACTTTGGCTGGTGTTAGTTGGTGTCTGTTTTTAGATTTCACTTGGTAAGCACTGTTTACCTTGCTTGCTCAGATAATAATTCCTTATTATCAGGTTGGTCTAAAAGCTTGCTGAAAAGCCTTCAGTCAGTGAAAAACTGCAGTAAGAACACTAGCAATATTGGAAAGAGAGATAATGTTTCTCCTGTATTAGCTTCTTTTCATCAGCTCCCTGTTAAATCCAGATTTTTTTTTCAAATCTTTCTCACATAGGTCTTGAATATTTCGCTATTAGGTGATAGGGTCTATTTAGACCCTATCACCTAACAGCATCATATTAACCTAACAGATGACTTTACTCTCAGACTGCAAGTTTACTTGTTGTTACTAGAATTTCTTAAAGTAGAATGGTGAGACAACTTTCAGCTTTCTGTTGTCTAACCACCTAACTGTTTGGCTTGGGGAAGCAGAGATCTTCTAGACTTTTTAGCCTTCAAACTTTTCTTTTTGATAAAGTTTATAGTTAGGACTACATCATGTCCCCCTGAACCATTGCTAATGTTGTGCTGTTAAAGGGTGGGGGTCTTCCCATGATGAGCATTTCTTCCTTACACTCTCTTTTCACTTCCCATGTGCCCCCAACGAGCGGGATGATAACTTTTGTGTTTTCTTCCACCCCACCATCACCATGTGCTGCTTATAGGCGATCATCCGATTGCTGGCGTTCTCTCTAATACTGTAGGCTCTTTGCTGTAGAATTTCAAACACGCTGTGTTATGTAAATAAAACTGATTTCAAATGAATTTAATTCTATTTAATTTAATCTGTTAGATTGTCATTTCAGGAATAATATGTATTCATTCTGTACATGTGTAACATCTCTGTGTGGTTTCTGACAGATACTGCGGCTATCTTGCGGGCTCAAAACTTCATGTGGCCGGGTATCTATGAGGTGGAACTGGTGATTAAAGATCAGCAGGGAAAGGCCTGCCCAGAACCACAGAGAGTCTGGGTTCGAGTATGCACGTGTGAGGATGGAGTTGTGTGTGGAAAATGGGATGGCAATAATCAGCCAGTCAAAAGAGTGCAATTAGGACCTGCAAGTATTGGGATAATGGTGGTGCTGCCACTGCTGTGTAAGTGTTACATGATTATTCTATTTCACAAAAGAAACAATTGAGTTTTTGTTAAACCTCAGATCCACTGACCAATGTGATGCTACACTTTTGATAGTAAATACCAAATGTGTTAGCACATTGTTAAGGTTCAAAATATTGGGGATGGACACCAGAGGAAAAACCCACAATAACAACACTGGTCCGGTCGGGTTGAGTCAAACGATGATTTAATGATCACACACGTGGGAGATGGACACTGTATGCAGACAGTCTCAGATCTCATCTCAAAAAACACATCACCATAGTTTTATGAAATCAGGGTATTAGAACGCCCCCTCATGCGTAGTGACAGGTGTAATACAATCAATGTTGACAATTTTATTTAACACAAAGAATTACATTGTCTCCTTCCCGAGGGCAGACGCTGACTGCCCCCGTCTCCTGGAACCGTCTGTACCCTGCTAAGACACAACATGGCAGCTACAAGGACTCTTTCATTTGTTAAGACCATCAGTGTGTATTGCTCTAAATCAAGTATATAATATTAAATGAATATTGCTGGATCAGCTACTTCTACTTAAAACATATTAAAACATGACTAAGCACAAAATCACCAAGAATAACATCTTATAAGTGCTGTGTAAGCGCGTGCGGCCTTCCAAGCTCAAAGCCTTTGCCCTCCATAGATCAGCCAGACTCGCGCTGGCTGTAGCTTTTAACCTTTAATTACCTTAAACACAACTCTAGAATAAGCAACAAACTGCAATGTGTATGGAATGATCATGGTTACATCTGCAATGGAAAATCATGTTATTATTCTGGTACCTGTAAGAAAAGATCAAACTAAAGTTATCACCATCACTGTAATGCAAAGAATAATGTAAGGTCAAAAACTTCAATTTATGCTTAATGCAAAGCTGGTTATATACTTCTAATGAACTAATAATGCCATATTAAAATATTAAATGATAATGAGAAAAACATCCCCTCCTTATTCTACAACATCTTAATTACTGGTAAAGAAATTTTTAGGTTCCACCCTTTCCTTGTTGTAAGAAGCCCATTGATCCATCCATCGATTCCTTCTGTCAGATGCCTGAACCACCTCAACTGGCTCCTTTCGATGTGGAGGAGAAGCGGCTGTATTCTGAGTAGGGATGGGTATTGATAAGATTTTCACGATTCCAATTCCATTTTCGATTCTGTTTAACAATTCGGTTCTTTATTGATTCTCTTATCGATTCTTTTTTTTAAAAAGGAGAACACTAAGGTCGATTAGCTTAGAATTTTGTTTTATATCTTCTCTTTGAACAAGATAGAAATTTAGGAGTAGCATGGCCTTACAAACCCAACAGTGAGATCTTAAGAGATGCAGCCTATGGCTCTGCAATGTGGTGTCACAGGGTCCACGGGGAAAAAAATTGTAAATGTAAAATAATAAAATAAATATTCTTCTGTAGCAATAACAAAGTATAACATAAATTATTCTGTAGCAATTACACAAGAATATGCAGTAATGTCCCTGCCTACAATTAAACACATTCACTTACCGAAAATCAGGGCATCTGCTGTGGCAAATAGATGTTTGCCACTGCTCTGTGACATTAGTCTATCCTGGCCTGAAAGGAGATGCTACCGGTAGACTGCAGTGAGAACTGCCAGCGAGCGCCAGCCAGACTCTGTCTTTCTCATCATGGTCACCTAAATGCAGCGCACAGTAATGGCAGGTTTTGTAATAAGGCAGACATAATATGCACTGTTAGTTGATTATTTACCTGCCGCATTAACAGGAGAGGACGTGCAAACGTTACCGCTGCTGCTGGGTTGAGATTCACGAGTCTGGAGCGGAATTAAAAACACGACATTCATTTAAGGTTATCGTGTGTTTTGTGAGCAAATGCTTTTGCATATTTGTAGTGTTTCCTCCTTTAAATGAAATATCTACTTTGCAAGTATTGCAAGTTGCCCTGTTGTCATCCATTCTCATAAAGTATAACCAAACTTTTTAGCGTTTGAGCCGCTTAAAGGCGCCATGTTTCCTGCCAGGTAAATGACGCTCCGCAACGTGGTGATGTCATTCGGGGCGACTGGAATTGATAAGGGAATCGTTTGCAAAAATGGCAAACAATTCCAAGGAATTGAAACAGTGGGAACCGGTTCTCAACAAGAACCACAACAAACAACAAACAGGTCCGCATCACTGGAGTTGGAGCACCAATTCGTCCCTTCTCCCGTCACTCATGAATAAGACTCCAAGGCTACGTTCACACTGCAGGTCTTAATGCTCAATTCCGATTTTTTTGATCAAATCCGATTTTTTTGTCTGCTTGTTCACACTACAAATAAAATGTGACCGCAAACGCGCTCTAGTGTGAACCCTCAAAGCGGCCCGCATGCGCAAAAGAAGATGTCACACACAACGCGCTCTGTTTAGATCCAGACCAAAAAATATTGTTTGACTGTTGGCCCTTAATATAAAGACTGGTTTCGGACTTTACGTTTCCCAGTTTTGCTTTAAGTTATAAAGTTATTTTGTTATTTACATATGGCCCAATAATTATTCTTATTGCTGTTTTAGAGAGGAGCGGTGCTTCAAATGATAGTTGCTGATTTCTGTCAGAATCTGCAGATTATACAGTACAAATAAAATTTTCACGTTTCTCCAACGCTGTCTTCCCAACTGTTTCACTAACATCTACACGGGATGGCCAGGAAGCATTTGCGATGTCTTCTCGGGCGCTTCTCCGGCACTGATAATTGGCGTCTGTTTTATGTCAGTGACATAAAAGACAGATTTAATGCGACATGACCATTCAAACAGCAGTCGCTTTCTAAAACATCAGGTATGTATCGGATTCAGTACCACATACGAAAGTGACCCAGATCGGATGATTTGAAAATATCGGATTTGTGCCGTTCACACTGTCATACCATGATCGGATATGGGTCGCACAGGGTCAAAAAAGTTGGATTTGCTGCACTTACGCCTGCAGTGTGAATAGGGATGGGTATCGTTTAGGTTTTATCCGATACCGGTGCCAAATCGGTACTTTTGAAACGGTGCCGGTGCTTAAACGGTGCTCGAACCGGTGCTTAAAGAATGGAGAACACAAACTTTGTCCAAAAACCTCTCATGTTCAGCTGTTTTTTTTTTTTTTTGTAAAAAGATAACAATGTTAGCCTTTTCTGCAGCTATGGGGCATATATGGTATCACTCTTGGCTGGAAGCAGTGCTTAAACAATGGAAAAAAAACACAAACTTTGTCCAAAAACCTCTCATGTTCAGCTGTTTCCCACTTTTTCTTTGGTCATTTTAGCCTTTTTGGCCAGGGTGAAGGGAGTCAAACAAGAGGACAGCCGCATGTAGCTATGATCATGTTTGCTAGTTCACCTTACATGCATTAATGTAATAACATGGTTAGCCTACTCAACGTAAATTACACTCGAACAACATTTAGCTACTCACGCAGAAAAGAACGGCTGCTGCTGCCATCATCATCATCATCATCATTTCTGCTACACTGGCAGGGCTAGGGGCCAGGACTCTATTCTTCGGGTTTTTGGGGGATGTTGCTCCGGGTCCGATAACTGGCAACCCACCCAACGTGCACAGTGTGAGGTCTCGCAGCAAGCTATCAAAATACGGCGCATTTCTCGGCTTTTCAGGTGTTTCATCGGATTTGAGGTGTTACTTCCTTTGACAGTATCACAGTATCAGCTTAAAGCACTTGTTGCAGGCTGCTGAGTTTGCATATTTTGCTGTGAAGTACAGCCAGACTTTTGACCGCTTCGCCTTGGACATTTTTAATCTGTAGCTCTGCTCTAACTGAACGTACGTACCTGGCCCCGCCTACTATCCTGGGAAACGTAAAATGATTGGCTAGAAGTGTATCACAGCTCAGGAAAAAAAAGCACCGAAATAAAGCACCGAAATGTGCGCTGTTTTTCGGTCTGGTTACTACCGTTTATGTCAGAACCGGTGCCATGATGGCACCGGTTCTGACATAAACGGTACCCATCCCTAAGTGTGAACGTAGCCCAAGATACTTGAACTCCTCCACTTGGGGCAGGAACTTGTCCCCGACTCAGAGTGGGCACTTTTCCTGCTGAGGACCAGGGCCTCAGATTTAAAGGTGCTAACTCTCATTCCCACTGCTTCACACTCGGCTGCGAACCGTTCCAGTGCGAGCTGGAGGCCATCACCAGGTGAAGCCAAAAGAACCACATCATTCGCGAAAACGCAGAGATGAGATTCTGAAACCACCGAAGTCAAAGCCTTCCGTCACTTGGCTGTGCCTATAAATTCTATCCATAAAAATTATGAACATAATTGGTGACAAACAGCAGCCCTGGCAGAGCCCGTCACCCACCAGGAACTAGTCCGACTTATTGTCTGCTATGCGGACCAAGCTCTTGCAACGGTTGTATAAGGATTAAATGGCCCGTAGCAATGGGCCACACACCCCATACTCCTGGAGCACCCCCCACTCCGAGGGACACGGTCGAATGACTTCTCCAAGTCCACAAAACACATGTAGACCCCATGCACCTTCAAGGCAAACTCCCATGCACCCTCAAGTATCCTTGAGAGGGTAAAGAGCTGGTCCAGTGTTCCACGACCAGGACGAAAACTGCATTGTTCCTCCTGTATCCGAGGTTCGACTAACGGACGGACTCTCCTTTCCAGCACCCTGGCATAGACTTTCCCAGGGAGGCTGAGGAGTGTGATCTCCCTATAATTGGAACACACCCTCCGGTTCCCTTTCTTAAAGGTGAGAACCACCACCCCGGTCTGCCAATCCCGAGATACCACCCCTGATTTCCATGCAACATTGTAGAGGCATGTCAAACAGGACACCCCTACAACATCCAGAGCCTTCATCAACTCAGTGCAGACCTCATCTACCCCAGGGGCTCTGCCACCAAGGAGTTGTTTAACTGCCTCTGTGACCTCGCCCCCAGAGATAGGCGGGTCATCCCCTTTGTCCCCAGACTCTGCTTCCTTCACGGAAGAAGTGCCAGTGGGATGGTCGAGGACGTCCTCAAAGTATTCCTTCCTGCCCCACAATTTTTTCAGTCGAAGTCAGCAGCGCTCCACCCGCCTTATACACAGTGCAGGTAGAGCACCGCTTTCCCTTCCTGAGTCGCCTGATGGTTTGCCAGAATTTCCAGGCAGTCTGAAATTCTTTGGCCTCTCCAAACTCTTTCCAAACCCAAGTTTTTCAGCCACTGCTCGAGCCGCGTTCTGCTTGGCCTGTCGGTACTTATCGGCTATCTCAGAAGTCCCACAGGCTAACCAAGCCCAACAGGACTCCTTCTTCAGCTTGGTAGATCCCTTCACCTCTGGTGTCCACCATCACTTTCGGGGGTTACTACCATGACAGGCACCAACCACACTGTGGCCGTAGCTCAGCGCAGCGGCTTCGGCAATGGAGGTGCTGAACATGGTTCATTTGCATTCAATGTCCCAAGTCTCCCTCAGAATGCTGTTGAAGCTCTGCCAGAGGTGTGCGTTGAAGATCTCGCAGACTGGGGCCTCTGCTAGGTGTTCCCAGCACACCCTCACTATACTTTTAGGTGCGCCACATCTGTCCAGTGTTCTCCCCCGCCATCTGATCCAACTCACCGCCGGGTGGTGATCATTTGACGGCTCAGCCCTGCAGGTCTGGTGATGTGATTACAAAATCGGCCTGCAGCCTAGAGCATCCTGGTGCCATTTGCACTTATGGACACTCTTATTTTCGAACATGGTGTTCGTTATAGCCAAACAGTGGTTTGTACAGAAATTCAAGAACAAAACACTGCTTGGGTTCAGATCCGGGAGGCTGTTCCTCCCAGTCACGCCCCTCCAGGTCTCACTGCCGTTGCCCACATGAGCATTGAAGTCTCCCAATATGGCAACATAGTCCCCAGGCGGAGCACCCTCCAGCACCCCACCCAGGGAATCCAAGAAGGCTGAGTACTCTGAACTGCCACTCGGCGCATAAGCACAGGACCTGTTCCTCGACCCAAAGGCTCAGGGAACAAACCCTTTTATCCACTGGGAGAAACCCTAACAGGCAGGCAGCAAGCTGAGTAGATGTTAGAATACCCACCCCAGCCTGCCACCTCTTACCAGGGACAACTCTAGACTGAGACAGAGTCCAGCCCCTCTCCAGGAGACTGGTTCCAGAGCCCACGCCGTGCGTTGAGGTGGGCTCGACTATATCTCGCTGGTACCTCTCAAACTCACTAACTCAGGCTCCTTCCCCGCCATAGAGGTGCCATTGCATGCCCCAAATGCCAGTCTTGGTAGCCGGCAATTGGTCCGCCAGGGCTTGCTCTCCTGGCTCGACACACAATGCACCTGACCCCTATGATGTCTCATGCGGGTGGTGGACCTGCAGGAAGATTGTGGGGGGGGGGGGGTCGTCTTAAAAACTGTGAAATAATGCATCTCCAATAAACCACATTTTGAAACTTAAACTCTGTCTAAAACTTATTTGTTTTCCAGGTTTTTTTCTGTTTCTGATCTTCTGCCACTATAAAAAGGCACTGAGAGATTTGTCCCCTGCAAATATGGTCAGGTTTAAAGATCCTTCAGCAACAGCCCCAGAATACACCACCCTTGCTGTGGCTACGGAAAGTCTGAATTCTGGGACAGTATTACACTCAGGTGAGTGGCAAAGGCTCAACTGATGTCCAATGGAAAGAAATACGCGAAGGACAATTTGTTAGTTATTGTATTGAGGACTCAGGTTACTCTGCTGACTCTTTGCCTTTTGGAGTCAGACCGTTACCTTTAGTTTCTCAAAGACCTCAGACCAAAGTTCAAGGTTCTTGCAGGGTTGTACAGAAGCAAATAAATAAATAAATAAAATTACAAATACATTAAATAAATAAATAAATAACCCTTCTAATAGCAAATTAATGGTACATTCTGTCATGACCCCTTGTTTTGGTGTTTGATTCCTGTTATGAATTCTTCCTTAATATTTTTAGCCTAGATTCCTGTTCACAAACTTTTCTGGTTTGCTGTTTTACAGTTTAAAAAGTTATTTTTAAAGTTTAATGCTGTTAAAGTTTTGGTTTTTATCCATTGTGTTTTGGGATCCTTGATTTTATGGTTTCATTATTCTTATAGATTATGAGTCTTAGTTTTGGTAATATTCAGTTGCTTATTATTTTACTTGGTGAGTTCCAATTATAACTTTTAATTTAGTGTCACCCTGATTGTCCTGATTCTTTCCACCTGTCTGGCTCCTTGTGTTTCCCTTTTCAGTACTGTAAACCTTTCATAATTTTGCACTTCTGTTACCTTATTTACTTTTTGGAACTTATTATTGACAGTTGTGGTGGATTTTTGTATGATATGTATAACTATGTAACTATATACACTATATATCTATGTGCACTGAACATATATATTTTAACTTTCATGTACAGTCTTAAACACAAGACATTGTACTTCACCAAGGTTTATTAAGGTGGTACAGTTACAGGGCAGTTAATGTAAGGGGAGAGTTCTCCTGATTAATTTACTCTCCCGTAACTAACCTTCCCTAATACACCCTCAACGTCGTTCATGCATCACAACCAAAACAGTAACATTGTAACAGAGATCCTGAACACATGATAAAATATCATACGATATAATCACACACACACACACACACACACACACACACACACACACACACACACACACACACACTTTGAACTACACTGAAGTGTCTTAAGCATGTAACCTATGTAGTTATAAGATTATATATTATAAGATTGTGCCACTTGCTGTGTAAGATTTAATAATTAGGATTAATGTGCGATGTTTGACCGTGTCATGACTTATTGTGATAAGCCAGAGCAAGGGGTAGTTAGAGTCCTGACTGGCCTTTGGCCAAGACCTTGGCAGCTATCTGACCCCTGCAGCTGTGTTTGGACGGGTGGAAAAGTTACTCAGCAGCAGGGGGCGGGGATACTGGTCCCTGTATATTAGAGGACCAGAGGACACCCCCAGCACTTTTTTCCCCTCTGCTGTTACTCTCTGTCCGTCTCTGTGTTGCTCTGTTGTCTGTGCTTAAGGCTGTATACCCCAGGGTTTTGCTTTGCTTGCTTTCTGCTATGTAATTCTCTTGCTAAATGTCTGTATGTATTTTTCCTGCTGTTCATATGATTCAGTGTATTAAACTCTGTTCCAAGAATTCTACTCTTGTCCAGAGCATCTTTTTCAGTGTCTTGATTTTAATTGGATCTAAAGAGGTTGGATCTCCACATCGTTGGTAGGAGAAGGTTATCAGGATGGCTTCAAAATTCGCGACCACACAGTTAAAGCTTGCTTTTCCATTTAATCCTCTGCCTTCCATTTTCCTGTGCACAAAACAGTATAGTAATGCCTCTATCAATGATCAGACCTTAGCTGCAGTAAAGCAGCTAAGGTCATCCCTTCCCCATAACCATGAGGGAAGGGATGGCCACTGTGAATTCAAGATAGGCAAATTAGGCCACATGCTCCTGGTAAAGGAGTAGAAGCCTGTCATCTACAGCACTGCCATGCAGCAAATGCACTGCTTTGTCCAGCTGGAGGTATAGAACACTCAACAGTTGGTTAAAGCACCAGCCATCGGTATCCCTGCAGTTTCACTGAAAATACTAAAGGATAGTCAGTATGCCTTGTTCAGAGAGGTACAATCCATAAGGCTTTTGGGATCGAGGCCTGATTACGCTCTACAGGTCTAAAATTATAATGACTAATAAATTTGACATTAAATATAGTAAGTCTGTAGGGGTTTGGACACATGCTGCCACAACAGCTTGAAAACCAGAGGTCTCAAGTGTTCAAGTGAGCTGAGAACCTTTTGTTTGAGTACTCAGAAACTATTTAGTCGCTCCCAATTTCGTATGGATGGCCACTTTCTTCAGGATAGAAATCATTCATTACAGGATTAAAGCAGTCATTCAGATCAACTTACTGATTTGCATCCTTCACTCTAAGGAGCGAAACCAGTGGAACAAAACCAATGAAACTAGTCCCTCCACGGTAACAGAACCCACACCACAGAGGTTGGTGTGATTTTTCATTTACAATTTTTTCTGATGGCTTAAGCACATTTTTTGTAACTATTGGCTATTTTTGCAAAACTCTACACACAAATAAGAAAACCTGTCACCCAATCAGCAAAACATTGTAGTTTTCTTGCAAAAGCGAATAACCCTTGCTTAACTCTCCACACCTTTGTAAAAATGGTATTTTCGTATCCAACAGTTAACACAAGCCATCATATTAATAAGCACACAATGCACCAACTAAACACTGATGGTATGAATAAAAAACACATCTGGCTTTTGCTTTCTCTGTGCACAAGATAGGCTATGTCAGTTTGAGCTCATACTTTTGTCATAGGTCTGTAAACATGGAGGGATCCAAACTTCAAGTACTGGTGTTTATTTACACACATCAAAACAAACACAAGTGTTTATTTCCAAGTCCAAACAAAACAGTAATTTCACTGAGGAAAAAAAAGAAATCAGTCGACATTGTGTCGTCTCTCTGGGTCCGGCCACAAAATTTCGTCAACATCACATGCAATGTCCTCGAGTCCAAGGCACCGGGGAAAATATCTCCTGGAATGGCGTATCCAGGCCTGACATGATGCCTGGTCAATATCCCCACATGCCTCCTCCATTGCCTGTAAAAGGGCTATGCATTGATGGGGATGACGGTCATAGACCTTCCAGCGCCAGGCAGAGAAGAACTCTTCAATTGGGTTCAAGAATGGAGAGTATGGGGGAGGTTGAGTACAGTGAAGAGTGGGTGATCTGTAAACCAGTTGCGGACCGAAGCAGCCCTATGGAAACTAACATTGTCCCATATGATGACGTATCTGGTCTGCTCTGGTCTCTGAACATTGGTGAGCATGTCATGTAAGGTGTCCAGGAATGTAATAATGTGTGCAGTGTTATATGGGCCCAGGGTTGCATGATGGTGAACAACACACATAGTTATGTTACCACCACATTGTCCTGGGACATTCATTATGGCACGGTGTCCAATAATGTTCCTGCCACGTCTCCTTGTCTTTGTGAGGTGGAAACCAGCCTCATCCACAAAAATCTGCTCATGACCCATGGCATCTGCCTCTAGCTCCATCACTCTCTAGACAAGACAAAACAAATTCAGCACAGCAGGCACATGCACAGCACTACAGTATGCACTTCCAAATTCAGTACCAATGATACTATAGCTTACCTGCACATTGTGATATCGCAGCTGTTTTACACGTTCACTGTTTCTTTCAAAAGGTACTCTGTAGATTTGTTTCATTCAGATTCTGTTGCGGGCAAGTACACGACCTAATACAGAAATGCTCACATTTTGTATGTTTTGGAAGGTGGTGTCATCCTCAATTATGTTCTGCTGAATTTCGCGTAGTCTAATGGAATTATTTGCAATCACCATATTGACTATATGGGTTTCTTGGTCTGCAGTGAACATTCTTCCTCTGCCCCCAGCATTTGGTCGCCTAGCAATTCTGTAAAGTAACAATTTCAGTATTTTTACATCTATGGTATTGTTGTGTTTGTCATCAGCATATGGCAGTGCTACAAATCTTAGTGCAAAGTGACTGTACTAACCGATTCTCATTTCGAAATGTCCTTATGATTCCTGCTACAGTGTAGCGGCTCAAGTTAGGCTGGACCCGTTGGCCAGCTACCCTCAGGGTCATTCCACGGTTGATTACATGGTCCACTATTGTAGCTCTGATGTCATCAGTAATTCTATTTCTTACTCTTCTTACCCTTCCTATCCCCCCTCCTCATCCTCCTCTCCCCCCTCCTCGTCCTCCTCTTGCTCCTCCTTGTTCTCTTCCTCTAACTTCACCTCCTTGTCCTTGTCGCCCTCTTTGTCCTACTGCTTCACCTCCACGTCCTCTTCCTCCGCCTCCTCTACTTCTCACTCTTCTCACTCTTTCTGCTCCCTCCATTGTACTCCACACACAGAGCTTACCTGTATTATAGTGCTTAGGCTGATTGCAAAGTGAACTAATTATCTAAAACAGTTTTCACATTTGACAGTGTGCCAGACAGTTGGCAAAATAGTGTAAATAATAGCAATAAATGTGTATAGTTTTGTTAGGAGTGCGTTGATCATTTGGAAATTGAGTGTAAAGCAGTGAGTTGTGTTCACACTTCTGCAAAAAGAGTGCTGTGCAGTGGATTGTAGCTACAGGTTTGCAAAGTGTGTGTTACAAAATGGCAAACTGAGTGCAAAGCAGTGTTTGTGCTTTTAGTTTTGTAAACTCAGTGAGTGGTTTTGCTTTAAGTATTAACAGTTTTTGAAATTGTGCTATAAGAATCACAGTTAGGGTTAAGTTTTACTGGGTCTACTCTTTCCTCATATATGCACTGCATTATGTTCAGTAAAGTGGGTATGATTGATGGTTTAGATCAATGTATTTAATGAAAGTTTTGTACTATGTGTGTTTTGTACCAATAAAAGAAATTAAAATCCATGAGTTCACTGGATTTTAGTGCTTACGTGTGTGTGTGTGTGTGTGTGTGTGTGTGTGTGTGTGTGTTTGTTATTTTTTTTAATGTCATTGGGTTTCTAAATCATCCCAGTAGGGCAGTGTTATTAAGTTTGTGCATTTTCTTTGTTCAGTACAGATAAAACAATTGTGGGTGATTTTAGCCTCCACATGGATCCTGAAAATAAATGAAGATGTTTCTTCAACACTGTTTCTACTTCTCCATTAGGCTAACTTTACTTCTTGTCACGACCCTGGGTCTTATGACCCAGCGGTTTCATTTTTTAATGTTTTGTCATTTTGTATTATGGTTTGAGGCCACCTTGTTAGTTCAAAATTTAGTCCTAGTCCCTACACTCTAAGAAATAAAATGTTGCATTTACTCCACCCAGTTATGTCAACCGGTTCCACATAACTGGGTTAGTGAAATATAAAATGTATGATACACTTAATTTGAACAACAAATTTTAAGTACATCTGTCAAGCTTTGGCTAATTAAATGCAAATCACAAGAATGGTGTTGTATTAACTAAATATCATAGTGTTGATCTAACTAACATGTTGACTTAAATTGACAACACTAAATAAAATCTACTCAACCAAAACAAGCCCTACTTACTCTATAAAATAAGATGTTGCATTTACTCCACCCAGTTATGTCAGCCGGTTCCACACAACTGGGTTAGTGAAATCTAAAATGTATGACACATTTAATTTGAACAACAAATTTTAAGTACATCTGATAAATTGACTAACCCTAAACGAGCTCTACTGAAACTATAGGATTAAATTACTTACTCTATTTAAAGTAAATTGAATAAATCAAACACAATTTTATTCAGTTAACTCAACTTTAATAACACTTGGTGTAAAATGTGCTGAAGCAAACTTTGAGCTGTTCAAAATTCTAGGTCAATGCCTTTTTCCTAAACAAAAATATCTTCACATATATGCAAGTGCATATTAAGTTCAGGAAGACATAATACAGAATGTTAAAATCAAGTTATTAAAACCGGAAAGTGTTGTGATTCCAACATTTTTAACATTAACATGACTTAATTTAAACTTGCTTCGGGTACAATGGAAAACTCACAATACAGTCCTATAAACAACAAGTAGAAATGATTTTAGTGGCATTTTTGTCCATATTTAAAAAACCTTTTTTTTTTTTTTTTTTTTTCAAAACTTAAAATGAAGTCCAAACTTAGGAGCAGTCTTGTTCAATGTAGCTGGATGGTGGTAAAAGTTCAACATGAACAAAGCATGCCAAAAAGTATGAGGCCTTGCAGAAGTTCTTGCGGAATTCAAACTGAACAGTTTATAAAGTGCAAGGAGATGGGTTTGAGAATCTTGTAACCAGTTCAGTGTCCTCTATAGTTCAGTGCAGGCTGTTTCACTCAAGCAGTTTGTTTTTCAGAACTTGCACCTTCATGGATAGGTTGTTCCCATCCAACTCCATCAGCACCTTCTGAAGAAATTCAAATATGTATTTCAGGTGCTTTGGGTACCTCAGATTTAGACTGTAGATTAGTCCAAGCAGGAGGGCACACCCCTTTGCCACATCACTAAGAGCTTTCAGCACAGTGTATCCTTCTATGATGACACCAATGTCCTCAGGTGTATCTGCAGAGTCTGCTCCTTCATGTCTGACAACACAGACTCCTAAAGTCAGCTGCTCCGTTTCTCTTCTTGCACTAAGATCCACATCCTTAAAATGAAAACAAAGGGGGGGGGGGGGAAGCTAATTGCATATAGATACATATGAACAAATGAGCCCACCTTCAATTTACTATCCCAAATTAAAACAAACAAACTGATCTTTCCCCTTTTCTAACTTACCAAGAATTCCTTGAACAGGTCATCTGGCTTTTTATTTAAGTAGACACAGTTTTTAGAACGCATTCCCGTCGAACATCAATGCTGATATTCTGGTGGAGATAAGAACTCAATGTGAGACAAGATTTTGGTTCTTTTCCACCTCTTCCCAAACCAAAGTCAAAAATATTAACAGATGAGTGATTAGCGATGAGTAATTAAACAATGTTTGACAACTCACATTAGTGACATTCAGTGAGGTTAATGATTGGTTAGGCACTGACTCTTCTGAGTCAGATCAACAAATATATGAACACAAAACTAGAAGCTTTTCAATTTTGACAATACATGAAAGCTTTCACTTTTGCTTTAATCAATTCTAGACTGTTCAACAATATAATTATTAATTGTACCCCTAAAAATGTTAAAAAGAAATAGAAGATTAGAACTCAGCAATATGGATTCAAAATCCTATCACAATATTTTCTGGTATTTATTACGATAACAAGAGTTACAATAAAAGATAACAGTAACCACAATCACATCTGAGCCACTTTTGTTGCATCTACTGACAGACAGAACTAGCTGACCAACTTAAAATGAAGGGGGGAACACACAAATTGTCACTTTGATAATCAATGGAACTGATACAAGGAGTTAAATGCATTACATATAGCTGTATTACACATAATGCTGCATTTTAATGACACAAGATAAATGCATGTCTTACACTTTAATCACTGATATTAACACTAAACCAGATATCAATACGGGGTAGAATTCCTTCAAACAATGTAGCAACTTATTTGATGCATGTTTCTAAAATACACTATACATATATTTCATTCTTCAAACGGATAGGATCGCTGGCGCTCCTGGTGGTCATTACTGACACCAGGGAGCATGCGCGGTAGATGTTGGGAGTAATTTTAAAGCTGCAGTTCTTAGTAGGCAAGTTGCAGCTTAACATGAATCGTAAAACATTTTGGGAAATTACACCGATTTTTTTAAATGCCTGACTACTAACACCTGTGAGAGGCATACAAGCTAGAATGCTAAAAAAAAATTACCAGACATCATTTGTTTTAAAATAAAACATACAGAAGTACTCCCGAAAATGTCGGATGTTTATCATTTAGTACACATTAACCAAATTTGTCATCCTTAAATGGTTGTACTTACCAAATAATCCTCAAATGGCAATGGATTTTATCCAGGCTTCTGAGCATGATGCAAGTTTCGGTTGAAAATGGCGGTTGTTCAAACTTCCACACTGCACATGTGCAAACTGAGAAGTACGGAGAGCCTGTTAGGACAATCCTCTTCAAATTAAAGTGCTGTTCATTTTAAATTAACTTTTTACGTTGGATTTAATGTACTGCATTTTGTTGTATTGAAATATTGTGTTATTAATTAAAATCAAAACAATATCCTTGTGTTTAGAGTTAAAAATCAATTGGTGACATTAATTTTAACATAAAACGTTTACATAATGCTAGCAACATCAATGTATCATTTCTTAGAGTGTAGGTTTTTATGTTTAACTTTTGGTTGTTAGTTTTCCCTGTGTCTTTGCGCCTGTGTTTTATTCCATAATGTTTCCCCATTTGTCATGTCTGCCCTCTCCCTTGTGTTCCCTTGCTCCTTCTTGGCTGCCTTTCCCCCACTCCTGTGTAATATTCCAGTTACTGTTTTATTGTGAAGGTCTTGTGTTTCTGCCCGGGGTCTTTCTGTGTGGAGTTTGCATGTTATCCCCGTGTTTGCGTGGGTTCTCTCCGGGTACTCCGGCTTCTTCCCACCGTCCAAAGACATGCAGCTTGTGGGGATAGGTTAATTAGATAATCCAAATTGCCACTAGGTATGAATGTGCGAGTGAATGTGAGTGCGAATGGTTGTCTGTCCCTGCGTGTTGGCCCTGCGACAGACTGGCGACCTGTCCAGGGTGTACCCTGCCTCTCACCCTATGACAGCTGGGATAGGCTCCAGCGCCCCCCGCGACCCTGAAAAGGATAAGCGGAAGCGAATGGACGGATGGATGGTCTTGGTTCCTCTCCTGCCTGCACACAACCGGTTCTTGACACTTCTCTAAAAATGTAATTAAGCATACCTACCATTTTAATTACTCTGTATTTCTTAATAATGTTTTAATGTACAATCATGGATTAGACAGCAAGTTTCATTACAGTTGATTTTTTTCACTGCTCAAAAAAAAAAAGAATTAAAACCTAGAAAACAGATCAGATGTTACAGTTTTTTCTGATTGCTTAAGCACATTTTTTGTAACTATTGGCTATTTTTGCAAAACTCTTCACACAAATAAGAAAACCTGTCACCCAATAATCAAAACATTGTAGTTCTCTTGCAAAAGCAAACACAGCTAGATTAACTCTTCACACCTTCGTAAAAATGGTGTTTCCGTATCAAACAGTACACACAGGCCATCATCTACTAAGCACACAATGCGCCAACTGCACACTGATGGTATGAATACAAAACACATCTGGCTTTTGCTTTCTCTGTGCACAAGGTAGGCTATGTCAGTTTGAGCTCATACTTCTGTCATAGATCCATAAGCATAGAGGGATCCAAACTTCAAGTACATCAAAACAAACACAAGTGTTTATTTCCAAGTATAGGATTATTTGCAATCGCCATAATGACTATATGGGTTACTTGGTCTGCAGTGAACATGCTTCCTCTGCCCCCAGCATCTGGTCATCTAGCAATTCTGTAAAGTAACAATTTCAGTATTTTTACATCAATGGTATTGGTGTGTTTCTCATTGGCATATGGCAGTGCTACAAATCTTTGTGACTGTACTAACCGATTCTCATTTCAAGATGTCCCTATGGTACTTGCTACAGTGTAGCGGCTCGAGTTAGGCTGGACCCGTTGGCCAGCTACCCTCAGGGTCATTCCACGGTTGATTACATGGTCCACTATTGTAGCTCTGATGTCATCAGCAATTCTATTTCTTACTCTTCCTACCCTTCCTCTCCCCCCTCCTCATCTTCCTCTCCCTCCTCCTCGTCTTCCTCTTGCTCCTCCTTGTCCTTGTCGTCCTCTTCATCCTACTTCTTCACCTCCACGTCCTCTTCCTCGGCCTCCTCTACTTCTCACTCTTTCTGCTCCCTCCATTGTACTCCGCACACACAGCTTACCTGTATTATAGTGCTTAGGCTGATTGCAAAGTGAACTAATTATCTAAAAAAGTTTTCACATGTGAAAGTGTGCCAGACAGTTGGCAAGTTAGTGTTAATGATAGCCATACATGTGTATACTTTTGCTAGGAGTGTGTTGGAAATTTGGTAATTGAGTGTTGTGCAGTGAATTGTGCCTACAGTTTTGCAAAGTGTGTGTTACAAAATTGCAAACTGAGTGCAAAGCAGTTTTTGTGCTTTTAGTTTTGCAAACTCAGTGAGTGGTTTTGCTATAAGTCTGAATAGTTTTAGAGATTGTGCTACAGGAATCACAGTTAGGGTTTAAGCATTCAGAAAAAACTGTAAAATGCTTAAAATCTATACTAATGTGGACTGGGTAATGTCTGTGGAATCACAGCATGTTGAAAATGTTTGATGGGAATAAAATTTCTCATCCTACAGAGGGCTTAATTCAAAGACAACCCAGGTGCACTACAGTTGGAGAAGGATCAAATAGCATGTAGCAGAGAATGGCGGCACCCCACCACTGGCTAGGTTGAAACACATGTACTGTAGACCTCTTGGCCAAACTGCCCCCCAACCTCAAACATCCTTAAAAGGAGAAAGAGCTTGTCCATTATTCCACAGAATCAGAATCAAAATCAGAATCAGAAAGGGTTTTATTGCCAAATGTTGAGCAGGTTTACAACATTAGGAAATTGCTGCGGTGCTTCAGTGCAAACATACTGTCATAAATTACGCTTAAATAGACATGAAAAAATAAAAACATAAAAAAATAAAAATAAGAATAAGAATAAGAATTAAAAGTGCTAAGTAGATAGATATATACATGAGTGCAGATGGTGATCAGTGCCAAACATGGAATGAAGCAGTGAACACAGCGTAGGGTCATGTGTTAGTGGTGGGAACAGTCATACGGTTATTGTTCATGTGTCCAACAGCAGAGGGGAAGAAACTGTTCTTATGGGGAGAGGTTCTGGTGCGAATGGACCGGAGCCTCCTGCCTGAGGGGAGCAGGTCAAACAGATTGTGTCCAGGTTGAGAAGGGTCAGCTGAGATCCGAACTGCACGCCCCAGTGTCCTGGAGGTGTACAGGTCCTGCAGAGATGGGAGTCTGCAGCCAATCAAGATGAAGACTGTATTTTGATTTTCTTAATGAGTCCTAAGTACAAAAAAACTCTTCTCTCCTCTTTCCTAGGAGTCTGTAATTGAAACATAACCTTCGGTCCCCCTCCTTAAAGTTACGAATCACTGCCCAGAGCTGTCTGTTATCATTCTTCATTCAGCCTGTTTGTCTTACATGGAGAATCAAACATACTGTCATCACTTGAACATGAACAGGAGATATCTATGTATGTTTCCTGCATGATAAGGTGATACTGATGAGATGTACTTTGAGAAACAGTAGCTCCTTCCTAAGCTGAAACCCGCCGCTGGCAGCTTCCTGTAGTTAGATGGTGGAGGCAAAGGAGTTTTTAGTTTGCTCTGTCCAGCTGAGTGATTAGTGTTAGAAATATAGAGTTTTATCTTAGCTGTCATTATGTTGAGTGTCTTTAAAAGTCATAGTATGGGCCAGTATTTCACCAGAAGGTTTTATTGAACATTTCATCTGAAAATCACTCAGGGTACCAGCATGTTGGCCAACTATCATAAATTTGGTGATTATGGAGGCACTTCTGTAGATAAATTTTACAGACAAACCCAAAAGTAAAGAAACAGTTATTTTGTTTTTAAGGAGAAATTACAGTTTTTTCTGAATGCTTAAAACCCTAACTGTGATTCTTATAGCACACTTTCAAAAACTATTGATACTTATAGCAAAACCACTCACTGAGTTTGTAAAACTAAAAGCACAAACACTGCTTTGCACTCAGTTTGCCATTTTGTAACACACACTTTGCAAACCTGTAGCTACAATCGACTGCACAGCACTCTTTTTGCAGAACTGTAAACACAACTCACTGCTTTACACTCAATTTCCAAATGATCAATGCACTCCTAGCAAAACTATACACATTTACGGCCATTATTTATACTATTTTGCCAACTGTCTGGCACACTGTCAAATGTGAAAACTGTTTTAGATAATTAGTTCACTTTGCAATCAGCCTAAGCACTATAATACAGGTAAGCTCTGTGTGTGGAGTACAATGGAGGGAGCAGAAAGAGTGAGAAGTAGAGGAGGCTGAGGAAGAGGACGTGGAGGTGAAGAAGTATAGGATGAAGAGGACGACAAGGACAAGGAGGACCAAGAGGAGGACGAGGAGGGGGGAGAGGAGGATGAGGAGGGGGGATAGGAAGGGTAAGAAGAGTAAGAAATAGAATTACTGATGACATCAGAGCTACAATAGTGGACCATGTAATCAACCGTGGAATGACCCTGAGGGTAGCTGGCCAACGGGTCCAGCCTAACTCGAGCCGCTACACTGTAGCAAGTACCATAAGGACATCTTGAAATGAGAATCGGTTAGTACAGTCACTTTGTATAAAGATTTGTAGCACTGCCATATGCCAATGAGAAACACACCAACACCATTGATGTAAAAATACTGAAATTGTTACTTTACAGAATTGCTAGATGACCAGATGCTGGGGGCAGAAGAAGCATGTTCACTGCAGACCAAGTAACCCATATAGCCATTATGGCGATTGCAAATAATCCTATACTTGGAAATAAACACTTGTGTTTGTTTTGATGTGTTTGAATAAACACCAGTACTTGAAGTTTGGATCCCTCTATGCTTATGGATCTATGACAGAAGTATGAGCTCAAACTGACATGGCCTACCTTGTGCACAGAGAAAGCAAAAGCCAGATGTGTTTTGTATTCATACCATCAGTGTGCAGTTGGCGCATTGTGTGCTTAGTAGATGATGGCTTGTGTGTACTGTTTGATACGGAAACACCATTTTTACGAAGGTGTGAAGAGTTAATCTAGCTGTGTTTGCTTTTGCAAGAGAACTACAATGTTTTGATTATTGGGTGACAGGTTTTCTTATTTGTGTGAAGAGTTTTGAAAAATTAGCCAATAGTTACAAAAAATGTGCTTAAGCAATCAGAAAAAACTGTAAGATCTAATTAAATGCTCTTCTCAGAAATGTAGGTTTGTACTGTAGAAGTGTCATCATGACAAGAATCTGTCTTCTAGGAGCTGGGAGCATGCTGAAACTCACATGATGTTCAGTTCTGCAGTTATTGATATTGTTGTAATATACTCCACATTGCTTGAGGAAATTATGGTTAGTGGATTTTGACATCTTGGGGTGTGTTACATGCTCTGAAAAGACACTGCCATGTGTGTGCACTACAATGCCAGACATTCTGATCTCACAATGTGTTACTGCTTCTAGGGTGTGTGTGTGTGTGTGTGTTCAGTCATCCACGCAGAAAGCCACAGTACTGTGAGTTCATTTGATCAAGACTTTTCTGCAGACATGATTTGGGTTTCTCCACCAGTGTTTGTGCTGCTGCCGTTTGTGGTGAGTCCATGGCTCTTAGAGTTGATATTGACTGATGCTGAGTTTTCACCCTCTTATTTGATCTTTGAAATTTTAAAAATATTTTTTTGAACCAATCAAGCCGGCACTGCTGGCTGACTTCTAGCATGACAAGACATATATAGGCCAGACCTGGCATACATGCCACTGTTTATGCGATGCATGCCATATCTGGCTCGATTGTGGTTGGGTTTATGGCCCAGACCCATAGAAAACAGGTCTTCCCTAGATCCGGCATCAAGCTGGCACTTCTGACTGACCAGTGTCATGGCAGAGTGTATGTCAATCAGATGTGGGCCAGGTCTGGCAATGATGGCACTATTTATATTCCTATTTTAGTTAGAAGACCCAAATGCCATGTTGCAATACTATACAGCTATGGGAGCCAACGTTTCAAATGCAGGTTTGACAGGTTTGTGAGTGTACACTTTATCCAAAGCCTAGTGAGGGTTTACTGGAAGGTTAGTGGTTCGATCCCTGGCTCCTCTAGTCTGCATGTCGAGAATGTGTATGAATGTAGTTAGGAAGCACTCAGTTTAGAAAAAGTGTGTGATTGGGTGACTGTGGCATGTTGTATAGAGCACTTTCAGTAATCTGGGATAGTGAAAAGCCCTAAATAAAAATCAGTCCATTCACTGTCTGAACATAGTTTTGTCATGTTACTTTTGCACTATTATGCACATGTTGTTATTACATGGCTCAACTGAGGTACACATTAGGATGACATCTGGGGCCAGAGCTGAAACTGTTCTGGGCCAGCACAGGGCCAGCAGTGTGTTTGCAACTGGTCTTGTGCTAGCCCATGTGTGGGCCACCTCTGGTAAACCAGATCTGGGCCACCAAATGGCCAACATTCTTTGCAGCATGTGGACCGTGTGTAGGCACATTGTGTGGCCCAGATTCGATCCATGCCAATTTTGCTATATGGGTAAAGATAGTCAACTTTATTTTTAGAAGATAAAGTTACTAAAAGATGATGTGACCATCAGAGTCAATAACATTATAGTTCATGCAGTATCAGTTCATCTTACCGCACCATCTCCCTAAAGAACTTCTGGGGGAAGATGAACTTCAAATTTCAGCTCCTTACTGCCATTAATTTATTAGGTTTGTGCATGCTTGAAAACGTCTTGAGCCAGCTTATTATAGGACAGGAATGAAAAATAATTGAAGAAGAGCGGTGGATAGTGTCTTTGGACTCAAGCAACCAGTGAACTTATTGAAAACAAACAACCCCCACCCCCCCCAAACATTATCTATAAAAATACAAATACAGTATGTTTGCATGGTTAGTACTTTTAACTAACCTGCCCTTTGACTGGCACTTCAGCATTTAGGTGCATTTCTTTTCAAATCTCTTTTTGAGCGTCCATTACACCGGCCTACTGTCTCACATTGTGTGCAGAGAAGCAGGTAAAAAAACGAATGCCTTGCAGTGGCTAAGTGGGGATATACCATGCAGCCTATGAGTCAAGCAACTATTGTTTTTACTAATGAAAACAAAATAATCATATATCCATACATCAAAAATGTTAATCTGAGAGAGAACAACACATCTAAGCAGCTACAACAGGGGAATCTAAACTACATAGAAATCTCAGACAATATAAATACCACGAGAATGACTCATCTACACAAGTCAGAGCAGGTTATAGAATGTGACTGTTTTATATTGTTTGTATTATACATAGTTCAGTTGATAGTTGAATGCCTCTGCACCGTCTGAGAGACAAACCTGTCTGCCTCTCTGTCTGTCTCTGTGTGCAGGATGACCTATGTTAACCCAAGACAATGTAGAGTCACTCAACCTGTAAACAGGTGCACAATGGCACAAGAATATGTGAAATTCTAAATTAATCCATCAACAAGGTGCTCCTACAGTACTCATGATGATAACTTGACTGTGGTTGTTTCTTTGTTTTTCATTTATGGAGTTGCTGGTTTGCAGTTTGATCATTGATGTTTATCAGGTAAGGCTGTCTTGTTGCTGGATGTGTTTCTAGCCCATGTGATGGATAGATTCATTTGCAGTTAGTTATAACTTAGATTCTCTACCACACACTTGGTAGCAGCACAAGTTTGTGGGCATATGCCTGAATAGAGCCTATTGTTAGCTATGTGGCCTGTTTATACTTCTTGATGTCCAATGACTTGAAAACTAACCAGGGTTTTTGGTTAGGACACACATGTTTGGGTCCAGATTGAGGAGCGCCAATTATTGTAACTACTGTTAGTGTCTTTAGTCCATGTAGTTTGTAGCTTCATTAAGTGAAGTTTGAAGAAAGATTTATATACAGTCCTTGTGTTATTGTAACAGTGTTTCAAAGGGCTATTTCTGTGGTTGGGAAGTTGACAAACTGATAGAGTTTTGATAAAGTTTTCCAAAGATTGTAGAGATTAAAATCGCCTGAAACAACAGCAGCCTCTGAGTACTTGTTCTCATATCTACATATCATGTCATGGAGTTGTCTGAGGACATGGAGGTTGTACATTACCCTCAATACAATCCATTAGACTTATCTAGCTAAATAAGTAATAGCCACCAGAGTCTCCTAGTGTAGTTCCAGGAAAGAGTCGAGCACTATAAGATTAAAATATTCTTTGTGACCCTTTCTAGGTAATCGTATTAAGGTTTCTCTATCATACTTAACATGAGCCTCAACTGACAGCAATGGGTTTGCTGAGGTGTTTAGAACAAAATTATCATTACTATTGTAAATATTATAAGTACCTGAATTAATGTTCAAGGCCATCATTGTATTAGAAAATATATACAATCAATGTAGAATCTAAAGCAGGGGTGTCCAAACTTCAGCCCGCAGGCCCCCGCAGTTGGCCCGCTGGCCATTTTTAATTGGCCCGCAAGTAATTTTATAAATAGAATAGAATATGGCCCGCGCTTCAGCTTTTGCTTGACAATCTGGGATAGTGAAAAGCCCTAAATAAAAATCAGTCCATTCACTGTCTGAACACAGTTTTGTCATGTTACTTTTGCACTATTATGCACATGTTGTTATTACATGGCTCAACTGAGGTACACATTAGGATGACATCTGGGGCCAGAGCTGAAACTGTTCTGGGCCAGCAGTGTGTTTGCAACTGGTCTTAAACTGGCCCTAAAAGATGATGTGACCATCAGAGTCAATAACATTATAGTTCATGCAGTATCAGTTCATCTTACCGCACCATCTCCCTAAAGAACTTCTGGGGGAAGATGAACTTCAAATTTCAGCTCCTTACTGCCATTAATTTATTAAGTTTGTGCATGCTTGAAAACGTCTTGAGCCAGCTTATTATAGGACAGGAATGAAAAATAACTGAAGAAGAGCGGTGGATAGTGTCTTTGGACTCAAGCAACAAGTAAACTTATTGAAAACAACCCCCCACCCCCCCCAAACATTATCTATAAAAATACAAATACAGTATGTTTGCATGGTTAGTACTTTTAACTAACCTGCCCTTTGACTGGCACTTCAGCATTTAGGTGCATTTCTTTTCAAATCTCTTTTTGAGCATCCATTACACCGGCCTACTGTCTCACATTGTGTGCAGAGAAGCAGGTAAAAAAAACGAATGCCTTGCAGTGGCTAAGTGGGGATATACCATGCAGCCTATGAGTCAAGCAACTATTGTTTTTACTAATGAAAACAAAATAATCATATATCCATACATCAAAAATGTTAATCTGAGAGAGAACAACACATCTAAGCAGCTACAACAGGGGAATCTAAACTACATAGAAATCTCAGACAATATAAATACCACGAGAATGACTCATCTACACAAGTCAGAGCAGGTTATAGAATGTGACTGTTTTATATTGTTTGTATTATACATAGTTCAGTTGATAGTTGAATGCCTCTGCACCGTCTGAGAGACAAACCTGTCTGCCTCTCTGTCTGTCTCTGTGTGCAGGATGACCTATGTTAACCCAAGACAATGTAGAGTCACTCAACCTGTAAACAGGTGCACAATGGCACAAGAATATGTGAAATTCTAAATTAATCCATCAACAAGGTGCTCCTACAGTACTCATGATGATAACTTGACTGTGGTTGTTTCTTTGTTTTTCATTTATGGAGTTGCTGGTTTGCAGTTTGATCATTGATGTTTATCAGGTAAGGCTGTCTTGTTGCTGGATGTGTTTCTAGCCCATGTGATGGATAGATTCATTTGCAGTTAGTTATAACTTAGATTCTCTACCACACACTTGGTAGCAGCACAAGTTTGTGGGCATATGCCTGAATAGAGCCTATTGTTAGCTATGTGGCCTGTTTATACTTCTTGATGTCCAATGACTTGAAAACTAACCAGGGTTTTTGGTTAGGACACACATGTTTGGGTCCAGATTGAGGAGTGCCAATTATTGTAACTACTGTTAGTGTCTTTAGTCCATGTAGTTTGTAGCTTCATTAAGTGAAGTTTGAAGAAAGATTTATATACAGTCCTTGTGTTATTGTAACAGTGTTTCAAAGGGCTATTTCTGTGGTTGGGAAGTTGACAAACTGATAGAGTTTTGATAAAGTTTTCCAAAGATTGTAGAGATTAAAATCGCCTGAAACAACAGCAGCCTCTGAGTACTTGTTCTCATATCTACATATCATGTCATGGAGTTGTCTGAGGACATGGAGGTTGTACATTACCCTCAATACAATCCATTAGACTTATCTAGCTAAATAAGTAATAGCCACCAGAGTCTCCTAGTGTAGTTCCAGGAAAGAGTCGAGCACTATAAGATTAAAATATTCTTTGTGACCCTTTCTAGGTAATCGTATTAAGGTTTCTCTATCATACTTAACATGAGCCTCAACTGACAGCAATGGGTTTGCTGAGGTGTTTAGAACAAAATTATCATTACTATTGTAAATATTATAAGTACCTGAATTAATGTTCAAGGCCATCATTGTATTAGAAAATATATACAATCAATGTAGAATCTAAAGCAGGGGTGTCCAAACTTCAGCCCGCAGGCCCCCGCAGTTGGCCCGCTGGCCATTTTTAATTGGCCCGCAAGTAATTTTATAAATAGAATAGAATATGGCCCGCGCTTCAGCTTTTGCTTGACAATCTGGGATAGTGAAAAGCCCTAAATAAAAATCAGTCCATTCACTGTCTGAACACAGTTTTGTCATGTTACTTTTGCACTATTATGCACATGTTGTTATTACATGGCTCAACTGAGGTACACATTAGGATGACATCTGGGGCCAGAGCTGAAACTGTTCTGGGCCAGCAGTGTGTTTGCAACTGGTCTTAAACTGGCCCTAAAAGATGATGTGACCATCAGAGTCAATAACATTATAGTTCATGCAGTATCAGTTCATCTTACCGCACCATCTCCCTAAAGAACTTCTGGGGGAAGATGAACTTCAAATTTCAGCTCCTTACTGCCATTAATTTATTAAGTTTGTGCATGCTTGAAAACGTCTTGAGCCAGCTTATTATAGGACAGGAATGAAAAATAACTGAAGAAGAGCGGTGGATAGTGTCTTTGGACTCAAGCAACAAGTAAACTTATTGAAAACAACCCCCCACCCCCCCCAAACATTATCTATAAAAATACAAATACAGTATGTTTGCATGGTTAGTACTTTTAACTAACCTGCCCTTTGACTGGCACTTCAGCATTTAGGTGCATTTCTTTTCAAATCTCTTTTTGAGCGTCCATTACACCGGCCTACTGTCTCACATTGTGTGCAGAGAAGCAGGTAAAAAAAACGAATGACTTGCAGTGGCTAAGTGGGGATATACCATGCAGCCTATGAGTCAAGCAACTATTGTTTTTACTAATGAAAACAAAATAATCATATATCCATACATCAAAAATGTTAACCTGAGAGAGAACAACACATCTAAGCAGCTACAACAGGGGAATCTAAACTACATAGAAATCTCAGACAATATAAATACCACGAGAATGACTCATCTACACAAGTCAGAGCAGGTTATAGAATGTGACTGTTTTATATTGTTTGTATTATACATAGTTCAGTTGATAGTTGAATGCCTCTGCACCGTCTGAGAGACAAACCTGTCTGCCTCTCTGTCTGTCTCTGTGTGCAGGATGACCTATGTTAACCCAAGACAATGTAGAGTCACTCAACCTGTAAACAGGTGCACAATGGCACAAGAATATGTGAAATTCTAAATTAATCCATCAACAAGGTGCTCCTACAGTACTCATGATGATAACTTGACTGTGGTTGTTTCTTTGTTTTTCATTTATGGAGTTGCTGGTTTGCAGTTTGATCATTGATGTTTATCAGGTAAGGCTGTCTTGTTGCTGGATGTGTTTCTAGCCCATGTGATGGATAGATTCATTTGCAGTTAGTTATAACTTAGATTCTCTACCACACACTTGGTAGCAGCACAAGTTTGTGGGCATATGCCTGAATAGAGCCTATTGTTAGCTATGTGGCCTGTTTATACTTCTTGATGTCCAATGACTTGAAAACTAACCAGGGTTTTTGGTTAGGACACACATGTTTGGGTCCAGATTGAGGAGCGCCAATTATTGTAACTACTGTTAGTGTCTTTAGTCCATGTAGTTTGTAGCTTCATTAAGTGAAGTTTGAAGAAAGATTTATATACAGTCCTTGTGTTATTGTAACAGTGTTTCAAAGGGCTATTTCTGTGGTTGGGAAGTTGACAAACTGATAGAGTTTTGATAAAGTTTTCCAAAGATTGTAGAGATTAAAATCGCCTGAAACAACAGCAGCCTCTGAGTACTTGTTCTCATATCTACATATCATGTCATGGAGTTGTCTGAGGACATGGAGGTTGTACATTACCCTCAATACAATCCATTAGACTTATCTAGCTAAATAAGTAATAGCCACCAGAGTCTCCTAGTGTAGTTCCAGGAAAGAGTCGAGCACTATAAGATTAAAATATTCTTTGTGACCCTTTCTAGGTAATCGTATTAAGGTTTCTCTATCATACTTAACATGAGCCTCAACTGACAGCAATGGGTTTGCTGAGGTGTTTAGAACAAAATTATCATTACTATTGTAAATATTATAAGTACCTGAATTAATGTTCAAGGCCATCATTGTATTAGAAAATATATACAATCAATGTAGAATCTAAAGCAGGGGTGTCCAAACTTCAGCCCGCAGGCCCCCGCAGTTGGCCCGCTGGCCATTTTTAATTGGCCCGCAAGTAATTTTATAAATAGAATAGAATATGGCCCGCGCTTCAGCTTTTGCTTGACAATCTGGGATAGTGAAAAGCCCTAAATAAAAATCAGTCCATTCACTGTCTGAACACAGT
The DNA here is from genome assembly GCF_057381915.1 of Diplotaxodon limnothrissa. Classification (NCBI taxonomy): domain Eukaryota; kingdom Metazoa; phylum Chordata; class Actinopteri; order Cichliformes; family Cichlidae; genus Diplotaxodon; species Diplotaxodon limnothrissa. Next base: position 22,528,459 of record NC_140617.1, on the reverse strand, counting down.
TTTGTCATGTTACTTTTGCACTATTATGCACATGTTGTTATTACATGGCTCAACTGAGGTACACATTAGGATGACATCTGGGGCCAGAGCTGAAACTGTTCTGGGCCAGCAGTGTGTTTGCAACTGGTCTTAAACTGGCCCTAAAAGATGATGTGACCATCAGAGTCAATAACATTATAGTTCATGCAGTATCAGTTCATCTTACCGCACCATCTCCCTAAAGAACTTCTGGGGGAAGATGAACTTCAAATTTCAGCTCCTTACTGCCATTAATTTATTAAGTTTGTGCATGCTTGAAAACGTCTTGAGCCAGCTTATTATAGGACAGGAATGAAAAATAACTGAAGAAGAGCGGTGGATAGTGTCTTTGGACTCAAGCAACAAGTAAACTTATTGAAAACAACCCCCCACCCCCCCCAAACATTATCTATAAAAATACAAATACAGTATGTTTGCATGGTTAGTACTTTTAACTAACCTGCCCTTTGACTGGCACTTCAGCATTTAGGTGCATTTCTTTTCAAATCTCTTTTTGAGCATCCATTACACCGGCCTACTGTCTCACATTGTGTGCAGAGAAGCAGGTAAAAAAAACGAATGCCTTGCAGTGGCTAAGTGGGGATATACCATGCAGCCTATGAGTCAAGCAACTATTGTTTTTACTAATGAAAACAAAATAATCATATATCCATACATCAAAAATGTTAATCTGAGAGAGAACAACACATCTAAGCAGCTACAACAGGGGAATCTAAACTACATAGAAATCTCAGACAATATAAATACCACGAGAATGACTCATCTACACAAGTCAGAGCAGGTTATAGAATGTGACTGTTTTATATTGTTTGTATTATACATAGTTCAGTTGATAGTTGAATGCCTCTGCACCGTCTGAGAGACAAACCTGTCTGCCTCTCTGTCTGTCTCTGTGTGCAGGATGACCTATGTTAACCCAAGACAATGTAGAGTCACTCAACCTGTAAACAGGTGCACAATGGCACAAGAATATGTGAAATTCTAAATTAATCCATCAACAAGGTGCTCCTACAGTACTCATGATGATAACTTGACTGTGGTTGTTTCTTTGTTTTTCATTTATGGAGTTGCTGGTTTGCAGTTTGATCATTGATGTTTATCAGGTAAGGCTGTCTTGTTGCTGGATGTGTTTCTAGCCCATGTGATGGATAGATTCATTTGCAGTTAGTTATAACTTAGATTCTCTACCACACACTTGGTAGCAGCACAAGTTTGTGGGCATATGCCTGAATAGAGCCTATTGTTAGCTATGTGGCCTGTTTATACTTCTTGATGTCCAATGACTTGAAAACTAACCAGGGTTTTTGGTTAGGACACACATGTTTGGGTCCAGATTGAGGAGTGCCAATTATTGTAACTACTGTTAGTGTCTTTAGTCCATGTAGTTTGTAGCTTCATTAAGTGAAGTTTGAAGAAAGATTTATATACAGTCCTTGTGTTATTGTAACAGTGTTTCAAAGGGCTATTTCTGTGGTTGGGAAGTTGACAAACTGATAGAGTTTTGATAAAGTTTTCCAAAGATTGTAGAGATTAAAATCGCCTGAAACAACAGCAGCCTCTGAGTACTTGTTCTCATATCTACATATCATGTCATGGAGTTGTCTGAGGACATGGAGGTTGTACATTACCCTCAATACAATCCATTAGACTTATCTAGCTAAATAAGTAATAGCCACCAGAGTCTCCTAGTGTAGTTCCAGGAAAGAGTCGAGCACTATAAGATTAAAATATTCTTTGTGACCCTTTCTAGGTAATCGTATTAAGGTTTCTCTATCATACTTAACATGAGCCTCAACTGACAGCAATGGGTTTGCTGAGGTGTTTAGAACAAAATTATCATTACTATTGTAAATATTATAAGTACCTGAATTAATGTTCAAGGCCATCATTGTATTAGAAAATATATACAATCAATGTAGAATCTAAAGCAGGGGTGTCCAAACTTCAGCCCGCAGGCCCCCGCAGTTGGCCCGCTGGCCATTTTTAATTGGCCCGCAAGTAATTTTATAAATAGAATAGAATATGGCCCGCGCTTCAGCTTTTGCTTGACAATCTGGGATAGTGAAAAGCCCTAAATAAAAATCAGTCCATTCACTGTCTGAACACAGTTTTGTCATGTTACTTTTGCACTATTATGCACATGTTGTTATTACATGGCTCAACTGAGGTACACATTAGGATGACATCTGGGGCCAGAGCTGAAACTGTTCTGGGCCAGCAGTGTGTTTGCAACTGGTCTTAAACTGGCCCTAAAAGATGATGTGACCATCAGAGTCAATAACATTATAGTTCATGCAGTATCAGTTCATCTTACCGCACCATCTCCCTAAAGAACTTCTGGGGGAAGATGAACTTCAAATTTCAGCTCCTTACTGCCATTAATTTATTAAGTTTGTGCATGCTTGAAAACGTCTTGAGCCAGCTTATTATAGGACAGGAATGAAAAATAACTGAAGAAGAGCGGTGGATAGTGTCTTTGGACTCAAGCAACAAGTAAACTTATTGAAAACAACCCCCCACCCCCCCCAAACATTATCTATAAAAATACAAATACAGTATGTTTGCATGGTTAGTACTTTTAACTAACCTGCCCTTTGACTGGCACTTCAGCATTTAGGTGCATTTCTTTTCAAATCTCTTTTTGAGCGTCCATTACACCGGCCTACTGTCTCACATTGTGTGCAGAGAAGCAGGTAAAAAAAACGAATGACTTGCAGTGGCTAAGTGGGGATATACCATGCAGCCTATGAGTCAAGCAACTATTGTTTTTACTAATGAAAACAAAATAATCATATATCCATACATCAAAAATGTTAACCTGAGAGAGAACAACACATCTAAGCAGCTACAACAGGGGAATCTAAACTACATAGAAATCTCAGACAATATAAATACCACGAGAATGACTCATCTACACAAGTCAGAGCAGGTTATAGAATGTGACTGTTTTATATTGTTTGTATTATACATAGTTCAGTTGATAGTTGAATGCCTCTGCACCGTCTGAGAGACAAACCTGTCTGCCTCTCTGTCTGTCTCTGTGTGCAGGATGACCTATGTTAACCCAAGACAATGTAGAGTCACTCAACCTGTAAACAGGTGCACAATGGCACAAGAATATGTGAAATTCTAAATTAATCCATCAACAAGGTGCTCCTACAGTACTCATGATGATAACTTAGAATGAAAACAACAGAATTTGAGAGAAAACAACAGAATTAGAATGAAAACAACAGAATTAGAATGTAAAGAACTGAATTAGAATGAAAAGAACAGAATTAGAATGTAAAGAACTGAATTAGAATGAAAAGAATAGAATTAGAATGAAAAGAACAACATTTGAATGAAAACAACAGAATTAGAATGACAAGAATGGAATTTGAATGAAAACACCGGAAGTTGAAAGAAAACAACCAAATTTGAAGGAAAACAACGGAAGTTGAAAGAGAACAACAGAATTTGAATGAAAAGAACTGGAATAGAAGGAAAACAATGGATTTCGAACGAAAACAACAGAATTAGAATGACAAGAATGGAATTTGAATGAAAACACCGGAAGTTGAAAGAAAACAACAAAATTTGACTGAAAACAACAGAATTAGAATGACAAGAATGGAATTTGAATGAAAACACCGGAAGTTGAAAGAAAACAACAAAATTTGACTGAAAACAACAGAATTAGAATGACAAGAATGGAATTTGAATGAAAACACCGGAAGTTGAAAGAAAACAACAAAATTAGAATGAAAACAACAGAATTTGAAAGAAAACAACAGAATTAGAATGACAAGAACAGAATTAGAATGACAAGAATGGAATTTGAATGAAAACACCGGAAGTTGAAAGAAAACAACAAAATTAGAATGAAAACAACAGAATTTGAATGAAAACAACAGAATTAGAATGACAAGAACTCATTTATGGAGTTGACAGTTGGATATTAATTAATTAATTTCATGATGAGGGTATTGGGTGTATTGCACTTCTTAGTTTTAACACCCTGAGCTAAAGGATCTGTATTATAACTTATGCGCCTGCTATTTCATGAAAGAGCTAAGGGTGGTACCAATCCCCACAAATGCCAATATGAACTGCCAACAGTCCAGCATCACCTACAGAAAACATCTGGCTCATTATATAAGCGCAAAAAAAAAAAGAGGACATGAACTGCATGGATTAAAATTCTGTCTAAATGGGAAAACATGCTCCTTTCTAATCTCTCATCTCTCCCATGATGTCTCCATGGTGGGATAATTAACAAATCAGCATTAAACCAATATATAGGTGAGATTGTGTTAAGTAACGCTTCATTAACAAAAACAACAACATAACCCTTTTGTTTTGGTACAGCTGCTGGCTGTTGCTATGCTGACTCGTAAATCTGAAGATAGTCTGGTAAATTTGGGAAAACAAAAATGGCTTGCTCTTGTACATAATCGGGATTACACTAAAGAGAAATGAATTGCCAGGGTAAGTCGCTGTTTCCTTATTTATTTTAAATTGATACACTAACTTTGACATGGGGGCAGCACAGCGGTGCATCGTAAGCACTGTTGCCTCACAGGAAGGATTTCAGTTTGATTCTACCAGCTGGAACCTTCTCTGTAATGTTTGTGTGACGCCCACAAGTGTATGGTCACAATTTTAATTTTTTGTGAATTGTTTTGATGTAAAAGACCTGATTTTATGTTGGTATTGCACTTTTCATTTAGAGTTATGGACAATGTAATTGCTAGAGATGGCACGATACCACTTTTTTATGTCCGATACCGATACCGATATCATAAATTTGGATATCTGCCGATACCGATATGAATCCGATATAGTGTTTTTTAATCAACAAAACCGTTTTTTTTAATATCTTGCTGCATTTTGTATAAGTTCATACTCAAGTTTAAAACAACAACTACACTAAAGCTATTCTGTTATACCTATATGCAAAAAAAAAAAATTTCATAGTTCAGCAATACTGATCAATCTAATAAACTTAAACCTACACCATCCTCCCTATTCTGGTATTTTAAAGAGTACTTAGCGTAAATATTAAGCAACCTAACTAATAGGGTTCCAACTCCCAGCAACAACAAAAATAAATAAATAAAAAATAGGGAACCACCCCTCACGCTCCACCTCATGATGCTTAATCAACGTAATCAACCTTAATTTGATGCAGTGTGAAAAAAAAAGCACAGAAATCAATTATTTTTCAAGAAATATTAAATAAATTCAACATCTTTCTTCAACAAAATTGCAGACTGCACAGATGGTACCTTCCCAAAGGAAAAAGTACTATAGCTTACTAGGGTATATATATTAGACTTAATAGTCACTATATACAGTAATTGACTTCTATTCATTTTACATCAAATTAAAACTTTGGGTGTAAGATTCGGATAATTATTTATTAAAAGCTAGACATTTTAAATGAGAATAAGAAAGAAAAGTATGTCTTTGTGCCCCCTTTTCCCTGTTAATGCCCTATCGGCCCCCCTGGCTAAACTTTGCTAGATCCGCCCCTGCACAGTTACCAGCCGTCAGCTACGTAGAAAAAGATCCTCGAGTAGAAAGTAATAATAAATAAATTCTAACAACAGCTGATCAAGCTTAAACGTGCTGCTGTTGTTCAGCCGCTGGTTTCCTCTTTCTGGTGCAAAGTGGGCCAAAAGCAAACTAGAGACACGGACTCACGACAGAAAAGCTGATCAGCTGATCATTAAGCAGTTTCATGATTGAAGTAGCAGCCAGAAGAGGCAGTCGCTCCATATATCGTTTGGTAAGCTTAACGCAGGAATGCTTTACAAACATTCAGAGATGGACTTACACACTTGCTTTACTTCTCTCGGGGATAACTTTGTCGGAGATGAAATGCCGGGTTGCTAGCGAAGCTCCACATGCTATCCAGACCACCGACAGGTCCTGCATGCCACAGCCGCTCTATCACGTGATGCATACTGCTCCGACGTGCTTCGTGATATTTAATGGATCGGATTACATTTTTTATTTTTCTCCGATATCCGATCCAGTAATTTAGGTCAGTATCGGACCGATACCGATACGTAATATCGGATCGGTCCATCTCTAGTAATTGCGTGGCATTACCACAAGGGAGAGATAGTGGTGAGTGCGATAGGCCGTTGTAACGCTTCTCTGACTAATACGGCGGGGTCCCTGTCGGCTCGTGGCCGAAAAATAGCTTTACTTTGTTGTGTGGGTCAACTTTGCTTGCGAGAGACAGAGAGAGGCGTTGAAAGACTGCTCCAACGGAACTTATTGTTTTCGGAGGAAAACACGAACACAGTGTACAGTCGAGTCTTAATAGCTTACTTACAACTGGGCTCGTCAGGTACTCTTCTTGGCTGAAGTGGTTATTATTATATTTACATGCTTCCAGCTCCCGTTTTTCCTCGATGACAACTCGTACCTTTCCACTCCCCTTTTTCTCCCTCCTCGCTCACAGACACATAACGTGTATGGCAGTCCATTCTCCCTGCAACACGGACTACACTGCCCATGATGCTACATTCTTTAGAGCTATGCTTGTAGCATTCTGCCTGTTAGCTTAGCACAACAACAACAACGAAAAGGCGCTCTCTCACCCAGGAAACTCACAGTCACCGAGAGAGAGAGAGCGTCGCCCTGTAACTATGGCAACCGTAACACTTCCGCCTGGAACAACAGAACGTAGCTGTCAAACAAAACCCAAACAGTCCTGACCCGCGACAAAATGAAACAGGAAAGTATCGCAGTGTAATCCATTTATTTCAACAAACTAACTGTATTCTGAATACCACCTTTTTAAACCGTAACTGTAACGGAATACAGTTACTCATATTTTGTATTTTAAATACGTAACAGCGGTACATGTATTCCGTCACTCCCCAACACTGGTTAAATGTCATCATAACAGCTTTGACTGGCAGCTGCAGTCACGGAGAAACTTGCGTATCTCTGTTCAGGAATAGCAGATAGAGTGTAGGCTCTGAGAGGAGGGCCAGCGTTTACACTACGAAAACACGACCGAGTGTTTTAACCTGACAGCCTGAGGTGTTCTTCAGTAAACTGGACTACCCGACAGAAGGACCCAAGGCCCCGCTGCACTTTTTCGGTAAGTTAAACGTGTTTGTAAGCTAATCCGTAACTAAAATTCAAATTCAAATTCAAATTTTATTTGTCACGTGCACAGTCATACACAGTACGATATGCAGTGAAATGCTTAGACAACTGCTCGTGACCTAAAGAAAAAAAAAAGGAAAAGGCTATGAATAAGATAGGAAATAAATATGAAAAATTAAAAAGGGTAAATTTAACTAGGAAGGAATAAAATATAAAAAAAAATTAAGGTTAAAAATGAAATAACTGTACAACACAAATTAGAATGAAGGGTAAATTTAACTGGGAAAGAATAAGATAAAATATATAAGTTAAAGTTGAAAATAAAATAACTGTACAACAAAATACACAATACACAGTGTAGAAATATATAAGAATGTATGAAGAAATATAAATAAATAAATATATATATACACAATACCAGCAGCTGTACAAGTATTAACTGGAAATGAAGAATATAGTGACCAGTGTTGTGCAATCCACATTATGTCTTGTGCAGTGCAAATATGCTTAAAGTGATTTAAGTGATGAAGTGAAAACAATGTCCAGAAAGTCCAGTGTGTGTGTAAGAACTATATGTGTGGGTCAGTACTGTGTGGTGGTGTGATTGAGAGACCGTATCGCCTGCGGGAAGAAGCTCCTCCTCAGTCTCTCTGTGTTGGTCTTCAGGGAGCGGAATCGCTTTCCTGACCTCAACAGAGAGAACAGTCTGTTGTTGGGATGGCTGAGGTCCTTCACCATCTTCCTGGCCTTGGTCCAGCACCGCCTGCTGTAGATTGAGTGCAGGTCAGGGAGCTCGGAGCGGATGGTGCGCTCAGCTGACCGCACAACCCTCTGTAGAGCTCGTCTGTCCTGCATGGTGCTGTTCCCGAACCAGGTTAAGATGTTTCCCGTCAGGATGCTCTCTATGGTGCACGAGTAAAAGTTCCTGAGCACCTTGGAGGGCAGTTGGAAGCCTCTCAAGCGTCTGAGGTGGTAGAGACGCTGACGGGCCTTTTTCACCACGGTGTTGATGTGACAGGACCATGACAGGTCCTGCGTGATGTGAACTCCGAGGTATTTGAAGCTGTCCACTCTCTCCACTGGGCACTCGTTGATGACAGGGGTCTGGTAGTTCCTCTCCTGCTTAGTGCTGAAGTCCACTATCAGCTCCTTTGTCTTACTGACATTTAGAAGGAGGTTGTTCCTCTGGCACAAGTTCTCCAGATTCCTAATCTCCTTCAGGTAGGCCGTCTCGTTGTTATCAGAGATCAGGCCCACCACGACGGTGTCGTCAGCAAACTTGATGATGGTGGTGGAGCTGGTAGTGGCCACACAGTCATATGTGTACAGAGAGTACAGCAGGGGGCTCAGAACACACCCCTGGGGGGATCCAGTGCTGAGAGTGGTGGAGGCTGAGACATGTCCACCCATCCTTACTGCCTGTGGTCTGCCAGTTAGGAAGTTGGAGATCCACTGACACGTAGATGAGCTGAGTCCCAGATGCTCCAGCTTGGTGGTGAGTGTGGAGGGAATTATGGTATTAAATGCAGAGCTGTAGTCTATGAAGAGCATTTTAACATAATTCCCCCTTCTAGTGTCCAAGTGAGTGAGTGATGTGTGGAGGAGATGAGAGATGGCATCGTCTGTGGAGCGATTTGGACGGTAAGCGAACTGTAGTGGGTCCAGTGTGTCTGGTAGTGAAGAAATGATGAAGTCTCTGACCAGGCGTTCAAAACACTTCATCACTACTGAGGTGAGGGCTACAGGGCGATAGATAAGAGAAGCAGGGTGGGGTTTCTTCGGGACAGGAACAATGATGGACTCTTTGAAGCATGTGGGGATCACCAACTGAGATAAAGAGATGTTGAATATCTCAGTGAACACAGGAGCTAGCTGGTATGCGCAGTCTCTTAGGATGCGACCTGGGATGCCGTCTGGTCCTGCTGCTTTCCTGGTGTTCACTCTCTTGAAGGCTCTCCTTACTTCATGCTCGGAGATGACGAGCACATTTCCGGTGCTGGCAGTATCTTCCTGTCTGCAGCCGTTAGCGCCGCTAGCACTAGCATCGTTGGAGTCCTTAGCTGCAGCCTCGAAGCGAGCATAGAAAGTGTTCAGCTCGTCTGCCAGAGTCACGGCCGCGTTTGTCATACCGGTTGTTGGTGCTTTATAGTCCGTTATTGTCGTTAGTCCCCGCCATAGGCTCCTAGAGTCACTCTGTTGGAGTTGTGACTCTAGTTTCCTCCCATAGCGCTGCTTCGCCTCTTTCACCGCCCTCCGCACGTTATATGATGCGGCTTTGTACGGGTCCATGTCCCCTGTCGTGAGTCCCGTGTTGTAGGCAGCGGTGCGGGATCTCAGAGCGTCGCGGATGGTTTTATCCACCCACGGCTTCTGGTTGGGAAACGTTGTGATAGTCTTTGTCTCCACGGTATCATCCGCTAGTTTCCCGATGAATCCCACAACCGCTTCCGTAAACACGTTGACATCATCATCGGAGCTGTTTCTGAACATGCCCCAGTCTGCGTCATCGAGTGTGTCCTGTAACGCGGCCACCGATTGATCCGTCCAGCGCGCGACCTTCCTCTGAACCGGAACTTCCTGTTTCAGCCTTTGTTTGTATTATGGCATGAGGAAGATGGCGGCGTGATCGGATTTGCCAAACTGAGGGTGAGATTGTGCCTTGTAGCCGTCCTTGACCGTAGTGTAGCAGTGGTCCAGTGTCCTTTCACCTCTGGTGGGGCAGGTGATGTGTTGATAAAAGTTCGGCGCTGCGCGTTTGAGGTTGGCGCTATTAAAGTCCCCCGTCACAATAAGCGCAGCGTCCCGGTGTTATGTCTGGTGCTGTGTGAGTGCCTCATGCAGCTCGCATAAGGCGGTGACCGTGTCCGCTTGTGGTGGAATATAAACGGCACTTACAATGACCGATGTAAATTCCAGAGGTAGATAAAAAGGACGACACATGATGGACAGTAGTTCCAGATTTGGTGTGCAGGAGCGTGTGAGAGGAACAACGTTCGCACTGTTGCACCAATTGTTGTTCACCATTAAACACACACCGCCTCCCCTTGACTTCCCCAAGTCCCGTGTCCTGTCCATGCGGTGAACCGAGAAGAACTCGGCCGGCTGGATGGCGTGGTCCGGCACCGCTGGGTTCAGCCATGTCTCGGTGAAGCAGAGGAGATTGCAGTCCCGAATGTCTCTCTGGAACTTTATCCTGGCCCTGAGGTCATCAAGCTTGTTCTCCAGTGACTGGACGTTGGCGAGCAGGATGCTAGGCAGAGGTGTGCGGTGTGCACAAGCTCTCAGCCTGTTCCTGACGCCGGCTCGCTTACCTCTAGGCCGCCGCCGCTTCCTACCTACCGTCCTTAGCTCGGTCCTGAGACCTAGCTAGCTAAGATGAGGACTCGGCTGTCAGGGTTCGTTTAGCTAAAAGGTGCAGGTGAATGAATTTACTAAAGAAATCAAGAGAAATGCTCCAGGCGACTCAGTCACTAATTACTGTTACTGTACTTTTATTACAAGTATTATACTGTAAAAGCAACAGGATGCACTCTGCTTCAGCTCCTGTGCAGAGCTGATTATTAAATATGTGCAAACAACAGCATGTTTTCAGTCTCTTGCCACATCTATAAGGACAGTAACTTTAAAAAAAAAAAAAAAAAAGCTTGTACCTTGTAGCTCCTCATTAATCAGGAACTATGGATTAAAGTACTGTAGTGTACTGTAATACTGAAAAAAAATGTAAGAGAAGAACTTCAGATCCTGAGTGTGTGAGGACAAAAGAATCAGCTTTATTTCAATTTTGAGGGATAAAATTTATATTTGAGTTTGATGGTTCTGTTCTCTTTGTGATTACAAGAGCTGCCCTCAGATTCAGACCTCAGCACCACCCAGTGACAGCAGACAGATCATCCAACATGTTCACATGTTAACTGCAAAATGAACTGATGAAAACAGTACAAAGGTTAAAGTACCACATGTGCTGCAGTGAAAGCTGCAGCTGTTTTATTGATAAAGTTAAACACACACACACAAAAAAAGGATTAATCACACCTGTAACTGTGTCACTGTATATCAGCATTAACAGGACCTTAGTTTGGTGTTTCACAAACCTGCTGATCTTAGACCTGCACAGCTTCCGTTTTAAACACTTGATGTACTCAGCTGCATGAAGAGCACGTTTGAGTTTCTCTGACACAATTAAATAAAACCTGATGAAAGTCAAAGGTCGTTACTTGTATGTTGAACTACAAACTTGTCATCTGGAATTCTTTCACAGTTTTTTGCACATAGTGGGTTATTTATCATAAAGTGATGCAGAGTTATTCATACCAGAGTAACCAGAGAGGATCATATATTTTTAAATATATAACTTTCTACAGGACTAAATATAATATCTTTATGTAAAAGTCCGGAGCCTCTGGGGAGTATCCGAGTATTTATAACATTACACAAAGCAAAGGTCTCCATCACAGTGTTCATGAAATGCTGGGTTTATCCATCTTCTGGGGCGGGCCTACGGAGGAGCTCTGAAGATTTCCCTGTGAGGGAGCTGCTGGTGAAGATCATGAGTCCTGCTTGATCAGTGCGATGAGCTTCAGTGTTCCTGGTGTTTCTTAAATGAAGTCTCTTTCAGTGGGTCAACAGAACTTCTGGCACAGGACAGCTGTAATGAAAGAAAGGGAAGTTTCTCCAAACCTCTGGACTCAGAAACCCAGCTTAGTCCTGATGGTCTCCCTCACTAGTTTCTCTCCAGGGTGAATGTAGCTGTTATACATAATATGGACTCTATTATTAAATGAAAACAACACATTAGACTACACTAATGAAACGTTCTGCTGCTGTTTTTAAAGTTTCCATGTTACCAGGCTGTAGACTAGAGATTTAAACAGTTTTAGATCCATTACACTCACAGTCTTAAATGTCAAAATCTCAAAGGACAGCGTTACATTTTTGGTATTAACAGTAACTCTGGGCCTCTGTGGGATGTGCAGATGATCTCATCGCTGTCTAAAAATGGATAAAAAAAAAGAAGTGCTGAATCCTTCAATAACACAGAGTATTAGAGTAACAGGTGTGTAGCATCGCTAACTAGCTAGCAAGAAGCCTCCAACACAGTGCGTATGCTAGCGGCTAATGTAGCAAACGAATTAACAACAGAGCGATTTATAAGATGATAAGCTGTGTGTCTTTTTTTATAACAGTGACATGGTTGTATTTACCTTAATTAAACGAGTCGTCAGTCGCGGTAAACCAGCAAAAAACTCGAACCACAGGTGCTACGTAAAAAGTGTAGGGGGGCGTGTTTGCGGTCATGTCCAGCGGGTGTGTGGGCGGGAGTGTTACACAGTCGCTCCACCTCAAGTCACTACTGCGCAGACTCTGGCTCCAAATTTGCAAGATGGCAGCCTCCACAAGCGGGATATTTTGGCTTCATTTTTGCACAATGGTAGGAGGCGGTGTCGCGTTGTCCATCTTTTATACAGTCATTGGTTGGGACTAACGCGTTATTAAGTAACGCGTTATAGTAACTACGTTATTATTGTGGTAACGTGCACGGTAACTAGTTATTATGCCAAAACCGGGAACGCGTTACTCATTACTGGGATTTAGATAGGCTCGTTATTCGTTACTTCGTGTGGTGGCTATCGCGGAGCTTCCACAGATTCAATAACATTAGCAAGTGGTGGAGGCCAGCAGGTGGATGAAGGAAAAGGAAGGCAAGAGGAGAGACCCTCAGGTGAACTGAACTTCAGGTAAGAAGTTATAACCTGCAGTCCATCTGGGTTAGATATGAACCAAGTTTAGGTGGAGTTTATTTTCGTTATGCTGACTTTTTCGTACTGCGTGCTAGCTAGCATGACTGAGTTTCTATACAACTGAGTGGGTGCTATGTTACTGATGTTGAACTTTATTTTGTTCATAAGGTTAATTATTAGAGTTGCCAACCGTCCCGTAAAAAACAGAATCGTCTGGTACTCAGAGAAAATATTACAGGTTTCGTATTGAGGTGAAAAGGAACACAGTTTGTCCCGGACTTCAACTACAATGAAAAAGACACAAAGCTGGAGTTATTCTGTGTTTACGCCGCACAGCTGCCTCTTCTTCTCTCATCCTCTCACCCTCCCTCTCCTGTTTCTACTTCAATCATGAAACTGATCAATGATCAGCTGATCGGCTTTTCTCTCTTGTTTGTTTATCGCCCACTTTGCGCCAGAAAGAGGAAACCAGCGGATGTCGCGGTAAACAACAGCAGCACGTTTAAGCTTGATCAGCTGTTGTTAGAATTTATTTAATATTAATTTCTAGTATCAGCTGATGTTTGCTGGAGCCACAGCTGTAAACCTGCTGGTCATGATATCGGTTTGGTTATGTGATGAGAGGGAAACATGAAGATGAAACCAGGAAATGTCCTTACTGAATCATCAGAGCTGTGATAGAGAAACAGGTTTACCTTTTAGTTAACATGAATGAGTTGAAGGGAAGTTATGAACTGTTTCTGAGAGACAAATAACCCCAGGATCCTTTTCTAAGTAGCTGACAGCTGGTAACTGTGCAGGGGCAGGTCTAGCAAAGTGTTGCCAGGGGTCCATGTAGGGCATTAAAAGGGAAAGGGGGGCACAAGGAAATACTTTCTTATTCTCATTTAAAATGTCTCACTTTTAAAAAAAATAATTATCTGAGTCTTGCAACAAACAATTGATAGATTGATACATATATACCATCAGAACAGTGAACATCACTGTCACAACAGTGTTTATTTTCATTCAAAGGCTTTATGATTTTTGCTATAATGGTGGGCCCGGGACGATTTTTTTTGTCCCAGTCCAGCCCTGTATGAAGCTCATCTTCAGTCTGGTGTTACCTACATCTTCCTATTCAGAAGGCAGAATTTCCGAGTTCTGAGTACAATCGAAAGCACCACGACTGCAGTTTTTGTGTTGGATGTAAAAAGCAGGCTAGGATAGAATCAGGTGTGGCAATCTTGCTGGGTATCCAGTTACGGAAGCAACACATTAACAAGAGAATTCTGAGTAAAACCAAAGTTACTTTCTGTTACGTGTCTGCAGGCTGCATGTTTTCTTTCCCTCCCCTTTTGTTTGCCATTCCCTTAGGTCGCAGACTGCAGGCTGATGTCAATCTGGGGACGTCCAATTAATTAGAGGAGGGAGGCCCTAATTGGACAAACCAGGAGTGAAGCCCTTGATAAGGAGACTCACCTGTGGCTGGGCGCGGCTCTCTTCCCTCCTTGAATTGTTTGACACATGTGTGACGTTTCCCTGCTGTCTTTCTTTTGTTTGATGATTGTGGTGGGAGTAAAGTGGACTAGGTAAGTTTGGGGACCCCATACACTTACTCACGTAGAGTCTTTGTGTTAGAAACACTAGGTAAGTAGGTTGGTGCCACCCATGTAATTTTGAGCTTGTTTTAAGTTGAGGTTTAGGGTCTTTCTCTCCTGTTTGTTGCTTTTCTAGGATAGTAGCTCAGCTCAGCTAAGTTTTGGTTTTGTCTTTTTGGTGTTTTTTTTTTTTTTGGCACAACCTAACTGTCCCTTTTTCCCCCACATTTGTTGTTTGAGTCTGGGTTGTTTATTTTGTGAGAGCGCCGCCATTAAACCTTTTTTCATAACACCTGTACTGAGTTTCCGGAGTTGTTGTGTTATCCCCTCCTGCCCTCGGGGAGACGTAACACAAGTGGGGGCTCGTCCGGGATATATTTCCCAGAGCTGTGGACAACGCTGGTGCTTGGTACAGTGTTACTGCCTTGTAATTAAGTATGGCTTTCGACTTAGAAGATTTTATTCGTGCTCCGAGTCCTGAGAAGTTTGAGTTATGTCGCAAAGATGACTTATTGAGTATTGCGGCACACTTTGATATTCCAGTAAAGAAAAATAGTGCGAAGAAGGAAATCAAGGGCATTATCTTACAACGTCTGGTTGAGTTGAAGATCTTGACCGGTTCTGATGTGTGTGATAGTAACGTTCTCTCTGTCGAGCAAGGTGTCGCACCTCTGAAGGCGGAGGATGGTGCAATAGCTACTCCCCCCAAAGTCCAGGTGGCGCCTACGGTTCCTCCCACTCTACCTCGCTTTGATCCTCTGTCCCCGGACTTCAGTGGGTCAAATGGACATGCTAGACTTAAGGTGCGTCTAGCTCGCCTTCGGCTGGAAAGGGAGCAAACACGTAAGGCCGAGCTTGACTTCAAACTTCGGATACGTCAGCTGGAAATTGAAGCTGAGAAGGAGGTAAAGTTGAAACAGCTAGAGGTGGAAGCTATGAGACTTACACAAAGCCTGTCTTCTCCCAGCTCACCGGTTACTTCAGAACCCTTGCCTTCATCTGGCAGCACCTATAGGTTTGATGTGCGCAAAAATATTGCTTTGGTGCCAACATTTAGAGAGACTGAAGTCGATTCCTACTTTAATGCTTTTGAAAGGATTGCAACGGCATTAGAATGGCCAAAAGAAATGTGGGCTGTGCTGCTGCAATGCAAGCTAATGGGCAAAGCACAGGAGGTTGTATCAACTCTCTATCGAAAACAGCATGAAATATGATGTACTGAAGGAGTCCATCCTTCGTGCTTATGAGCTTGTGCCTGAGGCCTACCGGCAAAAGTTCAGGAATCACAAGAAGTCTGATGGTCACACATACGTAGAGTTCGCGCGTGAGAAAGCCGTTCTTTTCGATAAGTGGTGCACAGCAAGTGAAGTGAAGAAAGAGTTTGAAGCGCTTCGTCAGCTAGTCCTGTTGGAAGATTTTAAGAATCTATTACCAGAGAAGCTTGTAATGTTTTTAAATGAGCAAAAGGTTGCCTCACTGTCAAAAGCAGCCGTTTTGGCTGATGAGTTCACTTTGACTTACAGAAATGTGTTTGCATCACCCCCTCGTTCAGATAAAGTGTTGATCACACGCTCACCGAAGCCTGATCGTGGTCAGCCTGAAGCCAGAGCTAAGCAACCGTTTCTCTCTCGTGAGGTGCGCAAATGCTTCTATTGCCACAAAAAAGGTCATGTCATAGCTGATTGCCTTGCACTAAAAAATAAGACCACGCCGCCGCAACCCAAGGGAGTGGGTTTGATTAAAAACATGTCGCCTCCCAGAAACCAAACATCTCAGAGTGAAATAGACCCTTGTTTCAAACCATTTATCACACAGGGATGTGTTTCTTTGACGGGTGGTGCTGGTAATGACCAGTCTGTAACAATGCTGCGAGACACGGGTGGTTCACAGTCCATCATTCGAGAGGGTATTTTGCCTTTGTCTGTTGAGTCATCCTGTTGGTCAAGTGTTGTGGTCCAGGGTATTGGAATGACTTTTGTGTCTGCACCTTTGCACAATGTTCATATCACTTCTTCTGTGTTCAGTGGAGTTGGTAAGGTCGCTGTCCTCCCCTCGCTGCCAATAAAAGGGGTTGATTTCATCCTAGGGAATGATTTAGCAGGTGGAAAAGTGATGCCTGTCCCTGAGATGCTGGATAAGCCTGAACCAGGCTTGAAAGTTAGCCAGCAAGAAAACACTAACATTCTTCCTGCTTGTGGGGTGACTAGATCTCAGTCCAGGTGCTGTCATTCTACAGGAAGATCAGGATGGACTCGGCCACCCTGTGTGCTACTTCTCAAAGAAGTTCACTCTTCCCCAGAGAAGGTATTCCACCATCGAACAAGAAACCCTTGCCGTTCTGCTGGCTCTGCAGCATTTTGAGGTTTATCTCGGATTAAGCAGGGAGCCCATAAAAGTCTTTACAGACCACAATCCGCTTGTTTTCCTTTCAAGGATGTACAATAACAATTGTCGGCTTATGAGGTGGTCTTTAAACATTCAAGAGTACAACCTTCAAATCTGCCGTAAAAAAGGGACAGAAAATGTCCTGGCTAATGCACTATCCCGTGCCCTGTAGTCTGTTTAGGGTTTTTGTTTGTGTTTGAAGGATCCAAACTGTTTGTTTGGTGTTGTAAGGGTGGGGGTGTTACGTGTCTGCAGGCTGCATGTTTTCTTTCCCTCCCCTTTTGTTTGCCATTCCCTTAGGTCGCAGACTGCAGGCTGATGTCAATCTGGGGACGTCCAATTAATTAGAGGAGGGAGGCCCTAATTGGACAAACCAGGAGTGAAGCCCTTGATAAGGAGACTCACCTGTGGCTGGGCGCGGCTCTCTTCCCTCCTTGAATTGTTTGACACATGTGTGACGTTTCCCTGCTGTCTTTCTTTTGTTTGATGATTGTGGTGGGAGTAAAGTGGACTAGGTAAGTTTGGGGACCCCATACACTTACTCACGTAGAGTCTTTGTGTTAGAAACACTAGGTAAGTAGGTTGGTGCCACCCATGTAATTTTGAGCTTGTTTTAAGTTGAGGTTTAGGGTCTTTCTCTCCTGTTTGTTGCTTTTCTAGGATAGTAGCTCAGCTCAGCTAAGTTTTGGTTTTGTCTTTTTGGTGTTTTTTTTTTTTTTGGCACAACCTAACTGTCCCTTTTTCCCCCACATTTGTTGTTTGAGTCTGGGTTGTTTATTTTGTGAGAGCGCCGCCATTAAACCTTTTTTCATAACACCTGTACTGAGTTTCCGGAGTTGTTGTGTTATCCCCTCCTGCCCTCGGGGAGACGTAACACTTTCCCTAGTAACTAGTTACTCTGAAAGTAACGAGTAACTTGAAGTAACTGAGTTACTTTTGATAGAAGTAACTAGTAATGTAACTAAGTTACTAATTTAAAGTAACTTACCCAACACTGGTTTTCACCGATTGAGAGAAAGCTAACTATACCGCTATTTGTAATGGCAGCTGCCATTTCACTTGTAGTCGTTGGAGATGCTAGTTCTCTACATTGGAGAACTGGCTGAAAATGTGTGGTCAATGCTTACATATGAAACAAGAATTACATGTTATCTTCTCTTCCTATGTACAAGAATAACTGGCTATAACTGGTATAGGTCCTCCCACATTCCAAAGACATGCATTTAGTCATGATAGGTTAATTGGAAACTCTAAAATTGCCCATTGGTGTGAATGTGAGTGCAAATGGTTGTCTGTGTCTATATCCTAACCCTGTGACGGATAGGTAACCTGTCCACGGTGTACCCTGCCTCTCACCCTAAGACAGCTGGGATAGGCTCGCAACATTGAAAAGGATGGATCGAGATTTTATATTTTAGCACTGCTTACTCTATGCAGGGGTGTCGAACTCCAGGCCTCAAGGGCTGGTGTCCTGCAGGTTCTCACCCTTGGTCAACACACCTGAATCAAATGATTAGTTCATTACCAAGCTTCTGGAGAACTTCAAGACATGTTAGCTGTGTCCCAATTCAGCGACCGCACGCTTCGTAGTACACATTTGTAGACCGATTACGTCACAGTGACGCGACAAAGGGTGTCTCTATTCGAAGTATACGGTGGCCCCTAGAGACGAAGCGCGTACAAACTCCAAAACACTTGCAAACTCCCAAACACTTGCAAACTCCCAAACACTTGCAAACTCCCAAACACTTGCAAACTCCCAAACACTTGCAAACTCCCAAACACTTGCAAACTCCCAAACACTTGCAAACTCCAAAACACAACGTGCTCCAGGACGCTAGGGGCAGTGTTGAGCTTTTGTTACCTAGTAACTACACAAGCCAGGAAGTACCAATGACCGGATTTGGGCTGTATCCCAATTCATGGTCTGCAGCCTTAAAGGCCGCATTTTAAGGCCGATTACGTCACACACTTGACACATGAAAATACAACATTGTGGTATTAATGCGCAGTTGTTTAGAAACCGTTATGCTGTCTTGGCGAACTATATTTGTAACTTACAAAATGTAGTCACCGTAACATAATGTAGCCAGATGGGCTACTCGCCTTCCGTTGTTTTTCTTCTCTCATTCTCTCTCTCTCTCGCTCGCTCTACCACCCTCGCTCTCTTTCCACTGCACTCGCTCCTTGTATCAGGTGATCGGGTTAATTGGGAACCCACCTGCACATTGATTGCAGGGTGGCGCTAGCCTGTATAAAGCTAAGCCGATGTCTTGTTGGATTAATTCCTCCCGAGCTTCTGGTACGATACAGCAGTAAATGCTGGTGTACTGCGACGGACTGATCAGCAAGAGCCGATTATACGACAGCTACAGGTATGCTCTCGCTTAACCTTGGATTCCCTCCGAATACTGGAATTGGTGTTAATATCCTTTTCCGGCCTGTTGTAGCGCAGCAGTCTGTTTAATTCTGCCATTGCGGAGAGAGGTGTTCGTGGTATCTCCACCAATGAGAGTATAGTGCCTCCGGTCCTGGGGTAAGCTGTTAGAACTACTTTTATTAGCATTCATAGCTATAAGAGTTTAAGGTTACACTTATCTGTTTCAGGGTTCACTGCTGTACTCACCTCTCCATGGTAAATTGTCCAACCTAAATTGGAAGAGTGGACTGCCTTCTCAGTTGCTGTTGTGAACTCCTCCTTGGTGGAGTCTGCTGTCTTGTCTTGTTTTGTCTTATCTTGTTTTTATTAAGTAGGCTTACCTTTTTTTGGGTTCGCCTGGTGTTCTATTTTACCCTGGACTGTTGCTCGTACCCACACTTCTGTGATCGGGCTGAAGTGATTCTCTGCCCGAGTGTCGTGCTGGGACTCTAAATCGCCTGGGTGGCCGGTCTCAGCCGGTGGGGAGCCAGACCGGCCTACGCCTGAGAATAATTATTACCAGCACGAGTGGTAGTTTGACCCGTGGGGAATAAGCCTTTCCCGTGTGTGTGTGTGTGTGTGTGATTTCTTTTATTAAAGTTATTAAAGTGTGTTTTAGTCTTTTTATGATTTGTAGCGAGCCTGACGCTCAGTGTCCTTTTATTCTTTTAACATACTTTTCTGTGTTTTATTTCAGTGAAGGAGGACGAGCCAGTGGCCCTGGGACCTCAGGTGGTGGGTCGTTTTCACACTTTCTTTTGTACAGCACTGGGTGGTCTGCAGTGATTCTTTTGGTGTGATTTTCTTTTGGTTCCACGGCTGCTGGTAAGTCCAAGTTCCACGATTGTTTATTTTTACTGTAGGACACTGTCAATAATGACGCTACATCTTGACTTTTAATATTTTATTTATAAAATATTATTTATAATATTTTATTTATTTCTATAAATAAAACTGTTTTAATATTGGAAGCCAACCTGCCTCAGTGTGCATCCTTGAATCTGTGCGGTCTTCTTTTATTCCTTTTATTTATTTTTCTTAAATATATTTCCTGGGGGTGTAATTCCCCTAGGTGGCGTTGTCAAGTTTATTTATTTTGTTCATAACCCCGCCGACCACTTGGTCACATACTTGGCGTTGTCGACAGGATGCACGTTTGAGGTAGATGTTTGGTTTTGTAAATTGTTTTATTTTTTTGCAACGAGTCTAGTTCACCTGTTTGAAGGCTCTATTTGTTTTAGAGTGTGATTATAGACAAGACAGCAGTATCCAGGTAGAAGGAAGAGTAATAGGATTTTAGCACCTTGCTGATTTAATTTTCTCTTTTTTTTGGGTCAAAATTTATTATGGAGGAAGAATTGCAGCAACTTAGAGACTTGGTAGCGCAGTTAAGGGCAGATAATGAGCAATTGCGCCGGGATGGGGGCGCTGTGCTCGAGTCTGGTGGCGGGGCCGCGTCGTCCTCTTTCGTACCAGCTGGTTGCATACCAAATGTTGGTAGCCAGGCCGCCGTTACAGAGCGTCTGGTGGTGGTGCCTAGGGACCGTAAATGTCCCATGTTCAATGGTAGAACAGGCATCAATATAGCTGAATGGGTCGAAGAGGTTCAAGCATGCATGCGTGCCCGGCACCTGTCTGTTGCTGATCAAGCTTTCTTTATTTTTGACCATTTAGAGGGAGAAGCAAGGGAGGAGATCAAATTTCGCCCTAATTTAGAGCGAGGGGATCCTGCTCGGGTGTTGACCATTTTAAAGGAACTGTATGGCAATGCGCAGTCCTATGTCACTCTGCAGCAGGCTTTCTTTTCGAGGAGACAACGGGAGGAAGAGACTTTGCAGGAGTTTTCCTTAGCGCTAATGGCTCTGATGGAGCAAGTAAAACAAAGTGCACCTGATGGTATGCGTAACGCAGAGGTGCTGCTCCGAGACCAATTTGTAGAACATGTTGTTGATAGTGGTCTCCGCAGAGAGCTTAAACAATACGTTCGCCGTGTGCCCACTGCCACCTTGTTAGAGGTGCGCGGGGAAGCAATTAGATGGGAAAGAGAAGGGTTTTCAGGCGGTGTTCGCGACCGTGGCTATTCTCAACCATCGGCATATGGTTTTCAGTGTGGAGTGCACACTAGCCCTAGGTTCGCTCCTGTTGGTACACCCGAGTCCGAGTGGCGTGAGCTAAAGGAACTCCTAAAGCGCCAACAAGAGCAGTTAAATCGGCTCACTGAGACAGTGGCTTCTTTACAGAACCCCCGAAGAAGTGTTCGGCCTTCACGGGCTGGCTCGGTGATTTGTCGCCGGTGTCAGCAACCAGGACACTTTGCTAGGGAGTGCACTGGGGAGCGGGCTTCACGCCGCCCTAGAGCAGGTTCTGATTCAGGCCCTCCTTATGCCGCAGTTGGCAATCATCTTCCCGCTACCCAGTCGGAAAACTAACGCCATCTGTGCTGCAGAGTCACAGTTCAGGTGGGGAGTTCACTGGCTCACAGAAAAATAGGATTGGCAGGCTAATTTCATCGTGTCCAAAGATGGATGTGCTTATTAGTGGGGTAACTGTCCCTTGTTTGGTGGATACTGGGTCCATGGTTTCCACCATCACAGAAAGTTTCTTTTTGGCACATTTTGCCCCTTGGGGACAAGAACGCCTTCAGTCATGTCATTGGCTACAGCTTCGGGCTGCCAATGGGCTTGCCATCCCTTACATTGGCTATTTGGAGCTCAGTGTACTCCTGTGTGGCAAGGAAATGCCCTCTTGTGGAATCCTTATAGTGAAGGACCCTCCTGGGGCTACGCCCTCTGTCCCTGGCATCTTAGGAATGAACGTAATCCGCCGCTGTTATCAAGAACTGTTTGGGGCTTTCGGTGGCTCCTTGTTTAATTCTCCTTCTGTGTCACAGGCACCGAGACCAGTTTTGGAGGCCTTACATCAGTGTCAGCAGTCTGCAGCCCAAGCCCCAGAGGACCCTGTCGGTACCGTTAAGGTACAGGGCCCGCGGGCCGTGCGGATACCTGGTGGTGTTATGCAGCTGGTGGCCACTACTTGTTCTCAGCAGTTGTCAGGTCAGGCTGTGCTTTTTGAACCTTCTGAGTCCGGGTTGCCAGTTGGGTTGCTGGCCTCTCCATGTTTGGTTCAGGTGGATAAGGGCGTTGCCTACATCCCAGTCACCAATGTAGGGACAGCGGAAGCTGTTCTCCACCCGCGGACCCGTTTGGGAGTGATAAGCAAAGCCTCCCTGCCGGTGTTAGCGAGGAACACTCTTTTCCCGTTACCGTTTCCTCCCATACAACCAGCAGCCCTGCTCAAGAGATGGTGGATACGATTGACCTGTCTGCTCTCGCTGAGTCAGAGCAACACAAGGTACGGTTACTTTTGCGGAAGTACCGCTCTGTTTTCTCCACTTATGAGGGAGACTTGGGCTGCACAAACCTCATTTCGCACGACATACCGCTACTCGATGACGCACCTGTCCGGCAGAGGTACAGGCGAATTCCTCCTTCTGATTATGAGGCTGTCAGGGCTCATATCAACCAGCTACTGGAGGCCCAGGTAATTAGGGAAAGTAGCAGCCCTTATGCCTCTCCCATCGTGTTGGTCCGCAAGAAGGATGGAAGCCTCCGGCTGTGCGTTGACTATCGTTTGCTGAATAGCAAAACAAGGAAGGACGCCTTCCCCTTACCTCGCATCGAGGAAAGTCTGGATGCCCTAGCTGGCGCACGCTGGTTTTCTACCATCGACCTGGCCAGCGGGTACAACCAGGTGCCAGTTTCTGAGCAGGATAAGCCCAAGACCGCTTTTTGCACGCCGTTTGGCCTGTTCGAGTGGAATCGTATGCCATTCGGGCTGTGCAATGCTCCTGGTACCTTTCAGCGCCTAATGCAGAGGATGTTCGGGGATCAGCAGTGCCAGTCATTACTGCTGTACCTAGACGACATCATTGTGTTCTCCTCGTCTGTCTCTCAGCACCTGCAACGGCTAGAGATGGTGATGGCAAGGCTGCAGCAACAGGGGCTCAAGGCTAAGTTAGAAAAGTGTGCCTTTTTCCAGCAGAAGGTTAACTACTTGGGCCATGTAATCTCCTGTGAGGGTGTCTCGACCGATCCAGCCAAGGTTGACGCAGTAGCCAAATGGCAGTGTCCTCGTTCCGTGTCAGAGTTGCGATCCTTTTTGGGTTTCGCCAGCTATTACCGGCGCTTTGTGGAGGGGTTTGCCGCATTGGCGGCTCCCCTGCATCAAGTGGTGGCTAAATCGGCTGGCACAAAGACAAAGAAGGGCTCGGGACAGAGTTTGAGTGCTATTTGGACCCCTCAGTGTGAGGAGAGCTTTGAGGCCCTGAAAGCAAAGCTTGTGTCTGCACCTGTGCTAGCATATGCTGACTTTACGCGCCCATTTATCTTGGAGATTGACGCCAGCCACAGTGGTTTAGGTGCAGTTCTCTCCCAAGATGTAGAAGGTGTCGTTAGGCCAGTGGCTTATGCTAGTCGAGGTCTTCGGCCACATGAGCGCAATATGGACAATTACAGCTCCATGAAGCTGGAGTTTCTTGCACTCAAGTGGGCCATGGCCGAGAAGTTCCGGGAGTACCTGCTGGGGCAGAAGTGTGTGGTTTACACCGATAACAATCCACTCAGTTACCTCTCTTCAGCTAAGCTGGGTGCCACCGAGCAGAGGTGGGCCTCCCAGCTGGCGGCATTCGATTTTGAGATCAAGTATCGCTCAGGCCGCAGTAATAGGAATGCTGATGCTCTCTCTCGACAGTATGAGACGAGCTCCAGCTTGGCCGAGGGTGTGTTGCCTGGGACTTGTGTCCCGACTTCACTTCGGCAGGCTCAGTGTCCAGCCGTTTTGCCCTCCGTTACTCAGTTGGAGATTGGGGCCTTTCCATCCCACTCCCTGGAGGATATTCGTGCTTTGCAGGAGGCTGACCCCCTCCTCAAGGATTTCTTGGTACACTGGAGGAGGCACACCCTGCCCTCTTCGGAGGAAAGGAATCAGCTCCCCAAACCAGTCATGGTTCTGCTGCGTCAGTGGCATCGTCTGGTGGAGAAGGATGGCATCCTTTATCGCCGTATTTTGCGTCCAGGTGGAGGTGAGGAAGCCCTCCAACTTGTTCTCCCAGAGGCTCTGAAGCCTGAGACCTTGAGGCAGCTGCACCAGGACCATGGGCACCAAGGTATTGAGTGCACCACTGAACTGGTCAGGCAGCATTGCTATTGGCCCGGGATGTCCTCTGACATCAAGCAATGGGTTCAGCGTTGTGAACGCTGTCAGGTCGCAAAGGACTCAGGGTTGGGGCCTCATAGTTATATGGGTCACCTGTTGGCGTCTAGGCCAAATGAAATCCTGGCCATAGACTTCACGGTGTTGGAACCTTCCCGTAGTGGAGTTGAAAACGTCTTGGTTATGACTGACGTTTTTAGCAAATACACTGTTGCAGTCCCTACCCGGGACCAGCGGGCCTCTACTGTGGCCCAGGCCCTGTTAACAGAGTGGTTTTTTAAGTTTGGCGTTCCAAGCCGCCTCCACTCTGACCAGGGTAGAAATTTTGAGAGTTTGGTGATGCAACAGTTATGCGAATTGTATCGGGTAGCCAAGTCCCGTACAACCCCTTACCACCCAGCGGGTAATGGGCAGTGCGAACGGTTTAACCGAACCCTCCATAACCTCCTCCGGACTCTGCCATCATCTCAGAAACGCGACTGGGCTGCATGCTTACCGCATGTGCTCTTTTGCTATAATAGCACGCCACATCAGGGCACCGGAGAGTCACCGTTTCTCTTGATGTTTGGCAGGGATCCTAGGCTGCCTATTGATTTCCTTCTAGGCCGCGTTCAGGACCCAGTGCCTGGAGAGGTACAGGACTGGGTGGCCGAGCACCAAGCCAGGTTAATGGTGGCTTTTGAGGGAGCTTGGGCACGGTTGTCGCTGGCCGCTGACCGCCGTAAGGAACGGCATGACCAGAGAGTCCACCCTGTTCCTTTAAAGGTCGGTCAGCTGGTGTATCTTCGAGATCATAGCACCCGGGGCCGGCACAAGATCCAGGACCTTTGGAGCTCTGTGGTCTATCAGGTGTTGAGGGCACCCCAAGAGAACGGGGCTGTTTATACCATTGCCCCCGTGGGAGACTTGGAGAAGGTTCGACATGTCCATCGTGACATGTTAAAGGCACAGGTCAGCCTAGGGCCACCTACACCTGGTCCACCGGTTCCACCCCCACCTGTACCCGCTGACTCAGAGCAGACCTCTCTGAGTGACGACGAGTTGTGGCTCCTTGTCCCTGAGGTACCCTCACACCCTGTCGCACCTGTGGTGTCACTTCCCGATGCCTCTAGAGTTCCATCGGTGGAGCTCAGGTCTACTCCCAGTGTGATTGTAGCACCCTCGACCTCTGCTCCCCCAGGTTCTTCCTCAGGCTCTGTTGAACAGTCTGAGGTGAGTGGGCCACATTTGCGGAGAACAGCACGTTCAACAGCTGGTCATCACTCAAATGTTTATCACTTGCCACGTCCTGTTGAATCTGCGTCAGTTGCTAATGCTCAGCTTGCCATATTCAGGCCATGGTGTTAGGTTCCTTGAGTTATTGTCGGGGTGCCAATACAAAAAAAGGGGGGTAGATGTAGCCAGATGGGCTACTCGCCTTCCGTTGTTTTTCTTCTCTCATTCTCTCTCTCTCTCGCTCGCTCTACCACCCTCGCTCTCTTTCCACTGCACTCGCTCCTTGTATCAGGTGATCGGGTTAATTGGGAACCCACCTGCACATTGATTGCAGGGTGGCGCTAGCCTGTATAAAGCTAAGCCGATGTCTTGTTGGATTAATTCCTCCCGAGCTTCTGGTACGATACAGCAGTAAATGCTGGCGTACTGCGACGGACTGATCAGCAAGAGCCGATTATACGACAGCTACAGGTATGCTCTCGCTTAACCTTGGATTCCCTCCGAATACTGGAATTGGTGTTAATATCCTTTTCCGGCCTGTTGTAGCGCAGCAGTCTGTTTAATTCTGCCATTGCGGAGAGAGGTGTTCGTGGTATCTCCACCAATGAGAGTATAGTGCCTCCAGTCCTGGGGTAAGCTGTTAGAACTACTTTTATTAGCATTCATAGCTATAAGAGTTTAAGGTTACACTTATCTGTTTCAGGGTTCACTGCTGTACTCACCTCTCCATGGTAAATTGTCCAACCTAAATTGGAAGAGTGGACTGCCTTCTCAGTTGCTGTTGTGAACTCCTCCTTGGTGGAGTCTGCTGTCTTGTCTTGTTTTGTCTTATCTTGTTTTTATTAAGTAGGCTTACCTTTTTTTGGGTTCGCCTGGTGTTCTATTTTACCCTGGACTGTTGCTCGTACCCACACTTCTGTGATCGGGCTGAAGTGATTCTCTGCCCGAGTGTCGTGCTGGGACTCTAAATCGCCTGGGTGGCCGGTCTCAGCCGGTGGGGAGCCAGACCGGCCTACGCCTGAGAATAATTATTACCAGCACGAGTGGTAGTTTGACCCGTGGGGAATAAGCCTTTCCCGTGTGTGTGTGTGTGTGTGTGTGTGTGTGTGTGTGTGATTTCTTTTATTAAAGTTATTAAAGTGTGTTTTAGTCTTTTTATGATTTGTAGCGAGCCTGACGCTCAGTGTCCTTTTATTCTTTTAACATACTTTTCTGTGTTTTATTTCAGTGAAGGAGGACGAGCCAGTGGCCCTGGGACCTCAGGTGGTGGGTCGTTTTCACACTTTCTTTTGTACAGCACTGGGTGGTCTGCAGTGATTCTTTTGGTGTGATTTTCTTTTGGTTCCACGGCTGCTGGTAAGTCCAAGTTCCACGATTGTTTATTTTTACTGTAGGACACTGTCAATAATGACGCTACATCTTGACTTTTAATATTTTATTTATAAAATATTATTTATAATATTTTATTTATTTCTATAAATAAAACTGTTTTAATATTGGAAGCCAACCTGCCTCAGTGTGCATCCTTGAATCTGTGCGGTCTTCTTTTATTCCTTTTATTTATTTTCCTTAAATATATTTCCTGGGGGTGTAATTCCCCTAGGTGGCGTTGTCAAGTTTATTTATTTTGTTCATAACCCCGCCGACCACTTGGTCACAATAAAAATCTGCTTGACATTTTAACTTCCAAAGAACCTCGGTTTAACTTGATGTTGCAAATTCCATAAAAACCTCACAATTAATGAACAATTCTAGGATGTAGTGAAAGTAAAAAAGTAAATGGCCAAACATAACAGTAAAATGATTTCACGTTTTTGAAAGATTTAAAACATTAAAAATTATAACTGGAACTTAATAAAATGGAAATGGACCATTTTTTTTAACATCATTTGGTTGTGCCTGCATGTCATTGTGTGTGTGTGTTTTTTTTTTTTTAATATAATTTAACATAACTTACACAACGGTAGGTTACAGATATTCTTTGCATCATAGGATAATTTACATACAGAGGAGAGGACCAACAGATTTGATTATAACATGTAGCTTTTATGAGCACACTCACATCTCATATGAATTTTACAATTAACCAGGCCCATCCAGATTTTCCCATGCTGACCCATTACCACATTCTGCCACTGTCACTGCAGTACAGGTCAAAATGGTACAGATTTGTACTTTATTTCAAATTGAACCTTTAAAGGGGCATTTCTGGACTTTTAAAGATCAGTATTATACTTTTAAGGGAACATTTTTAAAAAATGTACCTATAGGTACAAAAATGTTCTTCTCTCGTACCTCTATTTCTGAGAGTGCAGCGACACAACGAAGGCTGTCCCAATTCAAAGGCAGCTCGAAATGCGGCCCTCAAATGCGCCCTTAATTTCCCTGAATTTTAAGGGTGGGTCGGTGTAGACTTTATGGCCCAACATATCCCAGATTTCATAGCGCGGCGGTGGTGTGGATAATTTCGCCGAAAAAAACGGCGGAAGAGTAAACTTTCATAAGTAAGTACTGAATATTATGTCACTTATTTATGCGCAAATGTTTTTATAATGAAGAACATTAAAACATTACTGTTGGCCACATGTCGGGAAAGTTATGTGACATTATCGATGTTTGTACTAACTTGGTTTTAAAGCCTTTACTTCAAAATATACGCCGTTCAATAGTTGACTTTAATCTTACAGAGAATGTGATGATTTTATGGATAATTAAAGTCAGTCATATATCCACAAACACAACAAGCTGAAAGTCAGTGATGCTGCTCGGTTTGCAGTCCTGAATATCACGGCACAAGCAGGATCCACTGCACTGTTAATGTTAGCTATGTTTTATTGCTGCCTCTGTTCGGTGGTGTCGAGCCAAACGGACTTTGACGTGTGTTTGAACGAGCTGACGGTTCACTCGTTAAGCTGAAAGAAAGATGCTTTAATCACAGGAGTCACACTTGTGTCCACTGTGTCATCTGGGAACTCTTCTTGTTTCGTAATAACACAAACACTAAATCCTCCTTCTTTTGTGCTGTTTTGTAGCAGTGTATACACCCGAGACTGTCACCTGCACTCTCTCTCTGTTTCTTTCTCTCTGATTGTGTAACAAAAGTATGAACATTCATTTATAAGTTACACTTGTGTTTGAATCCTGCAGCTTATCACACATTTGATTTCCATGTGTGACAACTGCAAGTGTCCAGAGTGAGGACAGACTGAGGGACCCACTGCTGCACATCATCTGTGAGGCTTTGCACCCCTGATGATCCACCAGGACAAACTCAGCAGTGTGTGAGGAAGAGGAGGAAGAGCCAGCAGCAGCTGACAGATGGAGAGAATAGACAGACTGTTCCCTGTTTGTGAAGGACTGCTAGAAAAGTTTAATATAACTAATTGTCTGTCCTGAATCAGTCTTATTAGGTAATGTTCAAATAATTTTATCATTGCAGTGTTTTCAGTGTGGGAGAAAGTACTCAGGACCTTCAAGTTACACACTATGAAAGGCAGCAACAAGTGTAATATTCAGAAACCTAAAGTATGTATCAGCAGCAGAATGGACCTAAAAATAAATGTTTGTTTCAGTTCTATGAAGCTTTGAGTATTTTGAATTAGTAGTACTGCTGTGTTTGTTGCATCATATTGTTGTAATTGTTTATATGCTTTATATATTCTGAGGTAAGTTGATCTATAGTGTTACATCATATTCTATAAGGATGTTATGTGTTTGTAGACTTTCTGCCCAGTTTGAACCATTTAGCAGAAGTCAGCCTGTTTAAGGCTCTGATATCTATTCTGTATGACTTAAAGCAGTTATGACATGGTCTGATTTTCTCACCCATTAAAGGAATATTTCATATATCAGTCTACTCTTCATTTTATCAGAAACAGTTTTCACAGCTCGTAAATTTTCCTTTTACACATACGTGTAAGCATTGAGCCAAATCTTTACTGAAGCTCAGTATTTGACACAGAGTTCAAGCTTACTGCTGTAATAAATCATAATAATAATAATAATAATACATATAATATTGGCCATATTATATTTACATTACCAAAGTAAGATGACTAGTCTCATGAACAGTATTAGCTAATTGTTATTTACTAATTAATCTTAAAATGACTCTTCAGTAAAGAAATGAAGCCCAACAGTCATGTTTTTACAGTCCCGTGGTCTCAGCCTCAGATACTCAACAAATAAAAGTGATCTCATAAAAAAAACAAAAAAACAAAACATTTCTGACAGAAATGTTCCTTCAATGCATTCACATTCTTCCAAATTCAATCTGCTGTACCTTGTCAAGCATGTACATTTTTAATTTAGGCAATCTGTATTTCTGTCTCAAGGCTGTATTTCACTGAGCCTCCATTAGGGGTCAGCGGTCAGCTAAGCACCGGTACTCCCTCCGGGTTCGGATCGCTCTTTTCGTGCGTCGTTGACTCCACTGACAGCTCCTCCGGAAGTCCCTAAGAGCTCCTGTCGCTTTATCTGTGAACAAAAGGTTTTTCTGGCTTTGTTTTTTCTTCTGTCAGTAAGAAAAAAAGTAGCCCTAGCCGGTGTCAGATGACAGGAGGAATGGAGGAATTTCATAACGGAAGCGAGGTTAGTCCTGATCCGAATTCACCGTTTTCACCAGTGACAGCAGAAATGAGCTAGCTAGCCACTCCCAGTGATAGCGGCGATTTTTTTTAATGCAAACGTCCTAAAATCAATAAATATAATTTATAATATTCAAAATAATCTGCTGTTGCTTTTACTGCTTAATGTGTTGTTAAAAATAAACGTTTACGTGCTCCAATAAGGTTAAATCTGTTGCTAAAAAGTGTTGCTAAAGTGATCCTATGGGTCACTTTAGCATTTTTCCATAAACGTATGTTTATTTAACTAAAGTCCTGTCATGTTATCTTTATTATGACCTGATGATCTGCTTTCTCTATTTTAGGGCTCATTCAATGCAGAAGAAGCTGACACCATAGTCAAAGAAGTAAGGTTTACTTTTATATGCAGCGTTATAAATCCCTTTAATGTCTTAACCCATTTTGCGCCACAGTGTCGTCATGTTTTTCAGGTCTTTATTAAACAAACACTGATTTTGTTCTTTGGGGAGTAAAACAAAAGCACATTTAACATTTTCCCAAGTATTAAGTCATAAAAATAGAAGTTTCAACAGCAGGTTGTTATGGAGAGATGCTTCGATTGTGTAGTAAACGGTTTAGTTTGATTGACTAAAGATTAATAATTAAATCTAGCCATGTAAACAGCTCAAATACACTCCTATTTTTAAATGTAACTTTTACGCGTCATTCATTTTTGCACATAATTTAAAGCTTTTTGATTTGTGTTTCATTGCTAAGCTTGCGTAGTTTTTCTGTGCTCCTGGGAAAATTCAAGATAATAAAAAAGTATCTTTAAAACCTCAGAAAAACCTTCAGAAACAAGCTGCACTCACTGCCTCTTTGTCTCAGTCTCCTCGGGCGCCAGCAACACCGGCTGACTAACACATGACTCTGAGCGCTGTGATGCCGTTTCTCTGTGTTTGTGTCAGTGCATTGAGAACGTCGTGGGCGGCGGAGACTACAGCCAGAGTCAGGTGAACAAGTGGACGGCGAACATCGTGGAGCGCTGCCTCACGCAGCTCGTCAAACAGGGCAAGCCGTACAAGTACATCGGTGTGTATTTGTTACTGTTAGAGTTAACCTTTTCATGCTCTTATGTTTGCCCTCCTATGAATTGTCACTCAAAAACAAGAAAGTCCCAGGGGGCCCAGCCAATCTTAAATCTTCACTCTCATGTCAATCTCTAATCTCTTCTAAAAATAGAGGAGGGTAATGGATTCACTTGAAGATTTAACTCAAAAAACATAAAAATCTCAGACTGTTGGCTTTAAACTGTTAAAGTGTTGAGGCCAATGTGTGATCCAGCTGCCACTCAGATACAAACTTCATTGCTATATATATATATATATATATATATATATATATATATATATATATATATATATATATATATATATATATATATATATAACTAATACGTGTATATAAATCAATTTCACAAATTTCTGCAATACCAGCCCACCAGGGGGCCCTGTACCACATGGAAACAGTTTTGTTTGTTTTGTTTTGTTTTTAACATAAAACAGTTACTGTAGAGGAAAAAAATCAGCTGATCCAGAGATGTTTTTAAAAAATCTTTTATGTGTTTGTCCTCGTGGGGTAAA
Organism: Diplotaxodon limnothrissa; assembly: GCF_057381915.1. NCBI lineage: Eukaryota > Metazoa > Chordata > Actinopteri > Cichliformes > Cichlidae > Diplotaxodon > Diplotaxodon limnothrissa. The sequence goes on along the minus strand of NC_140617.1, from coordinate 22,496,551 downwards.
ATAATGAAACCAGATAACATAAAGAGACGCTTTAAAACTAATTCTTGTGACTTTGTTTGTGCACAGTGACGTGTGCTGTGATGCAGAAAACAGGTGCCGGCCTCCACACAGCCAACTCCTGCTACTGGGACACTGCCATGGACGGTATGTGTTGATTTTGGGGTGTTGTTCCCCTCCTCGATGTGCGACTATAGACGTTTTCTCATTGGTTTTTCGTGTCTGTAGGGAGCTGCACGGTGAGGTGGGAAAACCGCACCATGTACTGTGTGGTCAGCGTGTTCGCCGTGGCCACCGCATAGAAAAACGCACACACATTAATGAATCCACGAGGAGTGCAGTGTGCTCTTGTGACCAGCAGGAGGACACCAAGTGCCACAGAGCCTTCACCCGTACAGCTGTCTGTGCCTTCTGTCAGCTCCCTTAGACCAGTGAGCTCTGAGCAGCAGCTGCAGTGGCTCAAACAGCTGTATGGCTTCAGTTTCCAGCCTTCAGGTGCATGAAACGCCTTCATCGTAATGTATTTACTCCCCTCGCGCCACCGCCGTGCTTTCATAGCTTGATGTTCAGCTGCATTTATCCCAGACGCCTGACAGCTTGCTGTAAAACGACACGTTCAGTCAGGTCCTTCAGTGTTTTGTCTGTTTGTGAATCATGTAGATGAGAGAGAGAAAAGACACTTTTTGTACTCGAGCTGCAGGATAATAAACACGAAGACATTTAAGAACGAGCAGCAGCTTCCCCTCGTCTTTCTTTACACTAATAAAAGCGTAATTCTGTTTTATTTTTTCTGCTTATTTATGATCCCATTGATTTTATCCTGCTTTATTTTACATTTTTATATGATTTTAGCTACTTTTTGTTTTTTTTCTTTTCCTTGAATAAAGATTTGTTTATATAATGTGTTTATTTGTAGCATTTATCATTTTAGGCTTCTTTTAGTTAAACAGAACAGTTATGAGATGCTTTAGCAACAGTGTTTTAAGAATCTTCTTTCATTTAAATAAAGTAAACCTAACTGATTATACAAATATGTCTTATACATTTTTTCTCTGAAGTAAAATAAAGAAGTATTTAGCCTATTTAATATTTAATTTAAAACCTAAAGGAATAACATTTTATAGTTGTTTCTTTTATGAGTTGATTGCAGGACTACCTGTGGAGCAAAGTAGTTAAAATACCAATAAAGACCTACTTTAAACATCCATCAGCACTTTGTTCTACATAAATCAGAGAGAGGGGTCTAAAGCTGTGGCTTAAAGCTCCTGTTTACTGCTGGTAAATTTCCACCAGGAGCTTTATGGGATATCATCTCAAAAGGAATTCAGTTGTAGTCTTGCAAACACTGACCCAGTCTTTAAAATAATCTTATAGGCTGAAAAGGCACGTTTTTACTTGTGAACAGGTAGCAGACTTTAGTCTTTTATAATCCATTTAGAGTGTGGTGAGAGTTACTAAGTATGTGCACACAGACACACAAGAGTACCTGTAGACTTTTACACTAATTATAAATTCTACATGTGTTGTTGTTTTCGCACATAAACTCATCCTGCCAGCCTGGTGACATTAGACTAGAGTCCTGCTGATCTTAAAATAACCAAGTCTGTTTACTGAAGCACGGTTTTAATGTGTTTGTACTTTCTTGTGCTACTTTGTTCAGTTGTGACATTTTGGATTTAAATTTTGTGCAAATTATCACAGTTTAACTGAAAGTCAGTTAAACTTCATGGATTTTGAGTCTATTTCAACAACTTTGGTGCAAATCAAAGGGACAGCGTTGACAACAATCAGACAATCAAAAAAAAAAGAGGAACGGCTTTGAAGTTGGTGGCTCTCTCTATATTCCTCCTAACTATTTTTCTTTAGTTTGCTTTTTTCTGCTTGTAGCTTGAGATAGTACCTGTGTGACCTGAATGGGTTGCACAGATAGTCCAGCTCCAACAGGATGGCACAACCATGCTCAACATCACAGGAAGGATGCCCATGTTCCAGCAAACCCTCATGTGTGGAGGAGATACCAGGAAATGAGCTGTTATGCAACGAGAGCTGAACAGGGCTGTAGAAGAGCATGAACCCAGCAGTGTTTGTGCCTCATGTGCATGTTTCTAACCAGACTGTCAGAATGAGACTCTATGAGGGTGCTGGGCATTGTGGACAGTGTGGCCATATTAACTAGATGGGTTGCCAACATTGACCGGAGGGCATTTTTTTTGTTATTACATTAATAATATGTGTTTTCTTGTTCTTTTTTAGAGCACTTGCACTCATGCACGCTATGCAGAATCAAAACTGGATGCATAGTACACTCACAGAGAAGTATAACCGCAGTTATAAAAGTGGAAAATATCTTTCTTAGATTGCAGAAGCAAAGCGGGAAACAAACACAGAGACTTTTTCCCTCGGTGCAGACGTGGATCGAGTAACTCACCACACAGTAGGACAGCTGACTGTGAGAGAACTGTGTCTTCAACGCATTGCCATTAGTTTCACGATTTTCGAGTAGGGCTGCGCTTTGAAAACTAGCTGCACAAGCTGGTGAATGACCTTTTTTTGCATGGCTCCTTCCTCCCTGTCCTCCTCAGACGTGCTGGTTACTGTTGCAGAAGCACTAAACTACTGTTAACCCAATAATTAAACTGAGATCATACTGCAAAAAGTTAGCAGCAATACGGATGTTTACGTTTTCCATTATTAAATTGTACAAATTAGTGCAACTTAATTTGACTTTATCAGTTGGTTTAATAAACTGAAACTGTAAAAATGAGAAACCTTTAAAGTCTTGAAGCTTGACAACTAGTAACCAAGACCTCAGAAGTTTTCTTTAAATTGAGTTTTTCGTCCATGTAACATTTTAAAATGTCTTTACTTCATTAAACAGTTCATGCTGTACGTTTAGCTTTAGAGGCTCTGGAGAAAATGTATTCATTATTTAAATACCAACACGTTGTTGATTAAAATCTTTCACACAATGATGAAACCATTTGGAAAGGAAGACCTCGCAGTCAAAGCACTGCATTCTCCTGCAGAAACAGAATCAAAGGTGTTTTTTTTCCTGCAACATGAAAAGAAGAACAATTCATTCTCTATTAAAAAAGCAACAAAAGAGCATATTCACAAGTGTCCTTCAGCGAAGTTTGAACAAATTGAAGCGGTCATTTGTCAGGAATGCAGTGAAAAGTCAGGAAGTTTAAATTTAGTTTAGTTTTTATTAGACATTATGAGTTAAGAAATATTTTCAGCAGATTCCAAAAGTTTTTTCATTTACTATTTAAAAAGAAAAAAGCAGTGAATCCAAAATAATTACAGCAGGGATGTTATAGTAATTTTACTGCATGGGCCACACACATCCCACTTTGATGTGAAGTGGGCTGAACCAGTAAAAACGTGATAAACGTGTAGAAAATTCATTCAAAGAAAATGTCTTTGTACTTTGGGATAGTATGGATGGCAATGAGTGGTGGGAGTCATTATCAGTAGGAAAAACTACAGAACTTATGAAAATGCTGTTAAAGTTCAACATCTATCCACTAAAGCTGTCCAGGCTTACGTTTGATGCCCCTGACTTACAGTATGACAACAATATAGACATCTGATGTCTGAAAAGAATGACAAAAAGAACAGCAATAACCAAAATGTATAATAATTATCATGAAATATACCTTTTAAGAGTTTTGAACACTGTAATCAGCTAAATATGAAAATAAAAAGGTGGAACTACTTTCTCGTCTCCTTTGAGGATCTTTTTGACTATCGTCAAGAGATTGAGTTTGAGTTTTTTCATTAAAGGATTGAGAGCAATTTTAAATGTGTTTTCCTTTGTGGTTGATTATTTGACAACAAGCAGTCTCACATGGTAAAATGAACTTTAGGTGACAGAGCCTCTATTAGTAAATCCAACCATGCATATAACCCAGATTTATGCCACAGCTCTCCTTTTCTTATAGCAACACCACCCAGACCTCTGAAACAGACAGACCCTTCTCCAGAAAGCACTCCAGCAGGTAGCCTTCTGCTCCTTCCTGTTCTTGGATTGGATCAAACAGCTATTCAACTTTTTTAGAGAAATCAGGAAATAATCACACAGTAGAAGATTGCTTCTGGTTGGTCCATTTTTTTTTTTTTTATCAAAACAAGCTAAACAAAACATTTCTAGCCATAAAAGTCTTTGCCACATTTCTGCTCTCATAGAAAAAACACGGCAGCACAAAAGCATAAAGCATCCTGGAGCTTGTTCGGTCCATGGAGAACGTTTGCAGCAGCCAAAGCTTTAAAGGCCTCCACCTCTTCCCTCATACTGTTAGGGAATTGAAACCGCCTTTTAAGAAGATGAATCCACTTCTGGCACAAAGGAAAATCAATGAGGTGGAAACAAAAAAAAAAAAAAAAAAAAAAAAAGACGAGAGAAAACATTCTGAAAGTGGCGGTTTCACTTGTTGATGGAACAAAAAAGGAGAAGACAGTAACCTAGACAATGCCACAGGGTTTATTTTGAGTAACAACTGTATCTTTGCAGAAGTCTGCGGTGAAGACGTGATGAGAAGCTTGTCCCCGTCACCGATGAGCTGCCACTTGTTCCAAATGTAAATTTGTTCTTTTTTCAGAGGAAACTTGATAACTTATAATCAAGCAGCTACTTGGAAAGTTCCCCTTTTTTTTATCATGATCTAGCTGCTGTTTCTGATTTTCTTTGTTTTCCTAGAAATTTTCTTTATTGAAGATGAACTTGACAGCAGCAGCTGAATGAGACATACACTGTTTCTCCAGAGATGTCGCCAGCTGAGGCGGACCGCACAGGAACACACCAACTTTAGATCTGCAGGCACAAAACACCCCAACACTTTGATTATAGATATTGGTATTTATAGCATTCATCAGAGCAACAGTCATGGCTGTATTCCACTCAGTGGTCACACTTTAATAGCTTCAGAAAGAATCAAAAGGCAATGAATTAGCAGCAAAACTTCACCTGCATTTTGCTGTTTTGCAAACAATTCAAAAGTTCTCACAGAATAACTGAATTTGTGTATTTGTAAGTCTGTGCTTTAAATACTTACTATTTCCTACAGGCAGTTAAATCCAGTGTTATAAAAAGATCCCAGGGACCCCATTTAAATAGAGGTACTACACATACCAGCATTAAAATTTCAAGAAACAGGAAATGGATGAAAAAAATAAATAAATGTTAGGCGCAGAATGTGGCAGTAAGTTTGTACAGGCCTGCAACTAAAGATAAAATACAGATGGATAAAGAAAGATAAAAATCCATACTGGATTAATACACTGAGTGTTTTCTTATTTACCTAATTTGTTATTGGTAAAACTTTAAAAACAGTATGAAATGACCTTTAAAGTAACGAAAAGTGGCACCAACTTGGGAGATACTGCTAATAAAATAGTTTACACAATTACAAGGAGAAACACAATTTATAAAGTTTATATTATCACAAAATATAACTTGTACATGCTGAAGGTCAGTCTGACTAAATCGTTTTACCTTAATACATTATTGGTAACGTATACAGTGTGCCGGACTGATATTTTATTGTTTTGAGAAACTTTTTCCTTTGATGTACCGAACTGTATCATACAGGTATGCAGGAATTGTAAAGTTCGTTGACTAACCAATTAATGTCTTATCAGTATTAAAGGGTGCTCTACAAAATGAAGACTCTCCTGTTTATGTCTTTGAGTATTTAGCAATATGCAAGCAGTTATATATTTGTTATTTACTGCATCAGAAAACCTTGACTTTTTACGTAACTGTATATGATATTTCACTCTGAGCTGTAATGGACCTAATGTACGACACAGCATGATATTAATATTCTCAAATAAAATTACAAAAATCTCTACTAAATAAAATACTTGAGTAAATCTACTCAGTTTTAAAGCTGCCTAAAATTAGGCAAAGTGGAAGAAAATATGCTGACCCATTTCATTCTTTTATAACTGAGATTGGTATGATGTGCTGACCACTTCTCCCAGTTTACCAGAGATGAGTTTAATAAGATAAGATAAGATAAGATAACTACATTTTCAGTCATTATGTAGTGAAGAGGTAACAGCAGTTCTTGAGTAGATGAGATCATGGACTGTGTTTGCTTATGGAGAGATAATAACGTTAAAGAGGCTCACCGAGGGTGCTGCGAAGTAATATTGGTAAACTCATTGTCCCAGTTAGGTTTCCCGTAAAAGGTCTTCTGCTTCAGTCCGGTGATCGGATCATTTTCTGCCTCATGGTGAACACGGAAATGAGCCGCCTGTTAAAGGAAATGACAGATGGATGTCACTTTTTTTCTTTTTATGACTTTTTGCTTAATTTAAGAACCACATGCATTAAACCATAACATAAGAAGATTTCTTCAATCACAAAAAATGGTATTTGTTGTCAGTTCAGCCCACAGAAATAAAAATTTATATCAGTGCCTTCATACCTCCTGCTCCTTCCAGCGGGTGAGGTAGATGTTGTAGCTGAGGAAGCCCATCATGTTCTTCTCCGTCATCTGGCCCTCCAGGGACTGCAACAGGTCTGCAAACCACTCGAAGGCTTGGGTCTCCGGACAGAGCCAGTAGAAGTAGATCTGGCAAACAGTTTATTAACCTGACATTCAGACTTACTTACATTTATCATTTATTTTTTGGTTCATTTCAAACACTCTTATTTCACACTTTTTAACTCAAAGCCTTCAGTAAATAGTTTCACAGCAAAATGGATATGTAGCATCTAGCATTTCTTCCAGACAGATGTTGTAGATAATAATTTTTATTTTTGTTTCATTATGAACGCTTCATGTGGGGCTTATGTGATATGGTTAGTTTTATTTAAACACATTTTTTTTTAATTTAAAGTTCTCGCTCACCTTTTTGGTAAAGACATCTTGGTTGTTCTGGATGCGTTTGTACCACACAGATTTGAGGATGGAGGCAAAGGGAGTCACTCCAATTCCTGCACCCACCAGCATGACCACCTCATAACCAAACACGTCTTCACTGGCGGTACCAAACGGGCCATCTATGGCCACCCTGACAACAAAATATACACAAAATAATCTTATATCCTGTTTTTACTCTGCTCTGTGCTTTCAAGTCAAGCTTTATTTACCCAATAAAACTTTGATTATGTGTATTTATCTCAAAGATTAACTTGCTAACTTGCTTAACATGTGGATGTATTGGGACTTTTAGCCCCACACCCTAACTAAAGACCCATGGGCTCTGTGGCTTAACCCACCACTAACTAAATCTGACATTTCCAATGTGCAACTGTTGCTAAAATGTGAGCAATTAAGATATTTTTTGTCCCTCAGAGAGACAATGCTACTTGCTTGGTAATGCTACTGTATGTTTAGTCACTGTCATTGTTCACATTTATGTTTGTGTGTAAAATTAAGCACTCACGTATTGGACGTACAAGTTCCTAGTACTTCATTAGATTTATTAGGTTAATGCTAATTTCCAGAAAATCTTTATTATGTTGAATATATGAACACATGATCTTCTTCTCTGATGTTTTTTTGCTAAATGTTTTGACCCTGTTAAGATTATAAGAGATTCCATTATTTATTTATTTAGTTGTTTTTAACAAGATAATTGTGATGGCCCAATAATTCATGATGTACATCACAAGATCTAAAAATTGAACATTTTAATTACAATAATGATTTTACTTAAGTGACTGTAGTGCATAGTGAGTTTTTCTTTGTTTATTCTCTTATTTGTCTGTGTTATGGCAAATTAATTAAGCTTAAGTTACAAATTTGTGGAACTGGAAATGGCTTGAGTAACCAACATTATACTGAGATTTACACAAGGAACTATACAGAGCATGAGCATGAGAGCCTCCTCTTGATGTTAAAGGGCTGTACTAAAACTTGTTTTATCACCTTTTTATTACAACGTGATAATGTCAGATTGTTATGGTGTCTTTTTAGGAAGTTGTATCCAAAAAATTCAAAATGTATTGTGCAGCTCTGCCCTTTCATATGACATATTAATCAATATGTTTTTTTGAAAGATTTTTTTCAAGGTCAGCTTTGACCTTTGGTGCTAACAATAAAGATAAGGTCAAATGCTTGAAAAAGATATCTTGAAAACTGTGGACGTTAAACTGCTGAAAAAAGACATATAACATATTGTCTTCCTTTGGACGGAGAAATATTTGCGATGTTGCCATGCTATGCCTCCAAAAGTGGCTGAAGTCTGCACAACCTCCAGCAGACATGCAAAGAGGCATGGTGCATTGCCATTTTGAATGAAGGCTGCATACATGACTTCAGTCTCAAGCTAACTGCCATTTTTTTGCATCTGCTTTGGCAAATTCTAGAAAAAAATCTAAGGCCAGTTATATAATGTGTATATTTTTTTTAAATATTAGCTTCTTTTTGTTGTCATCTAGAACAGCTATTTGTTTGTTTTGCCTTCAAGCAACTTAAATAATGACATAATTTCAGGATTATTAAGGGATAATTGAAGACTTGGTCACTGTGCTGTTGTCTAGCAAGTCCAATCAAGGTCTATCCAAGCAAACAGTACACTGGCCTTAAGGTGATTCGAGGCAGCAGCTCAAAATAAAGGCCTCCTTCTTTCATTGTCTGGTCTATAGAAAGGAATTAGTGCTCAAATTTGCACAGCAGGACCACTGTGAAAAGATGGTATTCTTAATATTGTATGATTTTTACTGTTTGTGCCTCTCTACTCATTTCTTATGTGAGGGAAGAGAAACAGACATACACAATAAACCTCTCAGGGCTGTAAATGAAACCCCTCCTGCCAACTTTTCAAAGGCGCGCTGGACAGGCAGCAATCAACTGTAATCACAAGCAATTTAAAGCACAATTTTCCTCTGTTGTCAATCTTTCCTACTTGGGCAGTTTCCAGGCCTCCTGAGGCTCATTTTTGTCCCCTCCACAGGCCTCGTACAGCGCCTGAGTCCAGTCCCCGACAATACGGATGTGAGCACTGAAGTAGTCCTCCTCAGGGGCTGAGGTCAAAGTGAAGGGGTGCCACTCTAGCCTGGAGACAGATGGACACTGAATGAAGACGTACTGTCCCACCTCCATACTGAAGCCTTTCCTCTTCATCTGTAGTTCCAGTGTCTTGGAAGGGTGCATAACCACCTGAAGACCAGGTACAGGGACAATAGAATTATAATTACAGTTATTTATTCAGCCTTTTTGACCACATAGTAGCTATTGAAAGTAAATACAGTTTCAAGTAGTAATAATTTCCATGGCACAACTCTAAAATCCTTTGTGTTGTTACCTGCTGTGTTAAGTGTAATCTGCAGTTGTAGTATTAGTGTAATAATGCAGCTAAAAGTCAACCTTTTTTGAAAGACATGCATTTTTTAATCATTTTTCTTCAGATATTTAGTTGAAACAAGCTTGGTGGAGCTCCTAAAAAATGTATACCAGTGTAACTGAGGCAGGACCGACCTTAGTAATGACCACTTTTTGATGGGATCGGTAGATGCGGACGATCCTCTCACACACATACAGGATCATGGGACCCAACACCCACTTCCATGTCTGAAGAAGGGGAAAATATTGGATGAAGTACTTTTCTTAAAAGCCTGAGAAGAGATGCAACTTGCTGAGTGTTTGGGCTGGTAAGAAGTTTAGAAATTCGAAGCTAACCCCAGGTGGGTTTCCAGCAAATTCTGGGACAGCACAGTTGGAGCCATTTTTACCCCAGTCTTCAAACTTGTCGGAGCAGTTTTGAGGTTTATTTGTGTCCAGGCTGGCCACCGTCTGTCCTCGCACAATACGCCTACAATCAGACACACACAGAGAAAAGATGAGCACTTAAACATGTGTATCAATGATTATTTGAAGAGAGACCTGGGAATTTAGTTTAACTAAATTAATTTAATGGAAATTATATTATTATAAACTATGTAGACAAAATTACTGGGCCAGCTGCACATTACACCTACAGGAGCTGCATGACTATGGAAAGCAATGCCATGGGGCTCCCAGTGATTTCAGCGAGATTTGTAAAATCAAACATTTCTGAAATAGCGTTTGAAAAGACAGACTGCATGGCTTGATGGTTGAGTTTGTGGTTGGTTGAATCCGTGGTCATGGGACTGTATGAAAGAGCTGAATTCACAGACTAAGCGGCATGGCCCAATATTTTTGTTCACACAGTAAATTTGTAAATCCTTAAAACTAAGTGTATGATTTATAAAGCTCAATCACAGGTAAGTACAAATTTTACCAGTTTAGAGACTGATTCAAGACCAAGTCAGAGTAATGACAGTTCAAGAATCAAATAGTATTGACTATTAGTTAAAACTGTGATCAGTATAACATGTGTATGAGTTAAAGACCAAGATCAAGCCCAAATGTCCAAATCAAACCGCTAGTCCTGAAAAATTATGTGACAAAACTGCAGTTCACTTGAGGCTGGGAGTCAGAAGGGAGCCAGTTCACATAGACGCCTATGTTACATTGCCCAATGGTATAGCAGTATATACCGTTGGTATATATCACTTCTGGCTCCAACAAGTGCACTAACATTAAGGATAGAAACATAAAGTTGTGGCTAGATCCAGTCTGGTCAAGACAGAAACCAAGTAAATCATTTGTAATAAGCTCATTGAGGGCAAAATACTCTAAGAGGAATTACGTGTGGCTAAGTGTTTCAGGTCAGAAAAAGACAACTAATGTAAAAAAAAGAAAGAAAAAACAGAGCTGGCAGTCCTTTTATGGTTGAAATTTTGTGCTATCTTACGCATAGCCGTGAAACACCAGTCCAATGAAGAAGATGATGAAGAGATGATGCGTGTACCAGAACACCTCAAAGTATGACCTGCGGATGACCTCCATAGATGAAGTGATGATGAGGATGAGTGCTAATGTGATGGCCACACCTGTCAGCCCAGCGACGGTGGTGAACATGACAATGGTAGGATTCTGTAAATGCAGTTTACAGATGACATTTTGAGAAGATTTTCTCTTTAAAAAGGCCAAACAGATGATTAATCTAGAGTGGGATGAAGTCCCAGGTCATCGCCTCAGTTTTTCAGTTGCTTCAGTTGTAATGACACACCTCATGTTTGTTGACTAACTTCCCTCATTTACTAAATGGCTGTTTTGTCATACTTCCCTATATCACAGAGGTTGATTGTCTAACACAAGGTAACAAGAAGGAAACAAATGTTAGAAATGTTGGAAAGCGGAATTTATAAAATGAAATGGAAAGCCTAAAAGTCTCTAAAGAGTCAGCTGGAATGTTGGTCAATTAAAATAGGTTAGCACTTAGCTAACCCCAATTAGCATCGATGGTCAAGTTAAAATCACCAAATCTTATGTACATCTGAGGAAGTCAAACATGTTTACTCCACACAGAAAGGCCCAAGTCAGGATTTGAACCAGGAACGTGGTTGCTGTGAGGCAAAAGTGCTTGCCAAACCACCGTGCTACCCTTTTGCAATTCTTGGATCACTGTGAAGGCACCATGTCTCTGACCTCTGACCACTCTTCATCATGTGCACCAAATATGATCACTTTTGTTTTACTCCTAGATTGTCTTTCTGTGGGAGTTTGGACAATTGTGCTATTTTACAGTAAGAAGACGTTTTTAAGCAGTAATTAAAATGTATTGGTAATTTTGCAGAAAAACAAAACAAAAAAAACATTTCCCCATTTTGTACTGTAAGTACACTGTACTTTTTGGGCTTGGGCTGTTATGGAGTTGCTTAACCTTGCCTACCTTCCAGGTAATTTACAGGAAAGTAAACACTTCTTTCTTGTACACTCCTTTTGAAAGTTATGTTTGAACAGTGATTGTTAAAGAAAAGAAAGACCTGCAAGTTTTGATGGTATTTACTTTTTCTTGTATGTTGGTAAGGAAGAACGGTCCTTCATGGGGGAATTACACCCTTCGTTGTGGGCGGTACCACATTTTAAAATATTTTCATGTGCATGTTTTGTCTTTTTCGGAACCTCAATCTTTCTTTGTCTGAAAGAATGAGGTTTATGTTCTTTTTGTTTTTTTGCTTATATCAATTGTCAAAAGTTTCTGTTTTGGCTTATGAACAATTGTATTTGAGAAACAGTATCATTAAAGATGAAATTTCACAACTGATCTTGAGGTTTTTTTAAGAAAAAGGGAAGTTTGCCAGATGAAGTAATACTACTCAATACAAAATTTAGTAAGAAGTTGCAGAGATTTCAAGACATCATTGCAATACAAGAAAACTCAGCTCATATGACTAATCTCACCATTATTTTTGTACTAAAAAGGAAAAAATGAGGGCAGCCTGGCAATGGCAACAACTCACCGTCTCATTTGTTCTGATGGGGTTGAGGAAGGCGGCGTTGTCCCCATTACCAATTTCTGACAGAACAAAGGTCAGAAGGCTGGTGTTGCGATTGAGCTGGGCATCCATAAAAAACTCAAAGTTAAACAGATGTGCAATAATGTGCACAGCTACAAGAAACAGAGAAAAAGGAAAAATATCACTATAAATATTCAGTGCTTTTCTCCAAAATGTATACAGTTCTGTTTGGGCAGACATTACTGCATAACTACTCATTAAATGGTCATAAGTTAAAGTTAGATGCAGGTTTATTATTAATCATTACTCAGTGGGATATACAAACTCACAAACTCATCTGTATATTCCACTGACCAGTTTAGTCAGTTTATCAACCTCAAGCTATGTCAAAAAATCTATCTTAAAACTTTAATATGCTTTAAATCATTGCTATCATTAGTTATGGGGTAATGATTGCTCCAACCCCTTTAACATGTTAAGAAAAAAGAAAAATTACCTGTATGGAAGGCAATCATGTAAGCCACCAGTTTGTGAAAAGTTAGGTTTCGATCTAGTTGGCGAGCTGCTGTGCGGCTGCAGCACTGAATTTAAACGAGAAACACACAAAAATAAATTAATAAGCGATGAATATTAAAGCACAAGCAAATACACCACTACAGCATTAATAAGTATGGTACACCTGTTCAACTATTGGTTAACAACATCTACTAATCAGCCAATCACATGGCAGAAACCCAGTACATTTAAACATGCATCAATGGTCAAGATCAGTGGTCCCCAACCCCCGGGCCTTGGACCGGTACAAGTCCGTGAGTCGTTTGGTACCGGGCTGCGAGAGTTGAGGCTCAGGTGTGAAATGCATGGTTTTCAGGGTTTTTTATCGGTTTTCAGCGTTATTTTGTTATCGTTTTTATCGTTTACTCGGTTTTCCTGGGTCTTTTCACATGTGTTATGAATAAATCTTCTTTTTTTCGGTACCGGTATTGGTTTTATTTTGTTGTATTTATCCGCGACACCTTAAAGGCCGGTCCGTGAAAATATTGTTGGGCATAAACTGGTCCGTGGCGCAAAAAAGGGTTGGGGACCGCTGGTCAAGATGACCTCAGTTCAAACTGAGTATCAGAATGTGGACTCAAAGTGATTTAAGTTCACCAGTTCACCAGAGGTCAGAGGACAGTAATGCTCTGAGGTGATATGAAAGAAACAATGACTCAAATAGCCACTTGGTACTACCAAAGTTTGTAGCAGAGCATCTCTTCTACAGTACTCTACGGTATTTTTGCTGATCACAGTGTATCTAACTTCTAATGGTGCTTGCTCATAGGGGGTCATTTGATCGTTGGGTTTTTTCTCTGTATGTATTATTGTAGGGTCTACCTTATAATATAAAGCGCTTTGAGGTGACTGTTGTTGTTTGGCGCTATATAAATAAAATTGAATTGAATTGGTTCCTTCTAGTAGGATAAGGTGCTTTTGCACAAGCTGAAAACATTTCAACCTAATAAAGTAATAAAGTGGCCGGTAAGCAAATGTTTGCAGAAGAATCTGGCCCTATACCCTCATTACTTCTATCAAGTCTTTTCCACATAATGGGACACATTACATGCTATATACTGTCGTTTTGTGGTAAGCCAGATTTTCATTTATCTGTTATTTATCCTTAATGAATACCTGTATGGTGCCGCGGAGGAAGGAGAGGAGGTTTCTGCAGACTGGCAGCAGGATGAGCATGCAGTTGAAATTCAGGCAGGCAGCAGGAGCTCTGGCCCAGGGCAAAGCTTGCTGTGGAGAGTATAAAAAAACGGTGTGTTACAATAAAAAGTTTTCAAATTCACTTCCCTCACCAGTCACGTATAACAGTTCACCAGTAGGAGGTGAAAAGAGTTTTATATAAACCTGAAACTTAACTGTTGACAGGTGTTAAGCAAAAAGAAGAACTAGAACTGGACAGTAAATGGAAATGTCAAGCAGCAGTTATTTAGTGAGGTTTGTGGAAGTCTGAATGCCTTTTAATGTGTCACTTGAAACCTTAAATAGATCATTGCAAACAAGGCTAATGGATATAATTTTTTATTTTCTTATTTAAAAACAGGCAAAACAACAAGATAAATCAAATTAGAGCACGGTTATGGACGGCTGATGGGCTGTGAACCGATCCGGGACTTTACACCCTACAGCAGTTGGAAATGGCTTGAAAAATTCCATTAGAGTCATTTCTATCATTTAATACTGGCAGTCATAGACTTCATAGAGATTGACACACATTTTAATTTAACACCGTGTCATTGGTACCACAATGCATGCATGCATATATTATCTAGATCCTCTAATCCCCAGAAGAGCCCTGATGAGCTGAAGCTAATCCCTGATGGCTCACTTTCTTTATTTATTCATCTTTTCCATCAGAGTGTTATTGTACTGCAGTTACAGAGCCAGTAAATGCTGGTGAGAATACACGTGTGCTCTCACCACTCTGTTTTACATCAATAATTAACTTCATCTCAACATGGTATTGTTAACCTCAAACCCAGTCCCTCATCCCCAAATCATCATCTGAGCCCTTCCTTCAGTGTAAATGATTCATTTTTTTAAGCTTTCCTGAGGTTCTTTTTGGAGCTTACAGGTTTCTCAACACTTTTGGGAAAACAGTCTCTCTAAAGAAGCAGGATGCAGCCACGCTGAATACTGTTCCTCATCTCTCCATATTAAAATTTGAAAAACAGAAAGTACGAGATGCAATGTTTCACTTCTGCTGGCCTGAAGCCAGATGTGCAGCTGCTGGTCCAAAGTCAGTGTGTCATGAAGCCAGCTGTAACTTACTTCCCTTCTCTGTGTGCACGTTTGCTTGTCGAATAATGCCTATGTAGATAAGGAGTGTTTAACATGGGTGTATATGTGTGTATCAGGTGTAAGAATCCTAAATTGCAAGTTTTATTTGAACAAGATATAATCAGAAATATTTGCAAAGCCCGACAGAAATGGCCTTTGATGCAGGCTGATAGCACTGTTCAAACACAAAACGTTATTACAAAGTCCAACAAAGATCCAATAATACCTCACAGGCACATTAATGACTACAAACAAGTATAAAGATGACATAGTTTAAGTTACTTAAATCTGTTTTCCCTATTTTTATATCTGATCACGCCATTTTTTATAGTAACCGCATTTAACCTTTACTCTTTGTGGACTTCGTTTAAAATATAATTATTATTTTTTTTCTTATCACAGTAAAAACTTTTTCAAATGGCAATTAATAACTTCCCAGCATTCAAACATTAGAAACATTTAGTGCGTCACTCACACTTTTACAAATCTGTTAATTTTTTTTCTTGTTGGCTGCCAGACAACAAACTAATTAAGTTGCAGCATTAATAGTTCATGTGCAATTTCTGATAGCAACTTTGTAATTTAAAAATGAATGAAATGAGGAGTTAATCATCGCCGTAAGCCAGTCCCATCCATAAACGTGATCAGGTGAGAGGGAATAATCGTTAGCTCTCACAGTGGTTATTTTGAATGGGAGATATGAGGCTCTGATATCTTCCATGTGGACCAATTATTTGTGGAAGTGTTAACAAACTGATGGGTTTTGTTCTTGCGTACAGGAAATTTTGGCATTTCCACAACAGAAACTTTAACCAACCCCAGGAAGGGAAATTCCCTTCCTCGTTTCAGGGTATTAACCAGTTCAGCTAATTTGGGTTAAAGTTATAACATAATAATTATACTTGTTACTGCCTAGAAAATGGCCATACATTACAGATAGATTCAGTCATGAGAAAGGGAACATTTTCACAGGATTGTATGCAGTCCAGTGCAAAACCTAAGTACACCCTTACTGCTTTCATTGTTTAGATTTGTTTGGAAGCGTTGCCAAGAGAAAGTCTCTTCTCTCTAAAAAGAACATGGTAGCACTATTACCTTTTTTACATTTGTGCGATCTCAACTCCAAAGGTCAATTCTTGGAGTTAAAATAGACCGTTATTAATTCATTTGCATGTATAGATAGGTATCATGAATCGAGTTTATCTTAACATATAAAAAAAACCCAAATATCACATAAAACAAAATAAAATATTCATAATTTAGAACATAGAACTGCAAAAATGTATTTCTTTTTAATGCAAGATTGTTTAACTTATTGCCGTGGCTCTGCACTGTATCACTTCTCTATTCTGTTGCATAGTTACAGTGTACTAAAAAGAGTAGTGGGTGGGGTTGCAGGGTCTGCTTTAATTTTCTTGTTGTAATGTTAGAAACTTTTAAACTTTTACTGTAGCTATAATTTGAGGAAATGAAAAAGGCAGAGTCCTGTTTTTTTTCTTTTTTTTTCATATTTGCCTACAACTTTTGAAATAGGTGCAATTGTGTGTTTAACAGCTTGGAAATTCTCTGAAGAAATAAAAACTAGAAATCTACAAATACCGACTCAGTTTGGAGTGAAAGTCTGTGCAACAGAAGTGAAGTTGCAGGTCGGACTCACCCCGAGCAGGACTCTGGTGTAATACCACCTCTCTACCAGGAAGGCCATGTAGAAATGGACAAACAGGAAGGCGTTGATCCCCAGCCATACCAGCTGTAAAATGCACCCAAACACACTCAGGTTTAAATCAGCTGCAAATACAGCAACAGTTCAGGGTAGATAAAAGCATCTTTATTAACACACCAGGAGTGCAAATATCAGTTAAGTGCACTTGTTTAAGTCCCACTACAACAATGGCACACTTTCAGTGCTTAACTTGGAGAACATTTTTCTTTACCTGCTGAAAATGACTTCTCTTTGTTCAGAAAACAAGTCAGACTGTAATCGAAGTGCAACTAAAAACGTGGCTCAAAACTGTGGCATCAGCTCAAATTTAGAATGGATGCCAAAGAATACTTCATTCAGTTTCATGACTCTATCCTTGACACAGAAAAGAATTCAGATCTATTACCACGATCTGCAGCAGCCATTTTTTTTTTTTTTAGCTTAACCAATTAAAACTAAATATTTGGAAAAATGTTTAACTGTTTCAACCAAAGCCTATTTGGTTCAATCAATAAGAAGAAAAATCATATTTTTCTGAAGAAAAAGCTTGTTTTTCCATGTTTAGTCACTGATTTATATACCTTAACTATTTTATGACACATTAATGAGACACTGGTGACAATGCAGCTTGAATGAAAAAAACCCAAACAAAACAACAAAAACGAACAGACGTCATACCAGAAGCCAAAAGGAGAAAATCATTAAATATACTCACAATAACAAAGACTGAAAGTCCCTCGTTGGCGATAAAGTTCCCCATTATGAAAATTGTTTCTGAAAGGAGTGTGTGAAAGAGAGTGTTAGTGTGACAATGTAAAGGGAGACAGGAAATGGTGGCGGAGGAGAGTGAAGACTGCTGTGACTGATTACTCCTTTTATAATCTTTCTCAGGCTACTAATAAGGAAGTGGCCTTTCTGCAGAGGCAGTTTCCTTCCCATCATTCCTCCAGTTACTCTTAATCAAAGTTTGAGAAAACAATTATTAGATGGAGAACAAAAAAAGGTGATAATGAACCCTTAAGCCAACACAGTTAAAAAGAAATCATTTCATTTTCCTAAGAAGGTGTGAAGGACTTTGTTATCAATTGTTTTCTTTCACTTTCAGTCCAAGGTACCAGCTAACAGTTGACCACAGCTAAGGTCCATACAATGATAAGATCGGTTTTATCCCAATTACTCTGCACTTCCAGCTAAAACATTGCTCTGACCGAGAACACCAAATAACTTCTTTCAGGTTGATTGCAGTTGGACTAAATATGTTTATATCCGGTGATCCGAAGGGCCAGCTCTGTTCTAGGATGCCCTCTGGACCCAGTGGAGGTGGTGAGTGACAGGAGAACGGCGGCTAAGCTGTCATCCCTGATGGACAACATCTCCCACCCCATGCAGCAGACTGTGACAGCACTGAGCAGCTCCTTCAGTGGGAGACTGCGGCACCCACGGTGTGGGACGGAGAGATTTCGCAGGTCTTTCCTCCCCACTGCTGTCAGACTCTATAATAAAGACTTTAACTGATCAAGCACACACATCCACACATATGCAATAACACTAAGTGCAATAATCCTTTCTGTCATCGTTGTATTTTTACTCAGTTGTATATAGTATTTGTATTTGTATTCTATTTTTATCTTATTGTATATTTATTTTATTTTATTCTACTGTATATAGTATTTTATTTTATTCTATTCTGTACAGTTGTGTACTGTATTTATTCTTATTGTATTCTAATTTTTGCCTCATAACTTTTGCACTGTCCACTTCCTGCTGTGACAAAACAAATTTCCCACGTGTGGGACTAATAAAGGTTATCTTATCTTATCTTATCTTATCCTGTAAAGAAGTCCTATTCGGCCTTGTTTAAGGACCAAACATGACCAAAGATGCAAAATCTCAGACTTTAAACTGCTTTAAATACTCAGTTGCACCTACTTATTTTCTACTCTTGAGTCTGTTACATGTCAATGCAAGTGGATATCCTTAAATGTTCATTTTAAGCACACAGAACTGCCACCCACCTGCAGGTCAAATCAGAATGAAGTTGACATAAAGGGCTCGGAGCTAATCAGCTTATTTGATTATTTATGTTTAATAAATAACAAAGAATTTCCAGAAACACTTGCCCAATTTTAGGATCCCTTTGCTCTAACCATTTTGAGACACAACCTAGTGGTCCCCTGAAATCAAGTTAAGGCGCACAAGGGACAACTGGAAACCTTATAAACCCCTGTTGGGATCAAATGCTATTGAAAGTTAACTCTAAAAAAAAGCATTGAGAAAATTCGCTTAACTAGTCCTGGAAAAATCACATTTTTCTTGGCAGATTCCAGAAGAAAGCAGTTATAGAACATGATCATTTTTAAAGTCTGGTTTATGGTCATAGCATTGGTCTTAATGTGGAGGGGGGTGAAGCCTGACATTCAGATAAGAAATGACACTCTTACCAACATGAGCTGTGAGGATGGGTATTCTGATAGCAGCAGTTGAGTCCAAGGTATGTTGACACTCGAGGGGTAGATGACTGTTTAGGAGGAACTAGGTACTTGATGGCGACATTGTAAATTTTTGTCAGAGGAAGTGGCAGTTTTCTAAACATGAAGTAAAACAGAAGGTAAATTTCCACACGCTTCCTATTTCAAACTAGACTGCAGCAAGGGAAACACATGAACCGAACATTAACTTTGATTTACACTCGAAGAGTACAACAGAAGAGAAAAAGCCAAAAATGTTAGCACTTTTGAATCAAACACAGAGCAAAGGAAAGATGCTTTATTTGACACTAATAACTGGAGCTTTTTGTGTTTTTTACAATTAGAAAGAAGCTTAGCTGCAGTGTGTCATTCTGAGTGAAAGAAAAAAAAGCAGTGAGTTATTATCTTTTCCACTGATGACAATGAAAAGATCTAGGGGTCCTTAAGGATTGTAACAAACTACAAGAGGGTTGCAGAGTTTCTTAGATAAGTCAAGATGGAGGCTCAGATAGGGTTTTTTTATGAGGTAGAGTTAAGGATTAACTCTGGGGACACATCACAGAATGTGTATACTTGTTTGGTTCTTTTTTGAGAGTTTCCTCATGAGTCACTCTAAAGCTTTTTCCTTGCTAAAAAGTGGTTGCAGAGAACTTAGAGAGGTTACAGAGGCTTTGAGACAAGTCATGGAGTCCCAAAGGTCCAGCGGGTGGTTCCAGGGGTGTATGAGTTAGAGTTCATCGACGGATTTCTGATGCATTCAGTGTTCATTAGTGAGTTTCATGGGCTTTTTTATGTCAAAGTTCTGTCTTATCTGGGGTTCTTGGTAAGGTTTGGTATGTTTAAGGGGATTTCAATGGTCATAACATCCTTAAGTCGATTACAGTGGGCTAGAGGGGTCTTGATAGGGTTAAAGGCATAAAAATAATTAGATTGAGAGATCTTGATGTTCAATTTGGGGGCTCATGGGACTCATCACTTGACATTTTTCCACTGAGTTGTGTGGTGGCGCTAAATGGCCTCTTGTTGCTTGGGAACATTTTAAGGACTCTTGGAAGTATCTGTGGCACCTTGGGACCCAGGAGTTGATAGGATTCCAAACTCAAATAGTATTGAAAGTGTTCCTGGGGGTTCCTGGAATATCTGACCTCCTAGAAATTGCCTATAATGTGATTCTTTTACTAGTCTCCATTATGTGGATGGTACCTAGAGCTAAGGGTTATTTGATGGAACTGTTCACTTGGATATATTTGATAGGAACATCTTGATAATCCCTGCATTAGAAGACATTTTTTTGTTTGTTTTTTTTTCCCCTTTTTAGTGAAACTAAAACCAGCTCTCTTTGCTTGAAAAATAAACTTTCCAAGAACAATAACATGTTCTGGATAAAAACCTGTGGGAACGATAAAATAAAATCAAAAGCATTTAAAAATGATATCAAGGTCATAGTTTTTAAGTTTTATCTGGATTTAAGACCTCCATCACTTTAACGCTGGTGCTTTTAGCACAATTGCATGGATGGAAATCCAACTTTCACTTGGGATTATTGTCAATCAGATCACTGCTGATTGTGTTGAGGGATTTAACATTGCTGATTACATCACACCAATAGTAGTTAAGCCTTAAAATGGCGTCCCTCGTGTATGCTGGAAATGAGTATAAAGTTCCCCTTGAGTGTCATCTTTTCCTTGTTAAATATCTGACTGGTGCTCAGTAAATGCCAGGGCTTACGAATATGTAGTTCCATGAAACATGATTTAAACAGTGCACAGGTTTGTGTGCATGCAATAAATCACCAACATGCAAATGCAGAAACAATGTTGGCGCATTACTGCCACCTACCAGGAAATACTACACAGTGTAAAACATGATTGACAACAGACAGTGAATACATGAATGTAGAAAGTAGAAAAAATACCACATGTATAATATTGACAATTCATAGTAATTAAAATCTTAAACTTTATGTAGCAGTTTAATTCTTTTATTCTTTTATCATAAAATAGACTAAAAATCATACTATCATCGTACTATAAATTCCAGAAACTTCTTTAAGCAAGAAAACTGTCAGTGCATTCCTGCTATTATAAACTTGCTGCAAAAAAACCCAACTTGCTGCATTCTTCTCAGGTCACCGACGCGTAATCTAGACAAAAGATGTTTAAATTTAGCTAAAAAGTGAAAGGACTTCCTCTCCAACATCTCTAATGAGTCCTCAGCTGACCAGATGATTTAAAACCCAGGCCCTTCTTAGGGGTTCTGAAGAGGCATTGTTTGCCACAGCATCACCATTCATAATGGCTGTATCCCAATTCAGGGTCTGCAGCCTGCTTAAAGTACGCAGCCTTAACGGTCCACAAGGGCCGCGTATTCAAAGACCGCTAAGGCCGGAAGTACGAGGCTTCTGAAATGGGACGGTCTAGCCTCCATCACGCTGCCCAGGTTGCCTAGCAACCATGATACTAACAGCTGGAAACGTTTCATACAGCTTTGTTTGACAGAAATGAAGGAGAACATATTTTGTTCATTTGTTTGCTTGTTTTCACATGAGCTTTGTTTGATTTGTTGAGTATCTGAGGCTGAGACCACGGGACTGTAAAACATGATTGTTGGGCTTCATTTCTGTACTGAAGAGTCATTTTAAGATTAGCTAGCTATCTGTATGTTAACAGACCGTCAGATATCGTAGTTAAATATGCTTCTTTAAAATGATATCAACATTTTGGAGCATGATTTGCTATTCAATTGTTTTGTATGACCATAAAAACTGTGTTATAATCTTTACTAGAAATTCACTAATACTAATGGGAATTCCATTTCTCTTCACTTCTTTATCATTGGCAGGAACATACAGGAACAAAAACAAAGTGTTAAAGCCCTCAAAACTGAAGTGTATTCACAAAAAACCTGGTTCCTAGAACAATATTGTGAGTATGCAGTCACCTACAAAAACGTGTCAGAGGCAACAGATGTGTTCAGCCTTGGATGGCTTATTTATTACTAGAAATTGTCTAAATTTTGCAGTAAATGAAGCTGTTGAATTGCTAGAGTGTAGTCGGGTATTACTGCATACATTTTTTAAATGATATTTTTATTCCATGTAGACCAGTCAGTCTTCTGTAAGAGCTGTCATTTCCAGTGATGGGAATAACAAGTAACGGCGTTACAAACGGCGTTAACTTTTTCAGTAACGAGTAATCTAACTAATTACTACTTCTATCGTTACAACACGTTACCGTTACTAACAAGAAAATGCCATGCGGTTGCGTTACTATTTTTCAACAACCAGACGGTTGAAACTGTCTTCAGCTTACCGCACCTTACCGCATCAGTTGTACAGAAGTAGCTGTCTACGTAAGTAATCTGGGCGCTACAGCTTTAAGCAGCTGCGCACGCTCCCGCGGACAGCAATCACTTTCTGCCCGACAATCACTTTTTGGCACTTTTTTGCAGCTAGGGGGGCAAAACAATCGCATAAGTGCTGCTGTTTGACTGAGGAAGAATAAAGTAGTCGTGGTAAGCCAATCACATGACTCCTTCAAGATGACAAAGCAACAAGGTGATATTTACCAGTTTTTAAATTGTGTTGATAGGCCGTGTAAAACCAGAGCCATGATAAACAATATATATGCGGCGTTTTGTCCTGAATAGTTTCGTCACGTTTACTGTCTAAGGACAGCACTAGCAAGCACTCTCTGCTTATGACCAAAAAAATACCCCAAAACAAAAAAACACCCCTTTCGTGTTGGTGGAAAAATGCACCATGTTAACGAATCAAAAATGATATGACAACATGACATTTGGATGTTTAGGAAAAGGGGGGAGTTTTAGAGAGAGAGAGAGAGAGAGAGAGAGAGCGAAAGACAGCAAAAAAAGAGAGAGAGCGAGTTTTGAGATGCGAGAGATTTGTGACGTTTAGCGTGTTTGGAGTGTGTAGTTAATGTGTTGTCTTGTGTAGTTAGTGTGTTGTGGATAGTTTTGTGGTGTGTGTCAGAAAAATGAGGTGACTGCTGTCCCCAGGTAAAAAACAGGAGTGATGCACCTGCTGCTGTCAGAGCTGCAGGTATCAGGCTGTGATGTTCTCCTTTATAGTGGACAGAAATATTTAGAGTGGCCCAAATAATTTGGGTGGCATCTTATTGAATGCAGAACAGCTGATTGTTATGCAAATAGTTTGAAACGGTTATTTAAATAAAAGGTCAAAGGTAAATGGATGCAAATAACTTTGTTTGCAAAACTTGTGCATATGATTTTAAAATTGACAATTTATATTTGCATTTAAAGTTATGAACATGATTCATTAAACATGTTTGTGGTTGTTACAGTAAAAATATATCCATTTTCTACTCTGATTTTACGTTTTTTTTGGTCTGATTTTAGATCAATTGTGTAAATACAGTATGTCAAAATGAAAATATAACTGCAAAATCAGACACGTGAGGTTGTGCTGATAAGAATGATACCAAACAAGGCAAAGTAAATAGTTTTTAAAGGTGAAATGTAGAGGAAACATCAAAAGTAGTTAAAAATGGCCAATTATACCCTGGAAAAAATGTTAAACTTTTTTTTTTAAAAATAACGCAATAGTTACTTTTCAAGTAATTAATTACGTTTAGAATCTTGTAACTCAGTTACTAACTCAGTTACTTTTTTGAATAAGTAACTAGTAACTATAATGAATTACCTTGTCAAAGTAACTTGCCAGCACTGGTCATTTCTATCTTCAGCTGTAATGTGCCATTATTTAGAGACTGAAATAGATCAGACCACTGAGATAATTTAAACACATCTGTGTGTCCATGTTGCATGCTGGTTTGCATTTGTGCACTGGAATAATGTGTGTGTGCGTGTTTTGTTAGGTTTTGTATGTCAGTTTTGAGTGTCGAACAAGCAGACGGTTGTTGAAGAGAATGGGGGAAATGTATTATTCAGATCGAATGAGACTGAAGTTTAATGGCAGAGTGACACACATTAGATGTGACAGAATGAGTCCAATACCACACACATGCACAGACACAAACACAGAGTGCAGGTGTATCTTCTTTTTATTGCTGAAACATGTTGGAGTTGTTTGACACAGTTGTGAAGATCACATCGAGCTGTCTGTCACAGCCAAACTTTCATGAGTCGATCAAGACCAGCTGAGGATCATGTGGCTCGATTTTGCTACATTTAAACACTTCTGTCCAGTACTGATGAAAATATTTGTAATAGATTAAACTATGTGCTGAGCCCAAAACTTCAGATTACAAGGTAGAGACTAAATATTGATGCTGGTCCCCTGGTACTCCAGTACAGGTGTCCATCTCAACACTAATGTTAAAGTGGTGTGACAGGGCCATGTGAGATTATATAGTTTTACTGGCTCACAATGAAGCTAATTTAATGAATTCATATACTACTGGTTAAATACTGTAGGCATACACTGGACCCCCTTTTACCACCAAAACAGCTGCACATCCAAAATGAATATCTCATTACATCACATGCCAAGGGTGCTCTATTGGCTTAAGATCTGGTGACTGTGGAGGCCATTTGAGAACAGCGAACTTTTGAGATGATTTGAGCTTTGTGACACAGTGTGTTATCCTGCTGGAAGCAGCCATCAGAAGACAAGAACAATGTGGAGATAAAGGGATGGACATGGTCTCAAATAGGTTTTAGTATTTAAATGAGGCCCAGTATAATACTAACGTGACCAGAGGGTGTCAAAAAATATCCTTTACACCATTACACCACCAACAGCCTGAAGTACTGATAAAAGGCAGGACTGAGCCATGCTTTCATGTTGTTTACTCCAAATTCTGACCCTATCATCTCAGTGTCGAAGAAGAAATCAAGACTCATCAGACCACACAAGCTTTCTCCTGTTATCCAATTTTAGTGGGCCCATGTAAACGTGGCACTAAATGTGATCTTCTGCTGTATTCAGAGATGCACTTCTGCATACTTTGGTTGTAACAAGTTGGTTATTAGTTAGTGGTTGATTTGCTGTTGTCTATTTCAGCTTGAAGCCATCTGACCATTCTCTAACCTCTGACATCAACAAGGCATTTCGCCCAGAGAACTCTCTTTTTCAGACCATTCTGTAAACTCTTGCAAGGGAAATCTAGTAAAAAATTAATAGCTAAATGACAAGAAATGCCATGCCTCCTTTAGACTTATATGATTATGAAGGAGATTTGCCCAGCTGCGTTAGCACCTCTCTTGGCCAATCCAAGAATACAGATGAAAGCATTAGTTTTGGAGAGTCCATCAACAGGAGTTTTTGTCAATGGACCTTGACTTTATTACAGCAAACTGGCAAAAATAGAGGCTAATAAAAGGCTTGATGTCATATACCAGGAAAACATTATTCCTATCTGAAAGTATCATTCTTCCACCATCTTCGTAAAACACACACTCTGGAGAGGTTGCTAGCACGTTAAGAAAACCTCTGAGCAAATATAATGAGGCTATTTTTACAACAGATGTTAAACTTTATTTGATAACAGCAGAAGCTAAAGGTAATATTTAGTCAAATTGAACAGTAAGACATCCAGTAATGCATACAGTTAAATGAATCTTATTCCACTGTGTTCACCACCTCTGCTGCTGTGCCATGTACACAACCTTTGTGATTATTTTCATTTACCACATATTTGATGTAAACCCTCAGCTCTCCACATTGTATGTGCTTTATTTTATTTATTTGTTTTGTCCTTGGGATAAAATCCAGCTTGTGTTTGTCACTTTGCCTCCTGTGCCAAACAGTCCAAATGAATTATGCAAGTTCTCCAAGTGCACAAAGTCATCCAGTCAAACCTATGTAATTGTTGTCTCTATTACACTGCTATTAGGTAACTATCAGTTAGCCTGTTGGTTTTAGTCAGGGTTTGGTGTTGGTTTACACCCTAAACAGTCTTTGGATATCTGCCAATTAAGAAGCTCAGCCTGGTTAAAATGACTTGTCCACATTGGTGCAGTTCCTCACTTCTCGCAATGCCTCAGTTAAGCATAATGAATAATTATGATTCTCCATCTGAAATGTGCTTGGTTTGAAGGGAGAATGTTTAAGGCTGAAATCCTGCGAAATGAATAATTTATTCACTTGTCATTCCGCAGCTTCGCACTGTATTTCTATGTCAGCCGTGAGCAGTATAACCTACAAAAGAGGTCAAAACTTAGTCCAGGGTGGAGCGTCACAGCATATGGTAAACCTGCTGTAGAAGATGGAGGTTAAACAAATACTCACATGGTGTGTAATTTAGACAAAAGACCTTCTAGTGATTTTTCTTTCTAATCTGGGGAAAGGGGATTAGATTAAATCTGTTGCATGGCGACTGTGACATCACCGCTGGCCCGTTTCACAATCACAAAGAGCTGCAGGCACTGCAGCTGAGACCTTTGAGCTGCCAAACCAGAACCAGGGCTCGAACGTTTGTAGACCAGGATTCACATTCACCACTAAAAACGCATAAAGGCTTCTCTCAAGGCCTTAGAAAAGAGGGCGAGGGGAGGGGGTTCCTAATGGAGTTTGTTTCCATTAGGGCTGCCCACTGAGACTCAGTCCTCTGTTTTCAGTGCCCTGACCTTCATGAAATGCACTGTGGACCACATGACATAAAAATCAACTATTGTACTCACAGTCTCAACATGAAGTGATACAAGCAGAGGTAGACCGCACACACACAACACCCTGTCATGGACAACTAGTGACCTGAAAATTTTCACCCTGTGTTCTTTTCCCTCTGCAAGAGAAATGAAGCCAGCATGGAAAACTGCAGTTCCTCTAATGTCCACTTGAGGCTGGCCCCCAAACTAAGCCGATTCTTATAGATTCCCATATTAAAATGTCCAGTATTGTAGCAGAATTAAAAAGGTTTACAGCCTGTTTTCCAATAACTCAGCTAGGAAGGCTTAAAATACTTTGACAGATGGATGCTGACAGAGGTAGCTGACTAACAGGGTTGCTGCCTTTGTAAACATTTTCCATAGAATCACCAGGTAAATATCATGGCTCACTGTTTTTATAGCAGTTAAAAAAATGAATTTAAACACAACCAAAAACAAAGCAGTTCAGTTGATTATTATACAGCTCAATAACAAAGTGAAATCTAATGTGAAATCGAAAATAATCCCACTAAAGTAAAATAAGCATACATTCAAATGCTTACATAAGAAGGTTAACTTTCTCAAATTTAAGATGCCAACATAAAACAGAATTAAAAATAGCTGTGTATAGTAAAAAAGAATATGGTAAAAAAAAAAAACAGATTAAATCACAGTCTATCAGACAATGCACTGCAGTATTAAGTATTGTGACAGTGCATCCTTGATATATTAACATGACATTATTGAATATCTCACAACCATTTTCAAATATTTCAGTTTTATTGTGTTTGATCTCATATATAATATGAGATGCCTAATTAATAGTTTATGCATTTACAAATCCCCATCGGGAGGTTGGAGGGGTTCAGCACTCACACTGACTCAACGTCTTACACAGCAGAGACACTTTTCATTGGAAACAACATAGTGAAGTTAAGGAAATATAAACTGCTTGACTAAGCTAAGAAATATAGTTTGGGTTATGTATAATGGCTTCAGCTTTTTTTTGTTGTTGTTGTTGCCATGGTGACTATTCACTTCTAAAGAGTCTGGAAAACAAAAATACTACCTGCAGCTATTACAGTTTATGGATGTAGCTGGTAATAAAAACTAACAATACATACGCCAGCTCAGTCAGGCTGCTGAGTGGTGGAATTTGTTTCTTAAAGGCCTTTTTAAGCTGTAGGTAGGTCCTTAGGATGTTGAAAACAAGCTAACTAAAAGTTTTCACTCATCACACTTTAAAAAAGCGGTATGACGGCTGCAAACATCCAAACTATGGATATTCATGTGAAGTCCTACAGCCAAAATTGAGAGATCTCAGTTTCAAAGGAACTTCAGTAGTGCAAGGTTAAGCTGCTTCAGCCGTGTTAGCATCTGAAACAGAAAATTCATACCCGGAATGGAGTCAAGCTGTAATGACGAGTCAAGAAAAGGGGAATGAAATAATTTCCCTCAAAATGAGGAAAAAAGCAAAAAAGCAAGCACTCGTGAAAACCTCATAGCCCACCAAAACATCGTCCGAGATTTAAAGCATCTACTTCAAAATTGTACGCTGAGGAGTTGTTTTGGCTACAACATCAGGTGAAGGAAATGCAGGAAAATGCCACCTGCAGAGTGAGTCGGGAGGCTGCTCAAAACAAGGCCTTAACTTTCCAGCTGAAGGAGACTCTAAAAGTTGTTAGTTGAGTTGTTCTTGAGATGAACTTGAACTAATAGAAACATGTCTAATAGTTTATTATACAACTGAAAATGTCTTGCACTAAATGGGTTTAAGGAGGCACAGAAAAAGAACACAAATTAAATACATCCCGCAATTAAACCAAAGGTACTCAAAACTTAAAACGAGTCTGAACACAGCAGGTTCCTTTGGTGCTGCAAGCACTTCAAGCAGTGTTTCAGTTCAGGTACAGTTGACAGCGGGTACAGTTTAGGTTCACAGTGAAACACAATGACTCAGTTGTCCAGCTTCAAAAAAGGTGGCCAAAGGTAATTTCTCTTTCCTTATTGCTAGTGTCCTTGTCACTACTGGCAGGATCAGATGGTGCCTGCAACTCATTCAGGTTAATAGGTAGACCAATTCCAAGAATGGACGGTCATGTTTGCTGCAACAGGAATCTTTGCTAGGTCTCCCAGCACAGAATGTAGAGGTGACCCAAGGGAATGGATATGCAAAAGAGGAGCTGGACAAAATTGTAGAAGGGCATCAACTCCACGGCAGGGCTAATTATAGACACTAAAAGCTGCTTGGGAGAATTCCAGTCAGTAAAAATCTACAAGTTTGTGCTGCAGTTGAGAATCTGCCCCTGTAAAAACAGTAATCCTTGGAATTGAAAACTGAAAGCACTATTTAAACCTCAACCTAAATTAAATAACAGATTTATAAAACAAAGTTTATGTTGGCTAATGTATTCAGCTCTATCATATGTGACATATCCGTGTCCCATCTGGTAGAAAAATATTCCACTACCACAACCCCACCTCACATCAGCTTTCATTTATCCAGGCAGTCGCCTCAGTCACTGCGTCTCTGGATCTGGGATCTCTTTGATGAATCATTCAAAGGACGATGCACTCTAACTAATTTGAGTCATGCCTCCTGACTTTGGGGAGCAGTCATGCTCTTCTCATTGGTTAAACATCGGCAGCGACACAGTGAACAAACAGAGCAACATACAGTGGAGGCCTTGCAGCACAAGGGCCCTGAATCAAACAAGCTGCTCCTGAGAATAATCTGATTATTTTTGTCTCCGTGGGGCAGAGCTAATACTGATCCAGGATGACTGCTCTTTCACACGTCGTGTGGTACTGTCAGCGCTGCTGCAGGATCAAGATTTTTTTCCCCAAAAGCTGTCAGTGCTATTTTATGCTTCTCCCTCGCCACATTTTAAAGTGAATAATTGTACTTTTTACTGCAAAACGTGTATCTGACAGACGCAGTTATGTCTCCAATTAATATTTTATATACTAAAAAACAGATGACGTCTTTAGAAATTGTGCACTAGTATGATTAAACAAGTGGTTTCCAACCATTTGGCTTGTAGACTCATTCCTTAACCTTTTTAGGTAGCTATCTAAACCTCTTTTTTAAAATCAAGATGAAGAAAAGTCTATAAAATTCACATATTTGTGAATATATATATCGCTCAGATGTATAATGTGGCCCCACTAAAATCTGAAACAAAAGAAATAGTGACAGTGAATACTGGACTTTTATTTAGATGTTATTTCCTTTTATTTTGTAATGTTGTGGGATTAGTATTTTTATTCTTTCATCATTTGGGCGAGGCTTGTAACAAACACCCCAAGACATCATTGCTTTGTTTGTGTCAGATGAGCCTGGTTCTGCTGGAAGTTTCTTCCTGTTAAAAGGGAGTTCTTCCTTCCCACTGTCACCTAATGCTTGCTCACAGAGGGGCTGTCTGATTTTAGGTGTCTTCTCCTTAATTCTGCAGCGTGTAGCTGGGATTTGGTGTTATACAAATAAACTGGAATTGAATTAAATTTGTATTGTCATTTGACTTTTTATTAATTATTAATAATAGAGATTTTATTTATTTTCATTTATTTGTTTCATTGTAATTCATGGATTTCTTTTTAATGCACCAGAAGTCATCTGGAACCAAATAGTGGAAAGACCTTTACCTTTTTCTTCAGTTTCACAACTCAGTTGTTTCTGACCATAATCACTTAAATCACAACAATCTGCTTGTCCCGTGAACATTATGTTCATAAATCCTGATAAAATAACACAAACAAACAAAAAAACCCAACACATTTTGTTTTGCTTTTTTATCAATACAGTATCAAAAATTTAACATAGTTTACATCCTTCAGTTTTTCGTTCATTTTCTCCTGCTAATTAATCCAGGTTTACCGTATAAGAATTTACGACAGGACATCCTCACTTATTGGTGCCCATTTCCAAACAGGATGTTACACTTGAGTACTTTGTTAAACCTATGAGGTAGCCTGACATGCAGCTTCCCAGAAAGATATGTACACATTGTGGTAACATAGACAGTAATATGAGGTATAACCAGAATATACTGATTAATACGGAGATCCAAAAGTCCAAAGAGAGACCACAGAAAGTGAAAGACATTCTGATACTGCGAAATAAGCAACAGCAATGGGAAGTGGGTGGGAACCAAGAGAAACGTGTCCCTGCTTCCAGGAGAGCCACTGAAGTGACTACCATTTTGTCACATTACAGCCACAAACATGAATCAATTTTATTTGAATTCCACATGAAAGACCAACACAAAGTGGTTCCAAACATTTTTTACAAATAAATAACTGCAAAGTGGAGTTAGTGCAAAAAAACAAAACAAAAAAACCCAACACTATTTAGTCATTTATAAATTTCCTTTCTCTTAAAACTGGGACTTCTTCATATGAACAAACTGGCTCTAATTTAGAATTTATTTAAAAATGTTACCTTTTTTTGTTTCTGTTTAATTTGCTTCATTTAGCGCACACGTTGTATTTCTATTTTGGCACTAACTGTCTTCCACACATTGCTCCTCGGAGCAGAGCGCAATGGAGACGAGGAGGTGGTTCAGTAAAGATGGGTGGGGGAGTCCAGAGCTCCAGCTGGTGTTTGGCTAATGACGCGGGATCAGGTGGAGGAAAAGCTCCTTATGGAGGGGAGGGGGACAGAAATACTGTGACAGGGTGGTGAAAGGCGCATTCGCTCCGCGGACAGCACATCAGCACCGAGCAACAGCAGCAGCAGCTGTTAGAACAGCTCCCGACTCTTCGTACGGACTTCATCCCCACTATCTGCTCAATCGACGGGCCACCGGCCGGTTCCTGCTCCCCGCGTGGGTTTGTGTTTGAGGAATCGCGCCACAGGAGGCGTTAAAGAGGCTTACTCCAGGTAAGACGGATTCCTGCTTTTTAATCTGCAGGTCAAGTGCGCCAGTTTGTAAGGTTAACAAGAAGATCCCAGTTTACAAACTTCATGTAAAGCGGAAAGAAAATGCGTGAACTGTCTGAAGAATCACACAACTGTTTATTACTGCTTATTTATTTTATGCAAAACCCCAATAGGAGAGTTTTCACCACAGTTTGCTTACTGACGCCCCCCCCCCCCCCCCCCCCCCCCACACACACACACACACACGTTGAATCCATCGAAAATATAGTGACTATTGTAAATTACCTTTAAAACTGATGCTATTCTGTGTGTTGGAGTGAACATGTTTATCTACTGACATTTGATATAAATACGTTTCTTTTTAAAATTTCTTTACACCTGACAGTGAAACTGCTGCCTGAGGAGCACATGTACACCTTTTCAGTATGTCTGTACACCTGCTCCTGTGTGTTTTGTAAGTCCCTTTTTGAGAAGACAAATGGTCAAATTTAAGTTTTTCCCCAAAAAATAATCGATGCAGAAGCAGATGTAGGACAAGAAAAGAAAAGAAAAGAAAAAGATCCGTGAAGTTTCTTAAGCACTTATCAAGTTCAGGATATTGAGGATGGCATTCAATTTACTTTAGTTATTATTTGAATTCACTTTTAATACAGGTTACTTTAATTGAGTGCTCTGACTTAAAATTGTTCTTTTCTGCTCATTTTAAATATCTCTCAGTGTGGTTTGAAGATTGACCTTTTGTGATACCACACGGTTCAAATATCATGTCTGCTTCTTGATCAAAAAACCATCCAAAAATATGAGAGATATCAATGAAAACCATTGTCAGTGTACAGCAGGAGTGTCAAACCTGTGTCCAATCTGGGTCACTGGGTGACCTCACAAAGTGTGAAAATTGCGGTGGAGTCATTAATTACAGACATTATCAATACGACACAACACCTGCTGTGGTGATGGCAGCGGTGCGTCATCACAGTGAAAACATCTGGAAAGTTAAAATTATTTCTAGGATGATGTAAGTTGCTTCAAATAAAAGATGTGAAATACTTCTGTTTAGTTTCAACAAAGCAACGGCTGTGTAACTTTCCTCTTTGATCCGTAATCGTGTGGTGCATGTAATGACAGCTGTGTCACTGAATGTGGAAAGACGTTGACGCATCATTGAAAAGTGCACTTATTTTTTTAAAGATGTCAGGATGTTCCACCGTTTTATGAATAATTTAATGAGAAATCTAACCTTCTGGTGATCAAATTGGGCCCTATGTGATCTAGGAAGTGCCCATGTTTATGTGCTATTGAAGAGTAAGGTTTCAGGCAGACGTAAAGGAAAATAAGCAGCGCTGTAATAAAATTAAATCTGTAAGCATTTAATTCAAGTTGGGGTTCATCTACTCAACATTTGTAGACATTTTGTACACAAATACTTCAGGAATAATAGGAAAACCCCCAATAATATTTCTGTTAAATAAAATAAGACAAACTCTTTGCCTTCAGTGGATGCCGGTCAGCTGTGCTGGTGTCACCAACAAGCAGCTATTCAAGGCTCAGGAAAATCCCTGAATTTTAGCTGAAAGAGTCAATTAATGTAACCTAAAATCATCTGATCATCATTCCAGATTCTAAAATGTGGCACTTTGTTGCTTTACTGTTTGTTTTTTTTAGTCTAATGAGCTGAATATTTGGCTTTCTTAGTGTATTAATGCTGTATTAATTCTTAGATAACCATTAACTGTGACTTGGACCTTGGAAAGATGTAATAACTAAAGTCAGATAATGGAGCAGAATAGAAAACAAGAGTGACATTTCAGAACGTGAAATCGATGCTTTTTAAGATTTTTCTGCAGACACCCAGCTCTGTGTGAGCTTATCTCTGCCCAGTAAACCCCTTCGCCCTCATGACCCCATGTGTTATAACAGATAAGAATGGCAGCAAGCATACATTCAGCCACTTCCGCAACAATGAGCCATAAACAAGATGTTTTCTGAGGCTTGTTCAAGATCAGTTCAGTTCCTACATTAAGAGACGACTGTGCACAGGGATTCGCAAGGACGAAATTCTGGGTGCAGTTTTGTGAACACATCTGTTCTTTTCTTCTTTGTCGTTGTTGCAAATGTTTAATCACATCGCCACCTTCTTCTTCTCTGAAAACTTTTGTCTGCATGAACTGGGCTTTTAAAGTCAGGAGAAAGTAGATCTTGTCATCTTCTCTAACTGAAACTTCTAAATGCAGCTCAAGTATGGGAACAGAGGGCATTTACAGCATTTATAAAGTCAGTAAAACACACAGATTGAGCATTTCTATTTTTGTTTAATCCTTATGTTGTTGCCTTTCAGACGTGTCTGCACTCTAACTAACTGATTTGTAGTCACTGGGTACCATCTGCACATACCTGGAAATGCTTTCTAATGATATTGTGAACAAGAAGCATAACATGAAAGATATCGAACCTACTACAGAAAACTACAGAAAGCTCCATAGCTAATATTAGTGTTTGAGGAAGACTTTATAAGAACAATTTGGAATCTGTTAGATTAATATGATTCAGACCAGAGCATCCAAGTTTTTTTCAGTGAGCCCAGCTGAAGTCAGAGAGAGGGTGATGATCATTAACCCTATTTAATGATTATTTCCTCTGTTTCTCTATCTTCTGTTTGCTCATCACTTCAGAAACACTGAGCATATAAAACCACTAAATAAAAAAAACACAAGTTGAGCATTTCATGTTGCATTTGAGGTTGACATTGCTGCATACCTAACTGTAAATTAAAGACTGTAGATGCTTTTCTTTTCATTTTCTTTCATTTACTGTATTTTTAGTCACAACAGCAGTTGTCTCAGTCTGACACAGTAAGATAAGGTGCTACAATGCTGGAGAGAGAACTATAACAATCAGCTCATCACATTTGAGCAGGACTGTGTTTTAGTAGTCCCCCAGCAGCTTAAGCGTATAGCAGCTTAACTAAAGGATGGCTCACGGTCACCTGATCCAGCCCTAACTGTAAACTTTATCAAGAAGGAAAGTTGTAAGTCCAATCTTCAATGCAGAAATAGTGTCACTCTCCCAAATCCAAACTGGAAGTCTGGGAGCCGAGTGCTCTGTTGGGATAATAGACCACTTGGTCTCAAAGAAGCAAAATAGATGACCTAGTTTTTCAACATCACTCTGAGACAGGATGTTTAACAATACTGCACAAATGGAAAGAGCAAGGTCTACAGATTTGGTTAGTTTGTGAGTTAAAGACACGTCTTGGTCAGAAGTGACTCCAAGTTGTTGATGAACAGAGATGGGCAGTAACGCGTTACTTGTAACTTTTCATTTTCTTTCATTTACTGTATTTTTAGCCACAACAGCAGTTGTCTCAGTCTGACACAGTAAGATAACAATGCGTAATCAGATTACAGTAACGCGTTACTGTAATCTGATTACTTTTTTCAAGTAACGAGTAAAGTAAGGGATTACTATTGCAAAAACGGTAATAAGATTACCGTTACTTTCCCGTAGGAACGCTGCGTTACTGCGTTACTAAAACCGTGATTTTTTTGTGAGAATGTCTCATGACAGTGACGTAAGCGAGTGCGACATTCGTGACAACAGCTGTGTTGCAGATCAACAGTGGATCATATATCGAGTGCGGGAGAGAGTATGAGCGTGCAGCGTTTAAAGCGTGGCAGTACTGACCTTATTTTGAGTCTGATTCCATAAAAAGTGACAAAAACATTAGTGTCCGTTGTGCGTGGGAAGAAAACTTCTTTTAACAGCAAAAAAACCCCCTAAACTTCCAAACAAGCACCGAGTGCACTATGACGTAATGGGAAACTCACAGAGAAACTCACGGATTCTTCCACTGACCGCTGCAGCACACCTGCACCAGGGTAAACCTCCGCCTACCCTACTCCTGCTTTACAGGTGAAAATAGAGCAACAGGACCGCTGAGTCTTTGATTTTATTTATTTTCTGCTGGTTTTACTTGCATCTATTTGAAAGAGTGAGTGTAAACACAAAAAAAAATTATTTTATGTGCTGGAATGTGCAGAAAATAGGTTTAAATGTTAAATAAATTTCTTCCAGTCAGAGAATGTTGCATATAATTAAATTTTTGCTTGATGCATAAAGTTAAAAGATTAAAACTAATAAAACAAGTTTTAAAAAGGGACTTTTCCATTTGATTACATTTTATATGATGGATTATGTAGAAAAAGTAGAACTGGGCTGAAAGATCTATCGCTTTATCACCTATTCAGGTTGTAAATCATGTTTTTAAAAAGTAACTAAGTAATTAAGTAATTAATTACTTTTGAAAATAAGTAATCAGTAAAGTAACGGGATTACTTTTTGGGGGAAGTAATCAGTAATTAGTTACTGATTACTTTTTTCAAGTAACTTGACCAACACTATTGATGAATCCCAATCTGCTGCAGACAACAAAGGCAATGATGGAAAAGATTTTCAGGTTTTCAAAGTTTTGGGAGATCTAATCAAGTGTGCAGCTTTTTTTCCCGTAGTTTTTGCGCCATCTACATTTGGGTCAGTGTTGTCATGTACCTGTTTTTATTCAGAAATTGCTTTTCTCCACAGTGAAATCCTCCATTTGATTTGCAGATTGAATGCTTTCAAGAGAATGAAAAGGTCACGGCGACACCAATACATGAATGTATTAAAATGGACACCAGATAAAAATCAGTATCGATTTAAGCAGAGCAGAACTCTGACAAAATAACGGAAACATCCCATAGTGTCTGACGTTTATACCAAGTCAACTTGTTGATCCCAGGTGGAATGATCTGCTAGGCTGCTATCTGCATAATCAAACTCAATGACTTTCCTCTGCTGTGATAGGTGAAAATACATGATCCACTAACTGGAGTTTGGCCCGTGCTGCTGATATTTTATCCATCCATCCGTCCATCCATTTCTTTCCACTTCCTCTGGTTTTTATGCACTAGGTGACCTGAAACCTGTTAGGGGTAGAGTTAGAGTTAGCACCTTAAACTATTTGGCAAATCGGCTAAAATTCACTTAGGATACAAGAATGGCATCCACCTACCTTAATATTAATTTGTTTAAATTATGATCATGAAGGCATTTTAGTTTTGTGTTTAACAGGAAAATGTTAGGAGGTCAGGCACAGCAAGTGACCCATGCCTATTAACAGTGTTGGGTAAGTTACTTTAAAATAGTAACTTAGTTACATTACTAGTTACTTCTCTCAAAAGTAACTCAGTTACTTCAAGTTACTCGTTACTTTCAAAGTAACTAGTTACTAGGGAAAGTAACTTTGGTTTTACTCAGAATTCTCTTGTTAATGTGTTGCTTCCATAACTTTGCCAGTCTTCTAGCTTGCTTACTTGCCACAGTGCACTGTGCCACCTACCAATAGAAAGGAAAAGATAATGTGCATATTTCCACGAGAGAAATCCCACGCCTGGACCGTTGACCGCCGCCATGATTCTAGCCTACGTCACAGCGTCATGTGCGCCTTTTACATCCAACACAAAAACTGCAGTCGTGGTGCTTTGATTGTACTCAGAACTCGGAAATTCTGCCTTCTGAATAGGAAGATGTAGGCAACACCAGACTGCAGATGAGCTGCTTACAGAGCTGGACTGGGACAAAAAAATCGTCCCGGGCATTTTGACTAGAGACTGGCCGCCATTATAGCAAAAATCATAAAGCCTTTGAATGAAAACAAACACTGCTGTGACAGTGATGTACACTGTTTTGATGGTATATATGCATCAATCTATCAATCGTTTGTTGTAAGATTCAGATAATTATTTTTTAAAAGCGAGACATTTTAAATGAGAATAAGAAAGAAAAGTATTTCTTTGTGCCCCCCTTTCCCTGTTAGTGCCCTACATGCCCCCCTGGCCACACTTTGCTAGACCCGCCCCTGCACAGTTACCAGCTGCCAGCTACTTAGAAAAGGATCCTGGTGTTATTTGTCTCTCAGAAACAGTTCATAACTTCAACTCATCCATGTCACCTAAAAGGTAAACCTGTTTCTCCATCACCTGTTCAGCTCTGATGATTCAGTAAGTGTCATGGTCCTGGGTCGTTGACCCAGCGTTTTGTGTTTTGTGACTATTTCCCTCTGTTCTAGTTATTCTGTGTCCTCCCCCCTTGTGTCCGGTTCGGGTTCTAGATTTCCTGTTTTACTTTGTAGGTCTGTCTCGTTATGCCCATTAAGTTCCAGCTGTGTCCCCTCCTGTGTGCCATTTCCTCATTACCTGGTGTGTGTATTTATAGTTGGTGTCTGCCTGTGCTCCTCGTCGGCTCGTCTGCACTCATCCGTGTATTTCTGCGTATCTCTGCATTCATCTGCGTTCCATGGTGTCCTGTCTCTGCGTCCCTCTGCCCCGCACCCCCTTTGTACGGTCTCAGGTTTGCTATTTAGTTTCTCCCAGTTTAGGTTTCCGTTTGTAAAGTACTCATACCTCGTTGCCTGTTTTTGTCACCACCACCTTTGTAAATAAAACATCACTCGTATCATCAGTTTGCTGCATCTTGGGTCCTCCTTTTCCTCCACACCACACGGCTCCCTCCGCCAGCCGTGACAGTAAGGACATCTCCTGGTATCATCTTCATGTTTCCCTCTCACCAGATAACCAAACCGACATCATGACCAGCAGCTTTTTTGCAGCTGTGGCTCCAGCAAACATCAGCTGATACTAGAAATTAATATTAAATAAATTCTAACAACAGCTGATCAAGCTTAAACGTGCTGCTGTTGTTTAGCGCGACATCCGCTGGTTTCCTCTTTCGGCGCAAAGTGGGCGATAAACAAACAAGAGAGCCGATCAGCTGATCACTGATCAGTTTTCATGATTGAAGCAGAAACGGGAGAGGGAGGGGGGAGAGGATGAGAGAAGAAGAGGCAGCTGTGCAGCGTAAACACAGAATAACTCCAGCTTTGTGCCTTTTTCATTGTAGCTGAATTACGGGACAAACTGTTCCTTTTCACCTCAATAAGAAACGCGTAATATTTTCTCTGAATACCAGACGGGACGGTTGGCAACTCTAATAACTTATGAACAAAATAAAGCTCAACATCATTAGCTTCATAGCACCACCCAGCTGTATAGAAACTCCGTCATGCTAGCTAGCACGCAGTACGGAAAAAGTCAGAATAACGAAAATAAACTAAACTTGGTTTATATCTGACCCAGAGAGACTGCAGGTCATAACTTCTTACCTGAAGTTCAGTTCAAACTTGGACCGGCGGCCGCCTCGGGTCTCTTTTCCTTCTGCATCCCCTTTCCTTCATCCACCTGCTGGCCTCCACCACTTGCTAATGTTACTGAATCTGTGGAAGCTCTGCGACAGCCACCACACGAAGTAACGAGTAACGACCCTATCTAAATCCCAGTAACGACTAACGCGTTCCTGATTTTGGCATAATAACTAGTTACCGTGCTCGTT
This sequence comes from Diplotaxodon limnothrissa, assembly GCF_057381915.1. Classification (NCBI taxonomy): domain Eukaryota; kingdom Metazoa; phylum Chordata; class Actinopteri; order Cichliformes; family Cichlidae; genus Diplotaxodon; species Diplotaxodon limnothrissa. The sequence continues at coordinate 22,457,378 of NC_140617.1, read as the reverse complement.
ACCACAATAATAACGTAGTTACTGTAACGCGTTATTTAATAACGCGTTAGTCCCAACACTGCCTATTAATGACTATTCATGAGACCTGCCACCACACAAGCTTTGACTGAAATTCATAAATACCACTGTAGTCACTATAATTGTTGTTACTGACATCAAAACAGCTACATATAATATAATGCACTTTACTACACCATAAGGAAATGATTGTCTAGAATTGCAAGGACACTGAATTGGGGTCCTGGACGGTGGTAATGTTGCTGTTTATAAAAATAGAGTTTCCGTTTATCTGAAAATAAATTGAATGTAAAAGAAAAAAATGACAAAATAAAACTAGCGAAAGAAAGTTTCAGAAAACACTTGACCGTGTTACCTTGCATGCAAGCACTAATTAAAGCTCTGCTTTTCCACAATGTGACCATGTCAGTAATTTCCATCCAGTATTTACTCTCATGGTCATATAGAGTACAGCTAGCGAGTGCTCTGGCACCACTCTCCTTAGTAATTCATTTACATTTGGGTAGCAGATCACCAGCTGCTAGCGTCTCGTTTTTTGTGGCCTGGTTCTGCTCGTTGATGGCTATTTGCTTGTGAAGTGGTGAAACAGGTTTGTTGTTTCCACCTTTAGTGGGAGCAGTTTTCTGCTCAAGTATTGAGTTTTATTCGAGATTGTTTTAATAGTTCCCTTTTTTTCCTACTAAACCGTCAATGGAGGCTCACACGTGGCTCTCACTCTTATCCATGACTGAGCTTGTTGTTATGTATGCTAGGGAAGCTACAGACTTGGTGTTGCCATATTACTGATCTTAAAATGTGACACGTTTGTACCATGTAAGCATTTATACTGGTATATAAGAGGATGGTATTATTTGGCAAAGCCCTAATTATAATAATGGTTACCAGGCTTATGATACTGTGTGGTATATTACCATATTTTTTGGACCATAAGGCGCACTGGATTATAAGGTGCATTAAGTGAAACAAAACAGTCAGATACGTCAAGCTTTAGTCAGCTTATTCTTCTTGCTTCCTCCACTTCCATACCATTGATTCATTAATGTTGAATTCTCCTGCAGCGGCTCTATTCTCATGTTGTTGCAGTATATTAATGACTAACCTCGTATTGTGGATGGATTATCTCAGTTGTCTCCTGACTGAAGTTTGGTCCATTTACAGTATCCTGCCATGTGATTGCATTTGTCTCTAACCATCAGGAACCCTCATGTTAACTTTTATCAAGTGGAAAAAGGTTAGCGTTCATCCTCCAGCTTCACTGTGTTTATGTTATGCTAACATAGCTGTGTCGCTAGCGATCACATAGCACATCATTATATACCAGCTAGCCCAACTTCAGTAACCCTACAAAATTCACTGCTGTTTGGTTTTCTGTCTTCATTTATGCTGGAAGTGATAGCAGAGCTGTAAGTTTTATTTTTTTCAGAAATCTCTCAGTCAGAACATGCTATATCATGTTTAGGTGGAAACTAGCTAGCTAACTTCCTGCTAACTTCTAAGTCGGTTATGTTTTCATGGATGCTTGAATATTAAACTTCATTGTTACACCTGGTAAAGCAGCAACACTTATCATTTTTAAAGATGAAAAAATTTAGACAGTTTTTAACTCTCAGTGAGTTCGTTTGACTTTGGGACCTGAATCTGTCAAAAAACATTTTTTGACAGATTTTGAGCGCTGTGTACCACATATAATCGGTTAGAGGTGTTACGATCCTGGGTCTTATGACCAAGTGTTTTGAGTTTTAGTTCATTTTGATGTTTATAGTATGTTTAAGCTCATTAGGTCTCCTAGGTTTATTTGCTTAATAGTTCCCCCTTGTGTTTCCAACCCATGTTAAGTCTCCCCTGCTCTTCATGTGTTTCATGTCTGTGTCTTACGTTGTCAAGTTCTGGTTGTCATGTCTGCATCTCATTATGTTTCCTATTTTATTTTGAAGAGATCTTGTGTTTTTATATTATGGTTTATGTTTTGAGTCCTTTGTTGTACCGTTTCTTGTTTCCCTAGGTCTGTTATGGTTATCATAGGTTTAGTTCTTTGGCTTTGTCATATGGCTTCCCTGTGTTCCATGTTATGTCCACTGTGACGTTTTTGTACCATGTTTCAGGTTCCTATGTTCTGTCTCCCCAGTTGCTGTTAAGTTTGCATGTTTAGAATTCAGTCAGTGTGTTTCCTGTTTTACTTTGAAGGTCCATGTCTCATGTGAGTTTTTCTAGTTTTGCTTCCCTTGTCTCGTCCAGCCTGATTACTCCCAGCTGTGCTCTCCTTCTGTGTCTCATTCCGTCGTTATCCCTCTGTGTATTTAAGCCCTGTGTTTCTCTTTGTCAGTGTCATAGTCTCCCTCATGGCTGTGTTTCCCTGTGTGTTAGTTATCCATGGCCCAGTTTAGTTTTCCATGCCATTTCTGCAATAAAGCAGCTTTTTGAGTTTAATTTCATTGTCGTGAGTTTTGCGTTTGGGTCCTTCTCCTGCCTGTACACAGCCGAAACATGACAAGAGGTCAGTAAGCACAACCAGAATTCATACATACGGCGCTCAGGATTATAAGGCGCACTGTCGATTTTTCTCACAGCACAAAGGGTATATTTTTTAGAAAGTAAATTGATGCATTTTATTTAAAATTATTTTTTTAGCAAGTGGCTAAAAGGCAATGTGGATTTTAAGAGTTTAAGAGCCTTGATCTGTCCTAACAGTGACTCCACCAGTTAGCTTTTTTCTTTGATCACTGATCTAATCAACTTTTACACTGTTTAATCATCCATACATTAAGATGGACATATGAAGCTGAACCACAGACTTACCTGAACTGCAAGGTTATTCTCCCAACTGGCAACCATAGCCTGACAAAGGGCACCTATTCTGTTCCTTTCCACCTCTAAATGTATTATTGATGGACCCTACTGAAGTAGCTATGTGTTATTTGCAGTCTTTTCCACAATAGATCCCAACCAGCCTCAAGAAGAAGGGAGAGAGATTTAATTTTGAGCATCTAAAGAACCTGAAAGTATGCCAGATCTGACGTGCAAACTCAGATGCTGTCTTCCGCTCATTCTCTGTCTGAAACAACCTGTTTTAGCTCTTTCCTCTTTGAGGCACTTCTTCTGATTGGCTGACACTATTAAAGTGAAAGTTTGACCAGCAGGCAGTTCTGATATGGCAAAAGATGGCCATATCAGGGATACCCACTCTCTGTGACATTAGAAAAAAAGAAGAAGAAAGAAACAGCATCCTAAAGCCTGAGCATTTGGCTCACATGGATTAGTTGTACAGTCACTGACCTCGTTATTTAAAAGCAACGCAGGTTCACTTTAAAAGTATTTTAGAGGACTGTTCTGCTTCCAGAAAACTGGACTGTGCCCGACTTTCAGTGCCCTGAAATCTATAGTAGAGTCATGAAGTATTCAGATTTGTTGATTAAAGTTGTGTTATTACCTTTTTCAGTTATTAACTTTACCTAAATAAGTTTAAGACCCCTTAAACAACAAAATCACGAGAGCACACACTGTGTTTAAGGCTCTCAGCTCAGATTCAAGCTGTTTCAAGCAGACTCCAATTTTCTGGCTGTGTTCATCAAAGATTGCTGTGGGATTGGGTCAACATGGACATGCAGGATTATATAACGCTGAAAACCAAACATAACATGTGAGTTCCTGTGGATCGAACGCCCCTGTCCATTCAGATCTATATTTCCTTTGTGCGTTGCCCAAGGCACTGTGATGGTTTGGTGGAAAATGGAAACCACAGAGCAGCATACATCCTCCAGATAAGACTTATCACTGCACATGACAGTTAGAACCGTGGTCACAGAGTGACAGAAACATGTTCTTGTACTTTACAGGGATGTGAACACAAGTTAATTCCTGGGAGGACTTTCAGGTCTCTTCTTTGGCTGTTAAAGGGTTTGCATTAGTGCTTGAGCAGCTGTCATTTGCAGGCTGTTCAGCCCCTGGTGTCTGTTCACTCCAGCATGGTCTGCAGATCAGCGAGCAGAAAAGTGACAGCATTAAAGCCAGACGTTTTCATTGTGGCCTGTGCGCTTTTCTTTTGAAGAATTTACACTGGATTGTCGGAGCAGGTCAGTGATTTGAGGATTTTCTGTCTCGGTCTGAATTCAACATAAGGCAGCCAGCTAATCCCATACACTGTGGAAAAAAAGCTGTTTAGAAAAAAATAAATAAGACAAAGCACTCGCAGGCTGACCTTTGGACTCTTAAGTAAAGCTTGTATCGCTTACACACACAAACCCACTCACAACACACACATACACATGTCAGGCTGGAAAGAAACAAGTCATGCTGCTCTGATTAAGCTGTAAAGGAAATGTACATGAATCCAGAACTGAAAAATAAATATATAAGGCAGCAGCTCTCAAAAGGGTGAAAAATATGGAGCGCAACAAAAGTCTTTCTGGAACAAACTCTCAATGCTTGGCAACCATCTTGGTAACACCTCTTGGCAATTATTTTGAAGCCTCTATAACAGTGGTTCCCGATCTTTTTTTGCTAGCCCCCCCTTTGTTTTACAAGAAAATCTTCATGATGTTGCGATGCTTCAACCTCTGCATTTGTGTGGGAACCGTGTCAAAAAACCTGTCCATTATGCTAGCAGTGTTGTTAACTTGTACACAACTTTGGTGACAATGTAGGATCAAGTGAAGAAGGCCCTGGTAACACAGGCCTACAGACTGGTCCAGGATCAACTCATAATCATGGTTGCTAGGTAAAATGTCATTCCTGGGCCGGTTAGCAAGAAACTTCTTGAGATTGCTGATCAGCTGAAACACAAACTGGAAATAGTACTTCAAAGTAAAAGCTGAGTCTTTTGAAACGTGTTTGATAAAACATTCATTATGGGCGTTCTCTGTTTCCAGTTTCCTACTGCTACTTTTTGAGTTTTACTACTGCTTGATGATTAGTAAGCAGTAAGTAAGTGTTTGCACACAAGTCGGCATCTTCCTTGTAAATTAGTGGCAAACTCAGCACCTCTTTGCAAGACGATTTTACCTAACGACAGGCAGCAGCCTTCAGCAAACACCCACCGACTGATTGGGAAAGACACATTTTTCCTTCGTCACCATTGGTTGTATAGCACCCAATATGGAAGACTTTTCCCTAAAAGTCTCAGCTTTTTAAGCTGTTGCAGGATTTTCCTCTCTTTAATTAGAGGGATATATCAGAGCTTCTGTGTGGATATATCACTGAAACAGTGAAGAGCAACCTGACTTTGAACTTATTATGCACTTGTTATAAAAATCAAGAGATGCACGATTGGATGAAAACACACCAAAATGTGGTTTGTGCCAGGAAATGTGATGTCACTTGTGGCGTGAACCACCGACCACGAGGGCAACAGCAGCGGGTAGGACGAAGGCTTTACTTTCTCTGAGGTTTTAACTAAAACCATCACCAACAGGGGGCAGAATTTCACCAGTGTGTGGTCGGTAGATGCCCGCCTAATACAGCCCCCCCCCCCTACCACCCACACTACCACACTACCACCCACCTCCTTTGTTGGGCTTTTGTTGCTCTTTAAAAGTCATCAAGCTTTTGAGCCTTTGTCAGGTTTGATAAACTGGATGGCACAGTGATACATAAACTTGTGCTCCCTTCTTTAAAGTCACTACACGTTTGTTTAGCCCATATTTTACTGCTTGTGTTTGGATGTAATTAGAAACTTAATTTTTAAAGGTCAGCGCCTCGCCTGTGGGGAGCGCAGCGCCGTGACGAAGCAGCAGCAGATGCAGTAGCCCTATTCTTTTAAAGTAGGAGATAAGGTTTAATTTAATGGCTTTTTGAATGTCTGCTGCAGCCCGTGACCACTTTTATAAGCTCACAATCACAGGTTTGCACAGACACAGCAGCATGGAAACATTTAATTGTTTTTTTGTGTCTCACTGGCTGCATACCTGCATGTCATCAGAATGAGAGGATGAGAAACACATAGCAACTTGCCATGCAAGGAGAGTTATCTTTTTCAGTCTTCATGACAATGCCAGGTCGGGGTCAGGTGACCGTGGAGTCAGCACTCCTTTGATCTTGTTTGGTCTTCAAAGCTTTGAGGCGTGTTTGGGCTCATTATCCCAGTGCATTTTGAATCCTTCACAGAGATGCAAACCAGAGGAATAACAGAGTCTATTTGACTTTAATCTTCCCACCAGCATGTTTCACTCTGCATTTGATCCCCTTAAGACTGGGTGAGTAATCGGGTCTTTAATTTCACTAACAATTTCTAATGAAACTGAAAGCGAGATAATCAGGATTAAAAAATATATATTCTTTTTTAACCACAAAGCTCTCAAAACTATCAAAATTAGCCTGCCAAAGACTCCAATCTTTCCCACTGGACAGCTTTGGAAAATGTGAAAAAAGACATAAATTTTAGACTTTTAACTGTATTTTGATACAAATTACAGCTTGTCCTGCTCACCCACAGTCATTCATACTACAGTAATAAAAGTAAGAGACAAACAAGCAAGCGACAGGAAAGTTCTGATTTATTGTAACATGGATGTCTAGGCAGTGAGCTACAACAAGTCTTTCAATAATTTTTCACGTCTTACAATTTAAGCCCAAAGAGCCGCGCTGACACATTTATTTAATTTCCTACAGCAGCTTTTCATTATCAGATCGTAAAACTGAGGCATACTGTTGAAATTGCACTTGTTTTTCGACTGCCAAGATATCTCAGGGATTGCAGTTTAACTACTTTACACTGACAGAAAGGGGAGTTTCACCAGTTAGGATCAAAGTGTGCTGCATATGGATCCCAATGTAAAATGAGTTTGACATCCCTGATCTAGAAGAAAGTTTCTGTATGCAAACCTGTTACATACGGTTCTCCAGGAGTGGAGCATTGCCATAGGTGATGGTTGTCAACTTTTCACGGTGCTCCCTTTGTTTCTCCTGCTGCTACCTGAGTCTCTAGTTGTGCCCTACAGTAAAGGCCCCTTCAGAGTCAAAAACACCTGTTAGCCTGACCTTTTTATCCCCATCCACCTTCGTTTTTCTTTAATTCATCATTCAAATTATACCTGAATTTCATGCAAATTCCCAGAAAGGATGTGTTTTTAAATGCATCAACCTTATTAAATTAAATAATTATTATGCCAAATAAAATGATGTTAAACTGAAGATAAAAATGTTCAGATAATTATAATTATGATCTTTACGATAAGCCAGCAGACCTCTTGTGTTATTATTCTCTTTCTCTTTATTGCCTCTGACTGGGATTTAGTCAAGTACAGTGAATATTAGTTGAGTGAATTATGTCAAAAGGAATTTTTTTCTCCATAGTTCACTGTGAAATGCCGGTTCATGATATTTAGCCTTGTTTTCCCTTTTGGGAAAACTTTCAGAGAAGCCCCTCGTCCTCAGAATCTGCTAATAGGTGCTCACTTTTTACTATTCACTGTTCTCTCTCTATTTGGTTCCATCTTTATTAAGGTATGACAAAAAATAACTAAAGAAAGGAAATGATACCTGACTTCAGTGTGTATACATACACACACATGCGGAGCGTATATCTTTCTACACATCCCTGTAACACGTATAACCAGAGCAACAAATGAAGCAGTTTCATCCTACAAATTGAGCATAAAGTTCAGAATGTCAACAGAGTGACGCTCAACCTTAATCCTCTTCAGATCAGCTGATCTCAGTGCCTGCCCACATCAGCTGATTTCTCGTCAACACATCCCATTGGTAAATCTCACACAGGGAATACTATTCAAGCTGCTTTTGTCACAGTCCCATGGTTCTGTGCTGTTTGTCACTTTTGAATTCCCTTTTTGTTTTTAGTAGTGCTTTGGACACGTTACATTTCAGTTTTTTTGTAGTATTTAGAGAAATTCTGATTCAGTGTTTAATTAATAAAATAATAGATAAAAGCTTATTAAATGATCTACAGCTGGGCTCTAACATCTTTGCCTGAGACAAATTGGGTATTAGGAAGAATTCAATGATGAGTGGACCAGCAGCTCCTTTAGTTTTTAGCACCTGCAGCCCGAGGGAATGACTGCTTTCACTGCCTGGGATCACACCGCTCAATATGTGTGAGTGCAAACAAGCAAAGTTACTTTAGAGGGCTGACTCACAGCTCTGCTCTGAGCTGGTGTCCTGTTTCGTGCATGTGTTTCACTGCAGTTGTTTGTGCAGTATGAAGATTGCAGTGCTTGGAAATGGAAATATCAAGTTCGATATGATAAGAAGGCAAAGACGGAGAGGAAGACGTGGCACATGCTCTTCTCTGATTTCCTCTTCCTATTTTGCTGCCATGCTGCTGATCACCTGTTTGCATATCGGTGCCTGCTCCACCTGCATTTACACCTGATGGTCTTAAATGACAGACTCTCAAGCTTTGTTCTTTACCTTGAAATGAGGCTTTACTCTGCAGGTATTTTGGGGTAGTTTAGGGGGAAAATGAATGCAGGTTTAGGGTTATAATAGTTAACCTTCAGATTTTTATATAAGTCACACTTATCTGCTCTCTTTCTGTGTCTGTAGCCCTGGTCCAGAGGAGAGAATATGTAGAAGTGCATAGAGGTTAACATGAATATGTCTCATTTAAGGTCATCTTTTCCTGTTCTTGTTGGCCGAGCTTCATGAAATTTGGCATAAAGTGTCCTTAAAAATGTAGGTGAGTGGAGAACAAAAGAATTATATACAGCAGATGGGCAGTATCTGAAAGTCATGTCCTCAAAAAACAGGAAAAAATCCAGCAAAGACCTGACGCAGGACCTGAGAGATGCATCTGGGTTTTCAGTTGATCATCTAGTATTCATTGAAGCCTTATCTGAAGTGGTCTCAGTGGAAGAGTGGCTGTCAAGAAGCCATTCTTAATGAAGGGAGACAGGGAGAAAAGGCTGAGGTATTAAAATTGAACAAGAACTGCACTGTAAATCAGTGGCAACAGGTCTGATGAAGTGATGAATTCAGATTTGAAGTTTTTTGGCGTAAATCATTGTCAGTATGTAGGGAGAAGTTCAGGAAAGAAGTACAGTGAGTGTCTACAGCCATCAGTAAAACACGGTGGAGGCTCTGTCATGGTTTGTAGTTAAACAAATGGTTGAATTAAGAACACAGAGATGTACCATCACATCTTGATTCACCATGCAAAACCACCTGATTAGGAATGGCTTCATTTTTTAGCATGACATGGATCCCAAACACTGCCAATGCAGTAAAATCATACCTGGATAGAAAAAGTCAAACTCTGTTTTGATTTTATATACATTATTTCCATGTATGCATGTATGTTTCGGTAAATCACAGGATCCATTTTTCTTGCTCAAGACTTTTTGCACAGTATATATTGACATCACCATGGGAGTCTACAGAACCTAGAGTTTCACAGACTTCCATATTAAAATGTTCCACTTTTAAGGTAAATTGAACATGTTTACAGTCTGTTTTTTGTTTTTCTTGTTTTTACAATGTGAAATTCTTTTCAACAAATTTACAGGTTTTGCACTTTTATAAAAATCAATCGTTTTCTGTAATTTGGGACACTTCAAATAGCAGGTTCAGTGCAGGTTCAGTTCAATAGCCATCCACTGGGTTTTGTCTCTGCTAATTGGCGTTACTTAACTTATCTTCTCAACCATGTCTGTGCTGTTGGTTCCTTTTGGACCATGTTAACAATTAATATGACATGCTCTGTGCTTGATTGAGGTTAATTATACTAACAGACAATCGCAGAAGAAGCTTTTGCTCCATTTTAGCTGTTGCACTAACTTGTCGAACCACTATAATCGTGTTTCGCACCACCAGACATCTCTCACTCGCAGCTGCCCAGTTGTGATCTCATCACATCTGTTGAGATGTATGTTAATAGGGGGGGCAGGGATAGCTCAGTAGGTAAAGTGGTCGCCCCATGATCGGAAGGGCGGCGGTTCGAATCCACTTAACGGCTACCCTGAGGTACCCCTGAGCAAGGTACCGTCCCTACACACTGCTCCCCGGGCGCCTGCTTAGTGGGCTGCCCACTGCTTCACTGAGTGAATGGGTCAAATGCAGAGAAAAACAAGTAATTTCCCCATGGGGATCAATAAAGTATCCATTATTATTATTATTATTATTAATGTCAGAGGGTGAGCTAACGACTTAACTTCCTAAATTGATAAATAGTGTTTTGGTGTCTATTTTTTACAACAGAACCAAGATAATCTGATTTCAATTCCCCCTGTCCAGAAAACTTTTTAAATGTATAACTGGATCATAACTACCACATGAGTGGTCATTAAACCAATCATGCGCAGAGCCTCCACATGCTCTTGCGCTGAATTCCTCAGAAACATAATTAGATGTCATCTTTTAAGGTCAACAGCATGTTCTGGGGAAAATACACAATTATTTTTTCCTTAAATATGATAACAGTGGTCATATTATGCACTCGACTCCACAGTCCATGAGTTTGTCTCGTGTTGCAGAGTCTTTCTCTCAACTTACGAATAGTAAATTAACTATTAGATGTAGAGTGATTTCCTTCTCTCAGAGACACATGTTTGTTTGTTTTACTACAATCCACATTCACGGCGTCTTACTCTCTAACTTTTAAGGCCTGTATCTATCACGCAGGGCGACTAACTCTGCCTCGTCTCCGCTAATTGGCATTACTTAACTTATCTTCTCAATCGTGTTTGCGCCATTGGTGCCTTTTGGAGCATTTTAATGCAATTACCCAACAATTAATATTGCCGGAGGAGCTGCAGATCAAACCACAAAGCTCCTGATTAGCCATGGCCTAGAGATGGGAGCCTTAGCCATGCATTTTACAATTGTGATTTTAAAAAAACCCAACAAAAAAAACCCAACACATTTAACCACCTGTGGCATTGATTTCCATTAAATAAGGCATACATGAAATACAGACAAAGCAATAATTTTTCATTTTCAGCAATGCTGTACTCTACTACATGCTACATAAAGTTCATAAAAAACTTTATGTAGCATCAAACATTAGCGTATTTAAATTTGGCCAATCCCCCGGTCAAGGACCCCATCAGGTTACTTCTGCCCAAAGTAACCTGATGCTTATAACAGAGATAGCACCTTTTATAGATGAACTTTAGCTGTAAGTGATTACGTGTTGCAACTGCAGTCTCCCATCAACAACTTAATTAATGTTTCCTACATAAGGCTGAAACCGGTGTCTACTTTGAAGCACAAAGCAGCAGCATCAAAGAGCTTTTCTGTAGTTCAGGAGCATGAATGAAGAGCAGTGGGCATTCCTCAGTTTGTGCAGGACCTCTAAGGCTAAACCCCAAACAGTGAGCCAGAAAAAGACCAGTTCAGAGAGTCACATGCATTGAGCTCATTTGGCACATTTCCCTCAGGCTTTTAGATGTTTTCTGCGTGACAGGAAGCTGTAAGTTAGCTAATTGCTCAGCAGTAATAAGATGAAGATCGAAAGAAATCTGCTCTAATCATAAAAAAAAAGATCCATGTGACTGATTAGCTCACAGTGGATGTGAGGATTCTCTTTTCCGTCACGTTTTTTCATTGAAACTGAAATGATGCTTGTTTTTCAGTGGTAATTATAGTTCACTAGTGTGTAGTGGCAGACAGGGCAGAGACGCTGAGTCAAAAGATGTAATATTTTTTTTGGAAAGTCTCAGAGCTCATCTAGCAGCTATAAATCGACGCTCAAAAGAAAACCAAGCACAGAACAAAAAGATACAAGATGGTCACAGAGAGAAGTGATATAAACTCACCACAACAAGATAAAACAATTTCACAGAAACATAAAATAACCACAAATAGTTGTTAGAGGACACTTTGTAGCAACTACAAAAATGACCACAGATGAATTGAAAAACACACAAAGAGGCACAAAATGACTTCAGAAAAATGTGAAATAACCACAAGTAAGTGGAAGGAGACCACAGAGACACCAAATTACTCTAGAAGGATACATATCAGGCAAAAGGCGCAAAGGAGCTACAGAGAGACTCCCAGTGATATCAACTGACCACAACATGAAAATAAGATTAAAGAAACATTTTCAAAAAGACACTGAATAGACATAAAATGACAGCACTGAAATACAAAATGACTATAAAAATGCCAAAGACACAGAGATACAAAAGAAAATTCAGTGATATATAAAACAACCACAATTAAATGGCAAAAGACCACAAAGAGTAAAAATTAAAGCAAACCAGCCACACAAAGTTGCAAAAGAGACACAAAATAACCGCAGAGAGACTTAAAGTGATATAAACTGACACAGCAATGCAAAAAATATTCTAGATTTTTTAAAAAGACACACAAGCGACACAAATATCTGCACAAAAATGCAAAACAATCACAAAAACTCATAAAGAAAAATGTTAACTGAAGTTCTAAGGAGGTGGTGCTTTTAAACCCTAGCCAGCAAACCAACTGAACTGCCTCAAAATAAAAACACAAAGAGCTTATTTTATCACAAGTGTTAGCCCTTTAAATCCCTAAATACAGAGCATGGGGTATGATAAACATAAACATAAAATCTGAAGTGCAGTCTGAAGCTTTTAAAACAAGTGTTTGGCTTTTTTTTTAGGTCAGATGTTTGGTGAGGGACGCCGAAGGATTAGAAACCGAGACTTTTTTGTGCTTTTTGAGGTGGTTGCGCCTTGTGGCGTGTCAGGGTGAGCCGAGGCTGCCAGATAAAACCCAACAAGGCCTCGCAGTAATCCTGTGAGATCAAGGCGGGGATTATTCGCTGTGATTGTTGTCTTAGAGCTGGAGGATGGAGCTGAGCTGCTGCTATTGTTGCTGCTTGCATGTCAGTTCTGTCATCTTTGCCTTCATAAGACCAGACTTTAAAGGCCCTAAGCCCCCGTGTGGCTTCATTAATGTCACACAGGCTTCACGCAGTCATGATGAGGGAGGCTGACAGATTTATTTATACTGTTTTCTCCTGTTGTTTCATGTCTCCTGTTGCTAATGTAGGTTCATGCCCATACAGTTGTCAGCAACAGGACGGCCCAGAAATTCAGTCCAAGCTTAAAGCAATAATCAGCTACATGTAAGGGTCAGCTATGAGCAGTAAAAGAAAGGCAGAGGGAGGTGGATAACATGGAAAGAAGGAAGGCAAGCTTGAACGTGACAGGTAAAAGGATTTAAACAAAGTAATAAAAAGAAATAAGGAGATGGGGTGAAAGCAAATGAAGTAAAAGTACATAAGGGCAGATGAACAGGAGAAGTAAACAGTGTAAACAATATAGGTGTAAGAAGGAAGGTAAGAAAAAAACACAGAGAAAAGAAATGGATCCAAAAGATCAGAATAAAATTAGGGACACTAGGAAAAAGCAAAGAACAAACTAAGATTAAAATATGGATATATGGTATGAAGGGAAAATATAAAGTAGGCATTAATGAAATGAGAAAAACACGATATGAAAGGAGCAAAAGGAGACATGGAGTGTAAATCTGGAACGTGTTTGGAAAATGAAGAAGAAAAACATGACAAAGAAAAAAACTAAAGAAAGAAAAGTTAAAATGGATGAAAGACAAACAAGTAGTGGCAGAAGTAGTAGAGGTGATGACCTCAGACTCCTGGGTGAAAGCCTCATGTAGGCCTAATGCCACTGCATCCACCTGCTGAGGGGAACTTCGTGGTTTTTTCTACAATTTGCAAAGAGAAATAAACTTCACAGTCAGTGCAGGTAATCAGAAATTAAGAGGCTTGTAGTTGTTTGACAGGTAACTGTCACTTCTGAAATATTGTCAGTGGCCAGGCCAGGAACCACATTTAGACCCTGCAAAGTTCCCGAGCTCCTGGAAAAATCTGTTTATGGTCACTTTAGCTGATTCTAGGAAGCTGCAGCTGAGTAGTCCTCAATAGTTCCTGAGTGCCAAGAAAATCCAGCATTCATTCAGCTTATTAGTGACTTTAGACTACAAGCATTTGGTTTTCCTACTGAAGACCCTCATTCTCAATAGAAAGACAGAAATGACAGAAAACGTTTATCTTCTTTTTGCCTCTCGATCACAGCACGTCTTGAGAATGACTTGTGTTTTTACCTCTGCAGAGAAAACCACCAAAACATATCAATAAGTCCACTCTCCTGATCCTTCAGCAGTGTGTGTAAATGTGCATCTATGACTTCTTGCACATGCTCAGTAGGCTCTGAGGAAACAGTTCAGTGGAGTAAGCTGATTAAAGTAATGAGCTTTGAGCAGACCCTCTAATATCTGATATTGTTGATGTTATCGAACACAGCAACCTAAAGGTCAGTGTCACGGCAACGATATGTTCTGATTTAAAAAATCATGTTTTGTGAGGGGACAGGTCTAAATACTGCAGCACTTTATTTCTAGAAACATCAAAGTCCCTCCAACAGTGTTTTAATCTTTTCATCCAGATGGTTTGACTAGTCTCTGGGGATTCTGGAGACAGTAAGTACTATTAAACCACTTTGTGGGTCGTGCAAACATTGCAGGGTAATTCACTTTTCGAAAGATAAATAAGATCTGATGTAAGCTGGAGCGAATGAGCATCAGCAGTTGTTAGAGTTACAGAGGAGAACAAAAGACACCAACTTGGAAATCATCCACAATTTGAAAGTGAATTTACACCAAGTTTTTCTTTTTTTAATGTTCAGAAGATGTGTTTGTAATGCATCTTTAACTATTTGGAGTTATATTTAAGCCTAAGTTAAGAAGTCCGCTGACTTTAAGTCATGTAATATTGGCTGTGGGAAAATGAACCCATCAGACTGAGCCGTAAAAGAAGAAATTGTCAGTATCTTACCTTACACATGGGCAAAAATCCCTCAAATTTCAAAACAGTGCCAATATTTTAGACTTAATATCCAAAAACATGTCCAATATCTGTTCTGCCAAGGTTGTTTTGTCAGTTTAGTGGGTAGTCCAGCTTCAAATGCTAATTTGAAACAAACAATTTGGGATTTTACAGACCAAGGTCTAGTGCCCAGACTTTGACTTTATTTCTCTAAAAAATAAGTACAGCTACAAACAAAGTTACTAAGTCACCACTAACTAGTTCAGAGATCTGCAGTTTCTTGCTGGTTTTCACAGACAGCATAATATCAATCTGCATACATTTTCATTGCTATGCAGACGATACCCATCTTAACACACAAAAATTAGTTATTAAACTACAGGAATGTCTTAAAGACAAGACTTGGAAGACTTCTAATTTCCTGTTTCTAAATTCAGGCACAGAAGTTTTTATACTCAGCCCTAAAATCTTAGAAATATGGTATCCAACCAGATGCCTACTCTGGCTCCCAGTAACACTGTGAAGAATCTTAGAGTCATTTTTGACCAGAATATGTCCTTCACCTTTCATATTAAACAAATATGCACACTGAAGGATATACTCTTGCTTTCCATGATGCACTGACCATTTCTTCTTCGCTAAACTCTTTTCATTCTCTACGTTGTGTACACCACTCTGCAATTATTAGTTATTAGTAAAGGTTGGGCCTCTCTCCTCTAGTTTGCTTTTTCTCCAATCTCTCTTTGCTCACTTTCCTTTCCTCTCACCATATGGCTGCCCTTCTCTGAGCCTGCTTCTGCTGGGGCTTTCTTCATTTTAAAAGGCAGTTCTTCTCTCATCGTAGCCAAGTGGTTGGTTGTAGGAGGTTGTGTGATTTGGGGATTTATTTCTAGGGTATTTACCTGACAATATAAAGTACTTTGAGATGAATTGTTGTGAATTGGCACTATAGAAATGAAAATGAATTCAACCAATTTGAATTACCAATTCCTCTTGTTTTCTGCCCTCTGGCTCCATGTACATGTTAGCACTGGGTCTGGGTCTGTCAGAAATGTTGATTCCATACAAGTTAGTTCACAGCCTCAGATCCTTCGGTGGGTCCTTCAAAATGTCACAATGCAGACATGGAAAAAAAAATACGTGCCATGCTTAAGTAGCATACAGAGCCACCTTTAACAGCAAAAAGCTTGAAGTAATGATACAGAAGTCAAAATAAAATTATAGTAACATAGTAGTACAAGTACTATAATAATAGCTGGCAGATGCCTCTCTGCCAGGTCACACAGGTATAATTCAATTATAGTTGGTGATAACATATGGTCTGTTAGAGAAGGTGCTTCACTCCAAATGCTGTCATTTTTTCTGTAAAGCAAATTTACCTTGCCTATGGGTATAAATAAAGTTACCTTGACCTTGACCTTCACTCCTAACCACTATCTGCAGTAAGTGGTGCAGAGGGTGGTCAGGATTATCCACGGTGGATAACAGTTTGGTCAGTGACCTCCCCACCTCGACTTCAAAAGTTTTCAGTCTTCAATCAATCACAGAGCCAGCCTTCCTAATCAGTTTATTCAGTCCGTATGTGTCACCAGCTCCAATGCTGCTTCTCCAGCAGATCACAACAAAGTACACTGAGCTCACCACAACTGAGTGATAGAAAATCTCCGGCATTTTGCTGCACACATTGAAGGATCTCCAGAGGATACGGAGCTTTACAGCCTCATTTTGTATACATTTTGGTCCAACTGTTCAGCCTTATGTTAACATGCATGCCACAGTACTTGCACTCCTCCACCGCATTAACATCCTGATCACATTTATAAGCAGATGATTCCTCCTCGACCACTTCATGGTGCTCTCTTTCTCCTGCCCATCACTAATACGTCCAACTAATGCAGAATAGTCAGACTATTTCTGTGGGTAGTATACAAAGTGAACAGGAATGCAGACAGCATCACCTGTACTGCACATGACCAAATCAGAGTGAATTGTTTTCTGTATGACTTTAACAGTATCTCACTTTATTGTTGTCTGTATGTAATTTTTTATGCACAGCTTGCTTAAAGTTGCACCAGAAGAATCAGGTCCGGCTGAAGTATGGACTTTGGCTGAGCCGTTACAACACCTCGAGTCATTTTTTTTCAGCCATTCTGTTGGAGATTTGCTGCTGTTCTTGGGTTTATTGTCCTGTTCCATGACCAAGTTTTCAAGCTTTAGCTGGTGGTCCTTACAGATGTCCTTACATCTGACTCTAAAACAGTTTGGTATATAGATGAGTTTATGGTCAGTTCAGTGACTGCAAGGTGTCCTGTGTTTGCTTTTCTCCAAAAGCGGTGCTGTGTGAACAAACATCTCCATTTTGGTCTTGTCTCTCCAAAATATATTGCTAAAGAAGTGTTGTGATTTGTTCAGATGCAACTTTGTGAACCTAAACCATGCTACCCTGTTCTTTTTAGATAGAAGAGGTTTTATCCTGAAAACTCTTCCAAACAAGTGATGCTTGTTTAGTCTTTTTTTAATTGTTTTGTCATCGACTTAAACATTTCCCATCCCAGCTGAGGCCTGTAGAGTCTGAGTTGGGTTTTTGGCTTTTCTCTGTGCATTTCACATTCGGATATTGGGCTTATGTTACGGGGTGCCGAGGCAGGCCGTATGGATTAATAACGGACCCAAGATGCAGACTGCTTAAGTGGAGGGTGAGCTTTATTAACAACAGGTGAAGTACAACAAAAAAGGGTGGCGAGAAACA
The DNA here is from genome assembly GCF_057381915.1 of Diplotaxodon limnothrissa. Classification (NCBI taxonomy): domain Eukaryota; kingdom Metazoa; phylum Chordata; class Actinopteri; order Cichliformes; family Cichlidae; genus Diplotaxodon; species Diplotaxodon limnothrissa. The sequence continues at coordinate 22,439,892 of NC_140617.1, read as the reverse complement.
GAACAGTAAAAACTCTAAACTGGGAAAACTAAAACTAAACACAAAGCCAGAACACGAACGAGGGTACCTTGCAGGGAGAATGACCAGGAAGCCGGAGGAATAAACACAGAATGACGGAGGGGGAATAACGCAGACGAACCAGCAACTAACAGAGGCAGACACGAGGTTAAAATACACAGAAGGATAATGAGGGGATGAGACACAAAAGGAGGGCACAGCTGGGAGTAATCCGACCTGACGAGACTGGGGAAAAGTAAACTGAACACACTGAGAACAGACACGGACCTTCAAAGTAAAACAGGAAACACATACACGTAATGACATAACACACCAACTTAACACAGACTGGGCGACACAGAACATAGGAACATGAACCATGAAACAGAGAAGTACAAACACCCAAGGTAACCAAAACCACAGAATAATAATAAACTAAACAAAAACACGGAGTCACAGACTCCGGACCATGACAGCTTAATTTGCTGGCATGTCTTCTCCTGGGAATCTTGTGGCATTGTGTTACCAAACAGCTAAATGCTACACATTAGCAAATGGCTAAAGCATCTGCTTTTACAGTTAGTCACTGCATAGAATGCTAAAAAGGAAAGAGTAAAGGCAATTACTTGCATTTATAATGATTAAAAAGGGACAATTTTTCTTATAAATTCCATTTAAAAATATGTGGATTAAAAAGTTAATTCTATGATTACTGAGTATTTTGTGTGCTGTGTTACATTTCATTCAGTTAAATGGTCAAAAAAATAGATGAGGGCATCCTTTTTGGATAATTTAATGAGCAAAACCTGTCTGTTTGCTATTTAGTTTTACATTTTTATTACAAGTCCATTTCAGTTAAATTAATTTAATTATTATCACATTCCAGTTTGGGCATTCATGGACTTCCATACCAATGGACAGTGTTTTTCTCTGTTGTTTTATTGTTGTGTAACATGCACCAAGGCAGATTTTGTTTTCTGCTCCTTCTGCAAACACGTGGAAGATTGTCAACACTGGGAGGTAAACAGATAAATCTAAATTAGTTTTTTCTCCTATAAGTTTATTAATTCATTGGAAGAAGTTGTAATTTTAGGAATGCATGAAGTTTTTAATGGGAATCTGGTGAGGCGGCGGTGTTGTTCAGGACTGATTTGATGGGAGAAAGGAGGAAGTGAGGGGGGTTTCATCCCTTGTGATGTGTCTCATGACTGGAGGAGGCAAAGCTGTTGTGTTTGGACTTGAGGAGCTGCAGGGTGAACCCACTGATGCCCCTTAAAATTGAACATGTGACTCTTAGACAAGTGGACACTTAGATAGACTTCACTGTTATCAGATGGAAACTAAACTTTCTCACAGTAAGTGCATTAGGAGCATTAGGTGTTTAGTGGGTCTTTTCCCCAGCTCATATTTGAATGTTTATTTGTGTTGATAGGTTAACAGAAGGCTCTGAGATGTTGTGGCTGCTGCTCTGTCTGCTTCCTCCCGTGAGTTACGGCAGGATCGTCGCCCAGAACAACGCTCACACCGAAAGACACAACCATGGTGAGTCTGAGAGCAAATGATTTACAAATGATTTACAAAGTATTTATTTATTGCCCAGGTTTTCTTTTTTTTCAAAACTGTTTGCTCATCTGTGCTGATGTCACACCAGATGGTCCCTCTCCTCTTTAGCCTGGAGGCCACAGGATACATGAACTTCAAAAAGTGTCTCAGACTCTGATTGGTCAGACCCGCACCACTTGGCCTCAGGCCATCTTAAACGAGCTCAGACTCATTGAAGAAGATGTTTTTGGATCCATCTTTTTCCTTACTCGGTAGAGTTTTAACTTAATGAGCTGTGTTTGCTGACAGTTTTGCCTTTAGAGGTGTTCCTGAGTTCATGCAGCAATCTCCACCACAGAATCAGCTCTGTTTTTAAGGCAGCGCTGCCGGAGGGGCCTGAACTCCACCAACATTTAATGATGGTCTGCAGGCTCGTGTTTTCTTTACAGAGATTTTACAGACTTTCTGAATCTTTTAATTACATTATCCTTCCTTATATTTACTTTTGAAAAGCACTGTCATTATTTTGGGAGGAATTTTGTTCTACTGTCTTGTCTGTTTGCAGTCAGAGAGCACAGCTATCCCTAAAGGGCAATGGCTGTACTAAAGCTTTGATCTTTATTATGTTTTTTTTACAGTATGATGATGCCAGCCTCTTATTGCATCATCGTGACATTGCAGGGAATCATATTGAAAAAATACAAAGTGTGTTGTACAGTTGTGTTTATGTCCTTTCATATGATATATTACTTAATATGGTTTCTTGAAATTTTTTTTCAAGGTCAACTTTTATCTTGAGCGCTAACGATGAAGGACACGGTGAAATACTTAACCAACCTAGCTTCTCGTGTCGGCAAAGGTCTATTATGCTGTTGTTTGAAGTTTGAAGATGATCGGTAAAAAATTGTGGGTAATATAAACTTTTTACGGATTTTCATATTTGGTGTGACCTTGATCCAGTTTTCACCTAAATGAGATCAGTTCAAGCTGTTATTGGTACCTATCATCACACAATTTGAAAATGATATCTTGAAAACTGTGAAGCCTAGACGGGTAGCAAGCAGACAACCAGACAGAACCGATAACATACTCCCTCCCTTTGGGGAGGGAATAACTGTTAACAGGGCAGTCCATCAGCTTTGTTCAAGATTACTGAGTTCATGTCTTTAAACAATTTAAATCACACAGAGAGTCCCGTAATGGGCACTTTCAATCAGCTTGATAAGTTTCCAGTTAATTTTTTGCAGTAACCTTCACATCAGTGTGAACATTTAAAAATAAACTCAGAACAGCAGCAGCTTTGTCTGCCGGGATCAGCTTCAGACGGCTGCCAGCTGAGTTTGACAATTTCCTTCCGCTCAGATGGACATGTCGGCAGCTCATCGATACCTCAGCTGGAGAGGCAGGATGACTCACAAACCTGATGGCTGCTCATGTTTCGGAGCATCACACGGGTTTATCTCTAGGCCTACACAAACACGCTTTGTCTGTGAGTGTGTGAATGTGTGTGTGAATGGGTGGATGACTGGATATGTAAAGCGCTTTGGGGTCCTTAGGGACTAGTAAAGCGCTATATAAATACAGGCCATTTACCAGGCCATTTGTCTGTGTCTTTCTGATCTGATTTTTGAGTGATGTTTAGGTGAGAATTCATGATTGTGTTTGAAGATACGCACAGCACAATAAGAGATTATCTCATGGCCGCAATTTGAGTTACAAAATTGTGCTTCAGCTTTTATAATGTGTTGAATAACTTACTTTTCATTGAGGAAGAAGAGATATCCTTCCAAGGCTACACTGAGTGAATAATTCAACACTGCAATTCAAGTATGTATGCCCTGGTGTATTTATCGAAAACAAAATGCCTTAGGAGACAAAAAGACAAAAGACGGCAGCAAACGAAAACTTCAGTTCTGTGGAACAAACCATCCATCCATCCATCCATCCATCTTCATCCGCTTTATCCGGGGCCGGGTCGCAGGGGCAGCAGCCTAAGCAAAGAGGCCCAGACCTCCCTCTCCCCAGCCACCTCCTCCAGCTTATCCGGGGGAATACCAAGGCGTTCCCAGGCCAGCCGAGAGATATAATCTCTCCAGCGTGTCCTGGGTCTGCCCCGGGGCCTCCTCCCGGTGGGACATGCCTGGAACACCTCACCCAGGAGGCGCCCAGGGGGCATCCTTGTCAGATGCCCGAACCACCTCAGCTGGCTCCTTTCAATGTGGAGCAGCAGCTGCTCTACTCTGAGCCCCTCCCGGATTGGCCGAACTTCTCACCCTATCTCTAAGGGAGAGGCTAGCCACCCTTCGGAGGAAGCTCATTTCTGCCGCTTGTACAAACCAGCTCAGCTCAAATAATTACATTTCCATGTTTTGGCTTTTTCTTTATTGGCTTTTTGGAGGGAGAAGTGTTCATATATGGATGAGAGGGTGCAGTGTTATCAGCAGCAAAACAGTTTTTAGCCACGCGTGTAACCGGTCTCAGTTACACAAGCCTAGAGACCTGTCAGCGATACCTCAGGAACCATCAACTGCAGTCTCTCACAGCCAATCACAGCTGTTTCCAAAGGCACTTGACAGCAGTGATGTACTGCAGATAACGTAACCCATAGGTCATGACGTGTCACTGCTATGCCCTGTGGGTAACCTTTATAGTTGAGGCTTGGGTTTTCATTGACTACTTAGTCTTCAACCCTTGAGTTCTCATTTATCTTCAGCACAAGTTTCTGTGTGTGTTTTTATGACATTAATTATTCTCATTAATTAATCTCACCCTTCAGTTTAGAGTTCATTCTTGTCCCTGTTTAGTTGTTCCCTGACTTCCTGTTTTGATATTGGTTTTCCTGTCTGTTTGTTATTCATGGTGTTGTTTTACTTCTCTCCTCTTCTCTGATTGTCCTGATTATGTTCAGCTGCATCTTGTCAACCATTACCTGATTACCCTGTGTGTCTATAAATAATGCTGGCTTCCCTTTGTCCTCCCTTGTGCTTTTGAAGCTTTTGGATTCTGCTTGCCTCTTCAAGCTATTAAAATTTTGTTTGGATCCATTAAAAGGTCTATTAAAAGGTCCATTGTCAATTCGTTTCATGAGTCTGCATTTGGGTCCTCAGTCTCTGAGTCATGATAGTCAACGGGGTTACCTAGGCAACTGGAATGTCCACTAGTGAACAACTGTCTACAAGGGGATGTTTACAGAAGAAACCACACAGCGCTGTCTTCTTCCATGCTTCTCTTTTGATACTGTGTGCATAGATTTGAAAAAAAGCCCTACACTGCACACTTGCTGGATGGACTCCCCGTACCAGCACAGCAAGACACATTATTTGTTAGATAATTCCACTTAAAATGCTCCAAAAAGCACTAATAGCACAAACACAATCCAAAGGTCCAGTTCAGTAAATGCAATTACTCCAATTACTCCCCTCCCGTCCCACACACAAACACTGTTTTTATGAATGTGGAAATTATCCATATGGAGAGCAAAGCCTTATATTTTTTTATATCGCGCTGTAAACAAGTTCATTTTTGCTGTAAAGCTGGTCAAATTTAATGTGGGAGTCTTTGGGGATTGAGTCACATCTGGAGCCAGCCTCGAGTGACCATTAAGCACAGGTTTCACTTTTCAGTCCTGCACACTGGTGCTTGGTGACAACAGCTAATTTGCAGCCTTTATCTTAAGTCCCCTGCAGAGATTTTCTCTTGCTCCCTCTCAGTGACTGTACCTGCTCTGAACCGCAGACTTGGTCATTTTCAGTAACAGGAGTGGCTTGCTTCAATCAGAATCAAGTAATATGGCAAGTTGAGAACTTTAAGTTTAATTTTGAACTCTTGCTGTACGACTCACATGCTTTCTCTTGTCATTTAGCTCACTGATAAATATCCTGACATTTTCCTTCAGAAATCACAGGCTTAGTTGACTGACTCCTGGCTCAGAAACAGCAGTATAGGTTCACGCAGGAAGTGTTTATCGACATTTTGTTTTCTGCACAACTAATATCCCAGGAAGCTTACGAGTAAACCTTTTTATATTCTCTCTTTTTTATGACATATGGCTGAAATCTTATTCTCCCTTTCAAACTTTAGCTGTGAAACACTTCTGACCCTGCAGTGTTATTAGCCTTCTGTGATTTGTCTGGCTTTGTTCTACTCGGACGGCTGTTTGTGCATTTGACAACGAAAACGGTTTTGACAAATGTCAGAACAAATTAGTTTGATGTCTTCAGTCTGTGTGTGTGTGTGTGTGTGTGTGTGCGTGCGTGTGTGCGTGTGTGTGTGTGTGTGTGTGCGTGTGTGTGTGTGTGTGTGTAACTGGCATTCAATAAATCAGTGTGGCTGGACATGGTATTTGCTTTATTTCATATCCAGATGTCTGCTTTTGTTTTGACATTTACAGGAGGCTCAGCCATTAGTTCGTTCCCAAAATGCTAAAAAGCTGCGACTGCCTGTGCCAGACAGCAGGACCTGCTTCTGATCAACAGCAGGAGCATCTTTTTATGTTTATGCTTGTCATTGAGTTTTGCATCATTTCACCAAGAATTACAATCTGGAAAAAATAGATGGTTCTTATATATGGACATCTGTTTCTAAAATTTTAAAAGTCATATGGCATAGCGAGAAGAAAAAAAAATACATATATATATATATATGTATTTTTTTTTTTTTTTACACACATATATGTGTGTGTGTGTGTGTGTGTGTGTGTGTGTGTGTGTGTGTGTGTGTGTGTGTGTGTGTGTGTGTATATATGTATGTGTGTCTGTGTGTATGTATATATATGTGTATGTATATGTGGGCAATCCAATGGTTGCCAGTTTGAGTCCCAGTTCAGATGCTGTTGTGTCCTGTAAAAATAAGCACTATAAGCAGTACTGTGCAAAAGCCTTGACCAATAATTTCTTTATAAATTGCTAGGGAAATGGAGCATTTGAGATCATAGTATGAACCATCAGGAAAAGAAAATTCATCGAAGAATTTATATTTCTTTCAACCCTCCTACACTCCATGCACAGATGTCTGAGGGATCTTCTAGAAATGGCCATGCTATTTTTGCAGGGAAGTGATCGGTCAACAGGAGGTGATTTTCTACCTGTTGATCTCTAATCTGGAGCATAACCTCCTCCAGAGCAGATCAGGTCTGCAGCATAAGTTACCATGGAGATGCACCCAGTAAGGTGTGAACTGCCTTTGTAACGCTGAAAAAACCCGGGATTAACCTTGAAGTTACCTGGATAAACCCAAATCCTGCTTCGTAGCGCAGACCTCAGGTCATCACGTCTCTGATGCACTTTGCTTTGAATCATTTCAGGAGAGAATATAGTCTGTTCTGTTATTTTGAAAATTGACTTGATGCTCTCTGGTAATACTTTGTCTGACTTCCTGACCTCCTTCTCTGCTCTGTGCAGATTGAGAGGGCTTGAAGGTTTACATCAAAAATAAATTTAGCACTTGTTTTTAACGACACTGGTGCAGAGCCAGTTCTGGTACACTTCAATAATCATGTTATATTCTGGTTGTTTCATGTAAATACGAGGCTGGTCCTTTGAAATCTCTTCATATCTTCATATATTAAACTAGGTCACTCTAAGAATTGCCTTCTTTCTTTTCTCTCCTTCTGTTGGTGCAATTAAAGCCGGATATCATTCTTTGTGAAAAATTAAATTGCAAGCACTGCTGTTCATCTGCAGGTAGAAATTTGTCCAGCATTATTGGTGCCCAGCGTGCGTTCCTTAGCTGATTTATTTCTGAGAAGTGTTGGTTTTTCATGAGAAAGTCCCTGCAGCGTGGCTCCCTGAGCTTCTTACAGCAAACACAAGGCCTTTGTTTCCCTGCTGCTCGCAGACTGAAGCGCCACGAATTCTCAGATGGATTACTGCTCGCTTCCCACAGCGTCATCTCAACGGGCAAGCAGTATTTCATTACATTAATCACCACACTGAGGCCCTGCTTTAACATGATAACACAGACATGAGGTGTGCCTGATTTTGCTGCTCTGAAGCAGTTGGTCATGGATAACTGTTCCAGATTCACACGTTGGGTACACAGTAACAATTGCTGACTTGTTTATGCAGCATCTGTCTGGATACAGGTGAAGCTTAAAAGTTAGGGGTGTAGTCGCTGTGTTTCAGAGGTGGATGGAGGCACAGGTGGCTGTAGCTGCTCTGTCTGCAAGAATCAAATTCAGTAACTGAAGTGTTTGTGCTGTTGGCAGGGGCATGCCTAGAGGGAGCCCCTGTAGTGCCCCCCCACCAATGTCATTGGAACAGAGTACTATTAATCTTATATTGCCCAACACCAGAGCAGTTGGAGTGTAACTGAGTACATTTACTCGAGTACTAGTTTGATGTACTTGTATTTAATTTACGGATTTTTTCGTTATGCTGCTTAACAGTCCTTTGCTTTTACTCCATTATACTTTCACAAATTTCTAGCACCTATCATTAATTCAGGTGTGCAGAGCTTTCTAATTTTTTTGTTTGATACAAATATTTTCTTAAAAATGATTAAGCATCAGCATCTTATTATTCTGAAGATTCATTTTACTGTCATAGATCAAGGTGGACCATTAAAGAGACGTGTACACATCAATAAATGAATAATAATAATTATAGCTTAATAAAATGTCTATATATTATGTATATAATATTCTGAAAATGGTCATTTTACATAAGTAGAATGCTCTGTATAGCTAGCTCGATACATTGACATTTATTTTAATCTCACAAGACAAATTACTTTGATTCTACAGCTTGTTTACTTTTAAGCTATTTAACTGGGATTGTAACTTTTACACAAGTAAAAAGTCTAAATATGTTTTTTCCACTTTGCAAAACATTTGCCCAACACAAAATTATATTTAAAGTCTTGTGCAGCTCCACGTTTCATGTAATAAATCTTTAACAGGACACAGCAGTTACTCATTAGCAGGTATCTCAGTCTGTGTGTTGCACTCATACATTTTATACATTAGCTGATAATTGAGTACTTCATCTCTCTCATCCATCAGAGAAGTTACTTTTCTTCTAGTTACAAACTTCATTCTGCTGTTTGCGTGCATCCGTTACTAGCAGAGCTTTGATTATTATTTAACAGCACTGGGACTGCAGAAACCTTCCATACACGACCTCTAATCCTGTATTAAAGAATCTGTGCAGTACACTTTGAATTTTTGCAATTATAAAACTGTGATGTACTCGGGTTGTTTGGAGGCAGGGGATTTCTGCCTCACTGCTTCATTAAACAAAAAGTAGGCGCCTAACATAAAAAAGCTATAAACTCGGTTAATTCCTAGAGTGCTCAGAGCTCAGTGCCACCTCATCGCCTGGATGATGCCGTTGATCTTTCCTTTTTTTCAAAATTTATAACAAACAGCATGCTATCTGTGCAGACAGGACCGCTTTCCCTCTGCTTTCAGACGCCAATCAATTTTCCAGCACTGCTTTAAATCACAGTCATGGGACTAACAGTCTATCAGATAGAGATGGGCTGGATAATTGTGTGTGTGTGTGTGTGTGTGTGTGTGTGTGTGTGTGTGTGTGTGTGTGTGTGTGTTTGAGGTAGAAACTGATGAAATTAGAGAATGGATTTTGTCGAGGTGAAGCAGATGAGAGATGACAGCTGGATAATTGATTTTCCTCCCTGTTGTTTCCCACTTTATGTATGTGGGGTGTGTGTGAGTGTGAGATCTAGCAGTCTGACTGGATAGCCATTTCGTTACCTTTCCATTATCCAGTCAGTCACAGCTTTTTCATTAGATGCTTTCATGTGTTTACTGGGACGAAAGATTTGATTTTCTCTCCAGCAGTTCGCACGTGTTGGCACCGAAGCTGCTTCGGCCGGTTAGTTTCAGCAATGCGACTTTGCCAAAAACGGCTCAGGAGATACCGAAAACAAAGCGGTGAACAACTTTTTAGCAAGTTTTCCTTCCTGTGTAGATTATGATAAGAAACGTAGGGTTTAATTTCCGTCTTTTATTAGATGCAAAATGTCTTAAGGTGCAGAAATAATAGCTGGGATGTTTGCTCCCAGCATGTGGCAGAGATACAGAGACCCTGCAGGTATTGTTTAATGATTTAACATGATTTAATAGTTTGTGTGTAATAAAGGCAAAGTTGACACACTGCTGTGCTCCCACAGTGTTTTATTAATAACTACCATGCTGTGTTGTCATGTATAATATGTTTACAATACATTAGGTTTTTGTCCTAAGTCACCACCTCACTAGTCTCCCTCTCCTTGTTGCTGTTCTTAAGCTGGGCTGAGACAGTATAAATAAACACAAGAATAGAAAGGAAATGAATAGATGTGACCCAACAGAGACAGGTTTACACAAGTGATCTGATCAAATTAGCTTTAAAAGGTTCACTTGTCCCACACTTAGATTAAATTAAAGCAAGCAAACAATACATTTTTCATTTATAAGATTCTTTTATTTTGTTATTATTATTATTTTTTAATAGAAAAGGAAAAAATGTCTTTATATACACATTGATGGACAGAAGTTTCATGGAATGTCATAGTAATTTTTGAGCTTTAATGATTTCTGTGGGTGGAATGATTGCACGCACACATCTTTAATGAATTTAAAAAACAAGCACTGGGTGCTCCAGTCTGAACTTATTTTAGATTTTTTTTCTAATCCACACAGGGTCAAAAGCCTTCTGGCTGGATATTTGACCCCTCTTCTTGGCAGAATTGGTAGCATTAGCTTAAATTGGTTGGTTTTCTGGCACAGACCTGAGTTTAAAGCACGGTACACAAAATGTCAATATAGATGGTGTTGAGGATTTGGGAAGTTCATTCCAGAAGGTTAATCTTAGCCTGCTTCATCCACTCAAAAAACAGATTTTATCTGTTTTTCTTTTGTCTTGTGTTTGGTCAGTGGTCAATGGTAACTTTATTGTCCCCAGTGGGAAATTGATTTGCAGTCTGTTCATACAGAGAGATGAAAACAAAGAAACACAACACAAAGCCCAGAGAAAACAGACCAAATTTTTCATAAAAAAATGCAAATGTGCAATGGCAACAACCCTTACGTATTATTAACCGTGATTATAGCAGCAGGTACAAAAGACACGCTATGTCTCTTAGACTTCAACGGAGGCACTTTATACCCACGACCACAGGGAAGCAGCTGAAAATCATTAAAGAGAGGATGGTCTGAGTATAACATGACAGAGGTTGCCTTCCTCAGCACCTGCCTGTTATAAAAGTCCACAAGTTGGACCTGAGACCTCCCTGAAATCTGACCAGCCACTTTAACCAGATTGCTAAGTCTGGCCTTATTGTTAAAAGACATATTACCATACCAAGCAATGATGCAGAACAAATAAAACAGATTCAATAAAACTTTTATAAAAAAAAAAAGGGTCATTATTTCAGAAGAAACATTAAAACCCAATCTCCTTAAAAAGTAGTCTTTGTTGAACCTTTTTCACTGTAGCAGCAAGATGTGGCTAAAAGGGACAGAGTCTTATCAACAACCCCCAAATACTTATAACTGTCCACTAGTTCAATGGCTGCACCATTTACCACTGTTAGTGCAGGATGGGGGGATGACTTCCTGAAGTCAATAACCATGTCCTTGGTTTTCAAGGTGTTGATCATTAAAATGACTGATCACACCAAGAAGCAAACTCATCCACAACAGGCCCATGGGAATCCTCTTCACCATGAAGGAGGCTTACCATGACTGTGTCATCGGCATCTGTAATGAGATGCCTGTTAGCCTGTGTACTGCGACATTCATTACTGTACAAAATATATAGTAAAGTGGAGAGGCAGCAACCCTGTGGTGAAGCAGTAGAAGAGTTCAGCTGTTTGGAAAAACAGCCGTTTACTCTCACACACTGAGACCTGTCAGCTAAAAAGTCTAAAATCCAGCCAACAAGATTAAAATCAAGTTTAGACTGGTTAAGAAGTTCATCAGCTAAGCTATGTGTCTAAGTCCTAACTAAGTCCAGTTTTTATCATTTAAGGCGACTGGCAAGAGTAAAATCTTTTCTTTCGAGGCAGCACCTTGAAACAGTGAGCCATGCTTTTATTTCTTCCTGCCTGGACTACTGTAACTCACTTTATGTGGGGGTCAGTCAGTCATTGCTCTCATTGCAGGTTCAAAATGCGGCTGCACGACTCCTAACAGGAACTAGAAAAAGAGAGCATATAACCCCCGTGCTAGCCTCTCTGCACTGGCTGCCTGTGTCTTTTAGAGTTAATTTTAAAATTCTTGTGTTTGTTTTTAAATGCCTTCACAGTCTTGCCCCGCCTTACCTCTCTGAGCTTCTTCATCCCCACACACCCTGTCGCTCTCTCAGGTCAGCTGACCAGCTGCTCCTGGAGGTACCGAGATCCAGGAGGAAGCTCAGAGGGGACAGGGCCTTCTCTATCATGGCTCCAAAATTATGGAATAATTTGCCCATGCACGTTAGGGAGGCCCCTTCACTGTCCACTTTTAAATCACGTCTTAAAATCCACTTTTATTCCTTGGCTTTTAACCTCAGTGAGACTTAGTTTCTCTTTTAATTGAAGTAGTTATTTAATTAATGATTCCACTCTTCTTTTATTTGGTTTTTACTTATATCTCATGTAATTTTATTTTACAGTTCCACAGCACTTTGTGTCAGCTGTGGTTATTTTAAAGTGCTTTATAAATAAAGTTGATGATGATGATGATGTGGCTGGATAGTATTAAAAGCTGAAGAAAAAACAATAAATGAGAGTTGAGCATGACGCTTTGGCACCATCAAGATGGCAATATAGGAAATTTAACAGAGTGACCACTGCATCATCAACACCCCTACACGGCCTGTATGCAAATTGTAGTGGGCCGATAAGCTTTTCTACCTGCTGCAGGATCTCCTTCCTGATAATTTATTCAAAAGACTTCATCACTAAAGATGTTTTTTCCATACCTCGGGAAACCTTTTGTTGCTGAAGTGATAAAAGAAAGATATAAGAAAAAACACTGCAGAGTTGCTCAGCACATGTTTTAAGCACCTGGCCACATATTTGTTTTTGTTTTGTTTTTTCTAAATCATTGTTCTGCTTGAGACGTTTTGACGATCTAGCTGTTGATTTGAGGTGAAGCTGAAGAATTTGGAGGTATAGTCCTCCTTCTTGATTTTTCCATCCAGTTTATGTAATATGCTAGTACAACTGTCAGCAAAATAGCGCCATAGCATGATGCTACCACCACCATACTTGCCAGATGGTACAGTGTTTACATACCTCTGTCTACCAATATACCTCTTGTCATTGTGGCCAGGCGGCTCAAACTTTCTTTTGTCTGACCACAAAACTTTTCTCCAGAAGGCATTTGGCTTGTCCATGTGGGCAGCTGCAAATTTCAGTCAAACTTTAAGGTGTTGCAAAAAAGTTACAGATACAAATTCTTGAAATGTTGAACTGATCATCTTGGAATTTCCAGTTGTTTACAAAATGGCTCCAAGAGACATTCCTAACCTGTGTAAATCTGCAAATCTTAATCTAAGTTCCTTGAATTTTCCCATTGTCCTGAGTGTTAGTCAGTCCAGTGATTGCTGTTAATTAGTGCTGTTGTGCTGAACAATGAAGCAACCACTTGTAGTCAGTAATGATCACTAATAAGAAGTTAATACGCCTTAAAAAGTTAAAAGACTCTGCAGAACCCTCAGCATCGCTGAAAGATTTAAGTGAGTATATATTTGAGTCTGTATGTATAACTCTGTACATTAGAGAATTCCAAAATAAATTCAAAATTGTGAATTGAAACTACAACGGGTTTTTTTTTTTCAGAAATATAAATGAATCCATAAATATTTATATATCATTCAACTGATATGTTCATTTATTTATTTTAATTATTTCTGAACATTTATTTATTTATCAATACATTTTTTTCCTGCCTCCTTTTTGGCGCAGGGCGTTTTTTGACACTCGCCAACTGTTCACGTGTGGCTGAGTGCTTGATTGATTTGTCTGCCCCTGTTTTCGGCCAGTTGTTTTTCTGCTTGTGAAAGAGTGTCATGCTTTAGAGAGCACTGTGTTTGTATTCACAGTGTGAGTCTCCAAAATCCCTGCTGTGCCTGAAGAAGAGCAGATTGATCAAAGAGTTACTGTGTAGCACAGCTGTATGCCCACTTTGTCTGTCTTTTATATTTAATTTGAAAGAAATTGAATTATCATCAGTCTGCTCTCAATAAATCATAAAAAAAAGAGAGGACGTGTTTTTAGAAATGATTGTAATAGTTTTCAGTTTGCTGCAGTCATGTGGGCCATGTTTGCTTCAGTTGTCCTACTTCTTAATTATAGGATTTGTAAAGAATTTATTCGTAAATCACGGTGGAAAATAAGTATTTGGTCACCTCAAACAAGGAAAATCTCTGGCTCTCACAGACCTGTAACGTCTTCTATAAGAAGCTTTTCTGTCCCCCACTCGTTACCTGTATGAATGGCACCTGTTTGAACTCATCATCTGTATAAAAGACACCTGTCCACAGCCTCAAACAGTCAGACTCCAAACTCCGCCATGGCCAAGACCAAAGAGCTTTCGAAGGACACCAGGAAAAGTATTGTAGACCTGTACCAGACTGGGAAGAGTGAATCTACAATAGGCAAGCAGCTTGGTGTGAAAAAATCAACTGTGGGAGCAATCATCAGAAAATGGAAGACATACAAGACCACTGATAATCTCCCTCGATCTGGGGCTCCACGCAAGATCTCATCCCGTGGGGTCAAAATGATCATGAGAACGGTGAGCAAAGATCCCAGAACCACACGGGGGGACCTGGTGAATGACCTGCAGAGAGCTGGGACCAAAGTAACAAAGGTCACCATCAGTAACACACTACAACGGCAGGGAATCAAATCCCGCAGTGCCAGACGTGTTCCGCTGCTGAAGCCAGTGCATGTCCAGGCCCGTCTGAAGTTTGCCAGAGAGCACATGGATGATACAGCAGAGGATTGGGAGAATGTCATGTGGTCAGATGAAACCAAAGTAGAACTTTTTGGTATAAACTCAACTCGTCGTGTTTGGAGGACGAAGAATACTGAGTTGCATCCCAAGAACACCATACCTACTGTGAAGCATGGGGGTGGAAACATCATGCTATGGGGCTGTTTTTCTGCCAAGGGGACAGGACGACTGATCCGTGTTAAGGACAGAATGAATGGGGCCATGTATCGTGAGATTTTGAGCCAAAACCTCCTTCCATCAGTGAGAACTTTGAAGATGAAACGAGGCTGGGTCTTCCAACATGACAATGATCCAAAACACACCGCCCGGGCAACAAAGGAGTGGCTCCGTAAGAAGCATTTGAAAGTCCTGGAGTGGCCTAGCCAGTCTCCAGACCTCAACCCCATAGAAAATCTGTGGCGGGAGTTGAAAGTCCGTGTTGCTCGGCGACAGCCCCAAAACATCACTGCTCTCGAGAAGATCTGCATGGAGGAATGGGCCAAAATACCAGCTACTGTGTGTGCAAACCTGGTAAAGACCTATAGTAAACGTTTGACCTCTGTTATTGCCAACAAAGGTTATGTTACAAAGTATTGAGTTGTATTTTTGTTATTGACCAAATACTTATTTTCCACCCTGATTTACAAATAAATTCTTTACAAATCCTACCATGTGGATTCATGGATTTTTTTTTTCACATTCTGTCTCTCACAGTTGAAGTGTACCTCTGGTGCAAATTACTGACCTCTGTCATCATTTTAGGTGGGGGAACTTGCACAATCGGTGGCTGACTAAATACTTTTTTGCCCCACTGTAATCATCAATGATTTTTGCACCACAGCTGCCATTTCTTATTGTGTGTCATACATACAAGTTTAAAACAATGAAGGTCACTGTATATACAGGTGTTCATTGTGAGCAAAATTTCAGGTTTCAGACACTCAGGTTCAGTTTTTTTCTACTCTTGGCCTTGTATGATATCACAGGCACAAATGTGGCCAAATATTTCAAACTGACAGACAGCCAGTCAAATGAATGTTAGGTCAAAGGGAGGATGACCTTAAAGAGGAAGTAGCTGAAATGGCTTGTAACAGACAGAATGAATTAAACTGAGGGGCTTGAGGAAGGAAAATGTCGTGAGCAGACTATAATTTCATCATACTTCCTCTAACTCCACCCATGTGTGACTCCACAGAGGCGACTGGTGGCACCACGACAAGGCCTCACATCTACTTCTGCCGCTCGCCAAACATGGAGGACTTCACCTGCTGGTGGCATCCACTCAGCAACCTGACAGACGGAGAGGAAGTCACCCACATCCTCACCTACTCCAAAGAGTATGAACTCCACATCTCACAGTTAACTAGGACTAAAATAAACAGTAGATAGGTGTTGACTGGTGGCCTTAGTGCATATGTTTGAGACTGAGGGACTAAAAGGCTTTAAAAATTGTAATCAAATTGTTTCAAATTTCATCAATGCTTTACACTAACCCACATTAGTGGGGTTAGTGTAAACATATTATGTTATAAAACCTTATAAAACATCCACCCTAACAAACAATAAGAGCCTTGTTTTAGCCTTGTGAAACTATAAAAGAAGCCCCAGATCAGCAGCACACTGGGTCAGTTTCTGGGTCAGGTGAGTTTGTGCAGTTTGATTTCTCGTGCTTCGCGTCACCGGGAAGCTTTTAAGAAGGTCAATATTTCCAAGCTGCTCTGAAATCCTGAACGCAGACTCACGTGGCCTCAAACAGATGCCAGCTGGCCCAGATGGCAGCCACAGCAAAGAAAACGCTGCCACTAATCAGGACAAATTGGATTGTGCTTTTGACCACCACGTGGCTTCAGAGCTCCTACTGATTGTTGTTTCATCTCCTGCTGCACTTTGTATGTTTGTTTGGGAAAACAAATGTAGATCAGGGATTATCTGATAAAAAAAAAAAAAAGACAAAATCTTACTAAACACCAAAGCAGCTAGGAATAAAGTCACAGCTCAGAGAGGGAGATTACACTCTGCAGGCACACCTCAGTGCTGTTTGTGTTTTAATATATTAAACTGCCATTACACACTTTTTATTTACATGAAATACCCTCACTAGGACTGAATACAAACATGCTAATAAGGTTAAACATAAGCTTGTGATTATCCTCCATATAGAAAAGTCTCAAAACTTAAAGACAAGTTCCTTAAAATATTACAGTTAAGATCAATTTGAGGCATTAGCCTAACGTTGAACCTGATTTGGGGCTTTGATTTGGCCATTTCTTTATAATGGTTTTAACCTGGTTTTAAGCTGGTTTCAGATGTTGGGACTACTAGGTCAGGACTGGATTCAGTTTTGGTTTGGGGCTTGATCGAGAACTTTCCCCAGAATTTGTGTGTCTCTCTCTGTAATCTCCATGTGTTAACCTCAGGTCCTCAGGAGTGAGACCATCTGTTGTGGGATACCTTGTTTTTCTTTTGGCTGAAAACAGTTCTTCAGCCCTCTGGTTGGATGTTTGGCTTCATGATGTCTACAATAAGTGTGATAAATTATTGCAAACCTGCTTGGAAATTAGACAAAATTAGACTGTTAAAAAAGCCAAAAAGAAAAGAAAGCCCAAGTATTGTTTAAAAAGATGTCCAGTGTTAATTTACTGATTTCCCTTTTGTTTGTTAGTGTTTATCTAAATGTGTTTTTTCTTTGATTTTGTGAAGGAAGGAAGCCAAACTGGAATGTCCAGACTATGTGACTGGCGGCCCCAACAGCTGCCACTTTGACAGCAGCCACACATCTATATGGATGGTGTACTGTTTGACCGTGACCGCCATAACCACCCACAGAAACTACACCTCCAAGCAGCACTGCCTGGACGTGGCGGAAATAGGTAAGGGGTCGGATCTCGGTTAAAAATGCTGATTCAAACTAATTATATGACTCCATTACACAGAAGTTCAGTTTTTTTGCTTCTTTTTGTTTTGATTTGGTTCGTTTGTTATTCAGCCAACAACAAAACTGTTCTGTTAAATGGAATTTGATTCCATTGGAAATTGATTTTGGTGCAGATTTCTCCTTGCGACCTCTTATTTACTGACTAACATTGAGAACAAAGTGATACAAGAAAACAGACGAAAACAGAGCGAGTTTCAAGGCTTCAAAATTCATGTCTGAGTATTGATAAACCCATTTTTTAAAAAAGAAATCTTCATGCTCAGACAGCCAGCTGCGCCACCTGTGGTCAAAGCAGCAGCGAAATAAAGGGCAAAAGTGAGATGACTTTATTGTCTGCAGGCTTTAATTCATTTTACCTCCTGGAAAACTTAAAAGATTGCATAAATAAGATAATTCACAGCAAGTTCACGGGAAGGAGAACTTGTTCTAATCTCAAACTCGATATAAATCAGAAACAGAAAAACATTTGTACACGAAGAGCCAAAGGACTTTGGACTGGAAATCAGTAGGTTTTTAACTTTTCCTCACTGTCATCATAATTGAGCTGTAATTTTATGTGTATCTGGTAAAAAGCCACCAAATGTGTTATTAGTACAAGCAGCTCAATATGACCTTTATTCACTATGTAAATAACAGGTTTTGTCCTTGCTCAAAATTAGCCCTAACTAAGTACAGCTGTAAATTTGACCTCTTTATCATTACATCACACCATTCATTAAAAAAAATTAACACTCAAGGACAGAGGAGGATCTTTAGGCTCATCTTCAAGTTCATAAAAAGACAAAGAGAACTTGACAGTTGACAGAGCTGCCAGTTTGCCGAGAACTAGGAGTTAATAACAACTGTAATAGTCACTGTGATGGCGTGAATAATTACCCACCTACTTCATCTGGATTGGATTAATCCTGAACCTAAATAGAGGATAATAGGGGGATGTGAGGTGTGCACTATGAAGGGAGATTAAAGGAAGCGTTGTGGCTATCTGGCTGAATCACCATGGTACTTACCCTCAACACATAACCTCATCTGGACAGGTCGTGTTTAGAGTTTTGATTTAAAATTGTCTTTAAGTGTAACAAGTACCGTCTGCTGAGGGAATACCTTTTACACATAAACTGTATATAACAGATGGACACAGCCACAGTGATGTCACACATTGGTTTGTGTGTAAGTGTTTTGGCTATGCTTTTTTTGTAACCTAGAGGGACCATGTTTGGATGACAGGTCAGAATGCTGTGTTGTCAACATTTGGCTCTTTTGGCACTTTCCATTTGTACTTTTGCAGAACACACTGTCTGCTGTCTCCTCACAACTTACATACATTTAAATTCCTGAATCAGAAAATACATTACCAATTGGCTTGGCTCTTAACTCCATTTTTAGCTGGAATGGCAACAAATCAAGCAGATTAGAAAGCTGTTCAGTCTATTACAGAGCCTATTCAATTTGGGAAAACAAATTTTACTTTGCTTTGGTCCAAAGCTAAAGTGATTTCCTCGTCTCCTTCATTATGGCACAGTGCCATACCTGAATGCGCTTCTTCAGCTCTATTTAAATGGATCTAGTTTAACATTTAACATCTTTAATGAGCAGCTGTCAGTTTGGAAAGAAACAGCAGCATTGAGAGCAGATTGAGTGGCAAAATAAATGTTTTCACTTATGAATTCACAAGATTAATGGTTTTCTCCCAGCACTGCTCTCTTGACTTATTTTCAGAGCCTGTTGCTTTCTGCCAGAATATGTTTTAAGGCTTAATAACCTCTACTCACATCCCGTTGCCCTGTTCCACTGACTCACCGTCCCGACTGACATGATTGCTGACTTCTTGGCTAAATTGGATTTATTCTGTTAATGGCAGTAAAAAGTAACACTTAAGCACAAGTCTGCAAAGCAAATGGAAATCTAGTTGTGTGAAAAAAGGGGAATGTAATTATATGTCTCCACATGAGGTAGATAAATCAGGGTTCCCATGCATTCTTAAGAAGTTTTAAAAAGTATGAAATTTGATTTCACATAAAATGTCTTTACTTCTGAAAGGCCTTTTTAGTTTTTAAAAGGTATTTATGACAGAAACAAATCATAGTACTTAATCAAATATACAGTCATGGTAAAATAAAATTTCACCCTTTTTAAATTCAAATATTTTACATTTCATCAGCAAGTGTGAGCACCTCTATAAAAGTTTTGGGAGTTTGCTAGTCAGGAACATTCAGGTGTGCGGTAACTCAATGCCAAGAAGGAAAGACATCAGCAATGGTCTTAGAGAAGCAACCTGCCTATCGCTTACTGAAGCGTTGTAAGATAATACATAACAATAATAATGGTAAATGGCCTGCATTTGTATAGCGCTTTTCTAGTCCCTTTCTAGTCCAAAGCGCTTCACACTACATTCAGTCATTCACACACATTCACACACTGGCGATGGCAAGCTACATTGTAGCCACAGCTGCCCTGGGGCACACTGACAGAGGCGAGGCTGCCGGACACTGGCGCCACCGGGCCCTCTGACCACCACCAGTAGGCAAACACGGGGTTAGTATCTTGCCCAAGGATATTTGGCATGCAGCCAGGAGGCAGCCTGGGATCGAACCACCGACCTTCTGATTAGTGGCTGACCTGCTCTGCCACCTGAGCTACAGCATAGCTGCCACATCAGAATCGCTTCATTTCCTAATTTCAGAGAGTCTTCTTTATACCTACACAAATATACGAACAGTGCTAATTTGACCATTTCAAAATCTATTATTGCTTATCATGTTTACCATAATAATATAAGATAACAATAAAGTTAATAAATAAATAATAAATAGTTATTATTTGTTAAAACCAGCCTCAGAATCTCTCAGTATGCTCAGTCTGAACTGAAGTAATTTAGCTGTGGAGCATTTCAAGGTTAACCATGTGAGTGAGCTCCTGATGTGATTAGAATCTTGTTTCACTTCATATTGAGTCTATTAGCAGCCATTCATTCTTACTTAAATATAAGATTCACAAGGTCATTCCTTAATTGAGGGAAGTTTTTTAAAGGCCTCAGACCCTGCTTATATTGAGATTCTGCGTGTAATGACCAGCTGCTAATCTCATTTATTGGGGACTGAGTGTCTGTTATTATCCAGATGCTGCACATTTGGACCAGAGCAGTCCACTTCCTGAGCTGGTTTTGAGGGGTTGCAGATCGGAGGTCTGCTTGGCATCATTATCACTGAACACGTGCGTGAAGCAGCGTCATGTGACCAGCAGTGTAGTGCTCTTTTTTTTGTGTGCCTCAGATGTCAGGGGAGGTCAGAGACGTCGCTCTTATCACAGCCATGCAGGAGATTCAGCTAACAGCTGCAGATAGGCGTTTTCACTGGAATTGAATTAAAGGTTACAGTTTCAGTGTTAGAAATGAATTATTCTCATGACTCATTACTGAAATGTTGCACACCTAAGAAGAAGCAAACACACCTTAGATGAATCAGTCAGAGGGTGAATTTCCCTCTGACAAATACCCTTTGATGTCGAATTTCAATTAGAGTTTTAATGAGAACACTCCAATACATTTTCAGACTCACTACATAATGAGTTTGACATTTTTTAATGTTAAAATATAGAGAGTGTAGTGTTTATATTATATCCCTGTATAGTACACTCAAAACCTCCCAATATGCTTCAAGTTCAAGTTCAAGGTTCTTTATTTGTCACATGCATAGTTATACAAGTATAACACACAGTGAAATGTAGCCTGACACGCTCCTCGACATGTGCAAAGAAATTGGGAGGGGGGGGGGGGGGGGTGTAGAGGAAGAACATTATATATATATGTAGTATATACATTGGGTGAATGTGCAGTAGTAGCAGCAAGCAGGTGAATTCTGTACATTAATATGAATAGACATCTGACTATTTTACAGGATAGACAATTTAAAATTAAATGAATTGAAATGTACATTGTGCCTTGGTTTAGTGTCTGGAAGAGTCCTGATTCAGTCAATTATAGATGATGTGAGAGGCCGGGTGTGTGTGTTTAGGGCACGGATGGCTTGGGGATAGAAGCTCCTCTTGAGTCTCTCTGTCCTTGCCCGGAAGATGCGGAACCTTCTACCAGATTGCAGAAGTTGGAACAGTTTGTTGCCAGGATGGGACGGGTCCTTCAGTATCTGCGCTGCTTTAGTCCGGCATCTCCTGGTGTAGGTGTCCTGAAGCGGGGGGAGAGCAATCCTGCAGCAGCGTTCTGCTGTACGGATCACTCTCTGGAGAGCTTTTTGGTCCTTCACACAGCTGTTCCCGAACCACGATGTCATGTTCTGTGTGAGGATGCTCTCCACAGCGCCTGTATAGAAAATCCTGAGGATCTTTGGAGAGACCCTGAACTTCCTCAGTTGTCGTAGGTGATACAGGCGCTGCCTGGCCTTTTTGGTCTGGACCTGAATGTGGGCAGCCCTTGTCAGGTCTGAGGAGATGTGGACACCAAGATACTTGAAGGACTGCACCCTCTCCGCTGGAGCTCCATTGATGATAATGGGCTTGTAGTCTCTGTGCTGACCCCTTCTGAAGTCCACCACCAGTGATAAGTAGGGTACTAATAGTTCCTACCCAAGTCTAAGAGAAAAGAGAACCCAGAATTTTGACAATTCTGATACACTAGTATTTACCATGTTCTGGATCCTTTTTTTGTTCACAGTTCAGACGGAAACACCAGTCAACCTGACCTACAACCTGACAGACGTCGGTGGTGATGAAATGGGCCACAATGCGCTGATCTCCTGGACCTACCCGGTGCCTGCCCATGTGCAGTACGGTTGGATCACGCTGGTCTATGAGCTGCAGTACAGACGTATTACCGAGCCAGACAACTGGAAGGTAAAGAGAGAAGTAATAATGAACTACAGATGAGTTTTTATACAAATGGAAGAAAAGAAAAAAAGTTCTTGGGGGAAGATCTTTACATTTACAGTTCTGGATATTTATTTAGGAAAGAAAAGAAATCTTTACATCACTGAGGTGTGTTTCTAAATTAAATTGGTGATATTTGCCTTTATTTTATTTTACTTTTAAAAATAATTTAAGCGCAGACAACTGATTCAAATGTGAGATTACAGTCATTTGTTTTAATCGAGTTTTGGTTTCAGGTGAATGAGAAACTAGCTTGTGGGTGTGAGGAAAATGTTGGGTGCATCATCTACATAAAAGATAATATTTTGAATCTTGTACAGAATTTAATTAATAGACATTAGAAAAAACAAGCTCAAACAAAAATGTGATGAGGATGGCAAACTTCAACAAAATGTCAGGAAAAAAGAGGAGAGACCCTAAATTGAGCACATAGAATCTCAAGATACAAAACAAACGAACCAAGAACTTAAAAAAAATTTGCCAACAAAATCCTGTGTAAAACAATGTGGCAGAAAATGTTATACACGTTACACTGAGTTCATTACTCTTCTTTAGACAGAGTTTTACGTATAAAGTAGTTCATTATGGTCTGCATGTCACAGAACATGTTGTCTGTATGCAGGTGAAGTATCCTCTGCGTGAGCCTCAGGTGGAGCTGCTTGGACTCCCGGTGGACGACTACGTGGTCCGAGTTCGTTGCCGTGCGCAGCACTCCAAGCTGTGGAGTGACTGGAGCGCCACGCTGGTGATGAGCATCCCCCCGAGGCAGTCTGCAGGTACATCAGCAGCCAGACGGAGTAACGGTGCTGATTTACATGCTTCTGGTTTTGACTTTCAAGTGTTTCTTATTTTTACATTTATTGTTGGTTTAATTGCAGTGAACACAGTATGTTTCTGCATTTTTAAATTATATTTTGTCGGTTTCTCGTGAGATTCATTTTGAACAAATTTTAAGGCAAGTACAAAAAAGTTAAGCACCTATTTTTATTGTAGATCCTAACTAAAGCTTTATAATGCAGGCATAAAATCACATTGCATTTAGTACAGGCAATGACAAGACATCAATAACTTAAAAAAAACACCATCCAGTTAAAAGCTCTCAACACAGACTCAGTAGTGCTGTGGCACAGGAGGAAGGATTCAAACATCTACAGCTTGACACTAGACATTAATCCTGCAGACACATGCTAAGCTTTTTAAGCACATTAAGCATATTTCTTTTACATGCAATGTTGTTTTAAAAAAAACAAATTTAAAAAAACAAACAAAAAAAGACAGTTTTTCAGACATAGAAACAGCATTTCTTTCAGTGCAGTGCCAGGATTCTGAATTTGGACAGAATGGATCAGATCTATTTGAGCTGAGGATTCACATTACAGAAGTTAATGTTTTTAATGCTACCACTTCTATTTATTACAAGCAGGTACATGTGCCTGTATCAATCAAGGAAGCAGTACCCAATCAGTCACTGTTATTTTTGCTGTACATTAGAAATACTAATATAAGCCAGTTCACAAGCTGTGGGCAGTGACTGAAAGAGGCTCTCCCTCAGTGATCGGGTGAGAACTTCAGTCATTTGGGAGGGATTCAGATTAGATCTGCTACTACTCCATAGATGATGGATGGATGGATGGATGGCTAGACACTGAAATCCAACTGAAATTAAATAAATCCTGTCTTATTTGAATTATTTCCATCATATAGGCTAGATCACAGTAAAAGAGAGCTGAAGAAAGAGACTGTTTGATAAGCTACATTGACTCTCATCAGTCGAGAGGCTCATTGTATTTAAATTCATTAACTTCTCTCAATAGAAACTGCCTCTGCTTTCAAAGAGAACGATATGCAGAAATGTTCAGCTCTGTGTAGTTCTACTGTGAAAAAAAGCTACTGTGTAAAATACATGTGACCCATTTATTAACAATCTCAGGGAAAATTAGTTTTTTCCCCTAAGGGTAGTGTAAATATCTTTTAAACAGCAGGAGAGAGCCATGCTGCTTCAATAAGCATCATGCCATGTCACAAGATATGCATCCACAGCAGTATGCAATGCAAAAGAAAAAAAATTAAAGAAAGTTTCTTTGCTGAATGACTCCTGCTTGCTTAACATGCATCAGCTCGTGTGAAATGGCCTGTTCTGATTGGTGTGAATGATAAATTAATGAATGTTATCTTCAAAGATTGGAAAACGACAGTCTTTTTTCATTTTTTATTTTTAATTGTATTTGTTATAATCATTTAACATGAAATCGAGGAAAATCTCTCTCACAGGCAGTCCTGATGGGCTCTTTGTTAAATTGGTGGGTCCAAGCCCCTTAGGCCCACCCACAACATCACAAAAGATTTCCTCTGTTAAAAAAACATCCCTTTTCCCAATTAAATGTGTCACTGAAGGAGTAAAGCTGCAGGGGAGGAGGAGAGGGACGGTGACTCAAGGTGTGTGTTACCTGTGCAGGTAAATTGCTGGTGCTGATTCTGGTGACTGGAGTTGGCGTTGTGGCTCTGCTTGTTATCACCTTCAGTATTGTTCTACAAAGCAAGAGGTGAGAAAAAATACACATCTGTTTCTATCTTTGTCTTGCCACATATACACATGCGCCCGGACACACAAACACACACACATCATTTGATTTAGATTTTTGGGTTTAATATTGCAGGTGTAGAAGTAAGACGCTAACTGCTGCCCTGCTTCTTGTTTTTGTAGCTGTCAATAAGAATTTTCTTTACATCTGAACTGATTCATTTTTAGGAAGACCTTCAAATTTGTAAAGAATGTTCAGCTGCAGAGAAATTGTTAAACTTAAATTGTTAAACTATCCAATTCTGACGCACAGGAAGAGCAGGCTCAGAGATAACGCTACATTTTTTAAAAAGATTAAATACATTTTATGGCTGGAACACTGACTTCGTTCAATGTGTGTGTGCTAGCTTAGTGCTGCCGTGAAGCTGCCTATTTTATGTGTGTCAATTAAAGGCAAGTACACCCTTTTTCAAGGTTTTACATATCACTACATATTAAAAATAATCTAGTCCCACCAGAGCATTTCAATCAGGTTAAAGTCTGGACTTTGACTGAGCCACAGTCAGTCTGCTGTAGATTCTCTACTGTGCTTGGGATCATTGTCCTGTTTAATGACACGGTTTGGGCCGAGCTTTAGTTGTTGGACAGATGGTCTCAAATTTGACTCTAGAATACTTGGATATACAGAGCACCTCATGGTCAACTCATTGACTTGTGGCTGCAAAACAAGCCTAACTCATGATCCGTCCACCACCATGCTGTAAGCTGGTATGAATTGTTTGTGCTGATACACTGTGTTTGTTTGTGCATTATGATCAGACATCTTTACTTTGGTCTCTTCTGCCCAAAGGATGTCTTCTGGTTTGTTCAGATGCATCACTGCAAACTTAAGCTGTGTTGCAATGTTCTTTTTAGAGAGAAGTTGTTTTCTCTTGGCAACCCCTTCAAACCAGCTTGTTGATCAGTCTTTTTTGAATAATCCTTTTCACATACAGCCACCAGGAGGTGATCAGGATATTTTGGCTATTTTGGCATGTGTTTGAGCTTCTCTTCCCTATAATTTATCATATCTGCATTGCTCCATAATACACACCAACAGTTCCTATTTAAAGCAGAAAGTGGTTCAGAATAATATTTTCCATGGGAACTTTTCAGAGGCTCCACAGAAACACACTGTGAAAAATAAAGATTAGCTTCACTCCTCAGTGTGGACAAAATGAGCGAACGGCGATAGGTTTTGTCTCTTCTCAGGGTCACACTGTTACAGCGTGGGAGGATGAATGTGTTGTTTTTGTTTGCGTACTGACATGTTCAAACCTCCTCTCTGTCTACATTCACCTTCAGAATAAAAGAGTACTTCCTGCCACCCATTCCAAAGCCACGGATCATCGGGATTGACCCATTGCTCCTGAAGGTAAAATGCGTGCATGCATCCCTCCTTTCAGGGTCGTGTTTTAGCCATTTGTCCTGACCTTGTACTTCTGCTCCTTTATTGCCTTCTTTCCATTTGTTGCTTTTATCTCCCCTCCCCCTCTTTTTCTTATTGTATCCTCATGTTTCTCCTTCTTTTGCTGTTTTCACTGAAAATTGCCCTCATGTTCTTTTTCTTTTTTCTATCACTTTCCTCATTTCCCATTTACATTTTGATTCTATTTTTCCTCATCTTAATTTTCATTTCTCATGCTTTTGCTTTCCTGATCCTCTTCCTCTTAATTTCTTAATTTGCCTTACTATTATTTCCTTTATCATTCTTCTTCTTTTCCCATTTTCTTCTACATCTTAATTTCTCATTGGTTCATTATTTTTTTCTTTATTTATTTATTCCTCCCATCCCCACCTCCATCCTCAGAAGGGGAACTTGGACGAAATCAACCGCCACTTCAGTAACTTCCACAGCTACAGGCCTCCAAGCTACTCTGAGGAAGTCTGGGACCACGTCAGCACTGATGACATCTATCTCACCACACCGAAGCACAGCAGCGACGCACACAACCCTTCGGAATCAGAGAGGGACACCTTAATAGTTCCCTGCAACCCGGCGCCCTTAGAAGTGTCCACCCGGCATCAGCTCACAGCTCTAAACCCAAACTCGTACATGCAGAATGTTCCACCTTACTGCTCTTTACCCACTGAAGCCTTCACCCCACCTCTGAGTATTCCTTCCCCGTGGCCGATGCCAGAGATCGTATCACTGCCCCGGACGGACTACAGCATGATGGAACATCCCAGCCTTTCCAACACCATCCCCACTCCAGACCTCACTTTCAGCACCAGCCCCTCACCGCAGGACTTCTACACCTGTGTCCAGCTCTTAAATGAAAGTGGTGAGGTGCATCTAGTGCCATGCTTGCCGCCGCCATACTGCAGGGAGTTCCCACCTCTCCCAAGGGCTAATTTAGATACTGCAGAGAAGGAGGAGAAAAAGAAGACAACCAACCACCAAACTAGGAAGAATGATGGTGGCAACTCTGAGAAGAGTGAGGCGGCTGTCCCTCTGCTGCCTGTTGCTGTTGACAACAGTGGCTGAGTCACAGGAAGGAGATCTATAAACTTTGAGAAAATGCGTCTAACGCAGAGACTTTTAAAATATGCAAAGTAAAATCTCCTGTAACCTGCTGGTTTGACTGGAAAGTGATACTGTTCTGTTCCACACCATTCAAGCTTCAAAGAAGAAGAGCACCTGGTTGACTTAACAACAGGAAGTAAATCTGCAAGCTCAAAGAGCCTTTTTTTTAGCTTGCTAACATCCTGATCTAGTATTGGAAACCATTTAAAAGACTATGGACCAACAATACTGATGCAATAAAGAACATTATGTTTCGATGACCAACATTTGGGCCCTCACAGTATTGAAACTGATCATTTCAAAGACACTTGGCTAAATTTTAAGCTTCACATGCACTATGCTAGAGCTAAAATCAAAGAAATCAATAGTTAAGAGGAAAAAAATCAAGACTAAATTAATACAAGCAAGCACGTCATCCACAAAAGCTGGATTTCCTGATGAGATTAACACTGAGCTCTATTTATGGGTAATGGAGTTCATCAAACTTGAGGAAGCGTAACTGTAAATAAAATAATATAAATGTCACTTTACCACTCGCTGCTTTTCCCCAAAGCTTCTCATTCAGGGTTGTATGTCTTCTCAGGAAAAAGTGCAATCTGATGTTGAAGGGTGTTTGATTTACGGGGATTGTTTAACTTTCATCCCACTGTTTTCTCTTTCAGTGTCATTAAAGCAACATCTGGTGCATATTACACATATATGTTACAAAGCTGTAAATATGGCAATCTTCATGTCCAGGATATCAACTTATTCCATTGTGTAGTACTTACATGTGCCGGCCTTGTAGGGGAATATTTGCATCATACTCTGCATCACTTTCAGAATGTGAGTCTGGCACATTTCAGTGGGTGTCCCAGACTGGGGAGGAATAAAAAAAAAAATAATAATTTATATATATATATATATATATGTGTGTGTGTGTGTGTGTGTGTGTGTGTGTGTGTGTGGGTGACGGAAAGGCTTGGCTCCGAAGTTAAACTCACACTCCTGGTATGACATGAAGCTGGCTGCTGCCAAGAAGCCGGACTTGGCAGATGAGAACACCTGTTTCTCTTCAGAGGAGGAACCTGTTACATTTTCAGTCCAGAGTCCCAAAAGATTTATTTAGAGATTTATTCCAGAAATATAAGGAATCAAGGAAAAGTAACTCCACTCCCTCAGAAAGACAGAAACTGTGAATTTATTTTCATTGTACTCAGTATGTTTAACTTTATGAGGTCTCAGTCAGGACCCTATATTTTGGAGAGAAGCAAAAGGCATTCTGATTGCTGTAACGTTTGGGAATTGGGATAATAACAAAATGACTTTGTAATCGCTAAGCATCAGTATAATCACTGAGACCTCACAGGATTAACAAACTTCTACCTCTGGCCACATCTCTTTAGTTTCCAGAGAATATTTAATAAGGTAAAGCCCTCCCCCTCTGGTCTATTACACAATAGTATATATTTTCATAACAGATGGTTTTAGTCAGGATTAAAAAATAACACTATTACAAAAAGTGTTATATATATTTTTTGAAATGATGAAAGACCACCCTCAGGTAGTGTGTTCTTTATTTTCTTGGATCGAAGTGACATATTTTGGAAATCAAAGAGAACCAGTGCATGCATTTAAATTGCAGTATTACATTTTGTATTTAGGTCAAGGAATTCAAAGAGTCTGAGGACTCGTCAGGGGTTAAATACAAAGAGTTGGTTGAAAAAGAAGGATATTTTTAAGAGCAAATCCAATCTGTCCATCTGCTGCTGGCTGATCTTTGGTGCCAGGTGATCTTACTCTATTTCCAGATTGTAATGACAGCTAAAATTAGAAAGCTGTTCTAGCCCTATTCTTCAGACCAATGGGATGAACAATACCTGTAGTGTGTCTAAGACATAAGGCCTCTTGATGTATCAGTCTTAATTCTGAATGTCCAAACTCTTCCACAATTTATATCCTAGACACCCTGAGAAGGATTTGACCAGTCAGCATCCTGACATTCAAGCCCAACAATATCATGAAATCATTTGGCTGTTTTAGAATGTCTTAAAACGTTTCCAGCATCAGAGTGCCAAACATGCCACCAAAGAAAAGCCAGTAGCATTTTACCAGCTGGATACACTAGGTGATTTTTGATTCCTTAAGCCTCAGAGAAATGCTGTAACCACTGTGTTGAGGTGGGTTCTGTAGCTTACTAATAATTTCTACCTTGTTATTGTCGAAATGGCTGCCATTGTTGTCCCACTAGCTGTTTCAGGACACAGAAATACATGAAATGACCACAAAATCATACTTTAGCAGTGGAAAGCAATGAGTTCCTATCCTGTGGCCATGGTTACCAGAGAGTTTTACATGTGTTTGCTGGTTAATTCCATTAAAAAGTATTTTTCCAACATGATGATGATATCTTGACAGTGCAGTGCCAGGAGATCACCGGAGATCAGCTGCAGGTGCGTGGGCCAAGGGCGTGAGCCCAATCCGAGCTCCGCCCAGGCAGACAGGTAGGAGAGAGAGAGAGAGCAAGGCAAGGGGAGCAGAGAGACAGTAAAACAACAAGCACTTGTGGCCACACTGGGCTGGCCGGGGAGGCACAGGGACCATGACACACCGCTGCCCTGTTAGCTCTGACACTGAGAAGTGTGCCGTCACCGTGGGTTTTTTTTCTTGTGGATGTTGCAGTTAGACGTCGTGCTGTTACCTCTTCTTGTGCCTGTACGTGCCTTTTCTCACAGAGTACTATTTGTTTGCTATTCCTCTGTCGTGTTGAACTCTCAAGCAGCCAACGTGCCACTCCTACACTCCTGGAAATCTTTTAATATGAGCATAAATGGCTGATGGGTGAACACCTACAGTGTCTGCACATGTGTGCTGTGTGGAGCATGTACAAAACCTACTCAGTGTTAGTTACAGTTTCACCTTTTATTGTGTCTAGACAAAAGCACTTTCGATTACTCTTCAATAAAATAAAGAGTTTAAAAGCTTCTAAAAGTGTGTGGGCTTCATCATTCTTAATGCACACACCTTTAAATCAAAACTGTTTGAGATGGTTGATAAAACGGAGTGATTCGTGATTGCTCCAAGAATAATCCTTCTTGTTTATTTCCTCTCATGTTTCTCACTAATGTGTCCAAATTGCAGTTACCTGTCAGCATAACTGGATTTGGTTCTGTCCTGCCTCCTATGCGAGTTATATCTTCTTGTCCTTGTGATGATCAACAACTTATTGAAGATAGATAAATGGTTACTAAATATTAATGAACTGTCAATATATCATTTATAAATGCCTAGAATAAAGAGCTAGGCTTACTTTAGGCGGAACTGGGCTTATCGTAAGTTTTATTTTGTAACAGGCCTAAAGGAACCAAACACCAAAAGAAGCTAAAAATGAAAAAAGTAGAAAATAAATAATGTGAAATTAAGAGAAAAACAGTGGTTTTTGTGAGAGTCAAATGTGTCATGTGTGAAAGTCCACTGACTGCTCAAGTTTTCCCTGGATGCTCCATTTTCATTCCTCAGTCTGAGCACATGGTTCTTTGGTAGGTCACAGTCCCTTCCACCAGAGATACAACCAGACACCAGGAGTTAAGGAGTGAAGTAGGTGTTCTACTTAAGGAGCCTTCCTTGTTGTTGTTGTTTTTATTAAATATGCTGATTGGAACAGTTCCATCATTTACCCACTGTTTTTTGTTTGTTTGTTTGTTTGTTTTTTAAAGCAGGCATTTAATGATCTCAACATGACAGTATTCCTGGACCTGTTTATATTGTCACAGTCATGTGAAAAAGAAAGATTTCTTTGCAGTCCTGTGGCAAACGCTCTGTGATTCAGTAGCTCGTGGAACCCCCTTTAACTGCAACAAACTGAATTCATCATTCAATGTTCCACTTTATCAGTCTCTCACATGGTTATGGGGGAATTTTGACCCTCTCTTCTTGCTTCATAGAGGTGTGTATGCACTCATTTATGCACGGCCCTCTTAAAGTCCCTCGGCAGCATTTCAATCAGGTTGACATTTGGACTTTGACTGGGCCTCTATCTTTTTCTTTTTCAGCCATTCTGTTGTACATTTTCTGCAGTGCTTGGCATCCAGTTTGGTCCAAGCTTTAGCTGTTAGACAGAAGTCCTCACATTTGACTCTAGAATACGTTGGTATACAGAGGAGTTCATGGTCAGCTCAGTGACAGCTCCACGTTGGGCTCATATGTTCAAAGGATATTATTCTATAAGTATTCAAGTATTCAAGCTGCCATGTTCTTTTTAGCGAGAAGAGGCTTATACCGGGAAATCCTTTCAAACAAGTCATACTTGGTCGTTTTTCTTATTATGAGGTCTGTAGCATCTGAGATGTAACCCATAGTTTTTTGCAGTTTGAACATTGCATGGGCTTTCTTCTATTTAGCCTCTTAATCAGCATCCTTTCAGCAGATCCAACATAGCATTGCTATGTAAGCTGTAAGCGTTGTGTCTCAGCAGCTGTGGTGACTAACTAGATCAAGCACTTCAACTATATATCAGAAGCTTTTTTTAAAGAAAAAAAAAAAGAGGAAAAAAAAGAAATATTCAAGGCCCAGGCAAGAGGAGGCAGAGGATGTGTTGTCTTATGTTGCTGCTACAGCAGACATGGACATTGCCTCAGATACAAACTTGGGAGGGTGAATTTGGACCCACTGTAATCTCACTGTGGCTCAGTACAATCTGTGACGCACCGAGCCAGACATTCACACACTTCTCCAGTGTCCAATTTCTCACTTAGGCCTAATTGAAAAATAAATTCATTACTCACAACAAAGTTATTAAAGGAAACTTCAGAGGCCAGTGAGAAATGTCCATGTCTGTCACACTGTCACCATAAAATCATGCCTGCTGCTCAGAGTAATGTCAGTGTTAACAGCAGTGTCTCTGTTCCTTCTGTTAAACTGTGCACACAGGTATGCAAGAGTGAGTAACCATGGTTACAAAGGGACGCCATAA
The DNA here is from genome assembly GCF_057381915.1 of Diplotaxodon limnothrissa. Taxonomy (NCBI): domain Eukaryota; kingdom Metazoa; phylum Chordata; class Actinopteri; order Cichliformes; family Cichlidae; genus Diplotaxodon; species Diplotaxodon limnothrissa. The sequence continues at coordinate 22,407,580 of NC_140617.1, read as the reverse complement.
TCATCATTCCCAGCCGAACACCTCAGGCTATTATGAAATGTTAGCTTTTTTTTTCTTTTCTCTTTCGTGTTATGAGGCGTTGATGGGAGAGAGGAGTTAAACACAAAACATGCTAATAGAAAGGTTTGGTTTTACTGAATAAATAAATAAAATTGCAATCCAGGTATCCACAGAAGGGTAAACAGTCAGGAGGACAGGTGGGGAGTTGGGACTATAGAAACACTTGGACATGGGTGAAAACCTTACAAAAGAGGGAAAACAAAGAAAGCAAAGCAAAGTTGTTGTTTTTTTTTTTTTAAAAAGGGAAAAATGGTGAAACCAAGAAAAGAAGAAACAGGAAAAGTCAACCCAGGAAAGGCTCTTTTATACTGACTCAATTATAAAGGGACCAACATTTTCAAAATAAGAGCATGACAGTAAAGAGGGGGCTCAACCTCACAGTTTATCATCTTATATAGCAGCTTTGTCCCTTCCTGCCATACTACAGCAGAGCTGTATCTCACACCACTTTTATTGTTATTGTTAAGCACTTTGTGCAGCATCGGCTGTTGGAAATGTGCTATATAAATAAATCTGACCTGACCTTGACCTTATACACAGAGGGTTAAAAACACTTACAGTGGGGCAAAAAAGTATTTAGTCAGCCACCGATTGTGCAAGTTCCTCCACCTAAAATGATGACAGAGGTCAGTAATTTGCACCAGAGGTACACTTCAACTGTGAGAGTCAGAATGTGAAAAAAAAATCCATGAATCCACATGGTAGGATTTGTAAAGAATTTATTCGTAAACCAGGGTGGAAAATAAGTATTTGGTCAATAACAAAAATACAACTCAATACTTTGTAACATAACCTTTGTTGGCAATAACAGAGGTCAAACGTTCACTATAGGTCTTTACCAGGTTTGCACACACAGTAGCTGGTATTTTGGCCCATTCCTCCATGCAGATCTTCTCAAGAGCAGTGATGTTTTGGGGCTGTCGCCGAGCAACACGGACTTTCAACTCCCGCCACAGATTTTCTATGGGGTTGAGGTCTGGAGACTGGCTAGGCCACTCCAGGACTTTCAAATGCTTCTTACGGAGCCACTCCTTTGTTGCCCGGGCGGTGTGTTTTGGATCATTGTCATGTTGGAAGACCCAGCCTCGTTTCATCTTCAAAGTTCTCACTGATGGAAGGAGGTTTTGGCTCAAAATCTCACGATACATGGCCCCATTCATTCTGTCCTTAACACGGATCAGCCGTCCTGTCCCCTTGGCAGAAAAACAGCCCCATAGCATGATGTTTCCACCCCCATGCTTCACAGTAGGTATGGTGTTCTTGGGATGCAACTCAGTATTCTTCTTCCTCCAAACACGACGAGTTGAGTTTATAGCAAAAAGTTCTACTTTGGTTTCATCTGACCACATGACATTCTCCCAATCCTCTGCTGTATCATCCATGTGCTCTCTGGCAAACTTCAGACGGGCCTGGACATGCACTGGCTTCAGCAGCGGAACACGTCTGGCACTGCGGGATTTGATTCCCTGCCGTTGTAGTGTGTTACTGATGGTGACCTTTGTTACTTTGGTCCCAGCTCTCTGCAGGTCATTCACCAGGTCCCCCCGTGTGGTTCTGGGATCTTTGCTCACCGTTCTCATGATCATTTTGACCCCACGGGATGAGATCTTGCGTGGAGCCCCAGATCAAGGGAGATTATCAGTGGTCTTGTATGTCTTCCATTTTCTGATGATTGCTCCCACAGTTGATTTTTTCACACCAAGCTGCTTGCCTATTGTAGATTCACTCTTCCCAGTCTGGTGCAGGTCTACAATACTTTTCCTGGTGTCCTTCGAAAGCTCTTTGGTCTTGGCCATGGCGGAGTTTGGAGTCTGACTGTTTGAGGCTGTGGACAGGTGTCTTTTATACAGATGATGAGTTCCAACAGGTGCCATTCATACAGGTAACGAGTGGGGGACAGAAAAGCTTCTTTTTTTTTTTTTTTCTTTTTTTTTTTTTTTTTTTTTTGGCCTGTCCCGTTCGGTTCTTTTGCCATCAGAATTGTTGTCTAAAGGCAAAGAAAGATGCCCAACAGATTTACTTTACCAAACTGACCATCCCAGCCTTGCCGTAATGGTCCATTTGATTCACCTTTTATTGTTTATTTTATTTTCACTTACTGAATACGGGACAGACTTGACTGGGGGAAAGAAGGGGAGAAAGAAAGAGGGAAAGAGAAACAGCTGAGAAGAGGGACGGGGGAGAAGGGCAAAAGACAAAAACCAACAGAACGGGCAGAGAAAAAAAAATGCATATATCAATCACCTGGATCACCTGCTGAGAAAGAAAAAAGAAAGCAAGCAGAAGAGAACAAGAGTAATAGAATAAACAACATCACAATGATATATGGGAATATGACAGTAAATACTAAATGTTAAACATTATTGTGCAGCACATAAGATCAACAGAACACAGTGTGCTTTGAGGTAGGAGCCAAAAAGGGTGTAGTTTGTGGGTGTGATCACCCGTGTGTACACCTGTGAGCATGGACGCGCTTGTTTTTTGTTTTTTTAAAAGGTTCCTTCATGTAATAATCTGCTAGAGGGTGTGGGGGGGCCACAGCCCCGTCCTCCAGGGCGTGAAGCAGGTGTGGAGGAGATCAAAACTCCAGACATCCAGAGGCCCCCAGAACACAAGAGACCAAGGAAGACCAACAGAGGGGCAGCCGCGCCACTGTCCCGGAAAGAGCTGAGGAGAGTCCCAGATGAGGGCTCACTCAGCAGCCGCGGAGCAGAAGCCAGGGGGAGTTGCAGTGACGCGCCCGTGAGCTCCGCCGGCAGCCAGCTGTGCCTGAGTGACCGAGCCCCAGGCCGAGAGGCCGGGGGCACCCCACCTCCGAAGTGGCCCGAGCGAGCCCCAGGCTCCAGGCCCCGATAAGCGGCCGCCAAGGAGTGAGCCGGTGTGTACCTGGACGCCCATCCCCGGACACAAAGAACCACCAACGCACCGATGTCTGAGGGGGTCCGCCACTGGCAGGGGAAGTGGTGGTAGGGGGAGATAGGCCTCCAAACCTTGGAGGGCCTGAGATGTCCCCAGAGAGGTGGCGCCTGACACCCAACCTGACATATAGACACAGACATACAGGCACACACAGATACAAACATCCATTCCCACCCTCATGCTCTCATATGCACTTACTCCACACTCAACCAACGTGGAGACAGACATAAAGAGACGCTGTACACACGATCACACTCCCCAAGCGTACTCTACAAACCGGGTCTAGGTGCCCCCGCCCCTGGAGGGGGGAACTGCACCCAGACCCAGGTGGTGTTTCCCTTTTCCCTGCGGTGGGGGGAGGCAGACCGCCCCGACTCCGCAGCAGCAGGAAGGCTCCACACTCCAGACCGCAGTCGGACGGCCAACTCCTCCTCCTAGTCCTAGCCCCCCTGCTCCAGCAGGTCGCAGAGAACGGGGGTGAGAGAAGACTCCGAACCTCCCTCCACCCGCTCATTGTAATGTTGATGCATGTGTGTTCTAAGGTGCATTTAAAACCCAGGAGGGCTTGGAGCTACCTGCCAGAGAGCAGCAGGTAAGCGCATGGTCCCTCCTGCTAGCCCTCAATGTCTACGTGTATTTAAAATTGAGAGGTGGGCAACGATGCCAGGGGTGGGGTGTACACCCTGATGGTACTTTGGACTCCGTGTAGCGTGCCCACCCCCAAGATCCTATATGTATGTGTAATGAGAGTGTGAGTAATGTGAATGTCTAAGTTGTGGGATAAAATTGAGGCAGAGGCAGCCAGAAGGGGACAGAGGGGGGGGGGGGGGGGGGGGGTAGCCTCCTCTGCACCCTGGTGACATATCCCTACTCCAAGGCCCTGCATGTGTGGGTGGTTGTGGTGGAGCGGGAAGAGGGAGGCAGCTGGAGATGGGGAGGGAAGGAAGGGAGGGGCAAGTGACCCCTCCCTGGGGCCAGCTCCCCCGCTGACCCCAGTAGGCACCCCCATACTCCGCGACCCGCCAGGGAAAGGGGGCCCAGGCCCATCCAGACCGGGCCCAGTGCAGCAGCGCCGCCCGGCCCCACAGAGCCCGGGACAGTCCACCCAACCCCACCACAGAGAAAACTGCACCCACCCCACCATCCACTCATCTTCCAGACTACATAAGACAATAAACACCCAGGCTGAGATCTGTATCTCCCCCTCCTGCAGAGGCAGCTCCTGAGGAGAGGAAAGCTCCTGCAAGATGTGACAATCTCCCCCACCAGTTGAAGAGCCCCCCAGGTGGCTCGACGCACCGGCGGCACCCTGCTCCAGGGCTGGGCCCCCATGCACCCACCCGCCCACAACCCCGGCAACACACCAACCAGGACCCAAGCTCTTTGGTCTTGGCCATGGCGGAGTTTGGAGTCTGACTGTTTGAGGCTGTGGACAGGTGTCTTTTATACAGATGATGAGTTCAAACAGGTGCCATTCATACAGGTAATGAGTGGGGGACAGAAAAGCTTCTTACAGAAGACGTTACAGGTCTGTGAGAGCCAGAGATTTTCCTTGTTTGAGGTGACCAAATACTTATTTTCCACCCTGATTTACGAATAAATTCTTTACAAATCCTACCATGTGAATTCATGGATTTTTTTTTCACATTCTGTCTCTCACAGTTGAAGTGTACCTCTGGTGCAAATTACTGACCTCTGTCATCATTTTAAGTGGGGGAACTTGCACAATCGGTGGCTGACTAAATACTTTTTTGCCCCACTGTATGTGTTCTCAGTCACAGCTCCTCTGCCAATCCTCCTCTATCCTATAGCTTCATTTAGGGTTTCCTTCAAGACTGATTTTAAGGACACAGGCAGAAAAAAAGGCCCTGAACTGGCCGCAGGTTTTCTGTCTGTGTGTATGTCACCCCTGTAATGGACTGGACGGTGTGGTGTGAAGATCAATGTCTGCAAAATCATTAATTTTGTAGCAAATGATAAAGAGTTGATCTGCAGAAGCAGAAAAATATCATCGTATTAATGTCAATGTTCCTGCTTAAAACAGCTGGATTAGAAATCACCACAGGCAGACTCTGAAATTGTGATTATTATAATATTTTATCCAAGAGCTTTTCCTGCTTTTTATTCAGCAGTTACAGTAAATAAAGTCTTTCCATAATTAGCTCTACATGCATGCAGGAAGACTCATGTATCTTATTAATCTAATGAGACTAAGTTGAAACACATCACGTGAAGTGGAAATAGACTCTCATGGGAAAAGAGGAGTTTAAATTCAGTTTGATCTACTGAAACATCCAGTAATTGGAATTCATTTTGTGAGCCTTTAAATAATGAGCTCATAATATCAGTGTGTGTGTGAGTGTGTGTGACTTAAATTAGCTGCATTCTCAGACTATAAATAGTCCAGATGATTGTCATCTGACTGCAGATAAACACAGACACACACAAACACAGTTGGGAGACTGTAGTTCCTACCATTGACTGAGAAAATCAGCTTTCTACGGGAGGTCGTGTTACAAAAGCAAAAATAAAAATAGTTCTGTGCACTGAAAGGACAGGAAGGCACTTATCAGTTGTTTGCTGAAGTCCAGTGATACATCAGTGTGGAGTTTTTATTTCTTACTTTTCCTTTCTTTTAGAAGCTTTGTTTCCTGTGTTTCAAAGTCAACGTGTTATTATGCCGAGTGACTATAACGCAGAGAGTTTACCTGCTGTCTGAAACCAGAATACAGGAAAAAACACTAAGTGAAGAAAAGGGGAGGGCAACAGAGGAGTAGAGAGAAAGGGCAAAGAAAGAAACTTTACAAAAGTGTAAAGGAGAGAAAGAAAAGGACTCAATAAAAGGAAAGCTCTGAAGAAAAAAAACGTCATGAATAAATTAAAAAGAAACTGACCTCCAAACACATTTCATGATGTTTTTGGTCATTATTTGATAAGCTTGCAGCATTGCTGATGATGTAACAACATTGTAACTTTAAAGAAAATGAATACAATGTACTGTACAATGTATCTACAACATAAATGCGATAAAGTTTTCTAATGCAACAATGTAACTTTGTTACATATAAGACATACGCTTATCAGATGTAACCTATCTTTTCACAGAAAAGGTAGATAGATAGAAGTAACTCTCATACAATTCACCTATAAAAAATGTGTTTTTAAGAAGGATTTAATATGAAAGTGGGCTTGCTGACCTTATCTCCTTATTTTACAAGAATCAACATTGCTAGGTATTAAGAACACCAAATTTTAAATGTAATGCAGAAGTAATAGACCGAGATAGATGAAATTACCACGACAATACCCCAACCAAATTTTTGTTGGTAGGGAATAAACTAAAGAAAAGGAAGGAAATGCAGGAAGAAAGGCAGTGGGAGGCAGATCCGTTTAAAAGGTAGGAGGAAATGAACAGGAAGTAAAGAAACAAAGGTGGAAAAGAAGAGGAGAGAAAAGGACTGAGAAAAGAAACCAAAGGAATCAAGGAAGAAAGAAGAAGTATGTGAAAAAAGACAAGGGAGGAAAGGTAATAGGAGGGAAGGAGACATAATCATGTTGTGGATGTAAATCTCAGTGAAATTAGAGAAAGCTGAATCCTCCTGCAATGCATGTTATTCAATAAACATTTCCTTAATTTGCATTTAATTTGCATTTTTATCAGTGTGTGTCTCTCCATCTCGGTTTGGTTGTGTCTTTTAATGAGGCCTGTTTAAGTAAAGGTTAACTGAACTGTACTCGAGTAAGAGTACTCAGTTACTCCACAGCTCTGGTGTCAGGTGTCAGGGCCTCCACTGGCCAGGCGGTCCAGGGTGGGGGGAGGTGAGAGGGTCTAACTTTAGGAGTCTGTGTCAGAGCGCTCGGAGTCGGCTTCAGAGGAGCACCTTTCAGACAGAGGTAGGAAAACACACTCACTCTCAGACACACACACTGAAACAGGTAGGAGATGTTTTCTATGCAGCTGAAGTCCTGTTTATTATTTCTGAATTTTCACACATCTGATCTGATCTGAGAGCAGCTCTTCCTCTGCTGCTGTTTAAGGCTCAGAGCTGTTAGGTCTCAGCACTGCTGTGAGGCCTGCAGGCTGAGGCAGCTGTCACCGCCTTAAAAATAGACTTGCTGGAAGGCCTCAGCTCACACACACACACACACACACACACACACACACACACACACTTATAGCAACATGAGGCTCTGTCTGATTGCTTAGTATCTTAGTCATGGCTGCCTGTTGTTGACCCTTACTGACTGTCGATCAATATAACTGAAAGAATATTTGGTGTTTTGACTTATTTCAGCTGTAATCACAGCTGAGAGAAAAACAAGAAGAAAGAATCAGACTTCTTAAATCTTAATCTGACCTCCCCTCAGGCTGATTATTAATCACTGTCACTGACATAAACTCAAGCTACATATGTTGAGCTTAATGAGAGCAGGGCAATTAGAAATCTGAGTTTTCCTTTTCTGTTTAACACCATCAATTCCACTTAGAGCCAGTCAGTGTTTATGCAAGTATTAAAACCAAGTATCATGTAGACTAGTACTGTGCAATGCTGTATATTTTGATGTTGATCCAATATTGTCAATACTGCCAATAACTGCACAGATACCGATTTGTAGATATAACTTCATGTAGCTAATGTAGGGGAGAGGAGTGTGTCTGAACACATAATGACCACTGTGATTTTTTACTTTTCTCTATAATTAGTTAACACATCAAAACTGTCATGGTTAGCACTGGCAAACTGTGGGAACGGGGAAAAATGGGACCACAAATGCAGGACTCTTCAATGAAATCAATACATTTATTTACAGTGAAGTAAATAATCACACAAAAATAAATCCCTGTGCACCCCAGACTCCCGTGCCGTGTCTTCCTCCCAGTGTCTGTGCTCTGTGTCCTCACTTCCAAGTGTCCACGCACCCCGTGCTTGCTGCCCTCTCGTTTCCACGTTCCCCGTGAGAAATAACAGAGGCAGACTTTAGACACGTTCAAACTGTGGCTGGCTTACACTCACTAATATGTTGAAAACACTGATGGGTAGTCACACAACAATCCAGCGTCGGAGAGAGCTCCGCCACACTCCTAAGTAGCTCCTCCGACGAGCCTTGATCAGCTGCAGGTGTGTGTGTGGTCATTTCCTCAGGTGTGGCCAGCCACCTTGCAGGGCACACCTGCCAGGCCTGAAGACTCCTGTAAACTGGTGCTCCCAAATTCAACCGCATCCAGACACGCAAGCAGTGAGAATGAGGGACAGCAGCACCAAATATGCATATGTCCATCAACTATTCGAGAACTGGAACTAACACGGCTTTCTGCATTTCATGTTCTGGGTTTTTTTGTGTGTGTTTGTTTTTTGTAGACCTGGAATTAAAATGTGTCTGTTCCTAAAGGACTGTGGGTCTACTTCTGTAGTTTAAATCTGCGATACGGTTTAATTAAAATAGACATGACAGGTCATATTTTTTATAGTGCATGATTGAGGAAATATTTATTTTCAGTGTCCTTTTCTTTGTGCTGTTGTTTTGTCCATCAATAAACTTAAGTTAAAGATTATTAAACAGTGAAATACTGCTCACAAATTCATGCAACTTCATTAGTACAGTCACTTTAGTACAGTGCAAAAAAATTTTTTGTCCTTTTTGTGATATTTTACGTGCAATCAAATTATTGTGATAGAACAATATCTTTATAATAATTTAGCTTAATTTTGACCAAATATAGTCTAATTTAATGTTAATTAAAGTTGAAATTTATTAAGAAAATAAGTTACAAATTTTGATCTTTTAAAAAAATCATGTTTCTGTTTTGTTTGTTTTTTTTCCATTAAACTTTGGCATTAACTCAGATGACAATGCTGAACTGTTGACAAAAATATAGACTTAGCATCATATTAAATGTCTGGTGTCACACTTTTGTCAAGACGTTTTAGAGAGTACTCATGTACGTGTTATTCATTTATTTAAATTGATCTATAAAATAGTGAAAACATCGCACAAGTTACAGGAAAAAAGTTGAGAGTCAGTGAGGATGAAGTATGCTTTTATTTTGTTGATGTCTCTAAAGAGAAAAACAGCACAATTATTTATTTTCTTCTGTCAGTAGGGATCCAGGTTCATCAGAGGCAAGGGAAGGAGGCATATTGGTTGCCATGGCGTCGGCCAATGAACATGGAGAGCGAGGTGATCAGATGGTGCCTGATGGAAAGGAAGAAGAGGAGGAGAAGAGCGTCCGTGGAGTCCAATCTCATTACCTTCGCTGTCCCTCCCCAAAGTAAGAGCCAAGTTTTAAACACAGAACACCAGACTCAGGTTTACTGACTGGGAAATTAACAGATTCTGTCAAACATGAAAACACTGCACAATTCCTGCTTCAGTGTTCAAAATTTAAATCAAATCTTCCATTTTCACAGGTTTTGTATCACTGCAAAACTATTACTGTGTAGTTTCCCAGTAAAATGTTCGCTTTACCCCATTTAAATGCATTTACACTTCTTTGACACGTTATTAGGTACACCTGTTTAATTCAATTCCATTCCATTATATTTATACAGCACCAAATCACAACAACAGTTGCTTCAAGTCGCTGTAAGGTGAACTACAATAATACATAGAGAGAAAACCCCAACAATCATATGAACCCCTAGCAATCATTGGACTGTGGGAAGGAAAAATTCCCTTTTCTCCTCAGAGAGGAGCGGCTGTCTAATGTGACCTGCAGATTTGCTTATTAACACAAATATCTGATCAGCCAACCCCACAAGTGTAACTCCGTGCAGCCACACTCAAGACGACATGCTGAACTTCAAACTGAGCATCAGAATGAGCATGAGGGAGGAGAGGAATTAAGTGATTTTGAAAATAGCACTGCTGATTTACTGGGATTTTTCTACATAACTATCTCAGGGGTTTTTCAGACAGAGCAAAAATGCCTTGTTGATGTCAGAAGTCCGAAGAGAATGATCAAACTGCTTTGAGCTGATAGGAAAGCAACCATAACTTAGATAACCACTTGTTACCACCAAGATATGTGGAGGAGAATTTCTGAATGCACAACATGTCGAACCTTGAAGCAGATTGACTACAGCAGCAGGAGACCACACTGTGAACCACAGAGGACTGGAAAAATGTTGCCTGGTCTGATGACACTGATTTCTGCCATGACATTCAGATCTCGATACAACAGAGCACTTTTGAGATGTGGTGGAACGGGAGATTCTCACCATGGTCCAAAGATGTCTTAAGTAATTCATTACACATGAAAAAATAAGAGCTATAAATATGTATGCCATATTTAGCTTGTTTCCTGTTTTACAAATCTCTTTTTAATGCGTGTTTCCTTCTCGTACAAACAGCTTGGAGCCATGGTTAATGGCTTAAATTGAAGAAGTTACATATACAATAAAATATGTGTGCCTTAAATTATTTAATGTAATTTGTGCATGAAAATTAAGGACGTTAAGCCCACTTTGATGTGAAAAACCTTCTGTTTCACATTGAATCCCGCTAAAAAAATACTATAAAACTGAGACCACAAAGTGAAATGAAGATTTGGCAGTACTGTATTTTAATTCCACCTTTTTGTGCTGTGATATGTGGAGCCCCGATTAAACTGAAAAGCAAATTAGAAATAAATCAGAATAGTAGAGTTTATTTTTGTTCATAAGTGATGAAACTTGTGTTTTTTCATCCTCTGTAAAGAAAAAACAAAGTATGAACGCAGCTGTGGTTTCAGTGAATAACTGTGGTTTGGATAGCTGTTATACCCCCAGTGTGAGGGTGTAAAATCAGTTGTAAACTACAGTTTTTACACGGAAGGTGGTGCTACATAGAACATCTCTCATGAATGCTGCAGTAGATTTAAAACTTGTGAAAGTCAAACCAAATTTTCATGTCTGATTTCAGTTTTTTCTTTTGATTGTATTTTAAAGTAAATGTACTTCTGACATTTGCAGCAGGAAGGTCCTCTGTATACGTCGCCTCCAACTCCTTGTTCATCATTTTAGCTCAATCCACCTGCAGTTAAAATAAAGCACCTCTTTGAAGTGTCTCACATTCCTCTAGAGGTCTGGTTTCCAAGCTCCTGCTTAGCTCTTATGGGAGTGTAATGGAATTACACAACGCTTATATCCTTTTTTAGTTTTTCTACATTTTGGTGTAAATGAAATGTGCAAGAATTCAAAAACAAGAACTGGGTGGACTAGTTTCAGTTTATTTTGGATTTTCTCTTATCCACACAGGGTAAAAAGCCTCTGCCATAATTCTCACTGTATGTTCGACCAATCTTCAGCCCTAACTACATTTATAAGCTTTGTCAAAATGGAAAGTTTTAAGCCCAATCTTAAAAATTTAATGCTGGCAAAGATAAACCCAGCAGCAGAGGCTAATCAATGAGGTTAATGGGCCTTGGCCTTGTAAAGTAAAAAGACAATGCAGAATCTTTAGCTCTACATTAAAAGATGTAAATGTCTGTTAATATTTCAGTCTGTTTATATACTTTTGACTATGTGAATTACAGAAATAAATAAATAATAAATAAATTCAAACTTCTGCACCCGAGTTTTAAAGTCATAAATATGTATGCTGTACAATTGTTAAAATAAACAATTAAAATATCAAAATCACCACCACATTCATAAGTCTATGTGAGCTTCTGATCATGGCTGTGAATAATAGATGTTGAAGATGGTGTCACTGTTCTGCAACCTTGATGGGTGAACTGGAGCTCTTTTCTTGTCTCAGCTAACATATTTCTATCACATTCTTTAGATTCCAGAAAATACATTTAGTTATTTAGTTCAGCATAACCTTAAAATACAAAAGTTGCATTCTTCAAGAAGTACTTCTACAATGTCTAAATCAACCTCACTGTAGTTGATGGAGGAGCTCTTGATCAGACTGAGAACACTTTATAAAGCCATTTAGATTAATTAAACCAAGTGAACCTTTTCTCATTCAGAAATGACATCAAAGAATTCAAAAGTCAGAAGGGTGCCTCAGCCTCATTTTATAAACTCATGCATTAACTACATTTAACACAATCAACATTTCAGTGCAAGCTGACGCATTAGGCTCTTGTTTTCAGTCACGCAGCGCTCATGAATAATAACCTCTCTGTCTGTGCCTCCCAGTTTCTCCATGACCTCAGAGTCCAGGTTTTCCATGATCTCTGGGTCTGACGCTGAGAGCATCTTCATGGAGCCCATCCACCTCTCATCAGCCATCGCTGCCAAGAAGATCATCAACGAGGGTGAGACGACACAGGAAAGAGGCTCAAGCTGCCCTTTACATATTTTATTGAGATTCTAAACAAGCTGCTGTTAATCACATTTTCTTAGAAAACTTCTGCTGCCTTGCTTCAGCATGATGTGTAAGTCTGATCTCCAGATCAGACTTACTTATAAAGTAAACAGGCCTAACAAAGCCCTCAAGTAGAGAAATATCAGAGCTTCTGGGTGGATTTTATATGCACTTGGAACGAGTAAAACACCTGGCCAATGAGTCCAGATGTGCAGATATTTATTTTTAAAAAGAGAAGACCAACAGGATAATCAGACTTAATCCAAAATGTAATCCGCAGCAGAATAATGATCATCTGCAGAGGAATGGCTTATTTGAAGAGTTTCAGTCAGGTTTCAGAGCTCATCACAGCACAGAAACAGCTTTAGTTACAAATGATCTTCTTATGGCCTCTGACAGTGGACTCATCTCTGTGCTTGTCCTGCTAGACCTCAGTGCAGCGTTCGATACTGTTGACCATAATATCCTATTAGAGCGATTAGTACATGCTGTAGGTATTACAGGTACTGTGCTGTTGTGGTTTGTATCATATCTATCTAATAGACTCCAATTTGTACATGTAAATGGAGAGTCCTCTTCACACCCTGAGGTTAATTATGGAGTTCCACAGGGTTCAGTGCTAGGACCAATTCTGTTTACATTATACATGCTTCCCCTAGGCAGCATCATTAGAAGACATAGCATAAAATTTCAAATCAAATCAAATCAAATCACTTTTATTGTCACATCACATGTGCAAGTACATTGGTACAGCACATGTGAGTGAAATTCTTGTGTGCGAGCTTCACAAGCAACAGAGTTGTGCAAGATACAATAATGTAAACAAGCAAAATACAAGAATGGCTACATCTGAAACTAATAAATATATGTACAATATATAATAGTATATGCATTTCTGGATGTGTATACTAAATATTTTCTACGTGTGTGTGTGTGTGTGTGTGTGTATACACATATTTTACAAATTAAATAGAGTAAACAATAAATAAAATATATAAAAATATACAAAGTTGAGACATGTGCAAAACAGTGGCATTACTGTACAGTATGGAGTGCATAATGTTGAAGTTCCAGTAGTGAAGCTGAGGTGTCTATGACGTGTTCAGCAGTCTGATGGCCTGGTGGAAGAAGCTGTCTCTCAGTCTGCTGGTACGGGACCGGATGCTGCAGAACCTCCTTCCTGATGGAAGCAGTCTGAACAGTTTATGGCTGGGGTGACTGGAGTCCTTGATGATCCTCCCCGCTTTCCTCAGGCACCGCTTCCTGTAGATGTCTTGGAGGGAGGGAAGCTCACCTCCAATTATCCGTTCAGAGCACCGCACTACTCGCTGGAGAGCTTTGCAGTTGTAGGCGGTGCTGTTGCCATACCAGGTGGTGATGCATCCAGTGAGGATGCTCTCAATGGCACAGTGATAGAAGGTCCTGAGGATGCGGGGGCTCATGCCGAATCTTTTCAGTCTCCTGAGAAAGAAGAGGCGCTGCTGCGCCTTCTTCACTGTTTTGTTTGTGTGTACTGACCACGTAAGATCCTCAGCCAGATGTACACCAAGGAACCGGAAGCTGCTCACTCTCTCCACAGCAGCGCCGTTGATGGTGATGGGGGTGTGTACTTCTCTGCACCTCCGGAAGTCCACTATCAACTCCTTTGTCTTTGCGACGTTGAGGGTGAGATGGTTGTCTTGACACCAGTGGGTCAGGGCGCTGACCTCCTCCCTGTAAGCCGTCTCATCACCATTGGTGATAAGACCCACCACTGTAGTGTCGTCCGCAAACTTCACAATGATGTTGGAGTTGTTAGTGGCTGTGCAGTCGTAGGTGAAGAGTGAGTATAGGAGAGGGCTCAGTACACACCCCTGTGGAGCACCAGTGTTCAGTGTGATGGGGGATGAGGTGATGCTGCCCAGTCTGACCACTTGGCGTCTGTCAGACAGGAAGCTAAGGATCCAGCTGCAGAGGGAGCTGCTCAGTCCTAGATCCTGCAGTTTCCTGTCCAGCTTTGAGGGAACGATGGTATTGAATGCTGAGCTGTAATCTACAAACAGCATCCTCACATACGTGTCTCTCTTCTCCAGGTGTGACAGGGCAGTATGTAGTGTCAGGGCTATGGCATCATCAGTGGACCTGTTGTGGCGGTATGCGAACTGTAGAGGGTCCAGTGAGTCGGGTAGTGCAGAGCAGATGAAGTCCCTGACCAGCTTCTCGAAGCATTTGCTCACGATGGGGGTCAGGGCTACAGGTCGCCAGTCGTTCAATGAGGAGATGGTGGAGGATTTGGGTACAGGGACGATGGTGGCCATTTTGAAGCAGGCTGGGACTACAGACAGAGAGAGGGAATTTCACTGCAATGCAGATGACACCCAGCTCTATCTGTCCATGAAGCCAGATAACACACACCAATTAGTTAAACTGCAGGAATGTCTTAAAGACATAAAGACCTGGATGGCCGCTAACTTTCTGCTTCTTAATTCAGATAAAACTGAGGTTATTGTACTCGGCCCTGAAAAGCTTAGAAATATGGTATCTAACCAGATTCTTACTCTGGATGGCATTACCTTGGCCTCCAGTAACACTGTGAGGAACCTTGGAGTCATTTTTGACCAGGACATGTCCTTCAACGCACATATTAAACAAATATGTAAGACTGCTTTCTTCCATTTGCACAACATCTCTAAAGTTAGAAATATCCTGTCTCTTAGTGACGCTGAAAAACTAGTTCATGCATTTATTACTTCTAGCCTGGACTGCTGTAATTCATTATTATCAGGATGTCCAAAAAACTCACTGAAAAGCCTTCAGTTAATCCAAAATGCTGCAGCAAGAGTCCTGACAGGGACTAGAAAGAGAGAGCAGATTTCTCCTGTTTTGGCTTCCCTTCATTGGCTTCCTGTTAAATCCAGAATTGAATTCAAAATCCTGCTCCTCACATACAAGGTCTTAAATAATCAGGCCCCATCTTATCTTAAGGACCTTGTAGTACCATATCACCCTATTAGAGCACTTGCTCTTGCACTGCAGGCCTTCTTGTTGTTCCTAGAGTATTTAAAAGTAGAATGGGAGGGAGAGCCTTCAGTTTTCAGGCCCCTCTTCTGTGGAACCAGCTTCCAGTTTGGATTCGGGAGACAGACACTATCTCTACTTTTAAGATTAGGCTTAAAACTTTCCTTTTTGCTGAAGCATATAGTTAGGGCTGGACCAGGTGACCCTGAATCCTCCCTTAGTTATGCTGCAATAGACATAGGCTGCCGGGGGATTCCCATGATGCATTGAGTTTCTCCTTTCCAGTCACCTTTCTCACTCACTATGTATTAACAGACCTCTCTGCATTGAATCATATCTGTTATTAACCTCTGTCTCTCTTCCATAGCATGTCTTTTATCCTGTCTTCCTTCTCTCACCCCAACCGCAACAGATGGCCGCCCCTCCCTGAGCCTGGTTCTGCCGGAGGTTTCTTCCTGTTAAAAGGGAGTTTTTCCTTCCCAAAGTGCCAAAGTGCTTGCTCATAGGGGGTCATATGATTGTTGGGTTTTTCTCTGTATCTATGAAGCGCCTTGAGGCGACTTTTGTTGTGCTTTGGCGCTATATAAATAAAATTGAATTGAATTGAAGTGAATTCACACAGAAGCTTCCTTCACTTAATAACAAATAAACAAAAATGGAAAAAAATATAAATATATCATAAACTATTGATGAAAAGTACAGAGCAGACATCAGATGCCTGTTTACAGGCTAAATAAATAAATAAAATAAAATCCTCACCAGCCTTAATCTGAAATTTGATTTGTATTTGCAAAGCTCTGGGGGGATTCTAACTGATTAATAATAAACCACAATCAGATGAATTTCTCTGTTCTTTGTCCAGCCGTACTGAACTTTTAAAAGTCATCCAAGGGCAGATGAGCACTGCGCAGGGGTCAGACTCTGTCTCTCTTCACTCCTCATTCATATGCAGCGTGTCAAGCAATGAAGACTAATGTGGCTCAACAGTCTTCAATCACAGCCAATCCACGTTTTGCTCCTTCATCTTGTTACATGGAGATGCCATCCACTGGAATGAGGAAATTAGCTTAATGTGATGCATGACAGATTCGTGGCTTCATCAAATTTCTCCTCTTAAGTTGGACTGCATTAAAGGCAGCCTAATGATCAAAACGGGTTTCATCTGCAGGGAGGAAGATGACCGCTGATGAGGACAGCTGCAGTGACCTGTTTCTGCATTAATGGCATGCTTCTTTTGAAGCTGCGCACACATTAAACCCCTGTATGTCCTTTAGGAGTGGCATAGCTGTTATGATTTCACAGGGGAGTGGGGCTAAACACAGGAGCTCTGAACAAAAGCTTCTTAATCCTAAGCTGATTCATCTTCACAATAAACCATAAAAGGATAAATTCCAGGAAGGTTCAAATACTCCAAACTAAACATGAATCTAAGAAATAAGAGCAGCCAACAGGGGCATGGGGGAAACACGTAGTACAAGAAACCATCAGAGAAATCACATGCAGCAGAGCAGAAATATAAAAGAAAGTAAAGAGAACTAAACTGCAGGAAATAAAACAACCAAAGGCAAATTACCAAAATAAGGTCGGAAGTAGCAACAGAGACAATCAAGGAAGACGCAAAACAAATTACCAAACATAACAGTTGGAGTAATTTTACACTCAAAATTTTTGATCCTAAATACTTGGATTTGTTCTGTAGCATACCTGAAGATGTTCATCTCGCAACCTCCTCATCCTGTCTTCTGTGTCACACAGACTTCTTACATTAATTTCTTAATATAATACAACGAAATCAATCAAGAATCCATCATATTTATTACTATCTTACCTCCTCAGAGTTGCCACATCGAGGCGTGCGGTCTGAGTCCATCCCAGAGTCCATGTTGGAAACCGCTGAGCAGCTGATGGTGGAAGATCTCTACAACCGTGTCAGGGACATGATCGATGACCGCAGCCCCTACAACACACCCTGTGTGCTGGACATCCAGAGAGCCATGGTGCAGGACCGCCTAGAGGCTCCCATCAATCCCGTGGATGAGGTGTGGCCCAACATCTTCATTGCCGAAAAGTGAGTCGGTGCATTCTCGTTTTGTTTAAATTATTTTTCCACAAGTCATCATAGAGGATTATTCTTAGTTCCAGACCATAGGCACAGATATTTTAGAAGACAAATCTGTGCTAGAAGATGAACTTCAGTTCAACTTCAGATTTCAGTAAGGGTTCACAGAAAGTTCTGTTACATTTTTATGGATTTTGAATGGTTTTGCAAATTTTCTTGCTTTCATGGCAAGTACCCATCAGACGAAATGGCACAAGATTCAAAAATGTATAAAAATTCTCATAATTTCCTTTCTTTAATCTTATAGTGGATAGCTGGAAATGAATAGCTAGAGAAATCCTTCCAAATATGAGACAAATTCCACCTCATCATTCACTTGAAACAGACTTTCCTCTTCTAATTGATTTTATAAATCCCATTTTCTGATCTGTCTGCGATAAACAAGTAATCTGCACAAACAGTCCTAACTCGTCTACTTGACAGCTTGTTCCAGAGGTTTTGTGTAAATCAAGCTGTCTTTATTGGTGAATTTATCCAACCATTTTTTTTGGTCTATTAAAAATCCAAAAAGTGCTCAGATAAATGTTCCGTGTTAACTGAAACAACCTTGGTAGCTGATGAATATTGTGTGATGTGGTTGAAAGCTCCAGAACAGGGTGATAGATGGCTGATTCCAAAGTTTATTTCCCTGCTCTTCTCCAGAGTGTGATGTTCCTCAGGTTTCATTTTCTGCAGAGGCTTTTTAGTAAAGCTGTTTGCTTGAACGTTTGGATGGGTCATTTTACACACAGTAAGACAGATTCCCCCCCCCAGGTCTGTTGCAGTGAATAAGGCCCGTCTGAAGCGAATAGGCATCACACACATCCTGAACACAGCTCACGGTACAGGAGTCTACACCAACGAGTCATTTTACGCCGGCATGAACATTAAGTACATGGGCATTGAAGTAGACGACTTCCCTGATGCTGACATCTCGGTGCACTTTAGACCCACCGCCGAATTCTTGGATGATGCTCTGCTGACGCACAAAGGTAGGATTTGGTTCATCTCCTCTGAAATCTGTGTTTGCTGTTGTGGTGAAGAGTTCAGAGTACATCACTGAACACTAATCAACTCCGCTGGTAAGATTTATTGACAAATTAGAAGTAAATAATACACAGAGGAGAATTTGGTATGCATCTCTCCCTTCTATTATTTTTGTTTATTCACGCCTCTTGCCAAAAAACCACACTGAGTAAATCATGTTAAAAGGCTGACTGGTGATGTTAGCACAACTGGAAACCCACAGGGGTGATGCCTTTTCATAGTTGGAAAGTCTGTTTCTATTTTTTCATGAATGAGAAGAATAACAACAAAGAAAACAAGCAATCCATAGCAACATCCATACATAAAATTGTCTCCAGAGGAAAATAAGAGACCAAGCAGAACAAACAGAACTGAGAATAAAACAAAAACTGCATGGTTCACAAAACTGACCAGATTTGAATCATGACAAAATTCATTGACTAGAGAAATTAGAAATTAGATAAGAAATTAAATCCCCTTTATTTCTGGTGGTATTTGGTTGTGTGTGGATTCAAGTCAAAGGACATATTGTATTTCTGGGATTTACAAAGCCCTTGGAGAGGGGCAGTAACACACTGAAGTGACAGATGTCTGTTCCCAAATGTGGTAGTGGTTGTGAGGACCTTGGTAGCTACAACTCCTTCTGAAACAATGTGTGGTTGGGAGCAGAATTATGGTTGCTCAGCCTTAGAAGCTGGCATGGCAACTTGGGGGAAAACCTTTTATGAGATATTTGTTTCTTGTTCAATAGGGAACAATCTGTCTTATAAACAGCCCAATCTAACCCCCTTTCTGAGATGCATAGGTTAAAGATAAATCCAAACAGGCTCAGTGTTGGGGTACATAGCATAGGGTTTGAGGTCTTGCGCCAGCATGCTAGAAAGATCACTATCTCCTATATGTCGACTGTAGGCATGAATGAATAGTGGAAAAAATACAAAGTTTTGGAGTCCATCTATTATTTGTTAAACAAAAAGAACCAGAGTATGTTTAAAGAGTCTCATTTTTTTTTCACCAAGTTTAAGATGATCACTTATTGGTGATTTAAGACCACAAATAAGTGTTCATAAGATTTTTTTATCTCATAAATAAATCATTATCATTATAATGATTATATATTCATACTTATGAAAGTATTTTAGCAAGAATGTCATGTAGTACAATTACATTTATGATATAAACACCAATAAATCATCATAAGAGGTTTTATTTCTTTGCAAACAGACCTTTGCAGTTGGGTTAGCTTCAGCTCGAAAATTTACTTTAAAGGAACAAATCAACCATTTGGCAGAGTATATTTTTGGAAAATTATTTGACCCTTAAAAAAGTTGTTTGTTTTTTTTAAGCTATCATGTTTCTTAAATTTGTTCACTAAAGAATCTGACACTTATATAAAAGCCATATCAAAACAAATATATCTGACGTTGATATTTTCCTCACAGAGAGTCTACATTTCTTGCATTCTTTAGTCATTGCTAACTTCCTGTGAGGAAGCTACCTGAAAAACTCAGCGAATAACCTAGATTGACATCCACAGATCAAACAGAAACAGAAACTTTGGCAGTGGTTTTGTGTCTGTCTTCATCAATAGAGTGTTTATTTTGTGATCTCTGGTTCCCACGGACCTTTAATCATTCATTTATTTTATCATTTAGCTCACAGACATGATACACAATGCACTTATTTTACCAAGGTTTGCTAAAAGCACTTTTTCAATACTTGTCCTGGAGTGGAGGTCAACAGTGACGCATTAACAGATCCCAAACATCTGATCAGTGATCTTTTCAACATCCCAGTTTCTGAGAAGAATTTCTTGTGCCGACAGAGAACACAGAATATTCCTGGAAGGAAATGGCATAGTCACAGTGTTGTTGACTGTGCTTCTTACTTAACACAGCCTAAAATGTTGCTGGAAGACTATGGCAAGAGCATCTTAATAATATCTTGTCTTCACCCTGGAGACTGTGGAGCAAATTTGGACATTTTTATTAACTGATTAATGATTTTGTCTTTCTTATTGTCCTACCTACAGAGCAAGGAAATTAAATAATATTAGATATTAGATATATCAGATATTTTACCCCTTATTAACTTCTGCCAGGTTTCATGTTATGAAGACCATTGTAGTGATGAAGAAAGACCCCGAACAAATAATCTTCCATGTCAAGATATTTAAGAGTCATTTAATGTCAAAACAAGCAAAACATTTAAGAAAACATGATGCTGTTAATTAACAAACTGTTTTTTGTATTTATTTATAGCAGTTTACAAGCATAATGCTCAGATCAATTAAAACTAATAATAATTTTTAAAAAGCTTAAATATTTACATTTCTTTCTTAATTTTGTTAAACTGATTAAATTAATTATTTTTAATAGTTTTTCAATGGATTGACTGAGCACCACATAAGAGTACATCAGTATTTAGTCATGATATGAATGCTGTGCTATAGTTGCAGTTGTCAATATTGTAAACTGTTGGGGAGCACAAATGGTGTAGAGAGGGATGTTTTGCTTATTGTGAAAAAAGAAAATTAGCAGAATTGCAAACTTGCATAGCTGCCATATATTTAAAAAAAAAAATTCCCATCACAGCCCTGTGGGCTGTCTATCCTTCAGGCTTGGGTCCTCTACCAGAGGCATGGGGAGCTTGGGGGCCTTTCGCAGTATCTTAGCTATTCCTAGGACTGCGCTCTTCTGGACAGAGATCTCCAACGTTGTTCCTGGGATCTCCTGGAGCCACTCGCCTAGCTTGGGAGTCACTGCACCTAGTGCTCCGATTACCACTGGGACCACTGTTACCTTCACCCACCACATCTTCTTGAGCTCTTGAGCATCTTCCGAGTAAGATGGCCCTCCTCAGAGGGCAACATTGCAGAGTAAAGTTACTTTTTACTTTCTTCTTCCTTATTAGTCTCTTGCGAAAACTGCGAGAGCACAGTAATTTTGGACATGTTGACCCAAACCTGCTGGAATCCTACCCAGAGCTAACACGCTATGCTGACCTGATGCTAGGCTGGCCTGAGGCAGGGGACTCTCCTGAGAACAACAAGCCGAAGTGGAGGCATGGCAGATGGGGAATGGCTGACTGAAGGTTCTGGCGCATGATTAGCAAAGGAAGGCTAATACTGCTTGCAAACTTTCAGTCTCTGGAAAATAAAAAGGACGAACTCCAAGCTTGGATTTCCATTCAAAAAGAAATTCAGGAGTGCTCCATACTGTGTTTCTTTGAAACCTGGCTGGCGGAGAGGACACCCGATAAAGCAAACCAGAGGGCTACACGATTTTCAGAGCAGGCACTACGGACAGCGGCAAGATACATGGTGGAGGAACGGCCGCCCTCGTCGAGCAATCATTGTGTACTGACTGTAAGATCACTTCAAAATCCTACTCTGAAAATGTGGAATTTCTCACTCTAACGTTAAGGCCATTTTATTTGCCCAGAAAACTGCAGTGCATTATTGTGAGTGTCGTGTACATCCCCCCGTCCGCTAAGGAGGAGGCTGCACTGAAGGAGCTGCACGACATGATCAACAAGCATGAAAATAAACACCCAAACGCTGCTGTAATTGTTCTGGGAGACTTTAATCACTGTAATCTCCGGGAAAACATGCCTAAACTGCATCAGTTTGTAACCAAACTGGGGAAATAAAATACTGAATCACTGTTACAGCAACATCAGAAATACCTTCTCAGCTGAACCAAAACCTAATTTTGGAAAGTCTGATCACCTAGCAATCTGGCTAAAACCCATCTACAACAAAACCCAGTCACAGTTAGTACTATTAACACCTGGACTGATGGTACAAAAGCCAGCCTTTAGGGCTGCTTAGAGGCTACAGACTTGAGCATCTTCAAAGGAACAGCTAACGACATCCATGAATACACAGAGACTGTTAGCGACTACATAAACTAGTGTTTAACAGGACTGTGCGTAGCTTCCCCAACCAAAAACCCCGGTTTAATGGAGACATTAAACAGAAAATCAGGCAGAGGAGGGAGACCTTCAAGGCAGGAGATCAGGTGGAGTATAAGAGAGCCGCCCGCTATGAACTGCAGAAGTCCATCAGCGCAGCAAAGAGGGGCCACTCAGAAAAACTTGAAGGCTACTACCTGAACAACAACACACGCAGTATGTGGCAGGGAATTCAAGCTGTCACAAACTACAGGGGAACTACAACAACCACAGACCCCCGAGACACCACCCTACCAGACAGCCTCAACACCTTCTATGCCAGGTTTGACAGGCTGAACACACAGACTCCCTCAAAGGCCCCCAGTGACCCCACGGAGACCATCCTCCAGGTGACACACACACAGGTCCTGAAAGCTCTGAAAAGAAGTGAACCCCCACAAGGCTGTGGGACCCGATGAATTTCCTCCCAGAGTATTGAAGGCCTGTGGGGAACGGAGAGCAATCCGATTACTTTTTTCAAGTAACGAAGTTTACTATTGCAAAAATGGTAATTAGATTACCGTTACTTTCCCGTAGGAACGCTGCGTTACTGCGTTACTAAAACGAGAATTTTTGCGAGAATGTCTCATGACAATGACATAAGCGAGTGCGACGTTCGTGACAACAGCTGTGTGCAGATCAACAATGGATAATATATCGAGTGCGGGAGAGAATATGAGCGGGCAGCGTTTAAAGCGTGGAAGTACTGACCTTACTTTGAGTTTGATTCCATAAAACGTGACAAAAACATTAGTGTCTGTTGTGCGTGGGAAGAAAACGTGTTTTTACAGCGGAAAAAAACCCCTAAACTTCCAAGCAAGCACCGAGTGCGCTACGACGTAATGGGAAATTCACAGAGAAACTCGCGGATTCAACTGACTTCAACTGACCGCTGCGGCACACCTGCACCAGGGTAAACCTCCGCCTACCCCAGTCCTGCTTTACAGGTGAAAATAGAGCAACAGGACCGCTGAGTCTTTGATTTTATTTATTTTCTGCTGTGTTTCACTTGCATTTATTTAAAAGACTGAGTGTAAAACACCAAAAAACAATTTCGTTTATGTGCTGGAAAATAGGTTTAAATGTTAAACAAATTTCTTCCAGTCAGAGAATGTTGCATGTAATTAAATTTTTGCTTCATGCATAAAGTTAAAAGATTAAAACTAATAAAACAAGTTTTAAAAGGAGACTTTTTCATTTGATTACATTTTGTATGATGGATTATGCAGAAAAAGTTGAATTGGGCTGAAAGATCTATCGCTTTATCACCTATTCAGGTTGTAAATCATGTTTTTAAAAAGTAACTAAGTAATTAATTACTTTTGAAAATAAGTAATCAGTAAAGTAATGGGATTACTTTTTGGGGGAAGTAATCAGTAATTAGTTACTGATTACTTTTTTCAAGTAACTTGACCAACACTGGTGGGGAACAACTAGCTTGTGTGCACATGGATATCTTCAACCTGTCACTATCTCAGGCAGTAGTCCCACATATTTTTAAATCCTCCATCATTATACCAGTTCCCAAAAGACTGGACACATTCGCCCTCAATGAAATCAGGCCAGTGGCACTCACACCAGTCATTATGAAGTGTCTAGAAAAATTGGTTCTCACACACATCAACCACATGTTCCCTGACACTATAGACCCCCTCCAGTTTGCATCACCAATCAACAGTGTTGGGTAAGTTACTTTAAAATAGTAACTTAGTTACATTACTAGTTACTTCTCTCAAAAGTAACTCAGTTACTTCAAGTTACTCGTTACTTTCAAAGTAACTAGTTACTAGGGAAAGTAACTTTGGTTTTACTCAGAATTCTCTCGCTAATGTGTTGCTTCCATAACTTTGCCAGTCTTCTAGCTTGCTTACTTGCCACAAGTGCACTGTGCCACCTACCAATAGAAAGGAAAAGATAATGTGCATATTTCCACGAGAGAAATCCCACGCCTGGACCGTCATTGACTGCTGCCATGATTCTAGCCTACGTCACAGTGTCATGTGCGCCTTTTACATCCAACACAAAAACTGCAGTCGTGGTGCTTTGATTGTACTCAGAACTCAGAAATTCTTCCTTCTGAATAGGAAGATGTAGGTAACACCAGACTGCAGATGAGCTGCATACAGGGCTGGACTGGGACAGAAAATTGGCCTGGGCATTTTGACTAGAGACCGTCCATCCATCCATCTTCATCCGCTTTGTCCGGGGCCGGGTCGCGGGGGCAGCAGCCTAAGCAAAGAGGCCCAGACCTCCCTCTCCCCAGCCACCTCCTCCAGCTTATCCGGGGGAATACCAAGGCGTTCCCAGGCCAGCCGAGAGATATAATCTCTCCAGCGTGTCCTGGGTCTGCCCCGGGGCCTCCTCCCGGTGGGACATGCCTGGAACACCTCACCCAAGAGGGGGGCATCCTTGTCAGATGCCCGAACCACCTCAGCTGGCTCCTTTCGATGTGGAGCAGCAGCTGCTCTACTCTGAGCCCCTCCCGGATGGCCGAACTTCTCACCCTATCTCTAAGGGAGAGGCCAGCCACCCTTCGGAGGAAGCTAATTTCTGCCGCTTGTATCCGCGATCTCGTTCTTTCGGTCACTACCCACAGCTCGTGGCCATAGGTGAGGGTAGGGACGTAGATCGACCGGTAAATTGAGAGCTTCGCTTTTACACTCAGCTCCCTCTTCACCACGACGGACCGGTGCAGCGTCCGCATTACTGCAGCTGCAGCCCCAATCCGTCTGTCGATCTCCGGCTCCCTTCTCCCATCACTCGCGAACAAGACCCCGAGATACTTGAACTCCTCCACTTGGGGCAGGAGCTCATCCCCGACCCGGAGTGGGCACTCCACCCTTTTCCGGCTGAGAACCATGGCCTCAGATTTGGAGGTGCTGATCCTCATTCCCGCTGCTTCACACTCGGCTGTGAACCATTCCAGTGCGAGCTGGAGGCCCTCACCCGATGAAGCCAACAGAACCACATCATCTGCAAAAATCAGAGATGAGATTCTGAGGCCACCAAAGCAAAAGCCCTCCGCCACTTGGCTGCGCCTAGAAATCCTGTCCATAAAAATTATGAACAGAACCGGAGACAAAGGGCAGCCCTGGCGGAGCCCATCACCCACCAGGAACGAGTCCGACTTATTGCCGGCAATGCGAACCAAGCTCTTGCAACGGTTGTATAGGGATCGAATGGCCCGTAGCAATGGGCCAGACACCCCATATTCCCGCAACACCTCCCACAGGACACCCCGAGGGACATGGTCGAATGCCTTCTCCAAGTCCACAAAACACATGTAGACTGGTTGGGCAAACTCCCATGCACCCTCAAGTATCCTGGAGAGGATAAAGAGCTGGTCCAGTGTTCCGCGACCAGGACGAAAACCGCATTGTTCCTCCTGTATCCGAGGTTCGACTAACGGACGAACTCTCCTTTCCAGCACCCTGGCATAGACTTTCCCAGGGAGGCTGAGGAGTGTGATCCCCCTGTAGTTGGAACACACCCTCCGGTCCCCTTTCTTAAAGATGGGGACCACCACCCCGGTCTGCCAGTCCACAGGTACTGCCCCTGATCTCCACGCAACATTGCAGAGGCGTGTCAACCAGGACAGCCCTACAACGTCCAGAGCCTTCAGGAACTCGGGGCGGACCTCATCAACACCAGGGGCTCTGCCACCAAGGAGTTGTTTAACTGCCTCAGTGACCTCGCCCCCGGAAATTGGCGGGTCATTCCCCTCATCCCCAGACTATGCTTCCTCCTCGGAAGACGTGTCAGTGGGATTAAGGAGGTCCTCGAAGTATTCCTTCCACCGCCTGACAATTTTCTCAGTCGACGTCAGCAGCGCTCCGCCAGCACTATACACAGTGCAGGTAGAGCACCGCTTTCCCCTCCTGAGACGTCTGACGGTTTGCCAGAATCTCTTCGAGGCAGTCCGAAAGTCTTTTTCCATGGCCTCTCCGAACTCCTCCCACACCCGAGTTTTTGCTTCAGCCACTGCCCGAGCCGCATTCCGCTTGGCCTGTCGATACCTGTTGGCTGCCTCCGGAGTCCCACAGGCTAACCAAGCCCGATAGGACTCCTTCTTCAGCCTGGTGGCTCCCTTCACCTCTGGTGTCCACCATTTGGTTCGGGGATTACCACCACGGCAGGCACCAACCACCTTGCGGCCGCAGCTCAATGCAGCAGCTTCGGCAATGGAGACGCTGAACATGGTCCATTCGGACTCAATGTCCCCAGTCTCCCTCGGAATGCTGTTGAAGCTCTGCCGGAGGTGTGCGTTGAAGATCTCGCGGACTGGGGCCTCTGCTAGACGTTCCCAGCACACCCTCACTACGCGTTTAGGTGCACCAGGTCTGTCCAGCGTCTTCCCCCGCCACCTGATCCAACTCACCACCAGGTGGTGATCAGTTGACAGCTCAGCCCCTCTCTTTACCCGAGTGTCCAGAACATATGGTCGCAGATCTGCTGATACGATTACAAAATCGATCATCGACCTACGGCCTAGAGCGTCCTGGTGCCACGTGCACTTATGGACACTCTTATGTTCGAACAGGGTGTTCGTTATGGCCAAACTGTGATTAGCACAGAAGTCCAATAACAGAGCACCGCTCGGGTTCAGATCAGGGAGGCCGTTCCTCCCAATCACGCCCCTCCAGGTCTCGCTGTCGTTACCCACGTGAGCATTGAAGTCTCCCAGCAGGACAACAGAGTCTCCAGGTGGAGCACCCTCCAGCACCCCCCCCCCCCCCCCCCCCCCCCAGGGACTCTAAGAAGGCTGGGTACTCTGAACTGCCACTCGGCGCATAAGCGCGGATGACAGTCAGGACCCGTTCCCCGACCCTAAGGCGCAGGGAACAAACCCTCTCGTCCACCGGGAAAAACCCCAACGTACCGGCAGCAAGCCGAGGGGATATTAGGATACCCACCCCAGCCCGCCGCCTCTCACCAGGGGCAACTCCAGACTGAGACAGAGTCCAGCCCCTCTCCAGGAGACTGGTTCCAGAGCCCAAGCCATGCGTAGAGGTGAGCCCGACTATATCTAGCCGGTACCTCTCAACCTCACGCACTAACTCAGGCTCCTTCCCCACCAGAGAGGTGACATTCCATGTCCCTATTGCCAGTCTTGGCAGCCGGG
This sequence comes from Diplotaxodon limnothrissa, assembly GCF_057381915.1. Taxonomy (NCBI): domain Eukaryota; kingdom Metazoa; phylum Chordata; class Actinopteri; order Cichliformes; family Cichlidae; genus Diplotaxodon; species Diplotaxodon limnothrissa. The sequence continues at coordinate 22,380,107 of NC_140617.1, read as the reverse complement.
GGTCAGTCCTCCAGGGCCTCCGCTCCTGGCCGCCACCCGGCACACAACTACTACACACAACTAGAGACCGGCCCACCATTATAGCAAAAATCATAAAGCCTTTGAATGAAAACAAACACTGTTGTGACAGTGATGTACACTGTTCTGATGGTATATATGCATCAATCTATCAATTGTTTGTTGTAAGATTCAGATAATTATTTTTTAAAAGCTAGACATTTTAAATGAGAATAAGAAAGAAAAGTATTTCTTTGTGCCCCCCTTTCCCCGTTAATGCCCTACCTGGCCCCCCTGGCAACACTTTGCTAGATCCGCACCTGCACAGTTACCAGCTGTCAGCTACATAAAAAAGGATCCTGGGGTTATTTGTCTCTCAGAAACAGTTCATAACTTCCCTTCAACTCGTTCATGTTAACTAAAAGGTAAACCTGTTTCTCCATCACAGCTCTGATGATCCAGTAAGGACATCTCCTGGTTTCATCTTCATGTTTCTCTCTCACCAGATAACCAAACCATATCATGACCAGCAGCTTTTACAGCTGTGGCTCCAGCAAACATCAGCTGATACTAGAAATTAATATTAAATAAATTCTAACAACAGCTGATCAAGCTTAAACGTGCTGCTGTTGTTTAGCGCGACATCCGCTGGTTTCCTCTTTCGGCGCAAAGTGGGCGATAAACAAACAAGAGAGCCGATCAGCTGATCACTGATCAGTTTTCATGATTGAAGCAGAAACGGGAGAGGGAGGGGGGAGAGGATGAGAGAAGAAGAGGCAGCTGTGCAGCGTAAACACAGAATAACTCCAGCTTTGTGCCTTTTTCATTGTAGCTGAATTACGGGACAAACTGTTCCTTTTCACCTCAATAAGAAACGCGTAATATTTTCTCTGAATACCAGACGGGAGGGTTGGCAACTCTAATAACTTATGAACAAAATAAAGTTCAACATCATTAACTTCATAGCACCCACCCAGCTGTATAGAAACCCCGTCATGCTAGCTAGCACGCAGTACGGAAAAAGTCAGAATAACGAAAATAAACTCCACCTAAACTTGGTTTATATCTGACCCAGAGAGACTGCAGGTCATAACTTCTTACCTGAAGTTCAGTTCACACTTGGACCGGCAGCCGCCTCGGGTCTCTTTTCGTTCTGCGTCCCCTTTCCTTCATCCACCTGCTGGCCTCCACCACTTGCTAATGTTACTGAATCTGTGGAAGCTCCGCGATAGCCACCACGCGAAGTAACGAGTAACGACTAGAGATGGCACGATACCACTTTTTTATGTCCGATACCGATACCGATATCATAAATTTGGATATCTGCCGATACCGATATGAATCCGATATAGTGTTTTTTAATCAACAAAACTGTTTTTTAAAATATCTTGCTGCATTTTGCAAGTCTGCAAGTTCATACTCAAGTTTAAAACAACAACTACACTAAAGCTATTCTGTTATACCTGTATACAAAAAAAATATTTCATAGTTCAGCAATACTGATCAATCTAATAAACTTAAACCTACACCATCCTCACTATTCTGGTATTTTAAAGAGTACTTAGCGTAAATATTAAGCAACCTAACTAATAGGGTTCCAACTCCCAGCAACAACAAAAATAAATAAATAAAAAATAGGGAACCACCCCTCACGCTCCACCTCATGATGCTTAATCGACGTAATCAACCTTAATTTGATGAAGTGTGAAAAAAATGCACAGAAATCAATTATTTTTCAAGAAATATTAAATAGATTCAACATCTTTCTTCAACAAAATTGCAGACTGCACAGATGGTACCTTCCCAAAGTAAAAAGTACTATAGCTTACTAGGGTATATATATTAGACTTAATAGTCACTATATACAGTAATTGACTTCTATTCATTTTACATCAAATTAAAACTTTGGGTGTCAGATAATTATTTATTAAAAGCTCGACATTTTAAATGAGAATAAGAAAGAAAAGTATGTCTTTGTGCCCCCTTTTCCCTGTTAATGCCCTATCGGCCCCCCTGGCTAAACTTTGCTAGATCCGCCCCTGCACAGTTACCAGCGTCAGCTACGTAGAAAAAGATCCTCGAGTAGAAAGTAATATTAAATAAATTCTAACAACAGCTTATCAAGCTTAAACGTGCTGCTGTTGTTCAGCCGCTGGTTTCCTCTTTCTGGTGCAAAGTGGGCCAAAAGCAAACTAGAGACACGGACTCGCGACAGAAAAGCCGATCAGCTGATCGTTAAGCAGTTTCATGATTGAAGTAGCAGCAGGAGAGGCAGTCGCTTGTTAAGCTTAACGCAGGAATGCTTTACAAACATTCAGAGATGGACTTACACACTTGCTTTACTTCTCTCGGGGATAACTTTGTCGGAGATGAAATGCCAGGTTGCTAGCGAAGCTCCAAATGCTATCCAGACCACCGACAGGTCCCGCATGCCACAGCCGCTCTATCACGTGATGCATACTGCTCCGACGTGCTAGCGTTCTGAGGCGAGTTACGGCGTGTTGCAAGTTTTGTGAGGTGCTTTCGTGATATTTAATGGATCGGATTACATTTTTTATTTTTCTCCGATATCCGATCCAGTAATTTAGGTCAGTATCGGACCGATACGATACGTAATATCGGATCGGTCCATCTCTAGTAACGACCCTATCTAAATCCCAGTAACGACTAACGCGTTCCTGATTTTGGCATAATAACTAGTTACCGTGCTCGTTACCACAATAATAACGTAGTTACTGTAACGCGTTAGTCCCAACACTGCCAATCAATCAGTGGATGATGCAACAGCAATAGCCCTGCAACACACACTGCAACACCTGGAAAGCAACAGAACACATGTCAGGATGCTCTTCCTGGACTACAGCTCTGCATTCAACACCATCCCCCCAGGCAAGCTGACAGACGCAGACAGACCTTGGCATCCCGACTCTGACCCGTAACCGGATTCTGGACGTTTTGACAGACAGACCACAAGTGGTGAGCATAGGAGGTGCTCACAGTCAGCACAGGATCTCCACAGGGCTGCTGTCTCAGCCCCAAGCTCTTCACCCTGTACACCTATGACTATGTCTCCACCAAGGAAAACTCCATCGTCATCAAATACGCTGACGACACCACCATCATGGGGCTCATCAAGGAGTGGGTACACGACTCTGGTAGACAGTGTTCATTCCTACAGAGAGGAAAATGACCTCATCCTCAACCCTGCCAAAAAAAGAGAGAATTATTAGGGACACACACCGTCCAGCTCACCCTCTGCACAGACACAAAAATTGTTACGTACAATCTGAGACACAACAAAGCAGACAGCATCATCACAGAACAAGGTTTTTCAACTGCTTCTTTCCCGCAATTGTCAGACTGATAGCTAACAAAAAACAACTGAACACTTAAAATAACACAGCACTACTTTACCTCATTTTGAATGTACAAAAATCACTTATTAATGTGCAATACTTACTGAGATCTGTGAAATGTGCAATATTATGTGTACAATACTATTACACTGTTTATATATAATATACTATTAATATACTTCTTCTGTTTGTCTACCACCACTATGTCCAGTTGGTTAGCCACCACCATTTTGTCCATCTGTATCTCAAAGTCCCACAGGATCTTAGCTTGGTCATTCTCCACCGTCCTTGGGGGCATCACCCATTTTGAACAGGACTTCCAGGCCGTATTTGGCCTGGAAGTCCTGGCTATGTCTGGCATAGTATACAGAAACATCAAATACAGGCCAGGACTTCCAGGCCAAATACGGCCTGGAAGTCCTGGCTATGTCTGGCATAGTATACAGAAACATCAAATACAGGCCAGGACTTCCAGGCCAAATACGGCCTGGAAGTCCTGGCCTGTATTTGATGTTTCTGTATACTATGCCAGACACTTGCTTATGGAGTTCCATATGTGCCCTGCTTGCTAGCATCTTGCACCCTGCTGTTATGTGCTGGGTTGTGCTGGATTTATATCTTGATGTCAGTGGCTTCTATCTCCTCCTTTGGCCAACTTATTATCCCATCCAGGTACCTGATCAGGTACCTGGATGGGATGGCATAGATATTGATCTTGTTCTTACAGTTCACCTGACTCCTCAGGACTTGCCAACACTCTGCAGGTACTTGGTGGTTCCAGCTTTCCCAGTGGCCTCTTCATGATTCCCATTTGCCTGTAGGATCCCCAGGTACTTGTACCTCTCCTCTATGCCTGCAATGTTGCCTTCTGGTAGTTGGATCCCCTCAGTTCTGACTACCTTCCCTCTCTTTGTTATCATCCGACTACATTTCTGCAGTCCGAACAATATTCTGATGTCATTGCTGTATAGCCTGGTAGTGTGGATCAGTGAATCGATGTCTCATTCACTCTTGGCATAAAGCTTGATGTCATCCATGTACAGGAGGTGGCTGACAACTGCTCCATTCAGAAGTCGGTATCCATAGCCAGTCTTGTTGATGATCTTACTGTGGGGGTTCAGGCCTATGCAGAAGAGCAATGGGGACAGAGCACCTCCTTGGTAGATCTCACACTTGATGGTGACCTGTGCTATGGGCTTGAAGATTGCCTCTAGTGTTATCCGCCACATCCTCATTGAATTCCTGATGAAGGCTCTTAGGGTCCTGTTGATCTTGTATAGGTCAGGCCTTGGCCAGTTCTAGACAGGCATATATGAGGGGCCAGACAGAAATATAAAGGGGGCACATGGTGGCAATGGAGGCGGGAAAGGTGTGGGGGTTGGGTGGGGTGCTCTGGATTAGGGCTGCCACAAACTATTATTTTCATAGTCGACTAGTCACCGATTATTTTTGCAATTAGTCGACTAATCAGATCATGCATCCATTTGACGTAAAACGTACATTTTATTGCACCTGCATGCATCGACTCTTATGTACCTATCATTAGCTTACAGCTTGAAGTGTTTAAGGTATGTGGTAACTAAAAATAAAGACAAAATGATAGTCTATTAAACCTTTAATGAAATTTGCAGATTGAATTTCCTTGCTATCGAAAATATAACAGGACACTGGAGTAAACAATAACATTTTTAAGTTATCTAAGTGATTTATATATCATGTTTAACCTGAGTAGCGAAAGACCGCAGGGGGTTAGAAAACGATGTGCCCGGAGTTCGCTGTTCTCGCCAGCTCTAATGAGCCTTGAACCTCCAGCTAGCTATTGAGCTGGTGGGTAACAGACGTCTCCGAAAACGTCAGAGCACTTTTGCAAATATGTGATGTCTTGATAAATCGAGGAGATATTTGAAGTTTACACAGCTACATTCTCGCCTGAAAATATCTTAAAAGTTTATTTTGTGACCCAGAAAGAGTAATATTAAAACCAAGTAGCTACCACCATTGCTGAAAACTGGAAGCCAAACAGGCAAAAGTACATTCTTCGCAGCTACGCTTCATCTCAGAGGCAGGTTAATAAGTTGGACTGAACTTAACCACAATACTTTGACATGGGTTCTTTATAAACTTGAGTCCAACTTGAAGGCGGTGGCAAGATGCATCAAATTGATGTATAGCTGGGTGTAGGGTGGGGTGTGAGTTCTCTGCCGAGTCCTGTGTGAGCCTGCACAAACAGCGCACGGAGGTAAAGAGCAAACGAGATGTGAAACCTATCATCTCATTTGTGCCTTTTCCAGCGGATTTTTCAGCTACTGTAGTAAATCTTGTCCATATTCAGTTTGTGGGTAATCTATTATTTTCTTTCTCAACTTCTAAAAATTTGACTTAAGGGGGCAGGACGTTTGTTTAAGGGGGCATTGCCCCCTCTTGCCCCAGCATATAGCCGGCCCCGGGTCAGGCATTCCAGGATCCAGGTGTGAGGCATTGAGTCATAGGCCTTCTTGTAATCAATCCAGGCAGTGCACAGGTTGGTCAGCTTAGTCTTGCAGTCTCAGCTGACTGCTCGGCCTACCAGTAGCTGTTGTTTTGCACCTTTGGTATTCTTGCCAATCCCTTTCTGTGCCCCGCTCATGTATTGACCCATGTGCTTGTTCATCTTAGCTGCTATGATGCCTAACAGGAGCTTCCATGTGGTACTGAGGCAGGTTATAGGCCAGTCGTGGGATGGGGCCGGTCCCATCTGGGGGTCCTTGAGGATCAGGACCATCCGGCCTTCAGTTAGCCATCCAGGTGTCTCTTGTCAATGATCAGCTGGTTCATTTGTGCTGCCAGAAGCTCATGGAGTGCAGTCAGCTTCTTTAGCCAGTAGGTGTGAACCATGTCGGGGCCTGGTGCTGTCCAACTCTTCATACTGGACACCCTTTCTTGTATGTCTGCCACTGTGATGGTTACTGGTCCCTTTTCAGGGAGGTTGCTGTGGTCTGCTCTCAGATCCACTAACCACTGAGCATTGCTGTTATGGGTTGCATCCATCTCCCATATGCTCTTCCAGTATTGTTTCATTTCCGATGTGAAAGACTGTTAAAGACATATAGAAAATGATTGCTTTTTAAGTTGTTACTGCTAAAAAACAAAACTGTGAACATTGAAATAGTTTAATATGTAAAGTGTTGTTGTTTAAATTAGGTTGTATTTACCTCATTTTAAGATTTTGTAAGGACAAGACATTTTTTAATTATGTCTCAATCAGTAAAACCTTACTTTACAGAGAGGGTACTCCAGAACGTGATATCACCATGGGTAAAACCACTCAAAATCAAATAAAAGTTCATATTTAAAGTATTTATAATCAATAAATTTATAATAGGAAGGGTTGAAGAAAATTTGCTTTTTACATTCTTATATCCATCTACTTACTGGTGAGCCTATAGCCCTGATTGTCATTGCTCTGTATGTCCACTTTATAATAAATGTCTTATTCATTTCTTGACCTGAAGGCATCCTCTTCATCTGACATTAGAAATGGAAGTTGGGAAACCTTGAGACTTTTTTTTTTTGTCTGTTTTCATCAATGCTGCATTTTCTGGTCTCTGGTTCCCACAGACTTTTAACTATTCATTTATTCTCTTATTTAGCTCACAGTCATGATCCACAATGCACTTATTTTTCCAGATTTATAATACATATCTCCAGGTGAAGGTCAACAGTGATACAATGAAATATTCCAAACAACTGATCTGTAATTTCTCATCGTCACAGCTTCTGAGAACATGCGTGTTCCTGGAAGAGGCTGACACAGTCACTGTGCTGTTGATTGTGTTTCTTAATTAACATGCCCTAAAATATTGCCTGAAAACTTCATAAACAACAGCTTAATAATACAGTTACACCAAAAATTTGATGGACAAAGAAACAGTTTTTGTAGTTTGGCCTCCGTATGCAACATTTTAAACCACTCGGTAAGATATGATTAAAGTGCCTCTACCAATTTTACTTCAAGATGTATTGTGTTAACTGTTATGGATATATATTTTTCAGAGGGTTAACAGTTCTTGTAAAAACTAAAAGTCAGTGATTTCCTGAAGTCTCAAATCCATTGAAATCACCAAATGTTGCATTTCCTTCATTGAGATGCTCTACCAGGCCTTTACTGCAGCAACCTTCAGCTTCTGCTTGTTTGTGGGTCTCTCTGCATCACGTTTTAGCTATAATAACTGAAAAGCTGCCCTACTGGGTTGCAATCAGGTGACTGATGTGGTCATCTGAGAAACTCTTAGGTTTTATTTTTATTATGCCTCGGGGGTGGACAGCAGTCACATCGTCAGTAGACACTAGACGCCTGTTTCCACTGGCAGCCATACTTGCCCATTCCATAACACTGCCTCTACCAAATCATGTGGTATCCCTTAGATCATGAGTTGTCTTCTTCTCTATCCCACTCTCTTCCCATCATTCTGGTACATTATCCTTGGTTTCAACTGTTTCTCCTCTTCTCTGGTCTAATCTGTCTCTCCTTTTCTTGAGTGTAACCATTAGTTGTACATTGTTGTTAAGTCTCTGTATTTACATTCATGAAGCTGTCACCTGATCATAGACTTTAAAAGTGATATATCCACCTCCCCAAGAGTGTTCTTAAAATGATTAAATCGTGTGAACTTGTTTTTCTTAACCATGGAAATAATACTATCGTTATGATTTTTACTCATCTTCCTTCAGGCCTTTTGATGTTGCTGAACTAGTCATTATAGTCACTGCTTTTAAAAATGTATCTGACTGTTAATTTGGCTGCTCCTAACATTTTTTGTTATTTCTCTAAGATTTCATCAGGTTTATTCAACCTGATGATGACCTGTTTGATATGCAATGACCTTCATCTGGGCCTTATATTTAAAATTATGGAGAAAAGCAATAAAATAAAAAATTCAACTCTGAATTAACTTCAGATATCATGTCTACTCTATTTGTCATTAAGTAAAGGGACAGTCCTAACCTGGCCATGAAAGTGGATGTCAGCCTGTTATGAGCCTGAAAATGGGTGTATAAACATGTGTGTAATTCCTAATGGATCTGTGGAACATTTTACCACTGGAACATAACATCCTGTATATTTTCTATGCATTAAATCATAAACACTTACATGAACATTAAGAATAGAATATTCACTTAAATGTTTTAAATGTTAAATGTTTTTCACGCTGATAAATATGAATCTATATATATTGCAACACCTTAAACTATTTACCAGACTAAGTAAGCCGCTCATAAATGTATAATATCAATGTATTTGTTTTATTTATAGTATCTGCTATATTTGCACTTGTCAGTTAATATTGTAGAAATCGTCACTGTGGTAGCACAGATACCACAGAGTGGGGTTTGCATATTGCTTATTGTGTTTAAAAAGGCCTTTAAAGCAAGTTTTAACATGTCTTAGGATATAGAATAAGATATGAAGCAATTAATACAGCCAGAAGCTGCATTATCAACAATAGAATCCCTCCCACTCAAACTTCTGTTTACAGCATTTATAATCAATGGTTTTAAAATAATAGGTGTTGAAGAAAGGAAACTCTTTACTTTACAGTGATTTTCAGTTAAGCTGCGTGGCTGTGACACACTTATAACCTTGAATTTGTCCACAGCATGCTGCTGGTTCTAAAAGAAAAAGCTCTTAAAAGCCTTTCCTTCCTGACCTGTTTATCTAAAACCAGCAGGCAGTCACACACAAATATATACTGGTGAATACAGTGGATCATTTAGGTAAATAAATAGATAGACATTTCCTCTAAAGAGTGTGAAGACAAAGACTAAAGATTGGTCATAAATAAAAGAAAATATTGGTCATATATATTGGTCATAAAAAAATCTTTTTTCTTCATAAACATTATAGAAAGGGATTCAGCACACTTAAGTTGAAACATATAAAACCTAAAATGTAATAAGTTATTGCTTTGTCAACGGTTTTGCTGCCCTCATCTGATCATAGGCCATTATTGCAAGTTTAACTAGATTAACTACATTAATCTATTGCAGACATCAAAACTGATGTATACTGTGGACTATTTCATGTAGAATTTGTACATACATAACATACTTCATTTACTTTGGGTGTAGCTGAGTAATGGTATTTGCCTCAACTCTTCATTATTGGTAATCATTGTTCCCTTTACTTGCAGGAAAGGTTCTTGTTGTTTCTATGATGGGCATCAGTCGTTCTGCTATCCTGGTGGCTTGCTACCTGATGATCTTCCAGAACATGACCATCATGGAGGCTCTGACCTCAATCAGGAAAAAACGTGCCATCAACCCCAACGAAGGCTTCCTGAAGCAGCTGAGAGAGTTCAATGAGACCCTCATGGAGGAGCGAGATGATGACGACGAAACACTAAGCCAGTGCTCTGTGATTGATGCTCGAGCGCGTGCTCGCATCTTTGGGGAAGAGGATGATGAGGATACGGACACAGAGGAAGAGCAGAGTATGATTGAGGTGAAAGCGAACTCCATTATGATGGAGGAGGAGGAGGATGGAGAAAGTGTGATGAGCAGCGTTGCCTCCTCTGCAGCTGCTGCAGCACTTAAAAGTGGTTTGACTGGAGCACAGAATGGGTTCAACAACCAGGTATCCAATGGTGTCCCAAATAAGTTTGTTCTATCTGAACAAGGGGGCAAGGAAGATGGGGATGATGATGATGATGGTCTGGACAGCATGATTCAGGAGTGGCAGAGGAGGAATGAAAAATACCAGAATGATGAGTGGTGGGAGGCACAGCTGAACACTGATGGGGAAGATGAGCAGTCTCTTCCGGGGGTTTTTACAAAGAAGACAAAAGAAGTTGGAGACACTGATGTGGAGAGCGTAACCAGTGAGGACATACGAGCTGTGAAAGAGCGGCTGAAACGTCGCAACAGACGCCCACCCTCTGACACAATGTCCACCTCCAGCTGCATGAGTTACTCTGATCTTTGGAAGCAGCGGCTTAAGGAGATCGAAGAGCAAGCAGCTGCTCGGTACCGCAAGAAAGAAGATGATGAAGGCAGTGAGAGCACTGCCACTGAAGACGAAGGAGTAAAGAAGACGATTGATGATGAAGTAGATAGCATCCTCTCTGACACCAGCTCCATGTTTAACTTCTGTCAGAAGAATAAGGAGAAGATGTCACCATTGGAACGTTGGCGAATCAAGAGAATCCAGTTTGGGTGGAACAAGAAAGATCGTGAGGATGGAGAGAAAAGTTCTGTTGGTGATGGTGAGGAAGAAGCCAGGACACCATCTCTGCAAGACGTCAATCTGACAGCGTATCAGGCATGGAAGCTGAGGCAGCAGAAGCGTCTCGGGGAAGAGAACACAGATGAGATTCTGGAGCTGAGCAGAGGCGAGGACTTAGCAACAATCAGAAGAAGACAACGACGTGAAGAGCTTCTGGAGCGTTCAAAGAAAACTTTAGAAGAAAGCCAGTCCGTATGTGGCTGGGAAACAGAAAGTTGCGTTAGTGGTGGTACGATACCTCTATCTGCCTTCTGGGCTGGAGCTGGTGTTACAGGGCCGCCAAGTGTTGCCAATGATGACAATATGTCCATGCTCAGTGGTAGATCTTCCATAATTTCTTCAGTTTCCCAGGCTCGCAGCACAAGATCCTCACAGTTTGGAATCCCAGCAAATCCTGTGCCACCAGTACCGCCGATCCTCCCAGTTCCAACTGTGCAGGGCCCTGGAGGTGAACCAATGGTCAATCTGGCTAGCATCCAAAACTGGATTGCTAATGTTGTTTCAGAAACAATCAAACAGAAGCAGAGTGAAATGAGCCTTCCTCCTCCATCACGTGCCGGGTCTGAATTGAGCTTTGGTGCTCCATCAAACGTGATTTCAAGGCGCAGTGTCGATGATGACAAAGCATCCTTGCTGAGTGGTGCTTCCTACTCCAGCTCTCTGTCACAAGATCGAGGCAGGGCAGCATCAGTCCTCTCCAGTGGCGGTTCAAGCAGCATCTCCGGTCTCAGTGGTAGAGGCTCAGCATTAGGCTCTAACCTTGGCTCCACCCTAGGCTCAAAGAAAAACAAGATCACCACTACCAGTGTTCCTCTCTTCAGCCTCTTCCAGGACCAAGTTAACCTGGATAAACTGGATGCCATGGACAAGGAGATCAAGTCAGAGATGAGGGACAAGATGTCTACCTATGAAAAGAAGAAGATCCTGGAAGACAACAAACGCAGTACTCTGTTTAAGAAAAAGAAGCCAAAGGAGGATGAAGATGAGGAGGAGGAAAGGAAGAAGAAAGAGGAGGAGTTTCTTGAGGAGACAAAGAAAAAGGAGAAACCAAAGAGGACTTACGGTCTATCGGGGTGCCTGAATCTTAACCCAGCGCTGGAGAAAGATAAAAACACCAACATTGATGACTGGCTGAAAAGTGTCAGGCCTCCCCCGAGAAAACCAGCTTCAGGAACTGAAGCTGGTCCATCAGAGGACCCCTATGATGATCTTGATGCCTCAGCTTCTGAATTTGACTTCTCAAGCAGAAGAGCCTCTTATGCTGCTGACGAAGATGATGATGAGGAAACGTATGGCATTACTTCCAGATACCGAGCCAGGTTACACGAAGATCTATCAAGTGAAGACACAGAATATTCCTGCAATGGCTTCACACAATCCCACAGCTACAGCCAACCGGGAAGACCGTACGGCGCTGTTCATCATTCACGATACGAAAGCAATGAGACAGAAGGGAGAAGGACTAGGAGACAGGAAGCCACAGAAGAGGAGGAGGATGACATCTCCACCTTCATTGCCCAAACCAGGCAGAGGATTAGGGCTCGAGCTGCCGCGGAGGCTGAAGACGACGAGGTTCTCGCTGCTTGGAGAGCTCAGCAGGAGGCAAAGCGAGAGAAGCAAAACTTAGAAAATACTACTGATGCAGACAGGTTTTAGAAAATGTAAAAGAGCCAATTCTGTGCTGCTGCTGCTGCTGCTGCTAGCTCACACAAAGCTCTTTTTGTTTGGTCGAGGAGTGAAAACAAAGGATGTACAAATTGCAATAATTCTAATGCACAAAAAACACTAGCATTCACATCCATAGAAAAATATGCACCTTGACCTTTTCATATTACATCAGCACTGCAAAGAAATTAAGGATTTGAGCCTGTTTTACTATTAAAATGGAAGAAATACACAATACAGTTCTCAGTTAAGGTTCTGCTTGTACCACAATTGAATGTAAAACACAATGAATGCAAATTTTCATAGAAAAGATGATGTGAAACTTCTAAAAAAAAAAAAAATAGGAAAAGTCCCTCGAATTTGTACTCTTGCACAATTTTACTATTGTAATAAATTTTCTGATGAATGATGATTTGGGCTTTTTATTTGGTTTAATGGCTCCTAATAAAGCTGCATCATAAAGGTTGTTTTCATCTTTTGTGATGAAAAAAAATTGAAAACCTCCATAACTTACAACAAAAAAACAAAAAATTAAATGGTAAAAATAAACAGAAACACAAACAAGTTGTATTTATAAAATATTTGTGCAGGTGACAAAGCAATCACTATTACTAGAATGTTTTTTGGAATGAATATAATTGTCACTTGCAGGAAGTGGGACTGATGGCTTTTTATGCAGACAAAAATATGTTTTTTTACTTAATAATTTGATGTTTTGATGTTAATAACTTGTTTTGTTGCTTAACAAAAGCCACAATATGCTTCACAAAAACAGCAGCTCATTTCAAAAACTTAAGCAAGGTTTAAAGTGTGAAAAAGGACATAGTGAGGGGGGAATGAAGAGCTAAAACTAGTCATTCACCCACTAAGGTTTAGACAGTTAGGCATGTAACACACACACACCATGCAAACAGTTAAAATACAGGAAGGGGATTGGAGATGGGTGTAACACTGTTTCATTTTTGTAAACACACAGCATGTGGTCATGAGCATGGCATTTCTCGTGTTATACTGCCACATCTTGGACACTAAATGCAATTGCTTTTGAGATTTATACAATTTTTAAATTATGCAAAATGTGAAGATAACATCATTTACAAAATACCATAATATTTCTTTAACTGTAGTGGTATAGATGTGGTTTCAGTGAGATAACAACTATGTGCTGTGTAGTGGATGGGAAATATGGAAATAATTCCACTACATGTGAAACTGTAACATACTTTAAAGCTTATAATGCTTTACATAGCACAGTGGGATAAACCGCAGCAGGAGTGCTGATCTTCAAGCTCTTATATGTACATTTAAAGTCAGATAAAAGGCTCAGCCAAGGAGTCTGTACTGCTGTATAATTACAGGATTTTGGTTTTATGCTCTGGTTTTAGAACCTTTGCTTTTACTGCACATTTCAAAATTATTTATTATCATAATGTTATAGAACACACCTGGGATCATTTTTATACCCTGGCATGTTTAATAATTTGTGGAGTTTTTCTACTTTATTTTTATATAAATTTTAAACATGAAAACATGGTGAGCAGTTTGCATGAAGATAGCATAAGTTCGAAAACTAAAAATTTATTATTTAGAGGGGAAACTGTTAAAAGGAAATCAATGCAAGCTGTTACACTTTCAGAACATTTTGTTCTTTTTAACTCATGTACTTGACTGTTTACTCTCTCACTGGAGCATTTTTCAAAACGCTCCTGTTATCTGCTGGTTACACATGCTCTTAGAGAGGACCAATTGTGCTTTTCATCATTTTCTGTCTCATATATCCTGTTCAAGTAGTGCATTTTCAATATAAGCATGACCTAGTTGTCAAACATAAGTACAGGTAATCCTGTAGCCAAAAGCTTCAGACTACTGTCAACACTCAGTTTCTAATAGTTTTTCTTACTCTTGGCTCTGTTTTATCTCAATTAGAGGTCATGTCTTTTCATGGTGATGCCAGGTACAGGCAATCAGCCAATGAGAATGAAGTTGTTTTAAAGACAGTGAAACAAAAGAGCATGAGGGGATGGACTGAGAGGGAGTCTAATATCCACAGACAATTAAGACCACCTCCTTTCAGAACTGTCTTAATTCTTTGTGGCATACGTTTTAGTCCATGTTGAGATGACAGCATCACACACTTGCTGCAGATTTGTCTGCAGTTTCATCACATCACAAAAGAGCTCTACTGGGTTGTAATCTGGTGATTTGGGGTCTATCTCTGTACAGTAAACTCACTGTCATGTTCAAGAAACCAGTTTTAGATGATTTGAACTTTGGTGAGTTATCCTGCTGGAAGCAGCCATCAGAAGATAGATACACTGTGATCATAATGGCATGGACAGGGTCATCAACAACACTCAGGTTGGCTGCGCTTAAGAAGTGATGCTGAACCACTGACATAAAGCAAGATAGATCCACGCTTCCAAGTTCTGACCCTACCATCCAGACTTATCAGACCAGGCAACTTTCTTCCACTCTTCTACTGTCCAATTTTGGTGAGCTATGTGAAATGTAGGTTCAGTTTCCAGTCCTTAGCTGACAAGAGCGACATGCAGTGTGGTTCAATGTTCAGGAGACAGACCGTGCGGTGGTGTGTGTGGTGGACCCAGGTGCGAACACAAGAGAGTAGATCGGAGTAAACTTAAACTGAAAGCGAGCCTTTATTATGGCTGATGACAGGTCTCACACGAAGCAGAAACACCGTGACTAAACCAAACTTAACTAAACTGGGAAACAGATACTGATAAACTAGACTCAGAGGACCATGATGATGACTGTAAAGACTGGCCATGAGGACATGGAGTGTGGGAACACAGACGACACGACCCAGACTGCATGAAACACAGAGACTAAATACACATGAGGGATGATCAGGGGAAGTGGCCACACATGGGAGCACAGCTGACACACATGAACCTAAAGACAGGAGAGGTGAAACTAAATACACTGACATAGAATACAGACTTTCAAAATAAAACAGGAAACATGGAGATTAGACATGACATGAACTAAACATAACCACGCAGACATGACGCGTGACAGGTAGACGCATGATCCAGGGAGACTGAGTACAGGGAGATGACATAAACAACTAAGAAACAAAGGGCTAAACAGCACCCTAGAAATTAACTAGACGAACTAAGCTAAAGCATAAATGAATACAAAAGATACATAAAACTCAACACTGGGTCACACGACCCAGGACCATGACACCATTCAGATGCTCTTGACACACTTTTGTTGTAACAAGCGGTTAGTTGAGTTACTGTTGTCAGCTCAAAGCAGTCATTTTCCTTTGACTTCAACGAGGCATTTTCTTCCCGAGAACTACCGCTCACTGGTTATTTTCTGTTTTTCAGATCATTCTCTGTAAACTTTAGAGATGGTTGTGTGGGAAAATCCTAGCAGATCAGCTGTATCTGAAATATTTAGACTAACAACCATGCCAAGCCACTTAAATCAACGCTCTTCTCTGTTCTGATGCTCTGTCTAAACTTCAGCCGGTCATTGTGACCATGTATACGTGAGTGGCAGCCTTGTGATTGGCTGATTTGACATTGGTTTTAGTGAGTAGTTAAATAGGTGAAGTAAAACTAAATAAGTATCATTTAGACCTATGAGTCATGCAAGGCTACTTTAGTAGAATTCAAGAAAGAAAATATGAAATTAGAAATAAGCATCAAAGATTCATTGTGGCAAAGAGAACACACAGGGCAGTATTTTACTGATCGAACTTTATGCTTGAATAGAAATTTGCATTCAGGACTTTACTCTTTAGTTTCTTTACTTCAGTCTGGATTCTTTGGTAGGAGTCTGTGCCACAGTTAAAGAGAAGTGAAACCTTGTGGAGGACTCAGTGAACTGGAGCGCAAGCTCATACCTGAGCGATTAAAGTATTACAAACCCACGTCCACTCACACACACATGAAGCATGAGGCTGAAAATGTGGCCGCCAGGTCACCAGACTGTGAATTGAGAAACGACACGTGCTGCTAGAAAGCATTAACAAAATCCAAAAGGATGAAGGATGTGTAGAGAAAGAAAGGAAAACAGAAAAAGAGATGGAAGGAGAGGCTGGGTGTGAAGGTGAGGAAGAGGAGAAGGGAGGCCACATGGAGAAAGAAGATAAGAGGGAGGACAATATAGAAATGGACCAAGAGGAGATGGAGGGAAGAGCAGCGGAAGGAGAAGCAGAGATGGAGGAAGAAATGACTGAGAGAGAAGAGGAATTAAAGACACAGGGAGAGAACGAGAGAGAAGAAAGGAGGTTTAAGTGTGAGAGGATGAAATGAAACATTCTACAGCAGAGGTAGAGAAAGAAATACACGATGAAAATGAGGAAGGAGAAATAGAAGAAGACAGAAAGAAAGAAAACCATGAAGTCAAACAGTGTGATGGAGAAAAAGAGGGAAATAAAGGGAGGAAGAAGGATGGAAGCAACAAAAGAGGGGTGGAGATAAATAATGATGAGTAAGAAGAGTGGTTTAAGTATCAGAAGGAGGGAGATGAGAAAGAAGTAGGAAAAGTATGTGAGGATGAAAGTCAGGGTGAGATGAAACAAGCTGTAACAGAGGAAAGTGGAGATGAAAGAGCAGGAAGAGGAATGGAAGAAGAAGATGTAGATGAAAAGAGAATAGAGCAAGACAGACAGATAACAGGAGGAAATGCAGAAGGAGTCAAAGTGGAGAAGCTGAGAGAGCATCACGCTGAAAATGAAAAGGAGGTAAACAAAGAAAAGGAAGAACAAGTTTATGTAAAAGAAGAAGAAACAGAAGAATGGGTTGAGGAGCCAGGAAAGAGGCCTGATCAGTCTGATCCCCCAAAACTGTCCCTCTGTCACCTCTGCAGGACCCACAATCTGCTGAAACTCTGCATCACGGCACAGAAAACAAAGCTCCCAGAGTCCTCACAGACGGAGAGAAAGGGGCTGTCGCTGCCAAAACCCACAGCAGGGACATTTATCCCACATCGCCGAGCAGTGACAAGGAGGCTTTTCTGAGCAGCACAGACGCTTCACACCAAACTGCTGCTGCACACAGTGTGACAGACACAAACGTTCCCTGTGCTGACGCTCATCTGAATCTAAGTGAACAAACAGAGACGTCGCAGCGTAGTTTACAGGAGCAAGAGCGGCATCCAGGTGAAAGAGCTGGAGTAGAAGAAGCAGACAACTCCGGAAATACTCCACCTGTATTGCACACAGGTAACCACAGAATTCCCTAGAAAGATTTCAGTCCTGGCTGGTTTGGTGACACCTGTGGTCACAGGTAGGAACTGCACACATTAAATCAGACACTTATCAGGTAGAATAAGCTTGGCTTTAGATGCACTTCTGTTTTGGGTTTTTTTTAAATGGGGTACCACACAGCAAGAAAAAGGCAGATCCACGGTATATCAAATTTACGAGGAAACATGTTAAAATTTGACTGAAGAATAGCTGAAGTGAAAGAAGTGAACTTTTTATTTATGTAAAACTACAAACATTTTAGCATCGAAATATGCTCAAAATGACTGTAGAAAAGACCATTATTGAGTAAAATCATTTACATGGTATTATTATACATAGACATAGTATTTTTGGTCATATTATTATTTATTTTATTCCTTCTAATTACAGTATGTTGCTGGGTACCTTTTTCTAAGAAATCTACAGAATAACAATAAACTCATTCTTAAGAATATTTTGGCTTTTATTGGCTAAAAAGTTAAGTACGTGCTTGCAAAATATGGCGGAGTAGAAGGAAAAATTTATTGTTATAGTCTTTAGATCAGCATTAAGACTTCCTAACAAAGACAAGGTCTGCAAATAGGCTAATACAGCAGTGCTTATACATACTGTTTCTGTGAGATAAGGTAAATTTTCATTTAAAATAAGAAACAAGAAGATATGGGTGAGGTTTATTTTTGTGTTGTCATACGTCGTTAATAAAACGGTTTTATAGACCCAAAATTCAGATTGCTGTGTAAAAACATTGATATATTTGTTCTGTAAACGTTCCAAAGTGAAGTTACTGTTTTCAAATGTTCAGATCTACATTGGATATTATATAACTGCAGCTATGATTGGCTGGAACACAGTTACTGAAAGTGAAGATTTGAGCCAGAAAGTTCATTCATTAAAATTCCACAAAGATGACACTGACTCAACTAAGATAAATATTAGTGGACAAAAACCTCCATGGAGCAAAAGAAAGTAATTTTAAGTCATTTCCTAGAAGTATTTAAATTATTCAAAAACATGTGCATTTTCAGACCTACAGACATCGCTTTGCAGACCAGAGGACAAAGTGACACTGATGGAAGCTCCTGCTCAGTCCTCGATGGAAGATGAACAAGAGAGCAAAATCTCCTCTGGCACAGTAAAACATCCAATGAAAACCGTAAGGTCTCCTGTGATGAATGGTGAGGCTGATGCTGCAGATGACAAGAAGAAAGATGGCCAACAATCATCGAAGTACAAAACAGTGTCCTACAGAAAGATCCCCAGAGGAAACACCAGGCAGAGGATTGATGAGTTTGAGTCCATGTTTAACTCGTGAATGAGCGTTAAACATAATATATAGTAACATACTGATATATAATATATGTAGAGGATTTGCTGAAATTAACCAAGTCGTTTTTTTCTGATTCAGCTCTTGCAAATTATGACCCCTACTGGTAATGTTTTGAGAAAACCAGAAGACCCAGAGCAGAGCTTTTCTAAAATATGTACATGATTTTATATGACTGTATTTGTACCTGTGGCTTGTTTGGGATGCTGAGGTGGCAGTTTTTGTTTTGTTTTTTCCATCTTCATAGGCAGTCCATCCCCTCCCCAATTCCCTAACCTGACTTCGTTAACCCTATCCCAGAAACCCAGCTCAATAAAACTCAGATCTTTAGTTAGCATCTGAGCAAATAAAACCTTAAGGGAAGTTCTGTCTAATTGCTGCCATTGCTCCACTTGACAGTTAAGGATCCCAAAAATGAAAGACTGCTTTTGATCCTTTGTTGGTCCCATACTTAAAACAAATGAAATTTCCCACTGAATTGAATTCACCCAGTTTTGTTTTGTTTTTTAGAAATACAGTGTGTCATGCAAACTCCTGAAGTTTCATTCATTTAATATTTTAACATTGTAGAGGATTCTAGATTCTTCTCAAGGAACAATTATCAAGTTAAAGGAATATGTTTTTCTCTTTTTCTTTTTCAATTGTGTAGTGTTATCCTGAATAGGTGGCAGAATTTTGAGTATTAAAAAAGAAAGGCTGAAGATATAAAGATAAATGTGTGCAACACAGCTATATAGATGATTTCTTTCTTAGCCAGTCTTTGACTGACATGTAACCCCTCAATGATGTTTACTCAGGCCATGATCTCTCCTGAGAAATGTTGCCTGAGTGACTGACTAGAGAACAGCAACCTATAAAATACATCTTATTCACCTCATTATTTTTTCTAGTTTAACAACACAAACATTTTTACTGTTGAAATGTCAAAGCATTCAGAGCTTGTACATACAGAAAAATAATAGCTGAGAGAATAAAAGGATATGATTTTTTTTTTACGTTAGTTAAACCTACCTGACACTTAGAACTGTATATGCATAGGGTCTTTAAAAAAAACCTCTCTTATTGACAAACTGTTTTAATGTAAATTTCATGGTATGTTTATCACAATTGTATGATATCTATTCGTTAATTTAATGTATTCAAGAAAAAGCATCATGCAAAATATATGTTCTTGCATTTTGTAATTTGTGTTGGCATCAACTACCTTTACATAAAACAACATATATGTCTGCAGTGGTACAAACAACAGAGGATTATCTGTTTTTGAGGTTTTTGTTGAATATTTTGACAATAAAGTGAACCTATTGCTGAATCTTTGTGGTATTTCTGTGCCTTTTGTGTTCCTTTTCACAACTTCACATTTTTTAAACTTTATTTCTTTTTACAAATCCACAATATTAAACACTTGTTAGTCATCTCTAGGAAATCAAATGATTTTATTGTCTTCTAAACATTATAGGAAGACAGATTTATATACAATACAGCATTCTTTGCATAATAATAATAATTATTATTGTTGTTATTATTGCTCTTGTTATTATATAAACATACATGAGTTGTCCAATATTTTGTTTTTGTGAGGAAAAAATTGCAAGATTACCTAAAATTTGAGGGAGCTTGTTTCTCACATTGAAAAACAAAAACAAAAAACACTAACAAACAAAAGAAAACATTATTGTTATTATTTAGCTATAGATATATACATATGTAAAGAATTATTTTTTCCACCACACCTAAGTTAAATTCAGGGTTTGTATGTTGAAATACAGAGATTTTACTTTTTTATGGTGGCAGAGACAAACTTCCATTGATAATATGTAGAGGTCATTTGAGGTTGGTAAACACAGTAAGGACTACTATTCCCACAATCCCCTGCGTCTTTCGGTGACGTCACATAGAGCCCGGACCCGGCGTAGTGGCGCTGTGTGTGTTTGGCAACAACAAAAAGAGTGTTTTGAGAATAGTTTTAACTGCATTTTCACCCGCGGTATTTTAAGGGACATTATCACAGGTAGGTTATTCGGTGGAGTGTCTTCGACTTCATTAAGTTTTATTTTTAGTGTGAGCTAAAAGCGAGAGTTAGATTACAGTGTTGATTTTAGCCGGTTGGCTCGCTGGCTAGCAAGATGGCTCCGGCTACTTACTGCGAAACAATAACAAAGAATTAGCCATGGTGATGAATTTAAATGGATTGGTGTGTTTTTAAAGTTTATTGTGAACTGAATATAGCTGCAAAGTGTAATGTAATAATT
Source organism: Diplotaxodon limnothrissa (assembly GCF_057381915.1). Taxonomy (NCBI): domain Eukaryota; kingdom Metazoa; phylum Chordata; class Actinopteri; order Cichliformes; family Cichlidae; genus Diplotaxodon; species Diplotaxodon limnothrissa. The sequence goes on along the minus strand of NC_140617.1, from coordinate 22,359,028 downwards.
TAGGGAAGGTGTGGGTCTTTTTAATTGGTGCTGTTGCCGGTGTACGCCTTCCGCTTCAGGCGTTAGATGGTGGCGATGACTCCGCCGCTACTGCTGTCCGTTGGAGGAAGAGGAAGAGGAAGGAGGTGATGATGATGATGACATGCAGTTAGCTAGCTGGCTGCCTCTCTTGCTGGACAGACGGACTTGAGCCCGCAGAGTGTCGGAGGTGTCACCGCGAAAACAGCACAGGATCCGTGCTGAAGAGAGGCGAAGATGCCGCGGAGAAAACAGTCCAACCCGCAGCCGGTGAAACGTAAGTCCAGCTGTTTACTTCCAGCTCTTTGCTGCCTTTCTCTCCGCATGAATCTTAAATCACTGCCATAGAATAAGGCAATGAGTCTTTGCTAGGTATTGGTCCACTTTAAATGCATTTTTATAAAATTAGACATATTTCTGAGGGATACAGTAATGTTAAAAGTTGCCTGACTGGTCATCAAGTCCTTTCCTCTTTATCTCCCTGAGAGGAAGACTGCTGAAGACATGTTGTCCTTTAAGCAGATGTGTTTATCTGTTATCTCATCCTGACTGTTCTGGCTCACTTGGATTCTCCACCTCCTCTCTGCTTCCTATCTCCACTTCCTCTTCGCAGGCTCCCTACCTAACCTCCCCCTGCTCCCTCCCTTCGTTCTTCCTCTCTTTCTTTCACAGCTTCCTGTATGATTTCTGTCATTCCCCTTGGTTTCCTGTGTACCCTCACCTTTATTATTAACAGGGGCCAGAAGACGTTTTTAGGTTCTAGTTGTGTCTCCAGTTTCTTTTGTTTTACTCTCCTCCCACACGTCACCTGTAGAACGCTCACCTCCCTTCGTTTACATTTTCTTGACTGCGTGGGCATCAGTCAGCTTACAAAAAGAGAATACTGGATTTAGGAGACCTGAAGTCACCTGTTGACCTTCTCAGATTTCTAATGATGTACATATTTAAACAGGCACTAGATGGGAGTGTACTTTTGAGCATGTGAGCAGGGGCTCAGAGGGGAAAAAAGGCCAGTACATCCTTGTATTCAAATTACTCGTATTCAAAGTCTAACTGCAGCTCAAGTAGCTTCTGGACGTCTGACACAATCACAGCAGTGTTATCTGAAAGAATGATCGCACAGTTGAACCAAAGCTTCTGTAAAACTGAACGATAAAAGGAGGATTGATGTGTTTTAGTTCAGGTCGGTCTACGTTTGAACACGTTAGCAGTTCATTTGAACAAAGATTGACCGAACAGCTTTGGTTCTACAGTGGAGGAATGACATTTTTTGCTGTTATAACCGAAACCAACATTTTAATGAAGGAAAACCTAAAATATCTGGGATTTGTAAGACGCTGGGTCTTAACTCACATTACCTGCCTGCAGACTTGTTGAAAAACTAAAAGACTTTAAACAGGACTCTTAGCAGTAGCTTGCAGAACCAGCTTTATCAACTACAACTTCAAATAATCATTTTCTGTATGATTTTATCCGTCTGTAACACTCTTCTTTACAGCGTTGCTCCAGTTCATTGAGGTATACAGGTATTCATTTAAGATTTGTTGCAGGGCTTGGGATCATTGTTCAGTTGAATGTCCCTGTTTGTACCAATAACGTAAAATAATCTTTAGCTGTCACACAGACAGCCTCATGTTTGACTGTAGAATACTTTGGTATACAGAAGAGTTCATGGTTGAGTCAATGACTGCAAGATGTCCAGGTCCTGTCTGTATAATAAGTCCAAATCATGACCCTTCCACCACCACGCTGACAGCTGTTATGAGATTTTTGTGCTGATATGCTGAGTTTGATTTTGATCTTGCTGTGCAAAGGACTTCCAGAAGTCTTGTGATTTGCAGCTTTGGAAATCTAAGTTGTGCTGTCATGTCATGAGAGAAGAGGCTTTCAGTGCCTGCCAGTTCTTGCAAACAAGCCACAGTTAATTAGTCTTTTTCTAATTGTGCTGTCATAGACATTTAACTAAGGTAACCGAGGCCTGTAGAATCTGAAATGAAGCTCTTAGGGTTTTTTGTATTTTCTCTGGGCCTTGCACAGTCTGACACTGGGGTGAATTTGCTGCGATTTCCACTCCTGGGAAGACTGGCAGCTGTCTTGAATGTCTTCCATTTGTGGATAATCTCTGTCTCTGTAGAATGTATAACTTGGAAATGTCCTTATAACCCTTTTGAAACCCTTTTACCTTCTTAATTCCTACTCACCTGCGCAGCCTTAAACTTGTCATACAGCATCTTTGTTTTCTTTAGTCGATGCAGGGAGCAAGCACAGTGCAGCTTGAATTAGTTTGAAAATTTTTAATGAGTTGTGGTGTTTGTTACTTTCTGTCCTCTGGCTGCTGGTCTGCAGCTAACAATTGCTTCTGTTGTTATATTTTTGGTTCCTACTAAAAAGGTTTCAACCAAACAGAAATCAACAAGTGTCTCATATAAATGTTTTTCACTTATTCTTTTTTTTAAGCAGGGCTTAGTTTACTTAGGCCTAATCCTCACATTTAAAATAGCCTGAAATGACAGGAAAACTCAGACTTTTGCCTTAATTGGATGTGTGTATTGGTCTCCAGAGGCCCATTTTGAGAAGGAAAAACATCTTAATTCTCTAAATTAATCTAAATAAATCTGCAAAAGCACCCCATATTTTTCCTGAATTAGTTTATCTTGTCTTAGTAAATGTCTCAGAACCTTAAATTCTAATTACTTTTTAGTTATGATTAAAAAGTTAATTATTAAAGATTACATTAGCCAGTGTTTGTCATTGACCTCTAAAAGACAAATAGGTCAGAAAAACCGCAGCATAATAATTTTCTACTCTAACTACTGTTAATAGTTATGCAAACTGTTTGAAAAAGTAGGTTTTGTAGGTTTCAAATTAAAGCTCAGGAAAATGGGAATAAAGAGAATAATTTTAAGTTTCCTTAATATTTAGTGTAAATATTTTTAATTATCAGTAAGTTTTTATTTTCTTTGTGACATTAAAAGTTAGAATTGCTCTAAGCTGGGTCAACAAATGTCCGCTCAGAGGTTTAAGAGTATAAAAATGTCCTGTATCATCAGTTCTGTGTTCGACTCGTCTTCCTCTTCCTGACCCTCTCAGCCTCGTTCCTCACCCCACAGCTCTTCCTCCTCAGCACTTATCTCATGCTCACCGATTTCCTTCTCGTTTCCTCTCCACCTCCTTTGCTGTTATCCTTCTTCTTCTTCTTCTTTTTGTGTGTTTTCGAGCACAAACTCTGTTATCGGCTGTCTTCTGTCCCGTTTATCAAATGTGTTCTCTGCAGCCAAATTTTAAAACAAAAAAAACATGTGTATGTGAAACATGAGCCTGATTTTTGTCTTTAAACATCTTCTTTTTTATTACTGTTAAAAAAACAACCAACAGCCCTGCAATCTATAAATGTGTCTGGGTTTTTTTTTTTGGTTTTTTTTTTTTTTTTTGGGGGGGGGGGGGGGGGGGGGGGGTTGTTGTTTGTTTTGTTTTTTTAAAGGAAATGAAAATTTGTTACATAAAGAGAAGAGATGTTGATGTTTGTGTCAGATGTTCACAGTTTTACAGCTCGTATCACTAAGGGAAACCTTTGAGTGAAACCCAGACTTTTTAACACCCTCAGGTAGAAGCTGACTTTGTGTTTCAGGATGGGCTTGGCGTTTGTCTTCATTTGGTCAGGTGTGTTTATACAGGAAATTATGAGAAATGTTTGTGTGTCTGTTTGCACTCAGTGGACTTTGAGGATGGGGCAGTGGTGTGTGAGCCGGGCTGTCTCGTTTTGGACAGCGACTTCCTGCTGAGCGGCGAGCTGGAGTTTGGAGACTCGGAGATCATGGGACTGGATAGAGAGTCTGGTCAGTAACACACACACACAGGTTTTTACATACACGGGGTTGGAAAGCAAGCCACATATTTAAACATTCCACATGTTTTTATTAGGCTTTTCTCTCTGTTTTGACTGAAGCATTGACCCTGTGCTCACACAATATTTAAACATTGTTCTCCCAATTCCTGGTAATCAGGCGAGGTATGGTCCCTTTGATGATCGGGCTCGAAAAGACTTACAAGTTCAAACTGATGTGCTTTCCGTATTTAAGATTTTGAGTTTATGGTACTTTGTACCATAAGTTTGTCTCTGAGTTTGTTGAAAGTGAAATAATATGCAAACCCATTTCTGTAGCGCAAGTTAAAAGTCAAATGTTTGCTAATTAAAAATTCAGAAAGTTAAACAGAATGTAAGCTGAATGTATTATTGGGTAATTAGTCTGCATTATTAGTTTATCACTGGGTAAGTGAAATGTGTTGAGTGCAAAAATCTGCCAAATGAAATGTGTGGCGCTAACCACTGTGGTGACCCCTTGTGGTAAAGGAGAAGCTGAAAATAGCTTATAGATTTTAAAATTCACATTTGAAGCCAAGTTAAAGAGTCACAAATGTTGAGCTAAAATGAAAAGTATGCTGTATTTTCACTTTTTAACTTGTCTGGGCTTCCATAGATGATGCTGTAGTGAAAGAGCAATGAACGACTGAGCATGCAGGTGGCGTTCGTGCACCAACTGTGAAGTCCTCACAGGTCCATACTAGCAACTGAGTTGTAAAGGACTCCCTCTTTGCCTGAACCACCGGTGTCACCACTCAGAAATAATCTCAGCATCAGTGCTGGTGTAGGAGTAGTAGAAGTCGAAAGCTGATGCAGCTTTTGTGATGTCACTTATGGTACAGGCTGATGTATAGAGGGCAAAGACATTTCATCGCTATGTTAGGAGCTCGGAGAAGTAGATTCTCCAACTGACTAACTTAAGTTGTCATGTTGTTTCTTGTTTTGACTTCTATTTCTGCTCCAGCGCTGATGCTGCTGATTTCCTTCTGAGTTGCAACACCTCACTCAGGGGAAGTGAGTTCAGCGTGCCTCAGCTGCCAGCATAAATATATAAATCATTCCTGTAATAAATTAAGTTTTTAAATGCAGCGGTTATTTCCTCAAACCCCATGAGAGTTGAATTTTTCTCCTCAAAGGTTGAAGCGACTGTCTGTTTAACCCTGTGTTCTTCTTCAGGTATGACTGTCTTCTCTCTAAGTGTGGAGGACGACTCGTCAGCACCGACAGACTCCACCTTCCCAGCGTTCCTCTCCTGTAAGGGATGTGGTCAGCTTCTGGGAGACACACCTTTGGGGGCAGGCTTAGATCTTGGTAACTACTGACTGACTATAACATGCCAGGCTGTTTACATGTGGAGTTAAAAATAAAAAAGACCTGGGCACAGAGTGATATTGGAATATTTTCACTTCTTTGATTTGAGTTCAGTGTTCAGTAAATCTCACAACTCTATGATGGATAGAATCCAGCATATGTAAGCACATGAACACACATGCATATGAGTCACATCTACATAGTCCACCACTGACATTAACGTGGAAACAGCAAGTCTATTTCTTGCCTCAGAGAGCAGACACAACTCAATGTAAAATAAAAGACCAGTTTCAGTTTTCTCACTGGTTACTGATTGGTAGGTGTAAACAAGAAAGAGTAATCAAGTGTAATTCTGCATGAATGTATTAATATGCTAACTCAAACTCAGAACTGTAGGAATACATGAAAAGTTTATCATCAGGTTGTGCTGTACTGTATTAAAAGGTTATTGTAGAGAGCCTGGTTATTGGATTATGTGCAGATGAGTAGATTATGATCAAAATTAAAGTTTCACTATAATACGACCAACATAATGATTGTAGCGTATGTATGTACCCAATTTGAACCGCCCTGCTCTGACAAGTCTTTGCTTTAAGATTTATCATCCACTGTGTCAAATGCCTAGGTTAGATCAGTACAAATGGCTGCAGAGGTTTGTTTTTACTTTGTTTGTACTGAATCAATATAATATTGTTTAATATTAATATTGTTTTAATTATTTTAACATTAGAAAATGTGATATATTTTATTCCAGGTGTAGGACTCGACCTAGGGGCAGAGCTTTATTGTCTCTCCTGTGAGGAGGGCCTCCAGCATGGCACCTCCATCGACTCCTCTCAGTTGGACGGTTCCAACCTGTCCGATAGATCCCTCGGCGGCAGCTCCAAAAATAAGAGGAGAAACGTAGACAAAGCCAGCGGTGTTGCGGACCCCGCCCCTAAACTGTACTCCTGTTCGCTGTGCACCTTTACCTCACGCTACTCCAACCATCTCAAACGCCACATGCGGACCCATGACGGCCAGAAGCCGTACCGCTGCCCCGTCTGCCCCTACGCCTCAGCCCAGCTCGTCAACCTGCAGCGCCACGCCCGCACACACACCGGGGAGAAACCGTACAGGTGCCACCAGTGCAGCTACGCCTGCAGCTCCCTCGGCAACCTGCGCAGACACCAGCGCATGCACACGCAGGAGAGACCGCAGAGGAGGGAGAAGGAGAAAAGACGGGGAAGACGGAAAAAGGCAAACAGTGATGCTGAAGAAGGTGAGTAAACACAAACCTTTACATCAATTACGGTCTCAGAGTTAAAAAGCTGATAAATTTGTGTTAAAACAAGTTTGTTAATCAATAATTTCACAGGCTGCCTGCAGCTTCTCTCTCTTTTTTAATCACTTTGAAGGAAACTCTTTCTGATTGCTAATCTGACAACTAACTTTTATATATGTCACCTTTGGCCTGAAAACTCAGTTCATCATCATCAGTATAAATAACATTTTCAGATCGTCTACGTAGCAGGGTGTGCCACTAATGTGAAAAAGCAGTCATTTAGGAGAAGTCACAGCGATGTCTTTTTGTTCAGTGTTTCCCTCTTTGGTGGGTTTGGAGGCTTCCTGGAAAAGTTCTCCTCTGGGATTTTAGACCGATTAACACCTGTTTACGGGATTTTTCTTGTAATGCATTTACAGTAATGACTAGGGATGGGTATCGTTTAGGTTTTATCCGATACCGGTGCCAAATCAGTACTTTTGAAACGGTGCCGGTGCTTAAACGGTGCTCGAACCGGTGCTTAAAGAATGGAGAACACAAACTTTGTCCAAAAACCTCTCATGTTCAGCTGTTTTGGTTTTTTTTTGTAAAAAGATAACAATGTTAGCCTTTTCTGCAGCTATGGGGCATATATGGTATCACTCTTGGCTGGAAGCAGTGCTTAAACAATGGAAAAAACACAAACTTTGTCCAAAAACCTCTCATGTTCAGCTGTTTCCCACTTTTTCTTTGGTAATTTTAGCCTTTTTGTCCAGGGTGAAGGGAGTATCTGCCATCAAACAAGAAGACAGCCGCATGTAGCTATGATGGTGTTTGCTAGTTCACCTTACATGCATTAATGTAATAACGTGGTTAGCCTACTCAACGTAAATTACACTCGAACAACATTAAGCGACTCACGCAGAGAAGAACGGCTGCTGCTGCATCAATATCCTCATCATTTCTGCTACACTGGCAGGGCTAGGGGCCAGGACTCTATTCTTCGGGTTTTTGGGGGATGTTGCTCCGGGTCCGATAACTGGCAACCCACCCAACGTGCACAGGGTGAGGTCTCGCAGCAAGCTATCAAATACGGCGCATTTCTCGGCTTTTAAAAAAAACGCTATGCGTCGCCAGGTGTTTCATCAGATTTGAGGTGTTACCTCCTTTGACAGTATCACAGTATCAGCTTAAAGCACTTGTTGCAGGCTGCTGAGTTTGCATATTTTGCTGTGAAGTACAACCAGACTTTTGACCGCTTCGCCTTGGGCATTTTTAATCTGTAGCTCTGCTCTAACTGAACGTACGTACCTGGCCCCGCCTACTATCCTGGGAAATGTAAAATGATTGGCTAGAAGTGTATCACAGCTCAGGAAAAAAAAGCACCGAAATAAAGCACCGAAATGTGCGCTGCTTTTCGGTCTGGTTACTACCGTTTATGTCAGAACCGGTGCCATAATGGCACCGGACACCGGTACCCATCCCTAATAATGACTTGTTTTCAGTTTGGGTAAAGTTGGTGTCACCAGTGCTCCAGTGTGCTCTGTGGACCATGACAGGTTAGGTGAATAACACAGAGTCATGTGATAAAGGAAGCACACCCTCTTTCTTGCCATGATGTAATGCAAAATTATCTGGTCTGTGGCAAAGGTGTACACCACGAGCAAAGTTCATAACACATACATGCTTTATATGCTTTGTTTCTTAACAACTTAAAACATGCTGCAAATGAATGAACTGGTGCAAAAGTGGCTCTTCCAGCCAATTTGAAAACTTTGAAAATATTACCTGGCACCCAACCGTGTTATGTTTTTTTAGCATCAGTTACCATGGTGATTTAGCCACGAGATAAAGCTGTGATGATATCCATTTTTAATGAATGATAAGAATTCTTGTTAGAATATATTAAAACATATAAAATTGTAAACCTTAAAGTTAGGGCTGCACGATTAATCGTTAAAAAATCGCGATCTCGATTCATACTTATGTGAAATCTCATTTCCAAATGACAACGATTAAAAAAAAAAAAAAAAAAAAAAAAAAAAAAAGACGTAATCTGCATGAAAACAAGCGCTCACTCTTCCTGCTCAACAAATGACAAGGGCGGAGCCTTATACCACGTGATACAGAAGCTGGCTGCTAAAATTAGCAGGGAAAAAACAACGGAGAGCACGTCAGGGATGACAAGAAAGTGACAGGAGAAAATCCGTCCCGGTCAACCACCCAAACATCAATAACGGGAACCTTATACAGCGCTTCCCTATACACGTCGAACTCCCGCAGGAGTTAGACGGGTATAGGGAAATTACGGAGGCTATTACTTATCACCTGACCAAAGATATGGCTCCCATCAACACTGTGCAAAACGAGGGATTTAGGAAAATGATCAACATCCTAGACAAACGCTACACAGTGCCGTCCCGCAACTATTTTTCTATTGTTGCACTACCTGCTCTATACACGCAGTGTCGAGCAACGGTGGAGACGGAATTTCAAGCAGTACAACATTTTGCGGCAACAACAAAACGTGAGACATTTGTTGTTTTTATGTTTGGTTATTGTTTTTATGTTCAGTCTCAACTGTTACGAAGTTGATGTGCAGTTAATAAGTGCAATAAATATTTATACTGGAAAAGAAAATCGTGAGAGAATCATGATCTCAATTCTAAGCAAAAAAAATCGTGATTCTCATTTTATGCAAAATCGTGCAGCCCTACTTAAAGTTAGTGTTTAACTTTAGATGTAATTTCAAATATGTCTACATAACACTTATAAATGTGTATGAGATGTGTATATTTTGTTTTGCTCTCTCTCTCTCTCTCACTCTCTCTCTCTCTCTCGGGTTGGGGACTGCCCTCCGAGGGAAAGGCAGGGGAAACACTGCAGATCTAAGAGCGAAGCATGTGTTATTGTGTCGTTGTGAAATCATCATTATAACAGCAGCGATAGATTTCAGCTTCAGTGTGACCACATGTTGGGTATTCAGTTTTTCATTATCAGTTGATTAAATGTTCGTGTGTTTGTCTGTTGGTTATAGTCACATGCATCTCTTTTTGATAAAGGAAACCACTCTGACGTCGAGTCTCTTTGTAATTCTGTTTTTAAAGTCTCTTACTACAATTTAGTGTCTTTGTGACGGAGCCGTGAGATACGCTCACTTTTGTTGCTTGTTTGGGTCAAGCCCCACAAACACACACATGACGCCTGCATTTCCCATTTAGCAAAATGCTCACATATATCCTGTGGTATTCCTGTAGTTTTGTGATTTAAAAACTAACCAGGCTTTTTAAGCTGTTCTTTATGTAGAAATTTCTAGATTGAAAGCACACTTAAAACCTGGGAATATCACAAACCCAGAGCAGAGGTTTGATGACATGTGGAAGGTTTGCATTTTGGAGATTTGACAACTCCGAATTTAAAAAAAACAACTTTTTCTGAGGGGGAGATTTCTCATCTTGGAAGCAGTGAGCAGAGCAGAAAAGAGGAAGCAAGTCAGCAAAATGAGGAAGAGAAATTCTCTCTGGCTTAGTGCTCAGTGACCTAAAACTGAACTGCATGATGGGGAACATCTAGAAGAACGTGTTTACACTGCAGCTAATAATGATCCAAACAACTTTGCCTTTTGAATGCTTCCCTATGTGTCTGCAGTCATGTCAGACCTGACCCTGCGAGTGTCCCAGGACTCTGCTTACCTCCAGACGTTGGGAGGACTCGGCTCCCCCTCCGGCCCCCTTCCAGTCCTCCTCTTCCCGCTCTGCTGCCGGGTGTGCGGCCTCACCCTGGAGGAGTCTGACCTAGAGGGCAACAAGGCAGAGGGAGAGGTGGAGGGCGATGGAGGACAGGTTTGTTTACCAAAGCAAAGCTGGTTTTCTTTGAAAGATCCTCTGTAAACTTTAGGATGAAATGAGGGGTTGTACAATTTGTAGTTTGTTTCCACGACAAACAGAAAAACAGAAGCTCCGCCCACCACAAACTTCCACATTTTCCCACTTTACATTAACGATAGCAGAGTGACTTCCTCCCTCATACTGCTGTCACAAGCTAAAAAGTCAGTGGCAATCTTAAGGTGGTGCACATGTTCAGGCCGCCATAGATTCAGATGGCGGTATTCTCTCATCGGTTTTGATAAATTTTGTCATAATTTTTTTTGTCAGATTTCCAATACATGCCATTTTCACCCCGTATTGTGTCTTCAGCTCTATCTACAAGTTCTCTATGGTCCCAGCAGGATCAACCAACCTCCTGACAGGAAAAATCTTAATGATTTAGTTGTTAATGGACTGGTACTGATATAGTGCTGTTCTACACAAATTGAATAATTAAAGTGCTTCCTTACTACAAACCTCATTCAGCCACACCTTCAAACAAGTACTTTTCCCCCCCCCCAATGCCCGAACACTTTTTAGTCCCTGTCATTTAAAAACTGTGTAAAACTTTCTGCTGCTGCTGCTGCTAATTAGGATTTGTGAGCAATTTTGTCACGTCAGGGCTGCTCTCTTTTCTGGAGTTAAAAGCTCATAAGTATTAATAGATGAACAAATGTGTAAGATGCCTCATTATCTTATTCTTGTCAGTTCAATTATATTTATATAGCATCAATATACAAAAACACTTGGCTAAAGAGACTTTATATTGTAATGTAAAGCGCCTAAAATAATCCAGAGAATCTTCAACAATCAGATGACCATCTATAAGCAAGCACTTGGTGAATGTGGGAAGAAAAAACTGATGTTGAAGGTGGCTATCCCACTGTGGGAACGTTTTAAACCTGCAGGCTTTCTAATGACCACCACGGAGCGGCGATTCTGGTTAATGACCGTTTGATTGTATGATCTGTCCACAGGAAATGTTTCCTCTCACTGTGTGCTCTGTTATTTTTCCAGGTTTGCCGCCGTTGCTCCAAAGACAACTCAAGGGCTCCCTGCAGCAGGGACGTGTCTCGGGGATCCCGGCGCGGTCAGCGCAGCAACAAGCTGTACCGCTGCCCTCACTGCCCCTTCCTGTCCCACTACCCCAACCATCTGGCCCGCCACTCCCACGTCCACTCAGAGGAGAAGCCTCACCGCTGCCCGCACTGCCCCTACACCTCCTCACATCTCGACAACCTCAAGCGGCACCTGCGTGTGCACACAGGCGAGAAGCCTTACCAGTGCCCGTCGTGCAGCTACGCCTGCGGGAACTTGGCTAACCTGCGACGTCACGAGCGCATCCACTCGGGCGCCAAGCCGTTCCACTGTTCCATCTGCGGCTACTCCTGCAACCAGAGCATGAACCTGAAGAGGCACATGCTGCGGCACACGGGCGAGAAGCCGTACGCATGCGGCGAGTGCGGCTACACCACAGGCCACTGGGACAACTACAAACGCCACCAGAGGAAGCATGGGCACAACACGGACAGCTGGGACAAACACGCGCCCATCAACGGCCTCGGCTGGGGGCAAGACACTCAGGAGAGCCAGAGTCAGGGACAGGAGCACTCTTAGATACTGTGTGTGTGTGTGTGTGCATGTGTGTGAGGGAGACAAAAAATGACTGCAGCGGTTAGTCGATCGACAAAAAACCCAGTATCATTATTATGATAAGTTCAGGGTTTTAGAGTCCACCTTCTCCAGTGTGAGCTTCTGATTGTTTATAAAATCAAATTTTAAAAATATTTAGCCTCTTATAAAGACACATGCTTTATGTAAAAGTTAGGCGTGGCCATGGTGATGTCACTTTTGTGATGCTTAAAGCTGAGCAGTTTGACTTACCAGTTAAGTTGCCTGCTGCAAGCTACTAGAAATATTGCAGTTTAAGGCACTTCCACTTTGGCTTTGCTTGGCTGATCCAGAGGTTATGTCTATCTTTTATATGCATTCTGTGTCTGGATGAAACAAGGTGAAAGTAAATAATCGTCTTGATGGAGCACAGTCCTGGTGTTTCTGTGGATCACAGGATTACTCTGTGTGCCCTGCAGGCCCTCGGAGTAATTAAAGTGATCGAGATGATAAACACAAAGATACTTTAAAGAACCACAGAGAGATGCAAAACCATTATTAAAAAGCACAAAATGAGCATGACAAGATGCAAAACAACTGTATAGAGAACTCCAAAGAGATACAGAAACATCAGTGTGATCTATGTCTTTTTGTGACACCAATATGAATATGAACATGACAAACTTTCTCAGGGATCACCCACCCTAAACATGTTCCCTCCATGCTTACAGTCAGGATCAGCATCATCACAGTTTTGCTCTTTAGTTATTTACAGCTGCAAATTAAAACCACACCAATGCTGCATCACCTGCAGACCAAGGCAGCTGATTCTCACACATCCATTTGCTGACTGCTGTTTACTGAGGTGAAAACTCA